>NC_088716.1:46956214-48402464 GCF_963576615.1 Watersipora subatra | reverse complement strand
CAGAGGAGGATATTCAGTTAAAATAATCTGTTTTAATCTGAGTAGGGATATAACATACACTTTGCTAAGATATTGGAGTTTGCAATTGCAATGAATACAATCAGCCTAGAACACATAGTTACTACTCAGAAGAGAAGATTCATTGTATCATTCCTACATAACATCTAGATTGAATTTGTAGTACTTACTGTAAACCGTAATCTTTCGTTGAGATCTTGATAGAACTTTTCACGTAAGAGAAATCGACAAGCTTTTCGCTTCCGAACGCTTATTTCCATTCCATGAGAGCAGTAACCCCATCGCTTCACACATTTATCTACACAATGTAATCGTTCTTGAAATTTCCTTTTTCTGTTGTCTCTGGTACTCATTGTGAAATTATGAACTGAATTGAAAAGGCATATTTGCTCGAAGGTTTTATAACAAGTAGAAGTGTTGTCGCGGTTCAATAATTTTGTGATCTAATGATATATATAAACAGTTTTCGCGAAATTCACTTTCGCGAAATTCAATTTTGCGAAAGTTGACTATATAATATATATGTGTAATTTCGCGAAATCCAATTTCGCGAAATCCAATTTCGCGAAATTCACTTTCGCGAAATTCAATTTCGCGAAAGTTGACTATATAATATATATGTGTAATTTTGCGAAATCCAATTTTGCGAAATCCAATTTCGCGAAATTCACTTTTGCGAAATTCAATTTCGCGAAAGTTGACTATATAATATATATGTGTAATTTCGCGAAATCCAATTTCGCGAAATCCATATTCGCGAAATTCACTTTCGCGAAATTCACTTTCGCGAAAGTTGACTATATAATATATATAATGTGTAATTTCGCGAAATTCAATTTCGCGAAAATCTGTTTACTATTTTCGCTTCATTAATTCCTTTGGACACACCCATCATTCTTCAATTCACTATATAAGCGTTGCATAATCTGATGGAATATTCTGCCTCATTAACCATCTCTTGATACCTACTTATATTTGAGAATTTGGGTCGATCGAGTGTTGATACCATAAGGCTTGTATGCTTCAGCTAGAATTCTGTTAGCCGGCTACTCGCGATTAAGTTCGTTGAGTGTCGCTGTTTTCAGGGGCTGTTGTGTGGACAAGCGCCTTGGCATTCGACTTGATTGTTTTCCTAGGTTTACCTATGGAATTCTCCTGTTTGGTTTGGCTTAACCATTCCATAACAGTTTCTCGACCAGTAAATAGATGAAGATGATGAACTAGTAAAGGGGCATACATGGATTAATATGTGGATTATTTTGAGGATAGCTCCAACTCAGTGTGAGTATATCAATATATAAAACTTATATCAAAAAGTAAATAATATTCGGTTGTATTTGTTACCAACTTTATTTCG
Organism: Watersipora subatra; assembly: GCF_963576615.1. Lineage (NCBI taxonomy): Eukaryota > Metazoa > Bryozoa > Gymnolaemata > Cheilostomatida > Watersiporidae > Watersipora > Watersipora subatra. The sequence continues at coordinate 48,401,089 of NC_088716.1, read as the reverse complement.
ATATAAAGTATATATGTATATTCAATTGTAAAATATAGAAAAAAAATTTTATGTCAGATCTTCTAGTAATTTAACAATTTGGGAAGTTCCTTGAATATGTACATTGTCAACACCTTCATTTTCTTCGTTATTAAGACTTTTACTAACTTTTTTTTTTCATTCCAATCATATCTATCTAGTATAGTTTTTCGAACTACATGATCTCGTGTATCTGTTTCAGAAATTTTTAGCATAACTGTTAGAAAATCTTCTATTGAACATCCTCTGCTCCAAAATATTGCAAAGAGAAGACAGTAATCTCCACATGTTGTTGAAAGAATTGTTTCCAATGAAACAACCTTGTTGCCAATGACGTGCAACTAAATTTTTGGTTCAACAATTCCATTTCTAATTATTTTTTCAAAAACGGTAAAACCAGACCGTTATCGTCATGACAATAAGAAACACACCGAGTTTGTTCAACGCAAAGAAAAGCGTCAGGAATTTTGTGAGAGTAAGAGTTGCTAAACAATTTTACACCTATCTTGTGGAGAATTTTGTTCTGAATAAGATACATTTAAAAGTAAAACGATATATGTTTTCATTTTTTGAGATATTGCTTAAATACTAACGGTATATCAGATTTTTTAGAAAATCCGTTTGAATTAACTTGGGCAGAATAATCGTTTGGTCAACAATTAACGTGGTAGCGAAAGAGTTAATATACAAGTGAGCAGTGATTATAAATGTATATATAATAATAAAATGTGAGTAAGATAAAAGCTACTGAAGATACAATAAACAAAGCTAGGATTGTGCTAGTCCATGTTGATATACAAGGGAGCAGTGATTATAAATATATATATATATAATAAATCGTGAGTAAGATAAAAGCTACTGAAGATACAATAATCAAAGCAGGATTGTACTAGTCTATGTTGATGTACAAGTGGGCAATGATTATAAATGTATATATAATAATAAAATGAGAGTAAGATAAAAGCTACTGAAGATACAATAAACAAAGCTAGGACTGTGCTAGTCCATGTTAATATACAAGTGAGCAGTGATTATAAATATATATATATAATAATAAAATGAGAGTAAGTAATGTGAGTATATATAATAATACATTTTATTATTATATATATTTATAATCACTGCTCACTTGTATATTAACATGGACTAGCACAGTCCTAGCTTTGTTTATTGTATCTTCAGTAGCTTTTATCTTACTCACATTTTATTATTATATATACATTTATAATCATTGCTCACTTGTACACCAACATAGACTAGTACAATCCTAGTTTTTGTTTATTGTATCTTCAGTAGCTTTTATCTTACTCACATTTTATTATTATATATACATTTATAATCACTGCTCACTTGTATATTAACACGGACTAGCACAATCCTAGCTTTGTTTATTCTATCTTGAGTAGCTTTTATCTTACTCACATTTTATTATTATATATACATTTATAATCACTGCTCACTTGTACATTAACATGGACTAGCACAACCTTAGCTTTTATCTTACTCACATTTTATTATTATATATACATTTATAATCATTGCTCACTTGTATATCAACATGGCCTAGCACAATCCTAGTTTTGCTTATTGTATCTTTAGTAGTTTTTATCTTACTCACATTTTAATATTATATATACATTTATAATCACTGCTCACTTGTATATCAACATGGACTAGCACAATCCTAGCTTTGTTTATTGTATCTTCAGTAGCTTTTATCTCACTCACATTTTATTATTATATATACATTTATAATCATTGCTCACTTGTACATCAACATGGTCTAGCACAATCCTAGCTTTGTTTATTGTATCTTCAGTAGCTTTTATCTTACTCACGTTTTATTATTATATATTCATTTATATTCGCTGCTCACTTGTATATTAACATAGACTAGCTCAATCCTAGCTCTGTTTATTGTATCTTCAGTAACTTTTATCTTACTCACATTTTATTATTATATATACATTTATAATCATTGCTCACTTGTATATCAGCATGGCCTAGCACAATCCTAGCTTTGCTTATTGTATCTTTAGTAGATTTTATCTTACTCACATTTTATTATTATATATACATTTATAATCACTGCTCACTTGTATATTAACATGGCCTAGCACAATCCTAACTTTGTTTATTGTATCTTCAGTAGCTTTTATCTTACTCACATTTTATTATATATACATTTATAATCATTGCTCACTTGTACATCAACAGGGTCTAGCACAATCCTAGCTTTGTTTATTGTATCTTCAGTATCTTTTATCTTACTCACGTTTTATTATTATATATTCATTTATATTCGCTGCTCACTTGTATATTAACATAGACTAGCACAATCCTAGCTCTGTTTATTGTATCTTCAGTAACTTTTATCTTACTCACATTTTATTATTATATATACATTTATAATCACTGCTCACTTGTGTATTAACACAGACTAGCACAATCCTAGCTTTGTTTATTCTATCTTGAGTAGCTTTTATCTTACTCACATTTTATTATTATATATACATTTATAATCACTGTTCACTTGTACATTAACATGGACTAGCACAACCCTAGCTTTTATCTTACTCACATTTTATTAATATATATACATTTATAATCATTGCTCACTTGTATATCAACATGGCCTAGCACAATCCTAGTTTTGCAATTATTATAAAGTGCTGTAAGAGATCATCAAGAGTGTTAATAAAGTACTGAGAATAAGTATATGTACAATTATTATAAAGTGCTGTAAGAGATCATCAGGTGTGGTAAAAAAGTACAGAGAATAAGTATGTGTACAATTATTATAAAGTGTAGTAAAAGACCATCAAGAGTGTTAATAAAATACAGAGAATAAGTATGTGTACAATTATTATAAAGTGTAGTAAGAGATCATCAAGAGTGTTAATAAAGTACAGAGAATAAGTATGTGTACAATTATTCTAAAGTGCTGTAAAAGATCATCAGGAGTGTTAATAAAGTACTGAGAATAAGTATGTGTACAATTATTATAAAGTGCTGTAAGAGATCATCAAGAGTGTTAATAAAGTACAGAGAATAAGTATATGTACAATTATTATAAAGTGCTGTCAGAGATCATCAGGATTGTTAATAAAGTACAGAGAATAAGTATATGTACAATTATTATAAAGTGTAGTAAGAGATCATCAGGAGTGTTATTAAAGTACAGATAATAAGTATATGTACAATTATTATAAAGTTCTGTAAGAGTTCATCAAGAGTGTTAATAAAGTACAGATATTAAGTATATGTACAATTATTATAAAGTGTATTAAGAGATCATCAAGAGTGTTAATAAAGTACAGAGAATAAGTATATGTACAATTATTATAAAGTGCTGTAAGAGATCATCAGGAGTGTTAATAAAGTACAGAGAATAAGTATATGTACAATTATTATAAAGTACTGTAAGAGATCATCAAGAGTGTTAATAAAGTACTGAGAATAAGTATATGTACAATTATTATAAAGTGCTGTAAGAGATCATCAGGAGTGTTAATAAAGTACTGAGAATAAGTATATGTACAATTATTATAAAGTGTAGTAAGAGATCATCAAGAGTGTTAATAAAGTACAGAGAATAAGTATATGTACAATTATTATAAAGTGTATTAAGAGATCATCAGGAGTGTTAATAAAGTACTGAGAATAAGTATGTGTACAATTATTATAAAGTGCTGTAAGAGATCATCAAGAGTGTTAATAAAGTACAGAGAATAAGTATATGTACAATTATTATAAAGTACTGTAAGAGATCATTAGGAGTGTTAATAAAGTACTGAGAATAAGTATGTGTACAATTATTATAAAGTGCTGTAAGAGATCATCAAGAGTGTTAATAAAGTACTGAGAATAAGTATATGTACAATTATTATAAAGTGCTGTAAGAGATCATCAAGAGTGTTAATAAAGTACTGAGAATAAGTATATGTACAATTATTATAAAGTGCTGTAAGAGATCATCAGGTGTGGTAAAAAAGTACAGAGAATAAGTATGTGTACAATTATTATAAAGTGTAGTAAAAGTCCATCAAGAGTGTTAATAAAATACAGAGAATAAGTATGTGCACAATTATTATAAAGTGTAGTAAGAGATCATCAAGAGTGTTAATAAAGTACAGAGAATAAGTATGTGTACAATTATTCTAAAGTGCTGTAAGAGATCATCAGGTGTGGTAAAAAAGTACAGAGAATAAGTATGTGTACAATTATTATAAAGTGTAGTAAAAGACCATCAAGAGTGTTAATAAAATACAGAGAATAAGTATGTGTACAATTATTATAAAGTGTAGTAAGAGATCATCAGGAGTGTTATTAAAGTACAGATAATAAGTATATGTACATCTAATCTGATTGTATGTCTTACTTTTACTATATCTCACTAAAAATAATGTATGTTTTGATTGTAGACAGTTCATTCTCATTCGACAATGAAAGAAGAAGAAGAAAATTGGGATTGAATGAAATTCAATAGTCTTTTTTATATTATGTTTTAGCATTTTTATATACAAAACTTTTATTCAATAACATATCCATTGATAGTAAGTTTAAATCCCTATGATATATCATCAAATAAACTATATAAAATTTAATCATAATATCATTTCCTTAACTCATTACTGTCTTGATATACAGAGTTTATAATCTTTGTTTAATTTCTCTCTGAATTCCTTCAGATTGCATGCTCCGTCAATTCTGAAAAGTTTTAATCCTGATGAAGATTTAGAGTTCATGTAAATCTCACTTCGATCCAATATCATGAGAGCTGGTGTCAACCATTGAAATGATGAGGGAATGTTATACTTTTGAGGTTCGATGATCGAACATAATACCACACGCTCTCCCTTACGTTCAACGAAGAATTGCAACGCAATCTCACAATTGTCATTTTCTTCAGACTTATTTGCTTGTATTACTTCTAACGAAGCTGGAATATCCAAAACTTTTAGATCAATCCATTTCCATGGTTCTTGCATTTCCTCGGTTTTAAAAACTGTTGCAATAGGTGACGTAATTTTCTCATCTCCTTCCATATAATTTTCCTTGGATTCGAATAACTGCTTTACTACCGAACTTTTTCTTGATGATCTTCGTAATGACGTAGTTCTGTTCAATCTAGACTTGGTTGGTCTTCTATACTCTCTTTGTTTCATATTCAATTGGGAAGTTCTTTCAGAAATAATGTCGATATTCATACTATTGGAAGTTGACTCCTCAGAAGCTCCAGTAACAATCAACACTAACTAATAATACTTCATCAATTTATACATTATCTTTAAAAAAGTAGTGGAACCATAACAGCGATGGATAATTTCAGAATTTATGAAGTTTACAATCAAAATGAATATTCGTTCGCAGACACATCATTCTCATTCGGGATCGGAAAAAAGAAAATACATACAAGCTCCGACGATCTCGAAATCCATCCGCCACCGTCCGTCAACCCGTCGCCACCGAGCTCTCCGTCAATCCCCGAAACGGCACGGAAGAGCAACCTCTACCGGACGCCAACGAAATCCGATAATCCCAAATACAACCGCGAATCGTCTCGCGGCCCGACTCACCACTCGGCCACCGACACCACCACCGCGACGTCACCAACCAACTCACACCATTACTCGCACCACGAATCACACAGATCGCCATGACTCACACCATGACTCAACACCGCCTAGCTCCGCCCCCAACTGTCAATCAAACAGATCCTGATGTGATGTCACTTCCTGCTCCCTAAGCTCCGCCTATTATGTGTAGATCTGCTCTCACTATACTACTCACGTGTCAAAACAATAATAATTTTGAGTTGAGTGCGTCATCGAAATAAAGGGATTCCAACCTACAGCATTTTCAAAACGACTGCGATTAATTGTTCTTTTTGAGCTTTTAAGAGCTTGTAATCACATTTCCACATACATATCTATCACCTACCACAGAGGGGAGTAAGACATGGTGAACCTTTTGATACTAAATAATTGTAATGTGAATTTTGTTGCAAGTAAACCTTGAAGGATTGAGTTTTAAAAAGTTGTCTTCTCATGTTATCCAAAGCTAGCTTGTTGGCTAATCGTTGTACATGTACTAGCATTTCATGAGTTATCTAAGGATGTTTCCTTAAAATTACAAGTTTCTTTTGCTTGCTCTAGTTGTGATGAGTTGGTAGCTAGTTGTGATGAGTTAGTAGCTAGTTGTGATGAGTTGGTAGCTAGTTGTGATGAGTTAGTAGCTAGTTGTGAAGAGTTAGTAGCTAGTTGTGATGAGTTAGTAGCTAGTTGTGATGAGTTAGTAGCTAGTTGTGATGAGTTGGTAGCTAGTTGTGATGAGTTGGTAGCTAGTTGTGATGAGTTAGTAGCTAGTTGTGAAGAGTTAGTAGCTAGTTGTGGTGAGTTGGTAGCTAGTTGTGATGAGTTAGTAGCTAGTTGTGAAGAGTTAGTAGCTAGTTGTGATCAGTTGGTAGCTAGTTGTGATGAGTTAGTAGCTAGTTGTGGTGAGTTAGGAGCTAGTTGTGGTGAGTTGGTAGCTAGTTGTGATGAGTTAGTAGCTAGTTGTGATCAGTTGGTAGCTAGTTGTGATGAGTTAGTAGCTAGTTGTGGTGAGTTAGGAGCTAGTTGTGGTGAGTTGGTAGCTAGTTGTGATGAGTTAGTAGCTAGTTGTGATGAGTTGGTAGCTAGTTGTGATGAGTTAGTAGCTAGTTGTGAAGAGTTAGTAGCTAGTTGTGATCAGTTAGTAGCTAGTTGTGATGAGTTAGTAGCTAGTTGTGGTGAGTTAGGAGCTAGTTGTGGTGAGTTGGTAGCTAGTTGTGATGAGTTAGTAGCTAGTTGTGATGAGTTAGTAGCTAGTTGTGATCAGTTGGTAGCTAGTTGTGGTGAGTTAGTAGCTAGTTGTGATGAGTTGGTAGCTAGTTGTGATCAGTTGGTAACTAGTTGTGATGAGTTTTTAGCTAGTTGTGATGAGTTAGTAGCTAGTTGTGATGAGTTATTAGCTAGTTGTGGTGAGTTAGTAGCTAGTTGTGGTGAGTTGGTAGCTAATTGTAATGAGTTAGTAGCTAGTTGTGATGAGTTGGTAGCTAGTTGTGATGAGTTAGTAGCTAGTTGTGATGAGTTAGTAGCTAGTTGTGATGAGTTAGTAGCTAGTTGTGATGAGTTACTAGTTAGTTGTGATGAGTTAGTAGCTAATTGTGATGAGTTGGTTGCTAACTATGAAGGTTTAGTAGCTAGTTGTGGTGAGTTAGTAGCTAGTTGTAATTGGTTACTAGCTAGCTGTGATGAGTTAGTAGCTAGTTGTGATGAGTTAGTAGCTAGTTGTGGTGAGTTAGTAGCTAGTTGTAATCGGTTAGTAGCTAGCTGTAATGAGTTAGTAGCTTGTTGTGATGAGTTGGTTGCTAACTATGAAAGTTTACTAGCTAGTTGTGATATTCTAGGAGCCACATGACTTGACTCGATGGAGGCTTGACAACTACCTTATGGCTGGTTTGAAGATCAAAAACTAACAATAAGTTTTTCAATATATGGTATAAAGCGTCTAGTATTTATTCGTGTTAGTACATAATTGTTTTCTCATTTTCTCTTTTTAGAGGGGCAACTCCAAACTTCCTAGTCTATCCAATCAGAGATATGTTGCTTCGTTCGGGTCTGACAGGAAGAACAACTAATGGCAATCAGGCTGGTAGCAAAGTGCATATTTTTGGTGCTTTTCCTTTGTTGGTGCAACAACAGAATCTTGCAAAATGAGTTGGCTGTTGCGACCAGCTAACATCTGAACAAACTGTTAGTGTAGATCCAGGCTGTTATATCACTGGCCTGCTGGTAAAATCTAGTGCAGTGTATAGATTTGGTATGTATGATAACCCTTCTAGTGCAAACCTGCTTGTAAGAGTGCTTTTAGGAGACATGAACTGGCAGCCAGTTGTTTCTGCAATTGTTTTATGATATGAGCATTAAAAAAGCCTTTCTTCTAATCTCCACCGCATCTTACAGCAGGGGCACATAGAGATAAACAAACATAATTTAAGCACTTTAACTTTTATATTTTTATACAGCTTTTTATTGTTTTATTGGCAATAACTTCATTTTCACTAAATATTTTTTTCAGATTTTTCCATACAGTGAAAGTATAATACAAAAAGAAAAAAATAGCAACAGTTGGCAAAATAAAACTGCTACAATCAAATAAAAGGCTTGACGGATTGTGTTTAAAAACATTTCTCTACAAAGAGAATGGATATGTGGTGGAAAATTTTTAAAGCAGCTAGCGATGATTTTTTCAGAATAATCAATGAAATTATTGATAAAATTAAACTTTATCAAAACAATTGATGAAAACTAGCAACGAATACATAAATGGTATGAATATATAGGTGCATGCATAGGGTAATATATGTAATGATAGTAGCATGTATAGGGACGAATATATAAATGGTATGAATATATAGGTGCATGCATAGGGTAATATATGTAATGATAGTAGCATGTATTATAGGGACGAATATATAAATGGTATGAATATATAGGTACATGCATAGGGTAATATATGTAATGATAGTAGCATGTATTATAGGGACGAATATATAAATGGTATGAATATATAGGTGCATGCATAAGGTAATATATGTAATGATAGTAGCATGTATAGGGACGAATATATAAATGGTATGAATATATAGGTACATGCATAGGGCAATATATGTAATGATAGTAGCATGTATTATAGGGACGAATATATAAATGGTATGAATATATAGGTACATGCATAGGGTAATATATGTAATGATAGTAGCATGTATTATAGGGACGAATATATAAATGGTGTGAATATATAGGTGCATGCATAGGGTAATATATGTAATGATAGTAGCATGTATTATAGGGACGAATATATAAATGGTATGAATATATAGGTACATGCATAGGGTAATATATGTAATGATAGTAGCATGTATTATAGGGACGAATATATAAATGGTATGAATATATAGGTACATGCATAGGGTAATATATGTAATGATAGTAGCATGTATTATAGGGACGAATATATAAATGGTATGAATATATAGGTACATGCATAGGGTAATATATGTAATGATAGTAGCATGTATTATAGGGACGAATATATAAATGGTGTGAATATATAGGTGCATGCATAGGGTAATATATGTAATGATAGTAGCATGTATTATAGGGACGAATATATAAATGGTATGAATATATAGGTACATGCATAGGGTAATATATGTAATGATAGTAGCATGTATTATAGGGACGAATATATAAATGGTATGAATATATAGGTACATGCATAGGGTAATATATGAAATGATAGTAGCATGTATTATAGGGACGAATATATAAATGGTATGAATATATAGGTGCATGCATAGGGTAATATATGTAATGATAGTAGCATGTATTATAGGGACGAATATATAAATGGTATGAATATATAGGTACATGCATAGGGTAATATATGTAATGATAGTAGCATGTATTATAGGGACGAATATATAAATGGTATGAATATATAGGTACATGCATAGGGTAATATATGTAATGATAGTAGCATGTATTATAGGGAACGAATATATAAATGGTATGAATATATAGGTACATGCATAGGGTAATATATGTAATGATAGTAGCATGTATTATAGGGACGAATATATAAATGGTGTGAATATATAGGTGCATGCATAGGGTAATATATGTAATGATAGTAGCATGTATTATAGGGACGAATATATAAATGGTATGAATATATAGGTACATGCATAGGGTAATATATGTAATGATAGTAGCATGTATTATAGGGACGAATATATAAATGGTATGAATATATAGGTACATGCATAGGGTAATATATGTAATGATAGTAGCATGTATTATAGGGACGAATATATAAATGGTGTGAATATATAGGTGCATGCATAGGGTAATATATGTAATGATAGTAGCATGTATTATAGGGACGAATATATAAATGGTGTGAATATATAGGTACATGCATAGGGTAATATATGTAATGATAGTAGCATGTATTATAGGGACGAATATATAAATGGTATGAATATATAGGTATGCATGTACCTATATATAAATGGTATGAATATATAGGTACATGCATAGGGCAATATATGTAATGATAGTAGCATGTATTATAGGGACGAATATATAAATGGTATGAATATATAGGTGCATGCATAGGGTAATATATGTAATGATAGTAGCATGTATTATAGGGACGAATATATAAATGGTATGAATATATAGGTACATGCATAGGGTAATATATGTAATGATAGTAGCATGTATTATAGGGACGAATATATAAATGGTGTGAATATATAGGTGCATGCATAGGGTGATATATGTAATGATAGTAGCATGTATTATAGGGACGAATATATAAATGGTATGAATATATAGGTACATGCATAGGGTAATATATGTAATGATAGTAGCATGTATTATAGGGACGAATATATAAATGGTATGAATATATAGGTGCATGCATAGGGTAATATATGTAATGATAGTAGCATGTATTATAGGGACGAATATATAAATGGTATGAATATATAGGTACATGCATAGGGTAATATATGTAATGATGGTAGCATGTATTATAGGGACGAATATATAAATGGTATGAATATATAGGTACATGCATAGGGTAATATATGTAATGATAGTAGCATGTATTATAGGGACGAATATATAAATGGTATGAATATATAGGTACATGCATAGGGTAATATATGTAATGATAGTAGCATGTATTATAGGGACGAATATATAAATGGTGTGAATATATAGGTGCATGCATAGGGTAATATATGTAATGATAGTAGCATGTATTATAGGGACGAATATATAAATGGTATGAATATATAGGTACATGCATAGGGTAATATATGTAATGATAGTAGCATGTATTATAGGGACGAATATATAAATGGTATGAATATATAGGTGCATGCATAGGGTAATATATGTAATGATAGTAGCATGTATTATAGGGACGAATATATAAATGGTGTGAATATATAGGATACATGCATAGGGTAATATATGTAATGATAGTAGCATGTATTATAGGGACGAATATATAAATGGTATGAATATATAGGTACATGCATAGGGCAATATATGTAATGATAGTAGCATGTATTATAGGGACGAATATATAAATGGTATGAATATATAGGTGCATGCATAGGGTAATATATGTAATGATAGTAGCATGTATTATAGGGACGAATATATAAATGGTATGAATATATAGGTACATGCATAGGGTAATATATGTAATGATAGTAGCATGTATTATAGGGACGAATATATAAATGGTATGAATATATAGGTGCATGCATAGGGTAATATATGTAATGATAGTAGCATGTATTATAGGGACGAATATATAAATGGTATGAATATATAGGTACATGCATAGGGTAATATATGTAATGATAGTAGCATGTATTATAGGGACGAATATATAAATGGTATGAATATATAGGTGCATGCATAGGGTAATATATGTAATGATAGTAGCATGTATTATAGGGACGAATATATAAATGGTATGAATATATAGGTGCATGCATAGGGTAATATATGTAATGATAGTAGCATGTATTATAGGGACGAATATATAATTGGTATGAATATATAGGTGCATGCATAGGGTAATATATGTAATGATAGTAGCATGTATTATAGGGACGAATACATAAATGGTATGAATATATAGGTACATGCATAGGGTAATATATGTAATGATAGTAGCATGTATTATAGGGACGAATATATAAATGGTATGAATATATAGGTGCATGCATAGGGTAATATATGTAATGATAGTAGCATGTATTATAGGGACGAATATATAAATGGTATGAATATATAGGTACATGCATAGGGTAATATATGTAATGATAGTAGCATGTATTATAGGGACGAATATATAAATGGTATGAATATATAGGTGCATGCATAGGGTAATATATGTAATGATAGTAGCACGTATTATAGGGACGAATATATAAATGGTATGAATATATAGGTACATGCATAGGGTAATATATGTAATGATAGTAGCATGTATTATAGGGACAAATATATAAATGGTATGAATATATAGGTGCATGCATAGGGTAATATATGTAATGATAGTAGCATGTATTATAGGGACGAATATATAAATGGTATGAATATATAGGTACATGCATAGGGTAATATATGTAATGATAGTAGCATGTATTATAGGGACGAATATATAAATGGTATGAATATATAGGTGCATGCATAGGGTAATATATGTAATGATAGTAGCATGTATTATAGGGACGAATATATAAATGGTGTGAATATATAGGTGCATGCATAGGGTAATATATGTAATGATAGTAGCATGTATTATAGGGACGAATATATAAATGGTATGAATATATAGGTGCATGCATAGGGTAATATATGTAATGATAGTAGCATGTATTATAGGGACGAATATATAAATGGTATGAATATATAGGTACATGCATAGGGTAATATATGTAATGATAGTAGCATGTATTATAGGGACGAATGTATAAATGGTATGAATATATAGGTACATGCATAGGGTAATATATGTAATGATAGTAGCATGTATTATAGGGACGAATGTATAAATGGTATGAATATATAGGTACATGCATAGGGTAATATATGTAATGATAGTAGCATGTATTATAGGGACGAATATATAAATGGTATGAATATATAGGTACATGCATAGGGTAATATATGTAATGATAGTAGCATGTATTATAGGGACGAATATATAAATGGTATGAATATATAGGTGCATGCATAGGGTAATATATGTAATGATAGTAGCATGTATTATAGGGACGAATATATAAATGGTATGAATATATAGGTACATGCATAGGGTAATATATGTAATGATAGTAGCATGTATTATAGGGACGAATATATAAATGGTGTGAATATATAGGTACATGCATAGGGCAATATATGTAATGATAGTAGCATGTATTATAGGGACGAATATATAAATGGTATGAATATATAGGTACATGCATAGGGTAATATATGTAATGATAGAAGCATGTATTATAGGGACGAATATATAAATGGTATGAATATATAGGTGCATGCATAGTGTAATATATGTAATGATAGTAGCATGTATTATAGGGACGAATATATAAATGGTATGAATATATAGGTACATGCATAGGGCAATATATGTAATGATAGTAGCATGTATTATAGGGACGAATATATAAATGGTGTGAATATATAGGTACATGCATAGGGTAATATATGTAATGATAGTAGCATGTATTATAGGGACGAATATATAAATGGTATGAATATATAGGTGCATGCATAGGGTAATATATGTAATGATAGTAGCATGTATTATAGGGACGAATGTATAAATGGTATGAATATATAGGTACATGCATAGGGTAATATATGTAATGATAGTAGCATGTATTATAGGGACGAATATATAAATGGTATGAATATATAGGTACATGCATAGGGTAATATATGTAATGATAGTAGCATGTATTATAGGGACGAATATATAAACGGTATGAATATATAGGTGCATGCATAGGGTAATATATGTAATGATAGTAGCATGTATTATAGGGACGAATACATAAATGGTATGAATATATAGGTACATGCATAGGGTAATATATGTAATGATAGTAGCATGTATTATAGGGACGAATATATAAATGGTATGAATATATAGGTGCATGCATAGGGTAATATATGTAATGATAGTAGCATGTATTATAGGGACGAATATATAAATGGTATGAATATATAGGTACATGCATAGGGTAATATATGTAATGATAGTAGCATGTATTATAGGGACGAATATATAAATGGTATGAATATATAGGTGCATGCATAGGGTAATATATGTAATGATAGTAGCATGTATTATAGGGACGAATATATAAATGGTATGAATATATAGGTACATGCATAGGGTAATATATGTAATGATAGTAGCATGTATTATAGGGACGAATATATAAATGGTATGAATATATAGGTGCATGCATAGGGTAATATATGTAATGATAGTAGCATGTATTATAGGGACGAATATATAAATGGTATGAATATATAGGTACATGCATAGGGTAATATATGTAATGATAGTAGCATGTATTATAGGGACGAATATATAAATGGTATGAATATATAGGTGCATGCATAGGGTAATATATGTAATGATAGTAGCATGTATTATAGGGACGAATATATAAATGGTGTGAATATATAGGTGCATGCATAGGGTAATATATGTAATGATAGTAGCATGTATTATAGGGACGAATATATAAATGGTATGAATATATAGGTGCATGCATAGGGTAATATATGTAATGATAGTAGCATGTATTATAGGGACGAATATATAAATGGTATGAATATATAGGTACATGCATAGGGTAATATATGTAATGATAGTAGCATGTATTATAGGGACGAATGTATAAATGGTATGAATATATAGGTACATGCATAGGGTAATATATGTAATGATAGTAGCATGTATTATAGGGACGAATGTATAAATGGTATGAATATATAGGTACATGCATAGGGCAATATATGTAATGATAGTAGCATGTATTATAGGGACGAATGTATAAATGGTGTGAATATATAGGTGCATGCATAGGGTAATATATGTAATGATAGTAGCATGTATTATAGGGACGAATATATAAATGGTATGAATATATAGGTGCATGCATAGGGTAATATATGTAATGATAGTAGCATGTATTATAGGGACGAATATATAAATGGTGTGAATATATAGGTGCATGCATAGGGTAATATATGTAATGATAGTAGCATGTATTATAGGGACGAATATATAAATGGTATGAATATATAGGTACATGCATAGGGTAATATATGTAATGATAGTAGCATGTATTATAGGGACGAATATATAAATGGTATGAATATATAGGTACATGCATAGGGTAATATATGTAATGATAGTAGAATGTATTATAGGGACGAATATATAAATGGTATGAATATATAGGTACATGCATAGGGTAATATATGTAATGATAGTAGCATGTATTATAGGGACGAATATATAAATGGTATGAATATATAGGTACATGCATAGGGTAATATATGTAATGATAGTAGAATGTATTATAGGGACGAATATATAAATGGTAAGATATATAGGTACATGCATAGGGTAATATATGTAATGATAGTAGCATGTATTATAGGGACGAATATATAAATGGTGTGAATATATAGGTGCATGCATAGGGTAATATATGTAATGATAGTAGCATGTATTATAGGGACGAATATATAAATGGTATGAATATATAGGTACATGCATAGGGTAATATATGTAATGATAGTAGCATGTATTATAGGGACGAATATATAAATGGTATGAATATATAGGTACATGCATAGGGTAATATATGTAATGATAGTAGCATGTATTATAGGGACGAATATATAAATGGTATGAATATATAGGTGCATGCATAGGGTAATATATGTAATGATAGTAGCATGTATTATAGGGACGAATATATAAATGGTATGAATATATAGGTACATGCATAGGGTAATATATGTAATGATAGTAGCATGTATTATAGGGACGAATATATAAATGGTATGAATATATAGGTACATGCATAGGGTAATATATGTAATGATAGTAGCATGTATTATAGGGACGAATGTATAAATGGTATGAATATATAGGTACATGCATAGGGTAATATATGTAATGATAGTAGCATGTATTATAGGGACGAATGTATAAATGGTATGAATATATAGGTACATGCATAGGGCAATATATGTAATGATAGTAGCATGTATTATAGGGACGAATGTATAAATGGTGTGAATATATAGGTGCATGCATAGGGTAATATATGTAATGATAGTAGCATGTATTATAGGGACGAATATATAAATGGTATGAATATATAGGTGCATGCATAGGGTAATATATGTAATGATAGTAGCATGTATTATAGGGACGAATATATAAATGGTGTGAATATATAGGTGCATGCATAGGGTAATATATGTAATGATAGTAGCATGTATTATAGGGACGAATATATAAATGGTATGAATATATAGGTACATGCATAGGGTAATATATGTAATGATAGTAGCATGTATTATAGGGACGAATATATAAATGGTATGAATATATAGGTACATGCATAGGGTAATATATGTAATGATAGTAGAATGTATTATAGGGACGAATATATAAATGGTATGAATATATAGGTACATGCATAGGGTAATATATGTAATGATAGTAGCATGTATTATAGGGACGAATATATAAATGGTATGAATATATAGGTACATGCATAGGGTAATATATGTAATGATAGTAGAATGTATTATAGGGACGAATATATAAATGGTAAGAATATATAGGTACATGCATAGGGTAATATATGTAATGATAGTAGCATGTATTATAGGGACGAATATATAAATGGTGTGAATATATAGGTGCATGCATAGGGTAATATATGTTAATGATAGTAGCATGTATTATAGGGACGAATATATAAATGGTATGAATATATAGGTACATGCATAGGGTAATATATGTAATGATAGTAGCATGTATTATAGGGACGAATATATAAATGGTATGAATATATAGGTACATGCATAGGGTAATATATGTAATGATAGTAGCATGTATTATAGGGACGAATATATAAATGGTATGAATATATAGGTGCATGCATAGGGTAATATATGTAATGATAGTAGCATGTATTATAGGGACGAATATATAAATGGTATGAATATATAGGTACATGCATAGGGTAATATATGTAATGATAGTAGCATGTATTATAGGGACGAATATATAAATGGTATGAATATATAGGTACATGCATAGGGTATATATGTAATGATAGTAGCATGTATTATAGGGACGAATATATAATGGTATGAATATATAGGTACATGCATAGGGTAATATATGTAATGATAGTAGCATGTATTATAGGGACGAATATATAAATGGTAGTGAATATATAGGTGCATGCATAGGGTAATATATGTAATGATAGTAGCATGTATTATAGGGACGAATATATAAATGGTATGAATATATAGGTACATGCATAGGGTAATATATGTAATGATAGTAGCATGTATTATAGGGACGAATATATAAATGGTATGAATATATAGGTACATGCATAGGGTAATATATGTAATGATAGTAGCATGTATTATAGGGACGAATATATAAATGGTGTGAATATATAGGTGCATGCATAGGGTAATATATGTAATGATAGTAGCATGTATTATAGGGACGAATATATAAATGGTAGTGAATATATAGGTAGCATGCATAGGGTAATATATGTAATGATAGTAGCATGTATTATAGGGACGAATATATAAATGGTGTGAATATATAGGTGCATGCATAGGGTAATATATGTAATGATAGTAGCATGTATTATAGGGACGAATATATAAATGGTATGAATATATAGGTACATGCATAGGGTAATATATGTAATGATAGTAGCATGTATTATAGGGACGAATATATAAATGGTATGAATATATAGGTGACATGCATAGGGTAATATATGTAATGATAGTAGCATGTATTATAGGGACGAATATATAAATGGTATGAATATATAGGTACATGCATAGGGTAATATATGTAATGATAGTAGCATGTATTATAGGGACGAATATATAAATGGTATGAATATATAGGTGCATGCATAGGGTAATATATGTAATGATAGTAGCATGTATTATAGGGACGAATATATAAATGGTATGAATATATAGGTACATGCATAGGGTAATATATGTAATGATAGTAGCATGTATTATAGGGACGAATATATAAATGGTATGAATATATAGGTGCATGCATAGGGTAATATATGTAATGATAGTAGCATGTATTATAGGGACGAATATATAAATGGTATGAATATATAGGTACATGCATAGGGTAATATATGTAATGATAGTAGCATGTATTATAGGGACGAATATATAAATGGTGTGAATATATAGGTGCATGCATAGGTAATATATGTAACTGATAGTAGCATGTATTATAGGGACGAATATATAAATGGTATGATATATAGGTACATGCATAGGGTAATATATGTAATGATAGTAGCATGTATTATAGGGACGAATATATAAATGGTATGAATATATAGGTACATGCATAGGGTAATATATGTAATGATAGTAGCATGTATTATAGGGACGAATATATAAATGGTAGTGAATATATAGGTACATGCATAGGGTAATATATGTAA
Source organism: Watersipora subatra (assembly GCF_963576615.1). Classification (NCBI taxonomy): domain Eukaryota; kingdom Metazoa; phylum Bryozoa; class Gymnolaemata; order Cheilostomatida; family Watersiporidae; genus Watersipora; species Watersipora subatra. The sequence continues at coordinate 48,382,656 of NC_088716.1, read as the reverse complement.
TGATAGTAGCATGTATTATAGGGACGAATATATAAATGGTGTGAATATATAGGTGCATGCATAGGGTAATATATGTAATGATAGTAGCATGTATTATAGGGACGAATATATAAATGGTATGAATATATAGGTACATGCATAGGGTAATATATGTAATGATAGTGGCATGTATTATAGGGACGAATATATAAATGGTGTGAATATATAGGTGCATGCATAGGGTAATATATGTAATGATAGTAGCATGTATTATAGGGACGAATATATAAATGGTATGAATATATAGGTACATGCATAGGGTAATATATGTAATGATAGTAGCATGTATTATAGGGACGAATATATAAATGGTATGAATATATAGGTACATGCATAGGGTAATATATGTAATGATAGTAGCATGTATTATAGGGACGAATATATAAATGGTATGAATATATAGGTGCATGCATAGGGTAATATATGTAATGATAGTAGCATGTATTATAGGGACGAATATATAAATGGTATGAATATATAGGTACATGCATAGGGTAATATATGTAATGATAGTAGCATGTATTATAGGGACGAATATATAAATGGTATGAATATATAGGTGCATGCATAGGGTAATATATGTAATGATAGTAGCATGTATTATAGGGACGAATATATAAATGGTATGAATATATAGGTACATGCATAGGGTAATATATGTAATGATAGTAGCATGTATTATAGGGACGAATATATAAATGGTATGAATATATAGGTACATGCATAGGGTAATATATGTAATGATAGTAGCATGTATTATAGGGACGAATATATAAATGGTATGAATATATAGGTACATGCATAGGGATATATGTAATGATAGTAGCATGTATTATAGGGACGAATATATAAATGGTATGAATATATAGGTGCATGCATTGGGTAATATATGTAATGATAGTAGCATGCATTATAGGGACGAATATATAAATGGTATGAATATATAGGTGCATGCATAGGGTAATATATGTAATGATAGTAGCATGTATTATAGGGCCGAATATATAAATGGTATGAATATATAGGTACATGCATAGGGTAATATATGTAATGATAGTAGCATGTATTATAGGGACGAATATATAAATGGTATGAATATATAGGTGCATGCATAGGGTAATATATGTAATGATAGTAGCATGTATTATAGGGACGAATATATAAATGGTATGAATATATAGGTACATGCATAGGGTAATATATGTAATGATAGTAGCATGTATTATAGGGACGAATATATAAATGGTGTGAATATATAGGTGCATGCATAGGGTAATATATGTAACGATAGTAGCATGTATTATAGGGACGAATATATAAATGGTATGAATATATAGGTACATGCATAGGGTAATATATGTAATGATAGTAGCATGTATTATAGGGACGAATATATAAATGGTATGAATATATAGGTACATGCATAGGGTAATATATGTAATGATAGTAGCATGTATTATAGGGACGAATATATAAATGGTGTGAATATATAGGTACATGCATAGGGTAATATATGTAATGATAGTAGCATGTATTATAGGGACGAATATATAAATGGTGTGAATATATAGGTGCATGCATAGGGTAATATATGTAATGATAGTAGCATGTATTATAGGGACGAATATATAAATGGTATGAATATATAGGTACATGCATAGGGTAATATATGTAATGATAGTGGCATGTATTATAGGGACGAATATATAAATGGTGTGAATATATAGGTGCATGCATAGGGTAATATATGTAATGATAGTAGCATGTATTATAGGGACGAATATATAAATGGTATGAATATATAGGTACATGCATAGGGTAATATATGTAATGATAGTAGCATGTATTATAGGGACGAATATATAAATGGTATGAATATATAGGTACATGCATAGGGTAATATATGTAATGATAGTAGCATGTATTATAGGGACGAATATATAAATGGTATGAATATATAGGTGCATGCATAGGGTAATATATGTAATGATAGTAGCATGTATTATAGGGACGAATATATAAATGGTATGAATATATAGGTACATGCATAGGGTAATATATGTAATGATAGTAGCATGTATTATAGGGACGAATATATAAATGGTATGAATATATAGGTGCATGCATAGGGTAATATATGTAATGATAGTAGCATGTATTATAGGGACGAATATATAAATGGTATGAATATATAGGTACATGCATAGGGTAATATATGTAATGATAGTAGCATGTATTATAGGGACGAATATATAAATGGTATGAATATATAGGTACATGCATAGGGTAATATATGTAATGATAGTAGCATGTATTATAGGGACGAATATATAAATGGTATGAATATATAGGTACATGCATAGGGATATATGTAATGATAGTAGCATGTATTATAGGGACGAATATATAAATGGTATGAATATATAGGTGCATGCATTGGGTAATATATGTAATGATAGTAGCATGCATTATAGGGACGAATATATAAATGGTGTGAATATATAGGTGCATGCATTGGGTAATATATGTAAAGATAGTAGCATGTATTATAGGGACGAATATATAAATGGTATGAATATATAGGTACATGCATAGGGTAATATATGTAATGATAGTAGCATGTATTATAGGGACGAATATATAAATGGTATGAATATATAGGTACATGCATAGGGCAATATATGTAATGATAGTAGCATGTATTATAGGGACGAATATATAAATGGTATGAATACATAGGTGCATGCATAGGGTAATATATGTAATGATAGTAGCATGTATTATAGGGATGAATATATAAATGGTGTGAATATATAGGTACATGCATAGGGTAATATATGTAATGATAGTAGCATGTATTATAGGGACGAATATATAAATGGTATGAATATATAGGTGCATGCATAGGGTAATATATGTAATGATAGTAGCATGTATTATAGGGACGAATATATAAATGGTATGAATATATAGGTACATGCATAGGGTAATATATGTAATGATAGTAGCATGTATTATAGGGACGAATATATAAATGGTATGAATATATAGGTACATGCATAGGGTAATATATGTAATGATAGTAGCATGTATTATAGGGACGAATATATAAATGGTATGAATATATAGGTACATGCATAGGGTAATATATGTAATGATAGTAGCATGTATTATAGGGACGAATATATAAATGGTATGAATATATAGGTACATGCATAGGGTAATATATGTAATGATAGTAGCATGTATTATAGGGACGAATATATAAATGGTATGAATATATAGGTGCATGCATAGGGTAATATATGTAATGATAGTAGCATGTATTATAGGGACGAATGTATAAATGGTGTGAATATATAGGTGCATGCATAGGGTAATATATGTAATGATAGTAGCATGTATTATAGGGACGAATATATAAATGGTATGAATATATAGGTACATGCATAGGGTAATATATGTAATGATAGTAGCATGTATTATAGGGACGAATACATCAATGGTGTGAATATATAGGTGCATGCATAGGGTAATATATGTAATGATAGTAGCATGTATTATAGGGACGAATATATAAATGGTATGAATATATAGGTGCATGCATAGGGTAATATATGTAATGATAGTAGCATGTATTATAGGGACGAATATATAAATGGTATGAATATATAGGTGCATGCATAGGGTAATATATGTAATGATAGTAGCATGTATTATAGGGACGAATATATAAATGGTATGAATATATAGGTGCATGCATAGGGTAATATATGTAATGATAGTAGCATGTATTATAGGGACGAATGTATAAATGGTGTGAATATATTGGTGCATGCATAGGGTAATATATGTAATGATAGTAGCATGTATTATAGGGACGAATATATAAATGGTATGAATATATAGGTGCATGCATAGGGTAATATATGTAATGATAGTAGCATGTATTATAGGGACGAATATATAAATGGTATGAATATATAGGTGCATGCATAGGGTAATATATGTAATGATAGTAGCATGTATTATAGGGACGAATATATAAATGGTATGAATATATAGGTACATGCATAGGGTAATATATGTAATGATAGAAGCATGTATAGAGACAAATGTATAAATGTTGTAAATATATAGGTGGTTAATAATCCATCATTTTTTTTAACGTCATCCTCCTGTTTGCACATGCGCTCGTCCACAAAAAAGCCGCCATCTTTGTAGAAAACGATTGTCATTCTCTTGATTAATAGTATTTTTTGGTGTTGTTTTGATACTAAAATAAAAAATTTGCAAACAAAAGCATTGTTTGCAATATTTAATTGCAGAAGCTTCGTGTTTTTAATGATAATAGTTGTCCATAAAGATGGCAGACAACGGTAAAATGACGTCACAAAAAACGAAGGATAATACACAAGCCGTAAATCCAAGAATAAATGAGGGAATGAGTAAAATAATAATTGATAAATTTTTTATAGTTAATCTAAAGCTTCTGAGCTTTCCAATCATATCAATGGAATGAATTTACAAAATATGATTTTTGCCCCAGCAACCTTTTAGCAAATGATATGTAACGACTTGACAAATTCTTTGGCCAAAATTGAATTTTCAAATGCTTTTCTAATAGAAGAATGGAATTTTTCAGACGATCTGGCTTATAGCTGTATTTATTGGATACCAGATGTTGCTGTTATTACTGAGGTCTCTGAAGCCTGATTCAGACCAACATTTTTTGATTATTGGTGCGAGGTCACAGGACAATGCTTCAAGAGAGCATTGTTCTGCGGCGTTGCACGCTAAATTTAGTTGTGTCATGTTGCGATTTCATAACTATTTAGTTCACATCAATCGCGCCCCTGTCAATGTTTTACAAAAGAACTTAGTTTTTAGCTGTCAGTCAATATGACTTTTCATACTCTGTGTTTCCATGAATCGAATGAGTTCGGAGTTGTCTAGTGTCAAGGATTTTGCACCCTTCTATGTCAACGATTTGAAGCTGCACTATATAAATCTTCCCATGATTTGCGACGTATCTCTGAAAACAAAGTTTGTTAAAAAAGACTTTTTTTCGGGTCACGATCACTTTTTGTTCTATTAGTCAACTTGCACTAACTCAGGAAATCTGATTGCAATTTTAGTTTTTGTGCCAAGGTTTGCTGAAATTTTCTTCCTATATTGGGAAGAGCTTAGCAGAGTATTATAGATGATGACGGTTATTGAAGTACCGGCACAGAAAATGTCTACGCACAAATTTAACGAAGTGAAATGGCCTCTAATGAAATTAGATTATACAGTTTCCATGGTTTGGAGTGGAAGCAACTCCAAACTCTTCAAAGTATAGAAACACAGTGATAGTAGGCTGCATTCTGACTCGCCAAAATACTGTTGCAGTTAACTTAGTTTTTAGTTAGCAGTCTGTATTCTGACTTGCCAAAATACTGTTGCAGTTAATTTAGTTTGTAGTTTGCAGGCTGTATTCTGACTTGCCAAAATATTGTTGCAGTTAATTTAATTTGTAGTTAGCAGTCTGTATTCTGACTTGCCAAAATACTTTTGCAGTTAATTTGACCTTGTAATCGGTCAGTCTTAGGTTACAGCTTTCTTCTGCACTGAAGCAGCTGCAATTGTTTCTGTCATGTCGCAGTTGCAGATAGACATCATGCTGTAGCTATTACAACTGGACATGATACTGTTGTCATTGCAGCTGGACGGAGTACTGCTGATGTTGCAGTCTTGTGAAAATACTTGCTAAAAAGTGGTGTTTATAGTTGTGTGTCTACACTTACCAAGCACTAACTCGGTTGGCTGTATACCCAAAACTGTTAAAATGGTGTATTCTGAAAACATGAAGAAACTTCATTCGGTTGTCAATATGCATGAGCGAAAAATAACTGATGCGCTGAACAATCTGATTGTGAGTGGGCGTGGCTTCTGATCGCTTAAGTCAATAGGGCGTATTATCTGTTTGATGCGTGACGCACTTCAGTAACCGCGTAGTAGTTAGTGGGCAGCTGAGATACTATCGTCGATTAAGACTAAGCCTTGCCGTAAGTGTTACTTTCTATATTTAACTATCAGAGAGTGCAGTCGAGTGGAATCAAGAGGCATTCCACACTATATTGACAATATAACTATGATTAAATGCTTACTGTGGTCTGTAGAACCTTTGCAAAGTTACAGACTGTTCATGTTGTTTTGTCTCACCTATGATATACAGTCCCCCTGAGGGGCTGTATATCATTAGTCTCACTCTCCACTCCTGCACTCCATCCATCATAATATACGTATGTATTAGTAGCAGCTGAACGACTCTGATGTTTGTGAGTATCATATATGAACTACGAGTGATCTTTCTGGAGCTTTTAAAAAGTATCTTAAACTGTGAATTCAAATGTTGAATATCCCAAAGACCAAAGCTAAGTTATAATTTACAGTTTTTGCATAGTTGACAATGGGTTGATTAAACCCCTGTCATAAGAAGTAGATAAAAAAATTCTTTGTAATGCACTCAACACGCCCTTGGCGTCAAAAAGGAATTTCAGCTAGGTGCTGCAGTTACTATTTTAAACAGATATACTTAACAGCTTTTTTCTTTAGGTTTCCAAAAGCTATGGTCAGGCCAATCGATGATCTCGATTATCAGCATACTCAAAGCTAAGTTACTTAGCAAGGAATGGGTTGTGATTGTTTGAATGTAATCTTTCTTTAGATGACAGACAACGTGAAGTGCAACCTTCCTCCGCATCCCTTATCTGGTTCAATCACCGGCGAGTATTGGCAGAATGATGATGGGTCAGTTCGAGTTCCTGCTATTCTCAAGCACCCAGACCGCTACAGCATTGTCAAAAGAGACATCCTTAACTATAAATGGAACCCAGAAGATTTTCTTTTACTTTCCTATCCTAAGACTGGTAAGTTTCACTTTCTCGTTTAGTTTCCTATCCTAAGACAGGTAAGTTTCACTTTCACTTTTCTATCCTAAGACAGGCAGGTTTTACTTTCGCTTTAATTTCTTATTCTAAGACAGGCAAGTTTCACTTTATCTTTTAATTTCCTGTCGTAAGACAGGCAAGTTTCACTTTATCTTTTAATTTCCTGTCGTAAGACAGGCAAGTTTCACTTTATCTTTTATTTTCCTATTCTAAGACAAGCAAGTTCCACTTTCTCTTTTAATTTCCTGTCGTAAGACAGGCAAGTTTCACTTTATCTTTTACTTTCCTATCCTAAGACAAGCAAGTTCCACTTTCTCTTTTAATTTCCTATCGTAAGACAGGGAAGGTTTGCTTTCCCTTAGCTCTGTATTTTAATACGGAACCATTGAGATGATATCACCAGCCAAAACTTCTACAGCTGGACCGGAAGGTTTTTTATATGTAATTACGCTCAAGTCATGACATATGAAGTTAATTGAAGTTTGCATTTGCTTCATAGATCAAACCATTGTGTGCTGCAGCAAATATCCTTATACGAATGTGTCGAATTCATAAAAGCACATTCATGTTCTTCATATTCATATATTTATATAAATACTCATTGGGTAGCCGCAGCAGGTTTATCATTATTTGTCTGGCACCAGAATTATGTGAAGATGGACTTATACAGAGTTTTAGTAGATTTTATCTGATAGTATCAGCGTTTTTCTATCATTTGTGATTATTTTTTAGGTTTGAGATGATCTGACTACCAGGATGTTTCAAGATTAAAATCGACAAACTTGACCGTAGTTAAAATGCTCAGAAGAAAAAGATGTACAAAATGACATCACTAGTTGCTATCATCGCTATAGTTGATATCAGCTATTGTGTTCAAGTTGCAGCGTTATGCATCTCTATTCTGTCAGTCTCTTTGCAACTATAGACGTCATAATCGCACTTTCGTGTTAACCGAGTGTTTAACCGCGATAAAATTTTGTTGATTTTAATCTTGAAACATCCTGGCAGTCAGATTACCTCAAACATCAAAAACAATCACAAATGATAAAAAAATACCGATACTTTCTGATAAAATCTACTAGCAGTTTCTGTAAGATCATCTTCAAGGTTGGATTCCCTTCCAGTTATTGCCTATAGTCTATCTATCAGATGGTCGAACATTTGTTTTATCAGTTGCTCCAGACCACTTGGCTATGGCTGCCTCGTTATACAAAACCTTGTACAAACTTAGATACAAAACATGGAGTATATATATAAAAGACCAGATTAATAAAATAATAATCATTAAAAGGAGGTTTTATATTTTCTTTTTTTTAGAGACACTCAAACTAAAATGGACGATTAACACTGCGCAGGCTCGGTGGTAGAGTGAGTGCAATGATGTGGTAAAACTTACTTTAGCTTGCACTATATATACCATAAAATCTTCACTTGAGCGCCACCTCTAATAGAACACTACTAAAGGGAAAGGTTTGAAAATACAACGCTGCCTTTACATTGAACACCATTAAAACTGACATCCATTATGTTTGATTTCTATGAACCCACATTAGAAAGTGATCAGTAGAAAATTCTCCACCTAATGGTACTAGTTATGACTCGATTACTTCTATAACAATTAATTCATTTGTTGTTGCTGTAGTGGTTACCATGATTTTAGTGAAAGTGTACCTGAGAAAATCGATCGTCACAATCATCCGAACTGCACTCTGCTTCCAAGTCCCTAAGGCCTAAATCCGACCTACTGTCTTCAGATTCAGCTATAAGGTGGTTTAAAACTTGATTTGAAAACTTGTAAACGTTTTGACGAACGGTGAGAATAGTTTTTAGGAACAATGTACAACGTAATAGCAGGCATTAGAGAGGTGTATCAAAATCGGTTTTTCTAACCCAAAAATGTTCGATCTGTTTCTCTACAACTTTGAAAGTATCACCATCGAAATAAGTAATAATTCTATCTGTCGAATACTTTTTACTCGAAGTAGTCCCTTGTTTAACTCGGTTTGATAATTCGACATATAAGAAAAATTGCTTAGCAAATATGCTGATGTCAATGACCTTGATGTTGCAATGCTAATAAAGCGACATTAGCATCGCTTGTAAAAATGGCCAAAGTTGCTTTCCCAAAATCCTAACCAGGTAGTCAAAAAATGATGTACCATCCTTTATTTGAACGTCACCTTTAATAGAACACCTCTACAAGGGAAAGGTTGAAAAATAGAACGCGATGGCGCTCAGATAGTAGCTTTACGTTAGTTTAAAGATTTTTATTGTTTTATGGTTTTATTTTTCATTTTGATTAGCTTTTTCTTAGCTACAAAACTGTAATATTTAGAAAGGTTTTGGATGCCGCAAGATGGATATTACTTTGCATGTCAAGACAAACATTCGATCAAGATGTGGCTTGTATGTCAAAAAGACTTGCATGTAGAATTTCATTGTCCGACTGTATTTTCCGGTTGTACTGTCCAGTTGTACTCTCCGGCTGTGCTGTCCGGCTTTATTGTTCGTCTGTACCGTTCGGCTGTTCACTTCCAGTTAACGACATTGATTCACAAAAATATGAAAGCGACATGGCTGTTTCCAATCATAACAATGGGCTCATCGCTAAGAACAACTTTTCAAACACGAAAAGAGTAATGGTCTCTAAAGCCTGGTTCCCATATACACCGCTAGCAGTGGCGACAGCACTGCAGGGCTATCAGCAGTGGAATGTGAACCTACGCACCGAGTATCAGCCGGTAGCTGCCAGTGGTCAACACAAGTGTTCAGCATTGTTCAACTTCCGCAAAGAGCCACGGGCAAAACCTTCCTGAAATGCACTGTGCAGGTGAAGGTCAGAATTTTTGAAACGGCATGGCGAGAGAACATTTTTATGCGATTATTAACGATGCAGCTTTATGTGAACAGAAGCTGCCGAGCCTAGAGCCGCAAGTGTTTTGCTGCGCAAGATTACCGCGTGGGTCTCGCAGCCAACATGGGAACCAGGCTTAAGAGAACTAATCAATCAGATGGGAGCGATACAAAGACAGCCTCAAACAAGCAGTGAAGTGCTGAAGATAGTCGTGATAATATTGAAAGAATGCCTCACACACATGACCCATTGACCTTTCGCAAAAATGCCTAACATCAGCTTACTTAGCCACTCTTAGTGCGTCTAGCCGTTTCACACCTGTTAGTGTCAGTCATTATGAACTAACGAAGAACTACATGTAGATATCTACGACCTGATTAGTTCAAACAATAAAATACTCTAAATACTAATTGCTATTAGTCAAGGTAAAACTCTTAGCCAGTGTACCATACAGTAGTCAAATTCAATAGAAAGTTATATAGTGTTTATAAAGTACAGTGGAACCTCGGTCCTCGAACGTATTCCATTTCAGAAGGTTGTTCCAAAACCGAGTTGTTGGAGATCCAAAACAATTTTTCCATTAGAATTAATATATGTAAATTTTAATGCGTTCCAAGTCGGGAAAACAACTTCGGTAAAGTATTTTTAAACATTTTACACCATAAAACTACTGTATACTATAAATAAAAACGGGTAGATATATATTGTGTATAACTTTAATAAAATATTTTCTATCTATGACTATGAAAAAAGAAAACAAAAAGTAAACATTTTGTATGTTTTGCTCTTAAAACACCGAAAACATGAAAGGTTAAGATACTATACTAAAAATTGCAGAAATTGATAATGAAACAGCAAAAAGTGCAACAGATCAGCTACGTCAATAATCATGTGAAAAAAATATAAACAGCAATGGCACATTTGCTTCACATCTTGGAAGGAGAATCCTCCTCCAAAACAATTTAGGGTAACTCGACTGAAGGAGTTTTTTTCCTCAAAAATCTCTTCGGTAGAGGAGACGTCGTTCCAGATAGTTTCTTCCTTTTTGTAAAGAATTTATGAAGCGTAACTTGCTTAGAACTCCCTCCGTTAACAAATGTTTCCATGCTGTGTTTGGAGCTGTTACGAGCGTTAAATTCTAATGTGCATGCTCCGGTTTGGTTGAGAACTGAATTTATGTTCGAGATCCGAGATGAAGAAATCCCAAATGTTTTGGTCGAAAATTGAGTTGGTTGAGAACCGAAGCGTTTGAGAACCGACGTTTTACTGTAGTTCAAATCACAGGCAATAAATCTATTGATATATAAATTTTTTCAAATCAATTAAAAACGATTTTTGACATTCTAGCAAACTGTGATAACATTACTTGATAAATTTAAATCTCTTACTTTATATTATATTGTGCTCTATGAAATTATAGCACAATTATAAATATAGAATCAGAAATTATATTAAGTTATATTATTCTATTGTGTTAAAATATATTGTACTATTTTATATTATTTATATTTCATAGTATTTATATTATAATATAGTTTAGTTTGATATAAATATCAAAATAGATAATGTTATATTATATTGTATTATAATAAATGTTTTATGTCTGTATCATATTGCAAAACTTTAAATGCCCAAAGTTACAGAGTAATGTTTCAATGAGAAATCTCAATAATAATAGTCTTTTTACCTCATCCAGAGTCAAACCAATCAAATGCAAAGCTGAAGCATCTTCTAGCATTCTCTAAGAACTTGGTTTTTGATGCTTTGGTTCTGTTAGAAGAGCTTAGATTGTATTTTGTTTCAGTTCATCAATTGATTTATAGATGGCAGCTGAGTGATTGTAGTATATTGTTGCGATTACAATATTGTACTAATATTGTATTGTTAGCAATATTGTACTATGAAGTGCATATCGTTTAGAGTTTTGAAGGAGATTTCCTCCATTACAATTGCTTTTCTATTATTTGTAATATCTACATCCTCTAATTTAAATCAAAAACTTGAAGAAGTCAGGATTATTTGGGAAAGTTGTGGTTATACCAGATTGTAACAGAGATATAAAATTATGTTTGTAAAGTTTACCGAATTATCAGTATAAAAAGATGGTTGTGTAAACTCAAGCGCACTGATTTGATGATGCAGTCCTGACTGTTATTGTTAAATACATGTATTCATCTACAGAGATTTACAGGTGTAATAAATAACTGCACAATTATTTTGACAAGCAGCAAGGCGGTCGATTGACACAGGTGGTAGCGCATAGTCATACTAAGGCAAAAGTTGAGAAATCAAATCCAGTAGGTGGCAGTCCTTTTTCTAACCTCTAGGTGTGGCTTCAGACAGGGATACCGCTCTTATTATTACGGTAGATTCCATGAACCAGCCAAAAAGTTCTTAAACAGCAAATCATAACATTTTCGTCTGAATGAGCATCAAAAAAATGGTATTGAATGCTTAGCCAGTGGTGTATTTTTCTCTGATTGAGAATCGTCCTGCATGCATCTTCAAAAGCTGCATCTTCATCAACAATGTAAGATATTTGGGCAAATTAAAAACCAGCCACTTCATATATTACTTTAAAGGTACCCACTTTACATGGGAGGTGATGAACATGCTGCTGAAAGGGACAGCAGAATACAGCAAACAACCTAAGGAAGCATTAATGATGGACTTGTTTGCTCTTAGCGAAAGCAGCAAATATTTCCCTTCACCACGAACCATCAACACTCACTACAGACCTGATGTTCTGCCAGAAGAATTCAGAAAAGCCAAAACTGTAATAGGTAGGCTTTTCTTGAGTAGCTAGTACATACTGATGGACTAGGTTCTCCCCAGCTGGGGCGGTGGGCAGACTGCCCTAACCATTTTTCCATACCAGCCTCGAACATTTCTCCCTAGATCACAATTCTTGGGGAGAACCCTGCTCCTGAATAGCATTTAATGTCCTTCTAACATTGTAAGGTAACCTCTCTATGAGAGAGTTTGACGATGATCTGAGAGAAATGTATTATTAAAAGATGAATTTATGGTGCATGTTTAAGGCTGGTTTATACCAAGGTCATCATACATGTATGTCACTGTTGTCCTCTCGGCTATTATTCGTTAATTATGCGCGCTGTAAACCGATGGCATCCTAACGACTCAGATACTTCCGGAATGTTTATAGCTGTTTCATTCATGACAGTTGCTGTGGGTCTAGTATTTCATCGTTTTGATGACAGCATCGTATAATAAGGGTGCTATGCAGTGGGCTATCCACTGAAGTAAACTCGCAGGGGTTTGTGATAGTGAATGTTAAAGGTCATCTAATCTAAACCAGACCGTTGAATGCTGTTAAATGCCGAGATACAGTGATAAAGTGTAAACCAGCCTTTAGGAGTTGCCTTTTCAACAGGCCTATCACATCTCATCTAATAAAACTTTGAGATCCCTGCTCTTTGTACAACTCTGCTCTTTGTCAGGGCTGATCTTTGTGTTGAGGGCTCTTTGAGGGCTGCTCTACTCTTTGCTCTTTGTGTACTGCTCTTTGTCAGGGCACAGCAAATGCATTTACAGTGTACTTACTGAGGCTGCTACTACCACTGGCCATTGCATGCTTCACACCACTAGCTCACCCAATATAATTTCTGACATTTGACAGTGTAGTTTCTAAAATTCTAGGTCAAAAGCCTGTATAACCCATTAATATTTGACATCATGCCAAGAATTTTAGAAAGAGACTGGATTTGCAATGCATATTTTAATTAAGACAACACCAGTGGGTGCTGATACTGCCCAAACATACTGTACTAGATGTGCTCTAGTGATAAGTGAAGCTGTTATCAGATAAGCCAGGGGTCTAGTGTAGATTAGATGGCGTTTAACGCCGAAGGTTTCATATGAGGTGCACAATATACTCGCTGTTAGCGCAAATGTGGTAGAATAGAAAGTACCTGATTGGACCACTCAGCTGTCATTTGTTATCACATTTTCAGTTTTTAAAACCGTAAAGGCTGGTTCAGACTATATCGCCGTTTGTCGTCGTTCATCATCGATTATGTGAAATGTCAACTGATGGCATCGGCGGAGCAGCGTGGATACGTTGAGGAAGTTTGCATCTGTCAAACTTTCCTAATATTTCGCCGAACATCAATGAAGGCCTTTTCAATGCGGACCATTTTGGCAATAGTAATTCGCGGACGCGGATAGCCGGTTGCGGATAGCGGATGTATTTATTTCAGTTTATGATAGTTGCTGCGAGACTAGTATTTGATTAAAGTGCGCGAAAAAAAGAGGTTTCTTCGAGAAAAATTAAAAAGAAAATGAGAACACTACGTCGCGGAGTATTTGTTGATGCAAACGTGGATGGGTCTGTGAACATCGTTATAGTGGATAGTGTGATGTGTAACGTGGATAATGTGAACATTGTTATCATCGACAATCACCAGTGTATTGGGACACGAATGCTGAGTGAACCAGCCTTTAGGTAGGACTGGAAATAAAGAACTGTGACCAGTTGTGATAAGCTGTGACAAGTTGCAATTCATTATGGCACATTGCGACCAGTTAATGACACATTGCGACAGGTTGTGACAATCTGTGACATGTGCTTGTGAAGAGAATTTATTTATTTTTTTCCACATGCTTTTGTGGCGCTCAGAAGTACCACTTTTTTAGCTTTTTTTAATATTTAAAGTTTTTATCTTCCTAATAGTCTTTAAAATTGACTTAATTTTCACTATTTAGTTGCCTTAAGTTTAAAATTGTTTGAAGGTCATCGTTTGCTCAGCAACTAAAAAGGCATCAATGTTGTTTGTCTTTGCCTGATGCTGGTCTTTGTAGCTAACAGCTGATGAGCCTGGTTAGCATTATTTTTGTTACAAAACTATTTTATTATTACATAAAATAATAACTATTGAGAAAATTCTGGGCCTGTTTTAAGCAATATTATAGATGAATATTCGTACTCATTGTAAACGCCTTTTCAAACACCCAACCATTTGATGACAATGCTCAATTCTTCAATGCATTTATAGTAAAAACTATTGTGTTGAAAAACTTCAATATACAGTAGACGCCCCTACAACATAAACCTCCCTTTACGTTAATTCTACTGAACGTAAAAGATTTATTTACAGTTTTGGTTTCGTATTCCATAAGAAGTTCCATACAATGTGGAGCGTCAAGCGGTGCCACTTCTCAAAATCTATTTGAATAACGAGAGTACAGTTACAGTAGTTGGCCTTGAAAATATCACTTTCTCTTTTGCCGCATTTGGGATAGCAAATGACAGATAAGGCATTTATTATATTTTTCACTTTATTTTTGGCATCTGTTCTATTTTCTCTTCTTTTCCTTTGCAGAATAGATCTTGCTGTGGGGAAAAAGTAGAAAGGATTGGTTTAAATTGACATTAAAGATGTGCACTCCCCTTAACGAAATGTGAAATTACTGTGATCCTTGACCCTAAGCTAATTTGAGCGATAAGAAAAACTGGGAAAAGATGTCAATACAAACCAATAATACCAAAGTTACTGTGCAGATGTTATAAATATATATATATATATATATTAGTTATATATATAAATATAAATTAAGATGTTAAGTTTAGTTTTTTTTCATTTTGCCGCACCAGACGGGTGGGTTTGAGAAGATATTGGAATGGATTAGGCAATTTACGTGTATTTTACTGTTTGTTTAATGTAAAAGCCCTATAATGTAGACAATCTCAGAACTATTCTCAGAACAATCTCAGATTATTTATGTTGTAGAAGTGTCTACTGTATGGGCATAGACGAGTGAGTAGTAGGGCGTCTACTGTATGGGCATAGGCGAGTGAGTAGTAGGGCGTCTACTGTATGGGCATAGGCGAGTGAGAATATGTACATTTACATATGGCACCTTCAAGTCTGCTATAGCGGGGACCAGACCTGCATACATATGGACAGTATATGTGGGGTACTCTCATTTTGGTTTTAGCAACAGGAATTTGGTAAACATAAACCGGTATTCCTTTTAAAACACTAAATAGGGAGGCTTATGTGGAACAAGAAACTCATACTTCATGTGCAGTCAGGTAGTTAGGGACTGCTAGTTGTGATCAGCTGATCAAGTGATTCTCATGTTTGCTTTTAGTTTTGAGGAATCCCAAGGATGCATGCGTCTCTTGGCATTACCATGAAGTGAACATTGTAAGTTTTTCTATATTACAGTGTTTCTGGTCTCAACCAGAATAGTATCTATTTCAAACTCAAAGTCTTTGTAGATATGGCGACATCTGCATATCACTTTCTCCTCACTTTTGCTATTACTAAACTAGTTTTTTGCTAGGACCTTGATTGTATGAGTGGGGATTCTGAATGCTGGTTGTGAGTTATGGGGAGAAAACTCTGTTGTTCATTACTATTGTGAAAGACTAGTGTAAAAGTAAACGATTTTTTGGCTGGATTTAGCCCAGGATACATCATTTGGGTTCCTCTTGATGCTCAAATCATACCAGTCTGCAACCAGCCAATCACATAACTAATGTAATTTCTCTGGTCATTATGTTGCCCTGGGTACTATCCAGTCTGCTCATGGTTTACCTGCATTTGAGCAGTTGCTTGTTTACTTGAGGAATCATAAGTGTTGCAGATACAGTAGAGCTTCTATAACGTATAATATAAAAGAGTCCAAAAATAATTTACTTTTTTTTTTCATTTTGTCGGGCCAAAGGGCTGAGTTTGGAAAGATGTTGAAACAGATTAAGCAATTCGCATGTAGTTTCCTGTTCTTATAACGTGAGTTCCCTAAAACGTAAACGTTCCTCAAATGAATTATTGACGTTGTAGAGGTGTCTACTGTATAAGTTATAGTATGGTTTCATGCAATACATAGATGCAGGGCAGAAAACAGTAACTCTTCAAAACATATTTTGAAGCCATTCAAAAGGTTCATGAGCGATGGCAGTTACGAACAAAAAGGCATCCTGTAAGGTCGCCTTGTTAGAACTCGAAAATTGCACTTTTCACGTGAAGGCAGTGAAACATGTCTATTAATTGATATGTTAGTTAAGGTTACAATATTTTTTATTTAATTGGTTATATAAAGTAATGTATATATTATCTGATTTATCTATATAAATCTCAGTACATCTGTCATTCGTTTGTTGATAAAGTTTTATCAACGAAAAATCACCTTTATACTAGATTTGAACTCAACAATCAAATCGCAAGTCTACTAACAAGCACACGTAGCCACAAGGCTTATCACACTAATAGCTTCTATCATATACTGCATATCCTTTTCCGGATTGCGCAAGCTAAATGTGTACTTTTTTATTAACTCATACAGTGTGCCCTTGGATTACGATGACCCTGTTATAAGATTTTTTGCCTTACTTCATGAAACAATATGCTTTTTCCTCGCCACACAAGGATGAAATTTTGACTTTTTCCCCGCCATACGATATCAACAAAAATTTCTCTCAAATTTAAAGTTTGTCGCTCGCTGTATTGATAACGTCAAAATAACGAAAATGTCGATATGATAGTTGCCAAAATCCCTCCCACAACACTTGAAAAAGATATACTAAGCTTGCTATCTCAGTTCAGCATTATTTCTTATATGTTATAGTGAAAACGAATGCAAAAACACAAGTAATAAAATTTTAGCCTATGACTAAGTTGAAGCTTAGTAAAATACATATTAAAACTTAGCTTTAAGTAAGCTAAGTTCATTTAAGTTAAACACAACATTTATGTTATACATCTGTCTACACGTAGCACATTGTAATGTTGCATTTTTCTTGCGTATCATAACCACTAAATATACTAAAGTTATTGTAGGTAACTCTATAGTTCCTAAGATTAAAGGTTGATTTGCAACAAAATTCACATTACAGTTATTTGATATCAAAAGTTTCACCATGTCTTACTCTGTTGTGTTGTAGGTGCAAAATATGTGGGAATGTGATTACAAGCTCTTAAAAGCTCAAAAGCGAACATTTAATCGCAGCCACACGAGACCGCCGTAGTTTGGATTCTCTTTCCAAAATGGCTCAAATGCGATGTAGCTGTGGTAGATGGTTTCTGTTTACACTTTCATGCAACCTTATTCGTCGAAATATTTTCACAAATATACTTCACGCATTCAATAAAACCATGTCTATTGTTCTTACGCATCTATTTTTATCGTCATTGTAATGCTGTTTGTTTTAGCAGCGATATCTTATAACTTACCGTAAAAATTTGTTAAACTTTTTAACCTTAGCTCGAAGGAGTGCATATCATTGTCTGATAGTCATGACAAGCCTGTTGGTCACCTGTGATAGTCGAAAAGTGCTGCGAAAATTATTTTCGAAGTATTGGGTCACATGATCAGAATACGACTTGACCATTAGTTCAAGCCGAAACAAAACTGTAAAGTAGCGAGCATCTATATTTGATATGGTGCCTTCGGTAAAACCCGAAGTGTTTGTCATAAACTAGTGTTACAATTAGTTTTATATTGAGCTTTTTATTGGCCTTTCAATTCACGTGAGAACATCACGTGACAAGACAATAACCAGACTATCATGACTACGTCAGAGAAATAAAGAGATTCCAATCTACTGCGGCTTTTCGTTTTTGAGCTTTTAAGAGCTTGTAATCACATTTCCACATATTTGGCACATACAACACAACAGAGTAAGACATGGTGAATCTTTTGATACCAAATAACTGTAATGAGAATTTTGTTGCAAGTCAACCTTTACCATATATATGTTTATTTACATGTATGAAATATATAAATTTCCTAAGATTATACAGATATCATTATTTTCATCTAGTTTCACTTCTTTCTTACAAGCATGTATTAGAATGTGAATATCTATAAATAAAGGAATATCACAGACAAACTGTTCATAAAATAAAAATTTCTAAAATGGCTGCTTGAAAGATTGTCATAGTGTTTTCTACTTTTAGTCTGCCAATATAGACCCAGCAAGACGTGGCTCTCTCAGCTCTCTGTCTTTATCTGACTCCATTCATAGATTTCTCTATGACAAAGATGTGCCTTATGGAAGCTACTTTGACTTGACAGAGTACATGTGGTCCTTAAGAGATCAACCTAACATACTTCTGATTTTCTATGAAGACTTGAAACTGGTAAGGAGAAAAGAGAGGATAACTCATAGGGTTTAAAAAATAGCGCTATGCTATAGTTTCTATTTTATTCCTGATGCTTCTATAGACAGTTTTAATTACCTGGACGAGATTATTTTGTAGCAACTTTGGACAAGCTAGCTTTTAAGCTTCACTTGTACCACAGTTATTTTCAGTCCAAGTTTACATATATCTTTTTGAACAAAAGTGTGTCCAAGGATTTCGAAATAAAGACCGGCATTGTATCCCCACACTACTTGGTGTGATCACTGGCCTGCTTGGGTAGTATGATAACTCTGATGCTCCGACCCTGGTAGTTTAAACCCGTGTTATAGTTGACTACTTCTGTGTATATTTCCTCTACTTGGTACAATCAGGCAGTGTAGTGTTCAAGGAGTTGCCCTCACAATGTTGAGGCAACTCCCTTTCTAGCCCTGTGTTTCACAATATGAGTTTAAATGTTGACTTGCAACAAAATTCACATTACAGTTATTTGGTATCAAGATATTCACCATGTCTTACTCTGTTGTGTTGTAGGTGCCAAATATGTGGAAATGTGATTACAAGCTCTTAAAAGCTCAAAAACTAAAAGCCGCCGTAGATTGGAATCAGTTTATTTCTCCGACGTAGTCATGAAATTTATTTATTGTCTTGTTCACGTGATGTTCTCGCGTGAATAGAAAAGCCAATAAAAAGCTTAATATAAAACTTATCGTAACACTAGTTTGTGACAAACACTTCGGGTTTTACCGAAGACCCCGTATCAAATATAGATGCTTGCTACTTTACAGTTTTGTTTCGGTTTGGTCTAATCGGCAAATCGTAATTTGATCATGTGATGCAATACTTTGCAAATAACTTTTGCAGCACTTTTCGATTATCACAGGTGACCAACATGCTCGTCATGATTATCAGACAATGATATGTACTGCTTCGAGGTAAGGCTAAAAGTTTAAACGAATTTTTACGGTAAGTTATAAGATATCACTGCTAAAAGTAGCAGCATTACAATGACGATAAAATAGACGCATAAGAACAATAGACATGGTTTTATTGAATGCGTAAAGTATATTTGTGAAAATATTTTGACGAATAAGGTTGCATGAAAGTGTAAACAGAAACCATCTTGTACACCTATGTCCCATTTGAGCCGTTTTGGAAAGAGAATCCAAACTACGGCGGTCTCGTGTGGCTGCGATTAACTGTTCGTTTTTTAGCTTTTAAGAGCTTGTAATCACATTCCCACATATTTGGCACTTACAACACAACAGAGTAAAACATTTTGAATCTTTTGATATCAAATAACTGTAATGTGAATTTTGTTGCAAGTCAACCTTTAAAGAAATAGCACTGTTCTGCGCTGATGTACTGTAAGTGAGTCACTAACTACATTTTCAATCTAAAGGTATTCTAAACTAACTACAATTATCTTTTTTCGGCCACCATTGCTATAGAGTTTGTTCACAGCTAACTGAAGCAATTTTTAAAAATTATAACTATGATAAACTTAATGCGTTACTTACCAAAAATCCCTGGTTTTCAGTTGTTGTACTAGCAAGCAACACAAGTCTGCATTTTGAGTGGCAAAATAATTGAAATGTGTTTTTAATAGCATAGGTGAATAGATGAGATTCTACGCTTCATTGTAATATGTAATAGGTGCAACTTCAACACATCGGCTAATATCTATGACAACCTATTTAGAGGGGTTAGTCTCAATCCTAGGGTGGTCCACTTATTTTTTACACTACTGTATATGTGCATACAGGATGCCTAGCTCTATAGTTAAGATACCTTTGGATCTAGACTTGCTCCTAAAGTGCAACAGATACAGTAATGAATATTTATACGACGTTGTCTATGCCCAGCTGCAATATTTTTACGAATTTGATCTGATTAGTTTACTCATTTTAACAGAGCCCAGTAGACACAATCCAAAAGTTGAATGAGTTTATGGGCACAGACCTGCCTCCCGAGATGATACAGCAGATTGCTGATGCTACAGAATTTAACAAAATGCGAAATGCCAAGCTGAACTTTGCACCGAGTGAAGATGCACTGAAGCTGGTAGGTGACTGTATGTTGACATGCTTGAGTAAATCATAATTTTAGTAAAACATTTGTTATATGGAAACCTTGTAATACATTAAAACTATTCAGGAAAACGGGCTGGTCTGGTATATTTGCTCTACTGTTAACCTTTATATTTATATTAATGATATGAAAATAATCCATTTAAAAATAGCAAGACAACTTCTACGTTATGTCGAGCTTAGAGATATATTGTCAAATTAAATTTTTTTTGGAGAAATTGTCTTTTTCACTCATATAGCCTACTTTTTCAGCCATAATATGTTCAAATGCTGGTGTGCCTACAAAATGGGCCCATATAACCACATACAGAGGAAAACTGCAAAGTTAGCCTGGCTTAACTGCACACTTTCGATGTCAATTTAAATCAGTTATTTTTTCTAGACAGCAAGGTCTATTCTGCCAAGGAAAAGTATTGCAAAACTAAAATACATCATGCTATGTGTATTAGGAGGTGTGTCTGTCAGTCGTTTCATTTTTCCAAAACCAGGGTTGAAGGTCAGGATAAATAGTTGATTCCAACAAATTTCTAGTCCATAACACTCGGCTTGGTTAACACTCTAACACCTGCAACAATCGACCACCTTTGGGTATTTCTGCATAATTGTGCACCTACTTATTCTCTTTGTTTTATTGGCACTCCTGACGATCTCTCACCGCACACTAGACCGCCAGGGTACTAGTATATATAATGAAAATATCCCTATATATCATTTTCTCTCCCAAGTATGACAAAAGGGAAAACGATATTCTTAGTCATAACTATTGAACTCTCGTTACTCAAATCGAAATTGAGAGGTTGCACCGACCTGTTGCTTTATGTTATATGGAAATTCTTATATAATACGAAGCAAAAATTGACGAAATTTTTCAAGTTAAGTGGAATTTACGCTGTAAGGTGTTAATTTTATAGGAATGGCTACTGCACTATAATGATCAATAATGGATATTGATCATTATAGATCAATAATCCATAATGATCAATATCAATAATGATCACTAATAATAAATCAAGCAAAGATCTAACAGCTTTTGCCCGACCAAGGTCAATTCTCATAGTCGATCTATTCTGTTCAGGCAGCGCATCATTGAATTATGTCAGCATGTCCAACTATAGCTTAAGCCTATGGCTATACACATTGCTAGTCTAGGTACTTCCACACAAGCTGAATGCTTCAGCCGCAATCACAAAATGTACAACATTATTTTGAAACACCAAAATATTCACGAAGCTCATAGAATTGTCAAACCTGTGAATGCACACTGAAATCGTCGATAAAACGCTCGCAATTGGCTGAGCAAATTATTAGTGAGTGTAATTTTAGCAACTTGTAACTTGTATAGTTTGAGACACATATAACGACGCACAAGGAAAATACCAACGCAATTCAACATAGTAAATATGATGCAGCTGATTAGAAAGAATTGCCATCTCTACCGCAATTCTTGTATGTTGTTATATGTGTCTCAGACTATACCAATCGCAAAAGTTGCTAAAATTGCGCTCGCTAATAATTTGCTCCGCCAATTGAAAGCATTTCGTCAACGATTTCGATGCGCATGCACAGCTCTGACAATTCTGTGAGCTTTGACCAAATATTATTGTGTTTCCGAATATTTTTGTATATTTTATGATTTTGGGTGAAATATTCGACATATGCGGCCGTATCAAAAGTCTTTACTAGGCGTTGGCCATATATTTTTATGCAGACTACCCTAGCACTAGTGACAAATTGTCTAGAGTTGCTTATATTTACCAATGTTGTACCAAAAGGATTAAACCAAGTAACAACGTGCTCCTTGAGGTACTAATGTTTCCTCTGTTCCAGTTAGCAATGTCGCAAAGTGTGCCCAGAGAATATTTTTACCGCCATAATAGTATGTACATTCATATCGTATTCATATTTGTCTCATTTTAAGGGTGACTTATTCCACTATGTTTCTTTTATTCAGATGAAAGCCCAACAAAGGGATCCACAACTCGCTAAAAAAATCACTGATAAGATGTACAGAAAAGGTAAACAGTTATTGAATGACTTTCAAATTAACTGGTGTAACACAGAACCGTCGTTCTGTTTAGCAGTTTTTTTACCCTAAGTTTTTATGGAACGCTATTACAACCCCTAACATAAGATATGTCCTGAGATTGTGTTAGTGTATTGGCAATTAGCATTTAGCCATTATTTAGTTATTCAATATTTATAAACAAGAAATTAACAACATTAACATTAGAAATTAGCAACATATAATATCTATTTATGCTACAGGAAAGATTGGAGATTGGAGGAACCATATCACTGTGGCCGACAATGAAATATTTGACAGATTTTTGGCTGAATGGAGTGGTGGCAAAGACATTCCTTTCAAATATTGAATTACAATATTTAAATGATTTTTGTCAAAAATTGGTGAGCTAACAGTACACCTTTTTTAACCAGTTGCCATTAGATACTAACTTTCGATCTTCAGGTTATTGTTCAAATTCATCGCAAGGTGATTACTCCAATATGGGTTTCTCTATTACGCAATAAACATTTACTAGCAAGATTAGGAATTATCTTCTTCTGTTCTTACTGTTGATTATAAACAAATATGTGATGTAAAACCTTGGTTTTTCATTGTTTTAATTAATAACGAATGCATGGATGAATGTCACATCGGTATTTCTATGCTTATCACTTCAATGTGCTAAAGTTATAATGTTACACAGTCCAGTAAAATACAGCATGTTATCTTATGCTCCTATTAGCCTGTTGTGAGACATCGTCAGGTGTGCTGATAATGCACAGAGAAACAACATTATTTCGAAATGCCCTGGGGCAAAGGCTAGTACCTTGGTAGTCCAGTTTACTGTGAGAGACCATCAGGTGGGCTGATAAAGCATCAAGTATAAATATGTGCAAAATTGTTTGCAAATGTTGGAATGTGATAGATTGTTTCAACTGTTGGAGTGTTTGTCTAAGTGAAAGTCTAGAGTTCGAATCCTGTGCTATACAATCTTTTTTCTAACCTCAGACAGTGGTTCGGAACAGATGGATCAAAACGACACTTATTGCATTAAATATTGTAACATAATATAACATAGCATAACATATAAGGTAAAATAGCATAATATAGAATACAATAATATAGAACAACAAAAAAGTAATATACTCTGCTGTGCTGTAACTAGGCTGATGTAACTTAACATACATAGTGTAATCTAAGGAGGAACTCGGTTGACTAACCACAAGATTTAAGTTGCTATTCGTTCATTTTATAGCAGACAATCTTCCATATTCTATGCTCATCCGTAAACAGCAATAGTCTTATAAAATATACTGGGCAACATGAAACATGAACAGATAAATGCGGCAATAAATGACGCAAAGCGACTCCAGCTTTTGGGTACACAGGTTAAGTCTTCCTTGATTAATAGTACCTTTGTGATACAGTATATTAAATAATTTATGATTTGCCGCCACGCTTCTTTATGACTATTCCTGTGCTTTTTATGATGCGCTAGTGAAGTAGCGAAATGATTCTGAGAGAGCTTGAGCTTTACACAACGACAACTTCTTTAAGTGTAACTTGGCTAAGATACATCGCTTGTAATACTAATATATTAATTACCAACAAATTTTAAACTTAAAAATTGGATAAAAATACAAAAATTAAATGATGTATAACGATTTGAAAACTTACATCAGCGCAATTTATTATCTAATGTAGTTGTACAGCACTACGTAAACTAGAATCAGTATTGTAATGGTATTCCTTTACCACCTTTCCAATCAGCTAAGAAGCCATCAAAGCGTTCATTTTGAGGAACAGTAAGATGGTTCTTCCAGTCTCCAATGCCACCTAAAGTATTTAAACTTGAAATTATCTCTTTTGAAATTAAAACATTAGATATGAACATTAAAAAAGGAGAGACTGGCAGGAAATAGTCTTTATCGAGGTGTACATTTTGTAAGGAGTAAAACATTGACAAGGCGTGCTCTCCATACTCATGACATAGCCTATGGATCTGTTAGAATTCACCCCGTCTTTCACAAAAGTTTTATAGTAATACTAAATTATTCAATCTACAACTATAGATAGCCCTAGTCACCTTGACTTACTGCAAGAAAGAACCATGTACAAAACTTGTTATATCATACAAAACTAGGGTTATTACCCTCACAGAAGCCTGTGTCACCACATACACTTTATTAAGGATGGCAGGTAGTAAAATAATCTAACGTATTGACATTAGTATTTCATGTCAGGCTACTACATCTAAACAACTTATGATGAAATATCATTGTAGGTATTTTGTGTTCATTTACAGATATCTAACTGAAACCTTGACTCACACATTAATGATTTGAAAATGGCTCCGCCAATTTGTTTTGTAAAGGCTAAGACTACAATTTAACTCAGTTACGCTGTTCTGCAACGCCTTATGAGGGTAATTTGGATTGACTAATGAAAATTGTCTTTCTGAAATTCACGCCTCACTTTTCAACTTACCTTCTCATTCATTCTTAGCTGGCCTTTTTAAACTTCAAACTGATTTGAGGAAAAATACAGAGCGATGCTTATTTTGTAAGCAGCCTCTCGCATGTTCAGCCACCTAGCTGCTGCATCAAGACGAGGCTTATATACCGGTATCTCAAATTAATCTCATATTTCAAAGCAAAATTTGCCCGGAGTTTTTCTTCTATCTCAAATTTATCATATTTTTTGATACCTGTATGTCAAGGTATTGCTGTATTCTAAAACCATAAAAAAATTTCATTCATTTGTCTGTCAATATGCATGAGCGAAAAATTACCCAATTTCAAATTGTCAGCTGAACTATCAGATATTGAGTAGGCGCAGTTTGTGACTGCTTGTCAGTACTGCTTATTATCGGTTTGATGCGTGACGCACTTCAGTAACCGCGTAGTAGTTAGTAGTTAGTGGGCAGCTGAGATACTATCGCTGGTTAAGACTAAGCCTTGCCGTAAGTGTTACGTTCTATATTTAACTATCAGAGAGTGCAGTCGAATGGAATCAAGAGGCATTCCACACTATATTGACAATATAACTATGATTAAATGCTTACTATGGTTTGTAGAACCTTTGCAAATTTAGGGATTGTTCATGTTGTTTTGTCTCACTCTCTACTCTTGCACTCCATCTATCATATACGTATGTATTAGTAGCAGCTGAACGACTCTGATGTTTGTGAGTA
This sequence comes from Watersipora subatra, assembly GCF_963576615.1. Lineage (NCBI taxonomy): Eukaryota > Metazoa > Bryozoa > Gymnolaemata > Cheilostomatida > Watersiporidae > Watersipora > Watersipora subatra. The sequence continues at coordinate 48,356,436 of NC_088716.1, read as the reverse complement.
CCATATACAAACTACGAGGGATCTTTCTGGAGCTTTTCAAAAGGTTGTGAATTCAAATATTGGAAATCCCAAAAAACCAAAGCTAAGTTAGGATTTACAGCGCTTGCGTCATTGAAGGTGGGTTGATCAACACCCCTATTATAAGAAGTGGATAGAGAAAAGTAAGTTTTTTAATGCGTTAAAACGCCTTTGCCACTAGCTGAAATGCCTTTTTTGTGTACTAACTACTACGCGATCAGGGGTTTCTGCAGTTATTTTTTTAAACAGATTTACTCGAACATCTCTTTCATCATTAGGCTTTCAAAAGCCATGGTCAGGCCAATCTATGATCTGTATTATCAGTGTACTCAAAGCTAAGTTACTTAGCAAGGAATGAGGTAGGATTGTTTGACTGTAATCTTTGTTTAGATGACAGACAGGCATCACCTTCCTCCGCATCCCTTATCTGGTTCAATCACAGGCGAGTATTGGCAGAGCGATGATGGGTCAGTCCGAGTTCCTGCCAATCTCACAATAGACCCAGACCGGTACAGTGATGTCAAAAGAGACATCCTCAACTATAAATGGAACCCATCAGATTTTCTTTTAGTTTCTTATCCTAAAACAGGCAAGTTTCACCTCTTTCAGTTTCTATTCTAAGACAGGCAAGTTTCACCTCTTTCAGTTTGTATTCTAAGACAGGCAAGTTTCACTTTCTCTTTCAGTTTGTATTCTAAGACAGGCAAGTTTCAGCTTCTCTTTTAGTTTCATATTCTAAGACAGGCAAGTTATAATTTATCTTTAGTTTCCTACTTTAAGACAGGCAAGTTTTGCTTTCTTTTGGTCTTGTATCCTAAGACAATGCCATTGAGATGATATCACCAGCCCAAAATTTCTACAGCTGGACCTGAAGTTTTTATATGTAATCACATTAAAGTCATGTCATATGAAGGTAACTAGCGGAACGCCTGGCGGCGTTTAACGTGTATTAAAAGGCGGCTTATTAGCTGTGGCAGGTGATGTACAGTAGTGGCTTGCCACTTAATATTATCCTGGCATATTGCCAATGGCTAATTTGAGCAAGCTAGTATCCGTATTGCTAAACTTACTAATAAGAGCCGAAAAACCAAGCATAAAATGACGTTGCGCCGTAACACAAAGCGGTATGCGTATTTTCACCCACATAGCATCATATATCACCCATAATGTACACCAATCTTGTGTAGCTCAATGGTTTAGCATATTGCCTGAGGAACGGGAGGTTCAGAGATCAAACCTTGTGTGATATAGATTCTTCATTCAAAAACTCTAATAGCTATAATTGGAAAAAAGTTAGAAATAGAAAGTTATATAGTGTTTTAAAAGTAGCTCAAATCACAGGCAATAAAACTAGTGACATTTTTTGTTCAAAACAATTAAAAATGATTTTTGACATTTTAGCAAACTGTGATAACATTACTTGATAAATTTAAATATCCTACTTTATATTGCATCGCGCTATATGAAATTATAGCACATTTACAAATAAAAATATAGATATTATATTAAATTATAGTATTATATTAAAATATACCTTGCTATTTTATATTATTTATATTTTACTGTAATTGTATTATATCGAAATAGCTTATGTTATATAATATTATGTTATATTATATTGCATTATATTATAATAACTATTTTATGTCTGCATGTTACCAAAATTTTGAATGCCCAAAGTTACAGAGTAATGTTTCAATAAGAAATCTCAATAATAATCATCTTTTAACCTCATTCAGAATTAACCAATCAAATGCAAAGCTGGAGCCTCTTGCAATGTCTAATCGCTTGATTTTTGGATATCTGGCTCTGTTAGTAGAGCTTAGACTATACTTTGTTGTAGTTAATCAATCTTCTATATATATGAATCTCAAAGTTTGTAGTTGTCTGTCATCATCCATTCCGCTGTCTCTCTGTCCAGTTATAGATATTAAATTCTTGGAATGAGAAGCTCGCTGAATGCTAGAGTTGAACTCACTGTGATTGCAACCACAAGTTTTAAACCACACATTTTAACCACTGAGCTATGCTGTCTCTGGTGTTCAACCACCCTTATCATATACTGTATATCAATGTATATCATATACTGTATATATACATGTGCATACGGTATACGATGCAAACGCGCATGACAAATGTGCACTAATGATTATTAACTAATATTACCTTTTGCATTTGCTATTTTTTGAAATTGCTCAAAACTAGCTTTTGCTACTATTGCCTATATTTTTAATTGGTAACTTTCAACTTTACCATTTCAATTTCAATTGTGCATTACACTTCTATTTCTGGTTTTTCGTAAGGCCCGATCGCTAAATCAGTGAAGACTAATACTTTTCACATAGACAATTGTATTTTCTCAATAGGAATAGCCTCCACATTCTCTCTTCGCCCGGTCAGACAAAGTACCAGATGAACACAGTATGATATCTCATTTTTACATTTGCACCAGTACTGAGAGATATCAGTATCGTCGTCTTCAATGTTTTGAAGGATAGCTTCCGCTGGAACAATAACCTTTTTATACACACACACACACACACACACACACACACACACACACACACACACAGTCTTGTAAACGCATGCAATTGGGGACGCGATATTTTTACCATCACTTTGAGGACAATTTTCATCTGTCATTAAGAGCTTTAAAAAATAACATGTTGCAATATTTTTTGTTGGGTTTACGAATGCACTGATTTTGGGAGCTGTCACTTTATTCGTTTTTCAGTTATAGCCCATGAGAATTTAACACTAACTTTGGGGACTTCACTTCACACACATGTATGAATTTTTTATCTAATAAACGGGGACTTTTGCATGGAGAAGATAACTCTGGCTAATTTTCGTTTTTTTCAACTATTTTGGAGTTGTCGGTATGTGATACTTTTCTCACACTTTCATAAATTTGCTTATAAAAGTTATCCATGACTTCGTTTTTCCTAAAATATCAACTTAGAAGTTTAATAGTTTTTATTAAATTTATGTAGAGTACTAAATCCACACATGTATGACGTGTAAAGGTTAAATTGACATTAGACTTTTGTGTTTGGTAATAATTTCAGTGTAACCAATTGCTTCACAGAAATTAAGGCAATCTGTTAAAGTTAAGGTTTTGAATTGCAAACAGCCAGCCCAAGGTTGTAGACTGATGTCTTATCTAGATTTACAACTTTTAAACACTTAACGCGATTATCTTCAAGGTAAACATTTTAACATAGTTTTCTTAGAACTCTTAAACCCTGAATAGGCAACAAATATAATTACTATAATCGATTAGGTATTTTTCAATATCTCATTTTTATCACTACCGAGGGCAGCCATCAGAAGATTTACATTGCGTAATCATGAGTTAACTTTTGCAAACAAAAGTAAAATGAACCAGGCCAGCAATTGCGAATAGATTTTTTAAAATCAGGCAGCAAAATAAATTTGAATATAGTTAATTTTAATTGTACCTTTCATTTTGGTTGCACACAATGATTACAGCATTTGATTTAAATCTTTGCGCAATTCCTTTGTTTGTGAGTCATGCATGAAAAGCCAAGCATAGGCGCAGACATATTAGAATCAAGCATTGGAAATGAAACATTTGTATCTCCAATATGCCTGATGTAAGCCCGAAAAACATTTACCTTATAGAAATATCATTATGTTTAATAAAATGTGCTAACCGTACCAAAAAATTGGCCTTCTATTACATTTTCTTAAAGAGCACATTGACCAATTATAACAAATGAACACAGTCAGTCATAGAATTTGTCAACACCATTGCAACAATATGTCCCCAATTTGATGGTAAAATTATTCTCACAGGTGTGTATAATATTTTAACCATTAATTTGGGGACATTGACTGATGTTTTTATTTAAAATAACAGTCAAGGTCATTCATAACACCATCGCTGCAAGATGTTCCAAATTTAATGTCAAAGTATCAACCCCCAATGAATATGCTTCTTAAAAAGTTTTCTGAGCACATTGACCAATTATAACAAAAGAACACAGTCAGTCATAGACAATGTCAACACCATTGCAACTATATGTCCCCAATTTGATGGTAAAATTATTCTCACAGGTGTGTATAATATTTTAACCATTAATTTGGGGACATTGACTGATTATTTTATTTGAAATAACAGTCAAGGTCATTCATAACACCATTGCTGCAAGATGTTCCAAATTTAATGCTAAAATATGAACCCCCCAATGAATATGCTTCTTAAGAAGTTTTCTGAGCAAATTGACCAATTATAACAAAAGAACACAGTCAGTCATAGAATATGTCAACACCATTGCAACAATATGTCCCCAATTTGATGGTAAAATTATTCTCACAGGTGTGTATAATATTTTAACCATTGATTTGGGGACATTGACTGATTGTTTTATTTGAAATCACAGTCATGATCATTCATAACACCATCGCTGCAAGATGTTCCAAATTTAATGCCAAAATATGAACCTCCAATGAATATGCTTCTTAGGAAGTTTTCTGAGCACATTGACCAATTATAACAAAATAACACAGTCAGTCATAGAATATGTCAACACCATTGCAACAATATGTCCCCAATTTGATGGTAAAATTATTCTCACAGGTGTTTATAATATTTTAACCATTGATTTGGGGACATTGACTGATTGTTTTATTTGAAATCGCAGTCATGATCATTCATAACACCATCGCTGCAAGATGTTCCAAATTTAATGCTAAAATATCAACCCCCCAATGAATATGCTTCTTAACAAGTTTTCTGAGCACATTGACCAATTATAACAAAAGAACACAGTCAGTCATAGAATATGTCAACACCATTGCAACAATATGTCCCCAATTTGATGGTAAAATTATTCTCACAGGTGTGTATAATATTTTAACCATTGATTTGGGGACATTGACTGATTGTTTTATTTGAAATCGCAGTCATGATCATTCATAACACCATCGCTGCAAGATGTTCCAAATTTACTGTCAAAATATGAACCCCCAATGAATATGCTTTTTAAGAAGTTTTCTGAGCACATTGACCAATTATAACAAAAGAACACAGTCAGTCATAGAATATGTCAACACCATTGCAACAATATGTCCCCAATTTGATGGTAAAATTATTCTCACAGGTGTGTATAATATTTTAACCATTGATTTGGGGACATTGACTGATTGTTTTATTTGAAATCACAGTCATGATCATTCATAACACCATCGCTGCAAGATGTTCCAAATTTAATGCCAAAATATGAACCTCCAATGAATATGCTTCTTAGGAAGTTTTCTGAGCACATTGACCAATTATAACAAAATAACACAGTCAGTCATAGAATATGTCAACACCATTGCAACAATATGTCCCCAATTTGATGGTAAAATTATTCTCACAGGTGTGTATAATATTTTAACCATTGATTTGGGGACATTGACTGATTGTTTTATTTGAAATCGCAGTCATGATCATTCATAACACCATCGCTGCAAGATGTTCCAAATTTAATGCTAAAATATCAACCCCCCAATGAATATGCTTCTTAACAAGTTTTCTGAGCACATTGACCAATTATAACAAAAGAACACAGTCAGTCATAGAATATGTCAACACCATTGCAACAATATGTCCCCAATTTGATGGTAAAATTATTCTCACAGGTGTGTATAATATTTTAACCATTAATTTGGGGACATTGACTGATTGTTTTATTTGAAATCGCAGTCATGATCATTCATAACACCATCGCTGCAAGATGTTCCAAATTTAATGTCAAAATATGAACCCCCAATGAATATGCTTTTTAAGAAGTTTTCTGAGCACATTGACCAATTATAACAAAAGAACACAGTCAGTCATAGAATATGTCAACACCATTGCAACAATATGTCCCCAATTTGATGGTAAAATTATTCTCACAGGTGTGTATAATATTTTAACCATTGATTTGGGGACATTGACTAATTCTTATAAGCGCTCAATTTGATGACAGAACTGTTATCACATGTGCATACCACATCACAAATTGTTTTAAGTTCACTCACAGTCACTAATAATTTTAAAGCATTTGGGCTGTCGTAAACTCTCTCTAGTTTGATGGCACAAATATCAAAGCAAGTGTGTGTTATATTTGAATGATGAGCTTAAAAATTGATCAACTGTTGTAAGTGCACACTTATTTGTCAACCATCTTAAAGCGGATGTGTGCCAATATTTCACCAATTTGATTGCAAAAATACTACTACAACTGTGAATGATAATGCATTCATTAGTTTGAATTTTCGATTCAAGATGCATGGCACAACCCTATGGCAACTGTGCAGTAATTTGATGCATTGTGAAAGCTGTTTAGATATCCAGATATGTACGTATTTCATTATCAAGATGGGCATAGTGGAAACCATGTGATCGAAAATGAATGTGAGCATAACTATCGTTAATGCAAAACAATTATAATATTTGCTGTTTGAGGCTAACCGGGTGATGTTGCAAATAAAGTTTAAAATCTTGTGCCACGGGAGATTTTTGACAAATTATTTGCAGTGTCTTTGATATTTACAAGCTACGATTTTATTAAGAGCATGCCTCACTCACTAAATCTGTTTGGTTTTTAGCTGACTACAAAGCCTTGCGCAGAAAAGAATCCTATAGAACGGAGTGGACAAAAAATAATAAATTTATGGAATATTTATAAATTTTATACGCTATTGAGCGCATATTTTAGGAGAGTAAGCATCTTAGTTGTCTTTGATTTGGTGTACAAGCTGAAAATTTTATAATCTTGTTTTTGCACATGACCAGTACTGAATTTTACCGATTGAAGTATTGAATAAGTTTTTTTGTTCTTTAAGTTTACTTGATGCTTCTTCAATATTACATAATCAGCAGAACACGACATGCTCAATGTATGACAGGCAAAGTGGCAACAATTATAAACAGGTTGGCTCAGAAATATCGCAGACAGCGCCGAAAGTTTACCAATGCTGCAAGACTTTTTCAAAGGAATTATTAATAAAAATGAGTGGCTATGAGTTACGCAAAGTAAAGTGAGATGAGTTTTCCAATCATTAAAACTTGAGGTCACTTTCCAACAAAATTAGTCAACGGCCAGCTATAGAGTAAATCTCCAAAAAAATTTTAAGTTCAAATTAGCAATAACAATAGAACAATAAGTAGGTTATTGCACTATTGCTATTGATATCTAAAATTATTTTGTTAGGAGGCAATTTCCAAAAAATGCTTGTGTAGTTTTTTAAACAAAATTAAAAATTGACAAAACAGAAATTTTGGCTTGCGACCTTCCTTGAGTAAAAGAGCAAAAGTAATAACTTTGTCAGCAGTAATAAAAAACAGTTAACAAGGATCTGCTGGAAATTTTGCAAGTGTGCTTTGGCGAATTTTCAAAAATTCACCTATCAGTTGGTCGTTATTGGTGCTCAACAGAAGTTTTTGTTTAATTTTGTGTCTAAATTATTAGAAATATTTTTGCAAATTGAGATCATTCTTTCAGACTTTTTATTATTGTGAATTTTATAAACAATTATCAGCCTCTCCTGCTTTATATAAAATTAGCATTGTAATTAAAATCACTAAATATCTTTCAATTTTGTATGTTATGGAGTGCACAAAATTCTTCTCTGTATGAGAGACTGTGTAAAAGTCGCAAACCATATAATCTTATTATTGCCTGCAAGTAACAGTATTGCATAATTTCCTTTGTTCTATTAATTGACCTTGTGGCTGTTTGATTTTGCATCATGATTACCTGTACCCTTGCTGCTGAACATTTAGCAGAAAATAAGTAGAAAGTAATAATATCTACTTGGTTCAGGAGATTCTCTAACAACACTGAAGGTATACCAAAACGACGAATATTAAAAATAATTATTAGAAAAACAACAGCACTAGAAAATAACTTTGCAATAATTACTCACTCACTATTAGAGTTCTTACTGTGCAAGCCGGTTCATCAACCAAACTATCTAATGTGATGCGAAAGAAAAAAAAAAACTTTGTGAGTGTGATAGTCAAACAATCAACTTTGAGAATCAGGCAATTTGGGTTTACAAGATTTTTCCAATTGCAATTTAAATTAAAAACTAGAGCAAATCAGTAAATACATGTCTTCAAACCTGCCATGGTTAGGGGTGATATAATTCTACTGTCTATCATAATATTCTTCAGGGTTAAGTTGTTCATGGTTGAATTACATATAAATGGTCAAAATACTAAATTTTTCTTGAGAAATTGAAAAAATTTCATAAGAAAGACCGGTAATATTTGTTTTAAAATATAACTGTTAAACTCTTTGTAAATTCGATAGTTTGATTAAAGAATTAATTTGTGTTCCATATTACCCGTGTTGTTTTCATAATATTTTCAAATAAAATATTTGACAATATTGCCCTATGTCAGTATAGCGTCTGATAATAGTAGTTTATGGGAACAACCTCAATTTAGATGAAATGTTTTAAAAATATGATTTGTCTTGATCATTAGCTTTTGTTTATTTAATTTTTTTTATTTAAGATACATGTGATAACTCTTTGGCAACTGTGCAGTGATTTGATGCATTTTGAAAGCTGTTTAGATAGGCAAATATGTACGCATTTCCTTAAAAATATGGGCATAGTGGATTAATCTGAAATGAACGTGAGCATGACTATCATTAATCCAAAACAAATGTAATATTTCCTGTTTGAGGCTAACTAGGTGATGTTGCAAATAAAGTTTAAAACTTGGTATCTGGGTAGATTCTTGAAAATTATTTGCAGTGTATGGGGCATTTTGAAGCCACCATAATGTTTACAACATGTCTCGCTTGGTAAATCTGCTTACATTTTAGCTAACCCTAAAGCTTTGCGCAGAATAGAATACTGGAGAGCGGAGTGGGCAGAAAATAATAAATTCATTGAATATTTGTAAATTGTATATGCTACCGAGCGCAAACTTTATTTGGAGTAAACATTGGGCTTTGGTTTGGTGTATAAAGCATCAAATGTTATAATCTTGTTTTTGTAGGTGACCAGCAGTACTGAATAATTTTCTTTGTTGTCTATATTTAACTCCTGCTTCTTCGATATGCAAAACAAATATAATATTTCCTGTTTGAGGCTAATTACGTGATGTTGCAAATAAAGTTTAAAACCTGGCACCTGGGTAGGTTCTTGACAAACTGTTTGCAGTGTCTGTGAGATTCAGTAACTACCATCATATTAACAAATTTTGTAAATTGTATATGCTACTGAGCTCAAACTTCATGGAAGTAAACATCTTATTTGTCTTTCATTTGGGGTATAAGCAGCAAATGTTATAATCTTGTTAATGCAGATGAGGAGCAGTATTGAACGAGTTTCTTTGTTCTCTAAATTTAACTTGGGGTTCTTCGATATTACATAATTGTAAGCAAGACACTACATGCTCAATGTATGTCAGGCAAATAGTGAGAAGTGATAACACGTTGGCTCAGACAAATATCAGCCGGCACTTACTATTTACCAATGTTGTGAGACTTTCTCAAAGTAATTATTAAGCAAAAAAGTGACTATGAGCAACAAAAAGTTAAATGAGATGGTTTTTTCGAACACTAAACTGTAGGTAATTGTTCCAACAAAAGTAGTCAATGGCCGGCTATAGAATTTTTCTCGAAAACTGTTCAGTTCAAATTAGCGATGACAATAACAATAGCACCATAGGTAAATTATTGCACTATTTGTATTGAAATCTAAAATTAGTTTGTTATAATGCAATCTATAAAAAATACTTGCGAAGTTTTTCAAACAAAGTTAAAAATAGACAAAAACAAAGACTTTGGCCTGAGAACTTTCTTTATAAAAAGGCTCATGTAATAACCTTGCAACTTTGTATATATATATATTTTTTTTAATTATATATTATATATATATTTAAGTTTTATGAATGAATTTGCAGTCATCAACAATCCTAATAGAAATGGTATGAGATGTTTCAAGTTTAATGACAAAATATCACCACAGGTGCAAATGATATTTCAAACAGTTGTTTAGGCACACTAATCAGTCATTTAAAGAGAGCACATAGTCATAAACTATGTGAAAGCCAGTTCGGGCAATATGTCAAACAGATGGTAGAAATCTCATCACAAGCTTGTGATATTTGAAACAATTGATTCGGGGAATTGGCCAATTATTGTAAGATAACGCACAGTCATATACCATATCAGAGCTGTTGTGATCAGATGCCTAAAATCTGAATGAAAAAAATAACCTCTCAACTGTGGGTGAACCCAAAGTGGGACCCATTAACCAAATAATAGAAATAGCATTGTGATAATATATCCTCATTTCGGTTTTGGAATTATTAGCATGGGTGTGTATGACATTTAACCTATTAGTTTGGGATTTTTACCAATTCTTGTACGAAAATTATTAGGTGTATTAAAATATATTTATTTTCTTTCAAATATTTGCATGATAGAAACTATTGAGCCTATAATTGGCACACATACACAAGACAACAACACTAATGCAATACAAATATAATATAATTTGTGTACAGCTAAAAGACAATATTGCAACTAAAGGTGATTTGCTGTCCGCTAAGTAGGTATTTGCCAGATTATCTTCAGAATATGTAAAACGGAATACAACCTTTCAAACACATTTCACTTGCTATGCCTGTTTGGCTTTTAATTCATATTGAAGTTTGTAAAAGTAAAAATAGACAGTAACAATCCAATTCTTTAAGTATTTAATAAAATTTTAAGTATAACATTTCAACGTGAAACCTTCGGCAATATTTTACTAAGACAGTATTGTTTATGATAATAATCATCTATGTGACCAACATCCAATAATATGAAATATTTTGAAAAGGTGATTCGTCTTTACCGTTAACTGTTGTTCACTTTACTTTTTCGATTCGAAACGCATTGCATAACTCTTTGGCAACTGTGCAGTAAGTTGATGGATTGTGAAAGCTGTTTAGATTGGCAAATATGTATGCATGTCTTTAAAAAAATGGGCATAGTGGAAACCATGTGATATAAAATAAAAGTGAGCATGACTATCTGATGTTGCAAATAAAGTTTTAAATCTTGTGCCTAGGTAGATTTTCGACAAATTATTTGCAGGGTCTGTGAGATTTACAAGCTACCATTTCATTAACAACATGTCTCACTCACTGAATCTGCTTGGTTTTTAGCTAACCATAAAGCCGCGCACAGAATAGAATATTATAGAACTGCGTAAACAGAAAATGATAAGTTCATTTAATATTTGTAAAGTGTATATGCTATTGAGCACAAACTTTATAAGAATTTAGGATCTTATTTGTCTTTGATTTAGTGTACAAGCAGAAACTGTTATAATCTTGTCATTGTGCATGAGCAGTGCTGAATTTTACTGATTGCAGTATTGAATAAGTTTCTTTGTTCCCAAAGTTTAATTGATCCTTCTTCAATATTACATAATCATAAGCAGAACAAGACATGTTCAATGTATGACAGGCAAAGTTTCAACAGTGATAAACATGTTGGCTCAGAAAACTCTCAAACAGCGCAGAAAGTTTATCAATGCTGTGAGACTTTTTCAAAGCATTTATTAATAAAAAAAGGGGTGGCTATATACATGTATGAGCTACGCAAAGTAAAGTGAGATGAGTTTTCCAATCTTTAAAACTATAGGTAAGCTTTCCAACAAAGGTAGTCAATGGCCAGCTATAGAATAATTCAAAAAAAGATGTTTAGTTCAAATTAGCGATCACAATAGAACAATAAGTAGGTTTTTGCACTATTGCTATTGATATCTAAAATTATTTTGTTACAATGCAATTTCTAAAAAGACTTGTGAAGTTTTTTAAACAAAATTACAAATTGACAAAACAGGAATTTTGGCTCGTGACCTTCCTTGAGTAAAAGACCAAAAGTAATAACTTCGTCAGCAGTAATAAAAAACAGTTGACAAGGATCTTCAGGCAATTTTGCAAGTGTGCTTTTGCGAATTTTCAACAAGGGATCTACCAGTTGGTAATTATTGGTGCTCAACACAAGTTTTTGTTTAACTTCGTGTCTAAATTATCAGAAATATTTTTGCAAATTGGTATCAATCCTGCAGACTTTTTATTATTGTGAATTTTATAAGCAATTATCAGCCTCTCTTGCTTCATATAAATTTAGCAATGTAATTAAAACCGTTAAATATTTTTCAGTGTAGTATGTTATGGAGAGCATATCTTAAGAGAAAAAATTTCTTCTTTGGATGAGAGACTGTGTAAAAGTCGCAAACCATATAATCTTATTATTGCCTGCAAGTAACCGTATTGCATAATTTCCTTTGTTCTATTAATAGATCTTGTTGCTGTTTGATGTTGCATAATGATTACCTGGACCCTTGCTGCTTAATGTTTAGCAGAAAATAAGTGGAAAGTAATAATATTTACTTGGTTCAGGAGATTCTTTACCAACACTGAAAGTATACCAAAACGACGGATATTAAACAAAAATTATTAGAAAAACAACGGCACTAGAAAACAACTTTGCAATAATCACTCACTATTAGAGTTCTTGCTGTGCAAGCCAGTACATCAATCAAACTATCTAATGTGGTGCAAAAGAAAAAAACTTTGTGAGTGTGATATTCCAACAATCAACTTTGAGAATCATGCATTTTGGCATTTTGGGATTTTTCCAATTGCAATTTAAATTAAAAACTAAAGCAAATAAGTAAATACATGACTTCAAACCTTCCATAGTTGGGGGTGATATAATTCTATTGTCTATCATAATTTTCTTCTGGTATAAGTTGCTCATGGTTAAATTGCATATAAATTGTCAAAATACTAAATTTCTCTTGAGAAATTGAAGGAGGTTTCATAAGAAATACCCTTCATATTTGTTTTAAAATATAACTGTTCAACTCTTTGTAAATTCGATAGTCCAATTAAAGAATTAATTTGTGTTCCATATTACGTTTTGTTTTTCATAATGTTATCAAATAAATCATTTGACAATATTGCCCTATGTCAGTATAGCGTATGATCATAGTAGTCTATGGGAACAACATCAATTTAGATGAAATTTTTTAAAAATATGATTTGCCTTGATCGTTAGCTTTTGTTCATTTTATTTTTTCTATTTAAGATGCATGTGATAACTCTTTGGAAACTATGCAGTGATTTGATGCACTGCGGAAGCTGTTTAGATAGGCAAATATGTACGCATTTCCTTAAAAAAATGGGCTTAGTGAAAATCATGTGATCTGAAATGAACGTGAGCATGACTATCATTAATCCAAAAAAAATGTAATATTTCCTGTTTGAGGCTAGCTAGGTGATGTTGCAAATAAAGTTTAAAACCTGGCACCTGGGTAGATTCTTAAAAACTATTTGCAGTGTCTGGGGATTTTGAAGCCACCATAGTATTTACAACATGTCTCACTTGCTGAGTCTGCTTGCATTTTAGCTAACCATAAAACTTTGCGCGGAATAGAATACTGTAGAGCAAAGTAGACAGAAAATACTAAATTCATCTAATATTTGTAAATTGTATATGTTACCAAGGGCAAACTTCATGAGAGTAAACATTTGATTTGTCTTTGATTGGTGTATAAAGCATCAAATGTTATAATCTTGTTATTGTATATGACCAGCAGTACTGAATAAGTTTCTTTGTTCTATTTATTTAACTTGTGGTTCTGCGATGTTACATAATCCTAAGCAAGACACTACAGGCTAAATGTATGACAGGCAAAGATTGAGAAGCGATAACATGTTGGGTCAGACAAATCGCAAACAGCATCAAAATTTCACTAATGCCGTGAGACTTTTTCAAAGTAATTATTGAAAAAAAGAGCAACTATCAGTAACACAGAATACAATTAGATGGGTTTTCCAAACATTGAAACTGTAGATAAAATTTACAATCGAAGTTGTCAATGACCAGTTATAAAATAATTCTCATAAAACTGATTAGCTCAAATTAGCAATCACAATAACAATAGAACAATAAGTAAATTATTGCACTATCGCTATTGATATCTAAAATTAGTTTGCTACAATGCAATCTATAAAAAATACTTGCGAATGTCAAATAGGATGTTTCCATGTGAAATATTTGACAACATGGATCTACATCTGTATAGTTTATGATAACAGTGATCTTGGTGTGCAACGTCAATACAGATGTAATATTTTGAAAATATTATCCGGCTTGATTATTACAGGTGGTTCACTTTATTTTCTCCATTTAAAACATATGACATTACTCTTTGGCGCCTGAGCAGTAAGTTGATGCATTTTGAAAGCTATTTAGACTGGCAAATAAGTACGCATTTTCTTAAAAAGATTGGCATAGTAAAAACAATGTGATTTAAAATGAACGTGAGCATGAGTATCATTAATACAAAACAAATACAATTTGTTCTGTTTGAGGCTAACTGGGTGATATTGCAAATGAAGTTCAAAATCTCGCGCCTAGGTAAATTATTGACAAATTATTTGCAGTGTCTGTGAAATTTACAAGCTACTAGTTTATTAAAAACATGTCTCACTCACTGCATCTGCTTGGTTTTTAGTTATTAATAAAGCCTTGTGCCAATAGACTATTATAGAATGGAGTAAATGGAAAATAATAAACTCATTGAATATTTGCAAATTGTATATGCTATTGAGCACAAATTTTATGGAAGTAAACATCTTATTTGTCTTTGATTTGGTGTGTAAAGCATCCAATGTTATAATCTTGTTATTACAGATGACCAGCAGTACTGAATAAGTTTCTTTGTTCTATTTATTTAACTTGTGGTTCTGCGATGTTACATAATCATAAGCAAGACACTACAGGCTAAATGTATGACAGGCAAAGGTTGAGAAGCGATAACACGTTGGCTCAAACAAATCTCAGATAGCACGAAAATTTTACCAATGCTGTGAGAGTTTTTAAAAGTAACTATTAAAAAAAACAAGCAACTATGACCAACAAAAAGTAAAATGAGTCGGTTTTCCAAACATTAAAACTGTAGTTAAGCTTTCCAACAGAAGTAGTCAATGGCCAGCTATAGAATAATTCTTATAAAACTGTTTACTTCAAATTAGGAATCACAATAACAATAGCACTATAATTAAATTATTGCCCTATCGCTATTGATATCTAAAATTAGTTTGTTACAATGCAATCTATAAAAAATAATTGCAAAGTTTTTTGAACAAAATTAAAAATAGCAAAAAAACAAACGTTTACCTGTGAACTTTTTTAATTAAAACAGCGCAAGTAATAACTTTGTCAAGAATAATTAAAAAAACAGTTAACAAGAAATTGCTAGCAGTTTTGCCTGTGTGATTTTGAAAATCTTTGACCAGGGATCTACTATTTGGTATTTTTTAGTGATCAACAGAAGTTTTGGTTTTATTTTGTGTTTTAATTATAAAAAATGTTTTTTTTATATTGGACTAACTTCTTTAGATTTTTTGTTGTTGCGAGTTTTTACAAATAGGTAGCAGCCTCTCTTGCTTTATATAAAACAAGCAGATTGCCCGACTTTGCACGGGTAATAAAAATGACGGTTTTAAATGAAGGTGTTTTTTATTTTTGCGTACTGCATTTATTTCTGTGTACTGTTTATATATTTGTGTAATTCATACGGTGCCTGTTTCAGTCCTACTACAGCTCTCTACTGATTGCAATATTCTTGCTTATCATATCAATCAAGCTAATGCGAGAGTCATGTAAGTTATGCATTGTTATGTTAAAACAATGCATACTTGTTATAAATGAACATACAATAGAAGACAAAAAGACACTGATATTTATATATAGATTTTCAGTATGCATTGCTTATTTGCTGAGACGTTAGCTAAGCGCATTTGGCTTTGTATCGTATAACAAACAAAGTTTCATGCATTCATTGAACCGTATTAGGCTCTTACATATATACACTACTGAAATCCAGCTAAAATTATATATGATGAATACTACAATAAAATTAAAAAAATTTTAATCTATTGCATTCCCATGAACCAAGTAGTAATAAACATTAAAAAAATCATTCATGTTGACGATTATTTGCGTTCAGTATTTCACACCCATTTAAAACCTCAAAAAATATTTTTATTGTTTGCGAGTATGCAAAAACACTTTGCTTTTTTGTATACCTAATTTTTTGCCGATTTCATGTGCTCGGTGGCCAATTTCATGTGCAATCTCATGTGCACACTTTCATAATTATGCTAGTAAAAGTTATGCATGACTTCATTTCTACTTCAAACTCAGTTCAAAAGTTCCATAGTTGTCTATGAAATCTTTGTTGAGTAATAAATATACATATTATGACACTTTTTTAATTTACTTTTAGGAACTATTAATTCTACACATGTATGATGTACAAAGGATAACTCAGCGTTAGGCTATTCTATTTGGATATAAATTCAATAGAACCAATTGCTTCTCAGGATCAATGCTGATCTTTGCGAGTTTAGTTTGTAAGTAGTAAACAGCAGGAGTAGCAAACTGATGTCTTATCTACATTTTTGATTTTACAATTATTAATGCTTTTATCAAGGCAAAAATTTCAACAGAGTTTTCTATTAACTCTCAAGTCCTTCCACTTTGCAGAACCGAGAAGACAGCAGAATGCAAGGATGTTTTACACTCATGCCAAGCGATTGGCATAAACAGACAACAAATTTAATTACGTTACTGAATTAATTTTGTTGCGGAATCTCGTTTTATACTGCTAGCAATGCCAGTCATCAACATATTTACAATGCGTCAGCATGAGTTAACTATTATCAACAAAAGTAAAAAAACAAGTGAGGTGATGACAAGCACTTTTTCAAAAATCCAAAAGCCAAAAAGAATTAAATATATTCATTAAGTGTTGACACTGCTGCTTAGTTTTACACATTGATAACCGCAATTGATTAAACTAGAAACTTGTATAATTCCATTGTTTTCAAGCCATACATGAAAAGCAAGCATAGGGACATAGGAGTTAAATTACGATCAAGCTTTAGATAAAAAGATTGGTATTGTCAACATACTCAATATAAACTTGATGAAATATATATATTTTCTAAAACAACTATAAGTATTTTCAATGAGGAGCGATAAATGTATGGCAGAATTTTCCATCTAGCTATTTCATTCTCTAAAGATATACTACCTTGTCAATCTTTGTAATTGACTCTGATCTTTTAGTAGTAACGAATGTTTTTAGTGGAGCTGATAAAAGAATACTACATAGTAAAAAAGTTCAATGATGGACCATTGGTCTGAGAAAGAAAAAACAGAAGATTTGATTGAATTCTAACAATACACAGATCTCAGATTAGAAATTTGCAGAGACACTTGAAATTGGTTTAATAATGTTTGTTTTACAGTAAATGTTTTGAACCAAAATTATCAGACATTTAAGTTAACTTTTAAAACATATTTTAAATCAGAATTTTGACCATTATTATTCATAGATATAGGAAAAATGTAAACGAGTTAGAGAAAGCATTGGAGGCTACATGTTTTATTTTAATATTTTATTCAGTCTAAAAATATCAAGGAAGGATGATGTAGTAAAGTTCTTGCAAAGACATACAATGGATCAATATTTGAAGTCAATAAAGTACATGTACAGAGATCTTATGCTTAAGACTATGTGAAATTAAAATGAGATTTTATGCAGCTATAACTTATGTAAGAAATGTACGTAATGAATTCAAACAACTCTTTTGAATAATAAAGCGCAAATTTTTTTAATTGCGTATAAACTACAACCATACTAAAAATAATAGCTAGTAAGTAAAGAAGGATGCATATGTGAGAATATTTGAAAAAGTACAAGAGCTCTCAAAGATTATTAAAGGCCTGAACTATTGAAGGAAGCAAACGAGACACACTTTCAAATTTCTGCTGAGCGTGTATAACTGCTGACCAAATACATTATATTGTAAAAAAAACTTTGCGATGCTAAACTACAAAATACATTTGTAATGCAGAAGAGCAAATATAGCCTTTAGCTAAACATAAGTTTAAAAATAGTGTAAACTCTCAATTTGCTTCCAAAGCTACATTTTAGATAAAAACTCACAAATATTGTGACTTTTCACTCACAAATATTGTGAGTTTTCATCTCTTGTAATTTCATTCTTGTAGAAACTCGCAAATATTGTGAGTTTTTACAAGATAGAAATTAGCTCCCCAATAAAATATATGTCCCCAATTGTTAGGTAAAAAGATTCTATGAGAAGAAAACTCCGCAAATATTTGCTTACTAACAAATAAAAACAGGTCAAATGTGTGTGAGAATTTAGCAAACTTTATGGGGACTTACATATTTTTTCACACACCCACACTCACAGATGTTCTCGTACAAATGCAGGCAATTGGGGACAGTGCTCAGATTTTGTCGGGAGTTGGATTAAACTATATATTTTTTAGTTTTTTATAAGAAAAAAGGGTTTAAAAGATTGGGGACGTCCCCAATTTCCGAACGTCCCCAATTTGTCTGTTAAATTCTGGTGTGAGTCCCCAATTGCATGCATTTACAAGTTCACACACACACACACACACACACACACACACACACACACACACACACACACTTCTATGCAAGAATTGTTGTTATCAATTCAACATATTCAAGAATTTTATTTTGTTTTCTCAATTCGTATTAATTGTATCATTGTAATCAAACCATTTTTTATTGTAATCGTAGCAAAATCGACTTAATTTAGCTGTAATTTGCTAATTATTTCACATTTACATTGAAAACCTTTAATTGTTTTATTTTGTTTCTTAAGTTATTTAAACTGCACAAAACATTTTCCTCATGATATGAAGTTTGAAAGTTAAAATGGTAACTGCTGTTATATGTTAAATAAAAATAAATTTTATGTGCAAAGACTTTTGTTACCCAGGCAACTCCAAGCATTCAGGTAGTTGATTCATAGATGGCAGCTGAGTGATTGTAGTATATTGTTGCGATTACAATATTGTACTAGTATTGTATTGTTAGCAATATCGTATTATGAAGTGCATATCGTTTAGAGTTTTGAAGGAGATTTCCTCCCTTATAATTGCTTTTCATTTATTTATAATATCTACATCATCTAATTGAAATCAAAAACCTGAAGATGTCAGGATTATTTGGGAAAGTTGTGGTTGCACCAGATTGTAACAGAGTTATAAAATTATGTTTGTAAAGTTTACCGAATTATCAGTATAAAAAGGTGGCTGTATAAACCGAAGCACACTGATTTAGTGTTGCAGCCTTTTTAATGAAATATTTTCTACCAAGAATTAATGATAAAATTAACATGACTAGTACCCCAGCAGCCCAGTGCGCCATGAGAGGTTGTGAGGTGTAATAAACATGTGCACAATTATTCTAAAATGCAGCAAGGCAGTCGATTGATGCTGGCTGCAGTATGTTACTCTATCAAACTGACAGCCGGAGACTGAATCTAGCTGACGACAATTTGTTTTCTTAACTTCTGAGAGTGGCTTCAGACAGGGGGACATGGCTTTTAGTGTAGTAGTGACTAGTGATGTATTGGCAGAGCATCATGTGTAATCATTGTCTGCTCAATCATTGTTGAATGTGTAAGAGGGATTGTGTGGTGCAAATAGTAGTGTGCTTGGCTGTGGAGCCAAACATGTGAGTTTGATTCCCATGTGGTGCTTTCTTTCTTCTCAATGCGCTTAGCATGACTTCGGGCTGATAGTCATGAATCTTATTACGGTGAAGAATCCAACCAGCCAAAAATTTGGTAAACAGAAAATAACAACATTTTCTTCTGAATGAGCAGCAAAAAATAAAACCTTATTGAATGTTTAGCCAGTAGTATATATTTTTTGAATAATTATAGGCTATATTTATTATTAATAACTCTCGAATAGCCTGCCGATATACATACTCAAAAGCTCGATCAAGCACTTCATCAACACAGTAATTCAAAACCAGCCACTTGATATATTACTTTCAAGGTACCAATTTCACATGGGAGGTGATGAACATGCTGCTTAAAGGGTCGGCAGAGTACAGTAAGCATCCTAAGGTATCGATAATGATGGACATGTTTGCTCTCAGCGAAAGCAGCAAATATTTCCCTTCACCGCGAACTATCAACACTCACTACAGACCTGACGTTTTGCCAGAGGAATTCAGAAAAGCCAAAACTGTAGTAGGTAAGCTTTCTTTGAGTAGCTAGTACATACTGATCCATGCATTGAATATCCTTCCAGCATTTGTAAGGTAAATCTATCTCTGAGAGATTTTGATGATGATCTGAGAGAAATGTATTATTAAGAGATGAATTTATGGTGCACGTTAAAGGCTGGTTCACACTAAGGTCACCATATGTCAGTGTTGTCCTCTCGGCTATTATTCGTTGATTATATGCACTGTCAACCGATAGCATCATTGAGGCAACGCAGATACTTCTGGAAAGTTTGAAGCTGTCAAACTTCCAATAGTTCATAGAGCATCCTCGACAGCAATGTGCACCACGTTGATGATGGCGATTGGCAATCGCAAGTTTTTGATCCAGTTTTTGTGACAGTTTCTGAGAGACTAGTATTTCGTCCTTTCCGTGACTGCATCGCATAAGGCGAATAGTATGCCACTGACATTTTTCTGATGCAGTTAGGAATGGGTTGTTGATAGTGTGAACATTGTTATTACAGACGATTGCCGAAGTATTGTGGGATTAACCCCGATGCATGTCGATATAGTGTGGACCAGCCTTTAGGTAGGAAAACCTTAATATTTCATTGAGCTATGAGAATGTTAATCAATGCTTTGAGGGATCATTTTAAATGTTTCTAGTTTAACTCATAGTATTCCATGATGCTTTATAATAAATAAATTGAAATTACCATCACGCACTAGCAAAGAGAACAAAAAAGCTAATTTCACTCTCACGACAAGTTTATCAAGGCTTTTCTACCATATAACTTCTTCTTACCTGTATTATCCTAACCGAATGCATTTAAAACTATCTTTAAGTTATTCATAAACAATTTAAACACAATTGTATTATTGTTGCAGATATTATGATTAAGTGATAGGGCCAGAAACCAAATTTATAAATTTCTAATAAATTTTTTAAAACGGAAACGCTTTTGCTTTGCAACGCAGCTGTTTAAAAAGCAAGAAACAGATTTCAATATTATCTATAGAATAATGTATATACTACTGCATAGCAGAAAATCTTACATTAAATGAATGAGTGATGTACTTGAAAGGAACAAAGGGGATTGGCTGTTTCAACTTTCTTGATCTATATTCGCTGTCATGATAGTTACTGCAGGCCTAGTATTTCATCATCTCTGCGACCGCTTTGTGTCATGAGAACACCAACTTATGCTTGCGGTCTATTTGCTGATGTAAACACAAATAAGATTGTGATAATGTGAACACTGTTATCGCCGACGATCACCAAAGTACTGTGGGGTTAAAAACCCGCTTACAGCAATTATGTTACAAACTAGCCTTTAGGAGTTGCTTTTAACACAAACTTATCACATCTCATTATCTAATAAAACTTTGAGGTGCCTGCTCTTTGCTCAACTAAGTTAAAGTGTCTGGGCACAGCAAATGCATCTACTTCCTGAGGCTGCTACTGCCACTGGCCATTGCATGCTTCACACCAAGTTCACCCAATATAATTTCTGACATTTGACAGTGTAATTTCTAGCATTCTGGCTCAAAAGCTGGTACAACCCATTAATATTTGACATCATGCCAAGAATTTTAGAAAGAAACTATGGACTTGCAATGAATATTTTATGATAACATCAGTGGGTGCTGATAATGTTAAGACATACTGGATGTGCTCTAGTGATAAGTGAAGCTGATATCAGATGAGCCAGGGGTCTAGTGTAGATTAGATGCCGGCTTCATGTGAGGTGTGCAATATACTCGCTGTTAGCTCAAATGTGTTAGAATAGAAAGTACCTGATTGGGCCACTCAGCTCTCCTTTATTGACACACTTTCAGTTTTTAAAAGCTTTAGGTGAGTGAAAATTGAGAATTGTGACGCATTGTGACAGGCGGTGGTAAACTGTGACAAGTTGTGACAGGTCGTGACATACTGTGACAAGTTGTGACATGTGCTATTGAAGAAGATTTATTTGCGGTTTCCACATGCTTTTGTGGCTGCTCAGTGTAGCCATTTTTTAGCTTTTCTGTTATTCAAAATTTTTATCTTCTGAAATGTCTTTTTATAGTTGACTTAATTTTTACTAATGAGTTGCCTTAAGTTTATAATTGGTTGAAGTTCATTGTTTACTCATCAACGGAAAAGGCAGCAATGTTGTTTGTTTTTGGCATTTGCTGGTCTTTGTAGCTAAAAGCAGAAAAACTTGGTTAGCATTAAGTTTGTTACAAAACTATTTTACTATTACATGAAATAAAAAATGTTAAAAAAGCTCTGAGACTGTATTTTAAGCAACATTATAGATGAATATTTGTGTTCATTATAAAAAAATTTCAAATAATTTTTAAATACTCAAGGTTTGGTTTCAATGCTCCATCTTTATTAAACTTCTTTTATTGAAAACTATTGAATATTGTTTCAATACACAGTGGACTTCCCTACAATTTAAACCTCAATTTTTAAATTTTACTGAACAAAGAATTTATGCAATTCTTGTAAATTTTATATAACATGAAGTGTCAAGTCAATGCAAGTCCCAAAACTCGTATTAAAAAGTCCTATATAGTTAGCCTTAAAGGAAATGGTTTTTTTCTTGCCGCAGTTGGCTGAGAAAAAACTAATAGGGAGATTTATCGGATTTTTGACATTATTTTTGGCACATACTATATTTTTGTTAGCAGCATAGACCTTGCCATGGATAAAAAAGTAATAAGGATTGGTTTAAATTAATACTAGAGTTGTGCGCTCTCCTTAACTTTACGTAAAATCATTGTAATCACGGACCTTAAACTGAGTGTAAGTGATAAGAAAAAGGATAAAGATGTCAATACAAATCAATAATACCAAAGTTACTGTACAATCATTACATTAAAAAGTTAAGTTTAGTTTTGTTTTTATTTTGACAGGCCAAAGGGGTGGGTTTGAGAAGATATTGGAATGGATTAGGCAATTTACGTGTATTTTATTGTTTGTTTAATGTAAAAGCTCTATAACGTAGCCAATCTCGGAACAGATTATTTACGTAGTAGGGCGTCTACTGTATGGGCATAGGCGAGTGAGAATATGTACATTTACATATGGTACCTTTAAGTCTGCTATAGGGGGGACCAGACCAGCATATATATGGACAGTATATGTGGGGTACTCTCATTTTGGTTTTAGTAACAGGAATTTGGTAAACATAAACCGGTATTCCTTTTAACATGCCTTTTAGAACACTAAATAGGAAGGCTTATGTGGGACAAGAAACTCGTACTCCATGTGCAGTCAGGTAGTTAAGGACTGCTAGTTGTGATCAGCTGCTCAAGTGATTCTCATGTTTGTTTTTAGTTTTGAGGAATCCTAAAGATGCGTGCGTCTCTTGGCATCACCATGAAGTGAACATTGTAAGTTTTTCTATATTACAATGTTTCTTGTCTCAGAACAGTATCTAATTTAAACTCAAAGTTTCTGTAGATATGGTGACATCTGTACTTTCTCATCATTTTGCTTAATAAATTTTCTGCATTGGCTTTAGTTGTAAGAGTGGGTATTCTGAATGTTGGTTGTGAGTTATGAGGAGATAACTCCATTGTTTATAACTATATTAATATTACATGGAATATATATAAAAATTCCCAAGATTATACAGATATCATTATTTTCATCTAGTTTCACTTCTTTCTTACAAGCATGTATTAGAATGTAAAATAACTATAAATAAACGAATATCACAGACAAACTGTTCATAAAATAAGAACTTCGAAAATAGCTGATTGAAAGATTGCCATCATGTTTTCTACTTTCAGTCTGCCAATATAGACCCAGCACGACGTGGTTCTCTCAGCTCTCTAACTTTAACTGACTCCATCCATAGATTTCTTTATGACAAAGATGTGCCTTATGGAAGCTACTTTGACTTGACAGAGTACATGTGGTCCTTAAGAGATGAACCAAACATACTTCTGATTTTCTATGAAGACTTGAAACTGGTAAGGATAAACAAGAGGATAACTCATAGGGTTTACAAAATAGCTCTATGGAATAGTTTGTATTTTATTCCTGGTGCCTGTGAGACCAGGCTGTCACTAAAGTCATACAATCGAAGCAGCCAGAGTCAGCCTATCTTGCAATGTACCGCATCTCTTAGCAGTCATTTGTTCAACCTTTTCTATGAGCTGTCTTTTAAACAAGAATGAATTTCATGTCCACACAGTTCATTAGCACACGATTTATTGTGTTATTTCATTTGAAGACAAAAAGAGCAGAGTTTTCTCTCTGTAATCACCAATCTACAGTCAAACCACTACCTACAGTTGCCTTAACATGTGACCTTTTTAACCTACATATAAAACTACATGTATATGTACATACAGGATGCCTAACTCTATGGCTAAGATACCTTAGGATCTAGACTTGCTCTTAAAATGCAACAGATACAGTAATGAATATTTATACAACCTTGTCTATGCCCAGCTGCAATCTAAGCTCGTTATGAGTTTGATCTGGTTAGTTCACTTCTTTTAACAGAGCCCAGTAGACACAATCCAAAAGTTGAATGAGTTTATGGGCACAGACCTGCCTCCTGAGATGATACAGCAGATTGCTGATGCTACAGAATTTAACAAAATGCGAAATGCCAAGTTGAACTTTGTACCGAGTGAAGCTGCACTGAAGCTGGTATGCTACTGCTAATATATTGACATATTTGCGTACATCATAATTTTAATTTAATATTCAATATGTGGAAACCTTGTAATACATTGAAAATTTAAAAGTATTCAATAAAAGGTGCCGATCTGATATATTTATACTATTGTTCATCTTTTTAGTAATATTATAAAAACAATACATCAAAAATAACTAGATAACTTGTATATTATGTCGACCTTCTTATTAGTTAATCTATTTGGTTGAGGCAGCCCATCACTGAGTTATGTCAGCGTGTCTAATCATAGCATAGCCTGTGTATTTTTGTGCAGACTATCATATCGATATTTACTATAATAAGAGCTGTGTGCGTCTGTCTGTCTGTCCAAAGCCATGCTAAAAGTGTTATGAAAAAAGATTGCACTCAACGGGAATCAAACCCAGATATTCAGATTTCCAACCACGCGTGCTACCCAACTGTGAGCCCAACTGTGCTACTCAACCACATTGCTGTATAGCGGAGTGAGTGTGATTTTACTTATTGCCATTGACGGCATAGTGTCAGGCAGTATATTACTGAGTTATGTCAGCGTGTCTAACTATGGCATAGACTTGCTCTAGGTATCGGCTATGTATTTCCATGCTGACCCCGTATTACGTTTACCAATGTTGTAGTGAAAGGATGAAACTAACAAACAACTTGCTCCTTGAAGTACTAACATTTTCCCTGTACAGGTTAACAAGATGGAAAATGTGCCCGAAGAATATTCTTACCGTTATAATGGAGTGTAAATTCATATCATATCCCTATTTCCTATTCCTAAAAAAGGTTAACTTTACTATGTTTTTTTATTCAGATGAAAGCCCAGAGAAGGGATCCACAACGATCTAAAAATGTCACGGATAAGTTGTACAGAAGAGGTAAAATGTTATTGACTCTCAAATTAACTGGTGTAACACAGAATTGTCTTTGTTTAGAGGTTTTTCTACCCTTAGTTTTTATGGGACGTAATCACAACCCTACTAACATAATATATGTCTCGAGATTGTGTTAGTGTATTGGCAATTAGCAATTTCAATAAAGAATAAATTAATGCATTAGAATTAGCAACATATAATATTTATTTGTGCTACAGGAAAGATTGGAGATTGGAGGAACCATATCACTGTGGCTGACAATGAAATATTTGACAGATTCTTAGCTCAATGGAGTGGTGGCAAAGACATTCCTTTCAAATATTGAATTACAATATTTAAACGATCTTTGTCAAAAACTGGTGAGCTAACAGTATACCTTTTTTAACCAGTGGCCATTAGATACTAACCTTTGATCTTCAGGTTATTGTCCAAATTCATCGCAAGGTGATTACTCCAATATGGGTTCCTCTATTACTCAATTAAACATTTACTGGCAAGATTAGGAATTATCTTCTTCTGTTGTTTTTGTTAGTTGCCGATCATAACCAGATAAATTATTTAAACAAATATGTGATTTGAAACTTTGGTTTTTAATTGTTTTGATTAGTAACTAACAAACAACATGTATGAATGTCACATCAGTATTTCTATGCTTATCACTTCAATGTGCTAAAGCTATACTGTAAGTCCTCATGCTCAAGCCGCGCGGCTTGTGCTCGCAAACAGATGACTCACGAAGGAAAAAATAATCCTCCAACAAGCCGCCTGTGGTATCTAGCCGCCCTTACCAACAAGCCGCATATGCCCACAGACCGCGGCTAATGACTGAGGTTTTGTCGTCCTTGACCCCTTTGGAAGTGAGAGTGTTGAGACAGGTTTTGCTAGACCCCGTCTTCTTAAATAAGAACACAGGCTACATCGGTACATGTGAAAAGAATTTTCTTTTACTTCCAAGTTCGAATTAAAATTCCTGAATCCTTGCATCAAGAACTTACTTGCCATGTCTCAGCTAGATTTTTATCGGGCTGTTAGAGGGCTTATAGGCTACACTAGGTTTTTCGTGAAGGTTTAGCACTAGTGGACATGGTTGTATCAAGTTAATGAGTTCAGTCTTGCTGCTGCTAACTATGTGAAATAACTGAAGCTTGCTGTGAACTGTGTATGATGTGAACGATGTGAAATAACTGTGGCTTGCTGCAATTTGTTTGATGTGGTGAGTTTTGCACTCAGTTTAGTCCATAGTTTCTGCTTCGATATCAGCAGGTATTAACACCCTCCCAACCACTTGTCTCTCAATCGTGTGTCACAAATTCATTTCGACTTAGAGCGATAAATTCTTCTTTAGTCTAAAGTATTCCATAAACATGACCTTGAAAATAAATGAGTAGGTCGCCAAAGCAACCCCCCCCCCCCCCCGTACATAAAAGTTTATCAAGAATGCGATTCTATGGTTATGGTGCGGAAGCTGAGCCAGAGACCCCATTTATCGAAAAGCCGCCCTGAGCCCCACGTAAGTTTTAAAAGTTTGGCCTTTAGCCGCGGTCTATGACCTTGAACCAGAAACCGCGCCTAACGACAAGCCGCACAGCTTGAGCACGAGGACTTACGGTAATTTTACACAGTCCAGTATAATACAGCATATTATCATTTACTAGTACTAACTAGCCTACTATCGGCGTCGTTGGGTGAGCGGATTAAGCGCAGAGGATAAATATGTGCACAAGTGTTTAGGATTGTTGAGATGCAATGGATTGGCGCAGCCATTGGAGTGTGAGTTTGAGTGTGAGTTGTGGGAGTTTGAGTGTGAGTTGTTGGAGTGTGAGTTTGAGTGGAAGTTGTGGAAGTCTGAGTTTCAGTGTGAGTTGCTGGAGTGTGAATTTGAGTGTGAGTTGTTGGAGTTCGAGTGTGAGTTTTTGGAGTGTGAGTTTGAGTGTGAGTTGTTGGAGTGTGAGTTTGAGTGTGAGTTGTTGGAGTGTGAGTTTGAGTGTGAGTTGTTGGAGTTTGAGTGTGAGTTGTTGGAGTTTGAGTGTGAGTTGTTGGAGTCTGAGTTTGAGGGTGAGTTGTTGGAGTGTGAGTTTGAGTGTAAGTTGTTGGAGTGTGAGTTTGCCGTGCTGAGCGGTGGCTTTCGATGGACGAACACGGCTCTCATTATGGCAAAAATGGTAACATATTACAATGTATATATATATATTTCTCAATCATAATCTATAATGCAAAATAGTGTAATATAGAATAAAATAATTCAATATAAAACAACAAAAAAGTAATATAATTTACTGTGTTGTAACTAGAGTGATATAACTTGACATACTGTAATCAATGAGGAACATGGTTGACTAACCATACGACGTAAGTTGCTTTTCTTGGATTATTGTAGAGGACAATCTTCTATATTTTATAGTCAACCGTAAACAGCTAGTCTTATAAAATAACCTGAGCAACATAAAACATCAACGGATAAATGTGGCAAAGCAACTCCATCTTTTGGGTATGCAGGTTAAGTCCACCTAATAGTACTAATAGTACCATTGCTATACGGTATATTATTTATTTGCAGCCATGTGTTTTTACGGCTGGTTCACGCTATATTGCCGTATGTCGGTGTTAATAACCTATATTTCGGTGATTTTCTACGATAACAATGCTCACACCATCCCAAACCCATTTGCCTTTACATCAGCTAAATTTTCGCGACATCGCATTCTCATTATACAATTCATGATGAAATACTAGTCTCACAGCATCTGTCATAAAATAAAATATTAATTGAGCAATATGTGATGGCCAATCACCATCGCCGAAGTAGTGCTCATTGCACAGCTGTCGCAATGCTCGGCAAACTATTAGGAATGTTTGACAGCTGCCAAGTCTCCTGATGGTTTCCCAAAGTATCTGCGTTGCCTTGACAGTGCCTTCAGTTTAGACAAAATGACAAATAATGCCAAGAAGACAATCCTGACATTTAGCGACATCGTGTGAACCAGCCTTTAGGGCCATTCTTCAATTTCTATGAAGCCCAAGTGCCGTTGCGCAATAGTCAATGCAGTAATATTTTGGTTTTAAATGCTAGTCGAGGTTACTCAGTTTTAGATTTTTAGTCAGTAATATTCAATTTTCAATTCAGTCATATATCAACGTACATATATGAAAACATGCCGCACATTATGGAATCAATCATTGTCTCACATCAATAGAGCAAATCTTCAATAGATCACTGCAACATGTTCTCTAGTAGAGAAACACCCTACCAGAACTAGTTTTTTTATAAGCTAAATTGGGTGGTCTTAACACTTGTCAAGGGCTTCTTCTAGAACTATCTGATTAACTCAAAGGGATGCATTTTGCAATACATCCAGTCTGACAGAGCCAGGTAGCCATTTCAGTTGGTGGGTCTTTTGTATGCCCACATTGTCAGTGTGGTACACAGGGCCTTTAAGTTATGGTCTAGATTCGAAAGACCCGGAAATTTGGGGTTGAAAGCTTGCTGAGAGCTTTTTATCAGATCAGCATTAAGCAGGACTCGCACCCCCAACCCCATGAGTGATAGTCAAAGGTGCTACCACTAAGCCACCCTGACACCCTGACACCCTACACACCGGTGAATAAACTCATTTAACTATGGCACTATAACTTGGATAGAAGTAAACAATATTAATGCTGTAACAAACTGCTACTATATTATGTGTACAGTTACTTTAGTTTATTAAATGTGTAAATCTATGTTTTTCATAAATGTAACTTATATAACTACAATCATTATAATAAATACTGGCATAAAAACTTTTTAATGCTGTAAAATAACATCACAAAGTTATAAAGCTATTTTAATTTTTGCTGTGAAAATTTATCGCTTTGCAACTATTGGTTGATATTCAATAGACATGGTCAATAGACACATTCAATCGGCATATTCTGAAACTGTACATTTCTCATGATCTTTTGGCATGAAGGTTTGAGATTGACAAATTCGAGAATGACAAAAAGTGCTTCTGCTTCCCCTGAGAATAGGAAGTATTCATTATATTTATACTGTAGTTTGCTCTCGCCTCAAGAGATGCATACTTTAGAGCAGCTTTCACACTATTGACAATGTCATTATTCCAATTGTTGAACGTATCTGCAAAATGACAACACTTAATAAGTTTTTGAACTCCCTCAGATGTTTGTATCTTTAGATGCAAGTTAATCATTTGCTAAAGAATTCTTTACACTTGACCATAAAAACAGACTGGAGGTTTGTTTTTTCATGGTTCTTGTTATTTAGATCCCAGACCCTTTTATTTTGGTGTCTATGAGTTTAGACTAACTTCATTTGATAGCAAAGATAGCTCAGATATATAAATAGCAATTCCTGCCAACTACTTTAAGGAATGGTACTGACTGGATCAATTAAACTTTTATAAGATGTTTCCTGAGAAGAGTAAAGCCAAGCATAAAATGTCCAAAATTGGAAGATTTCAAGCCAGATATTTCTTTAGCCACAGAAAAAGCAAAATATTTTGTCACACAGAAGGGCATTAGCATGAGCAAGCTTGAGCTCTGCTCACTAATGACTTTATTAAGCATAACCAGACTAGGAGACATTATGTGTAAGACTAATATCAATTACCAACAGATAGCAAATTCAAAAATCAAACGAAAATACAAAACTTATATAATATACAGTGATTTGAAAACTTGCATAAATGCAATTTCTTATCCGATATGGCTGTACAGCACCATGTAACCAGCATCAGTATTGAAATGGTATATGTTTACCACCTTCCCAATCAGCTAAGAAGGCATCAAATTGTTCATTTTGAGCAACAGAGAGATGGTTTTTCCAGTCTCCAACGCCACCTAAAATGTTTAAACTTGAGATAAACATCAAATATGAACATTATAAAAGCTAGCCACTAGTAACAGAAGTCTATCAATGAAATCATTTCCTCAGTGTCGAATGTGTATCAGTGCAGTTATCTGTAGTAGTAGTTCAGTTGGACTGACATATCTGGAGACTATAAAACGGGACAGATAAAAATATAGTTTTTCATCGGACTTACAAAGTTGTTTTGTCAGTAAAAAATTATGTAAGTTTTATCAAGCAGTACTGTTCTAATTGCCGTTCATATTCTAACTGTTGCATTCTAAGAAACCATGTGTTGTTTTACATCTCGTCTGCAGACTGGTTGTCATAGTAACATAAATGTGTTTAAAATAAGAACACAGGACACTCAGGAGCAAAACATTGAGAAAGCAAGTTCTCTAAACTCATAACACAGCCTGTGGATCTGTTAAAACGCACCTTCAACTTATACAGTAGCTTAAAATTTAATTTCGACAAATGTCATCAAGTAGAATAACAAACAAATTAAATAGATAGCGCGACCCCTGGCAGCAATAAGGTCTGGGGTAATCCTGATACCGCGATACCTCCTTTTCTGTTGTATTAATGTATGGCAAGACTAACCATAATGACTTTGAATCGTTATAAGCTATAATACCAAAATATTAAAAAAGATCATTAATAAAAGTGTCTCTAATATTAAGGATTGTATTTTTAAGATTAGTTTCCATAAACCTATATTCCTTAGAGAGCTTCAAAGTAAGGCACCAAACGGTAAAAGGTTGCTGAATCAAATGGTTCATGTACCTAATAACACAGTAGTACAGATATCTTCTTATATGTAACACAGTAGTACATATATGATCTTATATGTAACACGGTAGTACATATATATTTTCATGTGTAACACAGTAGTACATATATCTTCTTATATGTAACACAGTAGTACATATATCTTCTTATATGTAACACAGTAGTACAGATGTCTTCTTATTTGTAACACAGTAGTACAGATATTCTCTTATGTGTAACGCAGTAGTACAGATGTCTTTTTATATGTAACACAGTAGTACATATATCCTCTTATATGTAACACAGCAGTACATATATCCTCTTATGTGTAACACAGTAGTACATATATCCTCTTATATGTAACACAGTAGTACATATATCTTCTTATGTGTAACACAGCAGTACATATATCTTCTTATATGTAACACAGTAGTACATATATCCTCTTATATGTAACACAGTAGTACATATATCCTCTTATGTGTAACACAGTAGTACAGATATCCTCTTATGTGTAACGCAGTAGTACAGATATGTTCTGATATGTAACACAGTAGAACAAATATCTTATACTATATAACACACTAGTACAGACATATTCTAAGTAACGCAGTGGTACAGATATATTTTTATATGTAACCCAGCAGTACAGATATATTCTTATATGTAACACATTAATACATATATCTTCTTATATGTATACAGTAGTACAGATAGCTTTTTGTATGTGACACAGTAGTACAGATAGCTTCTTATGTGCAACATAATAGTACAGATATTTTCTTATATAGAATCCTAATAGTACAGATATTTTCTTCTCGGTAACACAGCAGTACAGATATCTTGTTACATGTGACACACAAATACAGATACCCTTTTTAAGCAACACACTAGTACAAATATCTTCTAAGAAATTTTAAAACTATTTTTCATCTAATTATATGCATTACTCTAACATATTAATTTCACATTTCAATCTAAGTTGTTGACCAAGTTTGGGAACTGATGCAATTAGTTTAGTTAGCATGATATTACATGATAACTAAAGATATGGAATGTCTTGAGCACAGTATACCTAAGATCTCTGAAGGTCACTGGTTTCATGGTTACCAAATCTTACACGCTAACCTCATGAAACAGCTCCTTCCAATTGGTTAAAGTTGTATGTTACTTGATACATTTATTACTAAGCGTTGAACACCACTCAAACATCTAAATATGAAACGATATAAGTGGTTACCTTTTCTATACATCCGCTCTGTAATCTTCTGTCTGTTTTCTTTGTGACTAGGATTGACAGCAAACTATAAACAGATCTCACCAGCAAATTTCCTTGTTCCAGCTTTCTGACAAACATGCAAAAACGGTTGTTCATTAAAAATAAATTTTTAATCTCAGCCAATTTACTTGCAAACTTGTCCCAGTTCCTAAAAGATCAGATAAAAAATTATCTTTAAGGAAGGTCGCGCAGCTGTTTTATGGCACAAAAATTATTTTACTGTATATACAAAATTCACCAAGTTCAAAGCCATGGCAGCATTGAAACCCATTTAACTTCATCACTCAGTGTGGCTTTTTTCCTCATTACAATTTTTTTAAGTTTTTCTATGTTATGTAATTTGTCATCATCATCATTATTATTATTTTATTATCGTTGTTATTGTTATGACTATTATTATTACTATTATTATCGTTGTTATTATTAATATTATTTTCTTTCAAGCTTACAGAGAGGCTATTAGTACCTCAAGATATTTAGGCTGAGCGGTTGCAAACATTCCATAATGTTCTCGAAAATACTCACCACTTCCTCCACTGACTCACTAGGTTTTGCTTCCATCTTTGCTTGTTTCATTTTCTTGAAATCAGTAGCTTCAGCGATCCGTTGAACCAGCTCAGGAGATCTGTTCATACCCATAAACTCATTTATCTTATGGATCGTAGCGGCAGAATGCTATAAAATACTTTTGAAAATATATTCTTGTCTGAAAGAAAAACAAATATAAAAACAGTACCTATCAAGATCTAAAAGTTGCCATCTGAATATCCTGAAACAATGAATAGTTTAGCAGAGTTCGCTTACTAGCTTCAGATCTTCATAAAAGATGACAAGTACGTTGGGCTCCGCTCTCCGAGACCACATATATTCCGTGTAGGTAAAATAACTCCCGTAGTCAATATCCTTGTTGTACAAAAATATTTGTAGGAAATCTTCAAGTTTCAAGGAAGCTAGTGCTGTAGACTTATCAGGGTTAAAGAGTGGATTCTAAAAATCAAACAAGTGCATACACTACCTCTCTTAACAATTATTATGCTACTTATCAAGGGTTCTGTCCCTTCACCGAGTAAACAACTTCTTTAGAGAAACTATGAAGTACATTATATAAGTATAAAGGAAAGAGTTTTACATTTATAAAACTCTTTCCTGTTAAGGAAAGAGTTTGAAGGCTTGAAGGTTGAGTTTTCTGTTATATGTATGTATATGGTTCTGTAACATACATACATACAGGACTATACATACATAGGGCCTATAGTTCTGTATGTATGTTACAGAATGATACATAGTTTCAACACTATCTGAGAGTTTAACATGCATATATAATTACAGATCTTCTATATTTTGATT
The DNA here is from genome assembly GCF_963576615.1 of Watersipora subatra. Classification (NCBI taxonomy): domain Eukaryota; kingdom Metazoa; phylum Bryozoa; class Gymnolaemata; order Cheilostomatida; family Watersiporidae; genus Watersipora; species Watersipora subatra. The sequence goes on along the minus strand of NC_088716.1, from coordinate 48,322,515 downwards.
TGTCTACTCCAAACCATATCTGTTATTGGTTACCTTGTTTGTATGGGATCATGGTAGACTTAAAGGGTCATTCACATCCAAATTTAAAACATCTTATCAGAAAGTATAGATATTTCTCTACCATTTGTGCACTTTTGACCATATTTTAACTTTGAAAGATGAAGATTGCTAAAGCTGAACTTATATCTTACTAGATGAATGCTCGGCGGGCATTGCACGAGTAATAAAAAAAGTTCTTGCACAGAAGAAATATTTTTAATTAACATATACAACGTTTACCATTATAACTTTTAAATGAGGGTTTCTGTTGATTTCTGTTTGTGTCCGGCCAATGCATAACTCAAATATTTTCAAGTTCGAGTCACAGATAAAACAGTTTGTTAAAAAACATTTTTTACTTCTTTTGCTACACATTCGCACAATATTTAAAACAGCTTGTAAAGAGTAGCAGGTAGTGCAGTTGCCAATGGCTAAGTTTCTTTACCCAATGAATTTGAGTAACTTAAGCTAGTCTAAATCTTTACTATAATAAGAGCCATGTTTGTCCTTGCATCTGGGCATTAAAAAACAATCTTCACCGTTTGGAAATCGAAGCTGCACATTCATCTGCAGCATGTTAAGCCAAATGCATTACCACTAAACCATGCAGCCACCTTCACAGGGCTTGGAATAATTTTGCTTATAATTGTTACACATCGTGCCCTCTTGCAACGCATCAAACTGCAAGCTTTGCTAGGATCCAAATATCCAGGTATAATTCCTGTGCGATGCCATCTTTTTCCAAACACTCTCAGCGTGGCTTCGGACAGACAGACGAACATACACGGCTCTTACTATAGTAAAGATTAACTCTCAACTCACACTCACTGTAGGGAGAGCAAGAAGTTGGCATCTAAGCATATGGTATAAAGTGGGTAAGACTAGAACTAGAAAAAAGTTAGTGGTTATATATGCTTACTAGGAACTTGTTATGGAAGTATAATGAGACGAAAGTGTCCTTTGGGTTCCTCAGCACTAAAATATAAAACTAAGAATAAAAAAGGAAGAAAAATAGAGATATGAGTAATTCAATTTTTGGTTGGTTTAGGCAAGTATCTGCTGTAGCCAAAATACAAAGGTAAAACATGTGATATAGAGTAACCCAACAGGTGTTGTCACATGGGAAACATGTGATCATCTCAAGCATGAAGCAGGAACTCCATCTACTGGCAGAGTAATTTTGGCACTAATGGCAGCCTTTTCAGTAATGAAAAACTGATTTGTAGTTTGCAGTTGGCATTCTCGGCTATTAGACCGAGGCTGCTTCTCTAGATAAGTGCGATGTGATAAAATACATATCATCATTTGTTAACTTGCTTGAGGATAAAGATTGAAAATGGCAATCCCAAATTATTAAAGAACTTTCAGCATCAGATTTTAATCTAAGATCAAAAGAGTGAAATAATTACAATATTGCAGCAAAAGACAACTAGTTAAGAACTCTGTAAATTTATCTTTTTGTAGTGTTACAAAAAATTTACTAATTAGTTTTATACAACATTGTGTAGTTTTTACTTCCTGTAACTTATATTATGTTCTGACAATGTTATGAAGTATTTTCATAGAATATTCTAACAGTGATAAGAAGCAGAGAGCAGGGTGCATTATGCCAAAATCAGCTTTTTTACATTAAGTGGACAATTATGAAGCTAGTTTTGTAATAATTACAAAACATTTTATAATTTTGTTTAAAATATTTTGCTGCTATGGAGGTTTTGCATAAAGGTGTGCAACATATGCTACTTCACTATGATAAAGAATAATTCTTTGTCATAAAAAATAACATAAGCTGCACACCTTTACACAAACCCTCCATAGCAGCAAAATATTTTTAACCAAATTATGAGAAGTCTTGGCAGTGCAATATTTTTGTCCCAGTCTGCCCTAGTCAAGGGGTGTGTTGGGTACATGTAGTGGGTCTGATTGAAACTATCTAAACAAAAGGCAAATGTAATGTGTACTAAAAACCTGACAAGGGGCGGAGGTGCTCTTCTGCGAGCCAATGGCCAGCTAGCTAGAGATGGTGTTTCAATAAAAACACCAAACAGAAGGCAATGGCAAACCACTGTTGACCCCTGCCAAGAAAAGTCATGGTTATTGTAAGTGGGGAGAACCATGAACTCTAATGTCTTCACAGGACATGGTACTTAGAGAGAGAATGCGTACTAATACCCATTTATTTTTAGTGATTAAGACATATTTGCAGACTGTTTTACATGTACAATATAACGACTAAATGGTGTTTAAACTTACGCATCCCAATGCACCTTACTCTCCCCTACTTTATTCAACCTATACTGACCCATAAAAGCACGACTAGTACAACAATAGCTTTTCGCCATATTCTGTTGAAATGCAAAGACTAGGGGCGTCACTTTCACTACCTAAACGCAACTGAGGTACATGTATGTACTGAACAGAAGCTTGCTTAACGTACACGCATACCTATCACTGTTTTGGCTTTTCTAAATTCTGCTGGAAGTACATCCGTCCTGTAGTGAGTGTTGAGAACTCGAGGGGAGGGAAAATCTTTCTCACTTCTGCTGACAGGAAACAAATCGATCATAAGGACTTCTTTAGGATGTGTGATGTAATCCGCGGACCCTTGGAGCAGCATGGTCATCACCTCCCATGCAAAGTGGGTACCTAAAACATTAAACGTATTGTAGAATTAAAAATAAACAAAAAATATTTTTTTGAATTTTTCAAGTTTTTGCCAGAACATTTAGGTTTTAAAAATATGGTGGCATTAAAACGTTGGCATTAAAACTGTATAAAAATTAAACCATTCATTTTCATTCATGTCTGTTTTACCACACATTTTAGCATGACATGTTATATATGGCATGAGGTAGAAACTGTCAACCAATGAGCAAACAAGCTGTTGTAGATCCTGCAGCTATTATGAAATTTCCTCACTTATCCTAAACAAGAGCAATGGTGATTTTCACAATTTAGCTGCTCCACAAGCCAATCGAAGAGTGACTTACCTTTACAGTTACTTATATTTACCATTAGCCTTAATTCAGAGCCATGGCTTCTAAAGTTATTTCATCGAACCCAAATAATTGTAAAGAAAAAGCGCTGAATTGAGACATCCAACATATTTATTTGATAAAATAAATGCAGTTCACACTATGTTGCTGTATGTCGGAGATGTCCTCTCTGGGATTATTCGTCCACAGTGGACGGAGTAAAGCGATGGCATAGTCGAGGCAATGCAAATACATCGAAAAATATTGCAGCTGTCAAACTTTCCCGATAGTTCGTCAAGCATACCTTTAGCCTGCGCAATGTGCACCATGTCAGCAATGGTGTTTGGCTGTACCTATATTTTCTTTCGTGACAGTTGTCGTCGGACTGGTATTTCATCGTTACAGCAACAGACCCCATTGTATAAGGAGAACAATGTATCACAGACTATTTGCTGATGTAAATGCCGATGGGTTTGTGACAGTGATATATGTGAGTTATGTCTGTAAAAACTCACAAACATCACTGTCTGTGATAACTCACAAACATCACTGTGATAACTCACAGACTGATGTTTGCGAGTTATCACAGACACCACTGTCTGTGAATTAACACAGACAACACTGTCTGTGATAATTCACAGACAGTGTTGTCTGTGAATTATCACAGACAATCACTGAAATATTGTGCTATTAAGTCTGACATACTGTGCTATAGTGCGAACCGACCGTGAAGCCTGTTTGTGTAGATAGCCTTGTTTGTTCAATTTTGTACCAGGTTATTCTGAGGCTATAAGAGTCAAAAGGTTTCCTCTACCACATGAAGTAACTGATGAGTGTGACACGAAGTAACTGATGAGTGTAACATGAAGTAACTGACGACTCTGACATGAAGTAACTGATGACTGTGACATGAAGTAACACATGACTGTGACATGAAGTAACTGATGACTGTAATATGAACTAACTGATGACTGTCACATGAAATAACTGATGATTGTCACATGAAGTAACTGACGACTCTGACATGAAGTAACTGATGACTGTAATATGAACTAACTGATGACTGTCACATGAAGTAACTGACGACTGTGACATGAAGTAACTGACGACTGTGACATGAAGTAGCTGACGACTGTCACATGAAGTAACTGATGACTGTCACATTAAGTAACTGATGACTGTGACATGAAGTAACTGATAACTGTAACATAAAACAGGTTTTATTTCTGAAGCTCAGTAGTCAACAAAGCTAATAGTTCTTTATGGCAGTTTATTTTGCCAAAACTCGTAGGCTAGAAGGCATTTGAATAAATTCCAACTACATACAGATTACATTGTTCTAATAAAACTTTCAACTCAGAATTTTCAAAAATTAGTATAGCATTTTGTCACAGTCCAACTCAGTTTGAAGCAACCTCAATGCGTGTGCAATAAAAATACAAAAATTTTCTGTCCACCTTTTATGAAAGTGTGGCTAATAAGAATATTCAAAAGTTTGCTGAATTATATTTGTACTTACCATTTGTAGGGTATGTATTATATTTGTACTTACCATTTGTTGGATATGTGGCGAGCAAATAGTCTGAATCATTCCACTTATATTTGTTTATATCTGCTTTCACTCTCTCGTAAACGTCTCGCCCAGAAATGCATGCAGCAACTTTAACCTTTCCATCGTCACTACATCGATACTCTACGTTGGAGGATTCAATCTCAACACATTCGGAGTTGTCTTCTTTCATTCTGTTCCTGCGTAAGTATGTGGTGGGGTCGCCTTGGGGTTTTTATAAAAAGAGCAGATAGTGGCTTTTCTGAGATGAGCTACAGCCAACTGTTTGCATACTAAAATGGGCTTATTTTAAAAACTATGTTAAAACCAACCATCGCATGTTTGAATGAATGTTACTATAAGAATGCATAGCAACTCATTCGTTCAACAAATTGAAAGCCTATAAAAAGCCTTAATTAGGTACTGAAGGCAATTACACATTGTGGCGGACCCCAGTCCAGAAACTTACTTCTGATATTATACTCTCATAATATCCGCATATAATCACCCTTATATATTTTGCATTACTTTTTATATATTGTTTCTGTCTCTATTATACGTTTATATTGCTAACACTTTTTAACGCTTATAGTTTGGCTGTAACTAAGCCAACATATTAGCGATCACATTTCTTATACGGTTTTCTGTCGGTTCCATTATATGGTATGGCAGGAAATACATATGTATATACATATATATATATATATATATATATATATATATATATATATATATATATATAATGCTGGAATGTAAGGACAACTGTAATCCCAGTAGTCATTGGGGCACTGGGCGCAATAACACCGGCGCATAAAATGTGGCTTGCCCAAATACCAACAGCAATCAACTCAGGTGAGTTGCAGAAAAGTGCGCTATTGGGAACAGCTAAGATCTTGAGGCGAGTGCTCAAACTCCCAGGTCTCTGGTAGGAGACCCAAGTTAGAGCAGAATTTATCACCCATACGGGGTATGCGGGGTGAGGAAACAATTATATATATATATATATATATATATATATATATATATATATATATATATATATATATATATATATATATAGAGAGCGCTCTTGCTAGGAGAAAAAGTAGTCATGGCTATGCCACTAATGAGAATTATTTTGAATAAAACGAACGAAACCATTCTCACTTCTCTTGCATTTTATGCAGCCATTCTTGTACTCTAGATTGTGTCCGAGTAAAGGCCGGCAAAATCCTGTACAACATAACATTATAACAAATGCATTATACAAAACTATATAAAATAACTAAATTACGAATAAAACGCCAAAGAAATAAAGTAATAATCAATAAAAAATAATTTTCTATTGTTATTTTACTTTAAAGATATGTAAATGGAAATGCAAGCTCAGCTTATTGATTTAGAAGTAGCAGTGATGACAGTTAAAAATTAGACACAGTATAATCTAACTTAGGTGTTGTATTTTTTAACATTTATGTATTTATTTACGATTTATTTTTATTTTTTACCAGCCCACTTGCTTTCAGTCACTGCAATGCTTTAAAGACTAGAGAATTTTGTGTATAAAGAAAAATACTTGTTGAAATTTTGTGTATTCATAAGTTGTTAAACTTTTACTTTAAGGCTAACGTAAGCACAGATGTGACTGAATGAGTAACATTAAATTAAATAATATGAACATTTTTAACAGAATTGTACGCTATATTACAATAAGGGGTTGTAATTTATCTAAGACTTTCTGCCAGGCTGTACCTAACAAAGACGTTATACTTACATGTAGAGCCGGAGGATAGGATGAAAGCTGAACTAGTAGTGTTACTAGTAGCCGTAAGGGGTAGTTGCTGACAGGTCCTGCTATATAAACACTAGGCTAGCCGCAGACTCGCAGGGTCAATGAGCGTGACTGGCTATCTTGTTACAACTAGAGAAACATGATCAATGTTTGGTTAGCCACACATTGAGCAACGCCATGATAGAGAACTTAGAGAACTACAAACAAAGTATCGCATACTTGGCTACAAGAGTTGTCACAATGTGTTACAAGTTATTATAAAAGGTTTGTAACAACCTTTTCTAGTTTCGTCATTTCCTGTTCAGTTGTGTAATTCCTATTCAGCTGTTTCCTGTTCAGCTGTTTCCTGTTCAGCTGTTTTCTGTTCAGCTGTTCCTGTTCAGCAGTGTTCAGTGAGTGACTCACAAACCATTTTAAATTTTTTGTATTCCACACAATCAAGTTGCATTAGTGAATAAAACAGTCAATATGAAGCAAAAGCAAGCATCTGACTACTCTTAAATGATAAACAAGGAAGTACAAAACCCAGTCACACAATGCTAAGGGTGTTCAGTAATCAACCTTATTTTAGATCAATTCATAGCCTTAAAACTTAAACTAAAAATTAGGTTTCACTTAATTTATCTGAGTAGAATGTAATCTGGAGAGAACTGTAGGAACTTGAGAGCAAAAAAGTAAATTCAGCTAAAAAGACCTGATCAAATGATTATACAATTATAATTAATCACAGGTGCTATATGTTACATAACTTATAGTATATGTGATTGATAATTTATTACCTTATAGCTCAGGTTTAGTTAAACGGCTGTTTCTATTGAACAATTACCTCAAAGGAGTTTCATTCTTAACCAATTATGAGGCATGATTACCTAATCATGTTTTTTGATTAGTCAAATATTTTATTTGTCACTACATCAAAATAATCATCCGCAGGTTAAATTCTGTGCTAAGAAACTTTCGTGTGGGAATGAAACCTCATTTTTCACAGCAGCTGTTTGAATCGATAGTATCTGTTAGACACCTAATGCCTTTATAGACTTCAATCGATATTTCATGCCTTCTCTATATGTGTGAACTCAGTAGGCGTAATAACAAGGCGATGTAGTTGAGGTGTGTGCAAGTGTACTTTATCTATGTAAGGAACTCCACTAAAGAAAAGTGAGTATAATACAAACTGAAGCTAGGAACTGCCAGCTCCTAACAAAACTTAGCTGGTTATAATCCTATATCCGAGAAATCAAAACGCTTTCATAAATTGCGAGCTTGTTTCTATTACCATCAAACTCATCTATAAGCTTTCATGTAGCCTGTGAAGCAGTGCATCAGGTAATTTATATGCATGTACATATACTGTTGGAACAGTTAATACTACTTTGAAATTGTTTTTATATACTTTCCAAGTTGTGATATTTTTCCTCTGCAATGCTGTTGCTCTGTCACAAGTTTTACAGAGACGTGAGATGAGGGGCTTTGTGGGCTAAACGAAGTATTTGTATTACTTTAATTATATGGTAGTATTTAGGTGGTGTGAGCCACTTTGGCCTAATGATCCAGAGTGCTTGCTACTTGAACAGAGGATGGAGTTCAACTCACAGAAAAGGTTATTGAAAGAGACAGCAGAGGCGTTCAACCTTGAACTGCTGTCTTCATCAAATCAACTCATGCAAACTCAAATCAACTCATTCAGATTAGACCACATTCCAAAAGTAATCACCTAGCTGGGGTTTGTTGAGAACAAATCTTTTTAGTGATATAGGCAAGGGAATCTCACATACGCCTAAAGGATGACCATTGTCGTTTTGTAGCTTATTGATCTAGTAAATTCTAGTTGAATCCATTACACTATTTAGTGGTCACGGTCTGTCTACTGTGACAATAACCAATCAATGACTACACAATAAGTAATCGCTTTGATGTAACAGCGTTCTAAATAGTTACACTCACTATCATACTGACAAGCGACTCGACTCACTGCCATTCTTTCCCAAAACAGTTTCGTTTATTAGGCTTACTAGTAGTGAACATTGCTAACTGGATTAAACACAGCTGTTCGTCTGGAGTCTATAGCTGTAAGTAGAATGTATTACTGGATATACGTAGCTAACTATCGATATCATTATTTAGGGAAACCAAACAGGAATCCTTGAAAAAGTCTTAACAAGTTATTTATCACAGGTATTCGGAAAGTACCTTCCCTGAAGTCAAACTTATCATATTTATTTTCATTTGTTTAATTTATGTGTGCTTTGGCACGCTATTTTTAGAGATGAAATCACTTTTGCTACTGTACTTAACTACAGACATGACATTGATGCCAAATAAATTTAAAAGAAAGTTGTTATTACGCTGTTTACAATTCTTGTGGAAATATTCAAATAAGCTAATAGTACATCAAATCTGGAAAGCAACTCTGTAGTGTGTCCAATGAAGAATGGCGAGTTACTGGATTTTTCTACTTGCATAGAAACAAGATGGAAGAAGGAACTTCAGCTTTTTCGGAGAGTCAGTCCTCAAGCATCGAATACCGAGTTAGTGATGATGGGAAAGTTAAAGTCACTGCATTTGTTTTTCGACCAGAGGTTTACAAGAAAATCAAAGCAGAGTTAGAGGAGTACAAATGGATCGACTTAGATTATTTGCTCGCCACCTACCCTAAAAATGGTAAGTACAACTGAAGCTCTTTAGAGAGGTTTCACTCTTAAATATGTCATACGAAATTATTTTTATACTAATGTTATGTAGCAGTTGCCGTAGAAACTCAAAATATTCAGTCGGTTTCATGAATGGTTTGTGCTTGATCACAAAACAATGTTCGACAAACAAGCTAATTTTTCTGATGCTGTAGTTTGACAATGTTGTGTTTTTTTCTCCTCTGAAAAATTTAACTAACTGTTAACCAGGGCTCAGTGCCATGACTAGCTATGCTACTGCACATATGTGGGTCCTCATTGCACTTACCTTTTCTTATTTGCTACTGTTCTGTACGTCTTTCAGTGAAATAAAACAAACAAGCAACAACAAACAAAAACTGTAAATGCATCTAAAATATTGACATTGTAATAGGGGTGTATGCAGGTGCTCATCGAGATGTTACAATGTGTTTAAAGACATATCAGCAGCCTAATAGCTAACCAGTGTCTGTATATTACACCATTTCTATTCAGTTCTATTAAATTTATTGTAGAAGTACATATCAATGAAAACTGGTTAAAGTTTGAAACTATCTTAGTGAAGTCATTATTCTACACCTAAACTTTTTCACTAAAACTAACAAAAGTAATCTATTAAATTCAAGGTTTTCATTTTCTAAAAGTTTTAAAGTTTTTTTAGAAAAACTGGTTTTTAATATTTTAGGAACCCACTTTGCATGGGAGGTGATGACCATGCTGATTCAAGGGTCAGCAGATTGTATTAAGCAACCTAAGCAAGCCTTAATGATTGATTTGGTTCCCATCAACGAAAGCAAAGAATGCTTTCCTTCTCCACGTGTCCTCAACACCCACTACAGAACTGATGTTCTTCCAGCTGAGTTTAGAAAAGCAAAAACTGTAGTAGGTAAGAAAAAGACCAAAGGCTTTTTTAATCTATAGTTGTAGTATGACTCATTTACGCTGCTCAATTTATAGAGGTTGTATTATAGGTACCTACACAGAAGTGGGTACAGTTATACTCTTTGTTTGCGTCATCTACACCGGTCAAGTTGAACTTATGCTACATTACATACTTATAGTTAAATACACATATCAGTTTGATGAACTGCTTGAAATCTTAACTGTGAATCCAAGTGATAAATTTTATAAAAGCAATCAGCTGTCTATCTTCCACCATAAGCTGAGGTAGAAACATATGATAGCAAAATCAACTGTCGCTAGAGGGTTAAAGATGAACTTGCTCAAGATTTTAGTAAATTTTATCAGAAAGTATCAGTATTTTTTCCTCATTTGCGATTGTTTTTGATGTTTGAAGTGATCTGACAGCCAGGATGTTACATGATTAAAATCGACAAAACTTGGTCGCGCTAAAAACACTCAGATCAAGCGAACACTTGATTATGACTTCTATTGCTGCAAAAAGACCGACAGAATAGAGACGTGTAACGCTACAACTTGAGCTTCACAGCAGATATCAACTATAGCAACGAGTGATGTCATTTTGCGCATATCTTTCTTCTGAGAGCTTTCTCCTGAAAATGTTTATCTGTTCGTTTAACGGATGGTTCTAATTTTTGCATTCTGTCTTTTTATTTTTAGTGATGAGAAACCCGAAGGATGCCTTCATCTCAGCATACTGCCATGAGAAACGCCTAGTAAGTAAATACTATTACTATGTTTATCTTGCTTTAAATTTCACCTGCTCCAATTTGTTTTCAGACTGCTATACTCTCTGTCAACTCTAGCTCTTTTGAACTCATTCATGCATCTGAATTTATGTGATTTAGATTTAAAACTGAAGCGTTGAACTAAATTCATATAAGTTCCGAAATGATTTGTATATAACTGCTGTCTAAGTTTCATTCACTGAATCTCAAGATAAGAGTATTTCACGTCTTATGACAAAATAGAAGTTTGATACTTGCACCATAGCATTCCATGAGTTTAGAACTCACTTTGTAATTGAGTAGCATCAAGTTGGAGTGTCATACAAACTGTGACAGATCCACAAAATTGGCTAATAAGTCTGCCAAGATGTCAAATAAGTAAGACAACTCCTGGCAGATAATTATATGCGCAGAAAAGCAAAAGTATTGAAGTGTTGTAAAGTTTAGTTAACTTACTAAATAGCTGTAAATCTGTGTCCGCTGTTATGGCCTATTTAAGAGCCTACTAGGTCGCTTTAAAACTGTGTTCAGTACTAGGACCTTGTTTGAACTTTTGTATCTCATGAACTCTAGCATGCTATTAGTGGCGTACAATGACACACGTTGTTTGTTTTCAGAGCTCTCTCTTTGATTCTGTTAAACGGGCAGAATTAAATGCTTTGAAACTTGAAGATTTCCTACAAAAGTTTTTGTACAATAAGGGTATTGACTATGGAAATTACTTTACCTACACGGAATATATGTGGTCTCGGCGAGCGGAGCCCAATGTACTTGTCATCTTTTATGAGGATCTGAAGCTAGTAAGTAAATGAGAAACTATTAAAATCTGTGAACTCTATTAACGATGCTAGGTCTTTCATGTTGTCTCATTTTTAGGATTTAAATGGTTGCCTTTGGACTTGATTGACTCGCTACTTGCTATTTCCTGGTTCATGAAAGTACTGTAAAAATATTTTATAGCATGCTGCTGCTACGATCCAGAAGATAAATGAATTTATGGGTACAAACAGATCTCCTGAGCTGGTTCAACAAATCGCTGAAGCTACGGATTTTAAGAGAATGAAACAAGCCAAGGTAGAAGCAAAGCCTAGCGAGTCAGTAACAAAAATGGTGCGTATACTCAAGGATATGCCATAATGGGAGTAACTAGAAATTCCGCTGTCATACAGCCCACGACCAAAGTGATAATGGAAAAAAGAAAGGGTACTGTTCATTGTTGAAAAAGTAGTTGTCAGCAGGAATTGACAGAGTATAGTGTAAATGAGACTTGTTTGAGATGATATAAAATAAATTTGAGGGAGCACGACTCTAAAAAGGTGCAACTAACAATTTATTTTTGAGGTAAAGTTGGGTTGAAACCAGGTATACAAGTAATTGGTTAATTGTTGATATTACAATATCTGTTATAAGTAGGCTATACAATATCTGTTAAATGTCGCGCAGTCTAGTCTCCTCCTCTCTTTTGCGTTTTAAGATTTGGTCATTGATAGCTAATCGAGTGATACTCTCCCTAGCGAAGTTGTTAACAGGTAAGTCATTGATGTTTCGAACTCGAGAGAGCGAGCAACAACGATATTCCAGCGGTCATTTCGTGGTGGCCTATATCAATGACAGCTTTAGCGGTGGTAGGACCTTGACTCTTGTGTATTGTCAAACCCCATGCTAGATCGAGAGGAATGCCTCATCATAAAGGGGCATTGTAGTTCGGCCCTAGCTTGTACATCCATGTAAGTTGTAAAAAATTTTGGCTAACGTTTTAAATAGTTCAATGAAACCTTTGGTGATTGGACAAAAAAAACATAGGCTAATAAACTGTGTACCACAATTTCGTACCGGTAAATCGGTCTACGCCTCAAACGGTCTACGTTTATTACAGAAACCTTCGAATAAATTCGATTTCAAGTAAACAAGGCTATAGACTGGTGAAATTAGCAAGGTTTTCTCGTGAAATGCGCACTGCTAAATAGTTCTACTATCTGTGGCACGGCTTTATTGGCGTTTCAATTTTCGGTCTTAACTTTTATTAAACCGAGCTTTTCAAGCGTTTTGTGGCAATTTTCGTCCAAATAAATCTGTCTATTTGTGTATAATCCGATCAGATGGGTAAGTTTTAAGATAATAACGACGGTTAACATATTATATATAACATATAATATGTTATATATAATTTGTTAACATATAACAAAGACTTAGTAACATATTTAAATAGGTTTGTATGTGTTTTATATCGTTATTATACTTTAACGACTCTACAAAACGATGGTTAAATTTGTTGATGAAATTTTGATACAAGAGTTCGTCTCATTGTTGATGAATAATTTTCGGGAGTTGTGTGCGCATGTGCATTTATCATAAATCTCCCAACCAATCGCTTCGCTCTGTTTGGTCGTGGGACTAGTCATATCGCAGAAATTGTGAAAGTTACATTAATTTATGTGGGTAAGATTTTTTATTATCAGATTTTGCTTAGAATTTAGTGAATGTTCAGTTTTCAAACTTTTCCAAATTTCTAATATTTGTTATATTGTACAGTTTGTGATAGAATAAAATGTTGAAATTATGAAAATAAAGAGCTTGTTTATAAAATTATAAGTTAAAGTACATTTTCAGTCAAATTTTAGTAGCATGTTCCAAAATCGGGTGATTATCATAATAAGAATCTTACCCATATACAGTCAAACCCCATTTACAGCTACCTCTCTGCAAATATTTCAACATACAACATCTAAAATCACTTGCAACATTAAAGCTTTGAACATAAAAGTAAAACCCCTAGTAAAAACTAAAAGTAACTAATAAAATAGATAAAATAGAATAATTTAAATCATGTCTATGTTAAGTTTATCAAAGCTGCTTTAAATACCTCTATGATTCCCTCTATTACATTATCTACATATTGTTAGATACTGTGTCTCTAAGGTGACAATAAACCCATTTACCCATTATTTATGCTTTTACGTTTATTTTTAGCCCAATGTTATACAATACATTTGTTAGTGCTTTTCGTGATTATTTCAAGTGTTTTTCATCACTTGTGAGCTTTAGAATGAATTAATCAAAATGAGATGTATTCTTATAAAACCATTTGCTTCAACATACAAATGTTTGAGCATATGAAGCAAACATTGGAGTAGATTAATTTCGCATTTCGAGGTTTTACTTTATATAATAATGTCAGCTATTTATTATAAAAATAAATTTAAGTTTTATATAAAAATTATTTATTTATTATTATTTATTTTATTAAAAAATAAATTCCTTTTCTATCTTTGTTAAATCATTAAATATGCTGCATGTTTAGAAACTTTCTAATTCACTTGACAAAAAAAAGGGTCTTTTGCATTTCGAAGTCTTTTTTGGGGAAGAATTTTGTAAGTGAAGTACTTTGTGACCGTCGAGCTAAGACAAATAAACATGCTGATGATGTCTATTCACAGCTGGCTGCCAATCTTGTTGATCAGGAAGGCCAACAACTGATGATAGAGCAGATGTATAGAAAAGGTAAGCACATAGAGATGTGATTTCGTGACATTCTACTAGATTTTACCAGAAAATAAAGATACTTTTCTATGATTAGAGATTTTGTTGGTAGTTTTAGATAATCTGACTGCCAGGATGTTTCAGATTAAAAGTAAACAAAACTTAAGTGCAGTTAAACAATGCAGAAGAAAAAAACATTCCCATACTTTCTCAACAATGGGGTCAATAGTTGCACTTCCTGTTTATAAGTAATAAACATATGGTCTCTTCAGCATCCGGTACTCATGTGTTTACACAGCATTTAGAGGAAAACAACAAGCAAATTTTAACCAACCTATCTTTAAATTATTTAAAACATCTATAGCAATGCACAGTGTACCTGAGGCTACATTTGAAGTTTTATTCCATTAATCATAAGCAAATACAAAATACAATATTTGTCAATAGAGACGTTTAGCACTGCAACTTCAACGCAATAGCCAATGTCAAAACAAACAGGACAAACAGGAAGTGCGACTATTGACATGATTTATCAAGAAGCCTTTTTCTCTTGAATGTTTTAACTGCAATCAAGTTTTTTCAATTTTAATCTCAAAACATCCTGGCAGTCAGGTCACCTAAAACATCAAAAATAACCGCAAATGATAGAAAAATATCTATACATTCTGATAAAATCTAGTAAATTTTGATGTGATCACCTCTTTAAAGTACTATCACACCTACTGTAGATAGTTAAGTAGTGTTCAAAGCTTACTTAGTAATTGGTGTATCAATTAGGTTATAACTTTAGCCAATAGGAATGAGCCATTTGCTGAGGTTGGCATGTAAGATCTGGTAACTATGAAATCTGTTGTCTTGAGAAACTTCAGATGCCATGTGTGTAGGTACTGAGCTGAGGACATTGCATAGTGTTTATTTCTATCGTAATATCTCACCAACTAGTTGTATATCATAAGTTAGAAACATAGGTTAGCTACTTAAAAAGCAAACTTGAAATTAGTTTAATTTATGCAATGATTTTCAAAAGACATTCGCTTGCGATAGCAGTAAAGTTTTATACAACTGCGGGAGGTTTATGGATTGTTGAGAATCTATAGCAATGGTTTGATGACATAACTTGATAATTTGGTGCTTGAAGCTGTCCCTACACATACCAGACACTATACATGGCTTCTTTAAACACTGCTCAAGTCTGGTTTTCATATACGCCGCAAGCACATGTGGCTGTATCACAGAGCTATTGACGATGAAATGGGAGCCTACGCGTCAAGTACTGTCGGTATCTACTGGCAGATCTCTTGCATTGACCGCTGGTAGATATCGGCGGTCAACGCAAGAGATCAGCGCTGTTCAACTTTCAAAAGGAGTGGCAAGCAAAACCTTCCCAAAATGCACTGTACATGTGAAGGTCAACACTTTCAAAACAGCATGGCGAGCAGTCTTTTTATGCAATAATCAGTGTCGCAGCTATAAGTGAATATAGGCTGCCGAGCCTGGCGTTACAAGTGTTTTGCTGCGCGAGATTAGCGTCAGGTCTCGCAGACAGTTTGTGAAACACACGTAACTGCCATGTAGCGCTTAAAGTAGTATGTCAAAATTGATTAAGGGTGTAGTAACCTACTTTGTGATTGGTCAGCTCCCATTACACAGAATTCCTGATTAGATGATAAGCAAAATACAACAGACAACATTTAAATCCTTACCAAAGTTTTCAAATAAAAACAGACAAATTTTCGTGTCAATTTTGGACAGCCAATTTTATTAGGGTATCTAAATTACCAGCACATTGCAGAGCAGCTGTCAAATGGTTTATAACCTTAGCAGGCTTTTATAAAGCTAAGTGGCCTCTGCCAATTTGCTTTATAAATGCCTGCTAAGGATCATCTGCTGTTCACCGATGCGTGAATCGAAGTTTGAATTAGATATCTGCAATAGAACATAAATTACACACAAGGATATTTTGTCATAAGTTGTTTAGATGTAGTAACCTGATATGAAACACCATTGTCAACGTGTTATATTATTTCACTGCGTGTCATCCTTAATAAAGTGTATGTGTTCACACAGGCATCTGTGAGGGTAATAACCCTAGTTTTGTAAGATAGAACAAGTTTTGTAGATGGTTTCTTCTTGCAGTAAGTCGAGGTGATTAGGATCGTCTATGGTTGTAGCCTTTTGTATCAATTTCATATATTAATATTATTCTTTTGTGAAAGACGGGGTGAATTCTAACAGATCCACAGGCTATGTCCTAAAAATGGAGAGCATGCTTTGTCAATGACCCACCCCTGAGAAAATGAATATGTTGATAAAGACTATTTCCTGCTAGTGTCTACTTGTTGTAATGTTCATACCTGATGTTTTACTTTCAAAAGAAACAATCTCAAGTTTAAACATTTTAGGTGGCATTGGAGACTGGAAGAACCATCTCACTGTTGCTCAAAATGAACAATTTGACGCCTTCTTGGCTAATTGGGAAGGCGGTAAAGGAATACCATTTCAATACTGATTCTGGTTTACATGGTGCTGTACAACCACGTTAGACAATAAGTTGCATTATATAAATTTTCATACATTTATATATTATGTATTTTGTTTTTATTTTATTTTTGAAAGTCTGAAATTTTGTCTTATTTTGTTTACACGAAGATTTACCAGCAACTTGATCAATAAATAATATTATCGTATTATGCTAATTTTATTTCTGAGATATTTAAACCTGTTTACAGCTGGTGTCAGCTTTACAAATTACCTAATAGCTTGTTGATACTGTTATTCATAGATGAAGGAATCTCACACACGCCTGAATCAGAACTATTACTGTTATTCATAGAGTGTTCATATGTCGTGCTATAGATCTTTTTATATGATTAACTACTATTCTGATATGAACTTGTTTATAATTTTAAAAATGACCAAACAATTTCCTTGTTTGTCAACAGACAGGTTAAAATGATAAGTGATTGAACAGTTTATGATTAGCTTTTTACATGATGAAATACTTAATGCTAAGTTGACTGGCAGCACAAAACATGTGATAGACTCCAAATAGTTCAGCAATACATTTTACTTCTGATGGGTGAAGGGCACTGTAACGCAAATATTACCAAAGCTAGTTCCGAATGAATTGTATGATTTCTTTAATATGGTTTCATTGTTGTTTTCTAGCCATAATAAAAACATGGCAGAACTTATTTTAAAATTAAATTATTATGATATTATCATTACCAAGCTGCTTTGAACTTGAATGGGCTCATTTTATATTACAACAGGTTTAAATCCTACAAGGAAACTATTTTCACTGATACACACTATGCTACTGTCAGTAATATCAGAGCTGCTAGGATATTAATGCTGTTTAACTAGAAAGTGAAAGCATATCCTAAATAACTGCAAAGATGGTTATATAGAGGGTTACTCTTACCTGCGAGGCACTCAACTGTAACTTTGGGCAAAAACTAGCTAAGACCACATTTGATAATAGTAGCAGAAGCTGAAGTTAGTGTTCTGGATAGGCCTTCTTATCTCCAAAATATGAGGAACTAACATCAGCTTCCTCTTTTTTTCTTTGTGATCTTCTTAAACCATATCTGGCATATCTAATAGGAAATACAAAAGTTTGATGGATGAGAATGAATAACGTTAGTTCAGGAGTTGTCTCTCCTTGCCCAAGTGATGCTACAAAATAGCTATAAATCAGTTGTTCGACTGACCAGCTTATTGCTATTGCACTAAAATAACAAATGAGAAAAACATAACAAATAGTTACAAATACAGTGCAGGTAGAGTAAGATGATTTTACATAAAGATGGTATACACTCTTTCAGTGTATGCATATATTATATGTACGATGTAAATAATATGTATGTACTAGTATTACAATATTTAAAGGGTTATACATACATGTTTTAGATAACATATATATGTACATCCATCACATCATTCAAAGGATTGGTCTCACACCATGCCTGAATGCATAAATAAAATGTTTGTAGTCATTCTTTTCAGTTTGGTTGTATCCTGTTCAGCAGTGTCCAGCGACCCTAACGCCTTTTTTCAAACTTTTAGTTTTCCATACAATCAAGTTTCTCTAGTGAATAAAACGGTCAAAATTAAGCAAAAACAAGCATCTAATTTCAGTCTTTTTGAATTACTAAACAAGGAAGTACACAAACCAGTCACACAATGCTAAGGATGTTTAGTAATCAACCCCATTTTAAATCAATTCAAACCCTTAAAACTAAACTTAAAATTAGGTTTCACTTACTCTAAGTAAGATGTAATCAACAAAAGACTGTAGGAATTTGGGAGCAGAAAAGTAAATTCAACCAACTAATAAGACCTGATCACATGATTATACATTTATAATTAATCACATGTACTATATGCTACATAATACTCTAGAGCAGGGTTTCCCAACTTTTTTCATTCGATTCTCCCCCTTTTGCTTTTTTATAAATTTGATTCCCCCTGCACTTTTAACTCACATGACTAAAAACAATCAATACAAATTATAATTCCATTCTAATGTACATATCTAACAATATAACAACACAATGTAAAACTTTATACAGCACACACACAACACAAAATAATACACGACCTTCGGCATGGCGGTGAATTGGTTTATGACTAGCTTAGCTTACCATCCAATCAAAATCTAGATAGATGTGTTTATATATATTTGGGTTCTGACTATAGTAGCTCATTATTAGCAACTAGTGTAATAGATAAAACCAAAAAAAAACAAATTGTTAAATGATGAAACCCAAACTCCTATGGTGCTGCAGGACATGAATTAAAAATTTATTCAATCAGACACTTCTCTGTTTCCCCCCTTGTATATTCAAAATTCCCTCCTAGGGGGAATTCCTCCCTGATTGGGAACCCCTGCTCTAGAGATGGTATCTTATTATCAAATAATTAACTTATAGCTCAGGTTCTTGGTTAGTTAAAGGTCTGCCTCCATTGAACTGTTATCATTTAAATGAGTTAAACTCTTAACCAATAATGAGACATGATTACCTAGTCATGCCTTTTTATTGGTCAAGCATTTTATTTGTTGCTACATCAACTAATGTTTTGAAGGTTAAACTCTATGGTATGAATATTTTGTAAGCAAATGAAGCCTCATTTTCTAATAACAGATATTTGAATAAATAAAAGATTTGTTCAGCCCTGGAATGCCTTTAAAGGTTTGCATCAACCTTTTCTAAAGATTTTTATAATATTTGCTTCATAATATTTTTTTCTCCTAAATGCTGTTAGTTCAGTCATATTATCACCATAAAAGCAGGATTAGGTGTTATGGATGGCTGAACAAAGCATTTGTATTGTTTATATATCTGAGTGTTATTTTCTTTGTTAGTAGCTGTTGTTGTCTACTAGTCTGGAGTGCTTGACCTGAAAATAGAAAGTCAGAGTACAATTCCTACTAATGTCACTGATGATGACATCGAACCTTGAATTTCTGCACTCTTAGCTGGGGTCTGGTAAGAAAAAGGTTTATTGACTGATGGAGGGAAGTGAATCTCACATACTCTTCAAGGAGGACTACGCTAAACTATTAGTTGCTATAGTCTACAGTGTTAGTTTTTAGAAAGAAATCAAAGATATTACGACGAAGGATTTTACATGTATTTTGCTTCTAAATAGCGCGAATGCCAGAAAAAGATGAAGAGACTACACCTAAACACAAACGGGTGTTTGTAACAATTAACGCATAGACATGAATATTTCTATAAACATAAATAATATCTGTAACACACAAGGTGACATATACCAATGTCTATAAGCTTCATGAAAGAATAGAGTGGAGTACTGCAGTTGCGGACTAAACAAATACAAATAAGTGGGCAAACAACTCCAAAATCTATGGTTGTATATCTCTTTTGTAACAAATCAACCCAGTTGAAGCCACATTTTTGCGGTCACGGTCACGGTCTGACTACTGCAGTCAGACCTTGTCAGTGGCTAAACAAATAATCATGTTGATGTAGTAGCATCTCAGTTAGTATCACTTGCTGTCTACTAGCAAGCAACTCGCTTTCATCTCTCCCAAAAACAGGGCCTTGTAAGAGGCTTACATGTACTGTTAGTAGTATTGAACACTACTAACTGGATTAACCACAGTTGTCCAGTCTGCCATTGCTATTTGTAAGTAGAATGTGTTGCTTACAGCCAACTATGGCTATCACTATTTAGTGAAGACAAACTGGAATCCTTGAAAAAATTATAGCAAGTTATTTATGAGAGGTATTTTTATTTTTATGATGAAGTACTTTCCTTAAAGTCAACTATCATTACTTGAGGAGAGACAACCCCCTACTTTGTACTTTTCAATCTTACTGAAGCACTTAGAGTAATATAGATGTATTTACTATATAATAACATTTATAATACTATACAGTATTATAATATTGTATAATATATTATATAATATATAATATAATACTATTACCATTACATTAAACTTGCTGGTGAAATATTTAAGAATTATTCGACAAGTGCCTTCCCTAAAGTCAAACTTATTGTTACATTTTTTTCTTGTATTCAAATTGTGTTTTTAATGGCACTTTATGAAAAACATTTCTTTTTGCATAGTGTGCTGGAAATTTTTGACACTAATCTCCATTGATGTATTCCATTCAACGATGCCACAATCATTCTAAGCTCAGTTGTTAAACTTCCTGAACAACCAACGGCCAAGAGTACACAAACAAGTAAATACATTGCCGGCTTTGTGACCAATAAGAGTGTTGCATAACAAATATGTAAAATATAAAAATAAAAACCACAAACAAGATGTACCAATTAAGGCAACTGCAAATTACAATGTATTTTGTGTGAATGCACACTTGGATGAATTATAAAACATAAATAGCTAACTACGTACGTACCTATTAGCTCCTCAAAAAACTAACTCACCAATATCGATTCTATCTGTCATGCTTTATATATTTATGATCCTTTGTTCAAAATAATTACTGAACCAGCAACCAAATAGTAAAAGCCACAGTATATGCTCAGATGATAAAATGTTGTGTCCAACGCAAAGCCGACCATTGCAATTTGTCACCACACGATTGTAGTACAAGTTAGGCATGATTACTTGTACTATTGTATTTTACGACATAAATGATATTGAAGTGTAATAAATTATGAAAAAAAATTGTAAATGTATTATTTACAACTCTTGTGGAAGTGCTCAAATAAGCTAAACAGTATACCAGCTCAAAAAAGCCACTATTTTATGTGTTCAACAGGAATGGCGATTTACCTATTCTTTATGCTTTCATAGAAAGAGAATGGAAGAAGGCACTGCATCAGCTCTTTCTGAGAGTCAGTCCTCAAGCGTAGTATACCGAGTTAGTGATGATGGGAAAATTAAAGTTCCAGCATTTATTTTCCGACCAGAGGTTTACACGAAAGTCAAAGCAGAGTTAGATAAACATAAGTGGATTGATTCAGACTATTTGCTTGCCACGTACCCTAAAAATGGTAAGTACAACTAAAATAAAGCTCTTCAGAGAGGTTTCACTTGTAGATAAGTCGTACGTAGTTTTACATTTTAAAGTTATGTCACTGTTTCCAAAGAAGCGTTGAAAATGTTGTGGAAGAAGCTATCCAGCTCAAAATGCTTGATCACAAAATAATATTTGATAAAAAAGCTTAATTTTTTACTGATGCTGCCTCGTAACAAAAACTGTCAATGCATCTAAAATGGTAACCCTGTAATAAACGTGTATGCAGGTGACTCTCGAGATGTTAAAATGTGTTTAAAGATTTAACAGCCTAGTAGCTATAACCACTGTCTGTGTTTTACACCATTTTTATTCAGTTCTACTAAGTTAATTAGAAAAGTACAGGTCAATGAAAACTGGTTAAAGTTTGGAACTGTCTCACTGAACTAGTTCTTGTGAACCTAAAACTTTCTCACTAAAACTATTAAAAGTACTTTATTAAATTTCAAGGTTTTTGTTTGCTGTTATTTAAAAAAAACTGCTGTTTAATATTTAAGGTACTCACTTTGCATGGGAGATGATGACCATGCTGCTCCAAGGGTCGGCAGAGGTTATCCAGCAACCTAAGCAGCTCCTAATGATTGACTTGGTTCCCATCAGCGAAAGCGAAGAGTGCTTTCCTTCTCCACGTGTATTCAACACCCACTACAGAACTGATGTTCTTCCAGCTGAGTTTAGAAAGGCAAAAACTGTAGTAGGTAAGAACAAGGCTGAAGGCCTTTTTAATCTTTAGTTGTAGTATGACTCATTTACACTGCTCAACTTATAGAGGTTGTATTATAGGTACTGGTACAGAAGTGGGTATAGTTATACTCTTTGTTTGCCTCATTTACTCTTGTCAAGTTAAACTTAGGCTCCACCACATACTTATAGTTAAATATACCTACCAGTTTGATGAACTGGTAGAAATTGTAACTGTGAATCTAAGTGATACATTTTACAAAGACAATCAGCTGTCTATCTTCCTCAGTAAGCTGAGGTAGAAACATACGAGAGTGACAACTACTGCTACAGTAAGCTGAGGTAGAAACATACGAGAGTGACAACTACTGCTACAGTAAGCTGAGGTAGAAACATACGAGAGTGACAACTACTGCTACAGTAAGCTGAGGTAGAAACATACGAGAGTGACAACTACTGCTACAGTAAGCTGAGGTAGAAACATACGAGAGTGACAACTACTGCTCGGGTTAATTGAATACCCAAGGTCTTTGTAGAAAAACTTTTACCTTTTGTTAACTTTTAGGTTTATAAATTTATTTCCCCTTTTGGTACACTGAGTTAACATCTCAAAGAGAAAGCATTTTAATTGTTAGTTTAATTTTTGTCTGAAATGGATTAAAAAATGAGAGAACTGTTACCTGGTCGTGTAAGAGATGCTTCTATTTTCAGCATTTGTCTTTTACATTATTTAGTGATGAGGAACCCGAAGGATGCCTTTGTTTCATCATACTTCCATGAGAAACGCCTAGTAAGTAAAACCTATCACTATGTTTATTTTGCATCAAATTTCACCTGCTCCCATATGTTTTCAGACTACATTGATTTCTGTCAACTCAGCTCTTTTGAACTCATTCAAAGATCTGAATTCATGTAAATTAGATACAAAATTGAAAAGTCAGGCTAAAACTTCATTGCTTCTGAGTTGACTTTTACATCACTAGCGTGTATGTTTCATTTACTGAATCTTATAAGACGGAGATACTCCGTGTCGTAAGACAAAATAGAAACCTGCTAAGTAGCTGTTGAAATGTGGCTGCTATGACCTAATTAAGTAATCTACTAGATGGCTGTAAAGCTGCGTTCATTACTATGACCTATTTAGTTAACCTTCGAGTTGGCTAAGAAACTGTGTTTATTGCTATGACCTAGTTGAGGAATCTACTAGGTTGCTGTAAAACTGTGTCTAGTACCATGACCTTTCTTGAATTGTTATATCTAATGAACTCTAACACATTCCACTAGCTCAGCATCGTAATTGCATTTTTTGTTTGTTTTAGAGCCCTCTCTTTGATCCTGTTAATCGTTCAGTACTAGCTTCTTTGAAACTTGAAGATTTCCTACAAACATTTTTGTACAACAAGGATACTGACTACGGGAGTTACTTTACCTACACGGAATATATGTGGTCTCGGAGAGCTGAGCCCAATGTACTCGTCATATTTTATGAGGATTTGAAGCTAGTAAGTAAATGATAAAGTGTTAAAATCTGTGAACTCCATTTACGATGCTAATAGGCCGTGCATTGGCCAAGGCAGTTTAGTTTGCATTTCCGTTGGCAACCCTTTTCAGTGGAAATTTTTTGCACTTAATAGATAGATTTAATGGTGTAAAGTTCATATCCAATGAGCTGCCATGCCTACCTTTCCCACTAGTGAGAGAATTTTCCGACTTTAGGTTTGGTAGATTTTAAGGAGCTGCCTCCTTTCACACTTAAATGTAATTGGCACTTTACAGAGTGAGTCAAGGTTTGTCCATTTATTACAAAAGTCAAGGTCAAACCATTGTTCGTTGTAATTTATTTTCTTGTCATGCATTCATGGTTCAAGCTTTGACATAGCTTGTGTAGCCAACATAAATGGTTCTCAAGAAATACAGTCAAAAATGTTGAAAAACAAGTCAAACACTTAGTCGCTATCTAGAAAGCTGGAAAAAACACGTTTTAAAAAGCCTAAAAGGTCTGTTTCCAATGGTGTATGCCTTCAACTTGTCTGCAAGGGCTTCCAGATTTACAGAACATGCTATCAGAGACTGACTAACAACAGCAAGATTGAGGTTGTTAGGAAAAAGTGCAGTGAGGTGAGTACTTTTTAGACTTGTGATACTTTACCACTCAAAAATTTAAGATGAGATAACGTGACTTACAATTACTCAATAAAATAATTATTTTGTAATTTAATTACATAATTAATAATTGTTATTAAGTTGGAAGGAATGCTGACATTGTAATCTGTAGGGCCTACAAACCAGTAGTAGTAGCTACTGATCAAGATGCTTGTATTCAGTTTGAAAAATAATTAAATTTTGATACAGCATGGCATTAATCATTAGTCTTGCCCTTGTTTATCAAATGGACAAATCATGCCTGTATTCACTCTGGTTTTTTAATGTAAGCTAACTAAGTGATTGTGATTTCCCCAGTCAATGTTGTCCTATCATTCGTTTAGCCACATGACGAGACTCCTACTCTCTTTGAGTGGGTACTACGCACACAAATCAACTACTCGCAAAGCGCAAAGCTCTCCTTCATATGGCCAAAACTGTGCCTGCTGGTATGTCCATCTATTCTGTAAATTAACTTGCAATATGATTTCGTCAGTTGCTTTGACTATGATTAAGTAATTGTTAATCAGTGCCCTGTGTTGTTTTGCAGTCCAACTTGTACTGGTACGGCACCAATGATTGGCATCACATCACCCTACAAGCAGCTATGGCCCCAACAACTGATTTAAACTCCTATCTACATCTTCAAGCATGATTTCGCATAAACAACTTGCTAATTTTGTGAGCGGTGCACCTGCCTACATATGCAGATAGATTGAAGAATGCTGGAACCATCAAACAGGAAGAATGTATACTTCAACGAACTTTGATCTAGACGCAGTTTCATTAAAGATGGCCTATCATAACGAGTGTTGTGACGAGTATATATGCGTCATAATCGATACACAATTGCGTAAATGGTGAAAATGTTGATCAATTCTGCCTCAACAGAATCAATTAGAAAGATTGTTCACCATGTACCTATGGTACCTTGTAACTTTTTATGTAAAGGGACAAGCAGAGAGCTGTGCCTCTAACTGTTGTAGTTTTTGGATACTACATTCCAGGTTCCCAAAGGGCAACTGAGTTAGAAACCTTCTCAGAGCACCAGTTCATATCTATGGCAGACATAATCAAACTACCATAAATACAGTGACTCCAAGCTATTGAGGATGTGAGGCCATCCTTGCCGATGCCATGACCCTTATCCAAGCTCTACCTGCCCAAGCCATTCCTTCAACATTCCGTAAACTTGCTGCTACCATTCTTGATGTGCTTATCGCTTATGCACATCAAAAATCGTGTCAGAGGCTGCTTGTGCAGATTTTGTGATTGACAATTATTGCAAGAATAGAATCACGGGGAGTGAGTGAAGCAGAAGGTAATAAGAAACTACAAAGCATTCTTCATTTTAATAATAAAGCTGTGAAGATATCAGACTGACAAGCCTCTGTAAAGTCTGGAAGCAACAAAGAAGTGAGGTTTGCATTCATCGCTTCACACTGGAAGACTACAGTCAAGCATGATACCTTGATACTCTACACTGCAACAACAAGATCATGCTACCAGCATAATATTAACCCTTATGCTCAACCAACCTCTATTATAGAGGACACGTGTCGAGGCAGACTCAAACCACCAAACCCAGACCACCAAGCTTAGCTTCCCAGTAGTTGGATTACAAGAGTGCACCACCACTCCCAGACACGTGTCGAGGCAGACACGTGTCGAGGCAGACACGTGTCGAGGCAGACACGTGTCGAGGCAGACACGTGTCTCGTGCTGCATGCATTTCATGCTGTTGATGACTATTCACAGGTGGTGATCGAATCTTTTGACATAGACTTTGCTATCATGGCACTTGCCCATGGTAAGAATATTAATTGCGGACTCTGTTTTTTTTATCAGACAGAGAGACAAGAAGTGGCTATTATATGTCATTGCAATGGTTTCTAAGTTTGGAGATAACCTACCAATGTGAAAATCTCATAGGTTTACACAGTTTCTCTGGCTGTGATGCAATTTCATCCTTTGCAGGCAAAGAGTAAATGAGTCATAGGAAACTCATCAAAACAGATGTCGACCTTTAGCAGGCAATGAAAGGACTCGGAGAATCATTTAAGTTTCGAAGCAATTGTATTCTCTCTGTGAGTCTTACACAGTCATGCAAACTTTATGGCCAAAAAAGATAGCATCTAGAAAATTGGCACAGACTTCAACTGACTATGGTACAGGTTTTTTTTGTTCAGGCCTGGGGCAAGTCAGTCCTTCCCTCCCTACCATCAATCGCTAAAAGAACATGTGCATTGTGTCAATTATGTAGCAGCTACCTACATGTACATGTATATGGAAGGAGGCAACAACACAACTTGCCAATGCACCATTTCCTCCTTTACATGGGTGGATAATAGATAAGGAAACCGATGAGTATGCACTAAAGTGTCATACCAGAATCATAATCTCACCTGATATTCTACAAGCAGTTCTATGTGAGTGTCGAAAGTCCAGCTGCCAAGAAAACTGATGCGCCGGTATCATGACAAAGCTGCCTTACACAGAGCTTTGCACATGCTCGCAGCATCCTTATTATTTTATATGATTCATCAGTGTTAGGTTATAAAACATAGTGTAATTATAGTGTTTTGATTTTTTGTTTTAAAATAAAGCTACTTAACCATTTATATATATATGTATATAGTTTACATGTGGGTGTAACTATCGTAGGATATGGAATGTTAGAAAATAGATAGAAGATGAATTTTGACTTTACCATTGACATCCTAAATCACTGCAAAATAATTATGAGAAAAAGTTGCAAATCTGATGCTTCTTTGGAAGGAATCTTATTTTCAGGGGAGATAAGTCTTAAAAAAATCATTTTTGTCAAATTTCTCATAGAAGTGGGAATGGCAGTTGCGGCAACTTTTCAGTTTTGAATTCTCCATACCAAAATTAGTCTAAATCACTGCAGAAATTGCCAATGAAAAGGGGTGCCAACGGAACATCATTGTTAGCTCTTTTGCCTGCTCGGCCCATAGCCTATAAGTATTTCGCGTTGTCTCATCTCTAAGATTTAAATAGTTGCCTTTAGACTTGGTTGAATTGCTACTTGCTGTTTCCTGGTTCATGAAAGTACTGTAGAAATATATTATAGCATGCTGCCGCTACGATCCAGAAGGTAAATGAGTTTATGGGTACGAGCAGATCTCCTGAGCTGGTTCAACAAATTGCTGAAGCTATTGATTTTAAGAGAATGAAACAAGCCAAGGTAGAAGCAAAGCCTAGCGAGACAGTGACCAACGTGGTAAGTTTACTCTTGGGATGCCTTAATGGACACAACTAATCATATTGCAAAAGTTGTGGAAGTAACATTAATTAACTGTAATGTAATACAGTCAAGCCCCCATTTAACACTACCTCTACACAAATCTTTCAACATACAACATCCGACATTACTAGCTTCAAAGTTTTGTAAAGAAAAGTAAAAACATTGGTAAAAATTAAAAGTAAATGATAAAATCAACACAACACATTCATTTTAACCGTGTCTATAGTAAGTTAATTAAAGCTGCCTTAAATACCTCTATTACCTCTATTACCTCTATTGCCAATTCTATACTTGAGATACTGTGTTTTTGAGGTAAGAATTAAAACATTTCTGATTTGTATTATTTCATTAATTTTGTGTTTATCCATTATTATGGCTTTCAAATCTACGTTTAGCTCAATTTTGTATAATAAATTTAAGTTAATGCTATCCGCTACTATTTGAACTATTTATGATTGCTTGTTGGGCTCTACAATGAATTCACAAACATAAGATAGGGTATACAGTAGACGCTTCTATAAGAAAAACCTCCCATAATGTAAATTCTTCTGAATGTGAAGAATTTATTTAAAGTTTTTGCTTCGTATTAGATTAGAAATTAAAAGCGAGTGATCCATCTCGATTTGAATAACAAGAGTGCCATACTTAGTCTTAAAGGTACAGTTTTTTCTCTCCGCACTTCGTAGAGAAAATTACTTTTGTTGATGTAATGGCCTATCTTGATGATGCTTATTCACAGCTGACAGCCAATCTTGTTGATCGCGAAGACCAACAGAAGATGTTCGAGAGGATGTATAGAAAAGGTGAGCGCTGAAAGTTCTTTCATATTTACATGTAGATAGTTCAGTAGTGGTCAAGGCTTACTTAGTAATTGGTGTATCAATTTGGTTATAACTTTAGCCAATGAGGAGGAGTGGTTTGCTGAGGTTGGCATGTAAGATCTGGTAACTATGAAGCCAGTTACTGTACCTTCAAAGAGCTTAGGTATACTTGAGGCACTCCTACAATGTATAGCTCCTATAACGTAAATTCCAGATAACGTAAAAAGTTTATGCAAAGTTTATGCTTCGTACTACGTAAAAAAGTCCATTTAACATAAGATGTCAAGTAGGGGCAACTTCTCAAACTCGATTTGAATGATAACATATTCCGCCGCACTTGTGAGAAACCCAGTGTACGTATAGCGTTATATCTATTATATATACAACTTGCATGACATTTTAGGTCATTCTTATAGACCGTCAGATCTGTCGACAAAACAGAAAATAGGTAGCTGCACAATCGTTGATAAATACTTAAAAGTGATCGACCGGTGCAGGCGCACCAGCGTTCGTTTACCAACCTATCAATAATGTCATGAGCTGTCAGTATCACCAAAAGCTATCTTTTATTTTAACCTTCACCCTTGGATACAGTTAGACGGCAAACAGGTAGACAAAATGGGCTGTAAATCGTTGTAAATAGGCGTCGATATGTGCATTTCTTATTAATTTGTTGTAAAATTACTACAATCATAGTCTATAAAACCAGTGAAATTGATCAGCAGAAGAAGATAAGTTGTCAATGCAAACTAATGATATTACCATAGACCTGATAACTATATATTAGTATAGTTAATAGGTTCATGGATATAGTTACAATGCAGCCAACAAGTTAAAAAGGTAAATCTAATTTTTTTCTTTTTATGGACAGTGATTCGAGTTCAGAAAGATCTTGGAACGAATTAGGTAATTTACATGTACTTTACTGTTCGTATAACGTAAATACTAAATTTTCTATAACGTAGACGTTCCTGGAACAAATTATTTACGTTGTAAAAGCGTCCACTGCACTGAGTTCAGGACCTTACAAAACACCATTGTCAACATGTTATATTTTTTTTCTACCTATTATGTTTAATGAGTGTATATGTTGACACAGACTTCTGTGAGGGTAACAAACCTAGTTTTGTATGATATAACAAGTTTTGTAGATGGTTCTTTTTTGCAGTAAGTCAAGATGATTAGGACTGTCTATGGTTGTAGCCTTTTGTATCAATTTCATAAATTACTATTAAACTTTTGTGAAAGATGGGGTGAATTCTAACAGATCCACAGGCTATGCCATGAGTGTGGAGAGTATGCCTTTTCAATCTTTTACTCCTTACAAAATGTACCCGTTGATTTGTACACCAAGATTATTTGTTGCTTGTGCCTACTTTTTTAATGTTCGTTTTTGTTGTATTACTTTTAAACAGATAATCTCAGGTTTAAACATTTTAGGTGGCATCGGAGACTGGAAGAACCATCTCACTGTTTCTCAAAATGAACAATTCGACGCCTTCTTAGCTGAATGGGAAGGTGGTAAAGGAATACCATTCCAATACTGATTGTAGTTTATGTAGTGCTATAAAACCATGTTAGATAATAAGTTGCATTTATATAAGTTTTCATGCAACTTTATGTTGTATGTCTTGTTTTAATTTTAGTTCTGAAAGACTGAAATTTTGTCTAATTTTGGTTTAAATGATGCTGTACTAACAACTTGATTAATAAATAACAGTTGTGTTATTTTATCTCTGAGAGATTTAAATATTTTTACCACTGACATCTGCTTTATAAATTATACCTAATAGCTAGTTGATATTGTTATTTATAGAGTTGTCTAAGTATTTGCTCATCAACTACAATTCTGATATGACCTTGTGTATAATTTTATAAACAAAAAATAATTTACTTGCTTGTCATCAGACAGGTTAAAATCGTAAATGTTTAAACGGCTTAAGATTGGCTTTGTACACAATGAAATATTAGCGGAATACCCAGCATTGCATGGGTATTAACAATCAGCTTATAAACAGTGAGAGGTAATATACTTGCCTGCCATTTGCAATTAGCCTGGCATATTGCCAATGGCTAATTTGACTAAGCTTACCAATAAGAGCTGTGAGAACAAGCATAAAATTATGTTGCGTCGTAATGGAAAGAGGTAGCATATCTTCACCCGCATAGTGACATACATATACTGCTCAACAAATTCATGGATCTTGTGTAGCCTAATTGGTAAGGTATTTGCCTGGCGAACGAAAAGTTTTGAAATAAAATCTTCTGCGATACGGATTCTCCGCAGCTAAATTTTAAAAATGTGCAAACTTTGATGGTTCTATAGACCGCGACTGTTACTGAGAGATACACACCTGTGACTCTGAGATAATAAGGTCAGAAGTGAGTTTTAGCTTGTTTCTTGCTCTACACTGGCTCCATAGCTTTAGCTCTGGTTAATGTTCTGGATAGGCCTTCCTATCTGCATAACGTGAGAAACTACCATCAGCTCCCTCTTCTCTTCTTTGTGATGTTCTTGAACCACATCTAACAGGAAATATGAAAGGTTGATGGATGAGAAGGAATGACGCTAGTTCAGGAGTTGTCTCTCCTTGCCTAAGTGATGTTACAAAATAGTTATAAATCAGTTATTCGACTAACCAGCCTATTGCTGTTGGACTAAAATAAGAAATGAGAAAAACATAAGAAATAGTTACAAATAAAGTGCAGGTAGAGTAATATGATTTTGCTTACAGGTTGACTTGCAAGAAAAGTCACATTACAGTTATTTGGTATCAAAAGATTCACCATGTCTTACTCTGTTGTGTTGTAGGTGCCAAATATGTGGAAATGTGATTACAAGCTCTTAAAAGCTCAAAAACGGAAAGCCGCCGTAGATTTAAATCTCTTTATTTCGATGACGTAGTCATGAAATTTAGTTATTGTCTTGTCACTTGATGTTCTCACGTGAATTGAAAGGCCAATAAACAGCTCAATATAAAACTTATCGTAACACTAGTTTATGACAAACACTTCGGGTTTTACCGAAGACCCCGTATCAAATATAGATACTCGCTACTTTACAGTTTTGTTTCGGCCTGGTCTAATTGGCAAGTCGTAATCTGATCATGTGACCCAATACTTCGCAAATAATTTTTGCAGCACTTTTTGATTATCACAGGTGACCAACAGGCTCGTCATGATTATCAGACAATGATATGTACTCCTTCGTGGTAACGCTAAAAAATTAAATTAATTTTTACGGTAAGTTATAAAATATCATTGTGAAAAGTGACAGCATCTACAATGACGATAAAACAGACGCGTAAGAACAATAGACATGGTTTTATTGAATGCGTGAAGTATATTTGTGAAAATATTTCGACGAATAAGGTTGCATGAAAGTGTAAACAGAAACCACCTCTCACAGCTACGTCACATTTGAGCTATTTTGGAAAGAGAATCCAAACTACGGCGGTCTCGTGTGGCTGCGATTAACTGTTCGTTTTTTAGCTTTTAAGAGCTTGTAATCACATTCCCACATATTTGGCACCTACAACACAACAGAGTAAGACATGGTGAATCTTATGATACCAAATAACTGTTATCTGAATTTTGTTGCGAGTCAACCTTTAAAGTTGGTGTACACTCAGAAGAGTGTAAACATATATATATTATATGATAAAATTATATACTTACATTAGATAATA
This sequence comes from Watersipora subatra, assembly GCF_963576615.1. Taxonomy (NCBI): domain Eukaryota; kingdom Metazoa; phylum Bryozoa; class Gymnolaemata; order Cheilostomatida; family Watersiporidae; genus Watersipora; species Watersipora subatra. Next base: position 48,290,259 of record NC_088716.1, on the reverse strand, counting down.
TATGTACTTCCATCACAAAATTCAAAGGATTTGTTTCACACCATGCCTAAATGCCTGTCGTCACTTTTTTCAAGTTCAGCTGTTTCCTGTTCACAGTGTCCAGTGACCTAAAGACCTTTTTTCATATTTATGGAGTTCCACACAATCAAGTGTCTCTAGGGAATAAAATGATCAAAATGAAGTAAAAATAAGCGTCTAACTTACCTCTCACTGAAGTACTAATCAAGGAAGTACACAAGCTAGTCACAGAATGCTAAGGCTGTTCAGTAACGAACCCTGTTTTAGATCTATTCATACCTTTAAAACTTAAAGTAAAAATCAGGTTTTGCTTACTCTATCTGAGTAGGATGTAATCTGCAAAGAACTGTAGGAGTTTGGGAGCAGAAAAGTAAATTCATGCCTTTTTATTGGTCAAATATTTTATTTGTCGCTACATAAAAATAATCTTTTTCTGGTTAAATTCGATCTTAAGAATCTTTTGCATGCAAATGTCTCATTTTCTCACAATAGCAGTTTAAATGAAACCTTTTCCGCTACGAGATGTCTTTAAAACTTTGAATCAACCTTTTTTAAATATTTTATAACCTCTGCTCTGTGATATATTTCTCTTAAATGCTGTAAGTTGTGTCATGTTATCAACAAGAAGGGAGGAGTAGGGGTTATGGAGGGATAAGCGAAGAGGGTGTATTGTTTTATAATATCTGAGTGTCATTTACTTGTGACCTAGTAGTCCAGGTGCTCGACCTTCAAATAGCAGGCTGGAGTACAATTCCTAAAAAGGTTACTGTTGATGACAGCAAAAGGCATTTGACCTCAAATTCAGTCTTTATCAAATTAACTTATTCAGTTTGGTTGACACTCTGAAAGCAATCACCTAGCTGGAGTTTGGTTACAAACAAGCTTACTAAGTGATGTAGACCAGTGAATCTCATTTACATTTGATGTATTACATTATTTAGTGGTCACGGTCAGCTAACTGCAATATGAGAATCAGCGGCTAAGCCAATCAGTGTCTAAAAAACAAGAAATCATTTTGGTGTAGAAAAGTCCTAGATATTAACACTCACTATCTTGCCGTACTAGTGTCAAGCTTTACTAACTGAACTAACGTCAGCTTTTTCTCTGCAGTATCCATCTGTAAGTAGAATGGGTTCCTTACAACTAACTACGGCTGTCACTATCTAGTGAAAGCCAGGCAAGAATCTAGAAAAATTACAACCAGTTGTTATTAGCAACTCTTGTGAAAGAGCTCAAATAAGCTAAACAGTATACCACCTCAGGAAAGTCACCATCTAATGTGTCCAAAGAAGAATGGTGAGTCACCTGATCTTTATACTTTTATAGAAGGAAAATGGAAGAAGGCACTGCATCAGCTCTTTCTGAGAGTCAGTCCTCGAGCATCGAATACCGAGTTAGTGATGATGGGAAAGTTAAGGTTCCTGCGTACATTCCCCGACCAGAGGTTTACAAGAAAGCGAAAGCAGAATTGGAGGATTATAAATGGATTGATTCAGATTATTTTCTCGCGACCTACCCTAAAAATGGTAAGTACAACTAAAACACTTCACTGAAGTTACATTCTAAGATATGCCGTTGTTTCACATAATAAACTCGTGTCAGCAGTTGCCGACGAGGCATTCACAAAAGGTGGTCTCAAGGCTGCTTTACCTCAAAACAATATATGATAGAAAGACATAACTTGTGGCGATGTGGTAGTTTAACAAAGACTGCAAATACATCTAAAATATTGACATTGTAATAAAGGTGTATGCAGGTGCTTATTGGGATGTTAAAATGTGTTTAAAGACCTATCAGCAACCTAACAGCTAACCAGTTTCTATTTTACACTATTTCTATTCGGTTCCACTGTAAGTTTATTGTAAAAGTACAGATAAATGAAAAACTGGTTAAAGTTTGGAACTATCTTATTGAAGAAATTATTCTACACCTAAACTTCTTCACTAAAACTATTATAAGTAATTTAATAAATTTCAAGGTTTTCGTTTGTTATTATTTATAACCAAATTTGTGTTTAATATTTTAGGTACCCACTTTGCATGGGAGATGATGACCATGCTGCTTCAAGAGTCAGCAGAGGTTATCCAGCAACCTAAAGAAGTTCTTCTTGTTGACGTGGTTCCCATCAGCGAAAGTGGAAAGTGCTTTCCTTCTCCGCGTGTCTTCAACACTCACTACAGAACTGATGTTCTTCCAGCTGAGTTTAGAAAGGCAAAAACTGTAGTGGGTAAGAACAAGAACATAGGCCTTTTAATCTTTAGTTGCAGTATGAGTCATTTACACTGCTCAACTTATACAGGTTGTGTTATAGGTACTGGTACAGAAGTGGTTATAGTTATACTCTGTGTTTGCGTCATCTACACCGGTCAAGTTAAACTTATGCTACATAGCATACTTATAGTTAATCATACATACCAGTTTAATAAACTCATGGGAATCTTGACTGGAAATTTAAATGATACGTTTTTAAAGACAATCAGCTAGCTGTCAAACTCTCAGAGTAAGCTGAGGCAGAAACACATGACAGCAACATTAACTATTGCTAGGGTAAATCAAATACTCAGTGCATTTGTGGAAAAACCTTTAGTTTTACTCAACTTTTAGGTTTATGAATTGTTTTCTCTTTTTTATACCTTGAGTTCAGATATCAAAGAGTTCAAATATCAAAGAGTTCAGATATCAAAGAGTTCATATATCAAAGAAAAAGCATTTTAGTTGTTAGTTTAATTTTTTCTCTGAAATGGATTAAAAAGTGAAACAATTGTTATCTGGTCATGTAACAGATGCTTCTTTTTTCAGTATTTGGCTTTTTCACTTTTTAGTGCTGAGGAACCCGAAGGATGTCTTCGTTTCATCATACTTCCATTATAGGCGTCTAGTAAGTAAAACCTATTACTATGTTTATCTTGCTTCAAGTTTCACCTGCTTCCATATGTTTTCAGACTGCATGGATTTCTGCCAACTCAGCTCTTTTGAACTCATTCAAAGGTCTGAATCTAGACAATTTAGTTACAAAATTAAAAAGTTAGGCTAACACTGCATTGCTTCTGAGTTGACTTGTACATCACTACTGTCCATGTTTCATTCACTGAATCTCGTGAGGAGAGAGTATTCCATGCCTTATGAAAAAATAGAAACATTTTAGGTAGCTATGGTGTGTCTGCTGTTATGACCTAATTAAGTAACCTACTAGATGGCTGTGAAGCTGCATTCAGTACTATGACCTATTTAGTTAATCTTCGAATTGGGTGTAAAATTGTATCCAGTGCTATGCATGACCTAGTTCAAAAACCTACTAAGTAGTTCTAAGACTGTGTCCAGTGCTATGACCTAGTTAAGGAGCCTACTAGGTTCCTAACCTAGGTCATACCACTGGACATAACTAGGTCGCTGTAAAACTGTGTCCATTACTATAGCTTTTCTGTAACTGTTGTATCTAGCACGCTCTTTGTGGCATACGATGCCCTACAAGATGAAATTATTCGCGGAGTTAAATTTCGTGAAAATTGTTTTTTTATGCATATTCGTGGACTAAATTATTCGCTGATAAACGCATTTGCAAATAAATTAATCTGTGAAAGCAGATAGCAATAGAGTAAAACCTTCGGTTGCGTATACCACGTGTTTAGGTTTCTATTTAGCTGAGAAATTTATGTTGATCATGCCAAGCTATAGATTTTTGGCTGCAACCCGAAGTATTCATAAATATTCATGAATTGGAAAGCCTTTGGTGAACCAACAAATTGTGGTAAGTTATGAGTTTTTTCAACGTAAAGAACTGCAGAAGAGATTATTGCAAAGATGATGCGGTGCCGAATTCCGAATAACTTGTGACCAATTTGAATAATTTTGTAAAAGAAGTGTGATGCATTGGCAATGGTCTTAACTCAAAGTTCCAGCCATTATTTTAAAAGAGTTTAGAACTCAACTACCTTTACTAACTCTGCCTAGCGGCTAGTTTTTAAATTGGGGTAGTAGTTATTCTTCCTTGTGTTAAAAATAAAACTAATTATTGAGTAACTATTCTTAGATTTTAATAATTCGTGGAACTGACTGTATGCAAATTTGCAAATTTTTAAATCCATCGAATAATCTCATCATGTAGGGTTAATTGACATAAGTTCAGCATTATAACTGCTGCTTGTTTGTATATCATTTGTTTGTTTTAGAGCCCTCTCTTTGATGCTGGTGATCATTCAGTAGTAACTTCTTTAAAACTAGAAGATTTCCTACAAAAGTTTTTGTACAAAGATATTGACTACGGGAATTACTTTACCTATACAGAATATATGTGGTCTCGGAGAGCAGAGCCCAATGTACTCGTCATCTTTTATGAGGATCTGAAGCTAGTAAGTAAATGAGAAACTGTTAGAACCTGTGAACTCCATTTACGATGATAAGTCTTTCATGTAGTCTCATTTTTAAGATCTAAATGGTTGCCTTTAGACTTGGTCAACTTGCTACTTGCTATTTCCTGGTTCAGTAAAGTACTGTAGAAGTATTTTATAGCATGCAGCCGCTACGATTCAGAAGGTAAATGAGTTTATGGGTACGAGCAGATCTCCTGAGCTGGTTCAACAAATTGCTGAAGCTATTGATTTTAAGAAAATGAAACAAGCGAAGATAGAAGCAAAGCCTAGCGAGACAGTGACAAACGTGGTAAGTTTACTCACGGAGATTGCAAAAATTGTAAAAGCAACATTAATTTATGTACAGTTATACCACATTTTGCAACTACCTCTACATAAATCTTTCAACATACAAAATCCATCCTTACTAGCCCCATTATAAACTTGTTAATAAATGTAAAAGCATTGGTAGAAGTTAAAAGTAAATGATGAAATAAATAAAATACATTAATGTTAAGCGTGTCTATGGTAGGTTAATTAAAGTTGCCTTAAAAATCACTATCACTCTATTACCAAACCAAAATATTGCCAACCCTACACTTCAGATATTGTGTCTCTGAGGAGAAAATAAAAAACATTTCTTACTTTTATTATTTTACTACCTGAATGCCTGCCTTTGCACGGATAATAAAAAAAGTTGTTGTAAAGACAATTCAATGTTCGAATAAAAGTGTTTTGTGTATTTCTGTGAAGCCTACTGTGTTTATTTCTGTGTACTGTGTTTATTTCTGTGTAATTCATACTGTACCGGCTGATGTGCCTACTACAGCTTTAAATTGATTACAATTGTCTTGTTTGACTTGTGAGTTTAACCACTTTCTTTCACGTCGTGTACAGTCAGGCATTTTTCTTCTGGTATGGCTTTGTGCATAATACTAGCCGCAATGTTGAGCGTGAAGCCAAGAAAGATTAGCATTTATAATAAGTACATGCCCAATTTATTCTATGGCGCAGCAAGTTAGACAGCGCATTGGATCAATGCCCGTCTACACAACTGGAGGGTGTGAATTCAAATCTGGTGCGCAGCGGAGTTCTCATTCCTAAAACTTTATCGCTATAGCTAGACAGATAGACAGACAGACACCTAGTGCAATTTACATAGATTAATTTTGTCTTGACTCATTATTCTGGCTTTTACATTTATTTTGGTACATTTTCGTTTAATAAATTTAATTTAATGCTATCTGGTATTATTCAAACTATTTATAATTGCATTTTGGTCTCCGGAATTAATTAACAGAAATAATATATACAGTAGATGCTCCTTTAATGTAAATTTTAAAGAACTGTAAAGAAAGCATAAACTTTTAATAATGAACATTTATTTAAAGTTTATGCTTCGTATTAGGTAAGAAATTAAAAGCAAGTTTTCAATTTCAATTTGAATAGCGAGAGTTCCATACTTGGCTCTAAAGGCACCGTTTTCTATTTTTGCATCTCAGAGAGAAAATGACATTATTATTATACGCCGTCTATTTTTTTTTTTTGTTAGCCATATGTGTGATCTTTTTCTTTGCAGCATAGACCTTACTGTAAACAAAAAATGGAAACAATCAATTCAAATTGACATTAAAGGTGTGCGCCCCTTAACTTCACGTGAAATTATTGTGATCGTTGACCCTAAGCTAAGTGTGAGTGATAAGAAAAACTGAGAAAAGATGTCAATACAAACTAATAACACCACAGTTACTGTACAGTCATTACATTAAGATGTTAAGTTTAGTTTTTTTTCTTTCTAAAGTGTTATAGAGGAGAGTTTGGGAAGATTTAGGAATAGATTAGGCTATTCAAAATGTATACATGTATATAACATATAATGTTTACATAAATTATAATGTAAACCAATCCCTATAATGTAATGTTGTCTTAATGGATTATTTACATTGTAGGGACGTTTTTGCTAAATCATTAAATTTGCTTCATGCTAGTCAGTTGAGAAATTTTCTTATTCACTTGTTGACAAAAAACAGCATATTCTTTACTTTTCTGAAAGATCCATACATTTGATGCAAGAATTTCGTAACTGATGTACTTGTGTGACCAGTTAGCTGGGACAAATAAACATGCTGATGATGTCTATTCACAGCTCGCTGCCAATCTTGTTGATCGCGAGGACCAGCAGAAGGTGATAGAGTGTATGTATAGGAAAGGTAAGCGCTGAACATTTTTTCATATCTAGATAGTTAAGTGTTGTCCAAGACTTACTTAGTAATTTGTGTATTAACTAGTTTATAACTTTAGCCGATTGGAAGGAGTGGTTTGCTGAGGTTGGCATGTAAGATCGGGCAACTATGAAACCAGTTACTGTACCTTCGAAAAACTTAGATATACAGTAGACGCTCTTATAACAACAAACCTTCAATACAGTAAATTTCAGATACCGTAAAAAATTTATGCAAAGTTTTTGCTTCATATTATATAAAAAAATTCCACATAACGTAATGTGTCAAGTAAGGGCATCTTCTCAAATTTGATTTGCATGGTAGCATGTTTCACCGCACTTGTGAAAAAAACGACGTACGTATAGCATTATATCTATTATATACAACTTCCATGACATTTTAGTTCGTCGTGATAGATCGTTAGACGTGTTGTCAAAACAGAGAATAGGTAGCTGCGCAATTGCTCATAAGTACTTGAAGGCAATCGATTGGTGCAGGTGTTACAGCGTCGGTCTACCAGTCTAAACGTCACGAGTTGAAAGTATCACCAAAAGTTTATCTTTGATCCTAACCTTCACCCCTGGATACAGACAGACGCTGAACAAGTGAACACTGCTCTTTTTATAGTAAAATATATTTTTGTTTTGCGTATATATATACACAATGATACAATGTATACAATAATATATATATGATTTATATATATATATATATTATATATATATTAACCATACCATATATTATTTATATATGGTTAGGATATAAGATCACTTTAGATGATACTCCAACTCGTGACGTTCAGATTGGTAGACTGAGGCTGTAGCACCTGCACCAATCGATTGCCTTTGTATTTATGAACATTTTTTGTCGACACATTTAATGATCTATTACGATAAACTAGAATGTCACGAAAGTTATATATAATGTTATACGGGCAGCAATTGTTCTTTCGCAAGTGCGGCAAGATAAACTAACATTAAAATCGAATATGAAAACTCGCCCGACTTGACACTTTACGTTATATGGAAGTTTGTTTTGCAGTAGGAAGCAAAAACTTCACATAAATTTTTTACGTTATTTGGAAATTACATTATAAGAGGTATACGTTATAGGAGCATCTACTGTATTTATATTGTAGGAGCGCCTGCTGCAGTGAGTTCAGGACCTTATGAAATAATATTTTCAACATGTTATATCATTTTACTACCTATCTTGTATAATGAGTGTGTGTGTTCACACAGATTTCTGTGAAGATAACAAACCTAGTTTTGTATGATGTAACAAGTTTTGTACTCAGTTCTTTCTTGCAGTAAGTCAAGGAGACTAGGATTGTCTATGGTTGAAGCCTTTTGTATCAATTTCATATATTAATATTAAACTTTTGTGTACGGCGGGGATGCATTTTAGCAGATCCGCAAGTTATGTCATGATTATGGAGAGCTTTCTTGTCAATGTTTTGCTTCTTGCAAAATGAACACTCTGATGAAGACTATTTGTTGCTAATGTTTTTTTTACAATATTGATTTTTATGGTTTTACTTTTAAAACAGATAATCTCAAGTTTAAATATTTTAGGTAGCATTGGAGACTGGAAGAACCATCTCACCGTTGCTCAAAATGAACAATTCGATGCTTTCTTGGCTGATTGGGAAGGTGGTAAAGAAATACCATTCCATTACTGACTCTGGTTTACATGGTGCTGTACAACATATTAAATAATAAACTGTGTATATTTAAGCTTTCATACATTTATATATTATTTGTCTTGTTTTCATTAGCTTTCTGAGAGTTTAAAATTTTGTTTAATTGTGGTTCAAATGATGCTGTATCAACCACTTAATTAATAATTACAATTATGTTATTTTATCTCTGATAGATTTGAATATTTTTTCTACTAACACCAGCTTTATAAATTATACTTAATAGCTAGTTAATATTGTTATTTATAGGATTGTCTGTATAATTGCTTATCAACTACTATTCTCATATGAACAGATGTTACTCGCTATAATAGTAGCAGAAGCAAGTTTCCGCTTGCTTCTTGCTCCACCTAGGAGCAAGGCTAAGGCTTCATAGCCGTTGGCTAAGGCTTCAGCCTTAGCCAAGGTTACTGTTCTGGATGATCTAATAATAAATACAAAAGGTTGATGGATGAGAATGAATAATGTTATTTTAGAAGTTGTCCTCTTTTACCTACATATGAGCTGCTACAGAATAGTTATAGGTCAGTTATTCAAAAAAGCTGCCTATTGTCATAAGACTAAAATAAGAAATGAGAAAAATATGACAAATGATTAACCATTCAGTGCAGATAGAGTAAGATGATTTTGCATAAAGATGGTATACACTCTGAAGAGTATATGCATATATTATATGTATGTACTAGCATTACAATATTTAAAGGGTTATACATACATGTACATGTATTAGATAATATATGTACTCCCATCGCAACAAAGGATTTGTCTTACGCTGTGCCTAAATGCATAAATAATATGTTTGTAGTCATTTTTTTTAGTTCAGCCGTTTCCTGTTCAGCAGTGTTCAGTGCCTCAAAGACCTTTTTCCTATTTTTAGAATTCAACACAATCAAGGGTCTCTAGTGAATAAAATGATCAAAAAGATGCAAAAATAAGCATCTAACTTCACTTTTAAGTGCTAAACAAGGAAGTAAACAAACCAGTGACACAATGCTAAGAAATTTGAATTTGAAATTCACACTCCATTTGAAATTTATTCATACCCTTAAAACTTATTGTATCTTATTATCAAATAATTACCTTACAGTTCAGGTTCTTGTTTAAAGGGCTGTCTCTATTGAACCATTATCACAAAGGATTTGAATTGCTAACCACTTATGAGCTATGATTACCTAATTATGCCGTTTTATTGGTCACAGGTTTTATTTGTCGCTACATCAAAATAATAATTTCCTGGTTAAATTCTATCTTAAGAAGAATCTTTTACACGCAAATGTTTCATTTTTCAACAACCGCAATTTGAATAAATACGAAATTTTCTTAGCTGTGGAATGCCTTTACAGCTTTGAATCAACCCTTTCTAAATGTTTTTATAATCTCTGGTTCATGATTTTGTTTCCTAAATGCCGTAAGTTCTGTCATGTTATGAACCGAAAGAGAGGAGTACGGGTTATGGAGGGCTAAACGAAATATTTGTATTGGTTTAAAATATCCGAGTCTCATTTACTTTAGTAGGGGCTGTTGTTGCCTAGTAGTCCAGGTGCTTGACTTTGAAATAGTAGGTTGAAGTACAATTCCTACAAATGCCACTGTTGATGACAGCAAAAGGCATCTGACCTTCAATTGTTCTCTCTACCAAATTAAGTCATGCAGTTTAGTCAACATTCTGAATGCAATCACTTAGCTAGGGTGACAAAAAACTTACCAAGTGATGTAGACAAATAAATCTTATTTACATTTGAAGGAAGACCATCATTCTATTGTATCAAATTAATCCAGTTACAGCCCTTACATCAGTTAGTCGTCACGGTCAATTAACTACAGCATTAACCAATCAGTGGCTAAATAACAAGGAATCGTTTCGATCTAGAAAAGTCGTAGATATTAACACTCACTATCTTGCCGTACTAGTAGTAAGCCTTACTAACTGGACTAACTTCAGCTGTTCATCTGCAGTCTCTGTTTGCAAGTATGATGTGTTGCTCATAGCTAAGTATGATTGTCAGTATTTAGTGGAAGCCAGGCAAGAATCTGGAAAAATTAAGACAAATTGTTCTTGTGTTGTTTACAACTCTTGTGGAAGTGTCAATATTTAATGTATACAACAAAAAAACAGCGAGTCCACTGATCTCTTCTCTTGCATAGAAAGAGAATGGAAGAAGGCACTTCAGCTCTTTCTGAGAGCCAGTCCTCGAACATCGAATATCGAGTTAGTGACGATGGGAAAGTTAAGGTTCCAGCGTACATTACCCGACCAGAAGTTTACAAGAAAGTCAAAGCAGAGTTAGATGAGTATAAATGGATTGATTCAGATTATCTCCTCGCCACGTACCCTAAAAATGGTTAGTACAACTAAAGTACTTCATGGAAGTTACATTCTAGAATATGCCGTTGTTTTATATAATAAACTCATGACAGCAGTTGCCGACGAGGCATTCACAAAAACGATCTCAAGGCTGCTTTATCGCAAGACAATATATGATAGAAAGACATAACTTGTAGTGGTACTGGTAGTTTAACTAAAACTGCAAATACATTTAAAATATTGCCATTGTAATAAAAGTGTATGCATGGGCTTATTGAGATGTTAAAATGTGTTTAAAGACCTATCAGCAGCCTATTCGCTGACCAGTGTCTATATATTCCACAATTTCTATTCAGTTCTACTAAGTTTGTTGTAGAGGTACAGATCAATAAAAACTAGCTAAAGTTTGGAACTATCTCAGTGAAGTCATTATTCTACACCTAAACTTTCTCACTAAAACTAACAGAAGTAATCTATCACATTTCAAGGATTTTGTTTATTATTGCTATATAGTGAAAAAGTACTGACACTTGTTTATATCTATATTGAAGATCAAACTGCTTGACTTATTTTATTCAACTGTGTCCTTGCACAAGTTTATTTATTAAATAGAACAGTCTCCATAACCTGGAGTATAACTATAATAATCAGATCTTAATCTCTGACTGCCTCTAGTACTGATCCTTGAGTACTGATCCTCCAGTACTGAACCTCCAGTACTGAACCTTTAGAATCTCTAGTACTGAGTTTCTAATAGTGAATCTCTACTTACTGAACCTCTAGTACTGATTTTCTAGTAGTGATCCTCTAGTACCAAACCTGTCTTGCTTTAAAATAGGGGTTTTCTTATATATGATACAGCCAGCAGATGTGGTCAATAATGGTAGATGCTGGCCAGTATTGTTGATATAGCTGAATTGACCAATATGGCTGATTTGGCAGATATTAGGAATCCAAAAAATGACTCATAGCACTCACTGAAGATTTATTAATAAATAGGAAAGCCCAATTAAAACACTAAAAATGACTAACTAAAAAATCTGGACAGTAGCAATTAATATCTGCCAAACAAAATGAGTTTTAAATACATAAATACATAAAATAAATAGTCAGACTTTATATACCTCTTGACTAGCATAAAATTAGTTTCTGTATTCCAGACCTTTGAGTTGCAAACAAAAAATAAAGCAAACAATACAAAAAACAATTATAAAATGTCTGTTTAACGCACTATCACCTTCAAAATTTCTTACTAGTGTCTTCTAGATAGACTAGTTGATCATCGATGGATAAGTCATCAAGGCCATAACTGGCTTCCCGAGAATCAGTAATTAAGTTTGCACCATAGTCTTCATAGACACTGCCATCGAGGTTGACACCAGAGTTGTAATCGGGTACTTAATCTTTCAACCAGAAATTAAGTAATCTGTATGCGTTGACTTGCCGATCGTAATTACGGTCTTTAGAGCTTTCACTACCACAGAGCCAGAGCCCATTGGTTTTTATGTTCAAACTGACAGCAGAGGTAGCACTTGTTGTCTCTTTAACTGGGCTGGACTAGTGTTGACTGATACACATCTTGAAAGTCCATGTTGCTTGTTGTGATAATTTCTCGTGCCACTAGGCATTGTAAAGAGTTGGGGGCACAGATGGCCTATGTAAGCCAGTGTATGCCACTTCTCATGTTTTTTTGAACTCTTTAGCCCACAGTATTTACAAGAATAATATATCGATTATACTATGTTTTTAGGTTTCTTTTTCACTATCTTTAGTCTGCTGGTCTCTCAGTCTCTTCCCTGCCTCTTTCATTTGGATTTGTAGTTCTCAGACACATGCTTTTTCCTTCTGGTCTGTTCCTGTCTGGCAATTTGATGTTGTCCGGCACTCATACTTCCCTTTCTAGCATTAGGCAATTGGCCACTTCTTTTGTAGTATTATGTGAAGTAGCCCACAGTTTTCTCATGATGTGAGGCAACAACACATCCTATTCCTAATCTGTCTGCTGTCTGCCAATAATGACGGCTTTTAGCAATGCACCTAGAGTTCTATTCAATCTCTTGACCACTGAGTCTGCTTTAAGTTGGTAAGGGCTAGTTCCCATCTCTTCCATATTCCATATCTTGCATAATTCCTTGATTACTCCTAGTTTAAACTGCTTCCTCTGATTGCTATGTATCTCTTAAAGCACATCAATTGCATAAGTACTGTTTTAGCTTACTCAGGTTCTTCAATATCTTAGCTTTCAAAGGAGCCATTGTTTGTCATGGTGAGACAGACATTGGTTGATGTTTATAAGAATTCCCCAGAGCTCTACTGCAAAAATCTTCAATGATATAGGATCGAAAATTGTGATGTCGAAAATTATGACGTCACAATTTTCATATTCAATGTTGTGTGCTCTTACCGCTTATTTTATTGTTTACCGCTTATACTTATCAACTACGACAATGACGCTAGCGGCAGGCGAAGGTAGGACAACTCCAGAGAACCAATGAAGATGACAAAAGAATCAGTGTCATTAGCTCTTCATGTACAGATTATTTCTATAATAAAGAAGTCAGATTCCAAGCACCATACTATGTTTTTCCGATGATATTATGCCCTAGCCGTCTCTTTTTATCGTGATGTTGAAGGGCACGACTGAGACTAATTAATTTCAAGCATTGCGTGATCTCGCGAAAGTGCAATTGACATATAGTCCTATGGCCACGCCACTGCAGGTCACAATTTAATTGATGTGATTTCATTAACTTTATCAACGACAGTATATTTATTGAAGCATAATTAATTTACCCAGAACATGTGTTTGTGTTGGTCGGGCGTTATCGCGATCCCCGGGCATTGTTGATTATCTAAAATCCTAGTTTATTAGTAGCGCTCTCTGAGTTTAACAGCACCGATTGTCACAGAAAAGCTCAGCCTCAATGGCAGCAAAAGGGATCGACGACCTAAGGCTAAATAATAATTATGATATCACATTTTGGGGACCACAACCAAGGGTTTTTCATTGCAGGACGTACTTTTGACACCCTGTTTTTCATAGTTCTATTATTCTTTGGGTGTTGAATTTAGGCTCATTTGAAAGCCAAGACTCTGATGTATTGAAATAATTATATGATAAAAAATTATGTAATTTATGTGCTTTAAGGGTTGTCAAAGTAACTGAATACTTTTTCGTCTAGTGTCATAGCTATTGTTTCTGCTTTCCCCATCAACCAGAGGTATAGCATCACTCCATCTGGTAGGGTTATCTACCATCACTAGTATCTGCGTATCTCCTTTCGGTATCTTTGAAAAGGATCTGCATAAATCGATCGCTAACGGTTGCCATGGTCGGCCAGCATACAAATGTGGTGTTTCTCCTGCAGAAAGGTGTATTGCTTTCTTAGTTTGCTGGCATTTCTCACAAGCAGCCACATATCGTTGTGTATCAGAGTGCTTCCGGGCCAATAGCAGTCGATCATCATTTGTGCATCAGTTTTTTTCATCCCTACATGCACTTGTTGGTGTTTTTTCTCAATTATCTGTCTCCTGAATGCTGTTGGGCAGACTAGTAATTTTTTCCTTTTTTACCAACTGATTGTCGTACTGTTATGACACTGTTTTTTTAGTTGAATGTGCTCTATTATCTGTACCCATTTTTTAGTCTGCCAAGAGGCTTCACTGATGTCAGGTGGTACTTTTTGCTGTTGTCTTTGTTGAACCAAATGTACATAATCTTGAGATTTCTATCCTCTTTTTGAGCTGCTACTAATGTCTGCTGAATTTCAATTGTTCTAATGTCTGCTGAGTTCATTCGTGGATCTCTACTGAACGCATCGCCATATCTCCTCAGTAATTGCTATACAAGTACTATTTTTTGTTCCTGGTATCTAAGCCCTCTGCCCATTGTTCTAGAACAATGGGTCTGAATGTTTGCTGTTTATCACGTTGGTTCTTCTGCCGGTACTCTCCTTATTCTCATCATTATTCTTTGTATTATGTCTTTTCTCCACCGCATTTCCATCAATCTAGTTGGGTTTCAAGTAAGCTCCACATGGGTCTTGCTCTGAGAAGGTTCCTGTCTGTACTGCATACTGATGATAGGTCAGATTGCAGCTTTGACTCCTTGGTCTGTATTCGACATTACCTTATCCATGAGTACATATCCCTGTTCCTTCTTTTAACTTTATTTCTGTCGCTGTTGGATTCATCATTTTAACACCAAACGTTTCTCATTGCATATATGCAACATTGCTACTACCATTTGCCCTTGCCCTTTCTTGATTACTTCTACTAACCCTTTCTTTTGAGTGGGTTCTGTCGTTAACTCTGCTTCCACCATCTTCGCATAAGTGGGTAATAATGTTGGTTCAATAAAGCAAACTCCAATCTAAATTAGAGTACATCCCGGTTGCAGCATAGTACTGTATTCCCATTCACCGTTGTTGTAGTCTCTTCCACATTTAGTGTACATTTGTGCTGTTTAAGAAAGTTCAGTCCTAGTAGGATATCCTCATTCACTTTTGCTAGCTGTAACCATGATTGCATGACCTGTCTTCCGATGTTCGTCTGCATGTCTCCTACTCTATGCATTGTTACTGTACTACCGTCTGCAAGTCTTCCGCTATTAGCTGCGAGCCTCATTAAATGGCTGCATTTCTCTGCAAGTTATCCAAAGCGTTTCCAAGACATAACAGAATACGAGCATCTGGAATCTATTATTGTCACACTTTCAGTTTGTTCAAAGTTGCCTTTTGCATAGAGTGTATCATTACCCACTGGAGCCATTTGTACAGTTATTTCTATTTCTTGCTTCTCTTTCTTTCATGCAATGACTTGCTTCTCTTTCTACTTTCTTACTATTTTCTACGAGAAGCGCACTTAATTCTCCACTACTTTCTCATCTTTATAGCTCACCATTGGATGACTCAGAGTGACCAGCTTCCAAAGTTTTTTGTGCATGATCTGCTCGCAAAGAAAGTATGTATAGAGGCCTTAGGTTTTAGTTCCGTATTACTGTTGGAATTTATTTCCTCTCCACCTTGTCTTTCAGGCTGTAGAGAGGGTCTTAGGCATTGCTTCTGCGAATCTTTGTGGTTGTCTGGTGTTCTCGTCCTTTCATGTGAATTTCTGTTTGGTCATGATCATTGCTACTGCATTTTTCTTTGAATGTTTGCTGTCCTCATCTTGTCTCCTCGACTGACCGTGCTGAAGTTGAGTCATTTGGTTGTCTTCTTTAGCTAGTTATTCTTTGCGCTTCACAGCCAAGTTTACATCTGTACCCCTTTATTGTTGTCAGGGTTCTCAAGCACAACGCCGACTTACTCAGTACACTTGTAGTTTCTCTGTCTTCTAGGTCTTCTCTGTTGCTTGGGACACTCTCTACCAAAGTGCCCTCTTTCATGGCAGTTTTAAAATACTGAATGTAACCAAACAGAGGTGTCTGGCATCTGTTTATTGGGAATCCTATCATATGCTATATTTGTTTGGTTGAATGTACATTGAGCCTGGTTTTTTCTTGTTTTTTTTTATCTCAGGGCTGTGTCTGCCTGGTTGAACAGCTAATTGGCTTCTACTAAATCTTTAAAAACATTGAGCCCTATTCTCTGAGCTCTCTATTGTTTTTCATAGCATTTCTTCATTTTTTGCTTCTAGTTACCAATTGTTTTTACTAACTTTAGAGAGATCAGGGCTACTGCATTTTCTAGCAGCACAACTCTCCTTTCAGTTGTTATCAATCTCTTCTTTGCCTCCTCATCTTTTTTATCTCCTTACTCGATTCGCCCATTTTTAATCTTCTTCATGTGAATGTTGTACTGTTGTACTTTTCTTAGGGCATTGTTGAAATCTACAGGTTTTCGTAGACAGAATTGTCTTGTCAAGTTTCTGTCTCCTATAGCTTCTACGAGCTCTGATGCAGCTTTCTTGTTTCTAGCTTCCTCTCTCAGATCAGGTTCAGCTACTATTAATAGTTTCATTACCTGCTCACCAAAAGCAAAAATGTCCTTGTCCTAGCCTGTCTCAAATGTTTGCGTTCTCTTTGCTTCTGCTCTTAATATCTCAAACATTGCTCAAATCAATGCTTCTACAAGCTCTTGATAGTTTAATCCATGTCCATGTCTAGCAGCCTTGCCTTGTAGGGCTAATCGTAGTGTAAGTGTTGTCTTTTTATTGTCTCGATCGTTTACTTGTGATACATTATGAAAATTTCTCAGGAAGGTTTACATCTTCATGTCCATCAAATTTAGGTGCTGTTATCGGCTTTCCTTCTGTTCTCAATCCACTTAATAGTCCTAACCATTCGGGTATGTCTTTTGTCATTGCTGTTGTGCCATCTTAATTATTTTACCTTCTTTACTCACAGGTTTTCTTGTACCTTTTCCACATGTTTCTTGTTTTTGTGGGTTATTGTGTTGTAACAGATAATGTCCTATGGTTGTATGGCTGCCACCAATATAGTGAAAACTATATTGGTGGCAGCCAAATTCTACGTAAAATGTAGTATTTAGCTGCCAATGTACTGGCACGTACAGTGGCAGCACAGTGGCAGATCTTAAACTCTGACTACTTCTCGTACTGAACCTATATTACTAAACCTGTGTTGGTCTAAAATCGGGTCTTGCTTATATCTAGTAAAGGTGGCAGATGCTGGTCGATATTGGCAGATGCTGGTCAATATTGGCAAATGCTGTCCGATACGGCTGACTCGGCCGATACAGCCGGTTTGGCAGCTATTACGGAATTCAAAATATAACTCATAGCACTTACTATATAGCTATATATATTTTTCAAAGTATGTCCACCTGTCTTCCATCGTCGTATGTAGATCTGTACGCGCTCCGGCTATAGATCTTAAAATCTTAGAATAAAGAATCCGTACCAAAGAAGATTTGATTTCAGACTCCACCATTTGACAGTTCGACACCCTATCCAATAGGCCTCTGAGATTGATAGACTAGTTACGCCATATATGTCGCAATATTGGAGCAAATACTCAACGGCTTTGCATACGACGCAGGGTCATAGCATAACGTCACGAGAAGCTGTTGGCTCACATTATTAAGCGCACTCAAATTTTCCATTGGCATTGTGCCAGGCTAATAGCAAGCAACTCTCATTACTTCTCATTGTTTATAAGACAAGACATTTTTTTCTCATGATATGTAGTTTGAAAGTTAGAATGGCAAATGTTGTTATATGCTAAATACAATTCAATTTTCTGTCCAAAGACGTTTCTATTACCCGAGCAACACCGGGTAGAACAGCTAGTTAATTAATAAATAAGAAGCCCAATTACAATACTAAAGATGACTAACTAATATTTTGGACAGTAGTTATAACGATTTGCCAAACAAAAATGATTGTTAAAAACATTAATATATATTAATCTCAGTGTTTGTTGTTTGTCATATCGTGTGTCCAGTTATAACGATGAAGTTTTGAGAACAAGAAATTTGCTTCACAATAGATTTGAACTTGGCCTTCTTGCAATACAATTGAATAATTGTGCACATATTTATTACATCGGTTAAAATTTTCACCTTTGAAGCCCTTAGAAAAATACTATTGATTAATACCAGTTTAGCTTGTTAGCTACTAAATACGTAGAGATCATTACGCCTAACATAAGGATTATTGTGCCCGCTTCAGACACGGCTCTTATTATAGTAAATATTTAGGTTAGTTTAAGTTACTAGTTTAAGTTACTCAAATTCATTAGGTAATTGTTTTATTACTTGTGCAACGCCGGGGCATTCTGCTAAGAAATATATAAAATAAATAGTCGAGCACTATATTACTTTTAGAAAAACTGATGTTTAATATTTTAGGTACCCATTTTGCGTGGGAGATGATGAGCATGCTGCTCCAAGGGTCAGCAGATTACATAAAGCAACCTAAGGTAATCCTAATGGTAGACATTTTTCCTATCAGTGGCAGTGAAGAGTGCTTTCCTTCTCCGCGCGTCCTCAACACTCACTACAGAACTGATGTTCTTCCAGCTGAGTTTAGAAAGGCAAAAACTGTAGTAGGTAAGAATAAGAACATAGGCTATTTTAATCTTTAGTTGTACTATGACTTATTTACACTGCTCAACTTAAAGAGATTACATTCAAAAGAGTTGGAGCGGACAAAGGTACACCCCCACTCTTTGTTCGCCTCATCTATAAGGGTCAAGTTGAACTTGTGCTACATAGCATACTTATAGTTAATCATACATACCAGTTTAATGAGCTGGTAGAAATCTTAATTGTGAATCTAAGTGATACATTTTAGAAGAAAATCAGCTGTCTATCTTTCACAGTAAGCTGAGGTAGAAACATATATGATAATGGCATTAACTATTGCTAGAATTAATCGGACACCCAAGGCCTTTGTAGAAAAAATTTAAGTTTCACTCAATTTTTAGGTTTATTAATTATTTGCTCCCTGTGGTACACTGACACCAGATCTCAAGGGTAAAAGTTTTTTATTGGATCCTTTTAACTGTCCTGCTAAACGAATAAAAAAGTGAAAATCTCTCTCTGGTTGTTTAACAAAGGCTTCTATTTTTAGATTCTTTCGTTACTATGTTTTAGTGATGAGAAACCCTAAGGATACTTTTGTCTCCTCGTACTACCACGAGAAGTGCCTAGTAAGTAAATAATGTATGATCACTATCTTCATTTTAGTCCTAGTGTTATCGGCTCCAACTGTTTTCAAATTGCAATGTTCTGTGCCAACCGCAGCTCTTTTGAAGGCGTTCATGCATCCGAGTCTAAATCATGTATATTCTAAATTAATGAGTTGAATTAGAATCGTACCAGTTTTGAGTTGACTTTTATGTAGCTGCTATCACTGTTTTATGTAATCTCATAATGAGAGTACTCCATATCCAGTGACAAAATAAAAATTGGTTCTTTACGCTAGAACATATCATGACATTAGATCTAGTTAACCAACTAGATAGTCATAAATTTGTGACCACTGATATGACCTAATTAGTTTACCTATTAGATAACTGTAAATCTGTGTCCACTGCCATGACCTAATTAGTTTACATACTAAATAGATGTAAATCTGTGTTCATTGTTATGACCTAATTATTTACTTACTAGATAGCTGTAAATTTGTGTTCACTCTTATGACCTAAGTAGTTTACCTACTAGATAGTGAAACTGTGTCCAGTACCATGACCTAGTTAGTGAATATACTATCGCTGCATCACTATGAACAGTACTATGATCTATCTGCTACTGCTGCATTTACCGTAAAACTTTTATTTAAACGCGATGGTGCTCTATTTTTCAAACCTTCTCCTATAGTGGCGTTTAATTTGAAACGGAATTCAATTTAAGGGTAGCGCTCTATTTTTCAACTAGTTCATCAGAATTTTGGAAACATAGATTTAACCTTTTACAGGCAAAGCGATGCTAATGTCGACTATATTTTATACTCCTCTTTGGACGGATCAACATCAATGCCGTCGGCCTAAGAATTTTTGCTTGACCGTTTTTATATATATCAAAGTATCAGACTGAGCTAAATCAGAAACTATTCTGATTATAAGATGTTAGCATAGTGCTGTAATTAAGTATTTTGACGATGTCACTTTCAAAGTTTTAAAAAAAACCATAAAACTTTTGAGTTAGAAAACGGGCATTAAGTTTTTAATTTTTAAGGCTTTTTTTAACGCCTTAAAGTTAGAGTATGCTATAATAATGGTTGCTAGTGCGTCGTACGGTATCCCTGAAGAGTATTTTCAATGTTCATCAAAACACGTTAAAGTCTTCAGGTACGATTATGAACCATATTATCAACGAATCTGAAAACAATAGATATGATTTAAACCTTAGTGACTTTGAATCAGATTGTAGTTTTGGTGAGAAATACCTGAATAGTGGCGGTGTACCTGAGATAAATCTCAGGTACACCATCACTAAAATCATGGCAACCACTGCAGCACCAGCGGAAAAATCAGTTGTTATTGGTGTAACCAAGTCATTATTAGTACTGCTTTGTGAACACATTTCTACTGATCACATCCTAGTACTGGCTCGTAACGATCAAAAAATGTGAAAGTGGCAGGAAACTAGAGGTGGTGTTCATTTAAAACGGGACGTTGTGTTTTTCAACTCATTTTCATAGTGGCGTTTTATTACAGGTGGCGTTCAAATAAAGGTAGCGTTCGAATAAAGGTTTTACAGTAATTAAATTTAACTCGCTCATTGTGGCATACAATTACACAATTTAACCATATAGTTGCTTTGTGTTTATATTTTCAGTTTGATTTTAGAACCCGCTTTTCAATCCTGTTAAACATGCAGCACTCGCTTCTTTAAAACTCGAAGATTTCCTACAGAAGTTTTTGTACAACAAGGATATTGACTATGGGAGTTACTTTACCTATACGGAATATATGTGGTCTCGGAGAGCCGAGCCCAATGTACTTGTCATCTTTTATGAAGACCTGAAGCTAGTAAGTAAATGAAACAAATGTGGTTGACTCTGAAAACCCCATTTTTGTGCTAAGTTTTTGAAGCTTTCTGATTTTTAGTGTGAATGGCTGCCTATAGGCATAAATGACACTAATTGGGTCTTTCCTGTTAATATTGACCATATTTTAGAGGTATTTTATAGAATGCTGCTGCTACAATCCAGAAGGTGAATGAATTTATGGGTACAAACAGATCTCCTGAGCTGGTTCAACAGATAGCTGAAGCTACTGATTTTACAAGAATGAAACAAGCCAAAGTGGAAACTAAGACAACTGACTCAGTGAAAAAAGTGGTATGTGCGCTTAAAGCTACACCTGACTGAGTTCAACTATTCAAGATAAAGTTTATGAAAGTAACATTAATTTATGTACAGTCAAACCACAATTCACAAGTACCTCGACAAAAATCTCTCAACATACGACATCCGAAATTACTTGCAACGTTGCAGTTTTGTAAATATAAATGAAATCACAGGTAGAAATAAAAACAACATGAAAAAAACAAAAATATAGTAATGAAGCGTAAGTTGCATTGAATATTTTTGCTAGCTCTACACTTTAGATATCGTGTCTCTATATGATAGCGCTTCTACTTAAAACCCACTTCTTACTTTTATTACTTCATCAATTTGCTTTTTACGTATTGTTTTTACAATGAAGTTTTTGACGCACATTAAAACATATAATACAATATTTTTAATGTTTATTTGAATCACTAATTATTATTTTTCACATCTGGAATGATTTTAATAAAATATGATAAATTTTTATGAAAGAATTTGCTTCAACAAAGAAAAGTTTTGCTTTGCTAAGCAAATATTGGAGTCTCTTAACTTCATATGTCAAGGTTTGACTTTATATAAACTTGTTAGCTATTTACTTGAAAAATAAATCTATCTTTTATATTTGTTAAATCAATAAATATGCTGCATGTTAGCCTGTTGAAAAATTTTTTAGTTCACTTGTTGATGACAAAAGGAAGCTTTTTTTACTTCTCTAAAAGACCCATACTTTTGGTGCAAGAAGTTCGTAACTGATGTACTTGTTTCACCGGTGGGCTGGGAGAAATAAACTTGCTAGTCATGTTTATTCATAGCTGGCTGCCAATCCTGTTACTCAAGGAAACAGACAGAAGGTTATTCAGCAGATGTATAGAAAAGGTAAGCACTGAGCGTCCTTTAATATCTGGATAGCTAATAGGTGTCTAAGACTTACTTAGTAATTGGTGTATCAACTAGGTTAGAGCTTTAACCAATCGGAAGTTGCTACTTGTTTGTTTTTTGTTCAAGTTTTTGTAGTCTTTGCAGGTTTTTACCAGACAAGTTGGCAAAGCCATTTTTAGTTCATCAAAATGTAAATCAAGGCGTCAGTTAGATATCTGTAAATGAACATAAAATACACACAATGATACTTCATCATAAATTGTTTAAATGTGTTAACCTGATATGAAATACTATTTTCAACAAGTTAGATTATTTTACGGCGTGTCATCCTTAATAAAATGTATGTGGTGACACAGGCTTCTGTGAGAGTAATAAACTTAGTTTCACACGGTATAACAAGTTTTGTACATGTTAAAATCTGGTGAATGTTTCTTGTATCAACTTCATATCTTAATGTTACAGTAAATCGCTGTGTAAGGTGATGGTATATTTTAGCACATTTGCACTCTATGTCAATAGTATGGAAAGCTTATTCTATCAGTATCTTCCTAAGGAAGTTTATGAGTTGATAAATACCATTTGTTGCTGTTACCTAGTTTCTATAAGATTTGTTTATGATTTTTTACTTTTTAAAAAGTTGTTGTAACACCTCTAATTGAATGCCACCTCTATTTGAATGCCACCTCCAATTGACCGCCACCTTAAGAGAATGGTAGAAAAATAGAGCGCCACTCGCTAGTTTAACGCCACCTCTATTTGAACGTTACTTTGACATTATCTGATCTTTTCGAGCCCATAATATCAATTTATCAGTAGAAAAGTGTCCACAAAATCGTATTAATAATAAATCATTTATATCAATAACAATTAATTCTCCCGTTGTCCAATTCTAAAGCTTTATGCTTTTTTTGCTGAAAATTTGAAAGCGGCACCAGAGAATTAGTCAATAACTGCCTAAGGTTAACAGTAGTTCCATGTTTAAGCGGTATTGATACTTCTAGGTACATGTATATAAAAAAATTTTTACATTTCCGAAGGCATATGAACGACTAATTTTAGGGTGATGGTTGCGTTTAGCGAGCAAAACTTTTACGCATTGTATTTGTGCTAAATGCAACGTTTAAAAGTATTGCTGTGCCACAAAATTGTTTGGACGCTAATATCGACTAGTTCAGCAGTGCAGAAAAGTAGTTGAGACCAAAAGATATTGTGGAAGGTATTGGACAACTAAAAGATGTTCGTCCATCAAAAGCAACAAAAAGAACGCAGCTATCTTAGCAAACGATGCAAACAATTTTGTTTTAAAAACAATAATTTTGTTTCTGCATGTAATATAAGTATTGTTTCTTTATGTCACTTGTTCATGAGTACACCTTTTATACCATATGATCGATTATCATTACATAACTTATAAGTATGCAGATTTATAGCATATTATTTAGTAGCACCCTTGCGGTAATCTTAACACGGCTTATACTGGATTGACGCTCATATCTCCTCCTCTATAGCACATAAAAAGCTAGTTTTGGCTGCAAACGGTAAAAAACATGTTAATGAGTGCAATGAGCTGTTTGTCAACATTGTTAAATATACAAGTGTTAATACAAAACAAAAACATGCCTTCAAATTTAGAATAAAATAAAAAATTTAAAACTAACAAATTGCAAAGCTAGGCACAGACTATAATATCATCACAGATTAATTGCAAACAATAGATAACAACTGGTAGAGATATTTCTTGGCAATGCATATTTTATTTAGAGATCTTTGACAAATTAGAGGTACGTTAGCAGATTTATTGCATCCAAAAGGTTTAACATCACTCCATCAAAAAAAAGAGGGCAACATATAGGCAACATTCGCTTTACCCAAAATAGAGTTAAATTTATTTTCCCAAATTTTTGAAGAGCCATTTAAAAAATACAATGTCAGCCTCTAATTGAGCACTGCCTCCAATTAACCGCCATTAGAGGAGAAGTTCAGAAAAATAGAGTGCCATGGCATTTAATTAGACGTTTCGTGGTAATTTTAAATTTTTTATATTTTAGGTGGCATTGGAGACTGGAAGAACCATCTAACTGTTGCTCAAAATGAACACTTTGATGCTTTCTTGGCTAATTGGAAAAGTGGTAAAGGAATACCTTTTAAATACTGATTCTGGTTTGCATGGTGTTGCTCCAGCCGCATTGAAAAATAAACTGCATTTGTTTAAGTTGCTATATCATTATATAATATATAAGTTTTGTTTTCATGTTATTTCTGAAAGTTTGTCTAATTTTGGTTCACATGAAACTGTACCAGCAACTTGATCAATAAATAATATTATCGTAATGTGTTATATTATCTCTGAAAGATTTTAGCTTATTTCCAACTGGCATTAGCTTTACAAATCATGCCAAACAGCTAGTTGATGTTATTATTTACAGTGTTGCTTATGTGATGGTGAGATTATGGGGTGAAATGATGATGTGATGGTGTGGTGATGTGATGATGTGGTGATGTGATGATGTGGTGATGTGATGATGTGGTGATGTGATGATGTGGTGATGTAATTATGTGATGATGTGAAAACGCTATGATGTGGTCATGTTGTGTTGTGGCGGTGTAGTGATGTGATTATGTAGTGATGTGGTGTTGTGGCGGTGTAGTGATTTCATTATGTGATGACATGGTGATGTGATGACTGATGATGTGGTGGTGTGATGATGTGGTGATGTGTGGATGTGGTGATGTAATGATGTGATGATGTGGCAACTTGCACAGCAAACTTAGTCAGGATGATGTCCAACCAAAGTCAGCAATCATTTGCATAACAGATTTTTGAGTTTAAAACACTTTGAGCAGCAGCCCATTTTGAAGCAAAAGGCTTTCATTGATGCTATGAACTGTATCAATATTTTCCTGGTGCAAGGATTTTTTTTGCCTCTGACCACTAATGCTTTGCCAATATACTAGTGTTTGGCTGCCATAACAGTACATTAAAGAATCCATGGTATGCAGAAAGGCCACTATTTAACCCAATGACCCGTTTACTTATGTCAATGAGCCAAGTTGTTAACATGAAAGTACTTCATTAAACTAGTGAATACAGCAAGCTCTGTTTTGCTTCTAGTTTTTAGCAAATCTTTTTGGGATAACTATACTCAGCCTCGTTCCTTGTACAGGTATTTTATCAGTTATGTCGTAACACCAGGGATTTGTTTATATTTATTCAGATATCCTGCAGGTGAGTGTTTAAGAGGCTGGTTCTCAGAAACCAGACAGAGTTTTGAAACCAAATATTTTAATCACCTGGTGGAGGGCACTAGGCTTACACAGAACTTGGATGAAATTATCTAAAGGAATGTGAGAATGCAGAGTACGCAGATTAACAGACATACACACTCACACTACATCGTCATGCTGCACACAAATAAACAGGTGGAGACAACATCTAACATGTGCGAGAATTTACCAAATTTGGGGCTAAACTTTTTTGCACCTTCGCACCCGCTGACAGGGGGTGTCAGCTGACACTCGCTGACACTCCGGTTCAAATGCAGGTAATTGGGACAGGATCAGATTCCAGCAGGGATAGACTCAACATTATAACTTTTAGTTTTTTTATAAGATAGAGTTTAAAAGTTAAGGTCATTCCCAACCTTCGAAGATCCCCAATCTGTATGTTGAATACTGATTTGATTGCCCAATTGCACCCATTTACAAGTTTAATGACTCACACACATACTAACACGCAAAAGTGCACACACATGCATGCGCACACACGCGCGCACATACATGCATGCACTAGCGTGCACACGTACACATGAACACAAACATATACCACACACGCTCATGCAAACACACATGTACACACACATGCATGTACACCACGCACAATAATTATAATGCGGGATTTATTAACATAGATGGTTTCAATCTTTTTCTTAGGTTTCTTTTGAGATCATAAGAGCCTTGAATTAAACCTTACATTTTGCTGTGACAGTATTATTAGCAAATGGTTTATGTTCATTCATTTGCAATCTTTTAGCTATGAATTTTCAGCATCAGAAGTAGACAATTTCAAAAACTTGTTGAGTGTCTCTGCCAAAATCATGACTAAAGAGGTGCTATATGCTGGCAAAATAAAAAGAATCAAGTTGTCTAATGCAAAATAAATACAGCAAATTTTCCCACAGAATTTGACTACTATAAAACTAATTTAGTTATTGTTTCATCTTTAATGCTTGAGCATACAGCCTGAAAAACTACTTCGCAACAACTCATTTAGACTGTCAAACTATTTAAGGGGGCATCTTTAGCTTATGCATCAAAAAGTCAATAGGTAATGTAAACAGTATTTTTGAGAAAACCTCATTTACTAATGCTAAATCTCACAAACATCTGACGCGCTAGTCTCCCCTCTTTCTTCTCTCCCTCTCTCTGTCATCTTACCTTCTCCTTATACATGTTCTCTCTCTCCTCACTACTTGTTGTCAACACTTTATAAGGACATTTCAAAACTACTTCTAAGAAGTTCTCATGCAATACCTTTGAAGCATATATATAATATTAACTTTAACCCATCGACAAAAAAACACATTGAGAATAGACCAGATTATAATAGGAAAAAGTTACCACTTTGATTGCCTGCTGGCTGCAACTCAATAATACGGCTGCAAGATCAGAAAAGTAAACCTAACCAACCAAAAGGCCCTGATCAAATGATTATACAATTATAATTAATCGCATGTACTATAGGCTTTGTTACAAAATCCTCTAAAAATTGTATCTGATCATCAAATAATTAACTTATAGATCATGTTCCTGTTTAGTTAAAGGGCTGTCTCCTTTGAACGTTTATCATTTAAATGAGGTAAATTCTTAACCAATTATAACCATTTTTTCCATTTTAACCCTATCACTGCCATCTATGTACAAATTTAGCATCGGCCTACAGCCAGCCATTTTACCGAATATTGCCAATTTTGCTTCATGATATGTATAAATCTTTTTTTCAAATTCAAACTTTATCTACAACATTTTTGATATATATTTTATTTTGCCAACATATTAACAAACAATGCTATACAATAAATTCAAAGTATCTATGCTTTGTGCATTGCTAAAGCTATGTGGAGCTACGATCGCTATGAAGCTAAAACAATCCCCTACAATGTTACTTACTCTTACAAAACTCTTATTTTCACCACCATCAGAGTCAGTGCTTCCACTTTCATTATCTGTGTAATCACTAAAATCTGAAACTAAATTGACTATAATGTCAGCTGTTAAATATTTGCACTCCCCAAATAATCCACAAGGGCAAAGCCTCATCTGCAACTCGTCACATGCTTCTATAGCTCCGTAGCATCCACATGGCCACCTCCTATAGGTCCACATATTTTGGGTGTGACCTCTCAATACCAGACTGGCATACATAACCTAAGTTTTTGCGCTACTAACGGGCACGAGGCAGACACACGCATATACAACATCATCAACATAAGTAATCCTTCGTTTTCGAACTTAGGAAGTAATGACCACTTTACTACCTGAATGCCTGGCTTTGCACGGATAATAAAAAAAGTTTTTTGAAAGAAAATTCAACTTTTGAATAAATGTCTTTAGTGTATTTCTGTGTACAGTGTTTATTTCTGTGTAATTCGTGCTGTACCGGCTGATGTGCCTACTGCAGCTTTAAATTAACTACAATAGTATTGTCGAACTTATGAGTTTAACCATATTCTTTCACGTCATGTACGGTCACACATTTTTCTTCTGGTATGGCTTTGTGCATAATGTTAGCTGCAATGTTGAGCGTGGAGCCAAAAAATATTGGCATGTGTAATAAGTACATGCCCAATTTGTTCCATGGCGCAGCAAGTAGGACAGCGCAGTGTATCGGATCAATGCCTGTCTGCACAACTGGAGTCTGTGAGTTCAAATCCAGCGCCCAGCGAAGTTCTCTTACCTAAAACTTTATCGCTATAGCTGGAAAGATGGACAGACACATAGTGAAATTTATTTAGATTAATTTCGTCATTACTCATTATTCTGTCTTTTGCATTTATTTTAGCACATTTTCGTTTAATACATTTAAGTTAATGCTTTCTGGTATTATTCAAACTATTTATGATTGCTTGTTGGGCTCTAGAATGAATGAATGAATGAATGAATGAATGAATGAATGAATGAAAACAGGATACACAGTAGATACTCTAAACTAAAATCTAAAATTTAAAGAAATGTTACATAAGAAAGCTTAAACTTTCAATAGCGAGCATTTATGTAGCCAATAATACCACAGTTAATGTACAGTCATTAATGTAAGGAGTTGAGTTTAGTTTTTTCTAAAGGGTCATAGGGGTGAGTTTGGGAAGATTTCAGAATGAATTAAGCTATTTAAAATGTATATATAATTTATAATGTTTATATAAATTATAATGTAAAACCTTTATAATGTGACATTGTCTTAACGGACTATTTACACCGTAGGGGCATTTTTGCTAAAGCATTAAATTTGCTTCATGTTAGTCAGATGAGAAATTTTCTTATTCACTCGCTGGCAACGAATAGCCGCTTCTTTACTTCTCTAAAAATGCACACGTTTGATGCAAGAAGTTTGTAACTGATGTATTTGTTTGAATGGTGAGCTGGGACAAACATGCTGATAATGTCAATTCACAGCTGGCTGCCAATCTTGACGATCGCGGAGACCAAAAGATGATGATAGAGTGAATGAACATTTTTTTTATATTTAGGTAAATAAGTGTTTTCCAAGACTTACTCAGTAGTTGGTGTATTAACTAGGTTATAACTTTAGCCAATGAGAATGAGCTGTTAGCTGAGGTTGGCATGTAAGAACTAGTAACTATGAGATGAGTTACCTTCGGAAAACTTAGATATACAGTAGACGCTCTTATAACGTAAACCTCCAATACAGTAAATTCCAACTAACATAAAAGTTATTATATAACGTAAGTTCCAGATAACGTAAAAGGTTTATGCAAAGTTTATGCTTCGTACTACGTATAAAATTCCATATAATGTAAGGTGTCAAGTAGGGGCAACTTCTCAAAATTGATTTGCATGGTAACATGTCTCACTACAATTGTGAGAAAAAATGACGTACGTATAGCATTATATCTATTATATACCACTTCCATAATATTTTAGTTCGCCATGATAGATCATCAGATACGTCGACAAAACAGAGAATAGGTAGCTGCACAGTTGATAATAAGTACTTGAAGGCAATCGACTGGTGCAGGTGTTACATCGTCGGTCTACCAGTCTGAATTTCATGAGTTGTAAGTGTCACCGAAAATTATCTTTAATCTTAACCTTGACCCCTGGATACAGACAGACACCAAACAGGTGAACACAGCTCTTTTTATAGTAAAATATATTTTTGTTTTGCTTTTTTGTAGGCATATAAAATATTTTTTATTAGGTTTAATTTTCAGAATAGACTTTGCTGTCGAAAAATAAACAAATTGTTGTAGATGAACGTCAAATATGTACGTTTCTTATCAACTTATTGCAAAAATACC
This sequence comes from Watersipora subatra, assembly GCF_963576615.1. Classification (NCBI taxonomy): domain Eukaryota; kingdom Metazoa; phylum Bryozoa; class Gymnolaemata; order Cheilostomatida; family Watersiporidae; genus Watersipora; species Watersipora subatra. Next base: position 48,260,512 of record NC_088716.1, on the reverse strand, counting down.
GCAATCAGTGTCTAGGAAAGCAAAAAAAGACATGTTGTTGAGAGCAAACTAATAATACTACAGTTACAATACTGCCAACGCATTAGAAAGGTGAATCTAATTTTTTTTATAGACAATGACGTGATTTCAAAAAGATCTTGGATTGGATTAGGTAATTTAAATGTACTTTACTGTTCGTATAATGTAAAATCCCTATAACTCAAACGCTCCTAAAACGGATTACAGTAGGCGTTCCATGACCTCTTACGTTATAGAGAATTTACTTAAAAGAACATCAAAATACATGTAATTTGCCTAGTCTATTTCAAGATCTTTCCAAACTCACCCATTTGTCCATGCAAAAGGAAAATCTTGACTTAACTCTTTTAATTTGTGGGCTATTCCGCAACTGCAGTATTATTGATTTGCATCGGCAACTTTTCTCCTTTTTATAATCAATCTTGCTCGTTTTATAGACATGATTGCAATAATTTTACAACAAGTTGATGGGGACTGCATAGCCTGGGCATGGCTCTCGTGGGGGATTGGGAGAGAGAGCTTGGGACACATAGCAACAAGCGGGGAAGACAACTCTAAAAGTCGTCTTCTGAAGTCGCTAATATCACAATCGTTATTTCCGAAGGAGTATCATGTGACGGTCTATCCCTGAGAGGCATTCTCGGAAATGGCAGGAAGTGGCAACAGAACAACATAGAACGCACAATTCTAGTAAAGAAAAGCTTCTCTAATAATCTAAGTTTTGTTTTTTTATGATCTACGCGAGTATTATGTATTATTTTTAATCTGAATTGGCAGCAAACAAACGCTGGTTATTAAGTAAGAAATGCTGGTTGCATAATAAATCAATCACGGGAGTTATATTATTTCATATGCTTAATTAATTAGATTCAAGGCTGTGCTAAACCCAGTACCCAGCTCGAAGAAAGCATGGTCTTAATTTGATGATGATTGATTAAATAACTCAGACCTACCACTGCAAAATGGTGCCATCTGATAGCAAATACTCTTTCCGAAGCCAGTGGGAAGAACTATGAATTGGTCAAAACCTGCGATAACATGTTGTGAAGCTTGAGACTGTTCTGATCTCAGTGTGACTATGCCTAGCTTTGATAGATGATCTTTGAATCGCTTCATTTTTTATCAAAGAAATGTAATGAAACTGCAAACGTTGAACTACTGCCTTTTACTAGATCGAGTCAAGTGACCGTGACGACGCTCCACGTCTAATATATTGTGAGATCTGGATCTAATGACACGCTTCCATTAGTATCAGTCTGAGCATCATATATAACATATGTCGCTAGTTTTGCAGAAGTTATCTTACCTTTTTTCGCTATGTATCCCAGGCTCTCTCTCTCTCTCTCAGTCCCCCACCAGAGCCATGCCCAGGCTAGGGACTGCACATTTTCGACGTTCATTTACGATTTTCTTATTTTTTTAAACAGCGAAGTCTATTCTGCAAAGTAAGACGAATGAGCAATATTTTGTACGTGTACAATAAGGCAGAACAACAAAATATGTTTATTATAAAAAACAGTTCTACCTGGCCACCCTCTATCTGTATCCAGGAAGTCAAGGTTAGGATATAAGATCACTTTAGACGATACTCCAACTAGTGACATTTAAATTGATAGACCGATGCTGTAACACCTGTACCAATCGATTGCTTTGTATTTATGAACATTTTTTGTCGACACATTTAACGATCTATTACGACTACCTAAAACGTCACGAAAGTTATATATAACATTATACGGGCGGCGATTTTTTTTTGCAAATGCGGCAAGATAAACTAACATTACAATCAAATATGAAAACTCGCCCGACTTGACACTTTACGTTATATGGAAGTTTTTATGTGGTAGGAAGCAAAAACTTGTCATAAACCTTTTACGTTATTTGGAATTTACATCATAGGAGGTATACGTTATAGAAGTGTCTACTGTATTTACGTTATAGGAGGGTCTACTGTATTTACGTTATAGGAGCATCTACTGTATATACATTATAGGAGCGTCTAATGTCTTTACGTTATAGGAGCGTCTACTGTATTTACGTTATAGGAGCATCTACTGTATTTACACTGTAGGAGCTCCTACTGCAGTAAGTTCAGGACCTTATGAGATACTATTTTCAACATATTATATTATTTTACTACCTATCTTGTTTAATGAGTGTGTGTGTGCGTGCATGTGCGTGTGTGTGCGGGCGTGTGCGTGTGTGTGCGTGCGCGCATGCGTGTGTGTTGACAGACTTGTGTGAGGGTAATAAACCTAGTTTTGTATAATATAACAGGTTTTGTACACAGTTCTTTCTTGCAGTAAGTCAAGGTGATTAGGGCTGTCTATGGTTGTAGCCATTTGTATCAACTTTGTATATTAATATAAAACTTTTGTGTATGGCGGGGAAGCATTTTAACAGATCCGCAGGATATGTCATGATTATGGATTGCTTTCTTTGTCAGTTTTACTTCTTGCAAAATGTACACTCTGATGAAAACTATTTGTTGCTAATGTCTTCCTTTTATAGTGTTCATTTCTAATGTTTTACTTTCAAAACAGATAGTCTCAAGTTTTAAACACTTTAGGTGGCATTAGAGACTGGAAGAACCATCTTACTGTTGCTCAAAATGAACAATTTGATGGCTTCTTGGCTGATCGGGAAGGTGGTAAAGGAATACCATTCCAATACTGACTCGGGTTTACATGGTGCTGTACAACCATATTAGATAATAAATTGCATATATATAAGTTTTCATACATTTATATATTATTTGTCTTGTTTTCATTTGCTTCTGAAAGTTTAAAATGTTGTCTAATTTTGGTTCAAATAATGCTGTATCAACCACTTAATTAATAATTACAATTATGTTATTTTATCTCTGAGAGATTTAAATATTTTTTCTACTGACATCTGCTTTATAAATTATACCTAATAGCTAGTTGATACTGTTATTTATAGAGTTGTCTGTATATTTGCTCATGAACTACTATTCTCATATGAACAAATGTTACCTGCGATAATAGTAGCAGAAGCAAGTTTCTGCTTGCTTCACCTAGGAGCAAGGCTAAGGCTTCATAGCCGTTGGCTAAGGCTTCAGCCTTAGCCAAGGTTAATGTTCTAAATGGTCTAATAAGAAATACAAAAGGTTGTTGGATGAGAATGAAGAATGTTAGTTCAGGAGTTGTTGTACCTTGCCTAAAGGATGCCACAGAATAGTTATAAATTAGTTATTCAAATAAACTGCCTATTGCCATTAGACTAAAATAAGAAATGGGAAAAATATAACAAATAATTAACCATTCAGTACAGATAGAGTAAGATGATTTGGCATAAAAATGGTATATGCTCTGAAGCGTATATGCATATATTATATGTATGTACTAGCATTACAACATTTAAATGATTATACACACATGTTTTAAGTAATATATGTACTCCCATCACAATAATCAAAGGATTTGTCTCACACTGTGCCTAAATGCATAAATGATTTGCTTGCAGTCACTTTTTTCCTGTTCAGCTGATTCCTGTTCAGCAGTATTCAGTGACCCAAAAACTTTTTCCACATCTTTAGTCATCCATACAATCAAGTTTCTCCCGTAAATAAAACGGTCCAAATGAAGCAAACACAAGCATCTATCTATACTCTTAAGTGCTAAACTAGGAAGTACACAAACCAGTCACACAATGTTAAGTGTGTTCAGTAATCAACCCCATTTTAGATCTGTTCATACCTTAAAAACTTGAACTAAAAATTAGGTTTCACTTACTCTATTTTAGTAGGATGTAATCTACCTAGAACTTGAAGAATTTGGGAGCAGAAAAGTAAATCTAACCAAAAATAAGTGATCATATGATTATACAATTATAATTAATCGCATGTCCTATATGCTACATCATCTTTTAGAGGTTGTATCTTGTTATAAAATAATTAACGTATAGCTCAGGTTCAAATTTAAAGGGCTGTCTCTATTGAACTATTATCATAAGCGAATTGAATTTTTAACCAATCATGAGACATTATTACCTAATTATGCTTTTTATTAGTCAAATATTTTATTTTTCGCTACATCAAAATAATATTTTGCAGATTAAATTCTATATCAAGAATATTTTGCATGCAAATGTCTCATTTTTCAGCAACAGCAATTTGAATAAATACAAAACTTATACAGCTGCGGAATGCCTTTGAAGGTTTGAATCAAACTTTTTTAAAGATTTTTACAATTCCTGCTGTGTGATATTATTTCTAAATGTCATAAGTTCTGTCACGTTATCACCAGGAAAAGAGGAGTAGCGTTTATGGGGGACTAAACATAGCATTTGTAGTGGTTTATAATATTGGCGTGTTATCTACTTTAGTAGGAGCTTTTTTTGCCTAGTAGTCCAGGTGGTTGACTTTAAAATAGTAGGTTGAAGTACAATTCCTACAAATTTCACTCGTGATGACAGCAACAGGCATCTGACCTTGAATTGTTCTCGCTATCAAATTAAGTCATACAGTTTAGTCCACATTATGAAAGCAATCACCTAGCTGGGGTTACAAAAAGCTTACCAAGTGATGTGGACAAATGAATCTCAATTACGTTTGAAGGAAGATCCTCACTCTATTGTATCAAATTAATCCAGTTACAGCCTTTACCTCAGTTAGTGGTCCCGATCAGTGAACTGCAGCATTAACCAATCAGTGGCTAAACAACAAGGAATTGTTTTGATCTAGAAAAGTCCCAGATATTAACACTCACTATCTTGCAGTACTAGTAGCAAGCGTTACTAACCAGACTAACTTCAGCTATTCATCTGCAGTCTCTATTTGTAAGTACATGTATCATGTGTTGCTTATAGCTAAGTATGGTTGTCACTTTATAGTGGAAGCCAGGCAGGAATCTGGAGAAATTACAACAAATTGTTATTGTGCTGTTTACAACTCTTATGGAAGTGTCGTTATCTAATGTGTACAAAGAAGAATGGGGAGTCACCTAATCTCTATACTTTCATAGAAAGAGAATGGAAGAAGGCACTTCAGCTCTTTCTGAGAGCCAGTCCTCGAACACCGAATACCGAGTTAGTGACGATGGGAAAGTTAAGGTTCCAGCATTCATTACCCGACCAGAGGTTTACAAGAAAGTCAAAGCAGACTTAGATGAGTATAAATGGATCGATTCAGATTATTTGCTTGCCACGTACCCTAAAAATGGTAAATACAACTAAAGCTTTTCAAGGAAGTTACATCCTAGAATATGCCGTTGTTTACATACTAAACTCATGTCAGCAGTTGCCGATGAGGCGTTCACAAAAGGCGGTCTCAAGGTTGCTTTACCGCAAGACAATATATGATAGAAAGACATAACTTGTAGTGATGTGGTAGTTTAACAAAAACTGCATATACATTTAAAATATTGACATTGTAATAAAGGTGTATGCAGGTGCTTATTGAGATGTTAAAATGTGTTTAAAGATCTATCAACAGCCTAACAGCTAACCAGTTTCTGTATATTACACCATTTCTATTCAGTTCTACTAAGTTTAATATAGAGGTACAGATCAATGAAAACTGGTTAAAGTTTGGAACTATCTTAGTGAAGTAATAATTCTACACCTTAACTTCCTCACTAAAACTAACAAAAGTAATCTATTAAATTCAAGGATTTTGTTTGTTATTACTATAGTGAAAGAGAACTGGCACTTGTTCATATCTATATTGAAGTTAAAACTGCTCGATTTTTTTTAGTCAACTGTGCATTTGCACAAGTTCATCTATTAAATAAAACAGTTTCTATACCCTGGAGTACAATTATAATAATCAGAACTTAAATTCTGACTGCCTTTAGTATACTGGTCCTCTAGTAGTGATCCTCTAGTGCTGATCCTCGAGTACTAATCCTCTAGTACTGAGCCTGTCTTGCACTAAAATAGAGGATTCCTTATATATGATACAGCCAGCAGATGCGGTCGATATCTCGATATTGGCAGATGCCAGCCAATATAGCTGACTCGGCTGATACGGCTGATTTGGCAGACATTAGGAATACCAAACTGAGTCATAGCACTTACTGAATATCAATTAATAAATAGGAAAACCTAGTTAAAACACTAAAGATGACTAGCTAAAAATCTGGACAGTAGCTATTAATATCCGCCAAACCAAAATGAGTGTTAAATGGATAAATATATAAAATAAATATATCCCTTGACTAGCATGAAATCAGTTTCTGCATTCCAATTGCAATAGCAAATAAAGCGAACATTACAAACCACAACTATAAAATGTCTATTTAACAAGCTATCACCTTCAAAAGTCCTTACTGGTGTGCTCTAAACAAACTAGTAGATCATCAATGGATAAGTTATCAAGGCCATAGCTGGCTTCCAGAGAATCAGTAAGTAAGTTTGCATCACAGTTTTCATAAATACTACTATCAAAGCTGACACCAGAGTTGTAATCGGGTTCTTAAGCTTTTAACCAGGAATTCTTACTAATGTCATTGTAGTGATCTGTCTGTGTTAGCTTGTTGGTTGTGATTACAGTCTTTAGAGCTTTCACTTCCACAGAGCAGGAGGTCATCCATTCTTGTGACTAAGTTGATAGTAGAGTAGCATTTTTCATGTCAAATGCTTGTTGTCCATTTAACTGGGCTGGACTAATGTTGACTAATACACATCTTAAAAGTCCATGTTGCTTGTTGTGACTATTTCTCATGCCACTAGGCCTTGTAAAGAGTTGGGGGCACAGATGGCATGTGTAAGACAGTGTGTGCCACCGCTCATGTTTCTTGAAACTCCAGTCCACAGTATTTACAAAAACTCTTCGTCTTTTGGGTAGTCATTGTAGCGTTGTCCGCTAGCATAGCTGTTTGTTTCTTTTGTAGTGCTGGGCCCTACGGCCGGATCTGAAAGATAGCCTCTTCTTACGGTATGGGTTGACTGATCCTGTTTTTCAGTTTGTAGACTGAGTTTTCTGTTGTAGTTTGAACCATCTGAATATTGCTTCGACTCTGTTTGGTGTCCAGAACTCTTTTTTAAATGTTTTGGGTAGTCCTTCAATGTTACAAACCAGCAGATGGAGGTCATTACTTGACCCTAAATTAACTCCAATAGTAATATCATTCGGTACATATTTGCCATAATTTAACTTCAGTCTTATGCTGATATTAGAATTATTGTTTGTTTCTTCTTCATCATGTCCCTTTTCATGGATAATAAAAGTTGTTTGACTTCCTTCCATTATGGTTTCTTGCTGAGGCCGCCTTCACTTGACTAAGCCTAAACCACTCCACTCATTTCTAGTAATAGCCTTTGTTCCTTATTGGTCTCATATCTGTCCAAGGAGTGGTTAGGAAATTGTCATTTGTTGTAGTAACATTCTCTTCAATGTGCAAGCATATATTAGTTTCATGTCAAATGGTGGTTTTTCTGTGCAGCCCTATTTTGTAAGTATGGTATGATAAAATTTCAGTAATGGTATTTGGTTCCATAGAGTAGAGTACCAATTAAGGATTTTCTCTTTTTGGATGAATGACTCTAGCCACACTCTATTTCCTAGAATATGTCGACTATGTTTTTAGGTTTTTTCTTCACTGACTTTAGTTTGCTGGTCTCTCAATCTTTTCCCTGCCTCTTTCATTTGGATTTGTAGTTCTTAGACATATGTTTTTTCCTTCTGGTCTTCTGTCTGGTAATTTGATGTTGTCCGACAATCATACTTCCCTTTCTAGCATTAAGTAATTGGCCACTTCTTTTGTAGTATTATGTGAAGTAGCCCTCAGTCTTCTCATGATGTGAGGTAACAACAGATCCTAATCTGTCTGCTGTCTGTCAATAATGACAGCTTATAGCAATGCTCCTAGAGTTCTACTCAATTTTTTGACCACTGAGCTTGCTTTTGGTCGGTAGGGGCTAGTTCTCATCTCTTCGATATTCCATATCTTGCATAACTCCTTGAATACTCCTAGTTCAAATTGCTTCCTCTGATTGCTATGTATCTCTTAAGGGATGCCCAAGTAACTGAATACTTTTTTTCTAGTGTCATAGCTATTGTTTTTGCCTTCCCATCAACCAGAGGAAATGCATCACTTCATCTCGTGGGGTTATCTTTCATCAATAGTATCTGTGTATTTCCTCTCGGTATTGTTGTAAAGAATCTGGATAAATCAATCCGCTAACAGTTGCCATGGTCGGCCAGCATACAAATGTGGTGTTTTTCCTGCAGAAAGATGTATTGTTTTCTTACTTTGCTGGCATTTCTCACAAGCAGCCACATATCGGTGAGAATCAGAGGGCCTCTGTGCCAATAGCAGTCGATCATTATTTTTGCGTCTATTTTTTCATCCCTACATGCACTTGTTTGTTTTTCTTCAATTATCTGTCTCCTGAATGCTGTTTGGCAGACTAGTAATTTTCTCCTTTTTTACCAACTGGTAGTCGTACTGTCATGACACTATGTTCTCTTAGTTGAAGATGCTCGATTATCCATACCCATTTCATAGTCTGCCAAGAGGCTTCACTGATAGAAGGTGATGCTTTTAGCTAGTGTATTTTTGAACCAAATGTGCATAATATTGAGATTGCTGTCTTCTTTCTGGGCTGCTACTAATGTCTGTTGAACTTCAATTGTTCAAATATCTGCTGAGTTCATTCGTGGATCTCTACTGAAGGCATCGCCATATCTCCTCAGTAATTGTTTCACTAGTACTATTTTTTTGCTCTTCGTATCTAAGCCCTTTGCCCCTGTTCTAGAACAATGGCTCTAAATGTTTGCTGTTTATTACGTCGGCTGCTCTGCCGGTACTCTCCTTATTCTCATCAATATTATTTGTATTATGTCTTTTTCCATAGCATTTTCATCAATCTGGTTGGGTTCCAAGTAAGCTCTGTGTCGAACTTGCTTTCAGGAGGTGCTTTTTGTGCTCCATACCAGTTTTTGATTGCAGCTTTGACACCTTGGTCTGTATTAGACATTGCCTTATCCATGGGTACATATCCCTGTTTTTTTGTTAATTTAATTACTGTCGCTGCTGGATCATCATTCTTAACACCAAACCTTTCTCATTGTGTATATGCAACATTGCTGCTACTGTTTGCCTTCCCCCTTTCTTGGTTACTTCTATCAATCCTTTCTTGTGAGTGGGTTCTGTCAATAACTCTGCTTCCACCATCTTTGCATAAGTGGGTAATAATGCCGCTTCAGTAAAGCAAACTCCAATCTAAACTGGAGTCCATCCCGGTTGCAGCATAATACTGTCTTCCCATTCACCGTTGTTGTAGTCTTTTCCACATTTAGTGTACATTTGTGCTATCTAAAAAAATTCAGCCCCAGTAGGATATCCTCATTCACTTTTGCTAGCTGTAGCTGTGGTTGTGCGACCTGTCTGCCGATGTTCGTCTGCATGTCTCCCACTCTATGCATTGTTACTGAACTATTGCCTGCAAGTCTTCCGCTATTAGCCGCGAGTCTCATTACATGGCTGCATTGCTCTGCAAGCTCTCTAAAGCATTCCCTAAACATCACTGAATACGAGCATCTGGTATCTATTATTATCACAATTTCAGTTTGTCCAAAGTTGCCTTTCACATACAGACTGTATCATTATCCTCTGGAGCCATTTGTACAGTTATTTCTATTTCTCGCTACTCTTTCTTTCGTGCAACCACTTGCTTCTCATTCTGATTTTTACCCTTTTCCACCAGAAGTTCACTAAATTCTCCTTTACTTTCTCATCTTTATTTAGCTCACTATTTAAGGTTAAGGTTAGACCAGCATTTAAGGTTTCTTGTGCATAATCTGCTAGCAGAAAAGTAAGTATAGAGGCACTGGGTATTGGTTCTGTGCTACTGTTGAGATTTACGTCCTCTCCATCTTGTATTTCAGGCTGTAGAGGGGTGCTAAGCATCACTTCTGCGTTTCTTTGCAGTCGCCTGGTGTTCTTGTCTTTTCATGTAGATTTCTGTTTGGTCATGAGCATCGCTACTGCATTTTTCTTTGAATGTTTGCTGTCCTCATCTTGTCTCCTCGACTGATCGTGCTGAAGTTGAGTCATTTGGTTGTCATCTCTAGCTAGTTATTTTGTGCGCTTCAGAGCCAAGTTTACATCTGTACCCCATTATTGTTGTCAGGGTTCTCAAGCGCAACGCCGACTTACTCAGTACACTTGTAGTTTCTCTGTCTTTTAGGTCTTATCTGTCGCTTGGGACACGTTCTACTAAAGTACCCTCTTTCATGGCAGTTTTAAAATACTGAATGTAACCAGACAGAGGTGTCTGGCATCTGTCTATTGGGAATCCTATCATAGGCTACATTTGCTTGGTTAAATGTACATTGAACCTGTTTTTTCTTGTTTTTTTATCTCAGGGCTGTGTCTGCCTGGTTGAACAGCTAATTGGCTGCTGCTAGGTCTTTAAAAACTTCGAGCTCTATTCTCTGAGCTTTCTATTGTTTCTTGTAGAACTTCTTCATCTTTTTTCCAAGTCACCAATTGTTTTTACTAACTTGGGAGATATCGGGGCTACTGCATATTCTAGCTGCACAACTCTCTTTTCAGTTGTTATCAATCTTTTCTTTGTAGCCTCATTTTCACCTTTTCCTCACTCAATTTGTTCATTTTCAATCTTCTTCATGTCAATGGTGTACTGTCGTATTTTTTAGGGCACTGTTGAAATCTATGAGTTTTCGTAGACAGAGTTATCTTGTCAAGTTGCTCTCTCCTATAGCTTCTACAAGTTTTGATGCAGATCTCTTGTTTCTAGCTGCCTCTCTCAAGTCAGGTTAGCAATTTTTAATAGATTCATTACCTGCTCACCAAAAGCAAAGATGTCCTTGTTCCAGCCCAAGTCTCAGATGTTTGTGTTCTCTCTTTGCTTTTTTCTTAATATCTCAAATCTTGCTATCAATGCTTCTACAAGTTCTTCATAGTCTAAGCCATGCTCATGTTTAGCCACTTTGCCTTGTAGGGCTAATCGTAGTCCAAGTTTTTTCTCTTAATTGTCTCATTTGTTTACTTGTGATACATCATAGAAATTTCTCAGGAAAGGCTCACATCTTCATGCAAATTAAATTTAGGTGCTGTTTTTGGCGTCCTTTCTGTTCTCAATCCACTTAATAGTTCTAACCATTTTGGTATGTCTTGTTATCGTTGTGGTTGTGCCATCATAATTATTTTATCTTTTCTACTCCATAATTTTTTGTAACTCTTCCACTAATGTCTCTTGTTTTTGTGGGTTATTGTGTTGCCACAGATAATGTCTTCTGGTTCCACCGTTTCCACCGATATAATGAAAACATACTGGCACTTGTTTATACCGATATTGAAGATGGAACTGCTTGTTTTACTATATTCAACCGTGCACCTACACAAGTCTCTATATTAAATAAGTCTCCATACCCTTAATTATAATTATAATAATCACATCTTAAACTCTGATTACTTCTTGTACTGAACTTCTATTACCGAACTCGTCTTGCTCTAAAATTGAGATGTATCTATATCTAGTGAAGAGGGCAGATGCCGGTTGATATCAGAAAATGCTGGTCAAAGTTGGCAAATGCCGTCTAATACAGCAGATTCGACTGATACAGCCAATTTGGCAGCTATTAGTGATTCCCAAATATAACTCATAGCACTTACTCTATATGTGTTAATAAATAGGAAGCCCAATTAAGATACTAAAGATGACTAGCTAAATTTTGGACAGTAGCTATAAAGATTTGCCAAACAAAAACGAGTGTTAAAAACATCAGTATATATAATAATCTCAGCGTCTGTTGTTTGTTGATCGTGTGTCCAGTTATAACGATGAAGTTTTAAGAACAAGAAATTGGCTTCACAATAGATTTGAACTTGGCTTTCTTGCAATACAATAAAATAGTTGTGCACATATTTACTACATCAGCTAAAATACTCATGGTTAAAGCCCTTAGAAAAATAATATTGGTTACTACTATTTTAGCTTGTTAGCTACTAAATACGTAGAAATAATTACGCATAACATAACAATTATTGAGCTGGCTTTAGACACAGCTCTTTTTATAGTAAAGATTTAGGTTAGCTGAATTTACTAGCTTAAGTTACTCAAATTCATTAGTTAATTGTTTTATTACTTGTGCAACGCCAGGGCATTCAGCTAAGAAATATATAAAATAGATAGTCGAGTACCACCATATTACTTTCAGCAAAACTGATGTTTAATATTTTAGGTACTCATTTTGCATGGGAGGTGATGACGATGCTTCTCCAAGGGTTGGCAGATAACATAAAGCAACCTAAGGAAGTCCTAATGGTAGACATTTTTCCTATCACCGGCAGCGAAGAGTGCTTTCCTTCTCCGCGTGTCCTCAACACCCACTACCGAACTGATGTTCTTCCAGCTGAGTTTAGAAAGGCAAAAACTGTAGTAGGTAAGGAAAAGAACATCAGCTGTTTTAATCTTTAGTTGTAGCAATGATATACAGCCCTCACATATATGGGAGGGCTGTATATCATTGGTTGTAGTATGACTTGTTTACACTGTTCAACTCAAAGAGATTACATTCAAAGGAGTTGGAGCAGGGCAAGGCACACTCCCACCCTTTGTTTGCCTCATCTGTAGGGGTCAAGTTGAACTTATGCTACATAGCATACTTATAGTTAATCATACATACCAGTTTGATGAACTGGTATAAATCTTTACTGTGAATCCAGGTGATACATTTTATGAAGACAATCAGCTGTCTATCTTTCACATTAAGCTGAGGTAGAAATATATGACAGTAGCATTAACTATTGCTAGAGTTAATCGGACACCCAAGGTTTTTGTGGAAATAAATTTAAGTTTTACTTAACTTTTAGGTTTATTAATTGTTTGATCCCTGTGATACACTGACGTCAGATTTCAAGGGTAGAAGTTTTTTAAATGTTAATTTAAATTTCTGTGTTAGTCAAATAAAAAAGTGAGAATCTCTATCTGGTTGTTTCACAAAGGCTTCTATTTTTAGATTTTTTCGTTTCTGTTTTAGTAATGAGAAACCCTAAAGATACTTTTGTCTCCTTGTACTACCATGAGAAGTGCCTAGTAAGTAAATAATGTTCGATCATTATCTTCATTTTAGTCTTAGTTTTACTGGCTTTTAAAAATAAAAATTGATTCTTAGCACTAGAACATACCATGAAATTAGATCTAGTTAACCAACTCAATAGCTGTAAATTTGTGACCGCTGCCATGACCTAATTAGTTTACCTACTAAATAACTGTAAATCTGTTTCCACTGCTATGATCTAATTAGCTAACATATTAACTTGTTGTAAATCTTTGTTCATTGTTATGACCTAATTAGTTTAGCTGTTACATAGCTGTAAATTTGTGTTCATTCTTATGAACGAATTAGTTTACCTACTAGATAGCTGTGAAACTGTGTCCAGTACCGTGACCAAGTTAGTGAATCTACTGCTGTAACACTATGACCAGTACTGTGGTCTATCTGCTACTGCGGTATTTACCGTAAAACCTAGATTTGAAGGCGATGGCGCCCAAGAAGTTTAAAGATGGCATTAAACTTAAGGGTAGCCCTCTATTCTCCGACTAGTTCATCAAAAAACAAGAAAACTAAAGAACTAAAAAAAAATTTAGATTTTAGTGACTTTGAATCAAATTCTAGTTCTTATTATTAATGCTTGAGTAGTGATGGTGTACCTGAGATCAATCTCGGGTACACCATCAATAAAATTATGGCAACCACTGCAGCAACAGCAAAAACATCAGTTGTTATTGGTGTAACCAAGTCATTATTAGTACTATTTTGTGAACGCCTTTCTACTGATCACTTCCTAGTATGGATTCGTAATGATCAAAAACTGTGAAAGTGGCGGGAAACTAGAGGTGGTGTTCATTTAAAAGGTGGCGTTATATTTTTCAACTCTTTTTTATAGTGGCGTTTTATTACAGATGGCGTTCAAATAAAGGTAGCATTCAAATAGAGGTTTTACCATAATTAAATTTAACTCAATATATGTGGCATACAATTACACAATTCAAACACATAATTGCTTTGTGTTTATATTTTAAGTTTTATTTTAGAACCCGCTTTTTAATCCTGTGAAACATGCAGCACTCGCTTCTTTAAAACTTGAAGATTTCCTGCAAAAGTTTTTGTACAACAAGGATATTGACTATGGGAGTTACTTTACCTATACGGAATATATGTGGTCTCGGAGAGCCGAGCCCAATGTACTCGTCATCTTTTATGAAGACCTGAAGCTAGTGAGTAATTGAAAAAATGTGGTCGACTCTGTAAACCCAACTTATTATAATAATTTTTTGAAGTTCTTTTAGTTTAAGTGTGAATGGCTGCCTTTAGACATAAATGACTCACTAATTGTGTCTTTCCTGCTACTTTTGAACATATTTTAGAGGTATTTTATAGAATACTGCTGCTACAATCCAGAAAGTAAATGAATTTATGGGTACAAACAGATCTCCTGAGCTGGTTCAACAAATAGCTGAATCTACTGATTTTAAAAGAATGAAACAAGCCAAGGTGGAAACTAAGATGATTGACTCAGTGAAAAAAGTGGTATGTGCACTTAAAGCTACACCTGAATGAGTTCAAATATTTCAACTCAAGTTTATGAAATTAACATTAATTTATGTACAGTCAAACCACAATTCACAACCACCTCTACGAAATTGTTTCAACAAAATAACGAGTGGCAGGCAACTACATTGCCTGCCACTTTTTATAAGCGGTTTTTAATACCCGTGCAACGTTGTGTATTCCGTTAGTTTATGTACAGTCAAACTACAACTCATAACTACCTCTACAAAAATCTTTTAACATATGACATCCGAAATTACTTGCAATATTGCAGTTTTGTAAATATAAGTGAAATTGCTAGCAAAAATTAAAAAAAACAAAATATAAAATATAAAATAAAATATGGTAATGTAGCGTAAGTTACTCTGAATATTTTTGCTAATTCTACGCCTTAGATATCTTGTCTCTATACTGTAGCATTTCTAATTAAAACCCACTTCTTACTTTTACTACTTCATTAATTTTTTTTATGTACAGTATTGTTTTCACAAGTAGTTTTTGAGGTACATTAAAACATATAATACGTTAGTTTTAATTTTTATTTTAATCATTTATTATCATTTTAAGGATCTGGAATAAATTTCATAAAATATGAGGTATTCTTATAAAAGTATTTGTTTCAACATAGAAAAGTTTTAATATGCGAAGCAAATATTGGAGTCTGTTAACTTTGTCAAAGTTATGTCAAAGTTATGACATACTTTGTATGTCAAAGTTTGACTTTATATAAACTTGTTAGCTATTTATTTGAAAGATAACTTTATCTTCCATTTTTGTTAAATCATTAAATATGCTGCATGTTAGCCTGTTGAGACACTTTCTAGTTCACTTGTTGATGACAAAAGGAAACTTCTTTACTTCTCTGAAAGACCCATACTTTTGGTGCAAGAAGTTCATGACTGATGTACTTGTTTCACCGGTGGGCTGAGAGAAATAAACTTGCTAGTCATGTTTATTCACAGATGGCGGGCAGTCCTGTTAGTCAAGAAAACAGACAGAAGATTATACAGCAAATGTACAGAAAAGGTGAGGACTGAGCGTCCTTTAATATCTAGAGGGTTAAAAGGTGTCTAAGACTTACTTAGTAATTGGTTTATCAACTAGGTTAGAGCTTCAACCAATTGGAAGTTGCTATTTCTTTGTTTGTTTATCAGGTTTTTGTCGTCTGGAGGTTTTTACCAAACAAGTTGGCAGAGCCATTTTTAGTTCATCAAAATGTAAATCAAGGTTTCAATTAAATTTGTGGTCTTAGCCAGTCTTCAGTAAGCAAATTGATTGCAAATCATCAAAATGTGAATCAAGGTTTTAATTAGGTATCTGTAATAGAACATAAAATATGCATAATGATATTTCATTATTAGTTGTTTAGCTGTAGTAACCTGATATGAAATACTATCGTCGACACATTAAATTATTTTATGGCACGTCATTCTTAATGCAGTGTATGTGGTGACACAGGCTTCTGTGAGAGCAATAAATCTAGTTTCACACGGTATAACAAGTTTAGTACATGTTAAAAACTGGTGAATGTTTTCGTGTATCAGCTTCATATTTTAATGTTACAGTAAATCGCTGTGTAAGGTGATGGTATATTTTAGCACATTTGCACTCTATTTCAATAATATGGAGAGCTTGCTTTATCAGTATCTTCCTCTTAAGGAGGTTTATGATTTGATAAATACCATTTTTTGCTGTTACCTAGTTTTTATAAGATTTTTTATGTTTTACCTTCTAAAAAGTTACAATAAAACCTCTAATTGATCGTCACCTCTCTTTGAATGCCACCTCCAAATGACCACCACCCTGGGAGAAGGGTTGAAAAATAGACTGTCACTCTCCAATTGAACGCCACCTCCATTTGACCACCACTTTGACATTAGTTGATCTTTACGAGCCCATGATATCAATTTATCAAGAGAAAATTGTCCACAAAATTGTATTAATAATGAATCATTTACATCAATAACAATTAATTCTCTCATTGTCCAGTTCCAAAGTTTTTCGTTTTTTTTTACTAAGAATTTGAAAGCAACACCATAGAAATAGTCAATAACTGCCTCAGGCTAATAGTAGTTCCTTATTTAATTCGATCTTGATACTTCGAAGTACGTGCATATAAAAACTGGCTTACATTTATGAAGGTATATGAACGCCTAGTTTTAGGGCGACGTTTGCGTTTAGTGAGCAAAATTTTCATGCATTGCATTTGTGCTGAATGCGACGCGTCAAAGTATTGCTGGGCCACAAAATTGTTTGGACGCTAATATTGACCAGTTCAGCAGTGTAGAAGAACAGTTGAGGTTAAAAGATATTGTGGATACGTATTGGACAGCAGAAGAAGCTCGTTCCATTGAAAGCAACAAAAAGAACGCAGCCATAAGAACAAACAATGCAAATATTTTTGTTTTAAAAGCGTTAATTTTGTTTCTGCATGCAATACAAATATGGTTCGCTGATGTCACTTGTTCATGAATACACTATTTGTAGCATTTGATCGATTATCATTACAAAATGTATAAACTTTCAGATTTATAGCATATTATTTAATAGCATCCTTGCGGTTATTTTAACACAGCTTATAATGGATCGACTCTCATAACTCACCTTCTATAGCACATAAAAAGCGAGCTTTGGCTGCAAACTGTAGCAAGCATATTAATGAGTGCAATGAGCTTTTATTCAACATTGTTAAATATAATTATAAAATAAATATAAGCCTTTAAATTTAGAAGCAAATAAAAAATTTAAAGCTCCAACAAATTGCAAAGCAGGGCACAGGGCCACAGGCTATAATATCATCGCAGCTTAATTGCAAGCAATAGATATCAACTGGTAGAGATATCTCTCGGCTTACCAATGCATATTTTATTTAGAGATATTTGGCAAGTTAGAGGTAAGTTAGCAGATTTATTGCATCCAAAAATATAAGTGACATTCGCTTCGCCGGAAAAAGGACCAAATGTATTTTTCTAAATTTCTGACGAACCATTTGAAAAATACAACGCCAGCTTCTAACTGAACCTGGCTCCAAATGACCACCACTAGAGGAGAAGGGTTGAAAAATAGAGCGCCATGGCATTCAATTAGAGGTTTCATGATAACTTCAAATTTTAATATTTTAGGCGGCATTGGAGACTGGAGGAACCATCTAACTGTTGCTCAAAATGAACAATTTGATGCCTTCTTGGCTGATTGGGAAGGTGGTAAAGGAATACCATTTAAATACTGATTCTGGTTTACATGGTGTTGTTCCAGCCATATTAGAAAATAAACTGCAATTATATAAGTTGCCATAGCATTATATATTATATAAGTTTTGTTTTCATGTTAATTTTTAAAGTTTGTCTGATTTTGGTTTGCATGAAACTGTACCAGCAACTTGATCAATAAATAATATTATCGTAATGTGTTATATTATCTTTGAAAGAGTTTAGCTTATTTCCAACTGGCATTAGCTTTACAATTCATGCCTAATAGCTAGTTGGTGTTATTATTTACCGTGTTGCTTATGTGATGGTGTGATGATGTAATGAAGTGATGATGTGTTGATGTAGTTATGTGATGATGTGGTGACGTCGTGGTGTGATGATGTGAAGATGTTATGTTGTGGTGAAGTGATGATGCAAAAATGCTATGATGGGGTGACGTGGTGATGTGGCAATGTAGTGATGTGATTATGTGATGAAGTGGTTATGTGATTATGTGATGACGTGATGATGTGATGGTGTGATTTTGTAGTGATGTGAGGATGTGGCGATGTAATGTTGTGAAGATGGGGTGGTGCAGTTATGTAGTTATGTGATGATGTGGTGATGCGATGGTGTGATGATGTGATGAGGTGATGACGTGGTAGTGTGATGATGTGAAGATGTGGTGATGTGTAGATGTTATGTTGTGGTGATGTGATGTGATTATTTGATGATGTGGCGATGTAGTGATGTGATTATGTGATGAAGTCACTATGTGGTGATGTGATGACGTGATGATGCGGTGATGTGATGTTGTGGGTGATGTGAAAATGTGGTGGCGTAATGTTGTGAAGATGTGGAGATGTAATGTTGTGATGTTGTGATGATGTGGTGATGTGATGATGTCATGATGTGATGATGTAGCAATTTGAACAGCAAACTTAACCAGTTTGCTGTGAAACTAAGGCCAGCAATCATTTGCATAACAGATTTTTGAGTTTAAAACATTTCAAGTCGCAGTCCTTTTTGAAGCAAAAGGCTTTTGTTGATCCTATAAATTGTATTAATATTTGCCGGGTGTAAGCATTTTTGCGCCTCTGATCACTAAGGCTTTGCCAATATACTATGGTGTTTGGCTGCCATAACTAGAGTACATCGAAGAATTCATGGTATCCTGAAAGCTCACTATTTAACCTAATGGCCTATGATTATATATGGTAATGAGCCAAATTATTAACATGAGAACGTTTCATTAAACTAGTGAATGCTGCCAGCTCTGTTTTGCTTCTATCTTGTAGTAAGTTTTCTTGGCATAACTATACTCAGCCTCATTCCATGTACTGCAGGTATTTTATCAGTAGTCTCGTAACACCAGGGATTTCTTTAATTTTCAATAAGATAGATTTTTAATCTAAAAGTCGCAGGCTCAGCCATTATGTTAACAATCCTCAGGAACGATTGTACTTACTAATTATATTAACTGTACCATTAATATACATGTACCTAACCTACTAAATTTTTTTTGAATTTTTTTTATCATAATCCAAAATACAAGTTGAAACTGCAATAGCCAATGTTTCCCAAGTATGTAATAGCAATAAGCCTGGCTATGCCCGGAAATCAAAAAGCCTGCAGGGGGATCTTTAAGAGGCTGGTTCTCAGGAACCAGACGGAATTTTGAAACCAAATATTTTTTAGAAACCTGGCAGAAACCTGGCGGTTGTACTGAACCGTGTAAAGCTTGGATGCAGTTAGCTAAAAGAATTCAGAGTTAGCTGTGGGAATTCAGAGGAGTTACGCGTACTAACAGACATACGCACACACTCACACACCACAACACCATCCCGCCACGCACAACTAAACAGGTGGAGACAACGTCTAACGTGTGTGAGAATTTACCAAACCTGGGACTAAACTTTTTTTGCACATTCACACCTGCAGACACTCCCATTCAAATGCAGGTAATTGAGACAGTGATCAGATTCCAGCAGGAGATGGACTCAACAATGTAACTTTTAGTTTTTTGTAAGATAGAAAGTGTTAGAGTATTGAGAACATCCTCAACCTCCAAACATCTCCAATATGTTTGTTAAATGCTGATTTGAGTGCCTAGTTGCACCCAATTACAAGTTTACTGACTCGCACACATACACATGTACACGCACACGTGCACACGTGCACACATACCACACATACCACACATGCTCATGTACCCCGTGCGCACACATACACAATAATAATAATGTGGGATTTATTAACATAGATGGTTGCAATCTGTTTTCTAGGTTTCTCTTGAGACCATAAGAGCCTTGAATTAAACCATACATTTTGCTGTGACAGTAATATTAGCAAATGGTTTATGTTCATTTGTCTTTTAGCAATGAACTTTCAGCATCAGAAGTAGAAAACTTCAAAAACTTGTTGAGTGTTTTTGCCAAAATCATGAGTAGAGAGCTACTACATATTGGCAAAATAGAGAGGATCAAATTGTCTAGTGCAAAATAAATAGAGCAAATTTTCACACAAGGAAGACTACTTGAAGCTTGAGCATATAGCCTGAGAGACTACCTCACAACGACTCATTTAGACTGTTAAAGGTTGACTTGCAACAAGATTCACATTACAGTTATTTGGTATCAAAAAATTCACCATGTCTTACTCTGTTGTGTTGTAGGTGCCAAATATGTGGAAATGTGATTACAAGCTCTTAAAAGCTCAAAAACGAAAAGCCGCCATAGATTGGAATCTATTTATTTCTTTGACGTAGTCATTACAATTTGGTTATTGTTTTGTCACGTGATGTTCTCACGTGAAGTGAAAGGCCAATAAAAGGCTCAATATAAAACTTCTCGTAGCACTAGTTTATGACAAACACTTTGGGTTTTGCCAAAGACCCCGTATCAAATACAGATACTCGCTACTTTACAGTTTTGTTTCGGCTTGGTCTAGTCGTCTAGTCGTAATCTGATCATGTGACCGATAGTTCGTGATTAATTTCTGCAGCATTTTTCGATTACCACAGGTGACCAACAGGCTCATCATGTTTATCAGACAATGATATGTACTCCTTCGAGCTAAGGTTAAAAAATTAAACAAATTTTTATGGTAGGTTATAGGATATCAGTGCTGAATGTGACAGTATTACAATGACGATAAAACAGACGCATAAGAACAATAGACATTGTTTTATTGAATGCATGAAGTATATTTGTGAAAACATTTTGACGAATGAAGTTGCTTGAAAGTGTAAACAGAAGCCATCTCCTACAACTGCGTCACATTTGAGCCGTTTTGGAAAGAGAATCCAAACTACGGCGGTCTCGTGTGAATGCGCTTAACTGTTCATTTTTTAGTTTTTGAGAGCTTGTAATCACATTTCCACATATTTTGCACCTACAATGCAACAGAGTAAGACACGGTGAATCTTTTGATACCAAATAACTGTAATGTGAATTTTGTTGCAAGTCAACCTTTAAGCTCTTCAAGGGAGACATCTTTAGCTGATGCATCAAAAAGACAATAGGTATTGTAAACGTTATTTTTGGGAAATCCTCATTTACTACTGCTAGATCTCACTAACATCCGATGCTCTAGTCTCCCCTCTTTCTTCTCGCCCTCTCTCTGTCATCTTACCTTTCCCTTATACATGTTCTCTCTCTCCTCACTATTTGTTGTCAACACTTTATAAGGACATTTCAAAATGACTCCTAAGATGTTCTCATGTAATACATTTGAGACATATAGGTATTTATAATAGATACTTTAAACCATTGACAAAAGAAGCGCATTGTAATAGACCCGATTGTAGTTGAGTGGCAAGTTACCAATTTGATTGCCTGCTGGCTGCGACACAATAATATGTCTGCAAGATGGTAGAAGAGTTAGTAAACGCATAATGGTGTAGCTGTGTGAACTTGGACTACTAGCAGACATTAAACATTATGATATTAACATTTTTTAGAGCTTGCAAATAGCATTTTTCATATGATATTTAAAACAGCAGCTAGAAGGTGAACCGAGCACTTCATGTCCATGCTTTGAATGGGCTCAGAGTTGCTTCCACTTCAAATCATAAACAAAATAAAATTCTGGGTCGACGAAATTTAAACACATTCAATGCTATTTCTCTTTGCTAAATGTGTGCAAAGGCATTCACTGTGAGAGTGCTTTGACATCACAGAACTACTCACTATTGATGAATGCGAATTAATAGTATTTGTACTTAGTTAAGCTCTCCGCAGTAGAGGTAAAAGGATTTCAGCACATAACCACGCGGGTTTCCACTACAAAATCTTTTAACTGTTACTCACTACTGTTTCTGCTTAACCTTATGCCTTGACATCAACATTAACATGCCAAAGAGGCATTGCTGTACAAAGTAATTATTTTTTAATGCAACTAGCTGACTACGCAAGCATTGAAAACTGACCACGAACCGAAAGGGAGTCTATTTTATCAAGTTTGTTTTGAGGAAAACATCGCGAACTTTTTGAAAAACTACATGTGTAGTATGACAAGGAATCGTTGAAATGGTAGGGTGCAAATTGGTCAACAGCGGGCAACTCTGTGAAAACTCCATGGAAACACAGCGAAGATAAAGAAAATGCAGCAAAAGGGAAGAGAAAACCCATAATTTGTGCTGATTCTTTAAAGCATACAAGTGAATCAGTTAATACTCCATGTGGTTGATTGTCTTGTTAGTGTTCTTGTAGGTTAGGTGTATTTCAACATGGATGTATATGCATTTAGTACAAAGCAATGCAAGAAAATGTACAGAGAGGTATGTGAATATTTGGAGTGTTTGCTAACTGGGCTGCGAATAAAAACATGCTTTAATACTCTGATCGCATCTCCAATCTGCCAGACCTTCCATTACATTTCTACTTTCCAAAAAATTCACTACATTTTATACCAAACACTAACATTTTGCCATCCACATTGTAGAAAACCATTATGCAAACAGAGTTTTTTTTCCAATACGCATAATTTAGTTTACTATTTTGTTTTGTCTCATGGTATAATTTGCTATGAGCGGCATTTGCCAATGTAAATAAGCCTAATATCTATCTAGCTAACTAAAAGAATCTACCATTTCGCAGTGTCATCAAGTGGGGTTAAAATTCATATAAATCTATCATATTACCATTAATTCTTATTCACATGTCATTGTGGAATGTTCAGAAATTGAATATTGGGGACCAGTATTTACATACCGTAGCCAGACATGATTAACGACTGATGCTAGGTTAACGATGACAAAAAGATAATATCGTCTCAGGGTGAAGGCTGGTCAACACCCACCAATGATGACAAGGCATTTCTGATATTTTCTCAAATCGGATGATTTGTGTATGCTAAACTGACAATGCTTTTGGCAGCGTCATTTGTATCCAGCATGGCAAGCTCGGTAAGTAAAACTTGTGAGACGCTATGAGATTTTTTTAAATAAATTAGTATGATTTAATAGGTCAGAGCTTAAAAAAGAAAGCATGAAGGTACAAGTAAACTCATTAAACCTTCCTTGAACCAACAGCTGCTACTAGGAAGTAATACCTACTACGCGTCTCTCCTTACTAGTACTACCAAGGAGAGGCGCGTTGGGTTTGAGTTTGAAAACAAAAAAATTAAAATCCCATCACAATTTCTAATTATACTTTTAAAGGAATCTTTACAATCAAGCATAATTTTTAAAATTACTAAGTAGAAATAAACTTGTTTACTAAACTAAGGTGTAGCAAATGGATAATGAAAAATACATACGTTTTTACAAGTTGAATTTATGAGAACTGCATTCATAATATTTCTACAAAAAACTACCTTCGAATTGCTTCAAGCTTAGCAGTTTAAAGAATGTTCAATTAATTGTAGCTTATATGCAAAATTTAGTTTGTATATAACCAAAGTCGTTAGATGTCATAATTCTATATAAAAACTAAACGAATGCTCGGCATTGCCCGGGTTATTGATAATAGGTTTATTAGTTATTTGGCATTGTATTCGCTGCCACAAACTCCTTTGATTAGGTTTAATTATATTCTTCTAGCTAGTGCAGTCACCTGGTTGTCTTTATACTGTCAACATGTCTTTTTATCTCCACTTAGCCGCTACCACTCCTGGACATTTTCCAATGTTATATCCAGAATGAACCGGTTTGATGTCCTTGCTATACTACCTAGTATCCTCTGTTTTTGCTCTTTCTTTTTTTGGTAGTCAGTTAGAGTTCACCTGAGCTACATTTTAGTGGTACATGTACAATAAATGCTTTGCTATATCACATGAAACATCTTTAGTAAATAACACGGGCAATAAAAAGATATTTGCGCATAAAACTTATGTTTATTTAACATATACAACATTTACCATTCCAACTGTTAAACTTCATATCAGGAGAAAAGTGTTTTGCACGGTTCAAATAAATCAAGAAACAAAGAACAATGAATACATGGAAACGTGTGTAAGAAGATGTCACTGTTCCAGCAGAAGTTGTATTTAAAATTTTGATGGACAATACTGGCACTTCTTGATACTGGTACAGACAAAAAATAAGATATCAGACTTTCTTTGTTTGATACTTTGTCTGACCGAATGGAGAGAGAACGTAGAGGCAATTCCTACTCCAAATAAAACTGTTGTCCACCTGAAAAGCATTTAGCCTTTACAGGTTTACCAAAATCGGAAATATGAGTGTAACGGCACATTTGAAAATTCCAAATTAAAAAAAAGATAATGGTAAAAAAATTAGCGTTTAAAAAAATTAAAAAAAAAAACAAATACAAAAGCAAATATTAATTAGTAAGAAAGAGCGCACGTTTGGCGAGTGTAATCAGGAAAAGGGTATACAGTTTATGATAAGAGCGATGGAAATAATAAGAACGGCTTAGCCTTCTGGTTACGCCTTCTTGTTAGTAGACTTGCGATTTGAATTTCTCAAGTTAAATTCACTATGAAGGCAATTTTTTGTTGCTGAAACTTCATCGCTGCATTTAGACAAACGAATGAAAAAAACATTGAGAGTTATGTATATAGAAGTTTTAAGTATGTTCAGGTATCTTTTACATTTTTTTCTGTCTGTCTGACTTTACAACCTCTGCCAAAAATTTGGTAGTAAAATTATACCTAGATTCACAAGTTTGTTACTGCTGATGACACTTTTCTAAAAACACCCAACCAAGCTTGTGCTGATATAACGCTTTTTTCCATGTAACATTCATTCTAGTTATAAAATGGAATAAAAGAGTTGTGTTCTCATGCCCTGTGTATTTTCTGCTGACTTTTAAAAAGGTGAGACAACTTTTACCTTATGTAGAATTTTAATGATGTGCATGCAGTATATTATACTAGTATCTAATAATATATATTGTATTGAAAGTTGGTCTGTGTTTCACTGCTTGAGATCTGCTTGATGGCTGTAATGGGAGCTCTGAAAGTCCCCAGTGAGAATCAATGAATGGCTTGATTAACATAGTAGATATTTATTAATCATAATGCATCTTGTTGTCAAACAAATTAATAAAACGTACTTTGACAGAATATTCAAGACTTTTATGAATGCTAAAACTTTAAAAAAATAAAAAAATTAGTTTCAACGTACAAAAATTACTGGTCCTTTTAAAGTTGATTCGTGCAATTGTACTTCAATTCAGAAAAACTGACAGGCAGCAAGCAGCTTACAAGTTCTTGATTATTTCAAACTCTACATAACTTTGCTTCGATACCAGTTTCTCTACACAAGTTCTCTTTGTTTGCTTTAGCTGATGACGCCCTCCTATTCAAATTGCTGGCTCGCCGCAAACAATAGAGTCCTCATCCAATCAGAATGCTCGCTAGCCTCTAAATTGATCATGTTCCCAAGAAATTACAATCCTGTAAATTGTAGATATCGCTCGTGATAGATGCAGTCACATAGTACGCTTCGTGATGGGTTAAGATGTGGTTTGCTGGGTATCTGTTAATGCTAAAAACAACAACCTATAACAGATGCTTGATAATGATGGATATCGGCTAATGTAAAAACATCAGTGTAACATATGCTAAGCAAGTCTAGCAAAGAGCAGTCAAAGTCGTGTTTAACCTAATAAAGATAATCCTCCCAATACAATGACTATGACATTTAAAAGATTTTACACATTCAGGTGAACATTTTTACATTTTAAACTTAGTTGGAAAAAGCAACAAATTGCTGAAAGACTCTCAGTGTTTATACATGTATACATATGTCCACTCTCAGACCGCTTCTAATAAGAATGTTCATAAATTTTTATTCATCTAACTTTTCTACAAAATACGAGTGTTACCCTGGCTTTTCATTAATTTGGTAAAAACCTTCTCATAAAAATATCTTTACTTGATCATAATAACTATGGTGAAACCAGTAAAATTGTACACATTAATGGGAACATCTTTGAATTTTAAGCAAAATTAAATAAGGTCACACTTTGTAGTCTTTTCATTGATTTATCCAATCTTACTGCAACATTTGTGTTCATCTTAAAAAAACTATGGAAGATGCCCACCTCTGCCCATGTCTGGAGCTGCAACAGGAAAATACTTTGTGAGTGATGATGGCTATGTAAAGGTTGCCGCTCTTGTAATGCATAAAAACATTTTTCCACAAGTGCGACGTGAATTTGAAGAATACAAATGGAATGACGCAGACTTTCTGTTGGCAAACTTTCCTAGAACTGGTAAGGGGAGAAGCTCTTCAAGCTATCCTGTCTTGACAAACTGTTGTTTTTGCGGAGTTGTCCCCCGGCGAGCGGGGCGAGCAAAACAACAGCTTGTCACAAGACGCACTGCACCTGATGCATCAGCTGCACTGAAAAGGAGTTGTTCTCTTCCGTCTATGTGGCTCGGCTGCATGTTATGTCAGTCGCTTCATTGGTAATCATAACGGATTTCGCGCAAAATCTTATGTAGAAATAAATAAAATAAAAACGTTTAACCAGAGACCAGTCTCTGCGATAAACTTTAGTAGAACTTAAGAACTTAGGCAACAACAGCAACTAAACATATTGTTATTTGTGTGCTCAGTCAGTTTTATTTGTATTTTTGTATCAGTCAGTTTTATTTGTTCTTATTGATTTTATTTTCAATTTATTTGATTCTTATATATGGCCTTTTTAATATGGTTAAATGCCTAAATGTAAATTGTCTAATTAGTTCCGAGGTCTTTCCAAACTCACCCCTTTGGCCATGCAAAAAGAAAAACTTGACTTAACTTTGCTAATTTGTGGGCAATACTGTAACTGCAGTATTATTTGTTTGCATCAACAACTTTTCTCCTTTTTCTGATCTATCTTACATGTTTTATAGACCATGATAACGGTAATTTTCACAATAAGTTGATGGGAACTGCACATCTTCGACATTCAGCTACAACGATTTCCTTATTTTTTCTAAACAGCAGAGTCTATTCTGTGAAGTAAAACTAATAACAAATATTTTATATGTCTACAATAAAGCAAAACAACCAAATATTTTTACTATAAAAAAGCGGTACTACCTGCTCGTCGTCTATCTGTACCAAGGAATCAAGGTTAGGATAAAGTATAACTTTCAAAGATACTCCAACTTGTAACATTCATAATGGTAGACCGACACTGTAACACTTGCACCAATCTATCGACTATGTATTTATGAACAATTGTGCAGCGACTGTTCTCTGTTTTGTCAACATATCTGATGATTTATCACGACGAACTAGAATGTCGTGAAAGTTGTATATATAATAGACATAGCTTTATACACATGTCGTTTTTCTCTAGCAAGTGGGGTGAGATTGAGTAACATTCAAATCGAATTTGAGAACTTGCCACTTTACGTTATATAGAAATTTTCACGTAGTAGGAAGCAAAAGCTTCACACAAATCTTTATATTATCTGGTATTTAGGCGGTTATAGAAGGTATACGTTATAGAAGCGTCTACTGTACTAGCAAAAGCCTCAATTTATCGTGATGTTGAGGGCATCAAGATAAATTGATGCCTCATTTATGGCATCATTTTATCTTGATTATCTTTGCATTTCTATGCACAAGTGCTAAGGCCATATTATACATTATCTTCAGCATGAGTATTCAAAATAAAGTGCTTAGCTGTTAAATCAAATAAAAAGGTAGGTACGTAGTTTATAACTTTTCTGGTAACAACAGCTTGTGAAAATACTGTTTTTGCACGGTTGGTTGCCTAAGATGTTTTATATTCTTTTGGTATTGATTTCAAAAGATTTATTGACCACCAGTGGCTCATGTAGTCACTAACCATTGCAAAACATCTAAATCTAAAGGTAAAACTCTTCCAATTACCTTTAGTTACATAATACTCCACTACTGGATGATAGTGACTCAAACCCTTTTGACTAGCTACCACTCGCACAGTTTATGGAGTTGTTTCTACATGACACAGACATTCCTTACGGAAGGTACTTTGACTTCATGGCGCAGATGTGGTCTCTCAGAAAAGAGCCTAACATCCGTGTTGTCTTCCATGAGAATCTGAGCATGGTAAGTGGTTATTAATAATTGAACAAGCCACTAGGAGGTTCTTGTGAGTGACATTGTAAATTATCTCGCTTGTAGTCAATCAAGCCGGACTAATACTGTCTGCGGTGGTGGCTTATCTATGATAGTAGATCTCCAATCAGCTTGATTACAAGCTGTCATGAGTCCTATTGATCTGCTTCCATTTTATATTACTTTTAGCTAAATCTTTATAGTGGTGTCTAGGCCTTCCTTGATTTTATTTGACATTGCATGGCTGAGAGTATAATCGTTAATGTGGGAGTCAGTGTTGTATCATTCTGCAGACATAGCGCAACCATATCAGGCTTTTTTCAATAAGGATCTCAGCCATGGATGATAGGCTTGCCTATTTTAAAATTTCAACATTTGAGAGCTTTTCCTGCCACTTGATGTTGAGGTTGTCTTAAATTCAAGTGTCTCATCATCAATTAAATTGTGAATTTAAATAAATTACAATCAGCGTTGTACATGTAAATTAGAGATAGCTACACAACAAACTGAAGATATGTGAATAGAATTCATTAAACTAAAATTCAGGACACAAAACTATCTTATGTATTCGTGTTGATTTACATGAAGAAAGATATAAACTAGTAAATTCTTTATCGCACTTTTAGTCTGCATTCACAATCCTGGGAGTACCATTTGACACGAATAAAATTTTTAAATTACGTAGTGTTAACAGCCGCACAATTTAAATCTGATAAGCCCCTAAATTTATCAGAAGTGGTGCTTTCTAATATTTGTAACAATCGCAATTGATTATTAGTTTATACTGATATCAAAGAGCAAGGTCGTGACCTACAACACCAAATCACTTGATCCAATACGTGTTTGAGCTCCACAACAAATTATTATTAATAGGTCTTGTCTTGGTTAGTTGAAGTAGACATTGTTTTTAATAGCAGCGACCAATAACAACAACCAATAGCAACAACCAATAGCAACAACCAATAACAACAACCAATAGCAACAACCAATAGCAACAACCAATAGCAACAACCAATAGCAACAACCAATAGAAACAACCAGCTTGTTTTCAAGTTGTATTGGAACGACTTTCTTTACTAGGTCAAACACGATCTTTGACTGCTCTTTGCTAAACTTGCTTAGCATGTTACACTGATGTTTTTCCATTAGCCAATACCCATTATTATCAAGCATCTGTTGTTTTCCACATTAACAAATACCTAGCAATCCACATTGTAACCCATTAAAAAGAGCACCATCGTGACTACATTTATTACTAGCAATACCTACAATTGACGAGATTATCATTCCTAATTTAGAGGCTATCAGCGAGCATTCTGATTGGATGAGGACTAGGATGTTTGCGACGAGCCAGCAATTTGAAGTGGGAAATGTTATTATCAGCTAAAGCAAACAAAGAGCGTCTGCGTAGAAAAATACGTATTAAAGTAACATTATGCAGAGTTTAAAATAATAAAAAATTTGTAAGTGGCTGTCTGTTAGCTTTTCTGAATTACTTTACAATTGCACAAACCAACTCAAAAAGGACCAGTAATTTTTGTAAGTGGAAAATAGTTTTCTTGGTTCTGTCAAGTTCTGGAATTCATATATGGTAGGAGCTCCTACTACGTAAATAATCCATTCCAGGAAGTTTTCTACTATAGCCTAGAGATTTTATGTTATACGAACATTAAAACACGTGTAAACTGCCTAATCCGTTCCAAAGTCTTTCCAAACTCACCCATTTTGCCACACAAAAAGGAAAAACCTGACTTGACTTTTTTAATTTGTTGACTGTAACATAACTGCAGTATTATTGTTTTATATTGACAACTCTTCTCATTTTTCTGATCAACCTCATTGAATATTTATAGACCATGATTGCTGTAATTTTACATTAGTTTGATGGGGACTGCACATGCTTATTTGTTCTAAGCAGCAAAATTTATTCTGCATAGTAAATCTAATAACAAATATTTTGTTGGTCTACTATGAAGAAAAACAAGAAAACATTTTACTATAAAAAAGTATTACTACCTGTTTTTCATCTATCTGTATCTAGGGGTCAAAATTAAAATAAAAGATGATTTTCGACAATATTCCAACTCGTGACATTCAGATTGATGGACCGACGCTGTAACACCTGCACCAATCCATCACCTTTTTGCCTTAGAGTATTTATGAACAATTCCACAGCTAGGCCTACCTGTTCTATGTTTTGTCGGCATGTCTCACAAACTATTACGACAAACTAAAATGTCTTGGAAGTTGTATATATAGTAAATATAATGCTATACGCACGCCATTTTTTCACACGCAAGTGCGGCAAGATAGATTAACATTCAAATCAAATTTGGGAATTCACCCGACTTTACACTTTATGTTATGTGGAATATTTTACGTACATGTAGTACCAAATAAAAACTTCACATAAATTTTTTATATTATCTGGAATTTACGTTATAAGAGGTATACAGAATAGGAGTGTCTACTGTAAATCTAAATACTCTGTCAATGTATGTTCTATTAATTTGTTTGACAGCGGTGATGCATTATGGTTAATAAAGAACTACAACCTTAATCAGGCCAATCGTTGATTCTTACTAGAAACTTTCAGATCTCTAATACACAATTGTTATGAGTTTTTCTTGTTCTTCTCTTTTCTTTTCTGAAAAGTCAACTGCTGAACTTTTACAGAACCCTCTGGATACCATTCAGAGGTTGAACGAGTTCATGGGTACCAAAAGATCACCAGAACTAGTGAAAGAGATAGCTGAGACTATTAACTTTGATAAGATGAAAGTAGGGAAGACATCAGGACCCCCATCTAAAGAATCAATAGAGGTCACGCAATCACTGGTGATATATATGACTGTTTCATCCTACCTTTAGATTAGTCCAAAACCATATTTAAAAACATGGCTTACTTGAAGTGGTGAATTAGTGAGGTCAGTTTGCTTTTACAGCTAATAATATTTTACAGCTTTATATGCAGATGCCAGATTATTCTGGCTCAAACCATATTTTGTCAGAGTGTCAACTCCTTAAACGCATGAATGGTAACACAGTAAGTTTTTAACCTAGCGAAGCACATCCTAGAGAAGTTTATTTATGCTAATACTTGTGGATAATAATATAATAATATATTATATTATATATGAAATAATATAATACTGTGGTACTGTCCACTCTTATGAGCACCCTAACTCCTAATATATTTTACTACTTAATCCTGTATGTCACAAACTATCTGTAATAAATCATTGGTATATATACCGTAAAACCTCTAATTGGACGCCATGACGTTTTATCGTTTGACCCTGCTATAGTAGCAGTCAGTTGGAATTGGTGTTCAAATAAAGGCTGGTGTTTTATGTTTTAACTCTTCTCTCATGATGACGCTCCAATAGAGGTGCCATTCAAATACAGGTGACCATTAATTAGAGGTTTTACAGTATATGCTAGTTGGTCATCTTTTCACAGGGTTTACAAAGCTTCAGCAATGTGTTTACTACTGTGAGTCATTGTGCCTTACACATACGGAGATGTGTAATTTCTATGTAACATAATCTTTGGTGTATAGGCAGGTTTATAAATGAAGAAGCGTAAGTTATTTAGAGAACCACACTGAATCGTTTATCATCATTATTATAAGTTGCAGTCACTCAAAGCTCTCTCCAAAGCCGATTGAAATTTTGTACTTTGCTGTTGAAGATGGATCCGGGAAAAACTGATCAGTTTCAAGAACAACGCAAAAAAGCAAAACTGCAGATTTTCAGAAAAGGTGAAATATTATAAATTTTTACCATTGGACGAGTAACTGTTTTTTTAACTAAAAATGATTTTGAGTTCCCTCTTTTGCACTGAAATTTTATCGTGTTACATTCAGGAGATGTTGGGCATATGTTTTAATCGTCGTTGATGCAGTTAGTCATACAGCTACATTATAATTAATGAACAGTCTAAATATAGTGCGTTAAGTTTTATGTCCAAATCTGCTAAAACTTACAATTATTACATATTTTCTTGTATAATATTAAAACGGTTCATCGCAATCAATTTATTAAGTTTTTTTGCCAATTCTACGATCATCTTAACACAGTTTGCCTTAAGGCAAAAAGTTGGCTGGAAAAATTGTTAAAACGGTTTGTTGTTAAACTAATGATGTAGCTAGTACATTTTTGTTAAAGCATGACAAATTGTTTTTTTTAAACAATAGAATGCTACGTCTAGTCTGCTGATTTATTTACAAATTATTCTATCAGTGAATTAAGTCACATTAAGAGTTTTTCACCTAAAGTTGATAGGACTAGCCTAAAATTGAAATGCTTCTATAATAAAAATAGATTTAAAAGTGAAAAAGTTGTTTCAATACTCATATAATTCCGGTTTCTTAAAAAAACATATAAACTTTTGCACACTTACTATCAGCCATATTGTCTTGAAAGCATCGAACATCTGATTTACATCCTTTCAATGTACATTTGTATGTTATTATTATGCCATTACATTGTGTATGCATTTTGTAGGCAACATTGGAGACTGGAAGAACCATTTTACTGTTGCACAGAATGAAATGTTTGACAAATTTCTGGCAGACTGGGAAGGTGATAGAGATATACCATTTGTGTACACTAAAGAGTAGGCTGCTTGCAGAAAACCCTGTACTTAAAACAGTTTATTATCTGTTACACATTGTAACAGTTAAAATTCAACAGCTTCCTAGTGACTAGATGGTGTAACAGTTAACTTTTAGCAACTTCCTAGTGACTAGATGCTGTAACATTTAACATTCAACAGCTTCCTAGTGACTAAATGCTGTAACAGTTAACATGTAACAACTGCCTAGCGACTAGATAGTGCAACAGTTAACATTCAACAGTTTCCTAGTGACTAGATGCTGTACATTTTATATATGTTTAAAACATATGCAGTGGTGCAAGGGAGGCTCAGTTCATTTAAGATAATGCTTTCCTCAGTCCCGTGGTTAAATACACTTGCATCTATTGTCTAACAGAACTTTATTTTAATGGTTTCTTTCCCTTCTTCTTCATTACTTTTCTTGTGCACACCCTTCCTAATCACCCCTTCTTTTCTACATCTTCTCATTCACTATTTCTTTACAGCACCCTCTACTACATACCCCTCCTCCTTCTTCTTTACATCCCTTCTCTTACTCATCCCTACTTTTTACACCTCTCTCCCTCTCGACTACTCACCCCTTCTTTCCTATTATACCCCTCTCTCTCTCCCACACACGCGCACACACCTTATTTTCCTTTACACCTCTTTCCCACTCACACATTCTCCTCTTTTACACCCCTTCTCCTATTCACCCCTATTTTTTACATGTTTCTTCCACTCTTTCACTCTGCTCCCTTCTTTGCATTCTTTCCCTCTATCCCTCTCCTCCTCTGGCTCACTAGCTTCCTAATTCTGACTCATTACTTTCCCTTTCCATTTGCTGCTCTCTACTCCAACTCCTCTCTCTTCACCACTCTCCTCTTTTGCATCCTCTCCTTATACTCATTTATCTTCTTTAAACTCTCTTCCTTTCACCTCCCCAATACTCACTCCTAACTTTAATTATTTTTTTCAAGCCTCCATTCTTAGGAATGCAGTGCAGTAGTAAGCAGCCCTGTTTTATATTAGTAGAAATTTTTAGGCTTATTATATCTAATAAGAGTGAATGGTGAATGTTTTCTACACAATGTTATGAAAAGAAAAGTATAAACTAAAAGAGTTCTTCTTTACTTTTAGCATATGTTAGCTGGTGTTTCCTGTTTGCCGAGCACAAGGTAAAATTAATAAAGTAATTCTCAGCAACTCATGAAAGTTGTTAGTTTGGAATACATAGAACTCCGTATAATAACATCGCTTGCTGACGCTCCTTAAGAAGCTGTCAGCAGTACCTCTAAAGCACTTTCATCAACAGCTAAGTAAAAGAGAATAATATCTTTAAAACTAATCAATAAACTTATTTATAACTTCAATGAGCTTACGTAGCAGTCTTTATTGTGAGAATTCGTAAGAACCTGTCAGTATGATCTCTTAGAAGTTTTCACATACAAATGCGTATGTATACAATGCCAGATTTTAACAAATCTTTGTCGGCAAAGTGAATGCACTGTGAATAGACCAGAGCATCCTAGCAACAAACTATCACTTTGATTTCAGCGAGCAATCAAGGTGAGTTGCTTGTTCTATGCTTGCTGCGTAGAACGAAGACGAACCAGTGAGAGAGATAAGTTGCAGGTTTGTTAGATGTAATCCTATTTCATATCATCATGCGGCGCTTTGTTTATTAATATGTTTAGCCTCATTTTGTATAAATTTACATTTTTTACATACTAACACATATATATTGACATATTAAAAGAAGTTTGAAGTTTTAGTGCTAATTTGGGATACAATATTTGTTTTAAAGGTTGATTTGCAACAAAATTCACGTTACAGCTACTTGGTATAAAAAATTCCCCTTGTCTTATTCTGTTGTGTTGTAGGTGCAAAATATGTGGGGATGTGATTACAAGCTCTTAAAAGCTCAAAAACGAACAGTTAATCACCGCCATCATGAAACCGCCGTAGATTGGAATCAATTTATTTCTCTGACGTTGTCATTACATTTGGTTATTGTTTTGACACGAAATGTTCTCACTTGAATAAAAGGCTCAATATAAAACGTCTCGTAGCACTAGTTGCAAATGAAAAAAAAATACTGATACTTTCTGATAAAATCTGCTAATATTTTGTGTAAGTTCATCTTTAACAAGTAACTAACAGTATATTTTGCTATTAAGGGAAAACAAAAAGGCTGAGGTAAAAATTGGTAAGCTGTTATGAATAAAGGCAACAGACAGGAAAGAGCTTTTGTTGTTTAAAGTTTTGTATTAACTCAATTTTTTTGTTTTATGTGTTGCTATGTAAAAACTATCCATTGTTCATGCAATCTTTTAATAAACAGTTTCTTAAAGTGCATCAGCCAAATAAACCTTTATAATCACACATTACTACTACTCCTCCCCCTCCCCGTCTGCCCTCCCCGTCTCCCCTCCCCATCTCCCCTCCCCGCACAGCTACCACTGCAAGTACAGCTAGGGAGTGACTTCTAGAAATATTTATTGTTATATGAATAACTGAACTGGTATCAGAGCATGTACAGTTGTATCTTATAAGCAACCTAATTATTGTAAGGGCTGAAAATATGTTTGATTTTCAATGTTCTAGTTAAAACTTTTGACAGCAAAATTGTTTATATACATGTATATTAACTTTTTCGTTAAGGAATTTTTGCTCGTTCTGATGGAATTAATTAATGCTGAAAGATTTTACGCTGACGTGTGCTTGGTATTTGTACTATAAAAGCTAGAGTTTTTGTCATATGGCTTTATTTTGAAGTTTTTTAGAATCAGTAGAAAATTCAAAACCTGAATTAGTACATTCGACAAAACTAAGCCATTTTTAATATTTTTTATTTTAGTGAAATCAGCTAGAAAAGAAAAACGTGTTGCAGTATTTTGCAGTTTGGCCAAAGCGTAGACACCTATTTTTCATATAAAAATTATAGTAATCAAAAATATCTGAGGTCAGATTTTGAAGGATTTTACTAGCAAGAATATATTAAGGTCGTTTTTTTACAAATTTTTTACTCATTCATCATTAACCAACAACAATAAGATTTGTAAACTCTGATATTATAGTGTGAATTCTGAGTAAAAATAAAACTAACTGGCTTGTTTTTTTCAATGATTACCTAATATCCTAAAACCATTGTGGCAAAATTTTAGGTAAATCTGTTAGCTCTGTGATCTGTATTCAAAGTTTTTGTATAAGTACTAAGGTCAGCCATTTTAAAGGCTTTCCATAGCAAATAATTCTAATGAAGTTATAATTAACCTCGTCTTTTATTGATTGATGAAAAACTACCTCACGGAAATATTTCTACTCGAGTGTAACAACTATGGTAGAAAGAGTAAAATTGTACATACTAAAAAGAGCATCATTACATTTTAAAGTTACATGTAAATGAAGAAGGTAACATGTTGTCGGAGGACTCTCAGTGTCTGCATGCCTTAAAGCAGACAGCTGGCTTCTGATGAGGTCATTTATATATATATTCATCCGACGTTACTGCAAAATGTTTGTAGAAAATGAGTTATTCTTTGTTATTCTTAGAAAGAAACTATGGCAAGCCTTCCACCTCTGCCCATATCTGGAGCTGTAACAGGAGAATACTTCGTGAGTGATGATGGTTCTGTAAAAGTTGCTGCTATGATACTAGACAAGAAACTTTTTCGCAAGGCGCAAAGTGATTTGGAAGAATACAAATGGAATGACTCAGACTTCCTACTAGCAACTTTCATGAAAAATGGTAAGGATGTCGATTTTAAATTTTGAAGAGCCTTTTAATAACATATATGATTTAAACACACCTGTGATTTGGAAGAATACAAATGGAATGACTCAGACTTCCTACTAGCAACTTTCATGAAAAATGGTAAGGATGTCGATTTTAAATTTTGAAGAGCCTTTTAATAACATATATGATTTAAACACACCTGATGCTTGAACCAGATAAAAAGTCACCATAAGCTGAATTGTGCATCTTCTTCAGTAAGGACTTGGTTTGTTTAACTAAAATATAACAAAAATAACTTATTCAAATTGGTAGTGTGCTGTTACCTCCCACAGCAGAGATAATTTTCTGGTAAGTTTGATATGCTGTACTGAACTAAACATACATGTACTGCCTTTGAAAGAAGTTGTTCCAGTTCAGGTAAGACCCAGCCATGGAAAGGCTTTTTTTACTCTCAAAAGCATTTGGATTATTTTTGATTACATGCAATTTTTTTCCTTAGGGCTTGTGGATACATAAGTTCACAGATCTCCACAGTAAAAACAGAGTCACCATTCAACCAGTAACTGTCAGTGATTCTCAAATAATTGGCTGGCTGTGAACAGAAAGTTCCTGGTTTACTTCTTGTTGAAGCTATAAATGGTCAGGCTATAAACACATCTGCAAACATACAAATGCTTAATGCTCCGATTTAAAATTAATGTTAAAAGATACCTATATGTTCACAAGACTCTCTGTCACGGTGAAACCAGAGCTTAAAAGTTATTTGGATTAAGTAGCCTTGATTTGTTAATATCATCATGTTAATCAGCTTTTTACTTTAAGGGTTTTTCCAAGATACACATTAGATACTACAAGATCACTGAAGCAAGTCGACAACACCACACATAAAAGCCAACCCTGTGTACGCATAGTTGTTTTTAAATAACTACCACAGAAGCTACATATGACTTGTTCTATACTCAGGGACTCACTTTATGTGGGAAGTTATGATGATGTTACTAAAAGGATCAGCTGACTACATCAAAACCTCAAAAGCTCTTTTGATGATAGATACTTCTCCAGTCAGTTTCAGTAGTAAGCCGTTCCCTTCACCTCGGGTTTTGAATACTCACTACCGAACTGATGTCCTGCCAGCAGTGTTCAGAAAAGCAAAGACAGTTGTAGGTAAGTTGATTATTAACAAACAGATTGTAGTCTGATTTTGTACACTACATATGTTGTATGATTCCATAACTAAACATCTGTACTATCACTTCTATGTTTATAGTGATGCGGAACCCTAAGGACACGTGTGTTTCATATTACTATCACTACAAGAACATTGTAGGTATTTACTTGATTGCCATTGTCTAACACAACACTTTTTACATAAACCTAATAACTATACTAATTACTATATATTAGTTATTAATATTGTATATTAATTATTAGTATAGTTAATAGGTTTATGCTTTTTATTTCAGCAAAGCTAGTAGTTCAGTACCAGTAAATAGTCTAAATTTACTTGTATATGGCAGGTAAATTGTAATAACACCCTTACAAATAGTCGAAAATAAATTGCTTGGCTGTTGAAGTCACTTTCACACACCTAAGTTGACACTATAACTTTAATATTAGCAATACTTTTAAAGGCACTGTTATAGCACATGCTCTGCGTGAAATGAAAAACAGTCTTTCACACCATTAAACAACCCAAATTTTTTGTATCATTTATATCTGGTTTTTAATAGTCACAGATTGATAAAGTGAAGACAGCCTGCTAAATTATTTTCTGTAGCAAGAATTTTTATTTTAGAGGTACATGTGGGTATTACTATAAATAATTTTTGTTACAGAAAACATCATTTTCAGAGGATGAACCAAATATTTTTGAAAACATGACACTTGCACAATTCATGGAGTTGTTTCTCCATGAAAAAGACCTTCCCTATGGGAGATACTTTGACTACATAGAATACATGTGGTCTCTCAGAGATGATCCTAACATTCTTGTTGTCTTCTACGAAGATTTGAAAATGGTAAGTGATAGGAAATGGCAGCATTAGTTTATAAGGTTTTTCTTCAGTAGTGCAATACCA
This sequence comes from Watersipora subatra, assembly GCF_963576615.1. Taxonomy (NCBI): domain Eukaryota; kingdom Metazoa; phylum Bryozoa; class Gymnolaemata; order Cheilostomatida; family Watersiporidae; genus Watersipora; species Watersipora subatra. The sequence continues at coordinate 48,221,832 of NC_088716.1, read as the reverse complement.
GGTATGTTTGTTGATGTCTAAAGACCCCATAAATGTTGACTTAAAGGTGTTGCAAACCGTGGTGAAAATATCAAATCAGGTGCCTTGGTGTTATCTCAATATTGAACTATTAACAAGGACTTTGATGATATGTACATGTACCTTAAAGGTTGACTTGCAACAAAATTCGCATTACAATTATGTGATGTCAAAAGTTTTACCATGTCTTACTCTGCTGTGTTGTAGGTGCAAAATATGTGGGAATGTGATTACAAGCTCTTAAAAGCTTAAAAAATGAACAGTTAATTGTAGCCACACGAGACTGCCGTAGATTAGAATCCCTTTCCAAAACGGCTCAAATGGGACGTAGTTGTACAATATGGCTTCTGTTTACACTTTCACGCAACCTTATTCGTTGAAATATTTTCACAAATATACTTCACTCATTCAATAAAACCATGTCTATCGTTCTTACGCATCTATTTTATCGTCATTGTAATGCTGTCACTTTCAGCACTGATATCTTATAACCTACCGTGAAAACTTGTTTAATTTTTTGACCTTAGCTCAAAGGAGTATATTTCATTGTCTGATAAACATGACAAGCCTGTTGGTCACCTGTGATATTTGAAAAATGCTGCAGAAATTATTTGCGTCGTATGGGTCACATGACCAGATTTAGACTAGACGATTCGACCAAGCCGAAAAAAAACTGCAAAGTAGCGGGCATTTATATTTGATATATGGTCTTTAGTAAAACCCGAAGTGTTTGTCAAAAACTAGTGCTACAAGAAGTTTTATATTGAGCCTTTTATTGGCCTTTCAATTTTCGTGAGAACATCACGTGACAAAACAATAACCAAATGTAATGACTATGTCAGAGAAATAAACTGATTCCGATCTATGGCAATTTTGTCATGGCTGCGATCAAATGTTCATTTTTGAGCTTCTAAGAGCTTGTAATCATATTTCCACATATTTTGCACCTACAACACAACAGAGTAAAACATGGTGAATCTTTTGATACCAAATAACTGTAATGGGAATTTTATTGCAAGTCAACCTTAAAGTAATGAGAAGGGCGCCTGATGAGTGTAATGTGCTGGTATCTTATTCACCTCTTCATAAATTGGTGCTTCACTAGATTCTAGCAAGCTCTGCTAAAGATAAGCAAATATTTGGGTAAGTCTTCCAGTTTTGACTGTAATAAGCATAGAAGATTCACTAAACATGAAATACAAAGCATGTTGAAATATTAATTTTCATGTTTTGAGCACAGCAATAGACTTTTTTTAAAAACTTGCTTGATTGGAACCCATTTCCTGAGCAACCACTTTTCACTTTAGGATATCAGCTAGATTCTAGGTAAAGCTGTTAAAGATGAACACTATTTATACATGAACCTTGATTAGTATCATTTAATATTTTTATTTCTTAACGGATTTGTCTCTAAACTCTTACAGAACCCTCTGGATACCATCCAAAAAGTGAATGAGTTCATGGGTACCAACAGATCACCAGAACTGGTGAAAGAGATAGCTGAAGCTGTAAACTTTGATAAGATGAATGTAGGGAAGACAACAGGGCCTCTCTCTAAAGAAACAATGGAGATGCTAGGTTCAATGGTAATGCAGAGATAAAGTCAAGCAGAAATATTAGCTTAAATAAATTGATTAAGTGTTGGTATAGCATTATTTGAAGATAGTGATCATGTGCTAAACCAGAACATTTTACCTTCACTACTAAAAACTGTAACACACTCTAATACTCCCTTACTGCAGTTTGACAAAATTCCTGACTTGCAGAGAGATAGTAATAGAAGAGTACACACAAATTATTCAAACTTTAACCACATACTTTTTACGGTCATATAAAAAGTAAGGTACATTTTGCCTTGAATAGGGTACACGATGGTACATAATGACTGAGTAAAGTGGAGTTTGCTGACATGTAATAAGTGCATGTGTGGCAATGCGTTTTTAAAAACTTTAGCATGAAGTGTTTATATATGTAAATAATTTCATGCTTTTAGGGTACAATAATTAAATACTTTTTTTGATACAAATTTGTTAAGTACATGTAGATGTTAACTGTTAAATTTGATTCGTTTGAAAGTCATAAATAGACTAATTACTGCTTCAGTTGCATATCGATGAAAACTGCCTATAGTAGATAACTCCAAGGTTAGAGACCTAAACACTGCTTTTCATGTACCCTGTTCTGTGATAGATTTTTTCAACATGTTTTTATACCTTTTCAGAGTATTTACGAAAAATTTCAAAGATCCCTTACATTTTATGAGTAGCAACTATTTATTCACAAAATAGATAACACATTTTATTGACATAGTAGTTAAAACATGCTAACATTTGTGGATAGCAGTTATCCACTCCTATGAGCAATCAACTCACTTTGTTATGATTCCATGTCATTCTTAATAAGTCATTCAAGCGCGACAGAACTTTTTGTTTGTAATTAGCAGTATTCTAACTCATAGAAGTTATATTAATATAATTTCTATGTTTATAATATGCTATACTTATTTCCTGTCTTAGTTGATATCTACTAGTCTTCTGAATTTTTTGTACTTTTTATTGTTTTAGGCCGGTCCTAAAAATCCTGACGAGATTCACGAAAAAATCAAGAATGCAACTTTACAGATTTACAGAAAAGGTAATATATGGTTACCGTGGTTACCATTAATATATGGTTACCATGGTTACCGTTAATATATGGTTACCATGGTTTCTGTTAATATATGGTTACAGGCTTTATGCTGATTCAATTAAATCCACTCTAAAGTTACATAAACCGCCTGTAACTATTTAAAAATCTTAAAGATTGTATCATCTTGTTTACCAGTATTTATATTATCTTGCTATTTATCATTATAACAAGGAAATTGGCTAGTGATTGAATGTTAAAAAGAGATACTTGTTAGTCAGTGTCTTAGTGCTTAATAATAGCTTTAAAATATTTTCTTCCACCTTAAACTTTAAGTAGTGCCCTGATAGTCTAGTGTGCTGCAAAAGATTGCCTGGTGTGCCAATTAATCACAAAGAATAAGTACATCCATATGCACAATACCCCTGACATCATGAAACTTGAATGAGTGGTACAAGTGGTATCTTTTACACTTAGTGATAAAGCTGGATGTTATGGGTTCAAATTTTGTATGAGCCAATATTTTTCCCAACACCCTGTCATGGTCTCGAACAAAATATTTTTGTTAAAACGAAAAATGCATCTGCTTGGCTTTACCGGTCATTGTACTCTGGAACATCCACAGGACGACTACATAGTTGTGTTGATGCTTATCTAAAATATTATTTACTTTTGAATACCAAAATATTTTAAATTCTGACCATTTTATATTCTTATGTGCTGTATGATGAGATCGATTTATTGGTGCAAATGTGGAGCCAAAAAAATTAAAGGGACAGTCGTTCACCTGGCTGACACATTTAGAGGAAGTCCCCTAATCTCTACTACATTTCGTAGCTCTTGTGACTTCTGAGAACTAATTGTAACTGTCATGACCTCAGACATTATTGTAATTTCAGATTAATTAAAATCTGAGGCTACATGACCTCAGATATTAACAGCCCTGATCATACAACTTGCTCTTTCCTTTTTCTGGCAACACCAGAACTGGCAAACAGTTTAATTAACTACATGTGGTTACTTCACAATAAGCTACCGCAAAGCTTACTTTTGTTCTTGCATGAACTTACCAATCTGCTTGGCTGCTATCAACTACTGCTGAACTTATCACCATTGACAGCTCTTTCAACTCGTCATCAAACCTGCCATACCTATCCAAATCAATGCATCAATGCTAATCACTGGTCAGGGCACTCGTTAACTTATTGGCACCACCTTGACCTTGACCGTTGTCACTGCTACTACCATCACCACTGTTAATAACACTATTGCTTACTGTAAAACTTAGAGGTTGGGTCAAAAATGACTTCTTAGCCATCACTGCTGGCTCTCCCATTTTTATTTCGCTCTCATTCGGTCATGTGAAAGCTGAAAGCGGTCTGCATCTTGAGGCGAAACGCTTATTGGATCATATTTGACTACACAAGGGCTGTTGTCATTGACTTTAGTGCTGGTATAAACCCACAGCTACTTATACAGACTTGCATCTGAGAGAGCATGGGTTTACTACACCTCAGTGAGCAGCTTTACATACATGTATATAGCTTCCCTAAATACCTCCAAATTTCTGACTCAGTCACTAATGACTCGGTCACTGCTGACTCGGTTACTGCTGACTCGGTTACTGCTGACTCGGTCACTGTTGACTCGGTCACTACTGACTCGGTCACTGTTGGCTCGGTCACTGCTGACTCTGTCACTGATGATTCAGTCACTGCTGACTCAGACACTGATGACTCGGTCACTGCTGACTCTTGCTTGGCTCTCAGCTATGCCATTGTCTTGCTTGAGCTTCCTCTAAAGATGGTTTTTCTAAATTCTCATTCTATCAATTTTTGTAGAAATCCAACTTTATGCAGAGTTCTACTGCCAAAAGCATTTGCTAAAAATTGACTGATTATTTTTGTAATAAGTTTGAATCCAATTTCCTTTTTGTTGTTTCTGCTAACTTTAGCATAAATTTTAAGAAAATTATAGTAGCAGTCTGAATATTTAGATGTAGCTCAAACTATCTTTCCTTTTACTGAACTCTTCATCTGCAACCTTCGCTTAATTCTTGTAAAGTGTGCTGCAAACTGAATATTGGGATCTTGCTGCTTCCAGATGCATTACCTGGACAATCAACAGAATGCAATGTTCTTCATTCCTTGACAACTACTTTTTTCTACTTCTGTTTTTTTGTTGGTTTCTGTCAAACCATTGTATCATGTAGCTTTCTCTACTTTTGGATCCATCTTTTTTATTTTTGCCAGCTTACAAATCTGGCTCTCTACCAGCTTATTCACCATCTTTCTTGCTACCAGACCTGTTCCTTACGTTGTTCAGTTTGACAGTATCCAAAACTGTTAATTTAATCCAGCAGCAGTTGGTCCTGAGAAAAGACGATATAACCGATCCAACACCTTCTTCTAACCTTATGTTACATAGCTTGGAAAAAAACTTCCGTCATAACAAACTTTTAACTTTTTAACAAGCTCAAACTTGTTCTTGCATAATGCATTCTCAACAGTTTAAATTTCATCTTCAATCTCATTATCACATACACTTTAGTTTTTACAAACATGCCTTGACTTTCTAGCTGAATCATGCCTAGCTAACTTCCTTTAATTTACTGCAATCGAGGCGTGCTAAAACAGTTTGCTAACTTAAAGTTCAGTATCTTAGTTGTTTTTGCAATCGACAAAACTATCATTCAAGTTTCAAACATAAATTTAACGTTCTTTCTATTAACATGTAAGCATTGCACTATTTTCTGCCTTAGTCATTGGTCTACGGCATTTGTGTTTTTAGAGCTGAAAACGTAACACCTCTAACTGTGCTAATATCTATGTTATCTTTGCAGTTTTGGTGCCTAGCGAATATCATGGTCCAATTCCAGGATCTCTGTATTGCCCTCATGCCTATCTCCTTTTCCGTAGTAGTGTTCTTTTTATCACTGTGGCTGCTTCTGTCTTTGTATCTATCTATGCCACTATTTTATATTTCATAAAGTTTTGCCTACTAATGCTAATTTTGCTACTTTTAATAAGTCTATTGTAGTTACTTACATCTATGAACTCTGCCGTCTGCTTTCTGCATCTTCATACTTATTTTTGCAATCACAGGATATGTGACCTTGCTTCCGACAAAAACACATTTAACGATGGGCCAACTCCGCATCTCATGACTACTGCTTTTAAAATTGTAGCATACGCACCCCAACTAAGCTCTCTACCTATTGTGCTTAATCTGGAGGTATTTTTCTCTTTGCTATCATCTCCATAATTCCTTAAATCTTGGACTATTCGTTAAAAACTGGCTTCTTGATCATGTCCATTTTTGACTATTTCTCTGTCACTCTGGCTGTCTCAGTTTTAATTTCCTTTTAACTTGCATTTCCATTACTTTTTACTATTGAAATTTTATCCAAATTAGTTACCATTTCATGGTCTCTCAATGTTTCCATGAATGTATTCCATGTTGAACTTGTATTTTTCATCAACTCTTAGCTTATTTCTTTATCCCAAAGACTATCAACTGCCACAATCTAATCGAGTCTTACTCTACTGTCATCATTTTTCCTTTTAGAACATCTACGCAAACTTTGAACCCTTCATGAAATATATTCAGACATAAGTAATGAATATTGCCACTGGCCATCTTTTTAATGGGCAAATATCGATTTTGTTCAATTTTACTTAAACTTTGTTTACTTTTTGTTATTCAAGGTTCAAAGTTTTGCATAAAAACTAAGCTTTTTATTACTACAATAATAAAACTTGAAAACAAAAAAATTAAACTTTTGTATTAATCTAATTCATAAATATAAAAGATTAGTGTTAACATAGATCAATTTTCCTCAAAGTATTTGTAGATCTACGCATTCCTAGTAAGCCACATTTGTCTTCGGGATTGACAAGGTTTACTTGCAAAGGTGTATCGTGTTTTATAGGTGAAATTGGCGATTGGAAAAACCATTTCACTGCTCCACAGACTGAAATGTTTGACAACTTTTTGGCAGATTGGGAAGGTGGTAAAGATATACCATTTGTGTACACTAAGGAGTAAGCTGCGCACAGAGAACACAGTAGTCGACATAATTATTGTCACCTAGACATTGTAAAAGTTAACTGTTAGCGGTTAACATTCAACAGTTAACACCTTACTAGTGACTCGAGGTTGTAACAGTTACTGGTTGTGGAAAACAATGTAGTGCCTTTTCTGACTTGTTTTAATGTTGTTTTTTTCAAACACATAGATATTCGTTTTGTTCACGTGAGGGGCTCAAGTTAAATTGATTTAGTGTTTTACATGAAACATACAGAGTACTGTCTTTAATACTATTTAAGTAGAGTTATTATATGTTGGAGTGATTGCATAATGTTCAAGTTATTATTAATCTAAAATACAATGTTTAAAATGTGATAATTGTAACTAGGAACAACTATCAGCTGCCTGTTGCAATATTACAACATTATATATGTTTACAAAGCAAAGTCAAAAAATGGCTGCCCAGTTGATAAAGCAGTATTGAAAGCAAGTGTTACCAGATACACTGGTGATTCAAGTAGACATGTGGTCAACAAAGAACCATCATTCAAAACTCTTTTTTCTTTTTCTGCTCTTTCTCCTTTTACCACTTTTCTTTTGCTTCTCTCTACTCCATTTTTCACCCATCGTTTTTTAATCCTTTTTTATGTCTTTCACACTTCACTCTCTCCCCCTTGCTCTCCCTCGCTCCCCCTCTCTCCCCCTCTCTTTCTCCCCCTCTTTCCCCTCTTTCCCCCTCTGTCCCTCTCTTTCCCCATTTTTCCCCTTCTCTCCCCTTCTTTCCCCCTCTTTCTCCCTCTTCCCCCTCTGTCCCTCTCTTTCCCCCTATTTCCCCATTTTTCCCCTTCTCTCCCTCTCTCTCTACCTCTTTCCTTCTCTCTATGTCTTTATCCTTTTTTCTCTTTTTTCCTTTTTTTATTATTTTTTCACTTTACTCTGTCACCATCTCTTCCTTACTTCACTCCATTTTTTTTCTCTTCTAACCCAATCATTGGGGTTCCACTATCAGTCAGTCATGAGATCTGTTCACTATTTACTTTACCAGAAACTGTCAAGCTTTTTTGGCTTTGTATTCAAAGTATTCTATGCAAAGGCGGCAAAGTATGCAATGAAAAATACAACATGATAGATATTTTTTAACTATCATTTATCAATGTGCAATGTGTAAACTGATAAATTAATCCATAGCAACTCATTTAGATTGTTTGTTAAGTCTACCTAAAATCTCATTTAGTGACATCGGTTGCGGACTCATTGTAAGGAGCTGTCAGTATTAATTTTGGGAAGCTTTTATAAACAGCATGATAATGCATTTCACAAGTCGTACTAGCGAGTTAATGTAATTGGTCGTTAATTCGCTTTTTTTGTTTAGAGAGCACAACTCCAGCTCACAAATGATAATCAATTTTTTCGCGAGCTATTTCTTGAAACAAATAAAATATTATTTGAATTTTTTTCAGTATTTTCCAGTTTAGGCCATACTTTAATTGTTTTGCTTTCAGTTTTATATGCATATGCTGAGTTATATATGTTTTTGCTAGTTATGTTTAATGAATATTTATGTTTGTTGAATACTGTTTTAAAGACTGTTTCAGTTAGACTCACATGTTTCTTTAAGTTGGTTGCTTTTGCCACTGTTTCTTTGCACACTCTGCTTTCCTTCTGAGCAATTGATTTTTTGACATTCCTTTAAACGCAGTTTCTCAGTTGGCTTTTGTCATTGCTCACTACTCTTGTATGGTACATATTTGTTAATGCCCATAAATGCCCATTATAAAACTGGGCATGCATGAATATTTATTTTATAGTTTGCCATTTAAATATTGTCATCAGTTAGTAGTTATTATTAAATAAGTCTGTATTCAAATGTATAAAAAAAATTGCCTCACCCATATTAACCCATGGGTGGACATGTTTACTCAAGATCAGCCCTCCCACCAAAAGTCTGGAAGTTTGAGTACTTACCTCAAGATCTCAACAAATCTCAGTAGCATGCTTTTCCAAAACTGACTTAAGTTGTTTGTTGCTTGTCTTTGGGGTAGCCACATTTGATGCGTAAGTGTTATTGCACCAAATGCTCCAATGATTACTGGAGTGATAGTTGTTCTTATATGCCTGCACTTTGTAATCTCCTCTCTGAATAGGAGATATTTCTCAACGTTTTCCTGTTTTGCTGCCAATGTTGTAGAAATTGGGTGCTGCCATATAAACATTATTAAAATGGCCCTCTTGCAGTCATTGTCCATTAAAGTGATATCTGACTGGTTTGTCAAATTGTGCTTGTCTGTCTAGATGTAGAATGCCCAGAGGTGTGAGAGATTGTGCGAGAGAGAGTGAATGCAAGAGATAGTGAGTGCGAGAGAAAGTGAGTGCGAAAAAATTAGTGTGAGAGATAGTGAATGCAAGATGAAGAAAGTGAGTGCAAAAGAGTGAAGCAGAAAGAAAGAGTGAGCAAGAGAGAGCAAGCAGAAAGGGAAAGTGAGAAAAATCGAGAGTGAGCAAAAGAGAGAGAGAGCGAGAGTGAGAGAGCGAGCTAGCAAAAAAGAGTGATAGAGAGGGCAAAAGAAAGAGGGCAAGAGAGAGGGTGAGAGAGAAGGCAAAAAAGTGAGAGAATGAAAGAGAGAGGGTAAGAGGGCAAAAAAGAGAGGGCAAGATAACGATGGCAAAAAAAGAGAGCGAGCGAGAGGGTGAGAGGGCGAGAGAGAGAGAGCGAGAGAGAGGGCGAGAGGGAGAGAGGCAGAGAAGGAGAGAGAGCAAGAGGGCGAGAGAGGGAAAGAGGGAGAAAGAGGGAGAGATGGAGAGAGTGAGAGAGGGAGAGAGAAAGAGTGAGAGATAGAGTTAGAGATAGAGTGAGAGATAGAGTGAGAGAGCGAGAGATAAAGTGAGAGAGCGAAAGAGCGAAAGAACGAAAGGGCGAAAGAGCGAGAGAGCAAAAGGTAGAGAGTGAAGCAGAGAGAGAGCAAGAAAAATCAAAAGAGTCAGAAAAAGCAGGAGAAAGCATGAGAAAAAGCCAGAGTGGAAAAAGGATGAAAGAAAAATAGAGGGATAAAGAGAGTGAAGAAAGAGAAGAAATGTCAAAGACAGAATTGGGATAGCGGAAGAATGGGGAAGGGCCCCGATCAAAATATGATGTAAAAAAAGGAGTCAAGAAGAAAAGCTATAAAAGGGAGATGCAGAGATGAAAGAGATAAAAGGTACCAGACATTGAGTTAGCTGTTAATCTTGTGTCTAGCCCGGTCAGTGATTTATCTAGAAACAGTTTTACTTTGCTATTAGTTTTCCTTCATGAATCAAGCAGCTATTGCTTCCGTACTCTGAGCATAACAACACAACATTGTACCAAACAGTTAGCTGTAGTTCCTAGTTACAGTTATTATATGTTGACCATTAGGTTATTGTATTTTATATCCGCAATGACTTATATATTGCACAATAGAAACAGCGTACAATATTTTCCATATTATATGATAACTCTATAAATTTACTATTCAAGTCACTCTTTTATATATTTTATATAAAAACGTAAAGTGATTTCAAAATTAAAAATAAAATAAATGCTTTGCATTTGAAAGAACAGCACAATATACTCAGAAAATAGTCAACAAAAGCATTCCCATTTTTTTTTCAATTATTAACTGTTGCAGCATCTAGAGAGTTGTTTAACAATTAACGACACTAGAGAGTTTTTAATTGTTAATTTCTAACTGCTAACTGTAAACTTTTAACTGTTACAATGTCTATCTGGTAATAAAGTATCCTAACTATGATGTTCTCTGCATGCAGTTTATTCCTTAGTGTACATGAATGGTATATCTTTACCACCTTCCCAGCTTGCCAAAAAGTTGTCAAACATTTCATTTTGAGCAACAGTGAAGTGGTTCTTCCAGTCTCCGATGTCCCCTACAAAATCCATGCACAATGTAGTGGCTACATAATGGCATACAATACCTACAAAACACAATGCACTCCAGTGAGTAAAACTTGTCAGAGCTTTACTCATCAGAGAGTATTGACTTCGATGAGTCAATGCTCAGGAAGCATTGACTCATCCGAGAGCATTGCTTCTAGTTGACTGGAAGCATTGTTCATTACTTATTTGCATAAGTTATTGTGAGCAGACAGTTTTATTTCAATTCAAAACTGTAAACCAATAAAATAATGCTTCAATCACTCAGACTATGTGTTGATTAAAATAATTATATACTACTTTGGTCAAAGAAACCTGTCTATTTTTAGCACAGACCGTTTCCGTCACATATATTGTCGTTTACAGCACGACAATATATGTGTGCTTATGACAACAAACAGATGCTTGTCTGTGGTTACTGCATTGCAATTGAGCAACAAACTGATATAAAGATGAGCGTTTTCAAATTTACATTGCATTTTTAATTTTTCAAATTTGTTTAAAATTGTGATTTTTGTTTTTGAATTTTAAATTTTAGTTTTTAAACTTTAAATTTTAAATTTAAATTTTAAATTGGAATTTAAGTTTAAATTTTTAATATTTACATTAGTAAAATTTTAGGCCTGTTGTACATACCGTGTTTTTCATAAACCACGTTATGTAACTAGTGGAACACGTTGAAGGTCTACTGAACTTATAATCACTTGACTTTTAATAGTCAAATTTATAATTAAAAGTTTATGTTTGGCTTAAAAAATGTATAAGTGGAGTCATTAGAGTTTTGTCAATTCAGCACTAATAGAAGTACGAAGCAGTCTGACTTGAATTATTTTGGTATTTGAAAGTAAATAATATATTGCCTAGGTAGCAATACAAATATGTAATTATCATCTCTTGGTTGTACCAAAGAGCAATGAACGGTAAGGGAAAGCATATTAAAGTTTGGTTTCAATAGTGTTGTGCTTTGTTTGATAATTAGTTATATTTATATTAATGATGATATTAATATTCACACAATTTTAAAATTTCAATGAATCACACGGCTTGACACAAAATTGACCAATCGAAAGTCAAAAACTAGTCGACGCTGATTGGTCGCTGTTCAAAATACATCTTTCTAATTGGTTATGCCATTTTGGCACCTACACTCTTCCTATACAGCTTATTAGTAAATACTATACTACATAGGCGTGAATAAAAAGGAGTAGTCATCACCACTTCGATATACCAGAGTGTGATGAGAAGCAAAGGAAAGCAGCTAAGTTGGGCTTGAATAGTGTTTTCAGTAATTTAACACTTAGCTATAATTAGGCTAATAATGATATGAAACTGTTATAATGCCACAGGCTACAGATTATAATTATATAGGCTCTAATGTAGCACTTAAAATAAACATAAATTATTTTTAGCTATTATTAAGCACTAAAACACCAATAAGGAAGTATCTCTTCCCGCCATACAATCAATGACTCACTTTTTTGTTATTACAGAAGCTGAGAAACCAGATTATAAATTCTTTAATTCTTTTAAATAACTATAACTTTGAGTAGGTTTAGTTTTCAGTTGAATCAGCAAAAAACCGGTAACCATATATTACCTTTTCTAAAAATCTGTAGAGTTGCACTTTTAACTTCTTCATAAAAGTCTTCAGGATCTACAAGACTAGCCTAAAACAATAACAAATAAAATACAGAAGGGTTGTAGACATCAGCAGAGACAGGAAATATAAGTCTAGCTTATTATAAACATAAAGATGACACTACCATCACTGGCATGAGCGAGAATACTGCTAATTACAAACAAGAGAGTCCTGACACACCTGAATGACTTATTAGATACTAAGTTGTCATAATGAAAGTGAGGGTACCCATAGGAGTGTTAACCGAGGTGTATTAAAGGGGTGTTAAAAGGGTGGTCACACGAAAGCCGAAACGAACTAAACGACGCAAAACGACGTCGTTATCAGTTGTAAACTATTCGGCGGAAGACATTTCTGGCCGAAAAGAATCATTTCGGTCCTGCTCAAAATTTTGAGGCCAAACCCTTGCTCTTATTGGCTGGTTAAAATTCTAGCGGACATGCGTCACATTTCTCCTTACGTGCGTGGGAACAAAGTCAAAAAAGAAATGAGACGATCTTTTTACTTCGTTAAAAAAACAACACGAAGCAATTTACGACAAGGCTCACTCGGACTTGTGATTGTGTTGCATAAATGTAAGATGTTGCACTTAAGTTTTGCATAAATGTAAGATAATGGTTGTGGTTATCTTTCTATCTTTCGTGTAGAATAGAAGTGATGTGTCATACTCATCCTGATGAAGAATCGTTGACTGATTTATTTACCTAAAACCAAAGTACTATGATAAATACTGTTTTTGCTTGTTATGTACTCAGCATAGAAAAACATTCATACGTTAATAAGAAATATAATTCTGATGATGGGAAGGGTTGGCAAAATCTTTGTATCGAGTGATTTTTTTGAGCAGCTGAACGATCTTCTGATAAATCTGCTGCTTAGTTATAATTAATAATTGTTCCTCAAAGTATTTTGTTGGCAATAGAAATATTTAGCTCAAATACATAAAAATTACCAATGAAACAGTGTCCTGACTCCATGCGTATGGTATCTAGAAAGCAAAGTGACTTCGGATGCCGTGTGACATGTGGCTTAGCCGAACCGAACCAAAATAACCTCCGAGCCAAACCAAACCTAAGTCGGTTCGGCCATCGTGTGACCACGGCTTAACCCTATTCCAATTAAACGCAACTACTAAATTTTTCCTAGAATTGTGAGAGGCACATGACTTTAATGTGACTGCTTTGTATGTACTCAATCACTATTTCCTGCGAGTCAAGTATCCTGACAAACTGCAGTGGTGGAGTATCAGAGTGTGTTACAGTTGTTAGTAGTGAATCTAAGATGTTCTGGTTTAGCACATGATCAATATCTTCAAATAATACTATAACAACACTTAATCAGTTTCTTTAAGCTAATATTTCTGCTTGACTTTATCTCTACATTACCATTGAACCTAGCATCTCCATTGTTTCTTTAGAGAGAGGTCCTGTTGTCTTCCCTACTTTCATCTTATCAAAGTTTACAGCTTCAGCTATCTCTTTCACCAGTTCTGGTGATCTGTTGGTACCCATGAACTCATTCACTTTTTGGATGGTATCCAGAGGGTTCTGTAAAAGTTTAGAGACAAATCAGTTGAGAAAAAGAGGATTAAATGGTACTGCTCAAGGTACACGTATAAATAGTGTTCATCTTTGACAGCTTTACCTAGAACCTAGTTGATATCCTAAAGTAAAAAGTGGTTGCTCAGGAAATGGATTTCAATCAAGCAAGTTTTTAAAAACAGTCTATTGCTGTGCTCAAAACATGAAAATTAATACTTCAGTTTCAATTTCATGTTTAGTGAATCTTCTTTGCTTATTACAATCAACACTGGAAGACTTACCCAAATATTTGCTTATCTTTAGCAAAACTTGCTAGCATCTAGCAGAGCACAAATTTATGAAGAGGTGAATAAGATACTCACACATTACACTCACCAGGCACTTATACTATCATGAAAATCCTTGTTAATAGTTAAATATTGGGGTAACATCAAGGTGCCTGATATGACCTCTTCACCACAGTTTGCAACGCATTCAAGTCAACATTTGAGAGGTCTTTAGACATGAACAAACGATGTACTTGATACTGTACTACTAAAAAAAATCTTATTGATCTACACTTCCTTTTCCTACTACTCACTGTTTTCAAATCTTCGTAGAAGACAACAAGAATGTTTGACTCATCTTTGAGAGACCACATGTGTGCAATGTAGTCAAAGTATCTCCCATAGGGAAGGTCCGTTTCATGGAGAAACAACTCCATGAATTGCGCAAAAGTTATGTTTTCAAAAGGATTTGGTTCATCATCCAATAATGGTATTTTCTGTAATAAAAATTATTTACAGTAAATAACACATGTAACTCTAAAATAAAAAATGTTTTTGATAAGAGATAAACTCAGAGACTTACTCTACTTGACTAGTAAAAACTAGATTGATATAACAGGCATAACTTGTAACACAGAGCTAGAGCTATAACAGTGTTTTAAAGGCAATAGTAAAAAATTAGTTATATATAGTTTTGTGTCAACTTGACAGAGTAAAATAAAGATATATTGGAGACACTTGCTAATGCTTAAATACTCGTTCTGCTGAAATGTAACAGTTTAGTGCTAGACAACAACAGTCAAAAAGATACTTACCCTTTACTAATAGCCCTAAGGTGAATTTGGATCAATTGCTATTCAGAACTACTAACTCTGCTAAAATACAATTGTGTTGTGTTAGATAATAAAAGTCAACAAGATACTTACTATGTTCTTGTAATGGTAGTAAAACGAAACACACGTGTCCTTTGGGTTCCTCATCACTACAAACATAAAAGGGATAATACAGATATTTAAGTATAGATTCATACAACGTGTGCAGTGTACAAGATTAGACTACACACTGTTTGTTAATAATCAACTTACCCACAACAGTCTTCGCTTTTCTGAACTCCGCTGGCAGGACATCAGTTCGGTAGTGAGTGTTCACAGCCCGAGGAGAAGGGAATGGCTTACTGCTGAAACTTATTGGAGAGGCATCTATCATCAAAAAACCTTTTGATGTTCTGATGTAGTCAGCTGATCCTTTTAGTAACATCATCATTGTTTCCCACATAAAGTGAGTCCCTGAGTATAACGAATATCTAAATGAACTGAGGTGTCCTAAGTCATCTGTAGCTTCTGTAATGGTTATTATAAATGTAATGCGTGTACAATGAACTTTTGCCATATGATTTTCATTCGTTTTCGGCGTTGACATAGAAAGGCGAAAGTTTCGTATAAAGGGATATAGAAACCTATAGTAAATATCTAATGCAAACACCCTCTGGTAAAAATCATCAAAATTTTATATACGTACTGTACATATTACAAATTAGTAACAAAACGAGATATTAACCTTATAGTAACTATAGCTACCTACAGTAACTTTAGTGGATTTAGTGGTTATGATCTGCAATAAAATGTAACGTTACAATGTAAAGTGTGCAGTACATAGCATAGGGAGTTCTTACTTTCGAGAAAGACGTATAACACAAATGCTGAATTTAACTTAAATGAATCTAGCTTACTAATTTCACTGAACTTCAACTTTTTCACCGCTAAATCTTATCACCCATCTGTTAGCGGTTTCGTTTTCGCAATTACTAATAACGAACGAATAAATCTGAACTGAGTGAGCTCGAGCATCGTATCTCTTTTATTCATTGTTAGAGGGACTTTGGCGAATAGCGTATTGGCTTTTTTGGCATATCGCCAAATTTAAATTTCGAGAAAAGTCTTTGTTCCTTTGTATGGCAAAAAATATGTTGTATGGATAGGGTGAAAAATGAGCGTGTTCTACATCGCAAGGCAAAAAAAAGTATAACAGGGTTGCCGAAACCTGAGGCCGCACTGTTCACCTGTTTCATTAGACTGTGAGCTGATTATGGATATATTTGATATGCTTCAGGGATCCTGTAGCTCCCAACCCGCATTACAGAAAAACACTTAAAGATGAGCACAAAATTTTAGTAAATTGCTTCAGAAGGTATCTATATTTGTCTATCACTTGCGATTGTTTTTGTTGTTTGAGGTGATCTGATGATTTCAAAATTAAAACCGATAAAACTTGATCATGGTTAAAAAGGTCAGTCCAAGCAGAAATGAAATTATAACATCTATAGTTGCAAAGAGAGTAACAGAATAGAAATGTGCAACACTGCAACTTGAAAATAATAGTTTATATCAACTATCTCAACAATAACAGCTAGTGACGTCTTCATGCATGTATCTTTTTTCTGAGCGTTTTAATCACAATGAAGTTTTGTCAAATTTAGTCTTGAAACATTCTGGCAGTCAGACCACCTCAAACAAAAACAATCACGAATGATAGAAAAATACTAATACTTTTTGGTAAAACCTACTAAAATTTTGTGTAAATTCATCTTTAAGGCAAAGTGCTGTACACTACAAGAAGTTGACATTAAGAAACCAAAACTATTCATGTCTATCCTATTGTCAAACACTAGCTTCATCTCAGTGCAAATTCTGTAAACACAGTTGGAATTCCTTGACATAATGACACGTTTATACATGTATTTATAGCTGCTTGACCTTGACTTTATCAGATAGATGAACTATGAACTTTCCGTCTGCAAGCTATCAACTTTTGTCGTAAGATCGATACTCGTGATATACATGTATACTGATACTCCACATGTACATAGGTTTAATACCGATACTCCACATGTACATAGGTATAATACTGATACTCCACATGTACATAGGTTTAATATTGATACACAACATGTACATAGATTTAATACTGATACTCCACATGTACATAGGTGTAATACTAATACTACACATGTACATAGGTTTAATACCGATACACCACATGTACATAGATTTAATACTGATACTCCTCATGTACATAGGTTTAATACTGATACTCCACATGTACATAGGTTTAATAGCAATGTGGAATGTTCTTGACATCAGCGTTCTTGAAACGTCGAAAATGTGCCGCAGAGAAGATTGTAAGGTAAAAAAGCTGTGTAACCTATCGAGATTAAAAAGTCCAGACTACTCAATTGAGTCAACTTTCAAATGCTGGCTCTCATTGCAAAGTCAGTTAACATATCGCCTTTAATATTAGTTTTAAATAGGCACTTTATGTGTTTTAATGTTTGTAGGTGCGTTTATATATCTGACGTGCCCTAGCTTGAGCAGGTAGTAAACTATGAACTCTTTGTCAACAGCCAGTCAATTATTTGAGAATGATTGATAGTTGCTGGTTGAATGTAGGAGATATGCTTGTCTAGTATTGTATTTCACAATAAAGGCCGGTGAACGCGGGTAACACTGAGCCAAATGGACAGGAACCAACTACTATTAAGAGCCAAAGATACTTTCCCATGACTGGTTGTTAGCTGAAACCTCTGATCTTGTGCATAAAAGGCAGTATGTTTAATTCAGTACCATGTACCAACCCTACTGGAAGATAAGCTCCGCTCTGAGAGGCAACAGCTGCACTACTACTTTGAAGGTGTGACTTTGAATGCTTGTATAGGGTGTATTTGTGTGTATGTATGTGCATGTACAAGTGTGTGCGCGTGCTCGTGTGTGTGCATGCATTCATGTGCATGTGGGCACAAGGGCATACGCGCATGCGAACGTAAAGGTGCGCATGCGGGCTCGTGTGTGAATCAAAACTGTCTTCAAAATGTAAAATCGAAATGCTTACCATTTTTAGGAAAAGTTGCTAGTAGGAAGTCTGAGTCATTCCATTTGTATTCTTCCAAATCACTTCGTGCTTTCGGAAAAACGTTCTTGTCCATGACAATGGCAGCGACCTTTACAGAGCCATCATCACTCACAAAGTATTGCCCTGTCGCAGCTCCAGACATGAGCAGAGGTGAAAGGCCTGCCATAGTTTCTTTCTAAGAATAACAAAGAATAATATATTTACTATGAACATGCTGCGGCGAAGTTGGATAAATATCTACGAATATGAACATTGTTTAAGATGAATTTGCACAAAAATCTAGTAGATTTGATCAAAACATATCATTATTTATCTATTATTTGCGATTATTTTTGATGTTTGAGATGATTTGACTGCCAGGATATTTCAAGATTAAAATCAACAAAACTCGGTCGCGATTAAAACGATCAGATAAAGAATGCATGTAAAATGGCATCACTAGTTGTTATCACTGTGATAGTTAATATCGGATATTGTGTTCCAGTCGCAGCGCTACTCACCGCTATTCTGTCGGTCTCTTTGCAACTATAGATGTCATAATCACATTTTCGCTTGATCTGAGCGTTTTGATCGCGATCAAATTTTGTTGATTTTAATCTTGAAATACCCTGGCAGTCAGATCACCTCAAACATCAAAAACTTGATCGTGGCTAAAACGTTCAGTTCAAGCAGAAGTGAAATTATAACATCTATAGTTGCAAAGAGAGTAACAAAATAAAAATGTGCAACACTGCAACTTGAAAATAATAGTTTATATCAACTATCTCAACAATAACAGCTAGTGACGTCTTCATGCATGTATTTTTCTTCTGAGCATTTTAATCACAATGAAGTTTTGTCAAATTTAGTCTTGAAACATCCTGGCAGTCAGATCACCACAAACATCAAAAACAATCGCACATTATGGAAAAATGCTGATACTTTCTGATAAAATATACTGAATTTTTGTGTGAGTTCATCTTTAACACAGGCTGCCTGAGAATAGAGACATGTAAATGCTGTCATGTAAAAGCTTGAGTAGATCTGGTTTCTCCTTTATTGAATTCAATTGTCTGACTACAGTAGGATCTCTTTTTCAACTATAATATTATATTATAACATCGTATGTTATAAACCATCTAGTTCAACTTGATGTTTAGAATATTTGCTCAAGCAAGCTCATTTTGATTGGAAAGTACCTATGCCAACTCCCTAGTTACGGTATACTTACAGTAGTGGCTTCACTGGCTGATAGTGATGTTGGTTGGTAAGATCAATCGGTGTCAGTTACCTTTAGCGTGCAGACTATATTTATAATCTGTAATAATTTATCAAACGTAATCCCTAGCTTTGCGGTTCAACGGAAAGAAAATTCTAGATTATTTTCATGTTGTAATCATTTCATCAGCTAATCCCATTTGTCAATGCTCATCTACTGCTACGCTATGCAGGCATTTGTCCCAAATATTCACTACAACATCTGATCATTTGAAAATATCTTGTAAGCGATGAATGTAGAAATTTGAAGAACACCATTTATCAAGGTGTGCCCTCACAAGTTTCCAGAGCTGGCCTATATTCACTGTCGTATGATAACTGTATGACACGCTCTTATCTACTAAAGTGGTCTCTACGCACAGTCCCGTGTGATGTAAGAAAACACTGGTCTCTAGTAATCACATACAACCCTGAAAAATCTGTTAGTGAATTTTGTGATAAATGTATGCTGCCAAATTACACATGAGCTATACTAATAAAACATCTCATAACAACGCATTTCTTCTGGTGAAATGCCAGAATAACTAAGGGTGCATAACTCCTGAATATAGGAAATAGTAGTCAACATATCAGAGATGTCTTTAAGGTGTCATCTACTTGTGATTATAAAAATACAGTCTGTTTGATGTACTTTAAGAAACTGTTTATTATAAGGATGCATGAAAAGTAGATAGTTTTTACCATAGATATAGTAAACCCTAGATATGCGAATAATCAAAACAAGTGAGGCCTATAATTAGCATGACGCAACGTCATGGTGATGTGCAAAGCGAATCAGCTGATCTATTAACTCCTATTGATTTAGCACTAAAAACTGCTCAATTTTTCCATAGCTTGTGCATCTGAGACTGCATATTTTATTGAACATATGTAAAACCTATATACAGTAATACTTCAACTTACGAGTGCCCTAACGTATGAGAAATTTGAGATACGAGCCAGCTTTTAAGCAAGTTTTAGCACTAACATACGAGCCATGTTTGAGATACAAGCACAAGAGTCAGTTGCCAAGTATGTCGGAGGTGTTTTATGAGAACAGCATCACTCTGTATTTTTCAACTGCTCAAATTATACTTTTGTACCATGTTTTTGTGCGCGATTTTCAGTGCTGAATTATGTGAATTAAAAGTACCGTGCGTGGACCGAAAATTTGCCAGTAAAAGGATAGATAATGCAAAGAAAAAGTGAATGATAACAATAGATATTAAACGGAAAATTATTGAAAAATATGCAAAATATGTATGCGTGATTGAGCTAGCTCAGCAATATGACAGAAATACATCCACAATTATCAAACACAAATATTACATTCAATGCAATTAGTTTGCAAAAGGACTAACCATAGTTTCTAAACAACGCAGCGATCGCAGAAGCTGTAAATTTTGATAAGATGAAAGTAGGAAAGACAACAGGACCTCCATCTAAAGAATCAATGGAGATGCTAAAATCAATGGTAATATAAAAAATTAAATTGTGTAGAAGTAACAAATATAGAAGCTATTTTTTGTATGAGATTACTGGAAGTTAGTGTTGGTCTACACTAGTGTTTAATCGCATAAACAACCAATAGAGTTTGTGAAGGGGAGCATGCCACCTTCACAACTACTAAAGTTCTTGCAGTCTTTTACGGTGACTTCCTAGCACTTTAGTTTTAAAGGAAATCGTACTTTGTACGAGTGCCTAACTTCTGCTCACACAAGTGACACACATCATCATTTTCATCATAAACATCATCATCAGAAATCCATCAAGGCGAAGATGATTGTGCTATTGGTTATGATCTTCGGGGCGTGGCTCCCTAGACCGGCTGATCTCCAGCAGTTTGTTTCCAAGTGTCTTGCTTTATGTTTCACCACTCTTAATTTTTTGGTACTAGATCCAAAGTGGAGGTCGTTTTCAAATCTTAGATTTCGAGCAAATCTGTCTGTAGAAAAACCAATGAGATAGCTTGCCTGATTCTTTCCTAAGGACATCGTCGGTGCGTCTTAGGTTCTTCTATATCCCATCTATTCTTCTAAACATATCTCTTTATATGTGACTTGGTCGATCTATGATATTTTTATCCTATTTCTTCTTTATCCTATTTCTTCTTCCTATTTTCTTCTTCTTTATGGATAACAGCAAGTGTTCACATAACTCTGAGGTTTTTAACTGATTGAAAGAGGCCTCTGTCTTTCTAATGTTAATATTTGAAGTGAAACTTTCCGCAGCAAAGACAAATCTGTGAGTTGGTTTTGCAAGCTTCTGGAGTCATGGGCAATCAGCACACCATCCAAAGCAAATAACATTTCCCTTATGATTTTCTGGCATGTTTCTCTACAAGCCTTCAAATGTGCAACATTTAACAAGTCTACATTATGTCTGGTTTGAATACAAAAACATTGCATGTTGTTTTTAGAGACCACTTCCAAAATAGCCAAAAGATAGAGCAAGAAAAGCATAAATTCTAGAACATATCTTTGTTTTACGCCATTTACTAACTCAACCTCTTTGGAATTGTTCCCTCTCTGTGCTGCAAATGCTTTCCTGCCTCCGTGCAGGAAAGCATTGGTGCAATGAAATTATTGATTCAATTGACAGTATACAGAGAGTATCATTCTAGCAATGGAGAGCAAAGATATACTTTCATAACTATTCTATATATTAAATATTGACACTATATTGACATCTCTCAAGTCTTGAGGCACATTCTCATCTGAGCAAACCTTGAAAATCAGCTGATGTAAGTTTACTATTATCTCTGCCCAGTTTATTTTCAGATTTCTGGCAGAATACCGCATTTTCATGAAGTTCTGCATTTTTTGTGTTACATCTATCATATCTACTATTTCTTTTATGTCTGGAGCCTAGACAAAGATGTGGCCTTAGGTCATTCTTCAATGGTGTCAAAGTTTCGCTCATTAATCTTGAGAAATTGAGAAGTTAATCAAAATGATCAGCAAATTACTTCAGGATCGATGATCTTTTTTTTGTATTATAGGACTGGTATCATGATAGAGTTGGTAGAGAGTTGTAAGCTGGGTAGTCACAACTTACAGCTCTAGGTCAAGATCCAACTCTTGCATTGAAGTCACCAGCAACAACCATTTTATTTTTTTGTTGAGACTTTAAAAAGAACTTCTCACAGTTAGCTGTAAAATTCTTCCTTGTTCTCCTCCAGATCCATCGTTGTTGGTGCAAAAACACTTAGAATTGTAGTAAAAATATCTTCAGGCAAATATATCGTCAGTATTCTATGACAAATAGGTGAAGAATCTTCCTCTATATACCGAATTAGTGAGTTTTTGATAGCAAGCCAACTCCGAATTCTCTTCATTCTTGTTCCTTTTTGCTATTAAAAAACCGTATATCCGTGATGCACTAAATATGTATAACACCGTTGACAGGCCTCATTAGTAGGAGCTCTTTTTGTGCTATTTACATGTATAACCAATTTCCTCGCAATGAGAGCTGTTTTTCACTCCGGTCTACTTCCTCCAGTTCTATCAAACAGAGCTCTCTCTCATGCTCATCTCTGTAAAATTAATTTGTTCCCTGAATCTTAGCTTACTTTTAGCTGCAGCATAGAATGGGAAATGATCAGTGTGAACATTGTTTGTTCGGGCAGGCATGGTATCTCCATATTCTAATCATATTTACCAAAGAACTGCATACAATAACTGTCTCTAATATGGTTTGAAGTAAAACTAGTTCTCGCTCTCTTAGATTCACTCTCTCAGCATACAATAGACCATAGTATAGCAAGCACGGTAGGCTTAAATGGTTGATCAGAGGATCAGTTTGTCGATTTCTTTCGCAAGGTTATCACACCCTCTTTTTGAAGTGGTCTACTTCAGACCTTAAGATTGATACTATATTGGTTTAGTCAGAATAGACAGATTACCCACCGTACCTAATTAAATTCAATGGGTTGCCCTCCAAGTTGCGTGCATCTCCACCTGAGACAGGTTGTACTGAGCTATACATTTGCCGGTAGAAAGCGTTGCACCTGACCTGTCTGGCAACAGCAACTGCTTAACATGGTGAAAAGGCTTTCCATAGTACTTACTATCATACATGACGGCTTATTTCTGATGAGGTACTGTTTTAGTCCTTTTTTGTTTCTAGTGACAGTATTTTACCTCGACGACACTGTACTGACACATCTATGTTGACAACAAGCTAGATCATTTTCTGTATATTTTGGTGTCTACAGCATTTCTATAAGCTTGCTTGTTTTTTGTTTAAGGTTGGACCTGAACACCTTGAAGAGAATCATACAAAACTCAAAAAAGCAACTGTACAAATTTACAGAAAAGGTAATATACAATCAATGGTTTGTTACTGATTCTAAAATCCCATTAACTGAACCTCATAACCTTGCGGGTTGTAGAGTGTTAAGTGTACAATATGAATAAAGTGTTGTTCAGTTAGTATTTACTATCGGTGTTTCAGTGCATCCTGTTAGTTAATGAAATTATTTTCTTGAGTTTAAACTTGTTACATTGTAAGCTATCTAATTATAACTTAATGGTTGACTTGCAACAAAATTCACATTACAGTCATTTGGTATCAAAAGATTCACCATGTCTTACTCTGCTGTGTTGAAGGTGCAAAATATGTGGAAATGTGATTACAAGCTCTTAAAAGCTAAAAAAACGAACAGTTAATCGCCGCCATCACGAGACTGCCGTAGATTAGAATCTCTTTCCAAAACGGCTCAAATGGGACGTAGTTGGACAAAATGGTTTCTGTTTACACTTTCACGCAACCTCATTCGTCGAAATATTTTCACAAATATACTTCACGCATTCAATCAAACCATGTCTATTGTTCTTACGCGTCTATTTCATCATCATTGTAATGCTGTCACTTTTAGCACTGATATCTTATAGCTTACCGTGAAAATTCGTTTAAAGTTTTAATCTTCGCTCGAAGGAGTACATGTACATATCATTGTCTGATAAACATGACGAGCCTGTTGGTTACCTGTGATAATCGAATAATGCTCCAGAAATCATTTGCGAAGTATGGGTCACATGATCAGATTACGACTTGACGATTGCATCAAGCCGAAACAAAACTGTAAAGTAGCGAGCATCTATATTTGATACCGGGTCTTCGGTAAAACCCGAAGTGTTTGTCATAAACTAGTGCTACAAGAAGTTTTATATTGAGCCTTTTATTGACCTTTCAATTCACGTGAGAACATCACGTGACAAAACAATAACCAAATGTAATGACTACGTCAGATAAATAAACTGATTCCAGTCTATGGCAGCTTTACATTTTTGAGCTTTTAAGAGCTTGTAATCACATTTCCACATATTTTGCACCAACAACACTGCAGAGTAAGACATGGTGAATCTTTTGATACCAAATAACTGTAATGTAAACTTTGTGGCAAGTCAACCTTTAACAATACATATTAGACTACAACTTATTGATATAATGAGAGTATTCACAAGAATGTGCAAAATCAACAATTAATTACATTTTAGATAAAATTCAACTTAAACCTGTCATTATACCCTGTCAGATCTAGAGGTGATGACTACATGGTGCTACTGGTCAATGTACTGATTGGTCTCAATTGTTTATTAAACTTTGAATAGCAAAGAATTTATAAATTAGCCTGTTCGTGACATTTTTAAGCCAAGCAAAATAAGACTTATTCAAAGATTCTACTGAAATAATATTTAAATGTTTGTGTTAATTCTCAACCAGTTGTAAGTTTTGCTGACATTTAGCTTGTTCCACTAGCGGTATAAAATGGTTGTGTATGTGTGTGCGCGTGCGCGTGCGCGTGCGCGTGCGCGTGCGCGTGTGTGAGCATGCGTGTGTGCAACCGGCTTGAAGTCTTCAGCAATACAAACTAAAGGTGTTTTGCTAAAGATATACCAATTTAGTGCTCAGTTATAATACGAGTATAGTAACCATACGTAAGATTTTTTAGTCTAAAGTAGTATGTCTATCTTTTAGTTTGTACATAAGCTGATTAATGGAAAAATTTTGAGTTTACTATGCTAAATTGTAATGAAGTTGTCTGCTGCCAATTAATTTTGCGAATAAATATTGAATAATGCCTCTAGCTATCTATTTGACACAATTTGTTCTTTTGCAATTAAGTATTGTTCATTTTTTTGTAGTCTAATCTTTAAAGTTTTGCAATAAATTAAATCATTTATTACTGGAATGGCAGATATCAAGAATAATAAAGTTAGGCTTAAAACCTTTTTTTGGTGCATAAAGATAATATAATAAGACTAGTAGAGTTCTATTATCTTTATCTTTGCATATTGACCTGTTGGGCATTGACAAGTTTGAGTCACTTGAATTGTAAAAAACATTTTAAACTTTGCCCACTCATTATCAGCCATAGTGTCTTGAAAGCATCAAATAATCTGTTATAAATCTTTCCGAACTACATTTGTATGTTATTATTATGCCATTACATAGCGTATGCATTTTATAGGTGTCATTGGGGACTAGAAAAATCATTTCACTGTTGTGCAGAATGAAATGTTTGATGACTTTCTGGCAGACTGGGAAGGTGGTAAAGATATACCATTTGTGTACACCCAGGAAATGAATTGTTTGCCAAACACAATTTACCATCAACTAGATGATGCAGTTGTTTACTTCCATCCTAAAACAGTTGCAGAAACGTAGAATTTCTTGCTTTAAAAATCTATATTGAGCGAGGGATATATATATCCCTCACTCCTCCTCTTTCCCCCTCTCTTTCTCCCCCTCTTTCCCCTCTTTCCCCCTCTGTCCCTCTCTTTCCCCCTATTTCCCCATTTTTCCCCTTTGCTCCCCTTCTTTCCCCCTCTGTCCCTCTCTTTCCCCCTATTTCCCCCTCTTTCCCCTTCTCTCTCCCTCTCTTTCCCTCTTTCCTTCTCTCTATGTCTTTATCCTTTTTTTCTCTTTTTCTTCTTTTTTCAATCTTTTTTCACTTTACTCTGTCACCATTTCTTCCTTACTGCACTCCATTTTTTCTTTCTCTTCTAACCCAACCATTGGGGTTCCACTATCAGTCAATCATGAGATCTGTTCACTATTTACTTTACCAGAAATTTTCAAGCTTTTTTGGCTTTGTATTCAAAGTATTCTATGCACGGGCAGCAAAGTATGCAATGAAAAATACAACATGATAGATATTTTTAACTATCATTTATCAATGTGCAATGTGTAAACTGATAAATTAATCCATAGCAGTTCATTTAGATTGTTTGTTAGGTCTACCTAAAATCTCATTTAGTGACATCGGTTGCGGACTCATTGTAAGGAGCTGTCAGTATTAATTTTGGGAAGCTTTTATAAACAGCATGATAATGCATCTCACAAGTCGTACTAGCGAGTTAATGTAATTGGTCGTTAATTCGCTTCTTTTGTTTAGAGAGCACAACTCCAGCTCACAAATGATAATCAATTTTTTCGCGAGCTATCTCTTGAAACAAATAAAATATTATTTGAATTTTTTTCAGTATTTTTCAGTTTAGGCCATACTTTAATTGTTTTGCTTTTAGTTTTATATGCATATGCTGAGTTATATATGTTTTTGCTAGTTATGTTTAATGAAGATTTATGTTTGTTGAATACTGTTTTAAAGACTGTTTCAGTTAGACTCACATGTTCTTTGAATTGGTTGGTTGCTTTTGCAACTGTTTTTTTTTAAACTCTGCTTTCCTTCAGAGCAATTGATTTTTTGATATTCCTTTAGTTGCAGTTTCTCAGTTGATCTTTTGTCATTGCTCACTACTCTTGTATGGTACATATTTGTTAATGCCCATAAATGCCCATAATAAAACTGGGCATGCATGAATATTTATTTTATAGTTTGCCATTTAAATATTGTCATCAGTTAGTAGCTATTATTAAATAAGTCTGTATTCATATGTATAAAAAAATTTCCTCACCCATTTTAACCCATGGGTGGACATGTTTACTCAAGATCAGCCCTCCCACCAAAAGTCTGGAAGTTCGAGTACTTACCTCAAGATCTCAACAAATCTCAATAGCATGCTTTTCCGAAACTGCCTTAAGTTGTTTGTTGCTTGTCTTTGGGGTAGCCACATTTGATGCGTAGGTGTTATTGCACCAAATGCTCCAATGATTACTAGAATGATAGTTGTTCTTATATGCCTGCACTTTCCGATCTCCTCTCTGAATAGGAGATATTTCTCAACATTTTCCTGTTTTGCTGCCTATGTTGTAGTCATTGGGTGCTGCTATATATACATTATTAAAGTAGCCCTCTTGCAGTCATTGTCCATTAAAGTGATATCTGACCGGTTTGTCAAATTGTGCTTGTCTGTCTAGATGTAGAATGCCCAGGGGTGTGAGAGATTGTGCGAGAGAGAGTGAATGCAAGAGATAGTGAGTGCGAGAGAAAGTGAGTGCGAAAAAATTAGTGTGAGAGATAGTGAATGCAAGATGAAGAAAGTGAGTGCAAAAGAGTGAAGCAGAAAGAAAGAGTGAGCAAGAGAGAGCAAGCAGAAAGGGAAAGTGAGAAAAATCGAGAATGAGCGAAAGAGAGAGAGAGAGCGAGAGTGAGAGAGCGAGCTAGCAAAAAAGAGTGATAGAGAGGGCAAAAGAAAGAGGGCAAGAGAGAGGGTGAGAGAGAAGGCAAAAAAGTGAGAGAATGAAAGAGAGAGGGTAAGAGGGCAAAAAAGAGAGGGCAAGATAAAGATGGCAAAAAAAGAGAGCGAGCGAGAGGGTGAGAGGGCGAGAGAGAGAGCGAGAGAGAGGGCGAGAGGGAGAGAGAGGCAGTGAAGGAGAGAGAGCAAGAGGGCGAGAGAGGGAAAGACGGAGAAAGAGGGAGAGATGGAGAGAGTGAGAGAGGGAGAGAGAAAGAGTGAGAGATAGAGTTAGAGATAGAGTGAGAGATAGAGTGAGAGAGCGAGAGATAAAGTGAGAGAGCGAAAGAGCGAAAGAACGAAAGGGCGAAAGAGCGAGAGAGCAAAAGGTAGAGAGTGAAGCAGAGAGAGAGCAAGAGAAATCAAAAGAGTCAGAAAAAGCAGGAGAAAGCATGAGAAAAAGCCAGAGTGGAAAAAGGATGAAAGAAAAATAGAGGGATAAAGAGAGTGAAGAAAGAGAAGAAATGTCAAAGACAGAATTGAGATAGCGGAAGAATGGGGAAGGGCCCCGATCAAAATATGATGTAAAAAAAGGAGTCAAGAAGAAAAGCTATAAAAGGGAGATGCAGAGATGAAAGAGATAAAAGGTACCAGACATTGAGTTAGCTGTTAATCTTGTGTCTAGCCCGGTCAGTGATTTATCTAGAAACAGTTTTACTTTGCTATTAGTTTTCCTTCATGAATCAAGCAGCTATTGCTTCCGTACTCTGAGCATAACAACACAACATTGTACCAAACAGTTAGCTGTAGTTCCTAGTTACAGTTATTATATGTTGACCATTAGGTTATTGTATTTTATATCCGCAATGACTTATATATTGCACAATAGAAACAGCGTACAATATTTTCCATATTATATGATAACTCTATAAATTTACTATTCAAGTCACTCTTTTATATATTTTATATAAAAACGTAAAGTGATTTCAAAATTAAAAATAAAATAAATGCTTTGCATTTGAAAGAACAGCACAATATACTCAGAAAATAGTCAACAAAAGCATTCCCATTTTTTTTTCAATTATTAACTGTTACAGCATCTAGAGAGTTGTTTAACAATTAACGACACTAGAGAGTTTTCAATTGTTAATTTCTAACTGCTAACTGTAAACCTTTAACTGTTACAATGTCTATCTGGTAATAAAGTATCCTAACTATGATGTTCTCTGCATGCAGTTTATTCCTTAGTGTACATGAATGGTATATCTTTACCACCTTCCCAGCTTGCCAAAAAGTTGTCAAACATTTCATTTTGAGCAACAGTGAAGTGGTTCTTCCAGTCTCCGATGTCCCCTACAAAATGCATGCACAATGTAGTGGCTACATAATGACATACAAATACCTACAAAACACAATGCACTCCAGTGAGTAAAACTTGTCAGAGTTCGACTCATCGGAGAACATTGACTTCGATGAGTCAATGCACAGGAAGCATTGACTCATCCGAGAGCATTGCTTCTAGTTGACTGGAAGCATTAATCATTACTTATTTGCAAAAGTCATCGTGAGCAGACAGTTTTATTTCAATTCAAAACTGTAAACCGATAAAATAATGCTTTAATCACTCAGACTATGTGTTGATTAAAATAATTATATACTACTTTGGTCAAAGAAACCTGTCTATTTTTAGCACAGACCGTTTCCATCACATATATTGTCGTGTACAGCACGACAATATATGTGTGCTTATGACAACAAACAGACGCTTGTCTGTGATTACTGCATTGCAATTGAGCAACAAACTGATATAAAGATGAGCGTTTTCAAATTTACTCTGCATTTTTAATTTTTCAAATTTGATTTTAAATTGTAATTTTGGTTTTTGAATTTTAAATTTTAGTTTTTAAACTTCAACTTTTAAATTTAAATTTTAAATTGGAATTTAAGTTTAAATTTTTAATGTTTACATTAGTAAAACTTTAGGCCTGTTGTGCATACCGTGTTTTTCATAAGCCACGTTATGTAACTAGTGGAACACGTTGAAGGTCTACTGAACTTATAATCACTTGACTTTTAATAATAAAATTTATAATTAAAAGTTTATGTTTGGCTTAAAAAATGTATAAGTGAAGTCATTAGAGTTTTGTCAATTCAACACTAATAGAAGTATGAAGCAGTCTGACTTGAATTATTTTGGTATTTGAAAGTAAATAATATATAGCCTAGGTAGCAATACAAATATGTAATTATCACCTCTTGGTTGTACCAAAGAGCAATGAGTGGTAAGGGAAAGAATATTAAAGTTTGGTTTCAATAGTGTTGTACCTTGTTTGATAATTAGTTATATTTATATTAATGATGATATTAATATTCACACAATTTTAAAATTTCAATGAATCACACGGCTTGACACAAAAGTGACCAATCGAAAGTCAAAAACTAGTCGACACTGATTGGTCGCTGTTCAAAATACATCTTTCTAATTGGTTATGCCATTTTGGCACCTAAACTCTTCCTATACACCTTATTAGTAAATACTATACTACATAGGCGTGAATAAAAAGGAGTAGTCATCACCACTTCGATATACCAGAGTGTGATGAGAAGCAAAGGAAAGCAGCTAAGTTGGGCTTCAATAGTGTTTTCAGTAATTTAACAATTTGTTATAATTATGCTAATAATGGTATGAAACTGTTATAATGCCACAGGCTACAGATTATAATTATCTAGGCTCTAATGTAGCACTTTGAATAAACATAAATTATGTTTAGCTATCATTAAACACCGAAACACCAATAAGGAAGTATCTCTTCCCGCCATACAATCAATGACTCACTTTTTTGTTATTACAAAAGCTGAGAAACCAGATTATAAATTCTTTAATTCTTTTAAATAACTATAACTTTGAGTAGGTTTAGTTTTCAGTTGAATCAGCAAAAAACCGGTAACCATATATTACCTTTTCTAAAAATCTGTAGAGTTGCACTTTTAACTTTTTCATGAAAGTCTTCAGGATCTCCAAGACTAGCCTAAAACAATAACAAATAGGAAAAATACAGAAGAGTTTTAGACATCAGCAGAGACAGGAAATAAGTCTAGCTTATTATAAACATAAAGATGACACTACCATCACTGGCATGAGCGAGAATACTGCTAATTACAAACAAGAGAGTCCTGACACTCCTGAATGACTTATTAGATACTAAGTTGTCATAATGAAAGTGAGGGTACCCATAGGAGTGAATAACCGGGGTGTATTAAAGGGGTGTTAAAAGGGTGGTAAAACGAACTAAACGACACAAAACAACGTCGCTATCAGTTGTAAACTATTCGGCGGAAGACATTTCTGGCCGAAAAGAATCATTTCGGTCCTGCTCGAAATTTTGTGGCCAAACCCTTGCTCTTATTGGCTGGTTAAAATTCTAGCGGACATGCGTCACATTTCTCCTTACGTGCGTGGGAGCAAAGTCAAAAAAGAAATGAGACGATCTTTTTACTTCGTTAAAAAAACAACACGAAGCAATTTACGACAAGGCTCACTCGGACTTGTGATTGTGTTGCATAAATGTAAGATGTTGCACTTAAGTTTTGCATAAATGTAAGATAATGGTTGTGGTTATCTTTCTATCTTTCATTTAGAATAGAAGTGATGTGTCATACTCATCCTGATGAAGAATCGTTGACTGATTTATTTACCTAAAACCAAAGTACTATGATAAATACTGTTTTTGCTTGTTATGTACTCAGCATAGAAAAACATTCATACGTTAATAAAAAATATAATTCTGATGATGGGAAGGGTTGGCAAAATCTTTGTATCGAGTGGTTTTTTTGAGCAGCTGAACGATCTTCTGATAAATCTGCTGCTTAGTTATAATTAATAATTGTTCCTCAAAGTATTTTGTTGGCAATAGAAATATTTAGCTCAAATACATAAAAATTACCAATGAAACAGTGTTCTGACTCTATGAGTATGGTATCTAGAAAGCAAAGTGACTTCGAATGCCGTGTGACATGTGGCTTAGCCGAACCGAACCAAAATAACCTCCGAGCCAAACCAAACCTAAGTCGGTTCGGCCATCGTGTGACCACGGCTTAACCCTATTCCAATTAAACGCAACTACTAAATTTTTCCTAGAATTGTGAGAGGCACATGACTTTAATGTGACTGCTTTGTATGTACTCAATCACTATTTCCTGCGAGTCAAGTATCCTGACAAACTGCAGTGGTGGAGTATCAGAGTGTGTTACAGTTGTTAGTAGTGAATCTAAGATGTTCTGGTTTAGCACATGATCAATATCTTCAAATAATACTATAACAACACTTAATCAGTTTCTTTAAGCTAATATTTCTGCTTGACTTTATCTCTACATTACCATTGAACCTAGCATCTCCATTGTTTCTTTAGAGAGAGGTCCTGTTGTCTTCCCTACTTTCATCTTATCAAAGTTTACAGCTTCAGCTATCTCTTTCACCAGTTCTGGTGATCTGTTGGTACCCATGAACTCATTCACTTTTTGGATGGTATCCAGAGGGTTCTGTAAGGTTTTAGAGACAAATCAGTTGAGAAAAAGAGGATTAAATGGTACTGCTCAAGGTACATGTATAAATAGTGTTCATGTTTGACAGCTTTACCTAGAACCTAGTTGATATCCTAAAGTGAAAAGTGGTTGCTCAGGAAATGGGTTTCAATCGAGCAAGTTTTTAAAAACAGTCTATTGCTGTGCTCAAAACATGAAAATTAATACTTCAGTTTCAATTTCATGTTTAGTGAATCTTCTTTGCTTATTACAATCAACACTGGAAGACTTACCCAAATATTTGTTTATCTTTAGCAAAGCTTGCTAGCATCTAGCAGAGCACAAATTTATGAAGAGGTGAATAAGATGCTCACACATTACACTCACCAGGCACTTATACTATCATGAAAATCCTTGTTAATAGTTAAATATTGGGGTAACATCAAGGTGCCTGATATGACCTCTTCACCACAGTTTGCAACGCATTCAAGTCGACATTTAAGAGGTTTTTAGACATCAACAAACGATGTACTTGATACTGTACTACTAAAAAAACCTTATTGATCTACCCTGCCTTTTCCTACTACTCACTGTTTTCAAATCTTCGTAGAAGACAACAAGAATGTTTGGCTCATCTTTAAGAGACCACATGTGTGCAATGTAGTCAAAGTATCTCCCATAGGGAAGGTCCATTTCATGGAGAAACAACTCCATAAACTGCGCAAAAGTTATGTTTTCAAAAGGATTTGGTTCATCATCCAATAATGATATTTTCTGTAATAAAAATTATTTACAGTAAATAACACATGTAACTCTAAAATAAAAAATGTTTTTGATAAGAGATAAACTCAGAGACTTACTCTACTTGACTAGTAAAAACTAGATTGATATAACAGGCATAACTTGTAACACAGAGCTAGAGCTATAACAGTGTTTTAAAGGCAATAGTAAAAAATTAGTTATAGTTTTGTGTCAACTTGACAGAGTAAAATAAAGATATATTGGAGACACTTGCTAATGCTTATATACTCGTTCGTCTGAAATGTAACAGTTTAGTGCTAGACAACTACAGTCAAAAAGATACTTACCCTTTACTAATAGCCCTAAGGTGAATATGGATCAATTGCTATTCTGAACTATTAACTCTGCTAAAATACAATTGTGTTGTGTTAGATAATAAAAGTCAACAAGATACTTACAATGTTCTTGTAATGATAGTAAAACGAAACACACGTGTCTTTTGAGTTCCTCATCACTACAAACATAGAAGTGATAATACAGATATTTAAGTATAGATTCATACAACGTGTGCAGTGTACAAGATTAGACTACACACTATTTGTTGATAATCAACTTACCCACAACAGTCTTCGCTTTTCTGAACTCCGCTGGCAGGACATCAGTTCGGTAGTGAGTGTTCACAGCGCGAGGAGAAGGGAATGGCTTACTGCTGAAACTTATCGGAGAGGCATCTATCATCAAAAAACCTTTTGATGTTCTGATGTAGTCAGCTGATCCTTTTAGTAACATCATCATTGTTTCCCACATAAAGTGAGTCCCTGAGTATAAAAAATATTTAAATGAACTGAGGTGTCCTAAGTCATCTGTAGCTTCTGTAGTGGTTATTATAAATGTAATGCGTGTACAATGAACTTTCGCCATATGATTTTCATTCGTTTTCGGCGTTAACATCGAAAGGCGAAAGTTTTGTATAAAGGGATATAGAAACCTATAGCAAATATCTAATGCAAACACCCTCTGGCAAAAATCATGAAAATTTTATATACGTGCTGTACACAGTGTTCGAAATGGGGGGGGGGGTACGCAGGGGTACGGGCGTACCCCTAAGAAGAATTAGTGGGGGTACTCCCTAGGACGCGTACCCCCTCATATAAGGTTGCTCATCTACTATATATTTCTCGTATCGTATACCGGTATAGGTCGGTTATTCAGCTACAGATCTTAAAATCTTGAAACTCATATTCCGTACCGAAGTGGATTCGATCTCGGACCAAGCCGTTCAAAAGTCTTACGCCTAGCCCACTGGACCATAGAAGTTAAATTGCTAGTATTCCAATATAAGGCATTATATCAGAGCAATACCTAACTGCTTTACGTATGACGCGGGTCACAGCATAACGTCACGATAAGCTGTTCGCTCACCTGTTCGCTCTCTGCCTAATAGCAAAACTCTCACTACTTCTCATTGTTTATAAGACAAAAAACTTTTCTCATGATATGTAGTTTGAAAGTTAGAATGGCAAATGTTGTAATATGTTAAATACAAATCAATTTTCTGTCCAAATACTCTCCTATTACACGGGCAACGCCAGGTGGCACAGCTAGTATCTTATTAAATGCGGTAAAACCCGGAATGAAGTGAAATATTCACGCGTTTTGTCCTTTTCTTCCTGAACTTATATTAGCTAGAGTTCGTTACACTGAAAACAGTGCACGTGTTTGGGATGAGAGAAATACGCTACTGATCTTTAATTTCTTCAGTCAGTTTTTTGCTATTATAGCCGATCAACTAGATTGTTTTATTAAAAACCTGAGAACCGATCAGTTTTTTATCAATTCATAATGAAACAGCATGGGCCAATAGATAACTTCTTTAAAGGTGAGTAAGAATTAGTGACTGTCATGAATTTAGAGTTTGTATTTAAAAAAATAGTGAGTGACTGAGCTTATCATATAATAATATTCATGGTGGCTTGGAGATGGAACTGTCTTGTGTCTGGGGTCTGTGTGGACTGTCAATAGGGTTTTTTGACTCACTCACATCCCAACCTGGAGTCTCCATAGTCATAGAGCACACAGGTTGTGCAGCTAAGCCCACTTTTAATTTCTTACTGAACACATATCAGGATTTTAAGTTATGGAAAACAGCATAATTTAGGGGCATTCATGCTAAAAAGATTTCGGGGGAGTACCCCCGGACCTCCCTCTACTTGAGAGGGGCCACGCCCCTCTCAGACTCACCCTGTGAACGACGAGCAGGGCCGTTGGCCCTGGACACTACCCTCCTGGCATGACAGAGAGTACCCCCAAGAATCTCTCTCCACTTCAGACACTGGCTGTACATATTACAAATTAGTAACAAAACGAGATATTAACCTTAGTAACTATAGCTACCTACAGTAACTTTAGTGGATTTAGTGGTTATGATCTGCAATAAAATGTAACGTTACAATGTAATATGTGCAGT
Source organism: Watersipora subatra (assembly GCF_963576615.1). NCBI lineage: Eukaryota > Metazoa > Bryozoa > Gymnolaemata > Cheilostomatida > Watersiporidae > Watersipora > Watersipora subatra. The sequence goes on along the minus strand of NC_088716.1, from coordinate 48,186,354 downwards.
ACATAGCATAGGGAGTTCTTACTTTCGAGAAAGACGTATAACACAAACGCTGAATTTAACTTAAATGAATCTAGCTTACTAATTTCACTGAACTTCAACTTTTTCACCGCTAAATCTTATCACCCATCTGTTAGCGGTTTCGTTTTCACAATTACTAATAACGAACGAATAAATCTGAACTGAGTGAGCTCGAGCATCGTATCTCTTTTATTCATTGTTAGAGGGACTTTGGCGAATAGCGTATTGGCTTTTTTGGCATATCGCCAAATTTAAGTTTCGAGAAAAGTCTTTGTTCTTTTGTATGGCAAAAAATATGTTGTATGGATAGGGTGAAAAATGAGCGTGTTCTACATCGCAAGGCAAAAAAAAAGTATAACAGGGTTGTCGAAACCTGAGGCCGCACTGTTCACCTGTTTCATTAGACTGTGAGCTGATTATGGATATATTTGATATGCTTCAGGGATCCTGTCGCTCCCAACCCGCATTACAGAGAAACACTTAAAGATGAGCACAAAATTTTAGTAAATTGCTTCAGAAGGTAGATATCTATATTTGTCTATCAGTTGCGATTGTTTTTGTTGTTTGAGGTGATCTGAGGATTTCAAAATTAAAACCGATAAAACTTGATCGTGGTTAAAACGTTCAGTCCAAGCAGAAGTGAAATTATGACATCTATAGTTGCAAAGAGAGTAACAGAATAGAAATGCGCCACACTGCAACTCGAATGCAATAGCTGATATTAACTATAGCAACAATAGCAACTAGCGACGTCTTCATGCGTGTATTTTTCTTCTGGCGTTCGAACAACAAACAAGTTTTGTCAATTTTAGTCTTAAAACATCCCGGCAGTAAATCACCTCAAACATCAAAAACAATCGCAAATGATAGAAAAACACTAATATTCTCTTCTCTAATAAAATCTACTAAAATGTTGTGTAAATTCATATGTAAGGCAAAATGCTGTACACTACAAGACGTTGACATTAAGAAACCAAAACTATTCATGTCTATCCTGTTGTCAAACACTAGCTTCATCTCAGGGCAAATTCTGTAAACACATCAGTTTAAATTTTTTGACATAATGACCCATTTGTAGGCCTACATGTATCTATAGCTGCTTGACCTTGGCTTAATCAGATAGATAAACTATGAACTTTCCTTCTGCAAGCTATCAACTTTTGTTGTAGGACGACACTCGCAATAAATACTAATACTCCACATGTACATAGGTTAAGTACTGATACTCCACATGTACATAGGTTTAATACTGATACTCCACATGTACATAGGTTTAATACTGATACTCCACATGTACATAGGTTTACTCCTGATACTCCACATGTACATAGGTTTAATACTGATACTTCACATGTACATAGATTTAATACTGATACTCCACATGTACATAGGTTTAATACTGATACTCCACATGTACATAGGTTTAATACTGATACTCCACATGTACATAACATAGGTTTAATACGGATACTACACATGTGCATAGGTTTAATACTGATACTCCACATGTACATAACATAGGTTTAATACGGATACTGCACATGTACATAGATTTAATACTGATACTCCACATGTACATATGTTTAAAACTGATACTACACATGTACATAGGTTTAATACTGATACTGCACATGTACATAGGTTTAATACTGATACTACACATGTGCATAGGTTTAATACTGATACTCCACATGTACATAGGTTTAATACTGATACTCCACATGTACATAGTTTTACTCCTGATACTCCACATGTACATAGGTTTAATACTGATACTCCACATGTACATAGATTTAATACTGATACTCCACATGTACATAGGTTTAATACTGATACTCCACATGTACATAGGTTTAATAGCAATGTGGAATGTTCTTGACATCAGCGTTCTTGAAATGTCGAAAATGTGCCACAGAAAAGCTTGTAAGGTAAAAAAGCTGTGTAACCTATCGAGATTAAAAAGTCCAGACTACTCAATTGAGTCAACTTTCAAATGCTGGCTCTCATTGCAAAGTCAGTTAACATATCGCCTTTAATATTAGTTTTAAATAGACACTTTATGTGTTTTAATGTTTGTAGGTGCGTTTATATATCTGACGTGCCCTAGCTTGAGCAGGTAGTAAACTATGAACTCTTTGTCAACAGCCAGTCAATTATTTGAGAATGATTGATAGTTGCTGGTTGAATGTAGGAGATATGCATGACTAGTATTGTATTTCACAATAAAGGCCGGTGAACGCGGGTAACACTGAGCCAAATGGACAGGAACCAACTACTATTAAGAGCCAAAGATACTTTCCCATGACTGGTTGTTAGCTGGAACCTCTGATCTCGTTCATAAAAGGCAGTATGTTTAATTCAATACCGTGTACCAACCCTACTGGAAGATAAGCTCCGCTCTGAGAAGCAACAGCTGCACTACTACTTTGAAGGTGTGACTTCTATTATCATTTAGTTAATTAGACAGAATCTTTTACATATTGAATTACTGAAGAATATATGTCAGTATATATAGCTTGCTATCTGGTTCAGCAGCAAGTGCGTGCATGTGTTCGTGCATGTGTATATGTCTGGTGCATGTAAATGCTTGTATAGGGTGTATTTGCGTGTATGTATGTGCATGTACATGTGTGTGCGTGTGCTCGTGTGTGTGCATGCATTCATGTGCATGTGTGCACAAGTGCATACGTGCATGTGAACGCAAATGTGCACATGCGGGCTCATGTATGAACCAAAATTGTCTTTTCAAAATGTAAAATCGAAATGCTTACCATTTTTAGGAAAAGTTGCTAGTAGGAAGTCTGAGTCATTCCATTTGTATTCTTCCAAATCACTTCGTACTTTCGGAAAAACGTTCTTGTCCATGACAATGGCAGCGACCTTTACAGAGCCATCATCACTCACGAAGTATTCCCCTGTAGCAGCTCCAGACATGGGCAGAGGTGAAAGGCCTGCCATAGTATTTTTCTAAGAATAACGAAGAATAATATATTTACTATGAACATGCTGCGGCGAAGTTGGATAAATTAATACGGATATGAACATTGTTTAAGATGAATTTGCACAAAAATCTAGTAGATTTGATCAGAACATATCATTATTTTTCTATTATTTGCGATTATTTTTGATGTTTGAGATGATTTGACTGCCACGATCTTTCAAGATTACAATCAACACAACTCGGTCGCGGTTAAAACGATCAGATAAAGAATGCATGTAAAATGGCATCACTAGTTGTTATCACTGTGATAGTTAATATCGGATATTGTGTTCCAGTCGCAGCGCTACTCACCGCTATTCTGTCGGTCTCTTTGCAACTATAGATGTCATAATCACATTTTCGCTTGATCTGAGCGTTTTGATCGCGATCAAATTTTGTTGATTTTAATCTTGAAATACCCTGGCAGTCAGATCACCTCAAACATCAAAAACTTGATCGTGGCTAAAACGTTCAGTCCAAGCAGAAGTGAAATTATAACATCTATAGTTGCAAAGAAAGTAACAATAGATACGTGCAATGCTGCAACTTGAACGTAATAGCTGATATCAACTACAGCAACAATAACAGCTATTGACATCTTCATGTATGTATTTTTCTTCTGAGCGTTCGAATAACAAAGAGGTTTTGTCAAATTTAGTCTTGAAAAATTCTAGCAGTCACATCACCTCAAACGTCAAAAACAATCGTACATTATGGAAAAATACTGATACTTTCTGATAAAATATGCTGAATTTTTGTGCAAGCTCATCTTTAACGCAGGCTGCGTGAGAATAGAGACATATAAACGCCGTCATGTAAAATCTTGAGTTGAACTGATTTATTGCATTGAACTGTCGGACTTATTACATTAGATTATATTTTTCTCAACTATGGTGTTATATCACAACATCATATGTTATAAACTATCTAGTTCAACTTGATGTTTAGACTATTTGCTCAAGCAAGCTCATTTTGATTGGAAAGTACCTATGCCAACTCCTAGTTACAGTATACAATACTTACAGCAGTGGCTTGGTTAGATAATAGTGATGTAGATCAATCGGTGTCAGTTACCTTTAGCGTGCAGACTATATTTATAGCCTTATTCGCTCAAGCGTAATGCCGGTATCCCTAGCTTCGCCGTGCAACAGAAAGAAAATTCTAGATTATTTTCATGTTGTAATCATTTCATCAGCTAATCCCATTTGTCAATGCTCATCTACTGCTACGCTATACAAGTATTTGTCCCAAATATTCACTTCAACATCTGATCATTTGAAAATATCTTGTAAGCGATGAATGTAGAAATTTTTAGAACATCGTATCAAGGTATGCCCTCACAAGTTTCCAGACCTGGCCTATATTCACTGCCCTATGATAACTGTATGATACACTCTTATCTACTAAAGTGGTCTCTACGCACAGCCCTGTGCGCTGTAAGAAAACACAGGTCTATAATAATCACATACAACTCTGAATATTCTGTTAGTGAATTTTGTGATAAATGTATGCTGCCAAACTACACATGAGCTATACTAATAAAACATCTCACAACAACGCATTTCTTCTGGTGTAATAACAAAATAACTAAGGGTGCATAACTCCTGAATATAGGAAATAGTAGTCAACCTATCAGAGATGTCTTTAAAGATGTAGTTGCGTCAAAAAAGTCAATTAGGACCCATAAAAGGCTAAAACATCAGCTACAATTTGATGCCATTTTTGTCTTTGTAGACCAACCCTGTCCAGAGATATATGCGTTTGAATGAGGCCCTCTTTTAAAAAGCTCACGTTCCAGCGGGTGCCTATTTCGTGACGTCACAAGCAAGGTATCTGAAACGAAACCACGAGCAATAAATATGAGGTCGATTCGTTAGCCAATCATGCGTGCGAAATTTTTATATAGGCCGTAATAAATGTTATCACTCGCAAAACGCGTTGTCTGTGATCTCGAAGATTCTCCTAATTAGAGAATTCATTCTCATTACGCGTTACAGATTCAACGCGTTTCAACAATTACTAAGCTATACATAGTTTTAAAATGGCTTCAAGTTCGAGCGACCGCTACTCAGAGTTATCTGAGCAACTTTTAGTAAAAGATTAGAGTAGACAGCCTATGGCCAAAGCTGACAGGCGTCAGCAGCGTTTTGCTGCAGAAGAAGACAGAATGGAGGTAAATTAACTTAGAGTCTTCTATACTTGAGTAAATGTAATATTTTTTATAGTCATAAATACATATACTAATTAATAAAATGATAATTCTTTGCTATCTCCAATCATCGTTTCATAGCTTATCTGCCGTTTTACCTAGCTATAATTTTTTTTTCGAATTTTCTTTGGTAAATTAGAGTCATGATTACAAATTATTTTCACTCGTAGGAAGTGGGTAAAATCGATTGATCATTGCAAATCTTTAATTTCCAGAACCAAAGCTTCGAATCGTTGGCTTGGCGTACTTGTGCCTTTATTAAATGTTTATTCGTTTTTAAAATTACACTCGCAATCTATTTAACTCCCAATTTGGAAGCTGTCAATAGATACGCTTTAGAATGACATATATTTATTGCATTTTCTTTACTGATTACAGAATGTTTATGTCATCCCACCAGCCGAAGAAGCTTTGTCAGTGTGGAAACTGCCATAAAGTGGAAAGAGAGACTTGAATGTGTGCTGCATAAGCCATGATGTTTTGTTTGAGTTTGTTGCAGTAGATGAATTTGTCTTATTGTATCAGCTAATACTATCTGAGTGGCCACGACTTGATGAATATTTTTAATAAAACTTTTATGCCGAGATGAAAATATTTTTGCTTGTAAAAATTATATAATAAAATAATATTGTTGAAGATAATGCAAAACATGATTTGCAGAATATTGTAGTGAATCGGATATGGTATATGGGTGTCCGCAGAACTGGAGAATGTGAGTTCAAATCCAGTTTGCAGCAGACTTCTCATCCTTAAAACTCTATCCCTGTCTATATTCTTTTCAAAGAGGTGGCTTGCTTATTTCACTTATCTAGTATTCGGTAAGAATGCTACTAGTAAGAAACTAGTACGTAGGCAATAGGTAATAGGCGACATGTGGGCGGGGCTTATGGGAGGCTGTATATCGTTTGTATGGGTAGCTGCAGAGCTGTGCTGATACAAAGACCGCGTTCTACAAAAGTGACTTGACAGAAATACCGTAGACCAGTAGAATTGGTAGTCGGTACCCAAATTTTTACACAACATTTGGAGAAAGTGAGTAGAACAAATTTTCAATTTTCGTTATTTGAGGCCTTTGAAACATTCATAATGCATCTGTAGCAGGATTTAAAATTTTATTCTAGCCAACATGAGCAAATACAAAATAAGATATATGCCAATAGAGCCGCGTAAGACTAGACTTTTATCGCAAATACCCGATGTGAATACGAGAGATAGAGACAGGTTGCCAAACGCGTGACATCATTTTGGGCAAGTCTGGGCACGTTTTGGTGGCCTGAGCGTTTTTACGGCGATCAGATTTTTTCGGTTTTAATCTTCAAATATCTTGGCAATGCGATCGCGTAACACAACAAACAACATATCAACGGATAGAGAAAAAAAATGCTTTCTTTTAAGATCAACTTAAATTTGACGCAACTACATCTTTAAGGTGTCATCTACTTGTGATTATAAAAATACAGTCTGTTTGATGTACTTTAAGAAACTGTTTATTATAAGGATGCATGAAAAGTAGATAGTTTTTATACTTACAAGGTTGCACAAATAGCTAGAAACCTCGAATACTACAACACTTAACACAACACTAGCTCTTTTTTGCATGTTGCCTTTTATTGTTTCTTTACATATTTACAGAGTTTAGTATTTCAAACAATAAAATAAGGCTTTTGAGAATAGCGATTGAAAAAGATTATAAGTAGTTTTACAAACTGCTACCTCCTGTTATTCTCTTAACAACTACGATACAGTCAGCCATGTGCTAGTATAACATATAACATGATGTCAGTGCTACGACATCAGGAACAACACAAAAAATGGTTAAGTTACTTGGCCGACATGTCATCGATGCGATGACCGCACTCTGTCGATGCCTTATGTTTGTATGAACATATAAATGATAGCAAGAGACCATATTTTATACTTAAGAGTAATGCTGAATAATTTAACCAGTTATTACATTATGTAGTGGAATTATGACGTATAACTCATGCGTATTTTGGCGGCATACACTTATCACAAAGTTCACTGACAGAACATTCAGAGTTGTATGTGATTATTATAGACCTGTGTTTTCTTACAGCACACAGGGCTGTGCGTAGAGACCACCTCTTTAGTAGATAAGAGCGTATCATAAGAGTTATCATAGGGCAGGGAATATATAGGCCAGCTCTACAAACTTGTGAGTTACTTATTTATACATTGATCACTCAAAAGTTGCTATGACACGTCAGTGACTATTTGGGACAAGCACCTGCGTAATGTAGCAGCATATGACTAGCTGATGAAATGATTGCAATATTGAATTGTTTCTAGAACTTTCTTTCTGTTGCATCACTAGTTTTACGTTAAGTCTTGATAAGCGTTTAAAACTGATTACTGACACTCTTTAGTCAACAGCGGTCAGACTAAGTACATCTATCACTGTAAGTAAAGCTAAGAACCGTTTAAATAGGTTTTAAACTTATCTCCGTTGCTTGTAAAATAAGAGCCTCAGCAGCTGGAGCGTGAACCAACAAATATTGCCGTAAGGAATCACATCAGCAGCCTTCAGTAAAGCAGCGGTTTGTTCAATTCAAGCTTGCAGACAGTTTTTTTTAAAGTGTTTTAAAAGGGTTTTGTTCTGGAAACCTGTAACCAGATTTTTAGCTAAGACTTTGTAGCCAAGTTTAGTTTTGAATTAAAAATAGAATTAGCTTCCATTTCATATGATTGGTATATAATGCTATGTTGAACATACTACCTTTGTGCATGGGATCTGTTGTTCCAGTTTAGGTAAGACCCGGCCAAGAAAACTATTTTTAGTTCTCCACAGCATATGGTTGTTTCTTAATTATGTGTGATTATTCTCCTTAAGGCTTGTAGTTACCCGAGTTCACAGGCTTTTATGGTAAAAATAGAGTTCTATGAAAGCGTATCTTCTACTTTCAACCAGCTAATGTCAATGGAATCAAATAATTGGCTGGTTGCAGACAAATAGTTCACAGATTACTACCTGATAAAATTAGGGTCAGCCAGATATAAAAACGCCTAAAGGCATGCAAATGTTTAAAGCTCTGATTTGAAATTGATGTTAAATGAGAGATGTCAACAGAGTTTGCAGTGGGGTATAGTCAACACTTTGATGTAGACATGATTAAGTGGCCTTGGCTATCGAAATGTTAACAGCTTTTCACTTTAAGAACTTGTCTAAAATAAACATCAGATACTACAATACTACTAAAGCATGTTTAAAATATTTACAAGTTACATGTTTGTAAGTTAAGCAGATTTAACTTAACTTTGCTGCAATATGTTCATGAAAAATGTGTTGATCGTTGCTATTCGTAGAGAGAAATCATGGCAGTCTCACCCCTTCATCCTATGTCTGGAGCTGCGACAGGGCAATACTTTGTGAGTGATGATGGCTCTGTAAAGGTCGCTGCTCTTGTTATGAACAAGGATAGTTTTCCGAAAGTACGAAGTGATTTGGAAGAATACAAATGGAATGACTCAGACTTCCTACTAGCAACTTTTTCTAAAAATGGTAAGAATGTCCATTTTACATTTGGAACGACGCTCTAGTTGCGATTATAGTCTAAACACGGAATGCTTGAATCAGACAGAGAGTCATCATAGGCTGACAAATATATTCGTTAATTTATTTCTTTTAACTCTTCCAAACTTTAAAGAATTTTGTTTATTCAACTAAAAAGCAATGTAAGTAAATTTTTGGGAATGGTGTGTGCCATTGCCCTTTTAGCAAAGGTCATGATTTAGAATATCTGATGTGAGGGACTTTGAGATTTGAGGTTGATGTCTAAGTGACACCCGTCAAAATGGAAGTGTTTTTGTTATCAACAGCATTTAAGTGTCATTGTGAGGACCCTTAAGATCTTATGCTATCAGCCTCCTATGTTCTTAAGCTCACAGGCTTTTCACTGCAAACGAACCCGCTCACAGGCTTTTCACTGCAAACGGACCCATATTCATGCATACATTCTACTCGCAACCAGCGAGTAGAATCTTAAGACAAAAGTCGATAGCTTGCATACGGAAAGTTTATAGTTCATATAATATATGATAAAGCCAAGGTCAAGCAGCTATAAATACATGTACAAACATGTCACTATGTCAAAGAATTTAAACTGATGTGTTTACAGAATTTGCACTGAGATGAAACCAGTGTTTGACAACAGGATAGACATGAATAGTTTTGGTTTACAATTGACAGTCTTGTAGTGTACAGCATTTTGCCTTACAGATGAACTTACACAAGATTTTAGTAGATTTTATCAGAGAAGAGAGTACTAGTGTTTTTCTATCATTTACAATTGTTTTTATCGATTGAGGTGATCTGAATGCCAGAATGTTTCAAGATTAAAATCGACAAAACTTGTTCGCGGTTCGAACGCTCCGAAGAAAAATACATGCATAATGACATCACTAGCTGTTATCATTGATAGTTGACATCAGCTATTGCTAATATCTTGCATAGCATGTTGATTTAAAAGCTTCTCGCTAATAGCGTTAAAAACTACAAAATCGCTAAAGCGTGTCAAATAGTTCTAAAAAACGTTTCAGTCCAATTAAACTGATGTACAGTAGACACTTCTACAATGTAAACATCTTATGACCTAACATAAATTTCGCATAACGTCATGAATTTATGCTAAGTTTTTATTTCGCATTATGTAAAAAATTCTATATAACAGAAAGTGTCAAGTCAGTGCAAGTTCTCAAACTCGAGTTAAAGAACAAAAATCTCGTAGTTGTCATTAAAAATACCTGGCCATACTTGCCTCTCTTGCCATACTTGGAGAAAAACGGCACATGCATTCATTTCTATCACATGATATTATATACTAGTACCCTGACAGTTGAGTTCGTCGTGAGAGATTGTCTGGTTGTCAATAAATCTCAGAATAAGTGGCAGCGCAATTATTCAAAACTACTTCAAAGCGGTCGATTGGTACGGGTATTAGAGTGTAGGTATACCAAGCTTAATGTCACGAGTTGAATAAAAAACTATTGCTTGTCTTAACCTCTAACCCTGGCAGCGGATAGACAGGCCATCGCTTATATTTTTATGTTATAGTAAAGATATAGTTTTGTTTCAATTTATTTTTAACATATAAAATATTTCTTGTTAATTTTCAATTGCAAATTAGACCTTGCTGTCTAGAAACAAGTGCAGAAACTGATGTGAATTGACATTGGAAAGGTGTCACTGTATTCCCCTTAACTTATACAGAAATTAACATAAACATGGACCATTAACTGAGTGAAAGAGATAAGAAAAGGAAAAAAGTTGTCAATACAAACCAATAATACTGCAGTTACTGTACAGTCAATAAATTAAAAAGTTAAGTCTAGTTTTTTTCTTCTAAAAGGGCCAAAAAGATGAGTTTGGGAAGATCTTGGAATGGATTAGGCAGTTTAAGTGTATTTTACTGTTCATGTTTGTAGTATAAGATCCATGTAACGTAAACATTTCTGGACTGCATTATTTTTGGTTTTCAACCATCTTACAAAAACTACAAATGACTTACAAATCCAAGTCCATGTCTGTATGTTGTATACTTAGGAACTCACTTCATGTGGGAAGCTATGATGATGTTACTGAAAGGTTCGGCTGATTACATCCAAGGGTCAAAAGCTCTTTTAATGATAGATGCCTCTCCAGTCAGCCTCAGTATTAAACCATTCCCTTCACCACGAGTCCTCAACACTCACTACAGGACTGACGTCCTTCCAGCGGAGTACAGAAAAGCAAAGACTGTTGTAGGTAAGTGGTCTATGATCAATAAATATCAATTATATATTTAGTAATAGTATTTTCACTTTTTTTGCTAACAGCATGTTTTGCATCAAGAGTTTTGGAAAGATCTAGATTGGTTTAATACCTGTAGCTCATGATAGACAGCTCATGACAGACAGCTCTTGACAGATAGCTCATGGCAGACAGCTCATGGCAGACAGCTCTTGACAGATAGCTCATTGCAGACAGCTCATGACAGATAGCTCATGACAGTTAGCTCATGACAGATAGCTCATGACAGATAGCTCATGGCAGATAGCTCATGACAGATAGCTCATGACAGATAGCTCATGATAGATAGATCATGACAGACAGCTTATGACAGATAGCTCATGACAGATCGCTCATGACAGATAGCTCATGACAGATAGCTCATAACAGATAGCTCATGGCAAATAGCTCATGACAGATAGCTCATGATAGGTAGCTCATGACAGATAGCTCATGGCAGATAGCTAATGGCAGATAGCTAATGACAGATAGCTCATGAAAGATAGCTCATGACAGATAGCTCATGACAGATAGCTCGTGGCAGATAGCTGGTGACAGATAGCTCATGATAGATAGCTCATGACAGATAGCTCACGGCAGATAGCTCATGACACATAGCTCAGGGCAAATAGCTCCTGACAGATAGGTTTCAATCACGATTCCATATGAATAGATCTTGCATATTTTCTCAATTTTTGTGTTAACATGTTGTTTTTGTCCATTTTCTGACTACCACTTTACTACAAACATTATTATTTGTTCTCTTTTTTCCATATTTTCTGTTTTTGACATGAAATATTATATAAATATTTATAATAAAACAAGAAATCATAGGATCTTACAAAGGTATGATAAAAAAAACAAATACATAAACAGGGATAGACCGCAATATATTTTAATAGTAGCACAAAATATTGTGAGCTAAAAATGACAAGATTCGACTTTTAAAACTAATTTACTTAATGGAATAAATTTATTTTTATAAATTCTCTACACATGTTGCCAGAAGTTGTCTGCAGATTTGTGTAAGTGCTATAAAAGATGCTACTGGCCATCACCAACATAAATGCTTCACGCTTCCGTAACTAAACATCTTCATTATCACTTTTATGTTTGTAGTGATGAGGAACCCAAAGGACACGTGTGTTTCGTACTACCATCATTACAAGAACATAGTAAGTACCTTGTTGATTGTCATTGTCTAACACCACACTGTTACATTTTAGCAGAGGTAATAGTTCAGTAATAACAATAGTCCCAATTTATCTTGATGTTTAGGGCATCAAAATAAATTGATGCCTCATTGATGGCATCATTTTATCTTGATTATCTTGGCTCTTCTATTCACAAGTGCCATGGCCACAATTATACATTATCTTCAGAATGAAAATTCAAAATAAATTGCATAGCTGTTATATCAAATCAACATGTTGGTATGCAGTTTATAACTTTTCCGGTAACAATAGCGTGTGTAAAAACTGTTTTCTGCACGGCTAAATGTCTAAGATGGTTTATATCCTTTTGGTAGTGATTTCGGAAAATTTATCAAGCACCAGTTGCCTATGTAGTCACTAACCATTACAAAACATCTAGATCTAACAAAAAAACTTTTCCAATTACTTTAAAGGTTGACTTGCAACAAAATTCACATTACAATCAATTGGTATCAAAAGATTCACCATGCCTTACTCTGTTGTTGTGTTGTAGGGGCAAAATATGTGGAAATGTGATTACAAGCTCTTAAAAGCTAAAAAACGAACAGTTAATTGCGGCCACACGAGACCGCCGTAGTTTGGATTCTCTTTCCAAAACGACTCAAACGACTTTTTCCAAAACGACTGTGGGAGATGGTTTCTGTTTACACTTTCATGCAACCTCATTCGTCAAAATATTTTCACAAATATACTTCACGCATTCAATAAAACCATGTCTATTGTTCTTACGCATCTATTTTATCGTCATTGTAATGCTGTCACTTTCAGCACTGATATCTTGTAACTTACCGTGAAAATTCGTTTAATTGCTTAACCTTAGCTCGAAGGAGTACATATCATTGTCTGATAAACATGACGAGCCTGTTGGTCACCTGTGATAATCGAAAGGTGCTGCAGAAATTATTTGCGAAGTATTGGGTCACATGATCAGATTACGATTTGACGATTAGATCAAGCCGAAACAAAACTGTAAAGTAGCGAGCATCTATATTTCATACGGGGTCGTCGGTAAAACCCGAAGTGTTTGTCATAAACTAGTGTTACGACAAGTTTTATATTGAGCCTTTTATTGGCCTTTCAATTCACAACAAAAACGTCACGTGACAAAACAATAACCAAATGTAAGTCAACCTTTAAGTAACATAATACTCCACTACTGGCCGATAGTGACTCAAACCCTTTACACAAGCTAATACTCGAACAGTTTATGAAGTTTTTTAGGAGTTGGAGACTGCTACATTTTTAGCATAACTAATCATTCATTACTATCAAATAGTGTCAAATGATCTATATGTTGCAGGTAACTTCAGCGGTTGTTAATTTAACTATATATCATTTTCAGTATAAATTTTTAAAAATAAAAAGGTTAACAATAGAAGAAACTTTTATTGTGTCAGTTTTACAACCAATTTATTTGTAACGAGTTTCACTCATGCCATAATAATGTCTGTGAGAAAATAAAAAGTTGTCCTCTGATGCAAATCATTGCAGTTTTCACCAAAAATTTATAAACCAGAAATGGTCTATTTTATCACTTCCTATTGAAAAATGTTTTAATTCTAGAAACATATACTTCTCTTTTTACAGCCAGTAACAGTGTCAGACGGCGAGCTAAATCCTTTTGAAAACATAACATTCGCTCAGTTTGTGGAGTTGTTTCTCCATGAAAAGGAAATTTTCTATGGGAGATACTTTGACTACATAGAATATATGTGGTCTCTCAGAGATGAGCCTAACATACTTCTCGTTTTCTATGAGGACTTGAAAATGGTAAGTGGTAGATAAGGTAAAATGGTTGATAGATGTTGATCACCTATTATTCATTGTAGGTATGCATTCAGTTTAGCTTCATAATTAAATAATACCTGTCTTAACTTAAACCTTAAAACCCTTGAAGTATGAATAAAAGTATGTGAAAGTCAGCCAAGTTTACTCCCCCACTTGTGCATGACTCATCACCCAGAAAGGTGTCAAATTAACAGTGTTTAAAATAGGTCATAATTTCATGTATTTTACTACGCTATGTATTTTACATATCATACATATTATACATATTATACATATCGTACATATTGTACATATTATACGTGTCGTACATATCATACATATTATACATATTGTATTTATCGTACATATTGTACATATTATACATATAAATTTATTAAGTTTTAAGTGACAAAATACTAATCAGCATTTGCAGAAATGCTCAAACGAACACTCTTATAACCCTATTATGCCAAGTATGTCAGTCAAGACAGCTAAAAGAGCTAACTTTGATACAAGAGTTCAGCTTGCTACTTATTGTATAGACCTTATATTAATATTCCTATTTCTGTTGTTTTCACTATTATTACTATTATTAATACAACATTGTTGTTATTATATATCCAACACTGCTACATGTAGATAACATGTGAAGTAATGCTGCATAATAAGCATTTAATCTTGTTTTACTAACAATCTTTAATGTGAAGTCGCTCCCTACTACAGGCAACATATTTGTTACTTATGTTAAAACCATCAATCAAATCCAACAATCAATCAAAATTAATGAATTAAGATTCGTTTCCTAAAAATTTAAGTGATGATTTTGCGATGCAGTAGTTTGCAGACATAATAATTTTGAGCGACAGCAAATGTACATTGTTCTTTTTTATGAGAAATGTGTAGCTAAAGCCTTTAGGTGCTGATTGCAATAATATAAACTGACAACTAAATAAAAAACTTATTTAATATCAACTAGAAGTTACTTATCAACCGCTTGTCACATTGTCGGACTAATGAAGTTTTAGGTAACTTTGCTAAAAAATCAAGACTAGCTAAATATGCATCATAATTAGAACCTGTTTTTTCCTTGTAATTTTTGACTAATTTAATGTTCAATTTTTGCAGAACCCTCTGGATACCATCCAAAAAGTGAATGAGTTCATGGGTACCAACAGATCACCAGAACTGGTCACAGAGATAGCTGAAGCTGTAAGCTTTGATAAGATGAAAGTAGGAAAGACAACAGCAACTCCGTCTAAAGAATCTATGGAGATGCTAAAATCAATAGTAATATAAAAAGTTAAATTATGTAGAAGTAACAGCTAATAGAAACTAGTTTTGTATGAGATTACTTGAAGTTAGTGTGGGTCCACACTAGTTTTTAATCACATAGCCAACTAATAGAGTTTGAGAAGGGGAGCATGTCACCTTCACAACTACTAAAGTTCTGCAGTCTTTTACGGTGACTTCCTAACAATTTAGTTTTAAAAGAAATCGTACTTTGCACGAATGCCTAACATCTACTCACACAAGTGATACGCATCATCACTATTTTTATCATCAACATCTTCATCATCATCATCATCATCATCATCATCAGAAATCCATCAAGGCGAAGATTATTGTTCTATCGGTTATGGTATTCGGAGCATAGCTCTCAAGACTGGCTGATCTCCAGCAGTTTGTTTCCAAGTGTCTTGCTTTATGTTTCACCACTTTTAATTTTTTTGTACTAGATCCAAAGTGAAGGTCGTTTTCAAATCTTAGATTTCGAGCAAATCTGTCTGTAGAAAAACCAATGAGATAGCTTGCCTGATTCTTTCCTAAGGACATTGTCGGTGCGTCTTAGGTTCTTCTATATCCCATCTATTCTTCTAAACAGATCTCTTTATATGTGACTTGGTCGATCTATGATATTTTTATCATATTTCTTCTTTATCATGCAAGCACAAAGTTTCTTCATCTGAGTTTATGTCATGTCCATGGTTATGCTTTATGTGAGAGGGCAGGGAGAGCAACAGCTTGATTGACTTCACCTTTGACTTTTGATGACCCCTGGTGATTTTTTCAGTCTCTCTCTCATTTTAGTACAAGATGCATCAGCCTTCTTCATACAAAAAATGAGCTCACTGTTTAGCTGGTGCTGTCAAAAGGTATGACCCCAATACATACAGAGTTTCCAGACTGTAATATACTCTCCTTCTGTATGTGGGTAACAGCAAGTGTTCACATAACTCTGAGGTTTTTAACTGATTGAAAGAGGCCTCTGTTTTTCTAATGTTAATATTTGAGGTAAAATTTTCCGCAGCAAAGACAAATCTGTGAGTTGGTTTTGCAAGCTTCTGGAGTCATGGGCAATCAGCACACCATCCAAAGCAAATAGTATTTCTCTTATGATTTTCTGGCATGTTTCTCTACAAGCCTTCAAATGTGCAACATTGAACAAGTCTACATTATGTCTAGTTTGAATACAAAAACATTGCATGTTGTTTTAGAGACCACTTCCAAAATAGCCAAAAGATAGAGCAAGAAAAGCATAAATGCTAGAACATATCTTTGTTTTCCGCCATTTACTAACTCAACCTCTTTGGAATTGTTCCCTCTCTGTGGTGCAAATGCTTTCCTGCCTCCGTGCAGTGATCATTGGTGCAATGAAATTATTGATTCAATTGACAGTATATCAGAGAGTATCATTCTAGCAATGGAGAGCAAAGATATACTTTCATAAATATTCTATATATTAAATATTGACACTATATATTGACATCTCTCAAGTCCTGAGGCACATTCTCATCTGACCAAACCTTGAAAATCAGCTGATGTAAGTTTACTATTATCTCTGCCCAGTTTATTTTCAGATTTCTGGCAGGATACCACATTTTCATGAAGTCTTGCATTTGTTGTGTTACATCTATCATATCTACTATCTCTTTTATGTCTGGAGCCTAGACAAAGATGTGGCCTTAGGTCGTTCTTCAATGGTGTCAAATTCTCACTCATTAATCTTGAGAAATTGAGAAGTTAATCAAGATGATCAGCAAATTACTTCAGGATCGATGATTTATTTTTTTGTATTATAGGACTGGTATCATGGTAGTGTTGGATTTAGAGAACTGTAAGCTGGGTAGTCACAACTTACAGCTCTAGGTTGAGATCCAACTTTTGCATTGAAGTCACCAGCGACTACCATTTTATTTTTTTGAGACTTTAAAAAGAACTTCTCACAGTTAGCTGTAAAATTCTTCCTTGTTCTCCTCCAGATTCATCGTTGTTGGTGCAATTCACTTAGAATTGTAGCAAAAATATATTGGGGCAAATATATTGTCAGTATTCTATGACTAATAAGTGAAGAATCTTCCTCTATTTACCGAACTAGTAAGTTTTTGATAGCAAAGCCAACTCAGAATTCTCGTCATTCTTGTTCCTTTTTGCTATTAAAAAAAGCGTATATCCGTGATGCACTAAGTATGTATAACACCGTTGACAAGCCTCATTATTAGGAGTCTCTCTGCGCTATATACATGTACATGTATACTCAGTTTCTTCACAATGTGAGGTGTTTGTCACTCAGGTCTACTTCCTCCAGCTCTATCAAACAGAGCTCTCATGCTCATTTCTGCAAGATTAATTTGTTCCTGCATCCTAACTTACTTTTAGCTGCAGTATGGAATGGGAAATGATCAGTGTGAACACTGTTTGTTTGAGCAGGCATAGTGTGTTCGTCTTCTAATCATATTTGCCAAAGAGCTGCATGCAATAGCTGTCTCTAATTTGGTTTGAAGTATGTAAACCTAGTTCTTACTCTCTTATATTCACTCTCTCAGCATACAATAGACTATAGTATAGCAGGCAAGGTAGGCTTTAGTGGTTGATCAGAGGATCATTTTTTCCATTTCTTTTGCAAGGTTATCACACCTTCTTTTTGAAGTGGTCTACTTCAGACCTTGAGATTGATACTATATTGGTTCAGTCAGAATAGACAGATTACCCACCGTACCTAATTAAATTCAATGGGTTGCCCTCTAACTTGCTGGCATCTCCACCGGAGACAGGTTGTACTGAGCTGTACATTTGCCGGTAGATACATTCGCCGGTACATTTGCGTTGCACCTGACCTGTCCGGCAACAGCAGCTGTTTAATATAGCAAAAAGGCTTTCCATAGTACTTACTATCATACATGACGGCTTATTTCTGTTGAAATACTGTTTTAGTCCTTTTTTGTTTCTAGTGACAGTATTTTACCTCAACGACACTGTACTGACAAATCTATGTTGACAACAAGCTAGATCATTTTCTGTATATTTTGATGTCTACAGCATTTCTATAAGCTTGCTTGTTTTTTGTTTAAGGTTGGACCAGAACACCTTGAAGAGAATCATACAAAACTCAAAAAAGCAACTGTACAAATTTACAGAAAAGGTAATATACGATTAATGGTCTGTTACTGATTCTAAATTCCCATAAACTGAACCTCATAACATTGCGGGTTATATAGTCTTAAGTGTACGATACAATAAAGTGTTGTTCCTTTAGTATTTGACAATTGGTGTTTCGGTGCATCACCGTAGTTAGTGAAATTACTTTCTTGAGTTTAGAATTGTTACATTGTAAGCTATCTAATGATAACTTAAAGGTTGACTTGCAACACAATTCGCATTACAGTCATTTGGTATCAAAAGATTCACCATGTTTTACTCTGCTATTTTGTAGGTGCAAAATATGTGGAAATGTGATTACCAGCTCTCAAAAGCTCAAAAACAAACAGTTAATCGCCGCCATCACGAGACTGCCATAGATTAGAATCTCTTTCCAAAACGGCTCAAATGAGACGTAATTGTACAATATGGCTTCTGTTTACACTTTCACGCAACCTCATTCGTCGAAATATTTTCACAAATATACTTCACGCATTCAATAAAACCATGTCTATTGTTCTTACGTGTCTATTTTATCATCATTGTAATGCTGTCACTTTTAGCACTGATATCTTATGACCTACCGTGAAAATTTGTTTAATATTTTAATCTTCGCTCGAAAGAGTACATATCATTGTCTGGTAAACATGAGGAGCCTGTTGGTCACCTGTGAAAATCGAATAATGCTGCAGAAATTATTTGTAAAGTATGGGTCACATGATCAGATTACGACTAGACGATTGGACCAAGCCGAAACAAAACTGTTAAGTAGCGAGCATCTATATTTGATACGGGGTCTTCGGTAAAACCCAAAGTGTTTGTCATAAACAAGTGCTACAAGAAGTTTTATATTGAGCCTTTTATTGACCTTTCAATTCACGTGAGAACATCACGTGAAAAAACAATAACCAAATGTAATGACTTCGTCAGAGAAATAAACTGATTCCAATCTACGGCAGCTTTTCGTTTTTGAGCTTTTAAGAGCTTGTAATCACATTTCAACATACTTTGCACCTACAACATAGCAGAGTAAGACATGGTGAATCTTATGATACCAAATAACTGTAATGTAAACTTTATTGCAAGTCAACCTTTAACAATACATATTAGACTACAACTTATTGATATAATGAGAGTATTCACAAGAATGTGCAAAATCAACAATTAATTACATTTTAGATAAAATTCAACTTAAGCCTGTCATTATACCCTGCCAGATCTAAAAGGTGATGACTACATGGTGCTAGTGGTCAATGTACTGATTGGTGTCAATTGTTTATTAAACTTTGAATAGCAAGGAATTTATAAATTAGCCTGTTCATGACATTTTTAAGCCGAGCAAAATAAGAATTATTCAAAGATTCTACTGAAATAATATTTAAATGTTTGTGTTAATTCTCAAGCAGTTGTAAGTTTTGCTGACATTTAGCTTGTTCCACTAGTGGTATAAAATAGTTGTGTGTGTGTGCGATCGTGTGTGTGCGATCGTGCGTGTGCGATCGTGCGTGTGCGATCGTGTGTGTGCGATCGTGCGTGTGCGATCGTGCGTGTGCGATCGTGCGTGTGCGATCGTGCGTGTGCGATCGTGCGTGTGCGATCGTGCGTGTGCGATCGTGCGTGTGCGATCGTGCGTGTGCGATCGTGCGTGTGCGATCGTGCGTGTGCGATCGTGCGTGTGCGATCGTGTGTGTGTGTGCGATCGTGTGTGTGCGTGTGATCGTGTGTGTGTGTGTGCGTGCGTGTGCGTGTGGGTGCGTGCGCGCGTGCGCGCGTGTGTTTGTGTGTGTTTCCATTAATCAGCTTTGTACATAAGCTGATTAATGGAAACTAATAAATGGATAATTAATGGAAACTCTATCCTGCCTGATTTATTGTAAGGTTCTATGGTATGTAATCTATCGTAAGTTTCTATGGTATCTGATCTATTGTAAAGTTCTATGGTAACTGAGCTATTGTAAGGTTCTCCCTTCATACAGTTAGAGTACAGAGAAGGGTGTAACAATAACTAACCATTAGAATTGAGGGCAGAAGTAGTGGAATAAAACCATGTTGGTAAAATCTTATTGGAAATAGAAGTGACGCCTACATTTATACTTGAATACATTTTTTTTACAATCTATAAAGTTTTGCAATAAATTAAATCATTTATTACTGGAATGGCAGATATCAATAATAATGAAGTTAGGCTTAAACCTTTATTTGTTGCATAAAGATAATATAATAAGACTAGTAGAGTTCTATTATCTTTATCTTTGCATATTGACCTGTTAGGCATTGTCAAGTTTGAGTCACTTAAGTTGTAAAAAACATTTTAAACTTTACCCACTCATTATCAGCCATAGTTTCTTGAAAGCATCAAATAATCTGTTATAAATCTTTCCAGACTACATTTGTATGTTATTATTATGCCATTACATAGCGTATGCATTTTATAGGCGTCATTGGAGACTGGAAAAATCATTTCACTGTCGCGCAGAATGAAATGTTTGACGACTTTCTGGCAGACTGGGAAGGTGGTAAAGATATACCATTTGTGTACACCCAGGAATAAATTGTTTGCCAAACACAATTTACTATCAACTAGATGATGCAGTTGTTTACTTCCATACTAAAACAGTTGCATAAAGGTAGAATTTCTTGCTTTAAAAATCTATATTGTTGTTTTTTTTCAAATACTATACATTATTTTGATCTATTTTGGTACTTCCTGGAAAATTCATCAAATACCTTTATATAAAATATGCGCAGTTATGATTTTAATTCTATAAATTTATATATTATTTACCATATATTATGCTTATTGTGAAATTTCAATGTTATTGTGGACTTGTAATACAATTAAACCACCAATTGATAGCAAGGTTATTGAATGCACTGGAGTATACACTTGATTGTTAACAGTGAGCGATTAACTTTGTACTACAGACCACAGATTGTATCGTCTGATGACAACAGAGAGTATATTGTAAACTACAGGCTAAAGAGTACAAACTAAATGTACTAATTGTGATTTTATTCTAAGCATTTCTCACAAAGATTTGGGGAGCGTAAAATTTTACCATTGTGTGTACAAATCTACCTCAAGTGATTTCTGAATATTAACTTGTATTGCTCTAAACAACAAAGAGTCAATTTCCTTGAGGTTCAGAAATATCAAGGGTAACTCTAAAAATTTCATTCCAAAGTGAGAATCTATATATCTATATAGGTATACATATACATCAGCTTGTGACAAGCTGATGTTTTGCTCACTCCTCTCGACGAGGGACAACTCCGCAAAAACAACAGTTTGTCAAGACAGGCTAGGTCTCAACAACCGGACTGTGAACCAACAGATATTGCCGTAAGTGATCACATCAGCAGCCTTCAGTAAAGCAGCGGCTTGTTCAATTCAAGCTTGCAGAAAACTTTTTTTTAAGCGTTTAAAAGCAGGCCTGTATTCACTGGTTGCAAGTTGGGGCAGCTAATGTTAGGCGACTAGTTATGAACACCTGGGGGTGTTGAGGGGGGCGGTGTGAGCCCCCAACATGTTTTTCTTATGTAGGGCCTCAGCTGGGCCTCCCGTGTGAAGTTTTTAAAAAATTTATCGGAAAGTATCAACATTTTTCTATTTTTTGAGATTTGTTTTGTTTTAGGTGATGTGACTGGTGAGACGTTTTTAAATTAAAATAGGCAAAACTTGACCGCAGTTAAAACGCTCAGAAAAAAGACATCTTTTTCTTTTGAGCTTTTTAACAAAGATCAATTTTGCCGATTTTATTTTAAGTTGTTTGGTAAAACTTTATATTTTGCAAACCTTTATAAAGGTCGTTAACAAGAATATTTTGCCACTGATGATAATAATGACGCCTAAGAACTACTAAAAGTTGATGTTTGTCTTTATGGCTTCAAATAAAGTGATATTCTACAGCGATAAAAACCGTCTCCATAGCCGTTGGGCAAATAACTTTTCGAATAAATGATGTTGAGGTCGAGTTATCTGAAGCAAGTTATCATTGCATGGGAACAGACCAAACAGATCCGTTCGAGTTACCCTTGTGTTTGAGATGAAATGTTACATTTTATCCGAGGGCGAGTTATCAGAGTTTTACTGTACTTATAGCCGCGGAAATTTCCTAAAAAGTTGGGACGGCTCAGCCGGCCAGCCGCCCCAGGGAATACGGGCCTGCTTCTCCCAACTTGTTCATCAGGCCCTTGGGTAGAGGTATAGGCTGTCAGTGAGTCTTTGATTGTAGATTGATTGTTTGTGAGTAATCTTCAAATTCTTTGATTGATCTTTAATGACTTTTAAAAAGTTGTGCTTTTCTGACCGGAACTACATGCAGGAACTACATGCGTAGCATAATAATTAAGCTGTACTGGTTTCCAAATTCTTCTTTGAATGCCAGTTTCATAGGCTAGATTCAACTTATCTTGAATAACAGGTAGAACAAGTCGAGGTTTGTGAAACACTGGTGTTGCATCTGATTTAAATCTTATTTTAGCTCGTAATCTTTTAGACAGCCTAAATCGTTGTTAAATAGATCAGGAAATTCATTGCAGAGTTGCTCGCAAACTTGTTGGAGGCTTTTTTCAGCAGCTCCCTGGTCTACTACTTTACAAGCCGTATTAGTTTGTTGGTTGAGCTGGGTGTGTATTGATATTCCTAATAGTTTGATTGCTCCTCTTTCTATCAGATTGCGATTTGGAACACGGCTAACTACAAAGCTCAAGACAATATTGCTTTCTTTCACTGTTTTAGTATTCAGCTGACACTGTCTAATTACTTCAATAGGACGTTTTGAAGCAGACTCGTAGTTTGTAATTGTTGTAGAGGGTACCCTTTTTCAAAGTTTGCACGAGACTTCCTAAGTACTGAAGTTGTCACACTCTCCTGGATTTAACTCAATTTCTACAAACTGTTGTTATATCTCAATATTCTTTGAAGTTGTTCCATATGTATTCTTCGGATAGTTTAAAGCTGTTGTTTTGGTGAAGTTTTCTGTGTTATAGACTTTTTATTAGTGGTTGCTTTTCTTATTTTGGCAGGCAACTCCTAGACGCCCTAACTTTTGGCAAAAGTTACATGTAGCAGATCTGTAAGGACATTCCTTAGCAGTACTTGTAGTTTCATTGCATCTGTAGCGATTGAAAGTTGTCTATCTTGTTTTTTGTAGTTTGAAGTTCCTGTTGGTATCTTAATTCTATGATCTG
Source organism: Watersipora subatra (assembly GCF_963576615.1). NCBI lineage: Eukaryota > Metazoa > Bryozoa > Gymnolaemata > Cheilostomatida > Watersiporidae > Watersipora > Watersipora subatra. The sequence continues at coordinate 48,162,772 of NC_088716.1, read as the reverse complement.
GTTGCACCTTGTTGACATTTTGTTGCTCTCTATCTAAAGTTTCCTTGGCTATTTTGGCTGCATCCTCTGTTTCAGTCGCAGTTTCGCTCTTTTTAAAAATAGCTCATTTTATTTCACATTGAACAGTGATTTGAAAACTGCTTCATTATATACTCAGCAGACAAACCGTGTTTCATCCTATTAATTATTAATATTAGAAAGGCAACATGTCTAATTCTATTTGCTAATTTATAAATAAGTTTTCCAGATTTTCTCTTCAGAGTACGCTAGAATTTATAACATTTGCATACTAAACATTGTGTAGGATCATATTGTTCTTTTATGAAATTATCTATTTCTTTCATGAGAACTTCATTCATAAGTTTTGGAGGCTCCAGTTGGCCAGACATGTTGCTGATCTGTTTGTAGAGAGCCAATGACTGATTAATTAAGAACACGTTAGTTTTCCTCTCCTCAGGTATAAAGTGTGCTACTACAAAAGTGTCATATCGATTAATATACTCAGTCAATAGTTCTGTGGTTGGATAATACTATGAAAACGGGTAAGGCTGCTGATGGTGCTAGCTTAGCCGCTGCTTCAATTTGACTTTTCACGAGTAGTTCCAAAAGTTGCTTGTTTTCTTCCAGGTAAGGTAAGATTTTTGTTAGTCTTCCGTCTTTTGGTTTTTCTGAGCAGTAGTTGATTTCACTAACTTATCCACTTCAGAAGACATACTGTACTTGTGTATACTGAAGATGTTGTATAGGTTTCTAGGTTATATTCTTGTAATGATCTCAGCTTCACTAATCAAGAGTTTCCATCCTTGTCACCAATAACTTCTTTTATATTTATGATATAATGATAACACAAGCTAAAATGAATGTGGTTTATTCACTCTCATAGTAAATAACCAGGCAAAATGTAGATACAACATTTTAAGTACAACAGTAATAATAGTTACCTGCATTAGTTATTACTAAAGCTATAACAAATCTGATTTGTTCACTCTTATGATGTGTAATGAATTGTTGCCTTCAAAACCTAGTACAATTATATAACCACTAGCTATGGCTATTTAATAAATAGCTAAACGAGAGCATAACTTGTATCAGATAGATAGCGCATAGTTATCTTCACTTATGCTTATTTATGGCAATATATCAGGTACCATGACAACATTCTACTGTATCGACTTTATGCCTCGACTGCTCAAATTACTTTCGTAATGCTAGTAAATAGAAATATTACAGACATTCTTGTTTCTCATCATTGTTCTCTTGTTCGTGATTGGCTACAATAAATCATATCGCCGTAATTAGAAAATAACGCACTCTGTGATTACATCCTGACTAAACTCAAAAGATTTCTCAACTGTGTGGATGTTTATCAGACTATAGCCATGAAATAGATTGTGTGACAGGCCTGGAATTTGTTAGGTAAAAATAAGAAACTTGCAGCTGATGATTTTTTTATTAGGGTAGCAGGCTAAAATACGGTTTTCTGCTAAATAGTTGATCTGCAAAAAGTATCTAAAGTTTCTGATTTTTTAAGAAAAGATCGGCCGATACCAATTTAGATACTTGACACCCATATCTGCACCGATTCCGATATTAAAATCGGGGCAACTCTAATAGATACTGTGATTATATATTGTACTGTTACATTCAACTGTAGTCGTAGATCTCATGACATTATCCTACTGTTTTGGTCAACTGTACCGATAGTTATCAATATCCTATAGGTGAGAATATCCTGTGGTTGTATTTAATAGTCAGTCAATTTCTCTCTTGACAAGGAAAATAATTAGAGTTTTTGATCCAAGCAAAATATGGGGCAAATTATTGAAAAAAATGAAATGAGCAATTTTACGCTCTAATAACAAACAGCTCCAAAAATCATGGTATCTCTACATATAAACATTTGACCTAACATTTGTAAAATTATATATGAAGGAGGGAAAGTGCAAGGCAAAGTGCATAAGCAATCATCTTATGAAACCACTAAGCTAATGCCATACATGCATAATAATGCCAGAAAACAAAATCTAGCTCACCCCAAAATTACATACGGGCCTCTATGCTTACAGAAGTTAATTAGGAATAAAGTTTCCATGGACTTCTTTGACAGAAACCTGGGCCTCATGTTTGAGATGTTATATTTTTATTGACCATGCGAAATACTGCAGTCTGAAAAGGCTTTGGTGAAAATCTTGGCTAAGACCTTTTGTCAGAAAGTTTGATCATCCTTGTAAAGTCTGTTGGATTGTTCTAGATTCATTAGAAGTGTGAAGAAATAACACGGAGAGACAGACAAAAAGTAGGTACTAGTAATAATGATCAGAACAACAGCAAAGTGATATTGAACCAATCTGACACTGTACATTAATATTACTTCAGACTACAACTGCTGAAGAATAAACGTTGTGTAAATGTAAAATGCTATAAGAAATGCTTACAAAGACTTATCATCCAAACATTTGGAAACAATTGCAGGAACTTCAAAGACTCGTACTAAAATAGAGCAAAATATTAAGGTGTCCGGTTGGCATTTTGAAAGTTTTTAAAATAGGTACCGTGGTATTGAGACAGTTATGGCAAAGTAGATACCATAGTACTGAAATAGTTACACAGAAGTACATACAATGTTATTAATATAGATATACAGAAGTAGAAACCATGGCATTGAGACAGTTATGGAGTGGTAAATACCATAGTACTGAAATGGTTATACAGAAGTACATTAGATACCATGATATTGAGACAGTTATGGAGTGATAAATAGCATAGTATTGGGAAAGTTCTACAGTGGTAAATACTATTGTATTTAGTTAATTGGATGAAAGCTGTAGATATAATGGTATTAAAATAGTTATAAAGAAGTAGATACCATGGTATCGAGACAGATATGCAGGAGTAAATACCATGGTGTTGAGATAGTTATAAAGAAGAAGATACAATGGTAGCTATACTATAGTCTCTGTCATTAACATTGACATTCTTTTGCTCTTTTCACATACTCAGCCACGACTCACAAAGATTGTAACCACAGTTTTCTAGGAGCTCATCAAACCACAAGGCTACGCAGTTCTTTTACCTTTCCACCGCTCTTACCATATACTGTATGCCCTTTTTTCAAACTACACACGCTAAATGTATACCACATAACTTTTGATTTTATCTGTATCAAACCAGACTATATTTATGCACTACCTCCAACTGACTAATCACATTAGCATTTGAACACCTCTGCTTTTGTCTATTTTTCTCTCTTAATTCATATGAACTGCACACAAAAAACCCTCATTAATGATTTAATGTTTGAAGGTGAGAATGGTAAATGTTGTATATAACGAATGGAAATATTTTTCTATCCAAGAACTATGCTAGATAAATACTACTATTCTGTGCTAAATAGTACAGCTTATTTGTATATTTTTGATGTTATTTGGATATCGTATAGTTATTCAGTGCAACAAAGAGTTGAGGTCAAAAGACATTGTAGTAGATAATAAAACACCAGAATATGTTTGTTCTATAAAAAGCAACAATCAGAACGCAGCTATCTAAACAAAAAATGCAAGTATTTTAATGAAATCTGATAGCCACCGACCTAGGTGGCTATCAGATTTTGGCAGCGGAAATCTACCGCTGCCAAAATAACATGCGATAGCACTTTCGCTTTTATTGTTTTATTCATGTTAAGTTTGGTTTGTGTATTAACGATGGCATACGAATTGTTTTCAATATGTAGGGCCTACTCATTAAATTATATTTTACTGCATACATAAATATGAATATAACGATAAATATTATTGTTCGCTTGAAACACCGTCTATGATCGAAACGGCCACTACTTAGCTCTTTCGGAGTTCTGCCAAAATCTATCTTCCCCGGAGTTTGTATATTAAACAGACCCAAAATTTTATGTAAATATTTAGTATTTGAACATGGTAGCATAAAATACAGATATTTTACTTGGAACAGTCTTATTTATTAACTCAGATAACAAGGAAGCTATTGTAACATTTGATAGATTATCGTTCTATAACATATAAATTCGCAGATTAATAGCATATTATTTGATAGCAACATTGTGGCAACCTGATCTTACAATTGATCGACACTCGTAAATCCTCTTCTATTGCACTTAAATAGCTAGTTTTGGCTGTAAACTGTAGCAAATATATCAATGAACTTTCAAGCAACATTGGTAAACAGAAGAATAATTTAAAAACAAGTCTTCAAATCCAAAACAAAATAAAGGTTGAAAACTCAAAGAAAATTCGAAGCACAACCCTGTCTGTAATATCATTGCAGGTTAGCTGTAAGCAATAGATATCAACTGGTAGAGATATTTCTCGGTTTCTCAATGCATCCTTATTAAGACACTTTTTGACAAGTTGAAAGTAAGTAAGCAGTTTTATTTCATCCAAAAGGTCTAATCTCGCTTCACCAAAAAAAGTAAACTATAGGCGACATTCGCCCGTAATAGGGCTAAATTTAACTTCCGAGAGTTCTGAGGAGCCATTTGAAAAATACACTGCCAGCCTTCAAATTGACCGCTACTATAGAGGAAGGGTTGAAAAGTACAGTGTCATTCTTCAAATTGACCGCCACTACAGAGGAAGGGTTGAAAAATATACCACCAGCCTCCATTCGAATGCCTCCTTCAATTGCCGCCAGACCAGACCGCCACTATAGAGGAAAGGTTGAAAAATACAGCACCATGGTGGTCAATTAGAGGTTTTACAGTATTTTCTATCAGAAAAATGTTTTGGAGTTGTTCCCTGTTGCCAATAATATTGCCAAGCTAGTCGTTAATGTTGCCAGAAAAAACCTAATCTATAGAAAAGAAATTTGGGACGTTTAGAAAACAAATTTTTATTGTCATTATGATTTATCCTTTGCAAATGTCTTCACGTAAATTGACTCAGTACGAAGCTAGAATATATTTTGTTATACTGAATAGATCTTGAACTTTTTATAAAACATATAATTAATATTATAACTATGTTATAACTTGAAATATAAGTTTTTCGAAAAGTTTTATAAAGTTTTATTACAAAGCCGTCGACACTAAAGAACACAGGCTATATATTTATAGATCCTGTTTTTGTCAACACATTATTAAATAGAAACACGATGTTTTACAAGGTGGTACAAATAGTTTTATAAGGCAATGAGGAAATACACTAGTTGTTTTACATATTTACTGTATAGCAGAGAAGATTGCTCATCTTTTAGAAGGCTTTGTAAACTCTGACATTCACAGCAATGAAAACTGATACGAATGAATACAATCTTGCGCAACAAAACTGTAATGACACCATCTTGTGGTAAACTAATATATTTAAGTTTCAACCATTTCTGCTGCCTTGAAAGATTGACAGCATGAGAGAGCAGGAATGAGTCAGCATTTTTCTGCCGGTCTTGCAGTATATTCCAATACTGAAACTTTAATAAATTTGATGACTTGTCAAGAGTTCTGCACACTGAACCATCTCTATTAATCTTGAACATGATAAACTCATGCAATGATGTTTCTAACTGACCCATATCCAAACAGTCTATAGCTATCAAGGTCGTTATGTACACTGTATTATGTACATGAGGTCTCTTGTTACCACCATATCTACCGATTGAGCAACTCGGATACCTAATACTACCAATTCGCACAATGAATATTACAATTAAAGATAATCGCTTTCTCTTGCTGTCTTACCTAAGAACCATCATTAATCATTGTTTATGTAACAGCTAATGTATTGTAAAACAGTCATTACTACATAATGCAATCAGGTGGCTATAGTTTCGTTTTAGGAAATTCACCAATCAGTAAGCAGAAAAATACTCAGGCAGATCTCCACATTAGCAGGCTGCAAATTTTACAACTTGGGCCTATCACAGGGCTTGACACAAAATCAGAAGTGGGGAGCTACTCAATGCTGATTGGTCATTTAAAAATACAGCGTTCAAATTGGTAAAGCCTGATTGGTACAACTGATTTCAGCTTCAGCTTTGTCAGAACCTGTTGAAGCTGAAGTTGATGCATTCACTGCTTTATTTCACACAAAAATTGTGTTCACTTTTCAACCTAAAATGTGTTTTTCAATGCATTAGCTCAGTTAAATGTATTTTCAATCGATTGATTGCTAACCAATTGTCAAAGTATTTTTTTCTGTTTTGTTGTGAAGGAAAGTGGTCCGTAATTAGCACCGATACATTAAAAGTCTATAATGAATAAAGGTCAGAAACAATAGTACTCAGGTTAACGTGAAGTTGGACTATAAATATATTTTATAGTAACGAAGTGATGAACGACGACAAACAAAAATGTAATATCGGCAGAGCCCAGTCGGTCAAAGTCAGTCCGTCAGTAGTCACATTGTCAGTCGTTGTTGCTTTGTTGGTCATAATGGTTTCTGTCTGTGTAAAGCTGTCCCTCATTGTAGTCGCAGTGGTTGTTTGAGTTGTCTCGTTCCACAAGTCGAGTTTAGGTCTCGTATTGGTCATAGAGTCGAGTTGAATTGGTTGTGGTATGGATAAAACGTAGGCTTTGAAATTATGGTTTTTTGCGTAGTCTCTGTATAGTTCCATTGGGCTGGGCTCTGCCGCTGGTGGTGGAATTGAAGATGTTGATGGAGTGGCTGTCGATGATCGAGAATTAAAAGTTTTGGTAGATGATATCAATTTTTCGATGTGGCCTATCAATGAAAATATGGTTGTGTATTGGTGCGGCTGCACTTGGTTTCAACTGATTAACTCATTTGCACCCGACTAATTTTCAAGTGATTAGCCCCCGAATACCGCTCATTTTTGAGAAAGTTGCCATAATTCAAATTACGACTACAATAAACAGACTTGAGATAATTTACTCATTCAAGTTTCACAAGAACCAGTCAAGTCTTTTCTTTCGAATAATCAAGTTACATTCATATAAACAACTTATACCCCATTCATGTAGATCTGTGTCTCAATGAAAGTAGTTTAGAAAAAATCCAATTTTGAAAAAATTGTTATTTGCTGAAACAAAGTTAGACTTGCACCGTAAAAATTGTTAAATATACAAATTTCGACTAAAATTTTATATTTATTACATGCAAAACACAGTTATGAGTGTTATTTAAATAATTATATAAAGTTAGTCATGAAAATGATTTCATGAAACTCTAATTTTAAACTTTTTGGCACGAGTATTATCCTTCAAACCAATAATCACACCGAATACTCTAAATAAATTGTCATAAACATGTTTCAAATAAAAGAATTATATTCAATAACTCTGTTTTTGACAGACTTCATAGACAGTTCTAAGAATCAATATAATTCTATTGTAAGTGAATGATAACTTTAGGTTGACTACGGCTGGCAGCCTAAAAGTGCATTTTCATTCGAGCATAACGATTCAAATTAACAAAATTAAAAAAACAATAAAAACTTTTAAACATCAACATTAATGTTTTTATTTAATTTATTTAGTTTTTTTAATGTTTTACCATTTCTGAATCTGTATATTTACTTCTGGATTTGAAAAAATTGATCGCGAATGATTAAACTTAAAGTAACTTTTATGATTTGCGGTTTAGTTAGATACCGGTATCGGTTTAGTAATTTGGCTATGATTTTTGCCAGAAATATCATTAAGGCTATTTGAAGTTTTTGTTATTGGCCAGAAATTTCTCTATTGAACTAATAAATATTTTTTTCCATAACTTAAAAATAACCGTACATTGAATTAGTAAACTTCCAAGGCGAGATAACTCGCGTTGGTAGCCTCACTATGATATAATATATCATAGTGAGGCTACCAACGTGAGTTGGCTACCATTCACGAAGTAACTCGTGAAATATTATTTCACGAGTTACTTCGTGAATGGTTGTGAATAAGTGAATATTTAAACTAACGCAGTGTGATAACGCTACACTACTTTTTATTTGTTTATGGCTAGTTATTTTGTGTTAAATCATAAATTAAAAGTCTAAAAGCAGTGTATTTAAATTGACAGAGATGTTGACAACAGGTAAACTGCAGTCAGGGCTGTGAAAGGAACTGATAGGTTAAAATTTCAAATTTTTAAAGGTAATAAAAATCTTAAATTCATTAGCTGTTAAAAAGTTATTTTTCGTTAAAAGAAAACTCGCCCCGAAACACTAAGATCTCGTTATCAAAAGGAAACTTGTTAAGACCTAAAATTGTCAGGCTCTGTCATATCTCCCTTATAAAATCATTATTAAAATATTAATCTATCATATATAGAATGAGTTTTTGTTTTTTAAGACAGTATGAAATGAGGCTAGTTTCCTCAATTAATTTACCAACAAAAAAATTTCCAAAGATGATTTAGTATCGCTATATAACTGTTAATCAAATTCACAGCAATAACTATATAATCCAGTTAGTTACAAGCCAAGATTAGCATCAATGATGTGATTAACACTCACGTTTTGCTCCATCACAGTTTCTTCTAAATTTAAAATTGCAACAATCGCAAAAGTTATCACTGCAACACTCGCATCCATGTGTCATTTCATTTCATTTCATCCACTTGTCATTTCAGACATTGTTTTCTGCAACAACATCATAACATCATTAATATTATTAATCAAGATTAGGAAAGTTACATTGAGTTTGTTTTTTGTCAGCGCAGTTATAAAAGAGTTAGGAGGTTGTGATCCGAAACCATTCAAAAAGCTTTTGTAAATGAGCAAATCAGTAATACTTACAGTTAATTTGAGGCAGCGAGAATAGGACAGCAAATAGAATAGTACAGTGAATACAGTATAGGCTGTAAATTAGACAACAAATAGTCAGCGAAGAAGACTGTTAAAACAGAGTATTAACTTTAGTACTATCAGGAGCAACGACAACTGCTAGCAAACTGATATGTAATGCCAGAATATTCTGTGACATCACCAGTTTACGTAGATTTCCTTGCATATAGTTTGTGCATTCTTGACACTTTGGAACACACCTAATTTCCACATTCCACAAGGCTGCAATAAAACCAGTTTTTATCTGTTTTTAAAACCTTCCATTAATTTTAACATAACATTTTTTGGATAACAATTATACTTCCTGATGTGAAATTGCATACATCACATCTAGCAAATATCATGTACAATGTATGTTTGGCTGAAGTTTATAAAATAAATCTAGCAGCAAACAAGGTTTTGCTTTAGCATGGTGAATTATGGGATGCGCAAGTTTCTATTGATTCTTAGCAATGCATAGTTTACAAAAGACGAGGACTGTGGAAGGTGTAGATACTACTCATACTAGTTGACTCTAGTAATTGTGTCACTTCAACAGCTGTAAAGTAGAACCACGGAACTTAAGAGATTGCTGTAAAGACTACAGCAATGAGCATTAGAATAAATTACTCTTATAAGCAGCGCTTCCAAATGTTACATTATAAAAGCACGTACATTTGCTCGATTAACTTAAACCATACACAACGCATGTTATTTATCGATATTCATAGACTTGCCCTCCTTGTCAACGTTTATTTTATTTTAGCCAGGAAAGTATTTCTCTACTAGCGCAGACGAGAGTTTTGTGAAAAGTTTTAACGACTTGCGTATGATATTATTACTAACATTATTTGTTGCTGTTTGTTATTCATCTCCTATTATCACAAAGTATTACTTGTTTATATTGATGAGCAGACAACTCCTACAGCTGTTGTACTAACGTCTTATGCATAGTCTAAATAATATAATACTCTCATTGACCTGGTAACCCCTAAGTAAATTTTATAGTTAATTTCCATGTCAATCGATAGTAACATCTGTGACAGAACACATTCATTTCACTGATAAGTGGTGAGACTTTAATATATTAATACATGAGCCTACATAAAAACGACATACGCCATAGCTTCCGTAGAGTGCAGACAAATCTCAAACCACATTATACTAAAATTTCTAAACTAAAACTAAACTAAAAAATTTAAACGTCAACAGAAAAGTGTCCCAATTTTTGAAGGAAAACTTTTCTATAGCTCAAAAAGAAAAAAATAGTTTCTTGAAAACTTTGAAGAAATATCAAAAAAGTAAAACAAACAATACAACAAAGGAGACGAGGAGGAAATTAATCTGTTTTAAACTGACGCTAAAAGGTGACATAGCAAAGGAAATACCAGCAGGTAGCCAGAACAAAAAAGGAAAGACATAACCAACAGAAAATATGGAATTAGAGAAACAGCAGTGCAAAAGTTACTAAAAAAGCATAATTATGTTGAAGATAACCTGCAATGTATTTGCATTAAAAATGAACTTACAAAATCTTAGTAGATGTCATCAAAAAATAAATATTGTGTTATGATTTGCAACTGTTATCAATTCTTTAGGTAAGTTGACTGCTAGTGTGTTGTAAGATTGGAATCGACTCAACTTGATCGGTTTATAACAGTCATGCTTTTTATCAACGAAAAGCAGCTTTGCATGCTTTTCTAGACTTGCCCTCCTTATCAATATGTAGTTAATTTTATCTAGGAAAGTATTTCTCGACTAGTGCAAACTTGCGCTATTCTGCGCAGCTTTGCATGCAAGCATTAAAAAAAGAGCTTTGTATGCTTTTTTATTTTAACCACTTTTTCTTCTTTCATAGACAATTTTTTTATCTACGTCAACCTTGACGATGTTCATGCCATAGAAATAGCCTTGCTAACACAAGAACTTTTAAAACTCACAAACAATATGCATGCACGGAAATCACGACAACTGAAGTACTCTTCTACAACCCAAAAGCAAAGAAAGCATTAAGCATGTGCATTTACCTATTCCATTGTACTGCTCAAATATTTTTTCATATTTTTTTATTTTATTTTTTAAATATATATTTCATATTTTTTCAGAAAGCCTTCAGAAAGGTTTTAGACTTTAGGGTTGGAGTCGAAGATTACTCCAATTGGTTTGTCCCGACACAACAATTCAACTGAGTTAAGTGCGCACTAATTTTACAGAGGTGCTAATATTATATAAACAAAGCATTATATTATCATAACTCAATTAATCACAGATGGAAACATACTCAAATAGTTTATAACTGTCTACAATATAAGTAGCAAAAACTTCATCAAAACATAATTTCCTAAACCATTTGAGAAAAACCATTTCCTAAACCTACATGCATCGGCTACCGGCCAACCATTTACAGTTTTAAAGGAATTATCATGAGTAGATTTTATGTTTTACATGATAGGACAACTCGCAAAAAAAAAACGCTACATGGAATGCTTAAATTAGGTAACACCTCAATGAAAAGCCCCAAACTACCCAAGAATAATGTTCTTCATTTTCACAACAGATACAATCAAGTGTATTAATAGCTATCTTAACATTATCCAACAGTTTCATTCAACTGCAGTCATAAACACGATGACAGTATCTTACTGTTACATTCAACTGTACTCCTCCGCACCATGACAATATCCTACTGTTTTGATCCACTGTACTCATAAATACCATGACAATACTCTACTGTTTTATTCAATTGTCTTCATAGGTACTGTTACATTTCTGTATAAATTTTAGCACAAGCTATAACAAATCTGGTTTGTTTCTTTATTGCTCTCTATAATAAATGCGGTTTATTCACTCTCATAGTAAGTAATCAGTTAACATGTAAATACAACAATTTAAGTACAACAAGAATAATAGTTACTTGTATGAATAACATCACAAGCTATTAGAAATCTGGTTTTTGTTCACTCTCATAGTATGTAATGAACTGTTGCCTTCAAAAACTAGTTTATATAATCACTAGCTATGGCTATTTAATAAATAGCTAAACAAGAGCATAACTTGTATTAGATAGGTAGCGCAAAGTTATCTTCACCCAAGCTTGTTTATGACAATACATCAGGTGCCATGACATTATCCTACTGTTACATTTGACTGTACTCATAGATACCATGATAATATTGTACTGGTACATTCAACTGTTGCAGTACTCATAGATATACCGTGACTATCCTACTTTTACATTTATTTGTTTTCATAGATCCCATGACAATATCCTACTGTTTTGGTCAATTGTACCCATAGGCATCAATATCTTATAGGTGAAATTATCCTGCGGTTGTATTCAATAGTCAGTCAATTTCTCACTTGACAAGGAAAATAATTAGAGTTTTTGATCCAAGCAAAATATGAGGCAAATTATTGAAAAAAATGAAGTGAGCATATTTATGCTCTAATAACAAATGGCTCCAAAAATCATGGTATCTCTACAGATAAACATTTGACCTAACATTTGTAAAATTATATATGAAGGAGGGAGAGTGCAAGGCAAAGTGCATAACCAATCATCTTAGTAAATACCATGGTATTGAGATAGTTATAAAGAAGAAGATACAATGGTAGCTATACTACAGTCATTGACATTAATATTGACATTCTTTTGCACTTTTCACATACTCAGCCACTACTCACAAAGATTGTAACCACAGTTTTCTAGGAGCTCATCAAACCACAAGGCTAGGCAGTTCTTTTACCTTTCCACCGCTCTTACCATATACTGTATGCCTTTTTTTCAATTACACACGCTAAATGATTTATTAATTAATATGCTGCACCAATGGGTTACGACACCAAAGATTTTTCACCTGATTCTGTGAAACTCGATGCTATTTCTCCTCGTCATTTTATGACAAATTTGTCTTCCTCCATACGACATCAATAAAACATTCTCTCAAAATTAAAGTTTTGTGATTGCTGTAGTAATTACAACAAAATGTTTATATACTATTTGTCGAAATACCTCCAACAACACCGGAAATATATATACATGTATGTTGCACAATATCGCAGCTAATAACATAACATAGCTAAACCACATAATTTTTCATTGTATCTGTATCAAACCAGACTATATTTAGGCACTACCTCCAACTGACTGATCACATTAACATTTGAACACCTCTACCCTTGTCTATTTTTCGCTCCTAATTCATATGAGCTGCACAAAAAACCCTCATTAATGATTTGAAGTTTAAAGGTCACAATGGTAATTATTGTATATAATGAATGAAACTATTATTCTATCCTAAGATTATGCTAGATAAATACAGCTATTCTGTGCTAAATAGTACAGCTTATTTGCATATTTTTTGATGTTGTTTGGTTATCGCATAGTTATGCAGTGCCACAAAGAGTTAAGGTCAAAACACATTGTCGTAGGTAATAAAACACCAGAATATGTTTGTTCTATAAAAAGCAACAATCAGAACGCAGCTATCTGAACAAAAAATGCAAGTATTTTAATGAAATCTGATAGCCACCGACCTAGGTGGCCATCAAATTTTGGCAGCAGAAATCTACCACTGCCAAAATAACATGCGATAGCACTTTCGTTTTTATTGATTTATTCATGTTAAGGTTTTTTTGTGTATTAACGATGGCATACGAACTGTTTTCAATATGTAGGGCCTACTCATTAAATTATATTTTACTGCATACATAAATATGAATATAACGATAAATGTCATTGTTCGCTTGAAACACCGTCTATGATCGACACGGCCACTAGTTAGCTCTTTCGGAGTCCTGGCCAAATCTATCTTTCCCGGACTTTGCAAATTTGTAAGTTTAAGTTTGTATATTAAATAGGCCCGAATTTTTTTGAAAAGATCTAGTATTGGAACATGGTACCATAAAATACAGATATTTTACTTGGAACAAACAGTCTTATTTATTAACCCAGATAAACAGGAGGCTAATTGGATCTGACCAGGTATCTGTTTCAAGGACACCAATCCGGACTACATTATATTAGCATGGCCATTGGCTGGACTGCATAATTTGACTCGTTAGTCAACATAGTCGATAATAACAGGTTGAAAAGGACCAGGCGCAGGTAAAATGTGTAAATCCAATACAATATTTCTGTTTTAAAAACATTAATTTTTGTTTCTACCTGTTATATAAGTATGATTCATTTATGATACTTGTTCATGAATATATCTTTGTAGCATTTTATAGATTATCGTTATATGACATATAAATTTGCAGATTAATAGCATATTATTTGATAGCAACAATGTGGCAACCTGATCATACAGTTGATCGACACTCGTAAATCCTCTTCTATTGCACTTAAATAGCTAGTTTTGGCTGTAAACTGTAGCAAATATATCAATGAGCCTTCAAGCAACATTGGTAAACAGAAGAATAATTTAAAAACAAGTTTTCAAATCTGAAAGGAAAAAAAGATTGAAAACTTAAAAAAAATTCAAACCACAACCCTGTCTGTCATATCATTGCAGGTTAGCTGTAAGCAATAGATATCAACTGGTAGAGATATTTCTCAGTTTCTCAATGCATCCTTATTAAGACATTTTTGACAAGGTGAAGGTAAGTTAGCAGATTTATTGCATCCAGAGGGTCTAATATCATTTACCAGAAAAAAGATCGTAAACTATAGGCGACATTTGCTTCACCCGTAATAGGGCTAAATTTAACTTGCGAGAGTTCTGACAAGCCATTTGAAAAATACACCGTCTATTTAAACGCCACCTTTAATAGACCACCACTATAAAAAAGGGTTGAAAAATATAGCATCATGGTGTTCAATTAGAGGTTTTACGGTATCTTCTATCAGAAAAGTGTTTTGGAGGTGTTCTCTGTTGCTAATAATATTGCCAAATTAGTCTTTAAGATTGTCTGACAAACTTTATCTAAGCGGAAGAATTGTTTCATTTCTAGGAAACACATTCACATTGTCATTATCATTTATCATTTGCAATTGTATCCAATTAAAATGGCCCATTTAGAAGCTAGAATATGTTTTGTCTCACTGAATAGATATTGAACTTTTTATAAACCATATAATAAATATTACGACTATGTTATAACTTGAAATATAATTTTTCGAAAATTTTATAGAGTTTTATTACAATAGCCGTTGACACTAAAGAATACAGGCTATATGTTTATAGATCCTCAGTCTTTGTCAACACATGGTTAAATAGAAACACGATGCTTTACAAGGTAGTACAAATAGTTTTACAAGCTCATGAGGAAATACACTAGTTGTTTTACATATTTACTGTATAGCTACAGAGATTACTCCTCTTTTAGAAGGCTTTGTAAACTCTGACATTCACAGCAACGAAAACTGATACCAATGAATAAAATCTTGCGCAACAAAACTGTAATGACACCACCTTGTGGTAGCCTAATATATTTAAGTTTCAACCATTTCTGCTGCCTTGAAAGATTGACAGCATGAGAGAGCAGGAATGAGTCAGTCTTTTTCTGTCAGTCTTGCAGTATATTCCAGTACTGAAACTTTAACAAATTTGATGATTTGTCAAGAATTCTGCACACTGAACCATCTCTATTAATCTTGGACAAGAAAAACTCATGCAATGATGTTTCTAACTGACCCATCTCCAAACAGTCTATAGCTATCAAGGTCGTTATGTACACTGTATTATGTACATTAGGTCTCTTGTTACCACCATATCTACCGATTGAGCAACTCGGATACCTAATACTACCAATTCGCACAATGAATATTACAATTAAAGATAATCACTTTCCGTTGCTGTCTTACCTAAGAACCATCATTAATCATTGTTTATGTAACAGCTAATGTATTGTAAAACAGTCATTACTACATAATGCAATCAGGAGGCTATAGTTTCGTTTTAGGAAATTCACCAATCAGAAAGCAGAAAAATACTCAGGCAGATCTTCACATAAGCAGGTGGCAAATTTTACAACTTGAGCCTATCACAGGGCTTGACACAAAATCAGAAGTGGGGAGCTACTCAATGCTGATTAGTCATTTAAAAATACAGCGTTCGAATTGGTAAAGCCTGATCGGTACAACTGATTTCAGCTTCAGCTTTTTCAGAACCTGTTGAAGCTGAAGTTGATGCATTCGTTGTTTTATTTCACACAGAAATTGTGTTTACGTTCCAACCTAAAATGTGTTTTTCAATGCATTAGCTCAGTTAAATATATTTTCAATCGATTGATTGCTAACCAAATGTCAAAGTATTTTTTTCTGTTTTGTTGTGAAGGAAAGTGGCTGTGTAATTAGCACTGATACATTAAAAGTCTATAATGAATAAAGGTCAGAAACAATAGTACTTAGGTTAGTGTGAAAGTGGACTATAAATATATTTTATAGTAACGAAGTGATGAACGAGGACATACAAAAATGTAATATCGGCAGAGCCCAGTCGGTCAAAGTCAGTCCGTCAGTAGTCACATTGTCAGTCGTCGTTGCTTTGTTGGTCATAATGGTTTCTGTCTGTGTAAAGCTGTCTCTCATTGTAGTCGCAGTGGTTGTTTGAGTTGTCTCGTTCCACAAGTCGAGTCTAGGTCTCGTATTGGTCATAGAGTCGAGTTGAATTGGTTGTGGTATGGATAAAACGTATGCTTTGAATTTATGGTTTTTCGCGTAGTCTCTGTATAGTTCCATTGGGCTGGGCTCTGCCGCTGGTGGTGGATTTGGAGATGTTGATGGAGTGGCTGTCGATGATCGAGAATTAAAGGTTTTGGTAGATGATATCAATTCTTCGATGTGGCCTATCGAAAAAATATGGTTGTGTATTGGTACAGCTGCACTTGGTCTCAACTGATTAACTCATTTGCATGAGTTGCCATAATTCAAATTACTACTACAATAAACAGACTTGAGATGATTTACTCATTCAAGTTTTACAAAAACCAGCCAAGTCTTTTATTCCAAATGATATTACATTTATATAAACAACTTATATTCAATTCATGTAGATCTGTGTCTCAAAAAAGGTAGTTTAAAAAAAGTCCCAATTTTGAAAAAATTGTTATTTGCTGAAACAAAGTTAAACTTGCACCATAAAAACTGCTAAGTATACAAAGTTTGACTAAAATAATATACTTATTACATACAAAACACAGTTATGAGTGTTATTTAAATAATTATATAAAGTTAGTCATAAAAATGAGTTCATGAAACCCTAATTTTGAACTTTTTGGCGCAAGTATCATCTTTCAAACCAATAATCACACCAAATACTTTAAATAAATTGTCATAAACATGTCTCAAATAATAAAATTATATTCAATAACTCTGTTTTTGACAGACTTTATAGACAGTTCTAAGAATCAATATAATTCTATTGTAAGTGAATGATAACTTTAGGCTGACTACGGCTGGCATCCTAAGAGTGCATTTTTATTCGAACATAACGATTCAAATTTACAAAACTTGAAAAATAATAAAAACTTTGAAACATCAACATTAATGTTTTTATTTAATTTATTTAGTTTTTTTAATGTTTTACCATTTTTGAATCTGCATATTTACTTCTGGATTTGAAAAAATTGATCGCCAATGATAAAACTTAAAGTCACTTTTATGATTTGCGGTTTAGTTAGATACCGGTATCGGTTAAGTATTTTGGCTATGATTTTTGCCAGAAATATCATTGAGGCAAATTTTAAGTTTTTGTTATTGGCCAGAAATTTATCTTCTGAACTAATAAAAATTTTTTCCCATAACTTAAAAATAACCGTTCATTGAATTAGTAAACTTCCAAGGCGAGATAACTCGCGTTGGTAGCCTCACTATGATATATTTCACGAGTTACTTCGTGAATGTTTGTGAATGAGTGAATATTTAAACTAACACAGTGTGATAACTCTCCGCTACTTTTTATTTGTTTATGACTAGTTATTTTGTTGTAAATCATGAATTAAAACTCTAAAAGCAGTGTATTTAAATTGACAGAGATGTTGACGACAGGTAAACTGCAGTCAGGGCTGTGAAAGGAACCCATAGGTTAAAATTTCAAATTTTTAAAGGTAATAAAAATCTTAAATTCATTAGCTGTTAAAAAGTTATTTTTCGTTAAAAGAAAACTCGCCCCGAAACACTAAGATCTCTTTATCAAAAGGAAACTTGTTAAGACCTAAAATTGTCAGGCTCTGTCATATTTCCCTTATAAAATCACTATTAAAATATTAATCTATCATATATTGAATGAGTTTTTGTTTTTTAAAACAGTTTGAAATGAGGCTTGTTTTCTCACTTAATTTAACAAAAAATATTTCCAAAACTGATTTAGTTTCACTATATAACTGTTAATCAAATATACAGCAATAACTATATAATCCAGTTAGTTACAAGCCAAGATTAGCATCAATGATGTGAATAACACTCACGTTTTGCTCCATCACAGTTTCTTCTAAATTTAAAATTGCAACAATCGCAAAAGTTATCACTGCAACACTCGCATCCATGTGTCATTCCAGACATTGTCTTCTGCAACAACAGCATAACATAATTAACATTATTAATCAAGATTAGGAAAGTTACATTGAGTTTGTTTTTTGTCAGCGCAGTTATAAAAGAGTTAGGAGGTTGTGATCCGAAACCATTCAAAAAGCTTTTGTAACAGAGCAAATCAGTAATACTTACAGTTAACTTGAGGCAGCGAGAATAGGACAGCAAATAGAATAGTACAGCGAATACAGTATAGGCTGTAAATTAGACAACAAATAGTCAGCGAAGAGGACTGTTAAAACAGAGTATTAACTTTAGTACTATCAAGAGCAACGACAACTGCTAGCGGGCTGATATGTAATGCCAGAATATTCTGTGACATCACCAGTTTACGTAGAATTCCTTGCATATAATTTGTGCATTCTTGTCACTTTGGAACACACCTAATATTCACATTCCACAAGGCTTCAATAAAACCAGTTTTTACCAGTTTTTAAAACCTTTCATAATTTTAACATAACATCTTTTGGATAACAATACATCTTGATGTGAAATTACATACATCACATCTAGCAAATATCATGAACAATGTATGTTTGACTGAAGTTTATAAAATAAATCTAGCAGCAAACAAGGTTTTGCTTTAGCTTGGTGAATTACGGGAAAAGCAAGTTTCTATTGATTCTTAGCAATGCATAGTTTACAAAAGACGAGGGTTGTGGAAGGTGTAGATACTACTCATACTAGTTGACTCTAGTCATTGTGTCACTTCAATAGCTGTAAAGTAGAACCACAGAACATAAGAGAAGGCAACTGCTGTAAAGACTACAGCAATGAGCATTAGAATAAATTACTCTTATAAGCAGCACTTCCAAATGTTGCATTATAAAAGCACGTACATTCGCTCGATTAACTTGGACCATACACAACGCATGTTATTTATCGATATTCATAGACTTGCCCTCCTTGTCAACGTTTATTTTATTTTACCCAGGAAAGTACATTTCTCTACTAGTGCAGGCGAGAGTTTTGTGAAAAGTTTTAATGACTTGTGTATGATATTATTATTAACATTATTTGTTGCCGTTTGTTATTCATCTCCTATTATCACAAAGTATTACTTGTTTATATTGATGAGAAGACGACTCCTACCGCTGTTGTACTAACGTCTTATGCATAGTCTAAATAATATAATACTCTCATTGACCTGGTAACCCCTGAGTAAATTTTATAGTTAATTTCCATGTCAATCGATGGTAACGTCTGTGACAGAACACATTCATTTCACTGATAAGTGGTGAGACTTTAATATATTAATACATGAGCCTACGTAAAAGCGACATACGCCATAGCTTCCGCAGAGTGCAGACAAATCTCAAACCACATTGTACTAAAATTTCTAAACTAAAACTAAACTAAAAAATTTAAAAGTCAACATAAAAGTGTCCCAATTTTTGATGGAAAACTGTTCTATAGCTCAAAAAGGAAAAATAGTTTCTTGAAAACTTAAAAGAAATATCAAAAAAGTAAAACAAACAATACAACAAAGGAGACGAGGAGGAAATTAATCTGTTTTAAACTGACACTAAAAGGTGACATAGCAAAGAAAATACCAGCAGGTAGCCAGAACAAAAAAAGGAAAGACATAACCAATAAAAAATATGGAATTAGAGAAACAGCAGTGCAAAACTTACTAAGAAAGCATATGTTGAAGATAACCTGCAATGTATTTGCATTAAAAATGAACTTACAAAATCTTAGTAGATGTCATCAAAAAATAAATATTGTGTTATGATTTGCAACTGTTATCAATTCTTTAGGTAAGTTGACTGCTAGTATGTTGTAAGATTGGAATCGACTCAACTTGATCGGTTTAAAACAGTCATGCTTTTTGTCAACGAAAAGCAGCTTTGCATGCTTTCCTAGACTTGCCCTCCTTATAAATGTGTAGTTAATTTTATCTAGGAAAGTATTTCTCGACTAGTGCAAACTTGCGCTATTCTGCGCAGCTTTGCATGCAAGCATTAAAAAAAGAGCTTTGTATGCTTTTCTATTTTAACCACTTTTTCTTCTTTCATAGACAATTTTTTTATCTACGTCAACCTTGACCATGTTCATGCCATAAAAATAGCCTTGCTAAGACAAGAACTTTTAAAACTCACAAACAATATGCATGCACGGAAATCACGACAACTGAAGTACTCTTCTACAATCCAAAAGCAAAGAAAGCATTAAGCATGTGCATTTACCTATTCCATTGTACTGCTCAAATATTTTTTCATATTTTTTCATTTTATTTTTTAAATATATATTTCATATTTTTTCAGAAAGCCTTCAGAAAGGTTTTAGACTTTAGGGTTGGAGTCGAAGATTACTCCAATTGGTTTGTCACGACACAACAATTCAACTGAGTTAAGTGCGCACTAATTTTACAGAGGTGCTAATATTATATAAACAAAGCATTATATTATCATAACTCAAGTAATCACAGATGGAAACATACCCAAATAGTTTATAACTGTCTACAATATAAGTAGCAAAAACTTCATCAAAACATAATTTCCCAAACCATTTGAGAAAAACCATTTCCTAAACCTACATGCATCGGCTACCGGCCAACCATTTACAGTTTTAAAGGAATTATCATGAGTAGATTTTCTGTTTTACAAGATAGGACAACTCGCAAAAAAAAACGCTACATGGAATGCTTAAATTAGGTAACACCTCAATGAAAAGCCCCAAACTACCCAAGAATAATGTTCTTCATCTTCACAACAGATACAATCAAGTGTATTCATAGCTATCTTAACATTATCCAACAGTTTCATTCAACTGCAGTCATAAACACGATGACAATATCTTACTGTTACATTCAACTGTACTCCTCCGCACCATGGCAATATCCTACTGTTTTGATCCACTGTACTCATAAATACCATGACAATACTCTACTGTTTTATTCAACTGTCTTCATAGGTACTGTTACATTTCTGTATAAATTTTAGCACAAGCTATAACAAATCTGGTTTGTTTCTTTATTGCTCTCTATAATAGATGCGGTTTATTCACTCTCATAGTAAGTAATCAGTTAACATGTAAATACAACAATTTAAGTACAACAGTAATAATAGTTATGTGTATGAATAACATCACAAGCTATAAGAAATCTGGTTTTTGTTCACTCTCATAGTATGTAATGAACTGTTGCCTTCAAAAACTAGTTTATATAATCACTAGCTATGGCTATTTAATAAATAGCTAAACAAGAGCATAACTTGTATTAGCTAGGTAGCGCAAAGTTATCTTCACTTAAGCTTGTTTATGACAATACATAAGGTGCCATGACATTATCCTACTGTTACATTTGACTGTACTCATAGATACCATTATAATATTGTACTGGTACATTCAACTGTTGCAGTACTCATAGATATACCGTGACTATCCTACTTTTACATTTATTTGTTTTCATAGATCCCATGACAATATTCTACTGTTTTGGTCAACTGTACCGATAGTTATCAATATCCTATAGGTGAGAATATCCTGTGGTTGTATTTAATAGTCAGTCAATTTCTCACTTGACAAGGAAAATAATTAGAGTTATTGATCCGAGCAAAATATGAGGCAAATTATTGAAAAAAATGAAGTGAGCAATTTCATGCTCTAATAACAAATGGTTCCAAAAATCATGGTATCTCTACAGATAAACATTTGACCTAACATTTGTAAAATTATATATGAAGGAGGGAGAGTGCAAGGCAAAGTGCATAACCAATCATCTTAGTAAATACCATGGTGTTGAGATAGTTATAAAGAAGAAGATACAATGGTAGCTATACTGTAGTCACTGACATTAATATTGACATTCTTTTGCACTTTTCACATACTCAGCCATGACTCACAAAGATTGCTCATCTAACCACAAGGCTACGCAGTTCTTTTACCTTTCCACCGCTCTTACCATATACTGTATGCCTTTTTTTCAATTACACACGCTAAATGATTTATTAATTAATATGCTGCACCAATGGGTTACGACACCAAAGATTTTTCAC
This sequence comes from Watersipora subatra, assembly GCF_963576615.1. Classification (NCBI taxonomy): domain Eukaryota; kingdom Metazoa; phylum Bryozoa; class Gymnolaemata; order Cheilostomatida; family Watersiporidae; genus Watersipora; species Watersipora subatra. The sequence continues at coordinate 48,140,512 of NC_088716.1, read as the reverse complement.
CTGATTCTGTGAAACTCGATGCTATTTCTCCTCGCCATTTTATGACAAATTTGTTTTCCTCCATACGACATCAATAAAACATTCTCTCAAAATTAAAGTTTTGTGATTGCTGTAGTAATTACAACAAAATGTTTATATGCTATTTGTCGAAATACCTCCAACAACACCGGAAATATATATACATGTGTGTTGCTCAATATCGCAGCTAATAACATAACATAGCTACACCACATAATTTTTCATTGTATCTGTATCAAACCAGACTATATTTAGGCACTACCTCCAACTGACTGATCACATTAACATTTGAACACCTCTACCCTTGTCTATTTTTCGCTCCTAATTCATATGAGCTGCACAAAAAAAACCCTCATTAATGATTTGAAGTTTAAAGGTCACAATGGTAATTGTTGTATATAATGAATGAAAATATTATTTTATACAAAGATTATGCTAGATAAAAACAGCTATTCTGTGCTAAATAGTACAGCTTATTTGCATATTTTTTGATGTTGTTTGGTTATCGTATAGTTATGCAGTGCAACAAAGAGTTAAGGTCAAAACACATTGTAGTAGGTAATAAAACACTAGAATATGTTTGTTGTATAAAAAGCAACAATCAGAACGCAGCTATCTGAACAAAAAATTCAAGTATTTTAATGAAATGTGATAGGTGGCTATAGGCGATAGGTGGCTATCAGATTTTGGCAGCGGAAATCTACCACTGCCAAAATAACATGCGATAGCACTTTCGTTTTTATTGTTTTATTCATGGTAAGTTTGGTTTGTGTATTAACGATGGCATACGAATTGTTTTCAATATGTAGGGCCTACTCGTTAAATTATTTTTACTGCATACATAAATATGAATATAACGATAAATGTCATTGTTCGCTTGAAACACCGACTATGGTCGACACGGCCACTAATTACATGTAGCTCTTTCGGAGTCCTGGCAAAATCTATCTTCCTCGGAGTTTGTAAATTTGTAAATTTAAGTTTGTATATTAAACAGGCCCAAATTTTATGTAAATCTTTAGTATTTGAACATGGTACCATAAAATACAGATATTTTACTTGGAACAAACAGTCTTATTTATTAACCCAGATAACAAGGAGGCTATTGTAGCATTTGATAGATTATCGTTCTATAACATATAAATTCGCAGATTAATAGCATATTATTTAATAGCAACATTGTGGTAACCTGATCTTACAATTGATTGACACTCGTAAATCCTCTTCTATTGTACTTAAATAGCTAGTTTTGGCTGTAAACTGTAGCAAATATATCAATGAACTTTCAAGCAACATTGGTAAACAGAAGAATAAATTAAAAACAAGTCTTAAAAACCGAAACGAAATAAAGATTGAAAACTTAAAAAAAATTCAAAGCGCAACCCAGTCTGTAATATCATTGCAGGTTAACTGTAAGCAATAGATATCAACTGGTAGAGATATTTTTCGGTTTTTCAATGCATCCTTATTAAGACATTTTTGACAAGGTGAAGGTAAGTTAGCAGATTTATTGCATCCAGAGGGTCTAATATCGCTTCACCAGAAAAAAGATCGTAAACTATAGGCCACATTTGCTTCGCCCGTAATAGGGCTAAATTTAACTTGCGAGAGTTCTGACAAGCCATTTGAAAAATACACCTTCTATTTAAATGCCCCCTTAAATAGACCGCCACTATAAAAAAGGGTTGAAAAATATAGCATCATGGTGTTCAATTAGAGGTTTTACGGTATCTTCTATCAGAAAATTGTTTTGGAGGTGTTCTCTGTTGCTAATAATATTGCCAAATTAGTCTTTAAAATTGTCTGACACACTTTATCTAAGCGGAAGAATTGTTTTATTTCTAGGAAACACATTCACATTGTCATTATCATTTATCATTTGCAATTGTATCCAATTAAAGTGGCCCATTTAGAATCTGGAATATGTTTTGTCTTACTGAAAAGATCTTGAATTTTTTATAAAAAGTTCAAGATCTATTCAGTAAGACAATATATAAACCATATAATAAATATTACGAGTATGTTATAACTTGAAATATAATTCTTCGAAAATTTTATAGAGTTTTATTGCAATAGCCGTTGACACTAAAGAATACAGTCTACATATTTATAGATCCTCAGTCTTTGCCAACACATTGTTAAATAGAAACACAATGCTTTACAAGGTAGTACAAATAGTTTTACAAGCTCATGAGGAAATACACTAGTTGTTTTACATATTTACTGTATAGCAAAGAAGATTACTCCTCTTTTAGAAAGCTTTTGTAAATTCTGATATTCGCAGCAATGAAAACTGATACGAATGAATACAAGCTTGCGCAACAAAACTGTAATGACACCATCTTGTGGTAGCCTAATATATTTAAGTTTCAACCATTTCTGCTGCCTTGAAAGATTGACAGCATGAGAGAGCAGGAATGAGTCAGTCTTTTCTGTCAGTCTTGCAGTATATTCCAATACTGAAACTTTAACAAATTTGATGATTTGTCAAGAATTCTGCACACTGAACCATCTCTATTAATCTTGGACAAAAAAAACTCATACAATGATGTTTCTAACTGACCCATCTCCAAACAGTCTATAGCTATCAAGGTCATTATGTGCACTGTATTATGTACATTAGTTCTCTTGTTACCACCATATCTACCGATTGAGCAACTCGGATACCTACTACTACAGATTCGCACAATGAATATTACAATTAAAGATAATCGCTTTCCGTTGCTGTCTTACCTAAGAACCATCATTAATCATTGTTTATGTAACAGCTAATGTATTGTAAAACAGTCATTACTACATAATGCAATCAGGAAGCTATAGTTTCGTTTTAGGAAATTCACCAATCAGAAAGCAGAAGAATACTCAGGCAGATCTTCACATAAGCAGGTGGCAAGTTTTACAACTTGAGCCTATCACAGGGCTTGACACAAAATCAGAAGTGGGGAGCTACTCAATGCTGATTAGTCATTTAAAAATACAGCGTTCGAATTGGTAAAGCCTGATCGGTACAACTGATTTCAGCTTCAGCTTTTTCAGAACCTGTTGAAGCTGAAGTTGATGCATTCGTTGTTTTATTTCACACAGAAATTGTGTTCACGTTTCAACCTAAAGTGTGTTTTTCAATGCATTAGCTCAGTTAAAAATATTTTCAATCGATTGATTGCTAACCAATTGTCAAAGTATTTTTTTCTGTTTTGTTGTGAAGGAAAGTGGTCCGTAATTAGTACTTATACATTAGAAGTTTATAATGAATAAAAGTCAGAAACAATAGTACTTAGGTTAGTGTGAAAGTGGACTATAAATATATTTTATAGTAGCGAAGTGATGAACGAGGACATACAAAAATGCAATATCGGCAGAGCCCAGTCGGTCAAAGTCAGTCCGTCAGTAGTCACATTGTCAGTCGTCGTTGCTTTGTTGGTCATAATGGTTTCTGTCTGTGTAAAGCTGTCCCTCATTGTAGTCGCAGTGGTTGTTTGAGTTGTCTCGTTCCACAAGTCGAGTCTAGGTCTCGTATTGGTCATAGAGTCGAGTTGAATTGGTTGTGGTATGGATAAAACGTATGCTTTGAAATTATGGTTTTTTGCGTAGTCTCTGTATAGTTCCATTGGGCTGGGCTCTGCCGCTGGTGGTGGATTTGAAGATGTTGATGGAGTGGCTGTCGATGATCGAGAATTAAAAGTTCTGGTAGATGATATCAATTCTTCGATGTGGCCTATCAAAGAAAGTATGGTTGTGTATTGGTGCGGCTGCACTTGGTTTCAACTGATTAACTCATTTGCACCCGACTAATTTTCAAGTGATTAGCCCCCGAATACCGCTCATTTTTGAGAAAGTTGCCATAATTCAAATTACGACTACAATAAACAGACTTGAGATAATTTACTCATTCAAGTTTCACAAGAAGCAGTCAAGTCTTTTCTTTCGAATAATCAAGTTACATTCATATAAACAACTTATACCCCATTCATGTAGATCTGTGTCTCAATGAAGGTAGTTTAGAAAAAATCCAATTTTGAAAAAATTGTTATTTGCTGAAACAAAGTTAGACTTGCACCATAAAAATTGTTAAATATACAAATTTCGACTAAAATTTTATATTTATTACATACAAAACACAGTTATGAGTGTTATTTAAATAATTATATAAAGTTAGTCATGAAAATGATTTCATGAAACTCTAATTTTGAACTTTTTGGCACGAGTATTATCCTTCAAACCAATAATCACACCGAATACTCTAAATAAATTGCCATAAACATGTTTCAAATAAAAGAATTATATTCAATAACTCTGTTTTTGACAGACTTCATAGACAGTTCTAAGAATCAATATAATTCTATTGTAAGTGAATGATAACTTTAGGTTGACTACGGCTGGCAGCCTAAAAGTGCATTTTCATTCGAGCATAACGATTCAAATTTACAAAATTAAAAAAACAATAAAAACTTTTAAACATCAACATTAATGTTTTTATTGAATTTATTTAGTTTTTTTGATGTTTTACTATTTCTGAATCTGCATATTTACTTCTGGATTTGAAAAAATTGATCGCGAATGATAAAACTTAAAGTCACTTTTATGATTTGCGGTTTAGTTAGATACCGGTATCGGTTTAGTAATTTGGCTATGATTTTTGCCAGAAATATCATTAAGGCTATTTGAAGTTTTTGTTATTGGCCAGAAATTTCTCTTTTGAACTAATAAATATTTTTTTCCATAACTTAAAAATAACCGTACATTGAATTAGTAAACTTCCAAGGCGAGATAACTCGCGTTGGTAGCCTCACTATGATATAATATATCATAGTGAGGCTACCAACGCGAGTTGGCTACCATTCACGAAGTAACTCGTGAAATATTATTTCACGAGTTACTTCGTGAATTGTTGTGAATAAGTGAATATTTAAACTAACACAGTGTGATAACGCTACACTACTTTTTATTTGTTTATGGCTAGTTATTTGGTGTTAAATCATGAATTAAAAGTCTAAAAGCAGTGTATTTAAATTGACAGAGATGTTGACAACAGGTAAACTGCAGTCAGGGCTGTGAAAGGAACCGATAGGTTAAAATTTCAAATTTTTAAAGGTAATAAAAATCTTAAATTCATTAGCTGTTAAAAAGTTATTTTTCGTTAAAAGAAAACTCGCCCCGAAACACTAAGATCTCGTTATCAAAAGGAAACTTGTTAAGACCTAAAATTGTCAGGCTCTGTCATATCTCCCTTATAAAATCATTATTAAAATATTAATCTATCATATATAGAATGAGTTTTTGTTTTTTAAGACAGTATGAAATGAGGCTAGTTTCCTCAATTAATTTACCAACAAAAAAATTTCCAAAGCTGATTTAGTTTCGCTATATAACTGTTAATCAAATTCACAACAATAACTATATAATCCAGTTAGTTACAAGCCAAGATTAGCATCAATGATGTGAATAACACTCACGTTTTGCTCCATCACAGTTTCTTCTAAATTTAAAATTGCAACAATCGCAAAAGTTATCACTGCAACACTCGCATCCACTTGTCATTTCAGACATTGTTTTCTGCAACAACAGCATAACATCATTAATATTATTAATCAAGATTAGGAAAGTTACATTGAGTTTGTTTTTTGTCAGCGCAGTTATAAAAGAGTTAGGAGGTTGTGATCCGAAACCATTCAAAAAGCTTTTGTAAAAGAGCAAATCAGTAATACTTACAGTTAATTTGAGGCAGCGAGAATAGGACAGCAAATAGAATAGTACAGTGAATACAGTATAGGCTGTAAATTAGACAACAAATAGTCAGCGAAGAAGACTGTTAAAACAGAGTATTAACTTTAGTACTATCAGGAGCAACGACAACTGCTAGCAAACTGATATGTAATGCCAGAATATTCTGTGACATCACCAGTTTACGTAGATTTCCTTGCATATAGTTTGTGCATTCTTGACACTTTGGAACACACCTAATTTCCACATTCCACAAGGCTGCAATAAAACCAGTTTTTACCAGTTTTTAAAACCTTCCATTAATTTTAACATAACATTTTTTGGATAACAATTATACTTCCTGATGTGAAATTGCATACATCACATCTAGCAAATATCATGTACAATGTATGTTTGGCTGAAGTTTATAAAATAAATCTAGCAGCAAACAAGGTTTTGCTTTAGCATGGTGAATTATGGGATGCGCAAGTTTCTATTGATTCTTAGCAATGCATAGTTTACAAAAGACGAGGACTGTGGAAGGTGTAGATACTACTCATACCTGTTGACTTTAGTCATTGTGTCACTTCAACAGCTGTGAAGTAGAACCACGGAACTTAAGAGAAGGCAACTGTTGTAAAGACTACAGCAATGAGCATTAGAATAAATTACTCTTATAAGCAGCGCTTCCAAATGTTACATTATAAAAGCACGTACATTTGCTCAATTAACTTGAACCATACACAACGCATGTTATTTATCGATATTCATAGACTTGCCCTCCTTGTCAACGTTTATTTTATTTTAGCCAGGAAAGTATTTTTCTACTAGCGCAGACGAGAGTTTTGTGAAAAGTTTTAACGACTTGCGTATGATATTATTACTAACATTATTTGTTGCTGTTTGTTATTCATCTCCTATTATCACAAAGTATTACTTGTTTATATTGATGAGCAGACAACTCCTACCGCTGTTGTACTAACGTCTTATGCATAGTCTAAATAATATAATACTCTCATTGACCTGGTAACCCCTAAGTAAATTTTATAGTTAATTTCCATGTCAATCGATAGTAACATCTGTGACAGAACACATTCATTTCACTGATAAGTGGTGAGACTTTAATATATTAATACATGAGCCTACATAAAAACGACATACGCCATAGCTTCCGTAGAGTGCAGACAAATCTCAAACCACATTATACTAAAATTTCTAAAGTAAAACTAAACTAAAAAATTTAAACGTCAACAGAAAAGTGTCCCAATTTTTGAAGGAAAACTTTTCTATAGCTCAAAAAGAAAAAAATAGTTTCTTGAAAACTTTGAAGAAATATCAAAAAAGTAAAACAAACAATACAACAAAGGAGACGAGGAGGAAATTAATCTGTTTTAAACTGACGCTAAAAGGTGACATAGCAAAGGAAATACCAGCAGGTAGCCAGAACAAAAAAGGAAAGACATAACCAATAGAAAATATGGAATTAGAGAAACAGCAGTGCAAAAGTTACTAAAAAAGCATATGTTGAAGATAACCTGCAATGTATTTGCATTAAAAATGAACTTACAAAATCTTAGTAGATGTCATCAAAAAATAAATATTGTGTTATGATTTGCAACTGTTATCAATTCTTTAGGTAAGTTGACTGCTAGTGTGTTGTAAGATTGGAATCGACTCAACTTGATCGGTTTATAACAGTCATGCTTTTTGTCAACGAAAAGCAGCTTTGCATGCTTTTCTAGACTTGCCCTCCTTATCAATATGTAGTTAATTTTATCTAGGAAAGTATTTCTCGACTAGTGCAAACTTGCGCTATTCTGCGCAGCTTTGCATGCAAGCATTAAAAAAAGAGCTTTGTATGCTTTTTTATTTTAACCACTTTTTCTTCTTTCATAGACAATTTTTTTATCTACTTCAACCTTGACGATGTTCATGCCATAGAAATAGCCTTGCTAACACAAGAACTTTTAAAACTCACAAACAATATGCATGCACGGAAATAACGACAACTGAAGTACTCTTCTACAACCCAAAAGCAAAGAAAGCATTAAGCATGTGCATTTACCTATTCCATTGTACTGCTCAAATATTTTTTCATATTTTTTCATTTTATTTTTTAAATATATATTTCATATTTTTTCAGAAAGCCTTCAGAAAGGTTTTAGACTTTAGGGTTGGAGTCGAAGATTACTCCAATTGGTTTGTCACGACACAACAATTCAACTGAGTTAAGTGCGCACTAATTTTACAGAGGTGCTAATATTATATAAACAAAGCATTATATTATCATAACACAATTAATCACAGATGGAAACATACTCAAATAGTTTATAACTGTCTACAATATAAGTAGCAAAAACTTCATCAAAACATAATTTCCCAAACCATTTGAGAAAAACCATTTCCTAAACCTACATGCATCGGCTACCGGCCAACCATTTACAGTTTTAAAGGAATTATCATGAGTAGATTTTCTGTTTTACATGATAGGACAACTCGCAAAAAAAAACGCTACATGGAATGCTTAAATTAGGTAACACCTCAATGAAAAGCCCCAAACTACCCAAGAATAATGTTCTTCATTTTCACAACAGATACAATCAAGTGTATTCATAGCTATCTTAACATTATCCAACAGTTTCATTCAACTGCAGTCATAAACACGATGACAATATCTTACTGTTACATTCAACTGTACTCCTCCGCACCATGGCAATATCCTACTGTTTTGATCCACTGTACTCATAAATACCATGACAATACTCTACTGTTTTATTCAACTGTCTTCATAGGTACTGTTACATTTCTGTATAAATTTTAGCACAAGCTATAACAAATCTGGTTTGTTTCTTTATTGCTCTCTATAATAAATGCGGTTTATTCACTCTCATAGTAAGTAATCAGTTAACATGTAAATACAACAATTTAAGTACAACAAGAATAATAGTTACTTGTATGAATAACATCACAAGCTATAAGAAATCTGGTTTTCGTTCACTCTCATAGTATGTAATGAACTGTTGCTTTCAAAAACTAGTTTATATAATCACTAGCTATGGCTATTTAATAAATAGCTAAGCAAGAGCATAACTTGTATTAGATAGGTAGCGCAAAGTTATCTTCACCCAAGCTTGTTTATGACAATACATCAGGTGCCATGACATTATCCTACTGTTACATTTGACTGTACTCATAGATACCATGATAATATTGTACTGGTACATTCAACTGTTGCAGTACTCATAGATATACCGTGACTATCCTACTTTTACATTTATTTGTTTTCATAGATCCCATGACAATATTCTACTGTTTTGGTCAACTGTACCGATAGTTATCAATATCCTATAGGTGAGAATATCTTGCGGTTGTATTTAATAGTCAGTCAATTTCTCACTTGACAAGGAAAATAATTAGAGTTATTGATCCAAGCAAAATATGAGGCAAATTATTGAAAAAAATGAAGTGAGCAATTTTATGCTCTAATAACAAATGGTTGTAAAAATCATGGTATCTCTACAGATAAACATTTGACCTAATATTTGTAAAATTATATATGAAGGAGGGAGAGTGCAAGGCAAAGTGCATAACCAATCATCTTAGTAAATACCATGGTGTTGAGATAGTTATAAAGAAGTAGATGCAATGGTAGCTATACTGTAGTCACTGACATTAACATTGACATTCTTTTGCACTTTTCACATACTCAGCCATGACTCACAAAGATTGCTCATTTAACCACAAAGCTACGCAGTTCTTATACCTTTCCACCGCTCTTACCATATACTGTATGCCCTTTTTTCAATTACACACGCTAAATGATTTATTAATTAATATGCTGCACCAATGGGTTACGACACCAAAGATTTTTCACCTGATTCTGTGAAACTCGATGCTATTTCTCCTCGCCATTTTATGACAAATTTGTTTTCCTCCATACGACATCAATAAAACATTCTCTCAAAATTAAAGTTTGGTGATTGCTGTAGTAATTACAACAAAATGTTTATATGCTATTTGTCGAAATACCTCCAACAACACCGGAAATATATATACATGTGTGTTGCTCAATATCGCAGCTAATAACATAACATAGCTACACCACATAATTTTTCATTGTATCTGTATCAAACCAGACTATATTTAGGCACTACCTCCAACTGACTGATCACATTAACATTTGAACACCTCTACCCTTGTCTATTTTTCGCTCCTAATTCATATGAGCTGCACAAAAAAAACCCTCATTAATGATTTGAAGTTTAAAGGTCACAATGGTAATTGTTGTATATAATGAATGAAAATATTATTTTATACAAAGATTATGCTAGATAAAAACAGCTATTCTGTGCTAAATAGTACAGCTTATTTGCATATTTTTTGATGTTGTTTGGTTATCGTATAGTTATGCAGTGCAACAAAGAGTTAAGGTCAAAACACATTGTAGTAGGTAATAAAACACTAGAATATGTTTGTTGTATAAAAAGCAACAATCAGAACGCAGCTATCTGAACAAAAAATTCAAGTATTTTAATGAAATGTGATAGGTGGCTATAGGCGATAGGTGGCTATCAGATTTTGGCAGCGGAAATCTACCACTGCCAAAATAACATGCGATAGCACTTTCGTTTTTATTGTTTTATTCATGGTAAGTTTGGTTTGTGTATTAACGATGGCATACGAATTGTTTTCAATATGTAGGGCCTACTCGTTAAATTATTTTTACTGCATACATAAATATGAATATAACGATAAATGTCATTGTTCGCTTGAAACACCGACTATGGTCGACACGGCCACTAATTACATGTAGCTCTTTCGGAGTCCTGGCAAAATCTATCTTCCTCGGAGTTTGTAAATTTGTAAATTTAAGTTTGTATATTAAACAGGCCCAAATTTTATGTAAATCTTTAGTATTTGAACATGGTACCATAAAATACAGATATTTTACTTGGAACAAACAGTCTTATTTATTAACCCAGATAACAAGGAGGCTATTGTAGCATTTGATAGATTATCGTTCTATAACATATAAATTCGCAGATTAATAGCATATTATTTAATAGCAACATTGTGGCAACCTGATCTTACAATTGATTGACACTCGTAAATCCTCTTCTATTGTACTTAAATAGCTAGTTTTGGCTGTAAACTGTAGCAAATATATCAATGAACTTTCAAGCAACATTGGTAAACAGAAGAATAAATTAAAAACAAGTCTTAAAAACCGAAACGAAATAAAGATTGAAAACTTAAAAAAAATTCAAAGCGCAACCCAGTCTGTAATATCATTGCAGGTTAACTGTAAGCAATAGATATCAACTGGTAGAGATATTTTTCGGTTTTTCAATGCATCCTTATTAAGACATTTTTGACAAGGTGAAGGTAAGTTAGCAGATTTATTGCATCCAGAGGGTCTAATATCGCTTCACCAGAAAAAAGATCGTAAACTATAGGCCACATTTGCTTCGCCCGTAATAGGGCTAAATTTAACTTGCGAGAGTTCTGACAAGCCATTTGAAAAATACACCTTCTATTTAAATGCCACCTTAAATAGACCGCCACTATAAAAAAGGGTTGAAAAATATAGCATCATGGTGTTCAATTAGAGGTTTTACGGTATCTTCTATCAGAAAATTGTTTTGGAGGTGTTCTCTGTTGCTAATAATATTGCCAAATTAGTCTTTAAAATTGTCTGACACACTTTATCTAAGCGGAAGAATTGTTTTATTTCTAGGAAACACATTCACATTGTCATTATCATTTATCATTTGCAATTGTATCCAATTAAAGTGGCCCATTTAGAATCTGGAATATGTTTTGTCTTACTGAAAAGATCTTGAATTTTTTATAAAAAGTTCAAGATCTATTCAGTAAGACAATATATAAACCATATAATAAATATTACGAGTATGTTATAACTTGAAATATAATTCTTCGAAAATTTTATAGAGTTTTATTGCAATAGCCGTTGACACTAAAGAATACAGTCTACATATTTATAGATCCTCAGTCTTTGCCAACACATTGTTAAATAGAAACACAATGCTTTACAAGGTAGTACAAATAGTTTTACAAGCTCATGAGGAAATACACTAGTTGTTTTACATATTTACTGTATAGCAAAGAAGATTACTCCTCTTTTAGAAAGCTTTTGTAAATTCTGATATTCGCAGCAATGAAAACTGATACGAATGAATACAAGCTTGCGCAACAAAACTGTAATGACACCATCTTGTGGTAGCCTAATATATTTAAGTTTCAACCATTTCTGCTGCCTTGAAAGATTGACAGCATGAGAGAGCAGGAATGAGTCAGTCTTTTCTGTCAGTCTTGCAGTATATTCCAATACTGAAACTTTAACAAATTTGATGATTTGTCAAGAATTCTGCACACTGAACCATCTCTATTAATCTTGGACAAAAAAAACTCATACAATGATGTTTCTAACTGACCCATCTCCAAACAGTCTATAGCTATCAAGGTCATTATGTGCACTGTATTATGTACATTAGTTCTCTTGTTACCACCATATCTACCGATTGAGCAACTCGGATACCTACTACTACAGATTCGCACAATGAATATTACAATTAAAGATAATCGCTTTCCGTTGCTGTCTTACCTAAGAACCATCATTAATCATTGTTTATGTAACAGCTAATGTATTGTAAAACAGTCATTACTACATAATGCAATCAGGAAGCTATAGTTTCGTTTTAGGAAATTCACCAATCAGAAAGCAGAAGAATACTCAGGCAGATCTTCACATAAGCAGGTGGCAAGTTTTACAACTTGAGCCTATCACAGGGCTTGACACAAAATCAGAAGTGGGGAGCTACTCAATGCTGATTAGTCATTTAAAAATACAGCGTTCGAATTGGTAAAGCCTGATCGGTACAACTGATTTCAGCTTCAGCTTTTTCAGAACCTGTTGAAGCTGAAGTTGATGCATTCGTTGTTTTATTTCACACAGAAATTGTGTTCACGTTTCAACCTAAAGTGTGTTTTTCAATGCATTAGCTCAGTTAAAAATATTTTCAATCGATTGATTGCTAACCAATTGTCAAAGTATTTTTTTCTGTTTTGTTGTGAAGGAAAGTGGTCCGTAATTAGTACTTATACATTAGAAGTTTATAATGAATAAAAGTCAGAAACAATAGTACTTAGGTTAGTGTGAAAGTGGACTATAAATATATTTTATAGTAGCGAAGTGATGAACGAGGACATACAAAAATGCAATATCGGCAGAGCCCAGTCGGTCAAAGTCAGTCCGTCAGTAGTCACATTGTCAGTCGTCGTTGCTTTGTTGGTCATAATGGTTTCTGTCTGTGTAAAGCTGTCCCTCATTGTAGTCGCAGTGGTTGTTTGAGTTGTCTCGTTCCACAAGTCGAGTCTAGGTCTCGTATTGGTCATAGAGTCGAGTTGAATTGGTTGTGGTATGGATAAAACGTATGCTTTGAAATTATGGTTTTTTGCGTAGTCTCTGTATAGTTCCATTGGGCTGGGCTCAGCCGCTGGTGGTGGATTTGAAGATGTTGATGGAGTGGCTGTCGATGATCGAGAATTAAAAGTTCTGGTAGATGATATCAATTCTTCGATGTGGCCTATCAAAGAAAATATGGTTGTGTATTGGTGCGGCTGCACTTGGTTTCAACTGATTAACTCATTTGCATGAGTTGCCATATTTCAAATTACTACTACAATACACAGACTTGAGATGATTTACTCATTCAAGTTTTACAAAAACCAGCCAAGTCTTCTATTCCAAATGATATTACATTTATATAGACAACTTATATTCAATTCATGTAGATCTGTGTCTCAAAAAAGGTAGTTTCAAAAAAGTTCCAATTTTGAAAAAGATGTTATTTGCTGAAACAAAGTTAGACTTGCACCATAAAAACTGCTAAGTATACAAAGTTTGACTAAAATAATATACTTATTACATACAAAACACAGTTATGAGTGTTATTTAAATAATTATATAAAGTTAGTCATAAAAATGAGTTCATGAAACCCTAATTTTGAACTTTTTGGCGCGAGTATCATCTTTCAAACCAATAATCACACCAAATACTCTAAATAAATTGTCATAAACATGTTTCAAATAATAAAATTATATTCAATAACTCTGTTTTTGACAGACTTTATAGACAGTTCTAAGAATCAATATAATTCTACTGTAAGTGAATGATAACTTTAGGCTGACTACGGCTGGCATCCTAAGAGTGCATTTTTATTCGAACATAACGATTCAAATTTACAAAACTTGAAAAATAATAAAAACTTTGAAACATCAACATTAATGTTTTTATTTAATTCATGTAGTTTTTTTAATGTTTTACCATTTTTGAATCTGCATATTTACTTCTGGATTTGAAAAAATTGATCGCGAATGATAAAACTTAAAGTCACTTTTATGATTTGCGGTTTAGTTAGATACCGGTATCGGTTTAGTATTTTGGGTATGATTTTTGCCAGAAATATCATTGAGGTAAATTTTAAGTTTTTTGTTTTTGGCTTGAAAATTCTCTTTTGAACTAAAAGAAAATTTTCTTCCATAACTTAAAATTAACCGTACATGGAATTGGTAAACTTCCAAGGCGAGATAACCCGCGTTGGTAGCCTTACTATGATATATTTCACGAGTTACTTCGTGGGTGGTTGTGAATGAGTGAATATTTAGTCTAACACAGTGTGATAACTCTTTGCTACTTTTTATTAATTTATAATTAGTTATTTTGTTGTAAATCATGAATTAAAACTTTAAAAGCAGTGTATCAAAATTGACAGATTGAAAACAGGTAAACTGCAGTCAGGGCTGTGAAAAGAAGCCACAGGTTAAAATTGCAACTTTTGAAAGGTAATCAAAATGTTGAATTCATTAACTGTTAAGATGTTACATATTTTTTGTTAAAAGAAAACTCGCGCCGAAACACTAAGATCTCTTTGACAAAAGGAAACTTGTTAAGATTCAAAATTGTCAGGCTCTGTCATATCTCCCTTATAAAATCATTATTAAAATATTATTCTATCATATATATAAAAAAAATTGTTTTTTAAAACAGTATTAAATGAGGCTAGTTTCTTTGCTTTAGTTAACACAATTATTTTTTAAATTAAGTTTCCCTATATTACTGTTAGTCAAATGCACAGCAATAACTATATAATCCAGTTAGTTACAAGCCATGATTAGCATCAATGATGTGAATAACACTCACGTTTTGCTCCATCACAGTTTCTTCTAAATTTAAAATTGCAGCAATCGCAAAAGTTATCACTGCAACACTTGCATCCACTTGTCATTTCAGACATTGTTTTCTTCAATAACAGCATAACATAATTAATATTATTAATCAAGATTAGGAAAGTTACATTGAGTCTGTTTTTTGTCAGTGCAGTTTTAAAAAGAGTTAGGAGTTTGGTATCTGAAACAATTCAAAAAGCTTTTGTAACATAGCAGGGATCGCTAAACATATTATGGAAGTGTTTACTTTTTCATATCCATTTCCATAAACATAAATATTTCCATAATTTTATGGAAATGTATATGGAAATTTTATTTTAGAAATATGGAAGTGTTATGGAAATAGAAATAATATCAAAATGAAATATGGAAATGTTATGGAAATGGAAATAATATGGAAATGAAATAGAGAAATGTTATGGAAATGGAAATAATTCGGAAATTCATTATGGATACGGTATGGAAATGGAAATAATATGGAAACGAATCATGGAAATGCTATGGAAATGGAAATAATATGGAAATGAAATAGAGAAATGTTATGCAAATGGAAATAATAAGGAAGAGAATGATGGAAATTTTATGAAAATGGAAATAATATGGAAATGAATTATGGAAATGGAAATAAAATGGAAATTAATTATGGATATGGTATGGAATTAGAAATAATATCGAAACGAATTATGGAAATGGAAATAATATGGAAATGAAATAGAGAAATGCTATGGAAATAGAAATAATATGGAAATTAATTATGGATATGGTATGAAAATGGAAATAATATGGAAACGAATCATGGAAATGCTATGGAAATGAAAATAATATGGAAATGAAATAGACAAATGTTATGGAAATGGAAATAATATGGAAATGAATTGTGGAAATGTTATGGAAATAATATAGAAATGAATTAAGGAAATGTTATAGAAATTGTGACATACACATAATCCATGTAACATAGCAACTTGGTAATACTTACAGTTAATTTAGGCAGCGAGAATAGGACATAAAATACAATATAGGCTGTAAACTGGACAGCAAATAGTCAGCAAAGAGGACTGTTAAAATAGAGTTATAACTTTAATACTATCTGGGGCAAGAGCAACTGCTAGCAAACTGATATATTGTGTGAATATGTGAATATTCTCTGACATCACCAGTTTACGTAGAATTCCTTGCATATAATTTGTGCATTCTTGTCACTTTGGAACACACCTAATATTCACATTCCACAAGGCTTCAATAAAACCAGTTTTTACCAGTTTTTAAAACCTTTCATAATTTTAACATAACATTTTTTGGATAACAATACTTCTTAATGTGAAATTGCATACATCACATCTAGCAAATATCATGAACAATGTATGTTTGACTGAAGTTTATAAAATAAATCTAGCAGCAAACAAGGTTTTGCTTTAGCATGGTGAATTATGGGATGTGCAAGTTTCTATTGATTCTTAGCAATGCATAGTTTACAAAAGACGAGGGTTGTGGAAGGTGTAGATACTACTCATACTAGTTGACTCTAGTCATTGTGTCACTTCAATAGCTGTGAAGTGGAACCACAGAACATAAGAGAAGGCAACTGCCGTAAAGACTACAGCAATGACTGTTAGAATAAATTACTCTTGCAAGCAGCCCTTCAAAAAGTTACAATATAAAAACACATGCATATGCTCGAGTACCTCTGAACATACACATCACATGTTATTTACAGATATTCATAGACTTGCCCTTCTTATCGATGTTTATGTTATTTTACGTAGGAAAGTATTTCTCGACTTGCGCAGAAAAAAGTGTTGTGAAAATTTTAATGACTTGCGTATGATACTAATACTAAAGTTATTTGTTGTTGTTTGTTATTCATCACTTATCACAAAATATTGCATTTTTGTATGGATGAGCATATAATCCTACCGCTGTTGTACTAATGTCGTATGTTTAGACTAAATATTATAATACTCTAATTAACCTGATTATTACCAACTACACTTTATGACTACCTTCAATATCAATTGATGCTAACGTCTGTGAAAGAACACATTCATTTCATTGATAACAGTGATGAGACTTTAATATATTAATACATGAATGCAAAAACTACATATGGCACGGCTTCCGAAGAGTGCAGACAAGTTTTAGACCGCATGATACTAACAATGAAAAAGCGCAGAACCTAAAGGTCAACCAATAAGTGCCCAAATTTATGATAACTCATCAGAAATTTTTGAACTCCTGGAAAACCTCAAAGAGATATCCAGACACAAAAAATTTGTCAAAGAGTAAGTAAACCTCTGTTTTGAACTGGCACTGAAAAGCAATAGTTTCATTCAACTGTACTCCTAGGTGTAAAAACAATACCCTCCAGTTTCCTTCTACCGCACTCATGGTTAGCTTGACAATGTCCTACTGTTACACTCGACTGTACTGATAATTACTATGACAATATGATATTGTTTAGGTCAATTGTACCTATAGGTACCAATATTGTACAGGTCACAATATCCTACTGTTTTATTAAAAAGTCAAGAAATTTCACTCGACATCGCAAAAAATATAGTTATTGGTCCAAACACAATATGGAACAAAGTATTAAAAAATATGAAGAGAAAAATTTTATGCTCTAACCACAAAAGGTTGCAAAGATCATGGGTACTACTAAAGATAACAATTGACCAAAAATTTATCAGAATAGAATTAAAGAAAAGAAAGCGCAAGGTAGAAAGCGCAACAATCATCCAATAAGGCCACTACACAATTACCAAGTACGCGCAATGATACAAAACAACCAAAATATAGCTTACCCTTAAATCATACATGTATATGGGCTTTTGCGATTATGAAAGTTTATTGGGGGTGAATCTTTTGGGTTCCCATGGACTTATTCGACAAAAGCCTGAGTTTTTCGTTGGAACTGCTACTTTTTCGTTGACCCCGCAAAATACTTTAACGTGAAAAGGTAGTGGTGAAAATCTTGGCTAATGTTCTTGTAGGAAGGTTTCGTTATCCATGTAAAGTCTGTTGGACTGTTCTAGAAATATTGGCAGCGTGAAGAAATAACACACACGGACACACAAAAAGTAGCTACTAGTCATAAGGACCAGAACAACAGCAAAGTGACGGTGATCTAATCTGACACTGTACATTAATATTACTTCAGACTACAACGGATGACGGATAAACATCTACGTAAAATGCTATAGAAATTGCTTACAAAGACTAATGATCCAAATCTCTGAAAACATTGCGGGAACGTTAAATCATACAATTTTTTGTCATATATTTCAATATATCAGAATCTTGGCTTTCGAATGAGCCATTGTTTGACATGGTGAGACAGACATTGGTTGGTGTTTATAGGATTTCCCCAGAGCTCCACCGCAAAAATTTTCAATGGTGAAAGCTCGAAAATTGTGACGTCACAATTTTCATATTCACTGTTGTGTGCTGTTACCGCTTATTTTATTGCTTACCGCTTATATTTATCAACTACGACAATGAGGCTAGTGGCAGGCAAAAGTAGGACAACTCAAGAGAACCAACAAAGATGACAAAGGAATCAGTGTCATTAGCTCTCCATATAAAAATTATTTCTATGATAAACAACTCAGATTCCAAGCACCATACTATGTTTTCCTGATGATATTATGCACTAGCCCTCTCATTTTACTGTGATGTTGAGGGGCACGACTGAGACTAATTAATTTCAAGCATTGCGTCAGGCCTGTATTCCCTGGTTGCAAGTTGGAGCGGCCAATGTTAGGCGACTAGTTATGAGCATCTGAGGGTTTGGAGGGGACGGTGTCAGCCCCCCAACAGGTTTCTTTTATGTAGGGCCTCAACCCGGCATCTCACGTAGTATTAAAGGGAAACTAAACACAATTTACTGATGAAGGCCAACTTTTACCCTATTTGTTTTGTGTAATTTACTACATTTATCAAAATATAAATTATTTTTTACAACAGATAAATACTCAAAAATAATATTTTAAAAACAAAAAATGCCAGTGCATTCACATATAACTGAGTAAGATTTTATCGGAAAGTATAAACATTTTTTCTATTATTTGAGATTTGTTTGTTTTAGGTGATGTGACTGCCAAGACGTTTTCAGATTAAAATAGGCTAAACTTGACTGCAGTTGAAACACTCAGAAAAAAAACATCTTTTTTTTAGCGTTTCAACAAAGATCAATTTTGCCGATTTTATTTTAAGTTCATCCGAAGGTTTCAACACTTTCGTTGGGCCATTGCCAAGCTGATGTTTGTTAAAATTTGACATTTTGCAAACCTTTATAAAACTCGTTAACAAAAATATTTTGCCGATGATGATAATACTGACACCCAAGAACTATTAAAAGTTGACGTTTATCTTATGGCTTGGAATAAAGTGATATTCTACAGCGATAAAAACCGTTCCCGTTGGGCAAATAACTGTTCGAGTTAATGATGTTGAAGTCGAGTTATCTAAAGCAATTTATCATTGCGTGTGAACAGACCAAACAAATCCGTTCGAGTTAACCAAGTGTTCGTGATAAAATTTTACATTTTATCCGAGGGCGAGTTATCCGAATTTGACTGTACTTAGCCGTCAAAAATTTCTAAAAAGTTGGGGAGGCTCAGCCGGCCAGCTGCCCCAGGGAATACGGGCCTAAAAAGTGTTCTGTTCTGGAAAACTGTAACCAGATTTTTAGATAGGCTTTGTAGCCAAGTTTCGTTTTGAATTAAAAATAGAATTAATTTGCATTTCGTATGATTGGTATGCAATCACGGGTAGGTACTCCAAGCGTTGCGATAGGCGACGGTGAGAAGAAAGAGAGAAGGGTATATTACAAAAAGCACACCATCTCATTCACTTTTAGAAATGCTCTCAATTGAAAATACAGTATACCTCAAATAACCTAAAATCCAAAAATTTTACCAATTAAAACACTCACCTCTTCTAACGATATACAACTTTCAAAAGACACTTTCGGGTGAAAACGAACGTTTAATGTAGACCTTTGAATATCGGGATTCGATAGATAACGGCTACAGGACAAGCTTATGAAATGAACTTTTGACCTCCTCGTTGGATAGGCCACAAACACGTATTTACCAAAATGCAAAGGCGTTGGGGTTTTCCCTTCAGTTCATCGACTCCGAGCCGTGTAGCCTCGTTGTGCTACACGGCTCTGCATCAACCAGAATGTCAAGATAAATATCATTGTATTGTTTTGACTCTATTTGCAATTCCCGATTGAGTAAGCATGGCTAGCGGCTAGAAAGTCTGTGAACTGGGAACTAGTTTTTGTTGTAACAAATTATTGCCACAAGTCTGACAGTTTTTGCCTTATAAGCGTGTAAGTGTTTCCTAAACGAGAATCGGAACATAGCGCTTTAACTTTGTCGTTATTGATCTTCTGTTCTTCAGTGACTGGGCCACAAATAAACCCTCATGCAAGATTAACTGCACACAATTGTGGTTGGAAGGACAGGTATTGGGTACTGCATCCATTTCCTCATTCGAGATGTTTGATAGCAAGCTGTCAGACTCTTCCAGCGCATCCAATGAGTCATAAGTGATCAATGAAGCGGAAGAAGAGTTGACTATGTTGCAACATTTACAGTCATCCACTATGCTTTTAGAACTCAAGCTAGATAGCTCACTCAAATTTTCTGCAGAGGGTGGTACAATGTGCTCAGGATGGAAGTTCCTGATGCATAGCCCGTTTGCAGTTCTAGCACGCCCCATACCTACAGCCAATTGTCCAGACTTGAACATATTGTTGCAGCCTACTTCAACATTATCAAGTGTAATTCCTTGGGCTTTGTGGACTGACAACGCAAAAGCTAATAACAGAGGCAACTGTGATCTGCAGCCGCTAGTCATCTGACATGAAGGGTTGATTGAAGCTACGACCAAAACAATGTGATTATAAACTAAAAAAGCTAAACAACTGAGTCATGGGGTACCTTTACAGATCTTCTGCATGTTCTATATTTAGCAACACAACTGTCGTTTACCCAAATAATACTGCCTTACATAATTCACTACTGATATGAAGTGCAGCCATCCCGAAGTTGTTTAAAAACTCACTAGATAAACTTGTGAGGTTTGATAACAATGAGATCATCGTGACATTCAAACTTGACCTCAACACAAGTATCCTCCATAGCACCAATTAGAGGTGGAACGAGACAGGTTTTTTAAGTTCGAGACGAGACTCGAGACACTGTCTTGTAAAAATTCGAGACTCGAGACACGAGACACGAGACACGAGACAGTAAAATAATGAGCATTTGGTGATGATTTCACTACACAAGTACTAGCTACTTGGTATATATAAAATTAATAAAACTATTTTTAAATTGAATTTTCGCCTGGTGTAAACGATTTAAATACAACATTTTAATAGTGATATGCATGTAGTTTTTGTAAACAAAAGTGACACAAACAGCTCTAAAATACCAAAGTTATATATTCTAAGAATTTTGAGCTTGATTGATCATAATTATTATAAACATATTGCTTTGTACATGTATATTTTTACCATCTATTGAATAGTTTTTACTTTTTAATGTAATGAAACCGATAGCCGTCGCTTTACAAAGAAATACCGCAACTAAAAGAACACACGATAATACTTTCATTCTTATCGTTTCATTAATGTTAAGTGTTGTTTGTGTATTAACTGTAGTATGTGAATTATATCTAAATTGTACTCATGAAATTATATTAATTACTGTATACATGCACATGTATATTCTTATATTGAGCTAACAAAACGTCATTGTTAACCGAACACGGACTTTGGTCGACACGGCCTTTCGTTCGTTTCTCCGTGTCCGGGCAAGTTTTACCCGCGATTGGTAGTATATACGTAAAAGAGGCCCGAATTTTATGAAGGGCAGTTGGTGTTTAGACACGATACGATAAAATACAGACATTTTACCCGCAAAAGTCTTATTTATTAAATTAGATTATCCGAAGAGTAATTAGATACGACCCGGTATCTGTTTTAAGGACACAGAACCGAACTAAAATATAACAGGGCCGTTGTCCGGACTACATGATTAGACTCAGTGGCCAACATAATCAATAGCAACAGGTAGTAACGGACCGGGTATAACTTTAAAGGCAGTTGCCCGCAATCCATTACAATATATGGAGTTGTCGCTACCGTAAGAAGCCATGTTTTAACAACCGTGCGCAGGCGCTTTCATTCTATTTCCTGTCTCGAGTTTGGCAATAGTTAAGTCGAGACGAGACCGATACGAGATGAGACAGTTCGATACTCGAGACGTCTCGTGTCTCGTTCCACCTCTAGCACCAATCTCTCTACATGAGCCATTTACTAATGTCTCAGTCAAGTTGATGAGAAGAAGAACTGGCACTCACACACAATAGAACATGAGTCATTAGAATCTTCTAGGACAGTGGGTGTGGTTAACAACAATATATGCATGGGGGTAGACAACTCTTAATAATATAGCATCCCCCTTCAAGCTCTAAACAAGAGTATAATGATTGAACTTACAACAAAAGTAAAATATAATAAACTGAATAAGAAATATTTAAGAACTGTTTGTTTGCTATGAGATACAAACAAATTGAATACTATCAATGATTGTCTTTGCTAATCATGACCAGTTGCCTCAAACTTCATTGGGGACTTTTGATTCTCGGAGATCTGCGTAGAGGTGCATTTGGCTCCATACTGACGACATCTGATCTGTTTCTGAGCATCATGGTTCTGCTTCATCCTTGACTTATATTGTTGATTTGATGCTATGAATCGGGCATGATCTGGTTGTTTGGGCAGCAAATCATCCGGATGAGTTACCACAGTGGTTCTAAGTTTCCTTCTCATCAACAACTCTGCAGGGGAGTACAGGCCAAACTGTGGTGAAAATCGGTAAGCCAGCAGTGCCAGATATAGGTCCTCTTCTTTAACCAGCATTTTCTAGATGGTTTGCACTCCTCTATCTGCAGCTCCATTTCCTCTATCTTTATAGTTGCATGTCTCTGTTCTGTCTCTGTCAGAGAACGACTTGCAGCAGCAACCAGCCTCCGACTTCCATCATCTTGAACTTGTGTGAGTGTAGCACCAAGACCCACTTTGCTTGCATCTGAGGTTATTACAGTTTCTTTCTTTACATCATATATAGCGAAAACAGGTGCATTAGCAAAAAAAATTTTCAGCTTCTGGAATGCTGACTCCTGAGGCTCTAACCACTGCCATGGCCCCTTGAGTAGCGCTCTCAACGGCTCTGTAATGTTGGCAAGCTCAGATGAAAATTTAGCATATTGGTTTACCATGCCAGAAAGCTTGCAATACCATGAACATCAACAGGCTGGGCGAAATCCAATACTCCTTGCAGCGTTGGTCGTGCATGAATGCCCTGCTCATCAATCAGATGTCCAAGAAACTCAACAGATGACACACTAAATTTGCATTTTGCCTTGTTTAAAGTCATACCTGCATCAGCAATCTTGTCCAGAACCGCCTCCAGTCCCTCATCATGTTGATCTTTCCCGAATACAAGCAAATCATCCATGTGAATGACAACACCTTCATAATTTTCAAGGATTCTATTCATCTCAGCAGAAAAGATTTCTGGACTACTGGATAGGCCTTGTGGAAGTCGAAAATATCTAAACCGTTTTTTATGCGTGAGGAAAGTGGTCAGGTAGCTGGAGTCTAAGCTAAGTGGAATCTGCCAAAAAACCACTATTGGCATCTATTTCAGACAACACTGTTCCTCCATCTAACATAGCTAAACTCACATCCACTGATGCCATGGGATGAATTTCTCGTTGGATAAACCTGTTAAGCTCTGTGAAGTCAGATACAATTCTTATTTCCTCCTTATTAGCTTTCGGAACCACCACCATTGGAGCACGCCATGATGTAGGTTCATTAGGTCCAACCTTTTTGATGACTCCATCTGCTACCATCCTATCAAACGCTCTATCTGCTTTATCTCTCAGTGGAAATGATATCGGTCTGGGAACATGTATAGCATAAGGTACTGCTTTCTCTTTCAACTTAATAGAATATTCTCTGCCAACTTTTCCAAGTTCTGAAAACAACTTACCATTGATATTGACATTCCCAATGTGGCATTGGTCTTCCTCAACCTTGATTAGCTTTAATTCATCACAAGCTTTTCTACTAAGTAATGGTATTTTCTGGTTTGGAACTAGGTAGATATATTCCTCAGTAACCTCACTCTTGGCAGTAATCTTACACTGTATTCTCCCAATACAGTTTAGTGGTGTGTGTCCGGATCCATATAACTTTTTGTCAGAAAGCAAAACCACCAGTTAACTGATTTGGTCCACATACACTCAAAGCAGCTTCTGTATCCAGTTTAAATCTGACTCGCTGGCTTTTCACAGCATTTGTGTGTACTCGTAAATCTGCATACCAGGAGTCAGCCATAGATGAGTTAATAGCATTTATGGTGTTTACTTCACCCAGATAAACTTCTTCTGTAACATCATGAGCTTCTGTTTCATTTATATGAGTATCTTGTCTACACATAACTGCCCAGTGATTAAATTTTTGGCAACGTTTACACTGCGAACCATATGCAGGACATCTCTGACCCTTATTGTGATTCTTCCCACAATTCTCACATTTCTGCTTGGAAAATCCATGTTTTGCTGACTTGACAAGTTTCTCTCTACTAAACTGAGATACTGCATTGACATCTTCAGATTTTTCCTCAGCTTTTTGGTGCTTCCATTTTCCTGACTTATCAGCAATTCTCAATGACTTGATCACATAGTCGAGAGACAACTTTTCATTTGATTCTCTCATAAGCTTGTCTCTCTCTTTTGTATTACCCAAGCCAGAAAGCAGTTTGTCTTGAATCAAGGAATCTCTTTGATCACCAAATTGACAACCCTCAGCCAACTGTCTCAGTTTTATCAAAAATACATCCACAGTGTCACCACCTTGACTGCTATTGTGAAACTTAAATCTACCCACTACAACACCTGGCCTGAGATTGCAATATTCATGAAATCTTTTGATAACATCATCCAACTTCCTCCCAGCAGCTCCCTCCTCTAGCTCTCCAGTATTGCCATCATCATCAGGTTGTGATTTGAACTCTATCTGCGAATAGACTTCTCTTACATCCTCACCCCCTGCATGCCTGAATAAGGCCAGCTTTCTCTTTTCAGCTGCCTTAGTAGTTCCAGTCAGGTCAATTGCCAAAAGGTAGTCACTGAAAGCCCTTTGCCAACAACGCCATTCACCAGACAAATCCTCACACCTTAAATCCAGCTGCTGAGGAGACAAAATTCCCTCCATAATGATTAATATGTCACTGTTATACTGAAAGTTCCAAATATAATCTTGCTATCCACACATTTACTGCTGCCACCATGTTAGATTATTACAATTAGATAAGGAACACAGCTTGTCTAAATGCTCAACATTTAATAAGTGTTTTTCATAAGTCACACACAATAGAACATGAGTCATTAGAATCTTTCAGAACAGTGGGGGTGATTAACAACAATATAAGCATGGGGGTAGACAACTCTTAATAATACAACAGTAAGAAACTAGTTTTTGATGTGGGCAATGGTATACAGATCCCCCAAGGATAGGCGGCGGGCATCATGTGGGCGGGGCTTTTGGGGGGCTGTAGATCATTAGTGTGGGTAGCGACGGAACTGTGCCGATACAAAGACCTTATTCCACATAGTTTGCTTGACATAATCACCATAGACCGGTAGAATTGGTAGTCGGTACTAAGATGTTTACACAGAATTTAGAGGAAGCTAATACATCAAGTTTTTAATTTCCCTTGCTTGAGGCATTTGAGACTGGTAATAATGTATATGTAGCTGGATTGAAAATTTTATTCTAGCCAACATGAGCAAATACAAGATAAAATATATGCCAATAGAGCCGCGTAGGACTAGACTTTTATTACAATAGCCTATGTGAATACGAGAGATAGAGACAGGTTGTATCACGCGTTACATCATTTTGGTCAAGTCTAGGCATGTTTTTTTGGCTTGAGCGTTTTTACCACGATCAAATTTTTTCGATTTTAATCTTCAAATATTTTGACAATGAGATCGCCTAACACAACAAACAACATATCACTGATAGACAAAGAAAAATACTTTCTTTTAAAATCAACTCAAATTTGACGCAACCACATCTTTAACAAATTATTGTAAGCGCACAAACAGCCATAAATTCTCTTAATGCTAGTCTAATGAGGTGTTTTCACTTTTATGGCATATAATAACCATTAAGTTACAAACTTATGGTTATAACCATAAAGTTTATAACCATAAGTTTAACCAATCATTAAAAATACTATTGCGATAAGATATCTCCACTTCTGTTGTGGAAATATTATCACCAATTATAACAAAAGAACACGTCAGCTACTCAGTTATAAACAATGTCAACACCATTGCAACAATATGTCCTCAATTTGATGGTAAAATTATTATCACAGGTGTGTATAATATTTTAACCATTAGTTTGAGGACATTGGCAAAATATTATAAATGAGATCATGGTCATGAAAACTTGCGTGCGTGTGCGCGAGCGTACGCACATGCACTTGGAGGTTTCTATATATAGAGAAATAATAAATGCTTGGCACTAAATGCTGAGCCTAGAAGAACATATTAACTACAGTTAGTGTCAAGTTATAAGCTACCATGGATTCATTCACAGATTTTGGAAGGTTTGTAGAAGTCAAATGCCATAAAAATAGTCTAAGATAACACTAAAAAAATTAACAATGCAACAAACCTCGGTTTAACATTGTAATTTTGGAAAATAAGGAGAAAGGAATTATCTGTTTAAATTATTATAAAATTATCTGTTTACAAGCTAAAGTGCCAATTCAAAGTTCTAAAAAACCTGGCAAATAAGAAACCTCGTCAGGTTTTAAAGCTGTGCCACTGAGTTTGGTGTTTTATAATGCAAGATTTTAGGCATGAACATTTAAATATAAAAATAAACCAAACTTGTAATTTCCTATTTTACTAGGTACCTGCAAATACATCAATCAATCACGAGCGACCATTCTGCAAAAATTGCTGCAGTGCTATGGAGCACTGGAAATTTTAAAATGCTGTTCATACTACCGTATTCTTGCAACTGTGTGTTAACGTTGTCCGTCTAGATTGTATATCTTCTTTTTGTTAAGGTAAGGCCACACGTATCGTGTAATTTCAACTAATCTGGGAAATTCCATTTGTACGAAATTTCTGACCTGCCACACAGAGTTTCCCCACCACGGATTCGTACAAAACTAACTTTCAACTAGCCAATCAGAACGCAGTAATAAATTAAAGCCGATTCCGTTTCAATCATTTGCTTCAGTACAAACATGCGCAAAAGAAAACGACCTTCAACATTCAACTAACCTTTTCAACCGACCAATCAAACAACGATTCGTAGGAATTTCTCACGTTTTGTCCAATTCAGGATTCGTTCATCGTGCGCAACCAACGATGGACGAATTCGTCCAAATGTCAATTCATACAAATCGTTTCGTCCAAATTTTGCCGATTTCGTGAGAATTTTGTCTCGTGTGGTCCTACCTTAACTCATCATGAAGTAAAACACACACATAATCGCACATCAACAACATAATATATTCTGAGATACTGAATCAATATATAGTGTCAGCACTACCGCACAAGTATTAATTAGCATCAACGTCAATAAGTCATACTACGGTAGTGTACATTCTGAACCCACCTGCACTCCCGGCAATGATATACAGCCCCCCCCCCCCTCCCCTATATCATTGCTGTATATCATTGCTCCGGGTTAGCAGAAAACTGTGTCCTTGTATGGCTAATTCGAGGTGGTGGGCATAACATAACGAGGTGGTGGTTAAACACTGGTGGGTATTCATACTGCAAAATGTTATATTGGCAAAATGTAATGTCATAATCTCGAAGTTGCTATACACCAGTGAAATTATATGGACCACCAAAATATATTTACATACACATATTGTTTTATTGTAACTGTATCAGAAACCTTCCAATCTTTAGCATGTAACAATTCTTGCATAAAGAATGATCATTACATTTGATAGATTTTAATAATATTATACCTTACACTCTGTACAGTGAGTGTCAAGTGAATTGTATAAGAAGAAAGCTGCTAGTGACCAGGAAAGGTGAAACACTAAATCAAGTAATGGTGTCTTTTGTTGTTATCGGACTTACTTTATGATGAATATTGTTGTGGCTTTGAAAACTTCACACTTTTATATGCTTTTTCTCCAGTTTACAAATAGTTCAACAGAAGAGGCAGAAGAACTCTCGTTGATCAAACGCCATGTCTTTTAACAGTAACGCCCGTGACGAGTGGAAGGAGACGAGCCAATGATCTGAAGGGAAAATCCCAAAGCCTTTGCATTTTGGTAATTACGTGTTTGTAACCAATCCAACGACGAGGTCAAAAGTTCATTGCACAAGCATGTCGTGAACCCGTTATACCAATATTGAATCCCGATGTTTAAAGGTCTAGTATCCGCTCGAAAGTGTCTTTTTAAAGCTGTAGTATATCAGAAGAGGTGAGTGTTTCAAGTGGTAAAATTTTTGGTTTATAGGTTGTTTGAGCTATATTCTCAATTGAGAGCATTTCTAAAAGTGAATGAGATGCTGTGTTTTTTGTAATATACCCTTCTTTCTTTCTTCTCACCGTCGCCTATCGCAACGCTCGGTGTACCTGTATACGCAATGCTATGTTAAACATACTTTGTGCATAGGATCTGTTGTTCCAGTCTAGGTAAGACCCAGCCAAGAAAACTATTTCTTGGTTTTCAACAGCATTAGGTTGTTTCTTGATTATGTGTAATTATTTTCCTTAAGGCTTGTAGTTACCCGAGTTCACAGGCTTTTATGGCAAATTTAGAGTTCTAGACTAGCGTATCTTCTACTTTCAACTAGCTAGTGTCAATCATACTCAAATAATTGGCTAGTTGCAAACAGAAAGTTCACAGCTTGCTACCTGATAAAATTAGGGTCGATTAGTTATAAACATGCCTAAAGGCATGAAATTGTTTAAAGTTCTGATTTAAAATTGGTAGTAAATGAGTGATGTCGACAGAATTTGCAGTGGAGTATAGTCAACACTCTGAAATAGACATGATTAAGCTGCCTTGATTTATTAATATCGATATGTTAACAGCTTTTGACTTTAGGAACTTGTCTGAGGTTAACAATAGATACAACAATATCACTAAAACATGTCAAAAACATTTACAAGCATGTGAATGTTTGTAAGCAAAGCAGACGTTATACCATTTAACTCAATATTGCTGCAACACGTTCATGGTAAATGTGCAATTCGTTGTTATTTGTAGAGAGAAATCATGGCAGCCCTACCCCTTCATCCTCTGTCTGGAGCTGCGACAGGGCAATACTTTGTGAGTGATGATGGCTCTGTAAAGGTCGCTGCTCTTGTTATGAACAAGGATATCTTTCCGAAAGTACGAAGTGATTTAGAAGAATACAAATGGAATGACTCAGACTTCCTACTAGCCACCTTTTCTAAAAATGGTAAGGATGTCGGTTTTACATTTTGAGCGGAGCTCTAGCAGCATTTAGGGTTTAAACACGTAATGCTTGAACCAGACAGAGAGTCATCATAGACTGACATAAATGCATTCTTCAATTTTTCTCCATCAACTCTTCCAATTTTTAAAGAATTTCATTTATTCAACTAAAAAGCAATGTAAGTAACATTTTGGGAATGGTGTGTGCCATTGCCCTTTTAGCAAAGGTCATGATCTAGAAAATCTGAGGCGAGGGACTTTGAGATTTGAGGTTGATATCTAGGTGACACCGTCAAAATGGAAGTGGTTTTGTTATCAACAGCATATACGTATTAATGTGAGGACCCAAAATCTTATGTTATTAGCTTCCTATGTTCTTAAGCTCACAGGCTTTTTTCTGCAAACGATTCTATATTTATGTCTACATTCTACTTGCAACCGGCGAGTATCATCTTACTACAAAAGTTGATAGCGTGCAGACGGAAAGTTCATAGTTCATCTATCTGATGAAGCCAAGGTCAAGCAACTATAGATACATTTAGGCCTACAAATGGGTCATTATGTCAAGGAATTTAAACTGATGTGTTTACAGAATTTGTAGTGAGATGAAACCAGTGTTTGAGAATATGATAAACATGAATAGTTTTGGATTAATGACAATGTCTTGTAGTGTACAGCATTTTGCCTTAAAGATAAACAAACAGAAAATTTTAGTAGATTTAGTCAGAAAGTATCAGTATTTCTATTATTTGCGATTGTTTTTGAGGTTTGAGGTAGTTTGCCGGGAAGTTTCAAGATTAAAAATGACAAAAGTTGTTTGTGGTTCGAATGCTCAGAAGAAAAATACATGCATAATGATGTCACTAGCTGTTATCATTGATAGTTGATATCAACTATGGCTAATATCTTGCACAACATTTTGCTTTAAAAGCTTTTCCGTAATAGTATTAAAAACTGCAAGATCACTGAAGCCTGTTTCATATTTAATAAAAAATGTTTTTTCATGTATATTACATAAAAAAAATGTTTCGGTCCAATGTAAATGATGTGCAGTAGACACTCCGACAACGTAAACATCCTATAGCCTAACGTAAATTTCGCATAACGTAATAAATTAATGCTAAGTTTTTATTTAGTATTACGTAAGAAATTCCATGTAACGTAAAGTATTGAACCGATGCAAGTTCTCAAATTCGAGTTAAATGGTAAAAAGAATCTCGTAGTTGTCATTAAAAATATCGCTTTCTTTCTTGCCATACTTGGAGAGAAACAGCACATACATTCATTTCTATCACATTATATTATATACTAGTACCCTGACAGTTGAGTTCGTCGTGAGAGATTGTCTGGTTGTCAATAAATCTCAGAATAAGTAGCAGCGCAATTATTCAAAACTACTTCAAGGCGGTCGAGTGGTACGGGTATTAGAGTATCGGTATACCAAGCTCAATGTCACGAGTTGAATAGAAAACTATTGTTTATCTTCACCTCTAACCCTGGCAGCGGATAGACAGACCATCGCTTGTATTTTCTTGTTATAGTAAAGATATATTTTTGTTTTACTTTATTTTTGACATATAAACTAGTTCTTTTTATTTGTCATTTGAAAATAGACCTTGCTGTCTAGAAAAAAATTCCAAAATTGACGTGAATTGACATTGAAGATGTGCATTCTCCTTAACTTATACAGAAACTAGCATAAACATGAACCATTAACTGAGAGAAAGTGGTAAGAAAAGGAAAAAAGTTGAAGATACAAACCAATAATACAGCAATTACTGTACGATCATTAGATTAAAAGGTTAAGTCTAGTTGTTATAGTTTTTAAAGGGCCAAAGAGGTGAGTTTGGGAAGATCTTGGAATGGATTAGGCAGTTCAAGTGTATTTTACTGTTCATGTAGTATAAAATCCATTTAACATAAACATTTCTGGACTACATTATTTTTGGTTTTCAACCATCTTACAAAAACCACATGTGATTTACAAACTGAAGTTCATGTCAGTATGTTGTATACTTAGGAACTCACTTCATGTGGGAAGCTATGATGATGTTACTCAAAGGTTCAGCTGATTACATCCAAGGGTCAAAAGCCCTTTTAATGATAGATACCTCTCCAGTCAGCCTCGGTATTAAACCATTCCCTTCACCACGAGTCCTCAACACTCACTACAGGACTGACGTCCTTCCAGCGGAGTACAGAAAAGCAAAGACTGTTGTAGGTAAGGGGTCTATCATCAATATATATCAATTATATATTTAGTAATAGTATTTTCACTTTTTTGCTAACAGCATGTTTTGCATCACAATTTTTGGACAGATCTACACTGTAGATTGGATTAATACCTGTAGCTCATGACAGATCGCTCAAGACAGATAGTTCATGACAGATAGCTCTTGACAGATAGCTCATGACAGATAGGTCTCAACAACGATTCCATTTTAATAGGCCTTGCATATTTTTTAATTTTTGTGGTAAAATGTTGTTTTTATCATTTTTTTCGACTACCACTTTACTACAAACATTATTATCTGTTTTCCTATTTTTTCTATATTTTTGTTTCTGACATGAAATATTATATGTTTGTAATAAAACAAGAAATCATAGAATCTTACAGAGGAATGATAAAAAAACAAATACATAAACAGGAATAGACCGCAATATATTTTAATAGAAGCACAAAATATTGTGAGCTAGAAATGACAAGATTCGACTTCTGAAACTAATTTACTTTATGGAATAATCATATTTTTTAAATTTTTCTACACATGCTGCCAGAAGTGGTCTAAAGACTTTTGTAAGTGCAATAAAAGATGCTGCTGGCTATCACCTACATAAATGCTTCACGTTTCCATAGCTAAACATCTGTATTATCACTTCTATGTTTGTAGTGATGAGAAACCCCAAAGACACGTGTGTTTCATTTTACTATCATTACAAGAGTATGGTAAGTATTTTCTTGATTGTCATTATCTAACGCAACACTGTTACATTTTAGCAGAGGTAATAGTTCAGTACTAGCAATAACCCTTATCTATCTTGATGTTGAGGGCATAATGGATAAGTTGATGCCGGCGTTGATGGCATCATTTGATCTTGATTATATTAGCACTTCTAATCACAAGTGCCAAGGCCATGCTATAAATTACCTTCAGCATAAATATTCAAAATAAGATGCTTAGCTGTTAAATTAAATCAACAGGTTGATATGTAGTTTATAACTTTTCTAGTAACAATACCAGGTAAAATACTGTTTTCTGCAAGGCTGGATGCCTAAGATGTTTTATATCCTTTCGGTATTAATTCATAAAATGTATTAATTACCAGTGGCTCATCTAGTCACTAACCATTGCAAAACATCTATATCTAAAGATAAAACTCTTTCAATTATTTTAGTTACATAGTACTGCACTACTGGCCGATAGTGACTCAAACCCATTTGACAAGCTAACACTGGCACAGTTTATGGAGTTTTTTATGGAGTTGGAGACTGCTGCATTTTTAGCATAACTAATCAATCATTTTTATCAAGTAACGTCACATATTGATATAATCATATATAACACATATGTCACATAATCATATATGTCACATATATATAATCATATTGATCTATATGTTGCAGGTAAAGTCAGCAGTTGTTAATTTAACTATATATTATTTTCAATATAAATTTTTTTAAATAAAAAGTTTAACAATGGAAAATCTTTTATCGTGTCAGTTTGACAGGCAATTTATTTATACGAGTTTTGCTTATGCCATAACAATGTTTGTAAGAAAATAACAAGTTGTCCTCTTATGTGGATCATCGCATCCTTCACTAAAACTTGATAAACCAGAAATGATCCATTTTATCACTTCCTGTCAAAAAAATTTTAATTCTAAAAACATATACTTATCTGATTACAGCCAGTAGCAGTGTCAGACGGCGAGCTAAATCCTATTGAAAACATAACATTTGCTCAGTTTGTGGAGTTGTTTCTCCATGAAAAGAATATTTTCTTTGGGAGATACTTTGACTACATAGAATACATGTGGTCTCTCAAAGATGAACCAAACATACTTCTCGTTTTCTATGAGGACTTGAAAATGGTAAGTGATAGATAAGGTAGAACAGCTGATAGATGTTGACCGCATGTTGTTCATTGTATGTATGCATTTGGTTTAGCTTCAAAATTAAATAATATCTGTCTAAACTTGAGCTTTAAACCCCTTAAAGTATGAATAAGAATATATAAAAGTTAGCCAAGTGTATGACATTCACTTGTCGAGCATGACTCATCACCAAGAGAAAGTATAAAATTAACAAGTGTTTAAAATAGGTCATATTTTGGTGTATTTTACTACGAGATGTATTTTACATATCATACATATTGGTTTATTAAATTTTAAGCATGCAAGCGACAAAAGACTAATCATTATTTGCAGAAATGTTCAAACGAACACTTTTATAACCTTATTATGAATTATGAATAAAATCCAACAATCGTTCAAAATTAGTTAATTGAGACTTGTTTACAAAAAATTGCAGTCATGAGTTTGTGGTGCAGTAGTTTGCGGACATAATAATTTTAAGTAACAGCAAATGTACATTGCTTTTTATGAGGAAATGTGTAGCTAAAGCTTCTATGTGTTGACTAGCAGAATGCCCGGCGTTGCACGGGTATTAAAAATCAGCTTATAAACAATGAGAGGTAATGTAGTTGCCTGTCACTTGCTATTAGCCTGGTACATTGCCAATGGCTAATTTGAGTAAGCTTCCTATTAAGAGCTAACTACTTGCTCTCACAATTAAGCATGCATAAAATTACGCCACTACTCTCCATGGCGTTGTGCCATCACGTTGCATCATAGCGGAGACCGGTAGCATATTTGCACCCATAAAATGACATATATTGCCTATGAAACCATCAAGCTTGTGTGGCTGAATTGGTAAGGGATTAGCCTGGTGAACGGGAGGGTCTGAGATTGAATCTTCTGCAGGATAGGTTCTTTATTCCAAGATATTAATAGCTGTAGCTGGACAAGCAGACAAACTTTGAGGTGTATATATATATAGATATGCAACAATATAAACTGACAACTAAATAAAAAAAATTATTTAATATCAACTAGAAGTTGCTTATCAACCGCTTGTTACATTGTTGGACCAATAAAATTTTAGGTAGCTTTGCTAAAAAGAAAAGACTAGCTAAATGTGCATCATAACTAGAAGCTGTCTTCTCCTAATAGTTTTTGACTGATTTAAGGTTACATTTTTACAGAACCCTCTCAATACCATCCAGAAAGTGAATGAGTTCATGGGTACCAACAGATCACCAGAACTAGTGAAAGAGATAGCTGAAGCTGTAAACTTTGAAAAGATGAAACTAGGAAAGACAACATTACCTCTATCTAAAGAATCAATGGAGATGCTAAAATCAATGGTAATATAAAAAACTACATTGTGTAGAAGTAACAGCTTATATAAGCCAGTTTTTGTATGAGATTACTTGAAGCTAGTGTTGGTTCAAGCTAGTTTTTAATCACATAACCGACCAATAGATTTTGTGAAGCGGGGCATCTCACCTTCACTATAGTTCTGCATTCTTTTACGGCGACTCCTTAACACTTTAGTTTTAAAAGAAATCGTACTTTGTACGAGTGCTTAACTTCTATTCACACAAGGAGTACACATCAACACCTTCATCATCATCATCATCATCATCAGAAATGTATCAAGACGAAGATGATTGTTCTACTGGTTATGGTCTTCAGAACATAGCTCTCCAGACTGGCTGATCTCCAGCAGTTTGTCGCCAAGATTATTAGCTTTATGTTTTGCCACATGTGGTTTCACTGTGCTACATCCTTAAACCAGAGTTGAGGTCATCCTCAAATTTTAGATTTTGAGCAAAGCTGTGAGTAGAAAAACCATTGAGATATATTGCCTGGTTCCTTCCTATGAACATCGTCGGTGCATCTCATATTCTTCTCTATCCCATCTATTTTTTTGTATATTTCTCTTTATTTGGGACTTGAACAATCTATAATATTTTTAAGCTCTTCACCTAGAACGCCTAATGTTTTTTCATTTATTGGTA
Organism: Watersipora subatra; assembly: GCF_963576615.1. Classification (NCBI taxonomy): domain Eukaryota; kingdom Metazoa; phylum Bryozoa; class Gymnolaemata; order Cheilostomatida; family Watersiporidae; genus Watersipora; species Watersipora subatra. Next base: position 48,104,912 of record NC_088716.1, on the reverse strand, counting down.
TGTCATGTCCATGGTTCAGCTCCATATAAGAAGGCAGGCAAAACAACAGCACGGTAAACTTTACCTTTGACTTTTGCTGACAAGAGGTGATTTTTTTCAAAGTCTCTCCCTCAATTTAGCACAAGCTACATCAGCCCTCTTCATGCAAAAAATGAGCTCACTGTCTAGCTGGTGTTGTTTAAAAGTATGACCCCAATACATGCAGAGTTTTCAAATTGGGATATGTTCTCCTTCTGTACATGGATGACAGCGAGTGTTCAAGTAACTGTGAGATTCTTAACTGGTTGAAAGAGGCAATCTGTCTTTCTAATTGTAATTTCTCAGCTGACATTTTCCGTAGCCAAGACAAATCTGTTAGTTGGTTTTGCAAGCTCCTGGAGTCATAAGCAATCAGGCAGTAGGCATCAGCTAATAACATTTCCCTTATGATCTTCTGGCATGTTTTCCCTCAAGCCTTCAAATGTGCAACATTGAACAAGTCTGCATTGTGTCTGGTCTGAATAAAAAACTGCACATGCTGTTTTTAGAGGCTGCTTCCAACATAGCCAAAAGGTAGAGCGAAAAGAGCATATGTTCAGAACACATCTTTGCTTTACGCCATTGGCAACCTTAACATCTTTATAATGGTTCCCTCTCTGTGCTATAAGTACGTTCATGCCTTCATGCAGTGAGCATTGGTGCAATGTGTTTATTGATACACTAGTATATCAGATAGTATCATTCTAGCAATAGAGAGCAATGATTTATCTTGTAAACATTCTATATATTAAATACTGGCACTATATCAATATCTCTCAAGTTCTGGAGCACATTCTTATCTGACCCAACCTTAAAAATCAGCTGATGTGAGTTTACTATTGTCTCTGCCCAGTTTATTTTCAGATTTCTGACAGAATACTACATTTTCATGAAGCTCAGAATTTTTCGTGTTACATATATTATATGTACTATCTCTTTCAGGTTTTGGGCTCAGACAAAGATGAGTATTTAGGTCTCTTTTCAATGGTATCAAATTCTCACTCATTAATCTTGAGAAATTGAGAAGTTAATCAAAATGATCTGCAAATTGCTTCAGGATCTTTGATCTGTTTTGTAGTAGAAGATTAGTATTATGGTAGAGTTGAATCTAGACCTAAAGCTGTATATAGACCTAAAGTTGTAAGCTGGTTAGTTCCAACTAATAGCTCTAGGTCTAGATCCGACTTCTGCATAGAAATCACCAGTGACAACCACTTCATTTTTTCCTGAGACCATAAAAAGAACTTCTCGCAATTGGGTGTGCAATTATTCCTTGTCATCTAGATCTATCGTTGTTAACACTTGGAATTGTAGCAAAAATATCTTGGGGCAAATATATCATCCTTATCCTATTACTATTAGGTGAAGATTCCTCCTTTATTTACCAAATTAGTGAGTTTTTAATAACAAAGCCAACTCCGAATTCTCTTCATTCTTGTTCCTTTTTGCTACTAAAAAAGTGCATATCTGTGATGCACTAATTTTGTATAACACTGTAGACAGGCCTCACTGATAGGAGTTATTTTTATGCTGTATACATGTATACCCAGTTTTCTCACGATGAGAGCTGTTTGTCACTCAAGTGTACTTGCTCCAGTTCTATCAAACAGAGCTCTCATATTCTTTTCTGCAAGAATACTTTGTTCCCTGCATCCTAGCTTACTTTTCGCTGCAGCATGAAATGGGAAATGATTAGTGTAAACATTGTTTGTTCGGGCAGGCATGGTAAGTTCGTCTTCTAATCATATTTACCATAAAAATGCATGCAATAGCTGTCTCTAATATGGCTGTAAGTAAAACTAGTTATCGCTCTCTTAGATTCAATCTCTCAGCATACAATGGACTATAGTGTAGCAGACAAGGTAGGCTTCAGTGGTTGATCAGAGGATCAGTTTGTCGATTTCTGTCGCCAGGTTACCACACCTTTTGCGAAGTGGCCTACCTCAAGCCTTGATATGGATGCAATATTTGTTTGGTCAGTATAGACAGATCACCCACCGTACCTAATGAAATTCAATGGGTGGCCCTCTAAGTTGCCAGCATCTCCACCGAAGACAGGTTGTACTGAGCTATACATTTGCCAGTAGAATGAGCTGCACCTGACCTGCTTAGCAACAGCAACTGTTTAACATCGCAAAAACACTTTCCATAGTACTTACTATCATCTATGACGGCCTATGTCTGATGAGTTACTGTGACAGTACTTTTTTGTTTCTAAAGACAGTGTTTTAACTCAATGGTACTGTACTGACACATCTACGTTGATAATAACGTTTGTTACTGAATAATCTACGTTTGTTACTGATTCTAAAATCCCATAAACTGAACCTCATAACATTGTGGGTTGTATAGTCTTAAGTGTACGATACAATAAAGTGTTGTTCCTTTAGTATTTGACAATTGGTGTTTTGGTGCAACATGTTAGTTAGTGAAATTATTTTTTTGCGTTTAAACTTGTTACATTGTAACCTATTCAATTATAATCTAACAATACATATTAGACTACAACTTATTGATATAATGAGAGCATTTAAAGGATGTGCAAAATCAACAATTAATTACATTCTAGATAAAATTCAGCTTAAAACTGTCATTATAACAGATCTAAGGGGTGATGACGACATAGTGCTACTCGTCAATGTACGATAGATTATTAAAATTTGAATAGCAATGAATGTTTAAATTAGCCTGTTGGTGACAGTTTTACGTCACGTAAAATAGGAAATCTTTAAAGATTCTACTAAAATAACATTTAAAAATTTGTGTTAATTTTCAATCAGTTGTAATTTGGTGTTCAGTTACAATTTAGTTACCATAAATAAGATTTTTTTGTCTAAGTTAGAATGTATATCTTTTAGTTTGTACATAAGCTGACTAATGGGAACATTTTTAAGTTGACTATGCTAAATTAAAATTAATTTTATAAATAAATACTGAATAATGTTTCCTGCTACCTATTTGACACAATTTGTTCATTTGCAGTTAAGCATTTTTCACTTTTTTGTAGCCTAATCTGTAAAGTTTTGCAATAAGTTAAATCATTTATTACTGGAATGACAGATATCGAGAACAATAAAGTTGGGCTTATAATCTTTATTTGTTGCATAAGTATAATATAATAAGACTAGTAGAGTTCAATTATCTTTATCTTTGCATATTGACCTGTTAGGCATGTACAAGTTTGATTCACTTAAGTTTTAAAAGACATTCTAAACTTAGCACACTTATTATCAGCCATATTATCTTGAGATCATCGATTAATCTGCTATAAATCTTTCCGGATTACGTTTGTATGTTATTATTATGCCATTACATTGTGTATGCATTTAATAGGCGTCATTGGAGACTGGAAAAACTATTTCACTGTTGCGCAGAATGAAATGTTTGACAACTTTCTGGCAGACTGGGAAGGTGGTAAAGATATACCATTCGTGTACACCCAGAAATAGATTATTCTGTCAAAAACAATTCACCATTAACTAGACGATGCGGTCGTTCACTTTCCATGATTAACAAAAAAATGCAAAAATTTTAAAGATTTTTACTGACTCGCTTTTAAAATCCATTGTGTTGTTGTTTCAAGTACTAGACATTATTTTGATTTATTCTGGTACTTTTTAGTAAATTCGTCAAATATATTTATATGAAATACGAATAGCTATGATTTTAATTCTATAAATTTATGTATTATTTATCATATATTATGCTTATTGTGAAATTTCAATGTTATTGTGGACTTGTAATGCAAATTAAACCAGCAATTGATAGCAAGGTTATTGAATGCACTGGAGTATACACTTGATTGTTAACAGTGAGCGATTAACTTTGTACTACAGACCACAGATTGTATCGTCTGAAGGCAACAGAGAATATATTGTAAACTACAGACTAAGGAGTACAAACTAAATGTACTAATTGTGATTCTATTCTAAGCAGTCCTCACAAAAATTTATGGAGTGTAAAATTTTACCATTGTGTGTACAAATCTACCTCAAGTGATTTCTGAATTTTAACTTTTATTGCTATAAACCACAAAGCGTCAATTCACCTGAGGCTCCAGAAATGTCATGGGTAACTCAAAAGATTTCATTCCAAAGTCTGAATCTGTACACATGAATCATCTCAGTGTTTGTTTTTTTATCTATTAATACAGCAAACAAAGCTAAGATGAGAAGTAAGAAATGTTTTTTAACGATCTGTTTAAGCTATGCTTCAAGTTATCAAACATTTGTCTTATGCATTGGCCGAACACACACAGAAATAAACAAACACCTTCATTTAAAAGTTAGAATGGTAAATGTTGTAACGTTGACTGAAAATAAATGTTTTGTGCAAAAACTTTTTTATTACCCAGGAAACGGCGGGCAATCAGCTAGTACATTATAAGTTTTAAACAGGATTACCTGATTGTCTTGCATACAGACAATCAAGAATACCTGATTGTTTGTATGTCCTAGGATGGCTCTACGACACAGGATAGATCCTGTGTCTGTATGACACAGGATGGATCCTGTGTCTGTATGAGACATGACACATGCGTCTGTGTCTTGCATAAAATACAATATCTTAGGTAATGAAAAATTATGCCATATTTTTCTACTGCTATACAATACAACATTTTCTAGACTAAAATGATGTTATAAACTATATCTAAATATACTAAATAAAGTGTTGTAAATAATTGTCTCGCTGATGACTGGTTGCTGATCTGGTGCATGCTGACTGCTACTTCGCTTCGACAAGTCATAAATCTAGCTGGCTCCTTTAATATTGGTGATATACCACTCCTTGTGCTTGACACTCGGCAGAGTTGTTTGCTTCACTGAATAGCCATTAGTAATTGTTGTAGCAAGTAGTCTCTTTCATATTAAGTGGTGTTGGTCAATAATAATCATGATTTAGTAGCAATTTTGCGCTGTTTTTCATTCATAAGCTTTTCATTATAATGATCAGACAACTCCCAATCCAACTGATGTCCCATATATTCACATTGCATCAGCTTAAATGGTTGGACAACTCCCAGACTTGATATTTCTAGCATCATTGCAATTGCCCTAGATTTTCATGTTTGCTTGTTGATGTATCACAGTGCTTGCTGCAATGTTTTGCAGTAGTTGTGGTATTCCGTGATCTCACAGTTTATTATTTCTTTTGACTTATTGGTCATCTATCGTTTCAAACCCTGACAATTACCATGGCCTCTGCTACAGAAGTTCAACATTAGCCAGATCAGGCCATTAAGGTCTAAACAAACTAGACGATTTTATCGCAAGCGTCATGAGGAGACATCGCTAGCGTGTGCCTAAACACACTTGAGCAATTCACTAGCAAATGTTATTGTGGGCACGCTCACAAACTGCCAATAATATTTCGTATCAATAGTTTCTTCAGAGTTGTTAATAAATTTAGATAAATCAATATGGCGCCGTCTAGGCATCAACGGAAGTTGCTATTGAACCTATATCACTTTTACGGATTGTACACTGCCTACACTACAAGAAGACATAAGAAAAAACGATTATTGTATTTTTGATCGTGATATTTTACGATTTCTATATATATTTCATTTTGTATATTTTTATATTTAATATATTAAATATTTACCATTCTCAAGATGGTCAACCTGCACAACGATTGACTCCAAATGTTGGTTTTCTAAACAGATTTTTTGAAATTTTTGTTTGTTATGGTGTACAGGACTAGAATTGCTTTTATTAAATTTATGAACAATTCAGTGTTTGTTCTGCAGATGTTTCAATCGTAATAAAATAGCAAATTGTCGCTGCTGTACGTTGGTGAACATCAATAAGAAATAATTACCCGCCATAAAATTGCATTCTGGTAAAAACCAACCAATCGAAATGCATCTCACTAGCGATAAAGTTGTGTAGAGAAAAGTCTAGCGTTACCGCTCTGCATGAGCTCGATGAGCGAGTTCTGGCGCAGATTAGCGCCACCCAGCGGGATATCACTCTAAATATCACCTAGTGTGTTTTCACCTTTACAGTATGACTTTTGCAACCTCAGTTGATATGTTAATGTTAACGTTTTCATCTTCTTTGCTTTTACATAAATTTTTGGGTCAAGTCCATTATGATTACCAATGGAGCGACCGACATAACATCACATCCAAGCCGCATAGACGGAAGAGAACAACTCCCTTCCAGTACAGCTGATGCATCAGGTGCAGTGCGTATTGTGACAAGCTGTTGTTTTGCTCGCTCCTCTCGACAGGGGACAACTTCGCAAAAAACAACAGTTTGTCAAGATAGGCTAGGCCTCAACAACCGGACCATGAACCAACAGATATTGCCGTAAGGAATCACATCAGCAGCCTTCAGTAAAGCAGCGGTTTGTTCAATTCAAGCTTGCAGAAAAATCTTTTTAAGCGTTTAAAAGTGTTCTGTTCTGGAAAACTGTAACCAGATTTTAAAAAAGGCTTTGTAGCCAAGTTTAGTTTTGAATTAAAAATAGAATTAATTTGCATTTCGTATGATTGGTATGCAATCACGGGTAGGTACTCCGAGCGTTGCGATAGGCGACGGTGAGAAGAAAGAGAGAAGGGTATATTATAAAAAGCACACCATCTCATTCGCTTTTAGAAATGCTCTCAATTGAAAATATATCCAAATAACCTAAAATCCAAAAATTTTACCAATTAAAACACTCACCTCTTCTAACAATATACAACTTTCAAAAGACACTTTCGGGCGAAAACGAACGTTTAATGTAGACCTTTGAATATCAGGATTCGATAGATAACGGCTACAGGACAAACTTATGCAATGAACTTTTGACCTCGTCGTTGGATAGGCCACAAACACGTATTTACCAAAATGCAAAGGTTTTGAGGTTTTCCCTTCAGTTCAGCAACTCCGAGCTGTGTAGCCCCGTTGTGCTAAACGGCTCTGCATCAACCAGAATGTCAAGATAAATATCATTGTAATGTTTTAACTCTATTTGCAATTTCCCGATTGAGTAAGCAAAGTCTAGAAAGTCAGCTAGAAAGTCTGTGAGCTGGTAACTAGATTTTGTTGTAACAAATTGTTGCCACAAGTCTGATAGCTTTTGCTTTATAAGCGTGTAAGTGTTTCCTAAACAAGAATTGGAACATAGCGCTTTAACTTTGTCATTATAGATCTTTTGTTCCTCAGTGACTGGGTCCACAAATAAATCCTCATGCAAGATTACCTGCGCACAATTGTGGTTGGAAGGACAGGCGTTGGGTACTGCATCCATTTCCTCATTTGAGCTATTTGATAGCACGCCGTCAGACTCTTCCAGCGCATCCAATGAGTCATAAGTGATCAATGAAGCGGAAGAAGAGATGACCATGTTGCAGCATTTACAGTCATTCACTATGCTTTTAGAACTCATGCTAGATAGCTGGCTCAAATTTTCTGCAGAGGGTGATACAATGTGTTCAGGATGGAGGTTCCTGATGCATAGCCCATTTGCAGTTCTAGCACGCCTATAGCTACAGCCAGTTGACCAGGCTTGAACATATTGTTGCAGCCTACTTCAACATTATCAACCGCAATTTCTTGGGCTTTGTGGACTGTCAACGCAAACAAACGCTAATAACAGAGGCAACTGTGATCTGCAGCCGCTAGTCATCTGACGTGAGGGTTGAAGCTATGAACAAAACAAAGTGATTATAAACTAAAAATGTTAAACAACTGAGTCATGGGGTACCTTTACAGATCTTCTGCATGTTCTATATTTAGCAACACAACTGTCGTTTACCCAAATAACGCTGCCTTACATAATTCACTACTGATATGAAGTGCAGCCATCTGAAGTTGTTTAAAAACTTACTAGATAAACTTGTGAGGTTTGATAACAATGGGATCATCGTGACATTCAAACTTGACCTTAACACAAGTATCCTGCATGGCAAAAATCTCTCCACATGAGCCATTTACTAATGACTCAGTCAAGTTGATGAGAAGAACTGGCACTCCTTCTTTCAGAAGAAGAATCTATAATGTATATATAGGACTATATAGTACCATAAATCCATGCATTGTTATTGTGCAATGCCACAGCACAGGCATATGATAAGCCAAATCAAGATGAATGCATATCAGTAATTGAAGGGCAGATTATTAATACATGCATTGATATTGCTGCAATGAGTAGTGCCTGTCGGCTGTCAGAAATAAAATGTGCAATTTCTTTCCGCCTAGCTAATTGCATGATGAGTGTAATAATAACATGCCACTACCAACATAGCCAAGCAAGATCACTTACTTCAAGCAATGCAGAACAACAATTAAACAGAGAAATATATTATTCTACTGCTCTTATGAGAGCAGTAGAGCAGCTGTACCTCGTGGGACACCAGGCAATAAACGAGAGCTGTGGATAACACGTAGCACTATTCGGCAACTGAGAAAACAAAACCGACTATTCAAAACCTTTATTTTAACTAAAACTGATGAGTCTAGAACACGACTGAAACATCATTTTAAACATTGTAGAAAATTGGTTGAAGCCGACTATATAGGGTACATAAATAACCACATATGCAAAGAACTGACCAATGGCAACACAAAGCCGCTATTTAAGTACATTGAAAATAGACGGAAGATGCACAACACTATTAAAAGCATTGAGAACAGTGCAGATAACTCTCCCTTACAAATCGCAAATACCTATGCTGTTGCGTTAGCTTCAGTGTTTACTGAGAATAAGGGTCAGTTTAGTCTCTGTCTGCCTAAATATAATGTTCAGGTTGCTAATGATTCCATCCAGTTTAATCCAAACGGTGTTCATAAAATGCTAATCAAATTAGATGCTAGAAAGGGTTCAGGGCCTGACGGCTTATCTGCTGCACTGCTCAAATTTTCTGCAGATGGAATATATCAAGTTTTGACAATAATTATGCAACATTCTTCCGACACCTCAACAGTTCTCTTTGACTGGTGAAATGCTCGGATAGAGCCTATTTTTAGAAATAAAGGTAGTAGAGAGTGTCCATTGAATTACAGACCCATTTCTTTGACCTCAATAACCTCAAAATTAATAAAACACATGATAGCACATGACATTCGTACATATCTAGAGTCCAATAAAATTTTGCCAGAAAGACAACATGGATTTAGACCAAAACACATCTGCGACTCGCAGCTCCTAATAACAAAATCTGAATTGGTCAACAACTATAACAACAATGAACAAACAGACTTGATAGCGCTGGACTTTTCAAATGCGTTCGATGTTGTTCCCTTTGCTAAATTGCTTAACAAACTAAAAATAGTAGGAATTAATGACAAGAATATCCAATGGATAGCAAACTGGCTTTATAATAGGCATATGACTGTGGTTGTTGAGGGTGTTGACTCAGACTCACGCCTTTTTAACATCAGGAGTTCCTCAGGGTTCTGTGTTGGGGCCTCTTCTCTTTCTTATATACATTAATGACATGCCTAATGTAATCAAATATGCCCAACTTAGATTGTTTGCTGACGGCTCATTACTTTATCACAAAATTAAAAGTAAGCGAGAACAGTTACATCTTCAAGAAGATTTAAAAAACTTGGAGAAATGGTCAAAGACTGGCAGATGAACTTTAATGCCAGTAACTGTGAGCACTTGTCTATAGCAAGAACTAATCCCATTGTTGCAGTCTATTCATTAAATGGGAAAGACGTACAACAAGTAACATCCATAAGATACTTGGGTATTAATACAGACCAAAAACTAAATAATGATGAACAGGTTCAGTATGCAGCTAAAAAAGCAACCTCCACTTTACATATATTAATGCGGGCACTAAACAGAGCATCTAGCAGAACAAGGTCACAAGCTTTTAAATCTATCTGTAGGCCCATAATAGAATATGCTTCATGCGCATGGTTTCCTCATCAAGCAAGGCATATTCAAAAATTGGAGAGCATTAATAGAAAATCTGTCCGATGGGCATATAAGATCAAGTGGAAAGACTCAATTTCATTGAAAATGAAAGTTTTAAACTGGCATACTTTAGAAGACCGAAGATCAGGAATAGATAGAAATATGCTCAATAGAATTTTTAGTAATAACATAGCCATTGATATAAAGGACCATGTACTACATAGCAAAATGTGTGGAACTCGAACAGGGGTAATTAGAAAAGCAATATCTTGTGATGTGGCCAAATATTGCTACTTTAATCGTATTATGGCATTGATTGGATCTGAGCCCAATGCCTTGTCAGCAAGCACAGTCCCAGAGTAAAACTCTGATGACAATATTCTATTTACTATTTATTTGTAGGTTTTCTTGTCGCTTTGTAGAATTTGGTCGTTTTGTCATGATATCTATAGCACAACAATAATAATAATAACATAAATATTTGTAAATAAAAACAAATAAATAAAAAAGAAAAAAAACAGCATTGACATTTACTTTATTCATTTTGTTCTTACTCCTTTGATCAAAGATCCTAATTTTAACATTCACAATATAACAATTAACTAAAAAAAATTGAACGAGTTGATATCTCTATAATGTACCCACACGGGAGTGAATGAGATAACCAAGTAGACTAGACTACTGCATTAAAATCTTACCGAATGAATATTCTGCCCGAATTAATAAAACAAATTTTTCTAAAAGTCGATATACCGCTAGTATTTAATTAAGTAATATCTCGAGAATAAAAGCAGATATCGTTTCACTGTAAAATGAATCTTATTTAAAACAAAATTCTCTACAAGATAAGTACAAAGTGAATTATATTCTCGTACAATCTCCAACGTTTTATTTGCATTGAACGAACGAGGTGTGTTTTTCCTTGCCATGACGATAGCGATCTGGTTTTGCCGTTTTGAAAAATAATTAGAAATGGAATCGTTGAACCAAAAATTTTTTTAAATGCACGTGATTGGCAACAAGGTTGTTTCACTGGAGACAAATGTTGATTAGTCTAGCTAATGCGTGGGCTTCGTAACGAAAAGAAAAGTGAAACCTTGTTGATAAGCCGATATATCGTTTTACAGCTGGTACTTTAATCAACACGAATTGTTAGAAATGTTTAGCCAAAAAAAATTCTATTGGTAGCAAGTGATTGGCAACAAGGTTGTTTCACTGGAGACAAGATTTTATTGGTCTAGCTTATGTGTGGGCTTCGTAATGAAAAGAAAAATGAAACCCTATTGATAAGCCGATACATCGGCTTACGGTCTGTACTTATATTACATCGGCTCACTGTAGCAAAAGAGTTAAGAGATTGAGGGAATAAGATCATTTTTTATACTTGAACAGACTAAGAACAGTTACAATATAAAATGTAAGCAATACTAAATAACAAACTGCTGCTTAGAATAAAAGAATCAAAAATTTCACCGCTAAAACTACGGGCCAACTATTAACTTTTTATTATTCAAATAGCCATTCCTCATGAGCAGGGCTTCTGCGTAGTATTTCCTTGGAGACTGAGTCTTCTGCCAGATACTTTTTAACTTTCCTAGACCATCGATTCATGCAAGCAATATTATGGGCTCATGCATCAAGATTACGCGCATACAAAACGGTCTTGTCTCGATCGGAACATGGAAGAGGTCTGCATTTGGACTTCAAGAATTCCATGATCTCTGCCGAGACTGAACCATCACTTGTCTCTCTTACAGCATTGGCTAACATCATATCCCTTGTTTTTACTATCTGCAACAGCATTGCAATTACATTAAGTTTTAGCTTAGAAAATAATTGAACAAAATACAATGTATTCTCGTAAGAACATTTGCTCCAACAAGAATTTTGAAAAAAAGGTGAACATTAGAACGATTTTACTGCAAGTGTTGAGGTTTGACTGTATTGAAGTTTAGTGCAGAATACTGGGTTATATTACGATGTAGTCCGTAGTTGTATGCATACCTCAACTAAGTTCACTATGTGAGGAATATAAGCGGAAATGTCTACACGCTGATATATAGGCTCGCCAATGTCCCCATTGATCAGATTGGCAACTGGAGCCAGCTGAAAGAGGTCACCAACAAATATGCGCTGCACACCTCCTAGAGGCAAGGAATTTCTTTTAATATCTAGTATTATGGCAAATAATGTCAATAAAGTGTGAACCGACAGCATGCTCATTTCATCAACCAGCATCACATCGCACTCTGCCAACCTGCAAACAATTCATTCGGCTACAGTCTCTAAAAGACTAACAGAATAAGCAATTATGTGTGGCTTGTCCAACCAAATCAACCTTAATGACGCCATGACATATTGTGAGTCACTATGCCTATTAGATGTAGAAACATTTACCAATTAAATTATGTATACAATTAATTGAGTTCTAAGGCAAAAGTTGACAGCCTTGAGAAACAAATGAGAGTGAAGTGTTATAAATTGGCTCCAAATTACATTTTGAGAAATACAAACTCGGCACTGCAGATCATTATGAATTTTTTTGCATCTTTATATGCATCTGGCATTCATCTTTCTGTTTCAAATCATTTGATTAATGCGGTAGTCTTTCTAACACGCGCATATCTAGTTTATTTTAACAATTTCACATATATGAAGACCGTTCTAATACACTCATGGTAGAGCCTATGCAATAGGGCTGTTCATGCAAGTTGTGAGCCTAGCCACTCCAGGTACAATTACATAATCCAATTTTGCGTTCAGGTACAATTAAATCAAGATGATCTACAGATTAGGACATGGGTCCACGAGATCTCATATTAACCAAAAAAGCACTCACATTTTTCATATAGAACACATATACTTTTTGCAAAGCTGAGAAAATTTCGCATCTGATAATGCTATTGTTGTTGCAAAAATTTTAATTTGTAAACTTGAAAAAGTAGCACAAAATTGCGGTTTGAATAAAATTTGTGTTTTACCAATATATCTAACTATTAAGGGTAGCATTTAAACGCATAAATGTTTAAATACTAATCAGCAATTAAAATAGTGTCCTTTGTATGGTATACAATGAAATAAAATTGCCCTACTCCTAGTTTAGGGTCTTTGAGCGGTAGTCAGCAAAACGTGATTTGGCAATAATTTTTTCAAATGATCTGCTAAAGTTGGAGCTAAATCTAAATCCTAGTCACAGTCCGTAAGATCCCCAAAGTCACCAGGACCCTGATCTAGAAACTCTTCTTCTGTAATTGCTGTGATTTCCTTGTCATCACTCCACTCCAAGTCTAACATTTAGATTGCTGCGGCACTGCCTATGGGTGTCTATTAATAGCTACCAATGTAATTATCAACTGGCCGCGATGTTGAACTTTGAAGGATTTTGTCATTAGACCATACCTGTTTGACCAACCAAATGTTTGCAGGCATGTCTGAAGGTCATGCTTAGCTTTGTCGATTGAGTGTAACCATAGATATAGTAAACCCTAGATTGGCGAATAGCTATCATTACAATGGAGCAAAAGTGAGACCTTTAATTGGCTGTTGTTTTCACAACGTTACGTCGCAGTGATGTGCATCACAGCATCAGAGCCTTCAATTGAGCAATGAGTTTAGTAGTGAAAGCATGCTTGTCCAACTAGTTTTTAAGTCATAAACGTTACAATAAGACCAAATTCTTGGTGAAACGTCATCAGAGGAGACTACAACACCCAGGTATGTGAACCTACAATACAAATTTTTAATACTTGGTAAACCTAACCTTTGCACGTGTACTTTATCATTGGTTCACGTTGTAAGAAACTACTGGAAACAAATCAACTACATACTCAACTGAACTTACTTGTCTTATCATGGTCTCATAACAATGAACATACCTTTCTATGATTATTCTGAATTGAAAGTGAAGTGAATGAATGTTTGAGACTATCAAAAGAAAGAGTGTCTAGACTGATCTCAACAACACTTATTACAAACTTGTCTCTCAGCTGATAAGGTTGTAATCTAGCTTGGCATGGTTGATCGAATGCCTTTTTTGTCTCATTCCGACTAATGTAATGATATTCATTCTACTACATGTACGTATTGTTAATGTTTAGGCTAAGAAAAAGTCAAGCCGCAGCTGGTGCTGTGCCTATGGATGTTCAAGCAATCTTGAGAAATGCCCAGATCTGGTGTTTCATCGCTTTCCAAACGAGAAACCAGCTGAAACCCGTAATGCTTGGATAAAGGCGGTGCAAAGACAGGATTGGACTCCAACATCAAGCTCTGTATTATGCAGTGAACATGTTGAGAAAGACTGCTACAAGATTCCACCAGGTATTGGAAGAAACCCAATGCTAAAATCTGACGTAATACCTACAATATTTACAGCTTATCCAACCTACCTTTAGCCAAAAGCTATGAAAATACAGACACCAACCATAAGAACAGAAAGCCTGCCGAAACGTGGAAGAACATCTCAGACAGCAGCCAGCACCATAATACCTGACCCTGAAAATTCTACACCTGGTGATACTACTATCTATGACGATTAGCAACCTGCAGCTTCTGACAATCAGGACATACCTACAGCCTCGACAACGAGCTGCCGACGTGGTGGTAGACCTAAACAGCCTGCTGTCACACGTATCTCAATATTAAAAAGAAGAATCAAAACTCTACAGCAGAGAATCTGTCGATTAGAGCAGAGGAATAGGATTCAAAATAATTTGATCACAATACTGAAAAAGGACAATAAACTTAACAATATAGAGCTTACATCGGTGGATGGATGTCTCGGAGAATTATTGTCTCATGCACAGTGCATGCACAGTGCATGCCACCAATCTACTCAAAACTATAGTAAATCGCTATATTAAAGTCAGAATACACTATGCCGCTTCAAAGCAGGAATTTAGTTCAACCAACCTTAGACAAAAGCTATCTCGTCTGGTTATTTTCAGTCATGTCTAATGGGTGGTCCAACTTAACTGCTTCTAAATCTCATTTGGTTCATTAGTTCGTTATTAGTTTAATTTCTATTTGGTCACTCTTTGTATTATCAATGATATAGAAGCTTCTAAATCATTGGTATTATCCATTACTATGTGTCTAAGATTCTTGCCTTTCTCATCCTAAGTCAGTTTTATATATTATCAATAAAATATGCAGTCTCGCATGCACAAACTATGGAAAAGTTGAGCAGTTTTTAGTGCTAAGTTAATAGGAGTTAATAGATCAGCTGATTCGCTTTGCACATCATCATGACGTTGCGTCATGGTAATTATAGGCCTCACTTGTTTTGATTATTTGCATATCTAGGGTTTACTATATCTATGAGTGTAACTGTAAGCAGTCTCTAACTATAGATTGAGGAGTAACGCTACTACGCTATGCCCAAATACCGGCTGATGAACTTGAATGAAATGCACTAGAAGCCGCTAGACCGGCACACGCACCCAAAATAGCTAGCTGCAGCGTTTTAATTTCCTTTAGTACATCAAAAGCAACTATGACCTTTGGTAAAAATCCGTTGTCAGCAGGAATGGTTTTTACAGAATCGTTCAACAAATTTCCAATGTCCAGTCATTATTTTTATCCTAACTATAAATTTACTTTCTAATGTAGGCTAATTAAGTATTTGTTGTAATGGCTTTTGATATTTTTTCAAAATGGGAAAACATTACCATCATTATTTTGCATCATTTCTGGTTTGCCTAACAACAATGTTTGACAAGAGTTCGACCAGCTCTAGATATGCTAAAAATTCTGATTGAAAGTTGCAAAAGACAAAGTTTTATTTGTTAAGATGTAACAATTTTCGAGAATGAGCGAAACAAAAATATATTTGCACATGCTGAACACAGCGATGATTACGGAATGAGAGTTGATTTGGTTTGACTTGTCACATAAGACAAATATCAAGTAAGCCATTGTATTCATAGCCTACTATTTTATGGTATGTGAACATGAAGTTTGTATAAACATGCACAGCGTGATATCACTTTATAGATTTACGTAAATACAAACCTTAACTTCCTAATGCTGTAGTATTCATCATGCTGGTCCTTGAACAGTGACAGCAACTGTGATATTGAATATCTAAACAGGAACATTTTGCCATGCATTGTAACATCAATAATTCATTAAAAAATAATAAGTAAATAGAGGCCCACTCGCGGGCAATAATGATAGATTATCGCAAAACAAATTTTATATTAACTTTTTTTAACAAAAAAACATGTACTCTTGTTCTTACTAATATTCTATGAACAGATTAACTTTTGTAAAAGTCATGGATGCGTTTGGATGTGTCTACCAGCCTTCCATCCTTGAGCCCAAAAACATCATGTACAGTTCGGGCTTTTGTACCGAGCTTTGATAGCACATTGCATGCCATTCCTGTGGTACAGCCAACCATTAGCGATTTTTTCATGGAAAAAGCTTTTCTATGACTTTAGTTAGAGTGTACGACTTTCCTGTACCTAAAATTAAATTAATGTGTGTGTGTGCGTGTGTAAACATAAATATTGTTTTAACATGACATAATTATATCCAATAATAAAGTAGAAGATGCCTAATGCTGGCTCTAATATCACCACAGTTATGCATGGTATTTGAACCATTAGTTTGGGAACATTCAGCAATTATTACAAATGCAATTGCAGTCAGAAAGCATCTCAAGGCCAATGAGAAAATGTTGTTGCTAGTTTGCTGGTTCAAATATAACCACAAGTGTGTATGATTGGTTTGGGAACATTGACCAATTTTATCGGTAGACGCAGTAATAAATCATAGTAAAGCCGCTATTAAAAGGTTTTTTAACCTGTTGTTACAATTGATGAGAAAATATGAAATATTCAAAATTTGGAAACCCAAATATTCCATCAAATGCTTATTATATTAGAACTATCAGTTTAGAACATTACACAACTATTATAAGAGCACAATTATTCATCAACAATTTCAAAGCATTTGTAATAAGTTGTTTCCAAATTGATGGTAAAATTATAAGTGCAAGAGTATTTGTTAGTATATATAGCCATCGGTTGGGAAACCTTGAAGATGTGGTTGCGTCAAAAAGGTCGATTTAATGAAATTAACACCAATAAAAGGCTAAAACATTAGCTACAATTTGATGTCATTTTTGTCTTTGTAGACTAACCCTGTCCAGAGATATATGCGTTTGAATGAGGCCATCTTTTAAAAAGCTCACATTCCAGCGGGTGCTTCATTCGTGACGTAACGAGTGATACATGTGAAAAGAGTCCACGAGCAATAATTATAAGGCCTTTTCTTTAGCCAATCATCAGCATGAAATTTTTATATAGGTCGTAATAAATGTTATCACTCGTAAAACGCATTGTCTGTGATCTCAAATTTAGAAATTTTACTCTATTATAATTAGATCGCATGGACATCGATATTTACTAAATTAATTAACATCGGTACTTTAATGATTACTCGATCGACACGTTTTATTGACAAACAGCAAAAATTGTAAAAATTACTGTTAAGTTACAACGAAGGTGACTCCGAGTTTTTTGAGCATCATGTGGTTAAAGCGCTATGGAGGAAGATATATAGGAAAATGGAGGTGAATTTATCTTTTACTCTGAGTATCCTATAGATATACTGTTTTGTTTACATTCAGATTATATTTCCCTGTTTGAGGTTATAATGTAAATTCCTGTGCGCGTGTGCGAGATACGGATGCACAGTGAGTTGACGGCTTCTTTTTAATCCATAGCATCTAGCAATACAATGGCTTAGTTTGATGAATATACTAAAGGTAATAAATTTAGTACTCGTGGATACATTTACTAATTAATAGAATTATAACTTTTTGCTAGCACCGATCATCGATTTATAATTTTGTATCGTTTCACCTAGCTATATTTGCTTCAAACTTTCTTTGGCAGTTTTAGCTAGTAAATTAGATTTATGATTTGACTTTAGATGTTCATTTCTCACTTGTAGAATGTGAAGAAAATCGATTGATCGATTCACATCTTTAACTTCCAGTACTAAAGCTTTGAACCGTTGGCTTGGCATACTTATGCTTCTGTTTAACATTTATTCATTTTTAAAATTACACTCGCAATCCATCTAAACCCCAATTTGAAAGCTTTCAGTAGATATGCGCTAGAATGACATATCTATGAATAACATATATTTATTGTATTTGTTTTATTGATTACAGGGTGTTTATGTGGTCCCACCAGCCGAAACTTTATCAGTGCGGAAACTGCCATAGTTTTGAAAGAGAGACTTGAATGTGTACTGCATAAATCATAATGTTTTGTTTGAGTTTGTTGCAGTAGATGAATTTGCCTTACTGTATGAGCTGAAACTATGTGAGTGGCCACGACTTGGATGGATATTTTTAATAAAAGCTTTATGCTGAAACAAAAAATTTTTTGCTTGTAAAAGTTATATTATAAAATAATATTGTTCAAGATAATGCAAAACATGATTTAGAGAACATTGAATACATCATAGCCCCGTTGACACCTGTGCTAAAACCTTGTCTGATAAATAGATTTATGAATCAGAGCTGCATGAACAGGCACTTTTACCTAGCTCGACCATTTGTTTAGTACTTAATCAACTAATCGAATGTGACCAGTAAATTTTTTTCTACAAATTGATATCAATAATGACTCGATAACGTTGACAGTCGACTATACAATGTACATGACTTTCAGGGATGTAGTTGGATCCGGAACATATTCTTTTCAAAGACGCAGCTTGCTTATTTTACTTAGTAAGAAACTAGTTTTTGGTGTGGGCAATGATATACAGATCCCCCAAAGGATAGGGGACGGGCATCATGTGGGCGGGGCTTTTGGGGGGCGGTTCATCATTAGTGTAGGTAGCGACGGAACTGTGCCGATACAAAGCCATTATTCTACATAGTTTGCTTGACATAATCACCGTAGACCGGTAGAATTGGTAGTCGGTACTAAGATGTTTACACAGCATTTAGAGGAAGCTAATACGCCAAGGTTTTAATTTCTCTTGTTTGAGGCATTTGAGACATTGGTAATAATGTATCTGTAGCTGGATTTAAAATTTTATTCTAGCCAACATGAGCAAATACAAGATAAAATATATGCCAATAGAGCTGCGTAGGACTAGACTTTTATCGCAATAGCCGATGTGAATACGAAAGATAGAGACAGGTTGTATCACACATTGCATCATTTTGGGCAAGTCTGGGCATGTTTTTTTAGCCTGAGCGTTTTTACCACGATCAAATTTTTTCGATTTTAATCTTCAAATATCTTGTCAATGAGATCACCTAACACAACAAACAACATATCAACTGATAGACAAAGAAAAATACTTTCTTTTAAAATCAACTCAAATTTGACGCAACCACATCTTTAACAAATTATTGTAAGCGCACAAACAGTCATAAATTCTCTCAATGCTAGTCTAATAAGGTGTCTTCACTTTTATGCTACAAATATTATCAAAAAAATTCATGAAATGATAACCATTATCTTTTAAATATTAATCAATAATTTAAGTGCACTTTTACCCATAGATCGTTCATACGCCATTGGAAAATCAAAAACGCATTTTTAATTTTAACCATTAAGTTTATAACCATTAGTTTAACCAATAATTAAAAATGCCATTGCGATAAGATATCTCCATTTTGGTTGTAGAAATATTATCACCAATTATAACAAAAGAACACAGTCTGTTATAAACAATGTCAACACCATTGCAACAATATGTCCTCAATTTGATGGTAAAATTATTATCACAGGTGTGTATGATATTTTAACCATTAGTTTGGAGACATTGGCAAAATATTATAAGTGAGATCATGGTCATGAAAACTTGCGTGCGTGCGCGCGAGCGTACGCCCATGCACTTTGAGGTTTCTATATATAGAAAAATAATAAATGCTTGGCACTAAATGTTGAGCCTAGAAGAACATATTAGCTACAGTTAGTGTCAAGTTAAAAGCTACCATGGATCCATTCACAGATTTTGGAAGATTTGTAGAAGTCAAACCCCATAAAAATAGTCTAAGATAACACTAAAAAAGTAACAATGCAACAAACCTCAGTTTAACATTGAAATTTTGGAAAATAAGGAGAAAGGAATTATCTGTTTAAATAATGTTTACAAGCTAAAGTGCCAATACAAAGTTCTAAACAACCTGGCAAATAAGAAACCTCGTCAGGTTTTAAAGCTGAGCCACTGAGTTTAATGTTTTATAATGCAAGATTTTTGGCATGAACATTAAAATATAAAAATAAACCAAACTTGAAATTTCCTATTTTACTAGATACCTGCAAATACATCCGTCAATCACGAGCGACCATTCTGCAAAAAATTGCTGCAGTGCTATGGAACACTGGAAATTTTAAAATGCTGTTCATAGTACCGTATTCTTACAACTGTGTGTTAACATTTTCCGCCTACATTGTATATGTTCTTTTTGTTACTCATCATGAAGTAAAGCACTTGCATACACATAAGTGCACATCAACAACATCATATATTCTGAGATACTGAATCAATATATAGTGTCAGCGCTACTGCACAAGTTTTAATTAGCATCAACGTCAATAAATGATACTACGTTGGTGTACATTCTAAACCCACCTGCACTCCCGGCAATGATATACAGCCCTCCTTCATATATCATTGCTGTATATCATTGCTCCGGGTTAGCAGAAAACTGTGTCCCTGCATGGCTAATTCGAGGTGGTGGGCATAACATAACGAGGTGGTGGTTAAACATTGGTGGGTATTCATACTGCAAAATGTTGTATTAGCAAAATGTAATGTCATAATCTTGAAGTTGCTATACACCAGTGAAATTATATGGACCCCCAAAATATATTTACATATATTGCTTTATTGTAACTGTATCAGAGGCCTTCCAATCTTTAGCATGTAACAATTCTTGCATAAAGAACGATCATTACATTTGATAGATTTCAATAATATTATACCTTACACTCTGTACAGTGAGTGTCAAGTGAATTGTATAAGAAGAAAGCTGCTAGTGACTAGGCCAGGTGAAACACTGCCAACACTAAATCAAGTAATAGTGTCTTTTGTTGTTATTGGACTTACTTTATGATGAATATTGTTGTGGCTTTGAAAACTTCACACTTTTATATGCTTTTTCTCTAGTTTACAAATAGTTCAACAGAAGAAGCAGAAGAACTCTCGTTGATCAAACGCCATGTCTTTTAACAGAAACGCCCACGATGAGTGGAATGAGACTAGCTAATGAATTGAAGGGAAATCCCAAAGCCTTTGCATTTTGGTAATTACGTGTTTGTAGCCAATCCAACAACGAGGTCAAAAGTTCATTGCACAAGCATGTCGTGAACCCGTTATATCTATATTGAATCCCGATGTTTAAAGGTCTGCATTAAACGTTCGTATCCGCCCGAAAGTGTCTTTTTAAAGCTGTAGTATATCGTTAGAAGAGGTGAGTGTTTTAAGTGGTAAAATTTTTGGTTTTTAGATTATTTGAGCTATATTTTTAATTGAGAGCATTTCTGAAAGTGAATGAGATGCTGTGCTTTTTGTAATATACCCTTCTCTCTTTCTTCTCACCGTCGCCTATCGCAACGCTCGGTGTACCTGTGTACGCAATACTTGGTGCATGGGATCTGTTGTTCCAGTCTTGGTAAGACCCAGCCAAGAAAACTATTTCTTGGTTTTCAACAGCATTAGGTTGTTTCTTGATTATGTGTAATTATTTACCTTAAGGCTTGTAGTTATGATATAACTCAAATGTTCAGTTTCTATTTAACTAAGTCATACCTCTTGTAGAGCACGACCCAGCGATGTCCTTTGTCCTTGCCGTGAATATAGTTTGGCGAATATATGTCTCTCTCTGTGGCGAGTGTCTGTGTGGCTTGGAGGACCGCTACTGCATATAGTTAATGTCCTTTTCTATAATAGTTGTGGTTTCATGTGGCCAAGTGTCTGTCTTTCTTGGAAGCTATCTTCTCCTAGCTCACCACTAGCTATCTCACTCTCCGCTCCTTAACACTTCCCTCTATATAACTAGGGAAAGTGCTAATATTAGGTTAGTATATGATAGAATTACATGTTTCTGGTTGTCGTTAACAGTAAGTAAAGGTATAATGTTATCTGAGGTGTAGTCTGTTCAGTATCTCGGTATAGACTGCTCAAGAAAAAGAAATGCACTTGCTATTATACTGTCTTGTCAAGTGTGAGTTGTCTGTCACTAGGCCAACAATATAATCATGGAGCGGCAACTCCGAATCTCAATAATTATGTGATAAGCAACCAGGTACTGCTGGGAACTGGGAATAGTAATGGCTAAATGAATATGAGTTATTTTACTCATAACAGTTACCCGAGTTCACAGGCTTCTATGGTAAAAATAGAGTTCTAGACTAGCGTACCTTCAACTTTCAACTAGCTAGTGTCAATCATACTCAAATAATTGGCTAGTTGCAAACAGAAAGTTCACAGCTTGCTACCTGATAAAATTAGGGTCGATTAGTTATAAACATGCCTAAGGGCATGCAATTGTTTAAAGTTCTGATTTAAAATTGGTGTTAAATAAGAGATGTCGACAGAATTTGCAGTGGGGTATAGTCAACACTCTGAAATAGACATGATTAAGCTGCCTAGACTTATTAATATCGATATGTTAACAGCTTTTGACTTTAGGAACTTGTCTGAGATTAACAATAAATACAACAATATCACTAAGACATGTCAAAAACATTTACAAGCATGTGAATGTTTGTAAGCTAAGCAGACGTTATACGATTTAACTCAATATTGCTGCAACACGTTCATGGTAAATGTGCTATTTATTGTTATTCGTAGAGAGAAATCATGGCAGCCCTACCCCTTCATCCTCTGTCTGGAGCTGTGACAGGGCAATACTTTGTGAGTGATGATGGCTCTGTAAAGGTCGCTGCTCTTGTTATGAACAAGGATGTCTTTCCGAAAGTACGAAGTGATTTGGAAGAATACAAATGGAATGACTCAGACTTCCTACTAGCCACCTTTTCTAAAAATGGTAAGGATGTCGGTTTTACATTTTGAGCGGAGCTCTAGCAGCATTTAGGGTTTAAACACGTGATGCTTGAACCAGACAGAGAGTCGTCATAGACTGACATAAATAGGGGTCCTCCCATGTTTTGTGACGATTCTGACGACCCGACGACAGGGATATTTAAAAAGTGACAGACGAGACAACCATTTATCAATGTAGGTGACGATGATTGTGTAAGTGGGATTACTAAAGGTACGGCGACACGTAACAAATTTTTTGTTGGCTCTGAGTTCTGGCCGAAATCACGAAAAACGCAGAATTAATCGGTCGAAATTAACAAAATTATTTGAGCTGTGCGTGCCCACCGATTTCGTCGACGAAACGCTTTTAACAGATTACGTAAACAAATTATTAGCGAGCACGATTCTAGCAGCTTTAGCAATTAGTGTAGTCCAAGACACGTATCGCGACACACAATAAAAGTACGACAGCAATTCAACATAGAACACACGATGTAACTGTTTAAGTTGCACTATTGTTGGTTAGCGAGCACGACTCTAGCAAATTTTAAGATATATGTAGTCCGAGAACATAATGCGAAACGCAAGAAAAATATTAAGAAAATTCACCATAGTAAATACGATGCAACCGACTTGATTGCCCTAAAGATGGCAACATTTTCTACCACAAAACTTTTGCTGTTAAAAAGGAAATACAATTAAAAAATAACCAATTTGTAGCTATAGTGTCTAAACAATAAATACATACAATAACGCAATCTAAGCAGTTGCATCGTGTGTACTATGTTGAATTGCCGTTATACTTTTATTGTGTGTCATTATACGTTTCTTGGACTATACTAATTGCAAAAGCTGCTGGATTCGTGCTCGCTAGCACGATTCTAGCAGCGCAGAATAACTCTGTGTGTTTCAATCATTTCGTGATTTCGGTTAGAACCAACGAAAAAATTTTAATGCGTAGCCGTACCTTTACTAACTTACTATTTGTCCATAAATCAACACGTTCAACTGAAACTTCACTAGTTTTGGTTTGAAGCATCTGTCCCAGCATTTATAGACTGCCAAATAATTAAAGTAAACAGCAATGTAATGCCACGACATTGACAGCAAATCCGTTTCCAAGTCTGTGACTGAGAGTGATTATTAAAGACAATCTCGGTCTATTTTCAGTACAAGAAATGTAGCCCTAAAACCTAAGACGGCTGTCACTCTTCACGGAGTAATCAGCAACGCTCCCAAACATCATTAATAAGTTTGTGAAGGTCGCTGGTTGAGCCATGCTTTTGGTTAGCAGAAGTTCAAACTGAGCAAGTTTCAAGTTTTTAATGCAACCCAGTGTCACCAGAATGGATATTTGTATTAAAATAACGAATGTGAGAAAAGAGGTTGTTTTGGTTACCAACTTGAAAAAGGCGACAGTGATTTTAAAAGTGACGAACGTGATTTTAAAAGTGACGACAGTGATTTTAAAAGTAACGACAGTGATTTTAAAAGTGACTATTCTGACGACAACTTTCTTCAATGCATTCTTCAATTTTTTTCCATCAACTCTTCCTATTTTTAAAGAACTTTGTTTATTCAACTAAAAAGCATTGTAAGCAACTTTTTGAGACTGGTGTGTGCCATTGCCTTTTTAGCAGAGCTCATGATCTAGAATATCTAATTTGAGGGACTTTGAGATTTGAGGTTGATATCTAGGTGGCACCCATCAAAACGGAAGTGTTCTTGTTTTCAGCAGTATCTAAGTGTCATTGTGAAGATCCAAGATCTTTTGCTGTCAGCCTCCCAAGTTCTTAAGCTCACAGGCTTTTTTCTGCAAACGATCCTATATTTATGTCTATATTCTACATGCAACCGGCGAGTATCATCTTACTACAAAAGTTGATAGCTTGCAGACGGAAAGTTCATAGTTCATCTATCTGATAAAGCCAAGGTCAAGCAGCTATAAATACATTTAGGCCTACAAATGGGTCATTATGTCAAGGAATTTAAACTGATGTGTTTACAGAATTTATAATGAGATGAAACCAGTGTTTGGCAACAGGATAGACATGAATAGTTCGTGGTTTGAATGCTCAGAAGAAAAATACAGGCATAATGATGTCACTAGCTGTTATCATTGGTAGTTGATATCAACTATGGCTAATATCTTGCACAACATTTTGCTTTAAAAGCTTTTCCGTAATAGTATTAAAAACTGCAAGATCACTGAAGCGTGTCACATATTTCATAAAAAATGTTTTTTTATGTGTACTATATTACATGAAAAAATGTTTCAAAGTCCAATTAAACGGATGCACAGTAGACACTCCTACAGCGTAAAAATCCTATAGCCTAACGTAAATTTCGCATAACGTAATAAATTTATGCTAAGTTCTTATTTTGTATTGCGTAAGAAATTCCATTTGACGTAAAGTATTGAGTCGGTGCAAGTTCTCAAATTCAACTTAAATGATAACAAGAATCTCGTAGTTGTCATTAAAAATATCGCTTTCTTTCTTGCCATACTTGGAGAGAAACAGCACATACATTCATTTCTATCACATTGTATTATATACTAGTACCCTGGCAGTTGAGTTTGTCATGAGAGATTGTCTGGTTGTCAATAAATCTCAGAATAAGTAGCAGCGCAATTATTCAGAGCTATTTCAAGGCGGTCGAGTGGTATGGATTTTAGAGTGTAATTATACCAAGCTTAATGTCACGAGTTGAATAGAAAGCTATCCTTTATCTTAACCTGTAACCCTGGCAGCGGATAGACAGACCCTCGCTTGTATTTTTTGTTGTAGTAAAAATATATTTTTGTTTTACTTTATTTTTAACATATAAAATATTTCCTATTACTTGTGATTTGAAAATAGACCTTGCTGTCTAGAAAAATTTCCAAAATTGATGTGAATTGACATTGAAGATGTGCATTCCCCTTTGCTTATACAGAAATGGTAAGGATGGCGGTTTTATTCTTTGAGCTGCGCTCTAGCTGCATTTATGGTCTAAACATGTGATGCTTGAACCAGATAGAGAGTCATCATAGACTGACAAATGCATTCGTCAATTTTTTTTTCTTTCAACTTCCAAATTTTAAAGAATTTTGTTTATTCAACTAAAAAGCAATGTAAAGTAACTTTCTGAGAATGGTGTGTGCCATTGCCCTTTTAGCAAAGGTCATGATCTAGAATATCTGATGTGAGGGACTTTAAGATTTGAGGTTGATGTCTAGGTGACACCGTCAAAATGGAAGTGTTTTTGTTATCAACAGCATTTAAGTGTCATTGTGAGGACCCAAGATCTTATGCTATCAGCCTCCTATGTTCTTAAGTTCACAGGCTTTTACACTGCAAACGAACCCATATTCATGCATGCATTCTACTCACAACCAGCAAGTATCGATATTACTACAAAAGCCAATACTTTGCAGACAGAAAGTTCATAGTTCATATATCTAATAAAGCCAAGGTCAAGCAGCTATAAATACATGTACAAACGTATCATTATGTCAAAGAATTCAAACTGATATGTTTACAGAATTTGTAATGAGATGAAGCCAGTGTTAGAGAAAGTGGTTGACATGAATAGTTTTGGATTAATGACAAAGTCTTGTAGCGGACAGCATTTTGCCTTAAAGAAAAACTTATACAAAATTGTAGTAGATTTTATTGGAGAAGAGAGTATTAGTGTTTTTTATCAATTGTGATTGTTTTTGATGTTTGAGGTGATCTGACTGCCAGAATATTTCAAGATTAAAATTGACAAAACTTGATCGCAGTTAAAACACTCAGAAGAAAAATACATGCATAATGATGTCACTAGCTGTTATCATTGATGGTTGATATCAACTATTGCTAATATCTTGCACAGCATGTTGCTTTAAAAGCTTCTCCCTAATAGCGTTAAAAACTACAAGATCGCTAAAGCGTGTCAAATAGTTCTAAAAAACGTTTCAGTCCAATTAAACTGATGTACAGTAGACACTTCTACAACGTAAACATCCTATGACCTAACGTAAATTTCGCATAACATCATGAATTTATGCTAAGTTTTTATTTCGCATTATGTAAAAAATTCTATATAACAGAAAGTGTCAAGTCAGTGCAAGTTCTCAAACTTGAGTTAAATAACAAAAATTTCGTAGTTGTCATTAAAAATAGTTTTCTCTCTTGCTATACTTGGAGAGAAATGGCACATACAGTAATTTATATTACGTTGTATTAGATACTAGTACTCTGGCAGTTGAGTTCGTTGTGAGAAATTGTCTGGTTGTCAATAAATCTCAAAGAATAAGTAGCAGCGCAATTATTCAGAACTATTTCAAGGCGGTCAAGTGGTATGGATTTCAAAGTGTAAGTATACCAAGCTTAATGTCACGAGTTAAATAAAAGCTATATTCTATCTTAACCTTGACATCGGATAGACAGGCCATCGCTTATATTTTTATGTTATAGTAAAGATATATTTTTGTTTCAATTTATTTTTAACATATAAAATATTTCTTGTTAATTGTCAATTGCAAAATAGACCTTGCTGTCTAGAAAAAAGTGCAGAAACTGATGTGAATTGACATTGGAGAGGTGTCACTGTATTCCCCTTAACTTATAGAGAAATTAGCATAAACATGGACCATAAACTGACTGAAAGTGATTAGAAAAAAAAGTTTGTTTCTACAAACCGATAATACAACAGCTACTGTACAGTCATTAAATTAAAAAAGTTAATGCTAGTGTTTTTCTTGTTTAAAGAGCCAAAGAGGTGAGTTTGAAAAATTTTTGGAACGGATTAGGCAATTTAAGTGTATTTTACTGTTTGCGTAGCATCAAATCCATGTAATGTAAACTTTCCTGGAATGCATTACTTTTGGTTTTCAATCATTCTAAAAAACTACATATGACTTATGAACCCAAGTCTATGTCGGTACGTTGTATACTTAGGAACTCATTTCATGTGGGAAGCTATGATGATGTTACTGAAAGGTTCAGCTGACTACATCCAAGGGTCAAAAGCTCTTTTAATGATAGATGCCTCTCCAGTCAGCCTCAGTATTAAACCATTCCCTTCACCACGAGTCCTCAACACTCACTACAGGACTGACGTCCTTCCAGCGGAGTACAGAAAAGCAAAGACTGTTGTAGGTAAGTGGTCTATCATCAATATATATCAATTATATATTTAGTAATAGTATTTTCACTTTTTTGCTAACAGCATGTTTTGCACCAAAAGTTTTGGAAATATCTAGATTGGTTTAATACCTGTAGCTCATGACAGATCGCTCAAGACAGATAGTTCATGACAGATAGCTCATGACAAATAACTCATGACAGATAGCTCATGACAGATAGTTCATGACAGATAGCTCATGACAGATAGCTCATGACAGATAGCTCATGACAGATAGCGCATGACAAATAACTCATGACAGATAGCTCATGACAGATAGCTCTTGAATGATAGGTCTCAAAAATGACTCCATTTAAAAAAAATTTGCATGTATTTTTAATTTTTGTGTTGAAATGTCGTTTTTACCCTTTTTTTTGTCTACCACTTTACTACAAACATTATTATCTGTTTTCCATTTGTCTTGCATATTTTCTTTTTTGACATGAAATATTATATAAATATTTGTAATAAAACAAGAAATCGTAGGATCTTACAAAGTATGCTAAAAAAACAAATACACAAACAGGGATAGACCGCAATATATTTTGATAGTAGCACAAAATATTGTGAGCCAAAAATGATAAGATTCGACTTCTGAAACTAATTTACTTTATGAAATAATTCTATTTTTCTAAATTCTGTACACATGCTGCCAGAAGTCGTCTAAAGACTTTTGTAAGTGCAATAAAAGATGCTGCTGGCTATCACCTACATAAATGCTTCACGTTTCCATAACTAAACATCTGTATTGTCATTTCTATGTTTGTAGTGATGAGAAACCCCAAGGACACATGTGTTTCGTTCTACCATCTTTACAAGAACATAGTAAGTACCTTGTTGATTGTCCCTATCTAACACAACACTGTTACATTTCAACAGAGGTAATAGTTCAGTACTAGCAATAGCCCCAACTTATGTTGAGGGCATCAAGATAAATTGATGCCTCGTTGATAGCATCATTTTATTTTGATTATTTTGGTCTTTCTATGCACAAGTGTCAAGGCCACATTATACATTACCTTCAGCATAAGTATTCAAAATAAAGTGCTTAGCTGTTAAATCAAATAAACAGGTAGGTATGTAGTTTATAACTTTTCTAGTAACAACAGCATGTAAAAATACTGTTTTCTGCACGGCTGGATGCCTTAAGGTTGGTTCACACTATATCGCAGTATCTCGACGTTTCCTTTTCGGCCTTCATCGTCGATTATGTGAACCATGAATTGATGGCATTGACGAAGCATCGCGGACACGTCGAGAAAGTTTGCAGCTGTCAAACTTTCCCGATAGTTCACGGAGCATCGACGACAGCACGTGTAATGTGAACCATTTCGGCGAAGACAATCCGCAATCGCGGATAGCGTGGTTTCTGTTTATGATAGTTGCTGCGGGACTAGTATTTGGCTAAAACGTGGGTCTGCAGTACGATTCTTCCGAGCGAAATTAAGACAAATAAATATGGAAGCAACCGACTGCGCCAATATCAACCAGGAACAGCAAATCAACGACGAGGAATTTATGGAAATTGTAAGAAGCTACAGAGCTGTGTGGGATAGAGGCTGCTCAGATTTCAAAGATAGAAATAAAAAGGGTAATGCGTGGATAGAGATTGCATGAAAGACTCGATTAGAATTGCAAGTACATGTAGCTATTACCAGATATGGAACGCTGCAGACTAAATTCAGTCGATATTTAAATAAGAATAAACCGGCATCAGGCTCTGGCAGGAAATCTGTAACATTTACTTCTGAACTCGAGCATATGTGATGGCTGGCTCCATTTATCCAGACAAAGTATGGGACGTCGAACAACCTACAACAACAACCGGCACGGACAAAAAGAAAGCTTGACATCGAAGAACAATCTAGCACAACAACTACTGATGGCAATCATACCAACCTTTTAATAGAAACATCTCTTTGTGCTACCTCCACATCTACCGAGGACGCCATAGGTATGTAAAAAGTATGAATGTGGGAGCAGTTTTTTATTGTGGCAATATTGAAAAAAATTATCTTTGTGTATGGTAGAATGATTAGGCTTTCTATGCTGCATAGTTATCTGTTTTAGAAGTGACAGTTCTCGGTATTGAGACCTGTGCATCGACTTCTCTGACAAAGTTTCGGAAACCTTAAAAAGCTAATGTAAAATTATGCCATGCCATAGTAGAATGTTTAGGTTTTTCCATTATCGATTTGATTGGTTGTCAGAATTTTGCTTTGAGAAATAGTCAGAAATTATTTTTTATTTGCTATTGTTAAAATGATACCGATGTTTCAGCAAGATATGCTGACAAGATATACTGAATTACTTGGACAGCAGAATATGCCACCGCCACCACCACACACATATTACACCTACCAGCATCCTTCGACACCATCCATCCTCCCGGCCGCATTCCATCATTGTTGAATCCATCCACAAAACCTGATGGAACATATTTTGTGTTTTCAGTTGAGAGTAGGTAATTATGCAATCAGGTCGTAGCTCTTATTATAACTCCACCAAGGTTAAGTCGACCTTAATAGGGCGATGAAAGATCCTCCATCTTGCGGATAAAATGCCTAAGGTATTTTCAATCGTGCGGCGAGACCGAGATAGACGATAGTTAAATACCTGCTGCTCAGTTGTCAGGCTGCGCCTACTATAGGGTTTCATGAGCCAGGTCTTTAAGGCAAATATCTCGTCACCCAGTATATAATACGGAGTGTCCACCTCATCAACAAGTGCCGTCTCTGGCAGAAAAAATCTGTTATTCTCTGACATGTCATAAAGCTCACTCTGGCTGAAGATACTGGCATTATTGTCTTTGCCATAATGTCCTATGTCAACATATGTGAACTTGTATTGTGCATCGCACATGGCCATTGGTACGGTACTGTGAAAGTTTTTGTAATTATAATACATGGAACCTCCAAACTTGGGACACTCCAATCTCACATGCTTCCCTGTAACAAAATATAATGAAGGTTGTGCAAGTTTAATTGTGCTTTAATTCTTGACAACATTGGCCCACACTTAGTACAGCCTAGTCTCGATCCTATGGTTGCTGTTGAGTGCAAAGGGACAAACTATCAACACTGAGACCACCACCTGGAGAAGTTGTCTGTTTGTAGACATAGATTCTCAAAGCAGTAGTGTGAGTGTTGATAGCATGTGCACTGTACAGCAAATTCTGAGTGAGCAGAGCCATACAATACTCTCTGCTACAATGAGTAGTAAAAATATAGCATAAAGACAGAAATCAAAATGATAAAAATCACGCCTTTTAAAAAAATCGGACATTACAGATACTAGAATGGATAGTAACAAGGCTTGTTTGTTTATTCCGTTGTTGCTGTAAATCAGGACTTTAAAAGGCTACTTCAGAAGAACTGATGCTTATCGTCTAGGGCACCAATCACATGAGGAAAGTTCCATGTTTCTTCATATTTACTAGCAATATGACTCCACTCCTCGAGACAGGAAGGAAACTTGAAGTAAGTCGCTCCAATTCTATTCCATATGGACTCACGTGTGTCTCTGATAATCTCGGGGACAGTAGAGGGGCCCAGCTCAAAATTGAAGGACTGGCTGTGTTGTGAATCGCCAGTAGCCAGTAACGCAGCGTGACCAGAAGTTTCTCCTCAGCAGAAATACCTTTTCGGAATTTACAGTACCTCAGTTGAATATCTTCTCTCACTAAGGTGAGCAGATGATCGAATCGTTCAGGTGACACGCGAGTGTATCTACAACAACAAGAACATGGATTACTGGTTACTCTGATTTCAAGCATATAACTATGAAAAGAAACTGTTTCAAGCTTGCATGGTACAACGGATCAAATATGTCATGTAATTGGGGATGAAACTCCAATTACTGGCTCATATCACAAGTGGGCTGAAAGTTGGATCCCACAAACGTAACGATAATGGGTGGTGACGGTTTTTGTCGTAAATAACTTGATTATAAATCACGCCTGAATTTTTTGCTTGATGTATTGCTCTGCTCTACTCGTTGGACTAGCAGGAACCAGACACGTAAGAAATTTTTTATACTGACTCGTTTTGTTTATGATAATATTCTTGTTAGGCCTATGTATATTTACTCACCGAAAAACATTTCACGGTTTTCATTACGCAATGTATGATAGAGTGTGCTAAATTGTCCTTCTTGATTTCTCCTCTTCCAGGCTGGACGCACCCACCATCTTCTTTTATTCCTCCTTCGGGTGTAAAGCTCTGCTGCTTGCTGCTGTTGTCTAGGTCGGTTTCTTCGTCTGAGCAATGCTAAGACAAGTACTTGTCTTAGTTTTAATTTTCTATCCATCTTCAACAAAAGCGATCACTCTATGCGTGTGGTACTAGCTTTTACTACTAAACCGAAACGCAAATGTTTACGTGTGTCTCAATGGTCTGTTATAAATTAGGTCACGCCCATCGCTGATGCTTCGGTGACCGCGTTATATATGAGAACGTAATGTTGATGACTGTTCCCTGATACAAACGCGGATGGGTTTGTGCTAGTGTGAACATTGTTATCATCGACAATCACCGAAGTATTGTGGCATCAACGCCGAAATACGGCGATATAGTGTGAACCAGCCTTAATACGTTTTATATTCTTTTGGTATTGATTTCAAAAGATTTATTAACCACCAGTGGCTCGTGTAGTCACTAACCATTGCAAAACATCTATATCTAAAGATAAAACTCTTCCAATTACTTTTAGTTACATAATACTTCACTACTGGATGATAGTGACTCAAACCCTTTACACAAGCTAACACTCGGACAGTTTATGGAGTTTTTATGGGGTTGGAGACTGCTACATTTTTAGCATAACTAATCATTCATTACTATCAAATAGTGTCAATTGGTCTATATGTTGCAGGTAAATTCAGCGGTTGTTAATTCAATTATATATTATTTTCAATATAATTTTTAAAAATAAAAAGCTTAACAATGAAAAAAATTGTTATTGTGTCAGTTTTACACACAATTTATTTGTAATGAGTTTCACTCATGCCATAATGTCTGTGAGAAAATAAAATGTTGTCTCCTGATGCAGATCATTGCAGTTTTCACCAAAAATTTATAAACTAAAAATGGTCTATTTTATCACTTCTTATTGAAAAATGTTTTAATTCTATATAGAAACATAATTATACTTCTCTTTTTACAGCCAGTAGCAGTGTCAGACGGCGAGCTAAATCCTTTTGAAAACATAACATTCGCTCAGTTTGTCGAGTTGTTTCTCCATGAAAAGGAAATTTTCTATGGGAGATACTTTGACTACATAGAATACATGTGGTCTCTCAGAGATGAGCCTAACATACTTCTCGTTTTCTATGAGGACTTAAAAATGGTAAGTGGTAGATAAGGTAAAATGGTTGATAGATGTTGATCACCTATTATTCATTGTATGTATGCATTTGTTTTATTTTTACAAATAAATAATATCTGTCTAAACTTGAATTTTAAAACTCTTAAAGTATGAATAAAAATATGTAAAAGTCAGCCAAGTTTACTTCACTTGTTGCGCATGGTCCATCACCAAGAAAAGGTTTACAAATAACAGTGTTCTAAATAGATCATGTTTTGGTGTATTTCACTACGATATGTATTTTACATATCATACATATTATACATACCGTATGTATTGTAAATATTATATATATATATCAGTTTATCAAGTTTTAAGCATGCAAGCGACAAAAGACTAATCATTATTTGCAGAAATGCTCAAACAAACACTTTTCCAACCGTATTATGCCAAGTATGCCAGTCAGGACAGCTAAGAGAGCTAACTTTCTCACAAGAATTCAGCTTGCTACTTATATTATACACTACTATTCCTATTTTTTGTTATCACTGTTATTATTATTAGTACTACATTGTTGTTGTTATTATATATCCAATACTGCTACATGTAGATAACATATGTGAAGTAATGCTGCCTAATAAGCATTTAATCTGGTTTTTCTAACAGTATTTAATGTGAAGTCACTCTCTACTACATGCAACATATTTGTTATTAATATTAAAACCAACAATAAAATCCAGCAATCGATCAAAATTAATGAATTAAAATTTGTTTACTAAAAATTGAAGACGTGATTTTGCGATGCAGTAGTTTGCAGACATAATAATGCGCAACAGCAAATGCACATTGTTTTTTATGAGGGAAATGTGTAGCTAAAGCTTTTATGTATTGTCTAGCAGAATTCCCGACGTTGCACAGGTATTACAAATCAGCTTATAAACAATGAGAGGTAATGTAGTTGCCTGTCACTTCCTATTAGCCTGGCACACTCCCAACGGATAATTTGAGTAAGCTTACTAATAAGAACTAACTATACTTGCTCTCACGATGGAGCGTGCATAAAATTAGACCACTGTTCTCCATGACATTGCGCTATCACTTTGCGTCGTAACGAAGAGCGGTAGCATATTTGCACCCATAAAACGACATATATTGCCTATGAAACCATCAAGCTCGTATAGCTTAATTGGTTAGGGATTGGCCTGGAAAACGGGAGGGTCTGATATCGAATCTCTCGTGATATGGATTCTGTATTTCAAGATATTAATAGCTATACGTAGCTGGAAAAACAGGCAAAGTTGGAGATATATATATAAAGATGCAACAATATAGGCTGACAACTAAATAACAAATTTTGTTTAATATCAAATTCAGCTTGCTACTTATATTATAGGCCCTATATTAATATTCCTATTTCTGTTGTTATCACTATTATTATTATTATTAATACTACATTCTTGTTGTTATTATATATTCAAAACTGCTAGATAACATATGTGAAGTAACGTTGTCTAATAAGGATTTAATCTTGTTTTACTAACAATCTTTAATGTGAAGTCACTCCCTACTACAGGCAAAATATTTTTTATTAATGTTAAAACCAACAATAAAATCTTGCAATCGATCAAAATTAATGAATTAAGATTCGTTTCCTAAAAATTTAAGTGATGATTTTGCTATGCAGTAGTTTGCAGACATAATAATTTTGAGCAACAGCAAATGTACATTTGTTTATGAGAAATGTGTAGCTAAAGCCTTTAGGTGCTGATTGCAACAATATAAACTGACAACTAAATAAAAAACTTATTTAATATCAACTAGAAGTTACTTATCAACCGCTTGTCACATTGTCGGACTAATGAAGTTTTAGGTAACTTTGCTAAAAAATCAAGACTAGCTAAATATGCATCATAATTAGAACCTGTTTTTTCCTGAATGAGTTCATGGGTACCAACAGATCACCAGAACTGGTGAAAGAGATAGCTGAAGCTGTAAGCTTTGATAAGATGAAAGTAGGAAAGACAACAGCAACTCCGTCTAAAGAATCTATGGAGATGGTCAAATCAATAGTAATATAAAAAGTTAAATTGTGTAGAAGTAACAGCTTATAGAAACTAGTTTTTTTATGAGATTACTTGAAGTTAGTGTTGGTTTACACTAGTTTTTAATCACATAGCCAACTAATAGAGTTTGTGAAGGGGAGCATGTCACCTTCACAACTACTAAAGTTCTGCAGTCTTTTATGGTGACTTCCTAACAATTTAGTTTTAAAAGAAATCGTACTTTGTACGAGTGCCTAACTTCTATTCACACAAGTGACACACATCATTACCATTTTCATCATCAACATCTTCATCATAAACATCATCATCAGAAATCCATCAAGGCGAAGATGATTGTGCTATTGGTTGTGGTCTTCGGGGCGTGGCTCCCTAGACCGACTGATCTCTAGCAGTTTGTTTCCAAGTGTCTTGCTTTATGATTCAACACTCTTAATTTTTTTGTACTAGATCCAAAGTGGAGGTCGTTTTCAAATCTTAGATTTCGAGCAAATCTGTCTGTAGAAAAACCAATGAGATAGCTTGCCTGATTCTTTCCTAAGGACATCGTCGGTGCGTCTTAGGTTCTTCTATATCCCATCTATTCTTCTAAACATATCTCTTCATATTTGACTTGGTCGATCTATGATATTTTTATCCTATTTCTTCTTTATCCTATTTTTTCTTCCTATTTTCTTCTTCTTTATGGATAACAGCAAGTGTTCTAATAACTCTGAGGTTTTTAACTGATTGAAAGAGGCCTCTGTCTTTCTAATGTTAATATTTGAAGTGAAATTTTCCGCAGCAAAGACAAATCTGTGAGTTGGTTTTGCAAGCTTCTGGAGTCATGGGCAATCAGCACACCATCCAAAGCAAATAGCATTTCCCTTATGATTTTCTGGCATGTTTCTCTACAAGCCTTCAAATGTGCAACATTGAACAAGTCTACATTATGTCTAGTTTGAATACAAAAACATTGCTTGTTGTTTTTAGAGACCACTTCCAAAATAGCCAAAAGATAGAGCGAGAAAAGCATAAATGCTAGAACATATCTTTGTTTTACGCCATTTACTAACTCAACCTCTTTGGAATTGTTCCCTCTCTGTGCTGCAAATGCTTACCTGCCTCCATGCAGGGATCATTGGTGCAATGAAATTATTGATTCAATTGACAGTATATCAGAGAGTATCATTCTAGCAATGGAGAGCAAAGATATACTTTCATAAATATTCCATATATTAGATATTGACACTATATTGATATCTCTCAAGTCTTGAAGCACATTCTCATCTGAGCAAACCTTTTAAAATTCAGCTGGTGTAAGTTTATTATTATCTCTGCCCAGTTTATTTTCAGATTGCTGGCAGAATACCGCATTTTCATAAAGTTCTGCATTTTTTGTGTTACATCTATCATATCTACTATCTCTTTTATGTCTGGAGCTTAGACAAAGATGTGACCTTTGGTCATTCTTCAATGGTGTCAAAGTCTCGCTCATTAATCTTGAGAAATTGAGAAGTTAATCAAAATGATCAGCAAATTACTTCAGGATCGATGATCTTTTCTTGTATTATAGGACTGGTATCATGATAGAGCTGGTAGAGAGTTGTAAGCTGGGTAGTCACAACTTACAGCTCTAGGTTGAGATCCAACTCTTGCATTGAAGTCATCAGCGACAACCATTTTATTTTTTTTGAGACTTTAAAAAGAACTTCTCACAGTTAGCTGTAAAATTCTTCCTTGTTCTCCTCCAGATCCATCGTTGTTGGTGCAATTCACTTAGAATTGTAGCAAAAATATCTTGAGGCAAATATATCGTCAGTATTCTATGATTAATAGGTGAAGAATCTTCCTCTATATACCGAATTAGTGAGTTTTTGATAGCAAGCCAGCTCCGAATTCTCTTCATTCTTGTTCCTTTTTGCTATTAAAATACTGTATATCCGTGATGCACTAAATATGTATAACACCGTTGACAGGCCTCATTAGTAGGAGCTCTTTTTGTGCTATTTACATGTATACCCAATTTCCTCGCAATGAGAGCTTTTTTTCACTCCGGTCTACTTCCTCCAGCTCTATCAAACAGAGCTCTCATGCTCATCTCTGTAAAATTAATTTGTTCCCTGAATCTTAGCTTACTTTTAGCTGCAGCATAGAATGGGAAATGATCAGTGTGAACATTGTTTTTTCGAGCAGACATGGTATCTCCATATTCTAATCATATTCACCAAAGAACTGCATGCAATAACTGTCTCCAATATGGTTTGAAGTAGAACTAGTTCTCGCTCTCTTAGATTCACTCTCTCAGCATACAATAGACTATAGTACAGCAGGCAAGGTAGGCTTAAATGGTTGGTCAGAGGATCAGTTTGTCGATTTCTTTCGCAAGGTTATCACACCCTCTTTTTGAAGTGGTCTACTTCAGACCTTGAGATTGATACTATATTTGTTTGGTCAGTATAGACAGATCACTCACCGTACCTAATTAAATTCAATGGGTTGCCCTCCAAGTTGCGTGCATCTCGACCTGAGACAGGTTGTACTGAGCTATACATTTGCCGGTAGAAAGCGTTGCACCTGACCTGTCTGGCAACAGCAACTGCTTAATATGGTGAAAAGGCTTTCCATAGTACTTACTATCATACATGACGGCTTATTTCTGATGAAATACTGTTTTAGTCCTTTTTTGTTTCTAGTGACAGTATTTTACCTCGACGACACTGTACTGACACATCTATGTTGACAACAAGCTAGATCATTTTCTGTATATTTTGGTGTCTACAGCATTTCTATAAACTTGCTTGTTTTTTGTTTAAGGTTGGACCTAAACACCTTGAAGAGAATCATACAAAACTCAAGAAAGCAACTGTACAAATTTACAGAAAAGGTAATATACGATCAATGGTTTGTTGCTGATTCTAAAATCTCATTAACTGAACCTCATTACCTTGCGGGTTGTAGAGTGTATGAATAAAATACACTCTACACAAATACACAAAATAAATACAATATGAATAAAGTGTTGTTCAGTTAGTATTTACTATCGGTGTTTTAGTGCATCCTGTTAGTTAGTGAAATTATTTTCTTGAGTTTAAACTTGTTACATTGTAAGCTGTCTAATTATAATTTAACTTGGCTTATTTATAATAATTAATATGGTGAACCTTTTGATACCAAATAACTGTAATGTGAATTTTGTTGCAAGTCAACCTACAATATACAATAGTAGTATATACAATAGTAGTCAATACATATTAGACTACAACTTATTGATATAATGAGAGTATTCACAAGAATGTGCAAAATCAACAATTAATTAAATTTTAGATAAAATTCAACTTAAACCTGTCATTATACCCTGTCAGATCTAGAAGGTGATGACTACATGGTGCTAGTGGTCAATGTACTGATTGGTGTCAATTGCTTATTAAACTTTGAATAGCAAGGAATTTATAAATTAGCCTGTTCATGACATTTTTAAGCCAAATATTTTTAAGCAAAATAAGAATTATTCAAAGATTCTACTGAAATAATATTTAAATGTTTGTGTTAATTCTCAACCAGTTGTAAGTTTTGCTGACATTTAGCTTGTTCCACTAGTGGTATAAAATAGTTGTGTGTGTGCGATCGTGTGTGTTTGAGTGTGTGTGTGTGTTTGTGTGTGTGTGTGTAGAATTAGTACTTTAAATAGGTTTAATAAAGAACTATTAAACTTCTAAGTTGACATTTGGGGAAAAATTAAGTGATGGATAACTTTTACAAGCACATTTACGAAAGTGTGGGAGAAGTATCACATACCGACAACTCCAAAATGGTTGAAAAGAACAAAAATAAGCCAGAGTTATCTTCTCTACGCAAAAGTCCCCGTTTATTAGATAAAAAATTCATACATGCGTGTGATGTGATGTCCCCAAAGTTAGTGTTAAATTCTCATGAGCTATAACTGAAAAACGGATAAGATGACAGCTCCAAAAATCAGTGCATTTGTAAACCCAACAAAAAATGTTTTAATATGTTATTTTTTAAAGCTCTTAATGATAGATGAAAATTGTCCTCAAAGTGATGGTAAAAATATCGCGTCCCCAATTGCATGCGTTTACAAGACTGTGTGAGCGTGCGTGAGTGTGTGTGCGTTCATGTGTGTGTGAGCGTGTGCGTGTGTGCGTGCATGTGCAACAAGCTTGAAGTCTTCAGCAATACAAACTAAAGATGTTTAGCTAAAGATATACCAATTTAGTGCTCAGTTATAATATAGTAACCATAAATAAGATTTTTTGTCTAAGGTAGTATGTATATCTTTTAGTTTGTACATAAACTGATTAATGGAAACTAATAAATGGATGATTAATGGAAACTCTACCGTGCCTGATTTTTTGTAAGGTTCTATGGTATGTAATCTATCGTAAGTTTCTATGGTATCTGATCTATTGTAAAGTTCTATGGTAACTGAGCTATTGTAAGGTTCTCCCTTCATACAGTTAGAGTACAGAGAAGGGTGTAACAATAACTAACCATTAGAATTGAGGGCGGAAGTAGTGGAATAAAACCATGTTGGTAAAATCTTATTGGAAATAGAAGTGACGCCTACATTTATACTTGAATACATTTTTTTTACAATCTATAAAGTTTTGCAATAAATTAAATCATATATTACTGAAATGGCAGATATCAAGAATAATGAAGTTAGGCTTAAAACCTTTATTTGTTGCATAAAGATAATATAATAAGACTAGTAGAGTTCTATTATCTTTATCTTTGCATATTGACCTGTTAGGCATTGTCAAGTGTGAGTCACTTGAGTTGTAAAAAACATTTTAAACTTTGCCCACTCATTATCAGCCATAGTTTCTTGAAAGCATCAAATAATCTGTTATAAATCTTTCCGGACTACATTTGTATGTTAATATTATGCCATTACATAGCGTATGCATTTTATAGGCGTCATTGGAGACTGGAAAAATCATTTCACTGTCGCGCAGAATGAAATGTTTGACGACTTTCTGGCAGACTGGGAAGGTGGTAAAGATATACCATTTGTGTACACTCAGGAATAAATTGTTTGCCAAACACAATTTACTATCAACTAGATGATGCAGTTGTTTACTTCCATCCTAAAACAGTTGCATAAAGGTAGAATTTCTTGCTTTAAAAATCTATATTGTTGTTTTTCAAATACTATACATTATTTTGATCTATTTTGGTACTTCCTGGAAAATTCATCAAATACCTTTATATAAAATATGCGCAGTTATGATTTTAATTCCATAAATTTATATATTATTTACCATATATTATGCTTATTGTGAAATGTCAATGTTATTGTGGACTTGTAATGCAAATTAAACCAGCAATTGATAGCAAGGTTATTGAATGCACTGGAGTATGCACTTGATTGTTAACAGTGAGTGATTAACTTTGTACTACAGACCACAGACTGTATCGTCTGATGACAACAGAGAATATATTGTAAACTACCGACCAAGGAGTACAAACTAAATGTACTAATTGTGATTCTATTGTAAGCAGTCCTCACAAAAATTTATGGAGTGTAAAATTTTACCTTTGTGTGTACAAATCTACCTCAAGTGATTTCTGAATACTAACTTGTATTGCTCTAAACAACAAAGAGTCAATTTCCTTGAGGCTTCAGAAATATCAAGGGTAACTCTAAAAATTTCATTCCAAAATGAGAATCTATATATCTACATAGGTATACATATACATCAGCTTGTGACAAGCTGATGTTTTGCTCACTCCTCTCGACGAGGGACAACTTCGCAAAAAACAACAGTTTGTCAAGACAGGCTAGGTCTCAACAACCGGACCATGAACCAACAGATATTGCCATAAGTGATCACATCAGCAGTCTTCAGTAAAGCAGCGGTTTGTTCAATTCAAGCTTGCAGAAAAATCTTTTTAAGCAATTAAAAGCGGGCCTGTATTCACTGGTTGCAAGTTGGGGCAGCTAATGTTAGGCGACTAGTTATGAACACCTGGGGGTGTTGAGGGGGCGGTGTAAGCCCCCAACAGATCTTTTTATGTAGGGCCTCAGGCGGGCCTCAGCCGGGCCTCCCGTGTGAAGTTTTAAAAAAATTTATCGGAAAGTATCAACATTTTGCTATTTTTTTAGATTTGTTTTGTTTTAGGTGATGTGACTGGCGAGACGTTTTTAAATTAAAATAGGCAAAACTTGACCGCAGTTAAAACGCTCAGAAAAAAGACCTCTTTTTCTTTTGAGCTTTTTAACAAAGATCAGTTTTGCCGATTTTATTATAAGGTGTTTGGTAAAACTTTATATTTTGCAAACCTTTATAAAGATCGTTAACAAGAATATTTTGCCACTGATGATAATAATGACGCCTAAGAACTACTAAAAATTGATGTTTGCCTCTATGGCTTCGAATAAAGTGATATTCTACAGCGATAAAAACTGTCTCCATGGCCGTTGGGCAAATAACTTTTCAAATAAATGATGTTGAGGTCGAGTTATCTGAAGCAATTTATCATTGCGTGGGAACTGACCAAACAAATCCGTTTGAGTTACCCTTGTGTTTGAGATGAAATGTTACATTTTATCCGAGGGCGAGTTATCAGAGTTTTACTGTACTTATATAGCCGCAGAAAGTTCCTAAAAAGTTGGGACGGCTCAGCCGGCCACCCGCCCCAGGGAATACGGGCCTGCTTCTCCCAGCTTGTTCATCAGGCCTTTGGGTAGAGGTATAGGCTGTCAGTGAGTCTTTGATTGTAGATTGATTGTTTGTGAGTAATCTTCAAATTCTTTGATTGATCTTTAATGACTTTTAAAAAGTTGTGCTTTTCTGACCAGAACTACACGCGTAACATAATAACTAAGCTGTACTGGTTTCCAAATTCTTCTTTGAATTCCGGTTTTGTAGGCTAGTTTTAACTTATCTTGAATAACATGTGGAACCGATTGAGCTTTGTGAAACACTGGTGTTGCATCTGATTTAAATCTTATTTTAGCCCGTAATCCTTTAGACAGCCTAAATCATTGTTAAATAGATCAGGAAATTCATTGCAGAGTTGCTAGCAAACTTGTTGGAGGCTATTTTCAGCAGTTCCCTGGTCTACTACTTTACAAGTTGTATTAGTTTGTTGGTTGAGCTGGGTGTGTATTGATATTCCTAATAGTTTGATTGTTCCTCTTTCTATCAGATTGCGATTTGGAACACGGCTAACTACAAAGCTCAAGACAATATTGTTTTCTTTCACTGTTTTAGTATTCAGCTGACACTGTCTAATTACTTCAATAGGACGTTTTGAAGCAGACTCGTAGTTTGAAATTGTTGTAGAGGGTACCCTTTTTACAAAGTTTGCACGAGACTTCCTAAGTAATGAAGTTGTCACACTCTCCTGGATTTAACTCAATTTCTACAAACTGTTGTTATGTCTCAATATTCTTTGAAGTTGTTCCATATGTATTCTTCGGATAGTTTAAAGCTGTTGTTTTGGTGAAGATTTCTGTGTTATAGACTTGTTATTAGTAGTTGCTTTTCTTATTTTGGCAGGCAACTCCTAGACGTCCTAACTTTTGGCAAAAGTTACATGTAGCAGATCTGTAAGGACATTCCTTAGCAGTACTTGTAGTTTCATTGCATTTGTAGCAATTGAAAGTTGTCTGTCTTGTTTTTTGTAGTTTGAAGTTCCTGTTGGTATCTTAATTCTATGATCTGGTTGCACCTTGTTGACATTTTGTTGCTCTCTATCTAAAGTTTCCTTGGCTATTTTGGCTGCATCTGCTGTTTCAGTCGCAGTTTCAAAGTTTTCAAAGTCGCAGTTTCGCTCTTTTTAAAAGATAGCTCATTTTATTTTGCTTTGAACAGTGCTTTGAAAACTGCTTTATTATATACTCAGCAGACAAACCGTGTTTCATCTTATTAATTATTAATATTAGAAAGGCAACATGTCTAATTCTGTTTGCTATTTTATAAATAATTTTTCCAGATTTTCTTTTCAGATAATGCTAGAATTTATAACATTTGCATACTAGACATTGTGTAGGATCATATTGTTCTTTTAAGAAATTATCTACCTATTTCTTTCATGGGAACTTCATTCATAAGTTTTGGAGGCTCCAGTTGGCCAGCCATGTTGCTGATCTTTTTGTAGAGAGCCAATGACTGATTAATTAAGAACACGTTAGTTTTCCTCTCCTCAGGTATAAAGTGTGCTACTACAAATGTGTCATACCGATTAATATACTCAGTCAATAGTTCTGTGGTTGGATAATACTATGAAAACGGGTAAGGCTGCTGATAGTGCTAGCTTAGCCGCTGCTTCAATTTGGCTTTTCACGAGTAGTTCCAAAAGTTGCTTGTTTTCTTCCAGGTAAGATTTTTGTTGGTTTTCCGTCTTTTGGTTTTTCTGAGCGGTAGTTGATTTCACTAACTTATCCACTTCAGAAGACATACTGTACTTGAGTATACTGAAGATGTTGTATAGGTTTTCAGGTTATATTCTTGTAATGATCTCAGCTTCACTAATCAAGAGTTTCCATCCTGGTCACCAATAACTTCTGTTATATTTATGATATAATGATAACACAAGCTAAAACGAATGTGGTTTATTCACTCTCATAGTAAATAACCAGGCAAAATGTAGATACAACATTTTAAGTACAACAGTAATAATAGTTACCTGCATTAATTATTACACAAGCTATAACAAATCTGATTTGTTCACTCTTATAATGTGTAATGAACTGTTGCTTTCAAAACCTAGTATAATTATATAACCACTAGCTATGGCTATTTAATAAATAGCTAAACGAGAGCATAACTTGTATCAGATAGATAGCGCAAAGTTATCTTCACCTAAGCTTGTTTATGGCAATATATCGGGTACCATGACAATATTCTACTGTATCGACTTTATGCCTCGACTGCTCAAATTACTTTCGTAATGCTAGTAAATAGAAATATTACAGACATTCTTGTTTTTCATCATTGTTCTCTTGTTCGTGATTGGCTACAATAAATCATATCGCTGTAATTGGGAAATAACGCACTCTGTGATTACATCCTGACTAAACTCAAAAGATTTCTCAGCTGTGTGGATGTTCATCAGACTATAATAGCCATGAAATAGATTGTGTGACAGGCCTGGAATTTGTTAGGTAAAAATAAGAAACTTGCAGCTGATGAGTTTTTATTAGGGTAGCAGGCTAAAATACGGTTTTCTGCTAAATAGTTGATCTGAGAAAAGTATCTAAAGTTTCTGATTTTGTAAAAAAAGATCGGCCGATACCAATTTAGATACTTAACACCCATATCTGCACCGATTCCGATATTAAAATCGGGGCAACTCTAATAGATACTGTGATTATATATTGTACTGTTACATTCAACTGTATTCGTAGATCTCATGACATTATCCTACTGTTTTGGTCAACTGTACCGATAGTTATCAATATCCTATAGGTGAGAATATCCTGTGGTTGTATTTAATAGTCATTCAATTTCTCACTTGACAAGGAAAATAATTAGAGTTTTTGATCCA
Source organism: Watersipora subatra (assembly GCF_963576615.1). NCBI lineage: Eukaryota > Metazoa > Bryozoa > Gymnolaemata > Cheilostomatida > Watersiporidae > Watersipora > Watersipora subatra. Next base: position 48,060,000 of record NC_088716.1, on the reverse strand, counting down.
ATCAAAATATGGGGCAAATTATTGAAAAAAATGAAGTGAACAATTTTATGCTCTAATAACAACAACAAAAATCGGTCATAAAAATGGTATCTCTACTGATAAACATTGGACCTAACATTTGTAAAATTATATATGAAGGAGGGAGAGCGAAAGGCAAAGTGTATAACCAATCATCTTATGAAACCACTAAGCTAATGCCATACATGCATAATAATGCCAGAAAACAAAATCTAGCTCACCCCAAAATTACATACGGGCCTCTGCGCTTACAGAGGTTTATTAGGAATTAAGTTTCCATGGACTTCTTTGACAGAAACCTGGGCCTCTTGTTTGAGATGTTATATTTTTATTGACCATGCGAAATACTGCAGTCTGAAAAGGCTACATATGGTGAAAATCTTGGCTAAGACCTTTTGTCAGAAAGTTTGATTATCCATGTAAAGTCTGTTGGATTGTTCTAGAATCATTAGAAGTGTGAAGAAATATCACAGAGAGACAGACAAAAATTAGGTAATAGTAATAATGATCAGAACAACAGCAAAGTGACATTGAAACAATCTGACACTGCACATTAATATTACTTCAGACTACAACTGCTGAAGAATAAACATTGTGTCAATGTAAAATGCTATAATAAATGCCTACACAGACTTATCATCCAAACATTTGGAAACAATTGCACAAACTTCAAAGACTCGTACTAAAATAGAGCAAAATATTAAGGTGTCTGGTTGGCACTTTGAGAGTTTTTTAAATAGGTACCGTGGTATTGAGACAGTTATGGCAAAGTAGATACCATAGTACTGAAATGGTTACACAAAAGTACATACAATGTTATTAATATAGATATACAGAAGTAGAAACCATGGCATTGAGACAGTTATGGAGTGGTAAATACCATAGTATTGAAATGGTTATACAGAAGTACATTAGATACCGTGATATTGAGACAGTTATGGAGTGGTGAATAGCATAGTATTGGGAAAGTTCTACAGTGGTAAATACTATTGTATTTAGTTAATTGGATGAAAGTTGTAGATATAATGGTATTAAAATAGTAAAGAAGTAGATACCATGGTATCGAGACAGATATGCAGGAGTAAATACCATGGTGTTGAGATAGTTATAAAGAAGAAGATACAATGGTAGCTATATTATAGTCACTGACATTAACATTGCCATTCTTTTGCTCTTTTCACATACTCAGCCACGACTCACAAAGATTGTAACCACAGTTTTCTAGGAGCTCATCAAACCACAAGGCTATGCAGTTCTTTTACCTTTCCACCGCTCTTACCATATACTGTATGCCCTTTTTTCAAACTACACACGCTAAATGTATACCACATAACTTTTGATTGTATCTGTATCAAACCAGACTATATTTATGCACTACCTCCCACTGACTAATCAGCATTATTATCAGCAGCATTATCATAGCATCAGCTAATTAGCATTTGAACACCTTTGCTTTTGTCTATTTTTCTCTCGTAATTCATATGAACTGCACACAAAAAACCCTCATTAATGATTTAATGTTTGAAGGTGAGAATGGTAAATGTTGTATATAATGAATGAAAATATTTTTCTATCCAAGAACTATGCTAGATAAATACTACTATTCTGTGCTAAATAGTACAGCTTATTTGTATATTTTTGATGTTATTTGGATATCGTATAGTTATGCAGTGCAACAAAGAGTTGAGGTCAAAAGACATTGTAGTAGATAATAAAACACTAGAATATGTTTGTTCTATAAAAAGCAACAATCAGAACGCAGCTATCTAAACATAAAATTCAAGTATTTTAATGAAATCTGATAGCCACCAACCTAGGCGGCTATCAGATTTTGGCAGCGGAAATCTACCACTGCCAAAATAACATGCGATAGCGCTTTCGTTTTTATTGTTTTATTCATGTTAAGTTTGGTTTGTGTATTAACGATGGCATACGAATTGTTTTCAATATGTAGGGCCTACTCATTAAATTATATTTTACTGCATACATAAATATGAATATAACGATAAATATCATTGTTCGCTTGAAACACCGTCTATGGTCGACACGGCCACTACTTAGCTTTTTCGAAGTTCTGGCAAAATTTATCTTTTCCGAAGTTTGTATATTTGTAAGTTTAAGGTTGTATATTAAACAGACCCAAATTTTTTGTAAATCTTTAGTATTTGAACATGTTAGCATAAAATACAGATATTTTACTTGGAACAAACAGTCTTATTTATTAACTCAGATAACCAGGAGACTATTGTAGCATTTGATAGATTATCGTTCTATAACATAAAAGTTTGCAGATTAATAGTATATTATTTGATAGCAACATTGTGGCAACCTGATCTTACAATTGATCAACACTCGTAAATCCTCTTCTATTGCACTTAAATAGCTAGTTTGGCTGTAAACTGTAGCAAATATATCAATGAACTTTCAAGCAACATTGGTAAACAGAAGAATAATTTAAAAACAAGTCTTCAAATCCAAAACGAAATAAAGGTTGAAAACTCAAAAAAAATTCGAAGCACAACCCTGTCTGTAATATCATTGCAGGTTAGCTGTAAGCAATAGATATCAACTGGTAAAGATATTTCTCGGTTTCTCAATGCATCCTTAATAAGACACTTTTGACAAGTTGAAAGTAAGTAAGCAGTTTTATTTCATCCAAAAGGTCTAATCTCGCTTCACCAAAAAAAGTAAACTATAGGCGACATTCGCCCGTAATAGGGCTAAATTTAACTTCCGAGAGTTCTGAGGAGCCATTTGAAAAATACACTGCCAGCCTTCAAATTGACCGCTACTATAGAGGAAGGGTTGAAAAGTACAGTGTCATTCTTCAAATTGACCGCCACTACAGAGGAAGGGTTGAAAAATATACCGCCAGCCTCCATTCGAATGCCTCCTTCAAATGACAGCCACTATAGAGGAAAGGTTGAAAAATACAGCACCATGGTGGTCAATTAGAGATTTTACAGTATTTTTTATCAGAACAATGTTTTGGAGTTGTTCCCTGTTGCCAATAATATTGCCAAGCTAGTTGTTAATGTTGCCAGAAAAAACCTAATCTATAGAAAGGAAATTTTGGACGTTTAGAAAACAAATTTTTATTGTCATTATGATTTATCCTTTGCAAATGTCTTCAAGTAAATTGACTCAGTACGAAGCTAGAATATATTTTGTTATACTGAATAGATCTTGAACTTTTTATAAAACATATAATTAATATTATAACTATGTTATAACTTGAAATATAAGTTTTTCGAAAAGTTTTATAGAGTTTTATTACAAAGCCGTCGACACTAAAGAACACAGGCTATATATTTATAGATCCTGTTTTTGTCAACACATTATTAAATAGAAACACGATGTTTTACAAGGTGGTACAAATAGTTTTATAAGGCAATGAGGAAATACACTAGTTGTTTTACATATTTACTGTATAGCAGAGAAGATTGCTCATCTTTTAGAAGGCTTTGTAAACTCTGACATTCACAGCAATGAAAACTGATACGAATGAATACAATCTTGCGCAACAAAACTGTAATGACACCATCTTGTGGTAAACTAATATATTTAAGTTTCAACCATTTCTGCTGCCTTGAAAGATTGACAGCATGAGAGAGCAGGAATGAGTCAGCATTTTTCTGCCCGGTCTTGGAATATATTCCAATACTGAAACTTTAATAAATTTGATGATTTGTCAAGAATTCTGCACACTGAACCATCTCTATTAATCTTGAACATGATAAACTCATGCAATGATGTTTTTAACTGACCCATCTCCAAACAGTCTATAGCTATCAAGGTCGTTATGTACACTGTATTATGTACATTAGTTCTCTTGTTACCACCATATCTACCGATTGAGCAACTCGGAAACCTAATACTACCAATTCGCACAATGAATATTACAATTAAAGATAATCGCTTTCTCTTGCTGTCTTACCTAAGAACCATCATTAATCATTGTTTATGTAACAGCTAATGTATTGTAAAACAGTCATTACTACATAATGCAATCAGGAGGCTATAGTTTCGTTTTAGGAAATTCACCAATCAGTAAGCAGAAAAATACTCAGGCAGATCTTCACATTAGCAGGCTGCAAATTTTACAACTTGGGCCTATCACAGGGCTTGACACAAAATCGGAAGTGGGGAGCTACTCAATGCTGATTAGTCATTTAAAAATACAGCGTTCGAATTGGTAAAGCCTGATTGGTTCAACTGATTTCAGTTTCAGCTTTGTCAGAACCTGTTGAAGCTGAAGTTGATGCATTCGCTGTTTTATTTCACACAAAAATTGTGTTCACTTTTCAACCTAAAATGTGTTTTTCAATGCATTAGCTCAGTTAAATGTATTTTCAATCGATTGATTGCTAACCAATTGTCAAAGTATTTTTTTCTGTTTTGTTGTGAAGGAAAGTGGTCCGTAATTAGTACTTATACATTAGAAGTTTATAATGAATAAAAGTCAGAAACAATAGTACTTAGGTTAGTGTGAAAGTGGACTATAAATATATTTTATAGTAGCGAAGTGATGAACGAGGACATACAAAAATGCAATATCGGCAGAGCCCAGTCGGTCAAAGTCAGTCCGTCAGTAGTCACATTGTCAGTCGTCGTTGCTTTGTTGGTCATAATGGTTTCTGTCTGTGTAAAGCTGTCCCTCATTGTAGTCGCAGTGGTTGTTTGAGTTGTCTCGTTCCACAAGTCGAGTTTAGGTCTCGTATTGGTCATAGAGTCGAGTTGAATTGGTTGTGGTATGGATAAAACGTATGCTTTGAAATTATGGTTTTTTGCGTAGTCTCTGTATAGTTCCATTGGGCTGGGCTCTGCCGCTGGTGGTGGAATTGAAGATGTTGATGGAGTGGCTGTCGATGATCGAGAATTAAAAGTTCTGGTAGATGATATCAATTCTTCGATGTGGCCTATCAAAGAAAGTATGGTTGTGTATTGGTGCGGCTGCACTTGGTTTCAACTGATTAACTCATTTGCACCCGACTAATTTTCAAGTGATTAGCCCCCGAATACCGCTCATTTTTGAGAAAGTTGCCATAATTCAAATTACGACTACAATAAACAGACTTGAGATAATTTACTCATTCAAGTTTCACAAGAAGCAGTCAAGTCTTTTCTTTCGAATAATCAAGTTACATTCATATAAACAACTTATACCCCATTCATGTAGATCTGTGTCTCAATGAAGGTAGTTTAGAAAAAATCCAATTTTGAAAAAATTGTTATTTGCTGAAACAAAGTTAGACTTGCACCATAAAAATTGTTAAATATACAAATTTCGACTAAAATTTTATATTTATTACATACAAAACACAGTTATGAGTGTTATTTAAATAATTATATAAAGTTAGTCATGAAAATGATTTCATGAAACTCTAATTTTGAACTTTTTGGCACGAGTATTATCCTTCAAACCAATAATCACACCGAATACTCTAAATAAATTGTCATAAACATGTTTCAAATAAAAGAATTATATTCAATAACTCTGTTTTTGACAGACTTCATAGACAGTTCTAAGAATCAATATAATTCTATTGTAAGTGAATGATAACTTTAGGTTGACTACGGCTGGCAGCCTAAAAGTGCATTTTCATTCGAGCATAACGATTCAAATTTACAAAATTAAAAAAACAATAAAAACTTTTAAACATCAACATTAATGTTTTTATTGAATTTATTTAGTTTTTTTAATGTTTTACCATTTCTGAATCTGCATATTTACTTCTGGATTTGAAAAAATTGATCGCGAATGATTAAACTTAAATTCACTTTTATGATTTGCGGTTTAGTTAGATATCGGTATCGGTTAAGTATTTTGGCTATGATTTTTGCCAGAAATATCATTGAGGCAAATTTTAAGTTTTTGTTATTGGCCAGAAATTTCTCTTTTGAACTAATAAATATTTTTTTGCATAACTTAAAAATAACCGTACATTGAATTAGTAAACTTCCAAGGCGAGATAACTCGCGTTGGTAGCCTCACTATGATATAATATATCATAGTGAGGCTACCAACGCGAGTTGGCTACCATTCACGAATTAACTCGTGAAATATTATTTCACGAGTTACTTCGTGAATGGTTGTGAATAAGTGAATATTTAAACTAACACAGTGTGATAACGCTACACTACTTTTTATTTGTTTATGGCTAGTTATTTTGTGTTAAATCATGAATTAAAAGTCTAAAAGCAGTGTATTTAAATTGACAGAGATGTTGACAACAGGTAAACTGCAGTCAGGGCTGTGAAAGGAACCGATAGGTTAAAATTTCAAATTTTTAAAGGTAATAAAAATCTTAAATTCATTAGCTGTTAAAAAGTTATTTTTCGTTAAAAGAAAACTCGCCCCGAAACACTAAGATCTCGTTATCAAAAGGAAACTTGTTAAGACCTAAAATTGTCAGGCTCTGTCATATCTCCCTTATAAAATCATTATTAAAATATTAATCTATCATATATAGAATGAGTTTTTGTTTTTTAAGACAGTATGAAATGAGGCTAGTTTCCTCAATTAATTTACCAACAAAAAAATTTCCAAAGCTGATTTAGTTTCGCTATATAACTGTTAATCAAATTCACAGCAATAACTATATAATCCAGTTAGTTACAAGCCAAGATTAGCATCAATGATGTGAATAACACTCACGTTTTGCTCCATCACAGTTTCTTCTAAATTTAAAATTGCAACAATCGCAAAAGTTATCACTGCAACACTCGCATCCACTTGTCATTTCAGACATTGTTTTCTGCAACAACAGCATAACATCATTAATATTATTAATCAAGATTAGGAAAGTTACATTGAGTTTGTTTTTTGTCAGCGCAGTTATAAAAGAGTTAGGAGGTTGTGATCCGAAACCATTCAAAAAGCTTTTGTAAAAGAGCAAATCAGTAATACTTACAGTTAATTTGAGGCAGCGAGAATAGGACAGCAAATAGAATAGTACAGTGAATACAGTATAGGCTGTAAATTAGACAACAAATAGTCAGCGAAGAAGACTGTTAAAACAGAGTATTAACTTTAGTACTATCAGGAGCAACGACAACTGCTAGCAAACTGATATGTAATGCCAGAATATTCTGTGACATCACCAGTTTACGTAGATTTCCTTGCATATAGTTTGTGCATTCTTGACACTTTGGAACACACCTAATTTCCACATTCCACAAGGCTGCAATAAAACCAGTTTTTACCAGTTTTTAAAACCTTCCATTAATTTTAACATAACATTTTTTGGATAACAATTATACTTCCTGATGTGAAATTGCATACATCACATCTAGCAAATATCATGTACAATGTATGTTTGGCTGAAGTTTATAAAATAAATCTAGCAGCAAACAAGGTTTTGCTTTAGCATGGTGAATTATGGGATGCGCAAGTTTCTATTGATTCTTAGCAATGCATAGTTTACAAAAGACGAGGACTGTGGAAGGTGTAGATACTACTCATACCTGTTGACTTTAGTCATTGTGTCACTTCAACAGCTGTGAAGTAGAACCACGGAACTTAAGAGAAGGCAACTGTTGTAAAGACTACAGCAATGAGCATTAGAATAAATTACTCTTATAAGCAGCGCTTCCAAATGTTACATTATAAAAGCACGTACATTTGCTCAATTAACTTGAACCATACACAACGCATGTTATTTATCGATATTCATAGACTTGCCCTCCTTGTCAACGTTTATTTTATTTTAGCCAGGAAAGTATTTCTCTACTAGCGCAGACGAGAGTTTTGTGAAAAGTTTTAACGACTTGCGTATGATATTATTACTAACATTATTTGTTGCTGTTTGTTATTCATCTCCTATTATCACAAAGTATTACTTGTTTATATTGATGAGCAGACAACTCCTACCGCTGTTGTACTAACGTCTTATGCATAGTCTAAATAATATAATACTCTCATTGACCTGGTAACCCCTAAGTAAATTTTATAGTTAATTTCCATGTCAATCGATAGTAACATCTGTGACAGAACACATTCATTTCACTGATAAGTGGTGAGACTTTAATATATTAATACATGAGCCTACATAAAAACGACATACGCCATAGCTTCCGTAGAGTGCAGACAAATCTCAAACCACATTATACTAAAATTTCTAAACTAAAACTAAACTAAAAAATTTAAACGTCAACAGAAAAGTGTCCCAATTTTTGAAGGAAAACTTTTCTATAGCTCAAAAAGAAAAAAATAGTTTCTTGAAAACTTTGAAGAAATATCAAAAAAGTAAAACAAACAATACAACAAAGGAGACGAGGAGGAAATTAATCTGTTTTAAACTGACGCTAAAAGGTGACATAGCAAAGGAAATACCAGCAGGTAGCCAGAACAAAAAAGGAAAGACATAACCAATAGAAAATATGGAATTAGAGAAACAGCAGTGCAAAAGTTACTAAAAAAGCATATGTTGAAGATAACCTGCAATGTATTTGCATTAAAAATGAACTTACAAAATCTTAGTAGATGTCATCAAAAAATAAATATTGTGTTATGATTTGCAACTGTTATCAATTCTTTAGGTAAGTTGACTGCTAGTGTGTTGTAAGATTGGAATCGACTCAACTTGATCGGTTTATAACAGTCATGCTTTTTGTCAACGAAAAGCAGCTTTGCATGCTTTTCTAGACTTGCCCTCCTTATCAATATGTAGTTAATTTTATCTAGGAAAGTATTTCTCGACTAGTGCAAACTTGCGCTATTCTGCGCAGCTTTGCATGCAAGCATTAAAAAAAGAGCTTTGTATGCTTTTTTATTTTAACCACTTTTTCTTCTTTCATAGACAATTTTTTTATCTACTTCAACCTTGACGATGTTCATGCCATAGAAATAGCCTTGCTAACACAAGAACTTTTAAAACTCACAAACAATATGCATGCACGGAAATCACGACAACTGAAGTACTCTTCTACAACCCAAAAGCAAAGAAAGCATTAAGCATGTGCATTTACCTATTCCATTGTACTGCTCAAATATTTTTTCATATTTTTTCATTTTATTTTTTAAATATATATTTCATATTTTTTCAGAAAGCCTTCAGAAAGGTTTTAGACTTTAGGGTTGGAGTCGAAGATTACTCCAATTGGTTTGTCACGACACAACAATTCAACTGAGTTAAGTGCGCACTAATTTTACAGAGGTGCTAATATTATATAAACAAAGCATTATATTATCATAACTCAATTAATCACAGATGGAAACATACTCAAATAGTTTATAACTGTCTGCAATATAAGTAGCAAAAACTTCATCAAAACATAATTTCCCAAACCATTTGAGAAAAACCATTTCCTAAACCTACATGCATCGGCTACCGGCCAACCATTTACAGTTTTAAAGGAATTATCATGAGTAGATTTTCTGTTTTACATGATAGGACAACTCGCAAAAAAAAACGCTACATGGAATGCTTAAATTAGGTAACACCTCAATGAAAAGCCCCAAACTACCCAAGAATAATGTTCTTCATTTTCACAACAGATACAATCAAGTGTATTCATAGCTATCTTAACATTATCCAACAGTTTCATTCAACTGCAGTCATAAACACGATGACAATATCTTACTGTTACATTCAACTGTACTCCTCCGCACCATGGCAATATCCTACTGTTTTGATCCACTGTACTCATAAATACCATGACAATACTCTACTGTTTTATTCAACTGTCTTCATAGGTACTGTTACATTTCTGTATAAATTTTAGCACAAGCTATAACAAATCTGGTTTGTTTCTTTATTGCTCTCTATAATAAATGCGGTTTATTCACTCTCATAGTAAGTAATCAGTTAACATGTAAATACAACAATTTAAGTACAACAAGAATAATAGTTACTTGTATGAATAACATCACAAGCTATAAGAAATCTGGTTTTCGTTCACTCTCATAGTATGTAATGAACTGTTGCTTTCAAAAACTAGTTTATATAATCACTAGCTATGGCTATTTAATAAATAGCTAAGCAAGAGCATAACTTGTATTAGATAGGTAGCGCAAAGTTATCTTCACCCAAGCTTGTTTATGACAATACATCAGGTGCCATGACATTATCCTACTGTTACATTTGACTGTACTCATAGATGACATTATCCTACTGTTACATTTGACTGTACTCATAGATACCATGATAATATTGTACTGGTACATTCAACTGTTGCAGTACTCATAGATATACCGTGACTATCCTACTTTTACATTTATTTGTTTTCATAGATCCCATGACAATATTCTACTGTTTTGGTCAACTGTACCGATAGTTATCAATATCCTATAGGTGAGAATATCTTGCGGTTGTATTTAATAGTCAGTCAATTTCTCACTTGACAAGGAAAATAATTAGAGTTATTGATCCAAGCAAAATATGAGGCAAATTATTGAAAAAAATGAAGTGAGCAATTTTATGCTCTAATAACAAATGGTTGTAAAAATCATGGTATCTCTACAGATAAACATTTGACCTAATATTTGTAAAATTATATATGAAGGAGGGAGAGTGCAAGGCAAAGTGCATAACCAATCATCTTAGTAAATACCATGGTGTTGAGATAGTTATAAAGAAGTAGATGCAATGGTAGCTATACTGTAGTCACTGACATTAACATTGACATTCTTTTGCACTTTTCACATACTCAGCCATGACTCACAAAGATTGCTCATCTAACCACAAAGCTACGCAGTTCTTATACCTTTCCACCGCTCTTACCATATACTGTATGCCCTTTTTTCAATTACACACGCTAAATGATTTATTAATTAATATGCTGCACCAATGGGTTACGACACCAAAGATTTTTCACCTGATTCTGTGAAACTCGATGCTATTTCTCCTCGCCATTTTATGACAAATTTGTTTTCCTCCATACGACATCAATAAAACATTCTCTCAAAATTAAAGTTTGGTGATTGCTGTAGTAATTACAACAAAATGTTTATATGCTATTTGTCGAAATACCTCCAACAACACCGGAAATATATATACATGTGTGTTGCTCAATATCGCAGCTAATAACATAACATAGCTACACCACATAATTTTTCATTGTATCTGTATCAAACCAGACTATATTTAGGCACTACCTCCAACTGACTGATCACATTAACATTTGAACACCTCTACCCTTGTCTATTTTTCGCTCCTAATTCATATGAGCTGCACAAAAAAACCCTCATTAATGATTTGAAGTTTAAAGGTCACAATGGTAATTGTTGTATATAATGAATGAAAATATTATTTTATACAAAGATTATGCTAGATAAAAACAGCTATTCTGTGCTAAATAGTACAGCTTATTTGCATATTTTTTGATGTTGTTTGGTTATCGTATAGTTATGCAGTGCAACAAAGAGTTAAGGTCAAAACACATTGTAGTAGGTAATAAAACACTAGAATATGTTTGTTGTATAAAAAGCAACAATCAGAACGCAGCTATCTGAACAAAAAATTCAAGTATTTTAATGAAATGTGATAGGTGGCTATAGGCGATAGGTGGCTATCAGATTTTGGCAGCGGAAATCTACCACTGCCAAAATAACATGCGATAGCACTTTCGTTTTTATTGTTTTATTCATGGTAAGTTTGGTTTGTGTATTAACGATGGCATACGAATTGCTTTCAATATGTAGGGCCTACTCATTAAATTATATTTTACTGCATACATAAATATGAATATAACGATAAATATCATTGTTCGCTTGAAACACCGACTATGGTCGACACGGCCACTAATTACATGTAGCTCTTTCGGAGTCCTGGCAAAATCTATCTTCCTCGGAGTTTGTAAATTTGTAAATTTAAGTTTGTATATTAAACAGGCCCAAATTTTATGTAAATCTTTAGTATTTGAACATGGTACCATAATATACAGGTATTTTACTTGGAACAAACAGTCTTATTTATTAACCCAGATAACAAGGAGGCTATTGTAGCATTTGATAGATTATCGTTCTATAACATATAAATTCGCAGATTAATAGCATATTATTTAATAGCAACATTGTGGTAACCTGATCTTACAATTGATTGACACTCGTAAATCCTCTTCTATTGTACTTAAATAGCTAGTTTTGGCTGTAAACTGTAGCAAATATATCAATGAACTTTCAAGCAACATTGGTAAACAGAAGAATAAATTAAAAACAAGTCTTAAAAACCGAAACGAAATAAAGATTGAAAACTTAAAAAAAATTCAAAGCGCAACCCAGTCTGTAATATCATTGCAGGTTAACTGTAAGCAATAGATATCAACTGGTAGAGATATTTCTCGGTTTCTCAATGCATCCTTATTAAGACACTTTTGACAAGTTGAAGGTAAGTAAGCAGTTTTATTACATCCAAAAGGTCTAATCTCGCTTCACCAAAAAAAGTAAACTATAGGCGACATTCGCCCGTAATAGGGCTAAATTCAACTTTCGATAGTTCTGAGGAACCATTTGAAAAATACACTGCCAGCCTTCAAATTGACCGCTACTATAGAGGAAGGGTTGAAAAATATACCGCCAGCCTCCATTCAAATGCCTCCTTCAATTGACAGCCACTATAGAGGAAGGGTTGAAAAATACAGCGCCATGGTGGTCAATTAGAGGTTTTACAGTATTTTCTATCAGAAAAATGTTTTGGAGTTGTTCCCTGTTGCTAATAATATTGCCAAGCTAGTCGTTAATGTTGCCGGAAAAAACTTAATCTATAGAAAGGAAATTTTGGACTTTTAGAAAACAAATTTTTATTGTCATTATGATTTATCCTTTGCAAATGTCTTCAAGTAAATTGACTCAGTACGAAGCTAGAATATATTTTGTTATACTGAATAGATCTTGAACTTTTTATAATACATATAATTAATATTGTAACTATGTTATAACTTGAAATATAAGTTTTTCGAAAAGTTTTATTACAAAACCGTTGACACTAAAGAACACAGGCTATATATTTATAGATCCTGTTTTTGTCAACACATTGTTAAATAGAAACACGATGTTTTACAAGGTAGTACAAATAGTTTTATAAGGCAATGAAGAAATACACTAGTTGTTTTACATATTTACTGTATAGCAGAGAAGATTACTCATCTTTTAGAAGGCTTTGTAAACTCTGACATTCACAGCAATGAAAACTGATACGAATGAATACAATCTTGCGCAACAAAACTGTAATGACACCACCTTGTGGTAGCCTAATATATTTAAGTTTCAACCATTTCTGCTGCCTTGAAAGATTGACAGCATGAGAGAGCAGGAATGAGTCAGCATTTTTCTGTTCGGTCTTGGAATATATTCCAATACTGAAACTTTAATAAATTTGATGACTTGTCAAGAGTTCTGCACACTGAACCATCTCTATTAATCTTGAACATGATAAACTCATGCAATGATGTTTCTAACTGACCCATCTCCAAACAGTCTATAGCTATCAAGGTCGTTATGTACACTGTATTATGTACATTAGGTCTCTTGTTCCCACCATATCTACCGATTGAGCAACTCGGATACCTAATACTACCAATTCGCACAATGAATATTACAATTAAAGATAATCGCTTTCCGTTGCTGTCTTACCTAAGAACCATCATTAATCATTGTTTATGTAACAGCTAATGTATTGTAAAACAGTCATTACTACATAATGCAATCAGGAGGCTATAGTTTCGTTTCAGGAAATTCACCAATCAGTAAGCAGAAAAATACTCAGGCAGATCTCCACATTAGCAGGCGGCAAATTTTACAACTTGAGCCTATCACAGGGCTTGACACAAAATCAGAAGTGGGGAGCTACTCAATGCTGATTGGTCATTTAAAAATACAGCGTTCGAATTGGTAAAGCCTGATCGGTACAACTGATTTTAGCTTCAGCTTTGTCAGAACCTGTTGAAGCTGAAGTTGATGCATTCGCTGTTTTATTAGCTAAATTTCACACAAAAATTTGCGTTTACATTTCAACCTAAAATGTGTTTTTTCAATGCATTAGCTCAGTTAAATGTATTTTCAATTGATTGATTGCTAGCCAATTGTCAAAGTATTTTTTTCTGTTTTGTTGTGAAGGAAAGTGGTCCATAATTAGCACCGATACATTAAAAGTCTATAATGAATAAAGGTCAGAAACAATAGTACTTAGGTTAACGTGAAGGTGGACTATAAATATATTTTATAGTAACGAAGTGATGAACGACGACAAACAAAAATGTAATATCGGCAGAGCCCAGTCGGTCAAAGTCAGTCCGTCAGTAGTCACATTGTCAGTCGTTGTAGCTTTGTTGGTCATAATGGTTTCTGTCTGTGTAAAGCTGTCCCTCATTGTAGTCGCAGTGGTTGTTTGAGTTGTCTCGTTCCACAAGTCGAGTCTAGGTCTCGTATTGGTCATAGAGTCGAGTTGAATTGGTTGTGGTATGGATAAAACGTATGCTTTGAAATTATGGTTTTTTGCGTAGTCTCTGTATAGTTCCATTGGGCTGGGCTCTGCCGCTGGTGGTGGAATTGAAGATGTTGATGGAGTGGCTGTCGATGATCGAGAATTAAAAGTTTTGGTAGATGATATCAATTCTTCGATGTGACCTATCAAAAAAAATATACTTGTGTATTGGTGCAGCTGCACTTGGTTTCAACTGTTTAACTCATTTGCACCCGACTAATTTTCAGGCGATTAGCCCCCGAATACCGCACATTTTTGAGAAAGTTGCCATAATTCAAATTACGACTACAAGAGACAGACTTGAGATAATTTACTCATTCAAGTTTCACAAGAACCAGTCAAGTCTTTTCTTTCGAATGATCAAGTTACATTCACATAAACAACTTATACCCTATTCATGTAAATATGTGTGTCAATGAAGGTAGTTTAAAAAAAGTCCCAATTTTGAAAAAATTGTTATTTGCTGAAACAAAGTTAGACTTGCACCATAAAAATTGTTAAATATACAAATTTCGACTCAAATTATGTATTTATTACATACAAAACACAGTTATGAGTGTTATTTAAATAATTATATAAAGTTAGCCATGAAAATGAATTCATGAAACTCTAATTTTGAACTTTTTGGCACGAGTATTATCCTTCAAACCAATAATCACACCGAATACTCTAAATAAATTGTCATAAACATGTTTCAAATAAAAGAATTATATTCAATAACTCTGTTCTTGACAGACTTCATAGACAGTTCTAAGAATCAATATAATCCTATTGTAAGTGAATGATAACTTTAGGCTGACTACGGCTGGCAGCCTAAAAGTGTATTTTTATTCGAGCATCACGATTCAAATTTACAAAATTAAAAAGACAATAAAAATTTTTAAACATCAACATTAATGTTTTTATTTAATTTATCAAGTTTTTTTAATGTCTTACCATTTCTGAATCTGCATATTTACTTCTGGATTTGAAAAATTGATCGCGAATGATAAAATTTAAAGTAACTTTTATGATTTGCGGTTTAGGTAGATATCGGTATCGGTTTAGTATTTTGGCTATGATTTTTGCCAGAAATATCATTGAAGCAAATTTTAAGTTTTTGTTATTGGCCAGAAATTTCTCTTTAGAATTAATAAAAAATTTTTTGCATAACTTAAAAATAACCGTATATTGAATTAGTAAACTTCCAAGGCGAGATAACTCGCGTTGGTAGCCTCACTATGATATATTTCACGAGTTACTTCGTGAATGGTTGTGAATGAGTGAATATTTAAACTAACACAGTGTGATAACTCTCCGCTACTTTTTATTTGTTTATGACTAGTTAGTTTGTGTTAAATCATGAGTTAAAACTCTAAAAGCAGTGTATTTAAATTGACAGAGATGTTGACAACAGGTAAACTGCAGTCAGGGCTGTGAAATTAACCCATAGATTAAAATTTCAACTTTTTAAAGGTAATAAAAATCTTAAATTCATTAGCTGTTAAAAAGTTATTTTTCGTTAAAAGAAAACTCTCCCCGAAACACTAAGACCTCTTTATCAAAAGGAAACTTGTTAAGACCCAAAATTGTCAAGCTCTGTCATATCTCCCTTATAAAATCACTATTAAAATATTATTCTATCATATATAGAATGAGTTTTTGTTTTTTTAAAACAGTATGAAATGAGGCTAGTTTCCTCACTTAATTTAACAAAGAAAATTTTCCAAAACTGATTTAGTTTCGCTATATAACTGTTAATCAAATTCACAGCAATAACTATATAATCCAGTTAGTTACAAGCCAAGATTAGCATCAATGACGTGAATAAAACTCACGTTTTGCTCCATCACAGTTTCTTCTAAATTTAAAATTGCAACAATCGCAAAAGTTATCACTGCAACACTCGCATCCATGTGTCATTCCAGACATTGTCTTCTGCAACAACAGCATAACATAATTAATATTATTAATCAAGATTAGGAAAGTTACATTGAGTTTGTTTTTTGTCAGCGCAGTTATAAAAGAGTTAGGAGGTTGTGATCCGAAACCATTCAAAAAGCTTTTGTAAAAGAGCAAATCAATAATACTTACAGTTAACTTGAGGCAGTGAGAATAGGACAGCAAATAGAATAGTACAGTGAATACGGTATAGGCTGTAAATTAGACAACAAATAGTCAGTGAATAGGACTGTTAAAACAGAGTATTAACTTTAGTACTATCAGGAGCAATGACAACTGCTAGCGGGCTGATATGTAATGCCAGAATATTCTGTGACATCACCAGATTACGTAGATTTCCTTGCATATAGTTTGTGCATTCTTGACACTTTGGAACACACCTAGTTTTCACATTCCACAAAGCTGCAATAAAACCAGTTTTTACCAATTTTTAAAACCTTCCATTAATTTTAACATAACATTTTTTGGATGACAATTATGCTTCCTGATGTGAAATTACATACATCACATCTAGCAAATGTCATGAACAATGTATGTTTGGCTGAAGTTTATAAAATAAATCTAGCAGCAAACAAGGTTTTGCTTTAGCATGGTGAATTATGGGATGCGCAAGTTTCTATTGATTCTTAGCAATGCATAGTTTACAAAAGACGAGGACTGTGGAAGGTGTAGATACTACTCATACTAGTTGACTCTAGTCATTGTGTCACTTCAACAGTTGTAAAGTAGAACCACGGAACTTAAGAGAAGGCAACTGCTGTAAAGACTACAGCAATGGGCATTAGAATAAATTACTCTTATAAGCAGCGCTTCCAAATGTTACATTATAAAAGCACGTACATTTGCTCGATTAACTTGGACCTTACACAACGCATGTTATTTATCGACATTCATAGACTTGCCCTCCTTGTCAACGTTTATTTTATTTTACCCAGGAAAGTATTTCTCTACTAGCGCAGACGAGAGTTTTGTGAAAAGTTTTAACGACTTGCGTATGATATTATTATTAACATTATTTGTTGCCGTTTGTTATTCATCTCCTATTATCACAAAGTATTCCTTTTTTATATTGATGAGCAGACGACTCCTACCGCTGTTGTACTAACGTCTTATGCTTAGTCTAAATAATATAATACTCTCATTGACCTGGTAACCCCTGTGTAAGTTTTATAGTTAATTTCCATGTCAATCGATGGTAACGTCTGTGACAGAACACATTCATTTCACTGATAGGTGGTGAAACTTAAATATATTAATACATGAGCCTACGTAAAAGCGACATATGCCATAGCTTCCGCAGAGTGCAGACAAATCTCAAACCACATTATACTAAAATTTCTAAAGTAAAACTAAACTAAAAAATTTAAAAGTCAACAGAAAAGTGTCCCAATTTTTGGAGGAAAACTGTTCTTTAGCTCAAAAAGAAAAAAATAGTTTCTTGAAAACTTTAAAAAAATATCAAAAAAGTAAAACAAACAATACAACAAAGTAGACGAGGAGGAGATTAATATGTTTTAAACTGACGCTAAAAGGTGACATAGCAAAGGAAATACCAGCAGGTAGCCAGAACAAAAAAAGGAAAGACATAATCAATAGAAAATATGGAATTAGAGAAACAACAGTGCAAAAGTTACTAAAAAAGCATATGTTGAAGATAACCTGCAATTTATTTGCATTAAAAATGAACTTACAAAATTTTAGTAGATGTCATCAAAAAATAAATATTGTGTTATGATTTGCAACTGTTATCAATTCTTTAGGTAAGTTGACTGCTAGTATGTTGTAAGATTGGAATCGACTCAACTTGATCGGTTTAAAACAGTCATGCTTTTTGTCAACGAAAAGCAGCTTTGCATGCTTTTCTAGACTTGCCCTCCTTATAAATGTGCAGTTAATTTTATCTAGGAAAGTATTTCTCGACTAGTGCAAACTTGGGCTATTCTGCGCAGCTTTGCATGCAAGCATTAAAAACGGAGCTTTGTATGCTTTTCTATTTTAACCACTTTTTCTTCTTTCATAGACAATTTTTTATCTATGTCAACCTTGACCATGTTCATGCCATAAAAATAGCCTTGCTAACACAAGAACTTTTAAAACTCACAAACAATATGCATGCACGGAAATCACGACAACTGAAGTACTCTTCTACAACCCAAAAGCAAAGAAAGCATTAAGCATGTGCATTTACCTATTCCATTGTACTGCTTAAATATTTTTTCATATTTTTTCATTTTATTTTTTAAATATATATTTCATATTTTTTCAGAAAGCCTTCAGAAAGGTTTTAGACTTTAGGGTTGGAGTCGAAGATTACTCCAATTGTCACGACACAACAATTCAACTGAGTTAAGTGCGCACTAATTTTACAGAGGTGCTAATATTATATAAACAAAGCATTATATTATCATAACTCAATTAATCACAGATGGAAACATACCCAAATAGTCTATAACTGTCTACAATATAAGTAGCAAAAACTTCATCAAAACATAATTTCCCAAACCATTTGAGAAAAACCATTTTCTAAACCTACATGCATCGGCTACCAGCCAACCATTTACAGTTTTAAAGGAATTATCATGAGTAGATTTTCTGTTTTACATGATAGGACAACTCACAAAAAAAAACGCTGCATGGAATGCTTAAATTAGGTAACACCTCAATGAAAAGCCCCAAACTACCCAAGAATAATGTTCTTCATTTTCACAACAGATACAATCAAGTGTATTCATAGCTATCTTAACATTATCCAACAGTTTCATTCAACTGCAGTCGTAAACACGATGACAATATCTTACTGTTACATTCAACTGTACTCCTCCGCACCATGGCAATATCCTACTGTTTTGATCCACTGTACTCATAAATACCATGACAATACTCTACTGTTTTATTCAATTGTCTTCATAGGTACTGTTACATTTCTGTATAAATTTTAGCACAAGCTATAACAAATCTGGTTTGTTTCTTTATTGCTCTCTATAATAAATGCGGTTTATTCACTCTCATAGTAAGTAATCAGTTAACATGTAAATACAACAATTTAAGTACAACAAGAATAATAGTTACTTGTATGAATAACATCACAAGCTATTAGAAATCTGGTTTTTGTTCACTCTCATAGTATGTAATGAACTGTTGCCTTCAAAAACTAGTTTATATAATCACTAGCTATGGCTATTTAATAAATAGCTAAACAAGAGCATAACTTGTATTAGATAGGTAGTGCAAAGTTATCTTCACCCAAGCTTGTTTATGACAATACATCAGGTGCCATGACATTATCCTACTGTTACATTTGACTGTACTCATAGATACCATGATAATATTGTACTGGTACATTCAACTGTTGCAGTACTCATAGATATACCGTGACTATCCTACTTTTACATTTATTTGTTTTCATAGATCCCATGACAATATCCTACTGTTTTGGTCAATTGTACCCATAGGCATCAATATCTTATAGGTGAGATTATCCTGCGGTTGTATTCAATAGTCAGTCAATTTCTCACTTGACAAGGAAAATAATTAGAGTTTTTGATCCAAGCAAAATATGAGGCAAATTATTGAAAAAAATGAAGTGAGCATATTTATGCTCTAATAACAAATGGCTCCAAAAATCATGGTATCTCTACAGATAAACATTTGACCTAACATTTGTAAAATTATATATGAAGGAGGGAGAGTGCAAGGCAAAGTGCATAACCAATCATCTTAGTAAATACCATGGTATTGAGATAGTTGTAAAGAAGAAGATACAATGGTAGCTATACTACAGTCACTGACATTAATATTGACATTCTTTTGCACTTTTCACATACTCAGCCACTACTCACAAAGATTGTAACCACAGTTTTCTAGGAGCTCATCAAACCACAAGGCTAGGCAGTTCTTTTACCTTTCCACCGCTCTTACCATATACTGTATGCCTTTTTTTCAATTACACACGCTAAATGATTTATTAATTAATATGCTGCACCAATGGGTTACGACACCAAAGATTTTTCACCTGATTCTGTGAAACTCGATGCTATTTCTCCTCGCCATTTTATGACAAATTTGTTTTCCTCCATACGACATCAATAAAACATTCTCTCAAAATTAAAGTTTTGTGATTGCTGTAGTAATTACAACAAAATGTTTATATGCTATTTGTCGAAATACCTCCAACAACACCGGAAATATATATACATGTATGTTGCTCAATATCGCAGCTAATAACATAACATAGCTACACCACATAATTTTTCATTGTATCTGTATCAAACCAGACTATATTTAGGCACTACCTCCAACTGACTGATCACATTAACATTTGAACACCTCTACCCTTGTCTATTTTTCGCTCCTAATTCATAATGAGCTGCACAAAAAACCCTCATTAATGATTTGAAGTTTAAAGGTCACAATGGTAATTATTGTATATAATGAATGAAACTATTATTCTATCCTAAGATTATGCTAGATAAATACAGCTATTCTGCGCTAAATAGTACAGCTTATTTGCATATTTTTTGATGTCGTTTGGTTATCGCATAGTTATGCAGTGCTACAAAGAGTTAAGGTCAAAACACATTGTCGTAGGTAATAAAACACCAGAATATGTTTGTTCTATAAAAAGCAACAATCAGAACGCAGCTATCTGAACAAAAAATGCAAGTATTTTAATGAAATCTGATAGCCACCGACCTAGGTGGCCATCAAATTTTGGCAGCAGAAATCTACCACTGCCAAAATAACATGCGATAGCACTTTCGTTTTTATTGATTTATTCATGTTAAGGTTTTTTTGTGTATTAACGATGGCATACGAACTGTTTTCAATATGTAGGGCCTACTCATTAAATTATATTTTACTGCATACATAAATATGAATATAACGATAAATGTCATTGTTCGCTTGAAACACCGTCTATGATCGACACGGCCACTAGTTAGCTCTTTCGGAGTCCTGGCCAAATCTATCTTTCCCGGACTTTGCAAATTTGTAAGTTTAAGTTTGTATATTAAATAGACCCAAATTTTTTTGAAAAGATCTAGTATTGGAACATGGTACCATAAAATACAGATATTTTACTTGGAACAAACAGTCTTATTTATTAACCCAGATAAACAGGAGGCTAATTGGATCTGACCAGGTATCTGTTTCAAGGACACCAATCCGGACTACATTATATGGGCATGGCCATTGGCTGGACTGCATAATTTGACTCGCTAGTCAACATAGTCGATAATAACAGGTTGAAAAGGACCAGGCGCAGGTAAAATGTGTAAATCCAATACAATATTTCTGTTTTAAAAACATTAATTTTTGTTTCTACCTGTTATATAAGTATGATTCATTTATGATACTTGTTCATGAATATATCTTTGTAGCATTTTATAGATTATCGTTATATGACATATAAATTTGCAGATTAATAGCATATTATTTGATAGCAACAATGTGGCAACCTGATCATACAGTTGATCGACACTCGTAAATCCTCTTCTATTGCACTTAAATAGCTAGTTTTGGCTGTAAACTGTAGCAAATATATCAATGAGCCTTCAAGCAACATTGGTAAACAGAAGAATAATTTAAAAACAAGTTTTCAAATCTGAAAGGAAAAAAAGATTGAAAACTTAAAAAAAATTCAAACCACAACCCTGTCTGTCATATCATTGCAGGTTAGCTGTAAGCAATAGATATCAACTGGTAGAGATATTTCTCAGTTTCTCAATGCATCCTTATTAAGACATTTTTGACAAGGTGAAGGTAAGTTAGCAGATTTATTGCATCCAGAGGGTCTAATATCATTTACCAGAAAAAAGATCGTAAACTATAGGCGACATTTGCTTCACCCGTAATAGGGCTAAATTTAACTTGCAAGAGTTCTGACAAGCCATTTGAAAAATACACCGTCTATTTAAACGCCACCTTTAATAGACCACCACTATAAAAAAGGGTTGAAAAATATAGCATCATGGTGTTCAATTAGAGGTTTTACGGTATCTTCTATCAGAAAAGTGTTTTGGAGGTGTTCTCTGTTGCTAATAATATTGCCAAATTAGTCTTTAAGATTGTCTGACAAACTTTATCTAAGCGGAAGAATTGTTTCATTTCTAGGAAACACATTCACATTGTCATTATCATTTATCATTTGCAATTGTATCCAATTAAAATGGCCCATTTAGAAGCTAGAATATGTTTTGTCTCACTGAATAGATATTGAACTTTTTATAAACCATATAATAAATATTACGACTATGTTATAACTTGAAATATAATTTTTCGAAAATTTTATAGAGTTTTATTACAATAGCCGTTGACACTAAAGAATACAGGCTATATGTTTATAGATCCTCAGTCTTTGTCAACACATGGTTAAATAGAAACACGATGCTTTACAAGGTAGTACAAATAGTTTTACAAGCTCATGAGG
Source organism: Watersipora subatra (assembly GCF_963576615.1). Taxonomy (NCBI): domain Eukaryota; kingdom Metazoa; phylum Bryozoa; class Gymnolaemata; order Cheilostomatida; family Watersiporidae; genus Watersipora; species Watersipora subatra. The sequence goes on along the minus strand of NC_088716.1, from coordinate 48,037,191 downwards.
AAATACACTAGTTGTTTTACATATTTACTGTATAGCTACAGAGATTACTCCTCTTTTAGAAGGCTTTGTAAACTCTGACATTCACAGCAACGAAAACTGATACCAATGAATAAAATCTTGCGCAACAAAACTGTAATGACACCACCTTGTGGTAGCCTAATATATTTAAGTTTCAACCATTTCTGCTGCCTTGAAAGATTGACAGCATGAGAGAGCAGGAATGAGTCAGTCTTTTTCTGTCAGTCTTGCAGTATATTCCAGTACTGAAACTTTAACAAATTTGATGATTTGTCAAGAATTCTGCACACTGAACCATCTCTATTAATCTTGGACAAGAAAAACTCATGCAATGATGTTTCTAACTGACCCATCTCCAAACAGTCTATAGCTATCAAGGTCGTTATGTACACTGTATTATGTACATTAGGTCTCTTGTTACCACCATATCTACCGATTGAGCAACTCGGATACCTAATACTACCAATTCGCACAATGAATATTACAATTAAAGATAATCACTTTCCGTTGCTGTCTTACCTAAGAACCATCATTAATCATTGTTTATGTAACAGCTAATGTATTGTAAAACAGTCATTACTACATAATGCAATCAGGAGGCTATAGTTTCGTTTTAGGAAATTCACCAATCAGAAAGCAGAAAAATACTCAGGCAGATCTTCACATAAGCAGGTGGCAAATTTTACAACTTGAGCCTATCACAGGGCTTGACACAAAATCAGAAGTGGGGAGCTACTCAATGCTGATTAGTCATTTAAAAATACAGCGTTCGAATTGGTAAAGCCTGATCGGTACAACTGATTTCAGCTTCAGCTTTTTCAGAACCTGTTGAAGCTGAAGTTGATGCATTCGTTGTTTTATTTCACACAGAAATTGTGTTTACGTTCCAACCTAAAATGTGTTTTTCAATGCATTAGCTCAGTTAAATATATTTTCAATCGATTGATTGCTAACCAAATGTCAAAGTATTTTTTTCTGTTTTGTTGTGAAGGAAAGTGGCTGTGTAATTAGCACTGATACATTAAAAGTCTATAATGAATAAAGGTCAGAAACAATAGTACTTAGGTTAGTGTGAAAGTGGACTATAAATATATTTTATAGTAACGAAGTGATGAACGAGGACATACAAAAATGTAATATCGGCAGAGCCCAGTCGGTCAAAGTCAGTCCGTCAGTAGTCACATTGTCAGTCGTCGTTGCTTTGTTGGTCATAATGGTTTCTGTCTGTGTAAAGCTGTCTCTCATTGTAGTCGCAGTGGTTGTTTGAGTTGTCTCGTTCCACAAGTCGAGTCTAGGTCTCGTATTGGTCATAGAGTCGAGTTGAATTGGTTGTGGTATGGATAAAACGTATGCTTTGAATTTATGGTTTTTCGCGTAGTCTCTGTATAGTTCCATTGGGCTGGGCTCTGCCGCTGGTGGTGGATTTGGAGATGTTGATGGAGTGGCTGTCGATGATCGAGAATTAAAGGTTTTGGTAGATGATATCAATTCTTCGATGTGGCCTATCGAAAAAATATGGTTGTGTATTGGTACAGCTGCACTTGGTCTCAACTGATTAACTCATTTGCATGAGTTGCCATAATTCAAATTACTACTACAATAAACAGACTTGAGATGATTTACTCATTCAAGTTTTACAAAAACCAGCCAAGTCTTTTATTCCAAATGATATTACATTTATATAAACAACTTATATTCAATTCATGTAGATCTGTGTCTCAAAAAAGGTAGTTTAAAAAAAGTCCCAATTTTGAAAAAATTGTTATTTGCTGAAACAAAGTTAAACTTGCACCATAAAAACTGCTAAGTATACAAAGTTTGACTAAAATAATATACTTATTACATACAAAACACAGTTATGAGTGTTATTTAAATAATTATATAAAGTTAGTCATAAAAATGAGTTCATGAAACCCTAATTTTGAACTTTTTGGCGCAAGTATCATCTTTCAAACCAATAATCACACCAAATACTTTAAATAAATTGTCATAAACATGTCTCAAATAATAAAATTATATTCAATAACTCTGTTTTTGACAGACTTTATAGACAGTTCTAAGAATCAATATAATTCTATTGTAAGTGAATGATAACTTTAGGCTGACTACGGCTGGCATCCTAAGAGTGCATTTTTATTCGAACATAACGATTCAAATTTACAAAACTTGAAAAATAATAAAAACTTTGAAACATCAACATTAATGTTTTTATTTAATTTATTTAGTTTTTTTAATGTTTTACCATTTTTGAATCTGCATATTTACTTCTGGATTTGAAAAAATTGATCGCCAATGATAAAACTTAAAGTCACTTTTATGATTTGCGGTTTAGTTAGATACCGGTATCGGTTAAGTATTTTGGCTATGATTTTTGCCAGAAATATCATTGAGGCAAATTTTAAGTTTTTGTTATTGGCCAGAAATTTATCTTCTGAACTAATAAAAAATTTTTCCCATAACTTAAAAATAACCGTTCATTGAATTAGTAAACTTCCAAGGCGAGATAACTCGCGTTGGTAGCCTCACTATGATATATTTCACGAGTTACTTCGTGAATGTTTGTGAATGAGTGAATATTTAAACTAACACAGTGTGATAACTCTCCGCTACTTTTTATTTGTTTATGACTAGTTATTTTGTTGTAAATCATGAATTAAAACTCTAAAAGCAGTGTATTTAAATTGACAGAGATGTTGACGACAGGTAAACTGCAGTCAGGGCTGTGAAAGGAACCCATAGGTTAAAATTTCAAATTTTTAAAGGTAATAAAAATCTTAAATTCATTAGCTGTTAAAAAGTTATTTTTCGTTAAAAGAAAACTCGCCCCGAAACACTAAGATCTCTTTATCAAAAGGAAACTTGTTAAGACCTAAAATTGTCAGGCTCTGTCATATTTCCCTTATAAAATCACTATTAAAATATTAATCTATCATATATTGAATGAGTTTTTGTTTTTTAAAACAGTTTGAAATGAGGCTTGTTTTCTCACTTAATTTAACAAAAAATATTTCCAAAACTGATTTAGTTTCACTATATAACTGTTAATCAAATATACAGCAATAACTATATAATCCAGTTAGTTACAAGCCAAGATTAGCATCAATGATGTGAATAACACTCACGTTTTGCTCCATCACAGTTTCTTCTAAATTTAAAATTGCAACAATCGCAAAAGTTATCACTGCAACACTCGCATCCATGTGTCATTCCAGACATTGTCTTCTGCAACAACAGCATAACATAATTAACATTATTAATCAAGATTAGGAAAGTTACATTGAGTTTGTTTTTTGTCAGCGCAGTTATAAAAGAGTTAGGAGGTTGTGATCCGAAACCATTCAAAAAGCTTTTGTAACAGAGCAAATCAGTAATACTTACAGTTAACTTGAGGCAGCGAGAATAGGACAGCAAATAGAATAGTACAGCGAATACAGTATAGGCTGTAAATTACACAACAAATAGTCAGCGAAGAGGACTGTTAAAACAGAGTATTAACTTTAGTACTATCAAGAGCAACGACAACTGCTAGCGGGCTGATATGTAATGCCAGAATATTCTGTGACATCACCAGTTTACGTAGATTTCCTTGCATATAGTTTGTGCATTCTTGACACTTTGGAACACACCTAATTTTCACATTCCACAAGGCTTCAATAAAACCAGTTTTTACCAGTTTTTAAAACCTTTCATAATTTTAACATAACATTTTTTGGATAACAATACATCTTGATGTGAAATTGCATACATCACATCTAGCAAATATCATGTACAATGTATGTTTGGCTGAAGTTTATAAAATAAATCTAGCAGCAAACAAGGTTTTGCTTTAGCATGGTGAATTACGGGAAAAGCAAGTTTCTATTGATTCTTAGCAATGCATAGTTTACAAAAGACGAGGGTTGTGGAAGGTGTAGATACTACTCATACTAGTTGACTCTAGTCATTGTGTCACTTCAACAGCTGTAAAGTAGAACCACGGAACTTAAGAGAAGGCAACTGCTGTAAAGACTACAGCAATGAGCATTAGAATAAATTACTCTTATAAGCAGCACTTCCAAATGTTGCATTATAAAAGCACGTACATTCGCTCGATTAACTTGGACCATACACAACGCATGTTATTTATCGATATTCATAGACTTGCCCTCCTTGTCAACGTTTATTTTATTTTACCCAGGAAAGTACATTTCTCTACTAGCGCAGGCGAGAGTTTTGTGAAAAGTTTTAACGACTTGTGTATGATATTATTATTAACATTATTTGTTGCCGTTTGTTATTCATCTCCTATTATCACAAAGTATTACTTTTTTATATTGATGAGAAGACGACTCCTACCGCTGTTGTACTAATGTCTTATGCATAGTCTAAATAATATAATACTCTCATTGACCTGGTAACCCCTGAGTAAATTTTATAGTTAATTTCCATGTCAATCGATGGTAACGTCTGTGACAGAACACATTCATTTCACTGATAAGTGGTGAGACTTTAATATATTAATACATGAGCCTACGTAAAAGCGACATACGCCATAGCTTCCGCAGAGTGCAGACAAATCTCAAACCACATTATACTAAAATTTCTAAACTAAAACTAAACTAAAAAATTTAAAAGTCAACAGAAAAGTGTCCCAATTTTTGATGGAAAACTGTTCTATAGCTCAAAAAGAAAAAATAGTTTCTTGAAAACTTAAAAGAAATATCAAAAAAGTAAAACAAACAATACAACAAAGGAGACGAGGAGGAAATTAATCTGTTTTAAACTGACACTAAAAGGTGACATAGCAAAGGAAATACCAGCAGGTAGCCAGAACAAAAAAAGGAAAGACATAACCAATAAAAAATATGGAATTAGAGAAACAGCAGTGCAAAACTTACTAAGAAAGCATATGTTGAAGATAACCTGCAATGTATTTGCATTAAAAATGAACTTACAAAATCTTAGTAGATGTCATCAAAAAATAAATATTGTGTTATGATTTGCAACTGTTATCAATTCTTTAGGTAAGTTGACTGCTAGTATGTTGTAAGATTGGAATCGACTCAACTTGATCGGTTTAAAACAGTCATGCTTTTTGTCAACGAAAAGCAGCTTTGCATGCTTTCCTAGACTTGCCCTCCTTATAAATGTGTAGTTAATTTTATCTAGGAAAGTATTTCTCGACTAGTGCAAACTTGCGCTATTCTGCGCAGCTTTGCATGCAAGCATTAAAAAAAGAGCTTTGTATGCTTTTCTATTTTAACCACTTTTTCTTCTTTCATAGACAATTTTTTTATCTACGTCAACCTTGACCATGTTCATGCCATAAAAATAGCCTTGCTAAGACAAGAACTTTTAAAACTCACAAACAATATGCATGCACGGAAATCACGACAACTGAAGTACTCTTCTACAATCCAAAAGCAAAGAAAGCATTAAGCATGTGCATTTACCTATTCCATTGTACTGCTCAAATATTTTTTCATATTTTTTCATTTTATTTTTTAAATATATATTTCATATTTTTTCAGAAAGCCTTCAGAAAGGTTTTAGACTTTAGGGTTGGAGTCGAAGATTACTCCAATTGGTTTGTCACGACACAACAATTCAACTGAGTTAAGTGCACACTAATTTTACAGAGGTGCTAATATTATATAAACAAAGCATTATATTATCATAACTCAAGTAATCACAGATGGAAACATACTCAAATAGTTTATAACTGTCTACAATATAAGTAGCAAAAACTTCATCAAAACATAATTTCCCAAACCATTTGAGAAAAACCATTTCCTAAACCTACATGCATCGGCTACCGGCCAACCATTTACAGTTTTAAAGGAATTATCATGAGTAGATTTTCTGTTTTACAAGATAGGACAACTCGCAAAAAAAAACGCTACATGGAATGCTTAAATTAGGTAACACCTCAATGAAAAGCCCCAAACTACCCAAGAATAATGTTCTTCATTTTCACAACAGATACAATCAAGTGTATTCATAGCTATCTTAACATTATCCAACAGTTTCATTCAACTGCAGTCATAAACACGATGACAATATCTTACTGTTACATTCAACTGTACTCCTCCGCACCATGGCAATATCCTACTGTTTTGATCCACTGTACTCATAAATACCATGACAATACTCTACTGTTTTATTCAACTGTCTTCATAGGTACTGTTACATTTCTGTATAAATTTTAGCACAAGCTATAACAAATCTGGTTTGTTTCTTTATTGCTCTCTATAATAGATGCGGTTTATTCACTCTCATAGTAAGTAATCAGTTAACATGTAAATACAACAATTTAAGTACAACAGTAATAATAGTTATGTGTATGAATAACATCACAAGCTATAAGAAATCTGGTTTTTGTTCACTCTCATAGTATGTAATGAACTGTTGCCTTCAAAAACTAGTTTATATAATCACTAGCTATGGCTATTTAATAAATAGCTAAACAAGAGCATAACTTGTATTAGCTAGGTAGCGCAAAGTTATCTTCACTTAAGCTTGTTTATGACAATACATCAGGTGCCATGACATTATCCTACTGTTACATTTGACTGTACTCATAGATACCATTATAATATTGTACTGGTACATTCAACTGTTGCAGTACTCATAGATATACCGTGACTATCCTACTTTTACATTTATTTGTTTTCATAGATCCCATGACAACATATTCTACTGTTTTGCTCAACTGTACCGATAGTTATCAATATCCTATAGGTGAGAATATCCTGTGGTTGTATTTAATAGTCAGTCAATTTCTCACTTGACAAGGAAAATAATTAGAGTTATTGATCCGAGCAAAATATGAGGCAAATTATTGAAAAAAATGAAGTGAGCAATTTCATGCTCTAATAACAAATGGTTCCAAAAATCATGGTATCTCTACAGATAAACATTTGACCTAACATTTGTAAAATTATATATGAAGGAGGGAGAGTGCAAGGCAAAGTGCATAACCAATCATCTTAGTAAATACCATGGTGTTGAGATAGTTATAAAGAAGAAGATACAATGGTAGCTATACTGTAGTCACTGACATTAATATTGACATTCTTTTGCACTTTTCACATACTCAGCCATGACTCACAAAGATTGCTCATCTAACCACAAGGCTACGCAGTTCTTTTACCTTTCCACCGCTCTTACCATATACTGTATGCCTTTTTTTCAATTACACACGCTAAATGATTTATTAATTAATATGCTGCACCAATGGGTTACGACACCAAAGATTTTTCACCTGATTCTGTGAAACTCGATGCTATTTCTCCTCGCCATTTTATGACAAATTTGTTTTCCTCCATACGACATCAATAAAACATTCTCTCAAAATTAAAGTTTTGTGATTGCTGTAGTAATTACAACAAAATGTTTATATGCTATTTGTCGAAATACCTCCAACAACACCGGAAATATATATACATGTGTGTTGCTCAATATCGCAGCTAATAACATAACATAGCTACACCACATAATTTTTCATTGTATCTGTATCAAACCAGACTATATTTAGGCACTACCTCCAACTGACTGATCACATTAACATTTGAACACCTCTACCCTTGTCTATTTTTCGCTCCTAATTCATATGAGCTGCACAAAAAAACCCTCATTAATGATTTGAAGTTTAAAGGTCACAATGGTAATTGTTGTATATAATGAATGAAAATATTATTTTATACAAAGATTATGCTAGATAAAAACAGCTATTCTGTGCTAAATAGTACAGCTTATTTGCATATTTTTTGATGTTGTTTGGTTATCGTATAGTTATGCAGTGCAACAAAGAGTTAAGGTCAAAACACATTGTAGTAGGTAATAAAACACTAGAATACGTTTGTTGTATAAAAAGCAACAATCAGAACGCAGCTATCTGAACAAAAAATGCAAGTATTTTAATGAAATGTGATAGGTGGCTATAGGCGATAGGTGGCTATCAGATTTTGGCAGCGGAAATCTACCACCGCCAAAATAACATGCGATAGCACTTTCGTTTTTATTGTTTTATTCATGTTAAATTTGGTTTGTGTATTAACGATGGCATACGAATTGTTTTCAATATGTAGGGCCTACTCATTAAATTATATTTTACTGCATACATAAATATGAATATAACGATAAATATCATTGTTCGCTTGAAACACCGACTATGGTCGACACGGCCACTAATTACATGTAGCTCTTTCGGAGTCCTGGCAAAATCTATCTTCCTCGGAGTTTGTAAATTTGTAAATTTAAGTTTGTATATTAAACAGGCCCAAATTTTATGTAAATCTTTAGTATTTGAACATGGTACCATAAAATACAGATATTTTACTTGGAACAAACAGTCTTATTTATTAACCCAGATAACAAGGAGGCTATTGTAGCATTTGATAGATTATCGTTCTATAACATATAAATTCGCAGATTAATAGCATATTATTTAATAGCAACATTGTGGTAACCTGATCTTACAATTGATTGACACTCGTAAATCCTCTTCTATTGTACTTAAATAGCTAGTTTTGGCTGTAAACTGTAGCAAATATATCAATGAACTTTCAAGCAACATTGGTAAACAGAAGAATAAATTAAAAACAAGTCTTAAAAACCGAAACGAAATAAAGATTGAAAACTTAAAAAAAATTCAAAGCGCAACCCAGTCTGTAATATCATTGCAGGTTAACTGTAAGCAATAGATATCAACTGGTAGAGATATTTCTCGGTTTCTCAATGCATCCTTATTAAGACACTTTTGACAAGTTGAAGGTAAGTAAGCAGTTTTATTACATCCAAAAGGTCTAATCTCGCTTCACCAAAAAAAGTAAACTATAGGCGACATTCGCCCGTAATAGGGCTAAATTCAACTTTCGATAGTTCTGAGGAACCATTTGAAAAATACACTGCCAGCCTTCAAATTGACCGCTACTATAGAGGAAGGGTTGAAAAATATACCGCCAGCCTCCATTCAAATGCCTCCTTCAATTGACAGCCACTATAGAGGAAGGGTTGAAAAATACAGCGCCATGGTGGTCAATTAGAGGTTTTACAGTATTTTCTATCAGAAAAATGTTTTGGAGTTGTTCCCTGTTGCTAATAATATTGCCAAGCTAGTCGTTAATGTTGCCGGAAAAAACTTAATCTATAGAAAGGAAATTTTGGACTTTTAGAAAACAAATTTTTATTGTCATTATGATTTATCCTTTGCAAATGTCTTCAAGTAAATTGACTCAGTACGAAGCTAGAATATATTTTGTTATACTGAATAGATCTTGAACTTTTTATAATACATATAATTAATATTGTAACTATGTTATAACTTGAAATATAAGTTTTTCGAAAAGTTTTATTACAAAACCGTTGACACTAAAGAACACAGGCTATATATTTATAGATCCTGTTTTTGTCAACACATTGTTAAATAGAAACACGATGTTTTACAAGGTAGTACAAATAGTTTTATAAGGCAATGAAGAAATACACTAGTTGTTTTACATATTTACTGTATAGCAGAAAAGATTACTCATCTTTTAGAAGGCTTTGTAAACTCTGACATTCACAGCAATGAAAACTGATACGAATGAATACAATCTTGCGCAACAAAACTGTAATGACACCACCTTGTGGTAGCCTAATATATTTAAGTTTCAACCATTTCTGCTGCCTTGAAAGATTGACAGCATGAGAGAGCAGGAATGAGTCAGCATTTTTCTGTTCGGTCTTGGAATATATTCCAATACTGAAACTTTAATAAATTTGATGACTTGTCAAGAGTTCTGCACACTGAACCATCTCTATTAATCTTGAACATGATAAACTCATGCAATGATGTTTTTAACTGACCCATCTCCAAACAGTCTATAGCTATCAAGGTCGTTATGTACACTGTATTATGTACATTAGTTCTCTTGTTACCACCATATCTACCGATTGAGCAACTTGGATACCTAATACTACCAATTCGCACAATGAATATTACAATTAAAGATAATCGCTTTCTCTTGCTGTCTTACCTAAGAACCATCATTAATCATTGTTTATGTAACAGCTAATGTATTGTAAAACAGTCATTACTACATAATGCAATCAGGAGGCTATAGTTTCGTTTTAGGAAATTCACCAATCAGTAAGCAGAAAAATACTCAGGCAGATCTTCACATTAGCAGGCTGCAAATTTTACAACTTGAGCCTATCACAGGGCTTGACACAAAATCAGAAGTGTGAGCTACTCAATACTGATTGGTCATTTAAAAATACAGCGTTCGAATTGGTAAAGCCTGATCGGTACAACTGATTTCAGCTTCAGCTTTGTCAGAACCTGTTGAAGCTGAAGTTGATGCATTCACTGTTTTATTTCACACAAAAATTGTGTTTACGTTTCAACCTAAAATGTGTTTTTCAATGCATTAGCTCAGTTAAATGTATTTTCAATCGATTGATTGCTAACCAATTGTCAAAGTATTTTTTTCTGTTTTGTTGTGAAGGAGAGTGGTTCGTAATTAGCACCGATACATTAAAAGTCTATAATGAATAAAGGTCAGAAACAATAGTACTTAGGTTAGTGTGAAGGTGGACTATAAATATATTTTATAGTAACGAAGTGATGAACGATGACAAACAAAAATGCAATATCGGCAGAGCCCAGTCGGTCAAAGTCAGTCCGTCAGTAGTCACATTGTCAGTCGTCGTTGCTTTGTTGGTCATAATGGTTTCTGTCTGTGTAAAGCTGTCCCTCATTGTAGTCGCAGTGGTTGTTTGAGTTGTCTCGTTCCACAAGTCGAGTTTAGGTCTCGTATTGGTCATAGAGTCGAGTTGAATTGGTTGTGGTATGGATAAAACGTAGGCTTTGAAATTATGGTTTTTTGCGTAGTCTCTGTATAGTTCCATTGGGCTGGGCTCTGCCGCTGGTGGTGGATTTGAAGATGTTGATGGAGTGGCTGTCGATGATCGAGAATTAAAAGTTCTGGTAGATGATATCAATTCTTCGATGTGGCCTATCAAAGAAAGTATGGTTGTGTATTGGTGCGGCTGCACTTGGTTTCAACTGATTAACTCATTTGCACCCGACTAATTTTCAAGTGATTAGCCCCCGAATACCGCTCATTTTTGAGAAAGTTGCCATAATTCAAATTACGACTACAATAAACAGACTTGAGATAATTTACTCATTCAAGTTTCACAAGAAGCAGTCAAGTCTTTTCTTTCGAATAATCAAGTTACATTCATATAAACAACTTATACCCCATTCATGTAGATCTGTGTCTCAATGAAGGTAGTTTAGAAAAAATCCAATTTTGAAAAAATTGTTATTTGCTGAAACAAAGTTAGACTTGCACCATAAAAATTGTTAAATATACAAATTTCGACTAAAATTTTATATTTATTACATACAAAACACAGTTATGAGTGTTATTTAAATAATTATATAAAGTTAGTCATGAAAATGATTTCATGAAACTCTAATTTTGAACTTTTTGGCACGAGTATTATCCTTCAAACCAATAATCACACCGAATACTCTAAATAAATTGTCATAAACATGTTTCAAATAAAAGAATTATATTCAATAACTCTGTTTTTGACAGACTTCATAGACAGTTCTAAGAATCAATATAATTCTATTGTAAGTGAATGATAACTTTAGGTTGACTACGGCTGGCAGCCTAAAAGTGCATTTTCATTCGAGCATAACGATTCAAATTTACAAAATTAAAAAAACAATAAAAACTTTTAAACATCAACATTAATGTTTTTATTGAATTTATTTAGTTTTTTTAATGTTTTACCATTTCTGAATCTGCATATTTACTTCTGGATTTGAAAAAATTGATCGCGAATGATTAAACTTAAATTCACTTTTATGATTTGCGGTTTAGTTAGATACCGGTATCGGTTTAGTAATTTGGCTATGATTTTTGCCAGAAATATCATTAAGGCTATTTGAAGTTTTTGTTATTGGCCAGAAATTTCTCTTTTGAACTAATAAATATTTTTTTCCATAACTTAAAAATAACCGTACATTGAATTAGTAAACTTCCAAGGCGAGATAACTCGCGTTGGTAGCCTCACTATGATATAATATATCATAGTGAGGCTACCAACGCGAGTTGGCTACCATTCACGAAGTAACTCGTGAAATATTATTTCACGAGTTACTTCGTGAATGGTTGTGAATAAGTGAATATTTAAACTAACACAGTGTGATAACGCTACACTACTTTTTATTTGTTTATGGCTAGTTATTTTGTGTTAAATCATGAATTAAAAGTCTAAAAGCAGTGTATTTAAATTGACAGAGATGTTGACAACAGGTAAACTGCAGTCAGGGCTGTGAAAGGAACCGATAGGTTAAAATTTCAAATTTTTAAAGGTAATAAAAATCTTAAATTCATTAGCTGTTAAAAAGTTATTTTTCGTTAAAAGAAAACTCGCCCCGAAACACTAAGATCTCGTTATCAAAAGGAAACTTGTTAAGACCTAAAATTGTCAGGCTCTGTCATATCTCCCTTATAAAATCATTATTAAAATATTAATCTATCATATATAGAATGAGTTTTTGTTTTTTAAGACAGTATGAAATGAGGCTAGTTTCCTCAATTAATTTACCAACAAAAAAATTTCCAAAGCTGATTTAGTTTCGCTATATAACTGTTAATCAAATTCACAGCAATAACTATATAATCCAGTTAGTTACAAGCCAAGATTAGCATCAATGATGTGAATAACACTCACGTTTTGCTCCATCACAGTTTCTTCTAAATTTAAAATTGCAACAATCGCAAAAGTTATCACTGCAACACTCGCATCCACTTGTCATTTCAGACATTGTTTTCTGCAACAACAGCATAACATCATTAATATTATTAATCAAGATTAGGAAAGTTACATTGAGTTTGTTTTTTGTCAGCGCAGTTATAAAAGAGTTAGGAGGTTGTGATCCGAAACCATTCAAAAAGCTTTTGTAAAAGAGCAAATCAGTAATACTTACAGTTAATTTGAGGCAGCGAGAATAGGACAGCAAATAGAATAGTACAGTGAATACAGTATAGGCTGTAAATTAGACAACAAATAGTCAGCGAAGAAGACTGTTAAAACAGAGTATTAACTTTAGTACTATCAGGAGCAACGACAACTGCTAGCAAACTGATATGTAATGCCAGAATATTCTGTGACATCACCAGTTTACGTAGATTTCCTTGCATATAGTTTGTGCATTCTTGACACTTTGGAACACACCTAATTTCCACATTCCACAAGGCTGCAATAAAACCAGTTTTTACCAGTTTTTAAAACCTTCCATTAATTTTAACATAACATTTTTTGGATAACAATTATACTTCCTGATGTGAAATTGCATACATCACATCTAGCAAATATCATGTACAATGTATGTTTGGCTGAAGTTTATAAAATAAATCTAGCAGCAAACAAGGTTTTGCTTTAGCATGGTGAATTATGGGATGCGCAAGTTTCTATTGATTCTTAGCAATGCATAGTTTACAAAAGACGAGGACTGTGGAAGGTGTAGATACTACTCATACCTGTTGACTTTAGTCATTGTGTCACTTCAACAGCTGTGAAGTAGAACCACGGAACTTAAGAGAAGGCAACTGTTGTAAAGACTACAGCAATGAGCATTAGAATAAATTACTCTTATAAGCAGCGCTTCCAAATGTTACATTATAAAAGCACGTACATTTGCTCAATTAACTTGAACCATACACAACGCATGTTATTTATCGATATTCATAGACTTGCCCTCCTTGTCAACGTTTATTTTATTTTAGCCAGGAAAGTATTTCTCTACTAGCGCAGACGAGAGTTTTGTGAAAAGTTTTAACGACTTGCGTATGATATTATTACTAACATTATTTGTTGCTGTTTGTTATTCATCTCCTATTATCACAAAGTATTACTTGTTTATATTGATGAGCAGACAACTCCTACCGCTGTTGTACTAACGTCTTATGCATAGTCTAAATAATATAATACTCTCATTGACCTGGTAACCCCTAAGTAAATTTTATAGTTAATTTCCATGTCAATCGATAGTAACATCTGTGACAGAACACATTCATTTCACTGATAAGTGGTGAGACTTTAATATATTAATACATGAGCCTACATAAAAACGACATACGCCATAGCTTCCGTAGAGTGCAGACAAATCTCAAACCACATTATACTAAAATTTCTAAACTAAAACTAAACTAAAAAATTTAAACGTCAACAGAAAAGTGTCCCAATTTTTGAAGGAAAACTTTTCTATAGCTCAAAAAGAAAAAAATAGTTTCTTGAAAACTTTGAAGAAATATCAAAAAAGTAAAACAAACAATACAACAAAGGAGACGAGGAGGAAATTAATCTGTTTTAAACTGACGCTAAAAGGTGACATAGCAAAGGAAATACCAGCAGGTAGCCAGAACAAAAAAGGAAAGACATAACCAATAGAAAATATGGAATTAGAGAAACAGCAGTGCAAAAGTTACTAAAAAAGCATATGTTGAAGATAACCTGCAATGTATTTGCATTAAAAATGAACTTACAAAATCTTAGTAGATGTCATCAAAAAATAAATATTGTGTTATGATTTGCAACTGTTATCAATTCTTTAGGTAAGTTGACTGCTAGTGTGTTGTAAGATTGGAATCGACTCAACTTGATCGGTTTATAACAGTCATGCTTTTTGTCAACGAAAAGCAGCTTTGCATGCTTTTCTAGACTTGCCCTCCTTATCAATATGTAGTTAATTTTATCTAGGAAAGTATTTCTCGACTAGTGCAAACTTGCGCTATTCTGCGCAGCTTTGCATGCAAGCATTAAAAAAAGAGCTTTGTATGCTTTTTTATTTTAACCACTTTTTCTTCTTTCATAGACAATTTTTTTATCTACTTCAACCTTGACGATGTTCATGCCATAGAAATAGCCTTGCTAACACAAGAACTTTTAAAACTCACAAACAATATGCATGCACGGAAATCACGACAACTGAAGTACTCTTCTACAACCCAAAAGCAAAGAAAGCATTAAGCATGTGCATTTACCTATTCCATTGTACTGCTCAAATATTTTTTCATATTTTTTCATTTTATTTTTTAAATATATATTTCATATTTTTTCAGAAAGCCTTCAGAAAGGTTTTAGACTTTAGGGTTGGAGTCGAAGATTACTCCAATTGGTTTGTCACGACACAACAATTCAACTGAGTTAAGTGCGCACTAATTTTACAGAGGTGCTAATATTATATAAACAAAGCATTATATTATCATAACTCAATTAATCACAGATGGAAACATACTCAAATAGTTTATAACTGTCTACAATATAAGTAGCAAAAACTTCATCAAAACATAATTTCCCAAACCATTTGAGAAAAACCATATCCTAAACCTACATGCATCGGCTACCGGCCAACCATTTACAGTTTTAAAGGAATTATCATGAGTAGATTTTCTGTTTTACATGATAGGACAACTCGCAAAAAAAAACGCTACATGGAATGCTTAAATTAGGTAACACCTCAATGAAAAGCCCCAAACTACCCAAGAATAATGTTCTTCATTTTCACAACAGATAAAATCAAGTGTATTCATAGCTATCTTAACATTATCCAACAGTTTCATTCAACTGCAGTCATAAACACGATGACAATATCTTACTGTTACATTCAACTGTACTCCTCCGCACCATGGCAAAATCCTACTGTTTTGATCCACTGTACTCATAAATACCATGACAATACTCTACTGTTTTATTCAACTGTCTTCATAGGTACTGTTACATTTCTGTATAAATTTTAGCACAAGCTATAACAAATCTGGTTTGTTTCTTTATTGCTCTCTATAATAAATGCGGTTTATTCACTCTCATAGTAAGTAATCAGTTAACATGTAAATACAACAATTTAAGTACAACAAGAATAATAGTTACTTGTATGAATAACATCACAAGCTATAAGAAATATGGTTTTCGTTCACTCTCATAGTATGTAATGAACTGTTGCTTTCAAAAACTAGTTTATATAATCACTAGCTATGGCTATTTAATAAATAGCTAAGCAAGAGCATAACTTGTATTAGATAGGTAGCGCAAAGTTATCTTCACCCAAGCTTGTTTATGACAATACATCAGGTGCCATGACATTATCCTACTGTTACATTTGACTGTACTCATAGATACCATGATAATATTGTACTGGTACATTCAACTGTTGCAGTACTCATAGATATACCGTGACTATCCTACTTTTACATTTATTTGTTTTCATAGATCCCATGACAATATTCTACTGTTTTGGTCAACTGTACCGATAGTTATCAATATCCTATAGGTGAGAATATCTTGCGGTTGTATTTAATAGTCAGTCAATTTCTCACTTGACAAGGAAAATAATTAGAGTTATTGATCCAAGCAAAATATGAGGCAAATTATTGAAAAAAATGAAGTGAGCAATTTTATGCTCTAATAACAAATGGTTGTAAAAATCATGGTATCTCTACAGATAAACATTTGACCTAATATTTGTAAAATTATATATGAAGGAGGGAGAGTGCAAGGCAAAGTGCATAACCAATCATCTTAGTAAATACCATGGTGTTGAGATAGTTATAAAGAAGTAGATGCAATGGTAGCTATACTGTAGTCACTGACATTAACATTGACATTCTTTTGCACTTTTCACATACTCAGCCATGACTCACAAAGATTGCTCATCTAACCACAAAGCTACGCAGTTCTTATACCTTTCCACCGCTCTTACCATATACTGTATGCCCTTTTTTCAATTACACACGCTAAATGATTTATTAATTAATATGCTGCACCAATGGGTTACGACACCAAAGATTTTTCACCTGATTCTGTGAAACTCGATGCTATTTCTCCTCGCCATTTTATGACAAATTTGTTTTCCTCCATACGACATCAATAAAACATTCTCTCAAAATTAAAGTTTGGTGATTGCTGTAGTAATTACAACAAAATGTTTATATGCTATTTGTCGAAATACCTCCAACAACACCGGAAATATATATACATGTGTGTTGCTCAATATCGCAGCTAATAACATAACATAGCTACACCACATAATTTTTCATTGTATCTGTATCAAACCAGACTATATTTAGGCACTACCTCCAACTGACTGATCACATTAACATTTGAACACCTCTACCCTTGTCTATTTTTCGCTCCTAATTCATATGAGCTGCACAAAAAAACCCTCATTAATGATTTGAAGTTTAAAGGTCACAATGG
Source organism: Watersipora subatra (assembly GCF_963576615.1). Taxonomy (NCBI): domain Eukaryota; kingdom Metazoa; phylum Bryozoa; class Gymnolaemata; order Cheilostomatida; family Watersiporidae; genus Watersipora; species Watersipora subatra. Next base: position 48,019,932 of record NC_088716.1, on the reverse strand, counting down.
TAATTGTTGTATATAATGAATGAAAATATTATTTTATACAAAGATTATGCTAGATAAAAACAGCTATTCTGTGCTAAATAGTACAGCTTATTTGCATATTTTTTGATGTTGTTTGGTTATCGTATAGTTATGCAGTGCAACAAAGAGTTAAGGTCAAAACACATTGTAGTAGGTAATAAAACACTAGAATATGTTTGTTGTATAAAAAGCAACAATCAGAACGCAGCTATCTGAACAAAAAATTCAAGTATTTTAATGAAATGTGATAGGTGGCTATAGGCGATAGGTGGCTATCAGATTTTGGCAGCGGAAATCTACCACTGCCAAAATAACATGCGATAGCACTTTCGTTTTTATTGTTTTATTCATGGTAAGTTTGGTTTGTGTATTAACGATGGCATACGAATTGTTTTCAATATGTAGGGCCTACTCATTAAATTATTTTTACTGCATACATAAATATGAATATAACGATAAATGTCATTGTTCGCTTGAAACACCGACTATGGTCGACACGGCCACTAATTACATGTAGCTCTTTCGGAGTCCTGGCAAAATCTATCTTCCTCGGAGTTTGTAAATTTGTAAATTTAAGTTTGTATATTAAACAGGCCCAAATTTTATGTAAATCTTTAGTATTTGAACATGGTACCATAAAATACAGATATTTTACTTGGAACAAACAGTCTTATTTATTAACCCAGATAACAAGGAGGCTATTGTAGCATTTGATAGATTATCGTTCTATAACATATAAATTCGCAGATTAATAGCATATTATTTAATAGCAACATTGTGGTAACCTGATCTTACAATTGATTGACACTCGTAAATCCTCTTCTATTGTACTTAAATAGCTAGTTTTGGCTGTAAACTGTAGCAAATATATCAATGAACTTTCAAGCAACATTGGTAAACAGAAGAATAAATTAAAAACAAGTCTTAAAAACCGAAACGAAATAAAGATTGAAAACTTAAAAAAAATTCAAAGCGCAACCCAGTCTGTAATATCATTGCAGGTTAACTGTAAGCAATAGATATCAACTGGTAGAGATATTTTTCGGTTTTTCAATGCATCCTTATTAAGACATTTTTGACAAGGTGAAGGTAAGTTAGCAGATTTATTGCATCCAGAGGGTCTAATATCGCTTCACCAGAAAAAAGATCGTAAACTATAGGCCACATTTGCTTCGCCCGTAATAGGGCTAAATTTAACTTGCGAGAGTTCTGACAAGCCATTTGAAAAATACACCTTCTATTTAAATGCCACCTTAAATAGACCGCCACTATAAAAAAGGGTTGAAAAATATAGCATCATGGTGTTCAATTAGAGGTTTTACGGTATCTTCTATCAGAAAATTGTTTTGGAGGTGTTCTCTGTTGCTAATAATATTGCCAAATTAGTCTTTAAAATTGTCTGACACACTTTATCTAAGCGGAAGAATTGTTTTATTTCTAGGAAACACATTCACATTGTCATTATCATTTATCATTTGCAATTGTATCCAATTAAAGTGGCCCATTTAGAAGCTGGAATATGTTTTGTCTTACTGAATAGATCTTGAATTTTTTATAAAAAGTTCAAGATCTATTCAGTAAGACAATATATAAACCATATAATAAATATTACGACTATGTTATAACTTGAAATATAATTCTTCGAAAATTTTATAGAGTTTTATTACAATAGCCGTTGACACTAAAGAATACAGGCTATATATTTATAGATCCTCAGTCTTTGTCAACATGTGGTTAAACAGAAACACGATGCTTTACAGGGTAGTACAAATAGTTTTACAAGCTCATGAGGAAATATACTAGTTGTTTTACATATTTACTGTATAGCTACAGAGATTACTCCTCTTTTAGAAGGCTTTGTAAACTCTGACATTCACAGCAACGAAAACTGATACCAATGAATAAAATCTTGCGCAACAAAACTGTAATGACACCACCTTGTGGTAGCCTAATATATTTAAGTTTCAACCATTTCTGCTGCCTTGAAAGATTGACAGCATGAGAGAGCAGGAATGAGTCATTCTTTTCTGTCAGTCTTGCAATATATTCCAATACTGAAACTTTAACAAATTTGATGATTTGTCAAGAATTCTGCACACTGAACCATCTCTATTAATCTTGGACAAGAAAAACTCATACAATGATGTTTCTAACTGACCCATCTCCAAACAGTCTATAGCTATCAAGGTCGTTATGTACACTGTATTATGTACATTAGGTCTCTTGTTCCCACCATATCTACCGATTGAGCAACTCGGATACCTAATACTACCAATTCGCACAATGAATATTACAATTAAAGATAATCGCTTTCCGTTGCTGTCTTACCTAAAAACCATCATTAATCATTGTTTATGTAACAGCTAATGTATTGTAAAACAGTCATTACTACATAATGCAATCAGGAGGCTATAGTTTCGTTTCAGGAAATTCACCAATCAGTAAGCAGAAAAATACTCAGGCAGATCTCCACATTAGCAGGCGGCAAATTTTACAACTTGGGCCTATCACAGGGCTTGACACAAAATCAGAAGTGGGGAGCTACTCAATGCTGATTGGTCATTTAAAAATACAGCGTTCGAATTGGTAAAGCCTGATTGGTTCAACTGATTTTAGCTTCAGCTTTGTCAGAACCTGTTGAAGCTGAAGTTGGTGTATTCACTGTTTTATTTCACACAAAAAATTGTGTTCATGTTTCAACCTAAAATGTGCTTTTCAATGCATTAACTCAGTTAAATGTATTTTCAATCGCTTGATTGCTAACCAATTGTCAAAGTATTTTTTCTGTTTTGTTGTGAAGGAAAATGGCTGTGTAATTAGCACCGATACATTAAAAGTCTATAATGAATAAAGGTCAGAAACAATAGTACTTAGGTTAATGTGAAGGTGGACTATAAATATATTTTATAGTAACGAAGTGATGAACGACGACAAACAAAAATGTAATATCGGCAGAGCCCAGTCGGTCAAAGTCAGTCCGTCAGTAGTCACATTGTCAGTCGTCGTTGCTTTGTTGGTCATAATGGTTTCTGTCTGTGTAAAGCTGTCCCTCATTGTAGTCGCAGTGGTTGTTTGAGTTGTCTCGTTCCACAAGTCGAGTCTAGGTCTCGTATTGGTCATAGAGTCGAGTTGAAATGGTTGTGGTATGGATAAAACGTATGCTTTGAAATTATGGTTTTTTGCGTAGTCTCTGTATAGTTCCATTGGGCTGGGCTCTGCCGCTGGTGGTGGATTTGAAGATGTTGATGGAGTGGCTGTCGATGATCGAGAATTAAAAGTTTTGGTAGATGATATCAATTCTTCGATGTGGCCTATCAAAGAAAATATGGTTGTGTATTGGTGCAGCTGCACTTGGTTTCAACTGATTAACTCATTTGCATGAGTTGCCATAATTCAAATTACTACTACAATACACAGACTTGAGATGATTTACTCATTCAAGTTTTACAAAAACCAGCCAAGTCTTCTATTCCAAATGATATTACATTTATATAGACAACTTATATTCAATTCATGTAGATCTGTGTCTCAAAAAAGGTAGTTTCAAAAAAGTTCCAATTTTGAAAAAATTGTTATTTGCTGAAACAAAGTTAGACTTGCACCATAAAAACTGCTAAGTATACAAAGTTTGACTAAAATAATATACTTATTACATACAAAACACAGTTATGAGTGTTATTTAAATAATTATATAAAGTTAGTCATAAAAATGAGTTCATGAAACCCTAATTTTGAACTTTTTGGCGTGAGTATCATCTTTCAAACCAATAATCACACCAAATACTCTAAATAAATTGTCATAAACATGTTTCAAATAATAAAATTATATTCAATAACTCTGTTTTTGACAGACTTTATAGACAGTTCTAAGAATCAATATAATTCTATTGTAAGTGAATGATAACTTTAGGCTGACTACGGCTGGCAGCCTAAAAGTGTATTTTTATTCGAACATAACGATTCAAATTTACAAAACTTGAAAAATAATAAAAACTTTGAAACATCAACATTAATGTTTTTATTTAATTCATGTAGTTTTTTTAATGTTTTACCATTTTTGAATCTGCATATTTACTTCTGGATTTGAAAAAATTGATCGCGAATGATAAAACTTAAAGTCACTTTTATGATTTGCGGTTTAGTTAGATACCGGTATCGGTTTAGTATTTTGGGTATGATTTTTGCCAGAAATATCATTGAGGCAAATTTTAAGTTTTTTGTTTTTGGCTTGAAAATTCTCTTTTGAACTAAAAGAAAATTTTCTTCCATAACTTAAAATTAATCGTACATGGAATTGGTAAACTTCCAAGGCGAGATAACCCGCGTTGGTAGCCTTACTATGATATATTTCACGAGTTACTTCGTGGGTGGTTGTGAATGAGTGAATATTTAGTCTAACACAGTGTGATAACTCTTTGCTACTTTTTATTAATTTATAATTAGTTACTTTGTTGTAAATCATGAATTAAAACTCTAAAAGCAGTGTATCAAAATTGACAGATTGAAAACAGGTAAACTGCAGTCAGGGCTGTGAAAAGAAGCCACAGGTTAAAATTGCAACTTTTGAAAGGTAATCAAAATGTTGAATTCATTAACTGTTAAGATGTTACATATTTTTTGTTAAAAGAAAACTCGCGCCGAAACACTAAGATCTCTTTGACAAAAGGAAACTTGTTAAGATTCAAAATTGTCAGGCTCTGTCATATCTCCCTTATAAAATCATTATTAAAATATTATTCTATCATATATATAAAAAAAAATTGTTTTTTAAAACAGTATTAAATGAGGCTAGTTTCTTTGCTTTAGTTAACGCAATTATTTTTTAAATTAAGTTTCCCTATATTACTGTTAGTCAAATGCACAGCAATAACTATATAATCCAGTTAATTACAAGCCATGATTAGCATCAATGATGTGAATAACACTCACGTTTTGCTCCATCACAGTTTCTTCTAAATTTAAAATTGCAGCAATCGCAAAAGTTATCACTGCAACACTTGCATCCACTTGTCATTTCAGACATTGTTTTCTTCAATAACAGCAAAACATAATTAATATTATTAATCAAGATTAGGAAAGTTACATTGAGTCTGTTTTTTGTCAGTGCAGTTTCAAAAAGAGTTAGGAGTTTGATATCTGAAACAATTCAAAAAGCTTTTGTAACATAGCAGGGATCGCTAAACATATTATGGAAGTGTTTACTTTTTCATATCCATTTCCATAAACATAAATATTTCCATAATTTTATGGAAATGTATATGGAAATTTTATTTTAGAAATATGGAAGTGTAATGGAAATAGAAATAATATCAAAATGAAATATGGAAATGTTATGGAAATGGAAATAATATGGAAATGAAATAGAGAAATGTTATGGAAATGGAAATAATTCGGAAATTAATTATGGATACGGTATGGAAACGGAAATAATATGGAAACGAATCATGGAAATGCTATGGAAATGGAAATAATGTGGAAATGAAATAGAGAAATGTTATGCAAATGGAAATAATAAGGAAGTGAATGATGGAAATTTTATGAAAATGGAAATAATATGGAAATGAATTATGGAAATGGAAATAAAATGAAAATTAATTATGGATATGGTATGGAATTAGAAATAATATCGAAACGAATTATGGAAATGCTATGGAAATGGAAATAATATGGAAATGAAATAGAGAAATGCTATGGAAATAGAAATAATATGGAAATTAATTATGGATATGGTATGAAAATGGAAATAATATGGAAACGAATCATGGAAATGCTATGGAAATGAAAATAATATGGAAATGAAATAGACAAATGTTATGGAAATGGAAATAATATGGAAATGAATTGTGGAAATGTTATGGAAATAATATAGAAATGAATTAAGGAAATTTTATAGAAATTGTGACATACACATAATCCATGTAACATAGCAACTTGGTAATACTTACAGTTAATTTAGGCAGCGAGAATAGGACATAAAATACAATATAGGCTGTAAACTGGACAGCAAATAGTCAGCAAAGAGGACTGTTAAAATAGAGTTATAACTTTAATACTATCTGGGGCAAGAGCAACTGCTAGCAAACTGATATATTGTGTGAATATGTGAATATTCTCTGACATCACCAGTTTACGTAGAATTCCTTGCATATAATTTGTGCATTCTTGTCACTTTGGAACACACCTAATATTCACATTTCACAAGGCTTCAATAAAACCAGTTTTTACCAGTTTTTAAAACCTTTCATAATTTTAACATAACATTTTTTGGATGACAATTATGCTTCCTGATGTGAAATTACATACATCACATCTAGCAAATGTCATGAACAATGTATGTTTGACTGAAGTTTATAAAATAAATCTAGCAGCAAACAAGGTTTTGCTTTAGCATGGTGAATTATGGGATGTGCAAGTTTCTATTGATTCTTAGCAATGTAAAGTTTACAAAAGACGAGGATTGTAGAAGATATAGATACTACTCATACTAGTTGACTCTAGTCATTGTGTCACTTCAATAGCTGTGAAGTGGAACCACAGAACATAAGAGAAGGCAACTGCCGTAAAGACTACAGCAATGACTGTTAGAATAAATTACTCTTGCAAGCAGCCCTTCAAAAAGTTACAATATAAAAACACATGCATATGCTCGAGTATCTCTGAACATACACATCACATGTTATTTACAGATATTCATAGACTTGCCCTTCTTATCGATGTTTATGTTATTTTACGTAGGAAAGTATTTCTCGACTTGCGCAGAAAAAAGTGTTGTGAAAATTTTAATGACTTGCGTATGATACTAATACTAAAGTTATTTGTTGTTGTTTGTTATTCATCACTTATCACAAAATATTGCATTTTTGTATGGATGAGCATATAATCCTACCGCTGTTGTACTAACGTCGTATGTTTAGACTAAATATTATAATACTCTAATTAACCTGATTATTACCAACTACACTTTATGACTACCTTCAATATCAATTGATGCTAACGTCTGTGAAAGAACACATTCATTTCATTGATAACAGTGATGAGACTTTAATATATGTGACCCAGGCAGTCAGAATGTACAATCGTGCTAAAACAACATTTTTGAGTTATTTACAGATTCAAAATCACCAATATCTGAGGATTTTAATGCAATCTAAATCTTTTAAATCGGATTATATATGCCCAGGTTATGCAAGATTTAGTAGAGAAGGTCTCACGATGAACTAAATCTGTTGTTTTGAGTTTAGGCAGGATAAGGTTGCCGATTCATGAATCGTAAATCATGGTATTTGTTTACAAATCAAAATGCCATAGCAACAGACCGCTTAATCTCAACCTATATTGATGAAACCTGGCATTCTACACATTAAAACCCTGAAAAAGATGATGGTCACATTTTTATTTAAATTTGATTGACGGTTGACCTTCCAAAGGTCAGGGTAAGGTCAGCAATATATGTGGCTAAAAGCTCACCTTCCTGGAGATTTACATTAAAAGGGTATGCTTCAAACTGGGCACTTCTCATCAAGCTATATTGCTATGACTGCATATAATGACAATCCCACGACTTATCAAAATGTTGGAAGTGTTTTTAAAATTGTCCATCTATACAGAAGGTCATGGTAAGGTCAACGAAAGGTGACCACAGAGGGCATCAAGATGCGGAAATATCAACCCAACTCATCAAGTGACCATTCAATCTAGAGCTATTTTTATGTAGTTTAACACTAACACATTGTAGCACAGAGTACACTGCAGAGATTTATTGTAGCCCATTCAACGGGTTTGCTTGTTATGTTAGTGGCAGTTTGTTCCAACACAACCATACCAAATGTGTCCTTCGGTAATCCTTGATACACAGTTTTAACGAGGCTTATTTGTTTAGATGACATAAAACTAGTGCAGAATTTCTTAAATTTGCATCCACTTACTAGTTTGATATCAACAGCTATAATGGGAAAGTTATCAGCAGTGATAGGCTGATCGTTATTCTCTGTAATTTAATTAATTAGGATGATCGCTGTTACTCTCCTAATCGTTAGCAGCCACATATTGCGTAAGCAGCTGTATTTCTGAGGTTTCCCTATTATCACAATCCTCATCATCGCTTTCACTATAATCTGAGGCAGCCTACTTAGATTCTAAGTAGAAATACTTAGAAATACATCTAAATTATTAGCGTCAACTAGCTGTAATTTGTGCGACGGTTCATTTTGTTTTAGCCTGAAGCGTTGAAACAGAAAATGGCCATATACACGCGCCCACCCGCAATTAGAGTTTATACTTAAGATCTTGGGTTATGGCAAATTCCATAGCAACCACCGATATGGGTAGATTTAAATGGCAATTCTGGCGTTATGATTGGTCAGACACAAAAATAAACAAGACCACGTGAAAGAGCAGGGTTGAATGCACTATAAACCACTGTTTACTAAAATAGTGACGGTGAGTCATATAATAGCATATAGCATGCGTTGCGCTCTATCGTGAACAATCCAATTACCGCACGATTGTACATTCTGACTGCCGGGGTCACATATTAATACATGAATGCAAAAACTACATATGGCACGGCTTCCGAAGAGTGCAGACAAGTTTTAGACCGCATGATACTAACAATGAAAAAGCGCAAAACCTAAAGGTCAACCAATAAGTGCCCAAATTTATGATAACTCATCAGAAATTTTTGAACTCCTGGAAAACCTCAAAGAGATATCCAGACACAAAAAATTTGTCAAAGAGTAAGTAAACCTCTGTTTTGAACTGGCACTGAAAAGCAATAGTTTCATTCAACTGTACTCCTAGGTGTAAAAACAATACCCTCCAGTTTCCTTCTACCGCACTCATGGTTAGCTTGACAATGTCCTACTGTTACACTCGACTGTACTGATAATTACTATGACAATATCATATTGTTTAGGTCAATTGTACCTATAGGTACCAATATTGTACAGGTCACAATATCCTACTGTTTTATTAAAAAGTCAGGAAATTTCACTCGACATCCCAAAAAATATAGTTATTGGTCCAAACACAATATGGAACAAAGTATTAAAAAATATGAAGAGAAAAATTTTATGCTCTAACCACAAAAGGTTGCAAAGATCATGGGTACTACTAAAGATAACAATTGACCAAAAATTTATCAGAATAGAATTAAAGAAAAGAAAGCGCAAGGTAGAAAGCGCAACAATCATCCAATAAGGCCACTACACAATTACCAAGTACGCGCAATGATACAAAACAACCAAAATATAGCTTACCCTTAAATCATACATGTATATGGGCTTTTGCGATTATGAAAGTTTATTGGAGGTGAATCTTTTGGGTTCCCATAGACTTATTCGACAAAAGCCTAGGTTTTTCGTTGGAACTGCTACTTTTTCGTTGACCCCGCAAAATACTTTAACGTGAAAAGGTAGTGGTGAAAATCTTGGCTAATGTTCTTGTAGGAAGGTTTCGTTATCCATGTAAAGTCTGTTGGACTGTTCTAGAAATATTGGCAGCGTGAAGAAATAACACACACGGACACACAAAAAGTAGCTACTAGTCATAAGGACCAGAACAACAGCAAAGTGACGGTGATCTAATCTGACACTGTATATTAATATTACTTCAGACTACAACGGATGACGGATAAACATCTACGTAAAATGCTATAGAAATTGCTTACAAAGACTAATGATCCAAATCTCTGAAAACATTGCGGGAACGTTAAATCATACAATTTTTTTGTCATATATTTCAATATATCAGAATCTTGGCTTTCGAATGAGCCATTGTTTGACATGGTGAGACAGACATTGGTTGGTGTTTATAGGATTTCCCCAAAGCTCCACCGCAAAAATTTTCAATGGTGAAAGCTCGAAAATTGTGACGTCACAATTTTCATATTCACTGTTGTGTGCTGTTACCGCTTATTTTATTGCTTACCGCTTATATTTATCAACTACGACAATGAGGCTAGTGGCAGGCAAAAGTAGGACAACTCAAGAGAACCAACAAAGATGACAAAGGAATCAGTGTCATTAGCTCTCCATGTAAAAACTATTTCTATGATAAACAACTCAGATTCCAAGCACCATACTATGTTTTCCTGATGATATTATGCACTAGCCCTCTCATTTTACTGTGATGTTGAGGGGCACGACTGAGACTAATTAATTTCAAGCATTGCGTCAGGCCTGTATTCCCTGGTTGCAAGTTGGAGCGGCCAATGTTAGGCGACTAGTTATGAGCATCTGAGGGTTTGGAGGGGACGGTGTCAGCCCCCCCCCCCCCAACAGGTTTCTTTTATGTAGGGCCTCAACCCGGCATCTCACGTAGTATTAAAGGGAAACTAAACACAATTTACTGATGAAGGCCAACTTTTACCCTATTTGTTTTGTGTAATTTACTAAATTTATCAAAATATAAATTATTTCTTACAACAGATAAATACTCAAAAATAATATTTTAAAAACAAAAAATGCCTGTGCATTCACATATAACTGAGTAAGATTCTATCGGAAAGTATAAACATTTTTTCTATTATTTGAGATTTGTTTGTTTTAGGTGATGTGACTGCCAAGACGTTTTCAGATTAAAATAGGCTAAACTTGACTGCAGTTGAAACACTCAGAAAAAAAAACATCTTTTTTTAGCGTTTCAACAAAGATCAATTTTGCCGATTTTATTTTAAGTTCATCCGAAGGTTTCTACGCTTTCGTTGGGCCATTGCCAAGCTGATGTTTGCTAAAATTTGACATTTTGCAAACCTTTATAAAACTCATTAACAAAAATATTTTGCCGATGATGATAATACTGACGCCCAAGAACTATTAAAAGTTGACGTTTATCTTATGGCTTGGAATAAAGTGATATTCTACAGCGATAAAAACCGTTCCCGTTGGGCAAATAACTGTTCGAGTTAATGATGTTGAGGTCGAGTTATCTAAAGCAATTTATCATTGCGTGTGAACAGACCAAACAAATCCGTTCGAGTTAACCAAGTGTTCGTGATAAAATTTTACATTTTATCCGAGGGCGAGTTATCCGAATTTGACTGTACTTAGCCGTCAAAAATTTCTAAAAAGTTGGGGCGGCTCAGCCGGCCAGCTGCCCCAGGGAATACGGGCCTGAAAAGTGTTCTGTTCTGGAAAACTGTAACCAGATTTTAAAAAAGGCTTTGTAGCCAAGTTTCGTTTTGAATTAAAAATAGAATTAATTTGCATTTCGTATGATTGGTATGCAATCACGGGTAGGCACTCCGAGCGTTGCGATAGGCGACGGTGAGAAGAAAGAGAGAAGGGTATATTACAAAAAGCACACCATCTCATTCACTTTTAGAAATGCTCTCAATTGAAAATACAGTATACCTCAAATAACCTAAAATCCAAAAATTTTACCAATTAAAACACTCACCTCTTCTAACGATATACAACTTTCAAAAGACACTTTCGGGTGAAAACGAACGTTTAATGTAGACCTTTGAATATCAGGATTCGATATATAACGGCTACAGGACAAGCTTATGCAATGAACTTTTGACCTCCTCATTGGATTGGCCACAAACACGTATTTACCAAAATGCAAAGGCGTTGGGGTTTTCCCTTCAGTTCATCGACTCCGAGCCGTGTAGCCTCGTTGTGCTACACGGCTCTGCATCAACCAGAATGTCAAGATAAATATCATTGTATTGTTTTGACTCTATTTGCAATTCCCGATTGAGTAAGCATGGCTAGCGGCTAGAAAGTCTGTGAACTGGGAACTAGTTTTTGTTGTAACAAATTATTGCCACAAGTCTGACAGTTTTTGCCTTATAAGCGTGTAAGTGTTTCCTAAACGAGAATCGGAACATAGCGCTTTAACTTTGTCGTTATTGATCTTCTGTTCTTCAGTGACTGGGCCACAAATAAACCCTCATGCAAGATTAACTGCACACAATTGTGGTTGGAAGGACAGGTATTGGGTACTGCATCCATTTCCTCATTCGAGATGTTTGATAGCAAGCTGTCAGACTCTTCCAGCGCATCCAATGAGTCATAAGTGATCAATGAAGCGGAAGAAGAGTTGACTATGTTGCAACATTTACAGTCATCCACTATGCTTTTAGAACTCAAGCTAGATAGCTCACTCAAATTTTCTGCAGAGGGTGGTACAATGTGCTCAGGATGGAAGTTCCTGATGCATAGCCCGTTTGCAGTTCTAGCACGCCCCATACCTACAGCCAATTGTCCAGGCTTGAACATATTGTTGCAGCCTACTTCAACATTATCAAGTGTAATTCCTTGGGCTTTGTGGACTGACAACGCAAAAGCTAATAACAGAGGCAACTGTGATCTGCAGCCGCTAGTCATCTGACATGAAGGGTTGATTGAAGCTACGACCAAAACAATGTGATTATAAACTAAAAAAGCTAAACAACTGAGTCATGGGGTACCTTTACAGATCTTCTGCATGTTCTATATTTAGCAACACAACTGTCGTTTACCCAAATAATACTGCCTTACATAACTCACTACTAATATGAAGTGCAGCCATCCCGAAGTTGTTTAAAAACTCACTAGATAAACTTGTGAGGTTTGATAACAATGGGATCATCGTGACATTCAAACTTGACCTTAACACAAGTATCCTGCATAGCACCAATTAGAGGTGGAACGAGACAGGTTTTTTAAGTTCGAGACGAGACTCGAGACACTGTCTTGTAAAAATTCGAGACTCGAGACACGAGACAGTAAAATAATGAGCATTTGGTGATGATTTCACTACACAAGTACTAGCTACTTGGTATATATAAAGTTAATAAAACTATTTTTAAATTGAATTTTCGCCTGGTGTAAACGATTTAAATACAACATTTTAATAGCGATATGCATGTAGTTTTTGTAAACAAAAGTGACACAAACAGCACTAAAATACCGAAGTTATATATTCTAAGAATTTTGAGCTTGATTGATCATAATTATTATAAACATATTGCTTTGTACATGTATATTTTAACCATCTATTGAATAGTTCTTACTTTTTAATGTAATGAAACCGATAGCCGTCGCTCTACAAAGAAATACCGCAACTAAAAGAACACACGATAATACTTTCATTCTTATCGTTTCATTAATGTTAAGTGTTGTTTGTGTATTAACTGTAGTATGTGAATTATATCTAAATTGTACTCATGAAATTATATTAATTACTGTATACATGCACATGTATATTCTTATATTGAGCTAACAAAACGTCATTGTTAACCGAACACGGACTATGGTAGACACGGCCTTTCGTTCGTTTCTCCGTGTCTGGGCAAGTTTTACCCGCGATTGGTAGTATATACGTAAAAGAGGCCCGAATTTTATGAAGGGCAGTTGGTGTTTAGACACGATACGATAAAATACAGACATTTTACCCGCAAAAGTCTTATTTATTAAATTGGATTATCCGAAGAGTAATTAGATACGACCCGGTATCTGTTTTAAGGACACAGAACCGAACTAAAATATAACAGGGCCGTTGTCCGGACTACATGATTAGACTCAGTGGCCAACATAATCAATAGCAACAGGTAGTAACGGACCGGGTATAACTTTAAAGGCAGTTGCCCGCAATCCATTACAATATATGGAGTTGTCGCTACCGTAAGAAGCCATGTTTTAACAACCGTGCGCAGGCGCTTTAGTTCTATTTATTGTCTCGAGTTTGGCAATAGTTAAGTCGAGACGAGACCGATATGAGATGAGACAGGTCGATACTTGAGACGTCTCGTGTCTCGTTCCACCTCTAGCACCAATCTCTCCACATGAGCCATTTACTAATGACTCAGTCAAGTTGACGAGAAGAAGAACTGGCACTCACACACAATAGAACATGAGTCATTAGAATCTTCCAGAACAGTGGGTGTGGTTAACAACAATATAAGCATGGGGGTAGACAACTCTTAATAATATAGCATCCCCCTTCAAGCTCTAAACAAGAGTATAATGATTGAACTTACAACAAAAGTAAAATATAATAAACTGAATGAGAAATATGTAAGAACTGTTTGTTTGCTATGAGATACAAACAAATTGAATACTATCAATGATTGTCTTTGCTAATCATGACCAGTTGCCTTAAACTTTATTGGGGACTTTTGATTCTCGGAGATCTGCGTAGAGGTGCATTTGGCTTCATACTGACGACATCTGATCTGTTTCTGAGCATCATGGTTCTGCTTCATCCTTGACTTATATTGTTGATTTGATGCTATGAATCGGGCATGATCTGGTTGTTTGGGCAGCAAATCATCCGGATGAGTTACCACAGTGGTTCTAAGTTTCCTTCTCATCAACAACTCTGCAGGGGAGTACAGGCCAAACTGTGGTGAAAAACGGTAAGCCAGCAGTGCCAGATATAGGTCCTCTTCTTTAACCAGCATTTTCTTGATGGTTTGCACTCCTCTATCTGCAGCTTCATTTCCTCTATCTTTATAGTTGCATGTCTCTGTTCTGTCTCTGTCAGAGAACGACTTGCAGCAGCAACCAGCCTCCGACTTCCATCATCTTGAACTTGTGTGAGTGTAGCACCAAGACCCACTTTGCTTGCATCTGAGGTTATTACAGTTTCTTTCTTTACATCATATATAGCGAAAACAGGTGCATTAGCAAAAAAAATTTTCAGCTTCTGGAATGCTGACTCCTGAGGCTCTAACCACTGCCACGGCCCCTTGAGTAGCGCTCTCAACGGCTCTGTAATGTTGGCAAGCTCAGATGAAAATTTAGCATATTGGTTTACCATGCCCAGAAAACTTATAATACCATGAACATCAACAGGTCGGGGGAAATCCAATATTCCTTGCAGCCTTGGTCCTGCATGAATGCCCTGCTCATTAATCAGATGTTCAAGAAACTCAACAGATGGCACACTAAATTTGCATTTTGCCTTGTTTAAGATCATACCAGCATCAGCAATCTTGTCCAGAACTACCTGTAGTCGTTCATCATGTTGCTGTTGATCTTTTCCAAATACAAGCAAATCATCCATGTGTATGACAACACCTTTACAGTCTTCAAGGATTCTGTTCACCTCAGCAGAGAAGATTTCTGGGCTACTGGATAGGCCTTGTGGAAGTCAAAGATATCTAAACCGTCCTTTATGAGTGAGAAAAGTGGTTAGGTAATTGGAGTCTAAGCTAAGTGGAATCTGCCAAAAACCACTATTGGCATCTATTTCAGACAACACTGTTCCTCCATCTAACATAGCTAAACTCACATCCACTGATGCCATGGGATGAATTTCTCGTTGGATAAACCTGTTAAGCTCTGTGAAGTCAGATACAATTCTTATTTCCTCCTTATTAGCTTTCGGAACCACCACCATTGGAGCACGCCATGATGTAGGTTCATTAGGTCCAACCTTTTTGATGACTCCATCTGCTACCATCCTATCAAACGCTCTATCTGCTTTATCTCTCAGTGGAAATGATATCGGTCTGGGAACATGTATAGCATAAGGTACTGCTTTCTCTGCTTCTGTTTCATTTATATGAGTATCTTGTCTACACATAACTGCCCAGTGATTAAATTTTTGGCAACGTTTACACTGTGAACCATATGCAGGACATCTCTGACCCTTATTGTGATTCTTCCCACAATTTTCACATTTCTGCTTGGAAAATCCATGTTTTGCTGACTTGACAAGTTTCTCTCTACTAAACTGAGATACTGCATTGACATTTTCAGATTTTCCCTCAGCTTTTTGGTGCTTCCGTTTTCCTGACTTATCAGCAATTCTCAATGACTTGATCACATAGTCGAGAGACAACTTTTCATCTGATTCTCTCATAAGCTTGTCTCTCTCTTTTGTATTACCCAAGCCAAAAAGCAGTTTGTCTCGAATCAAGGAATCTCTTTGATCACCAAATTGACAACCCTCAGCCAACTGTCTCAGTTTTATCAAAAATACATCCACAGTGTCACCACCTTGACTGCTATTGTGAAACTTAAATCTACCCACTACAACACCTGGCCTGAGATTGCAATATTCATGAAATCTTTTGATAACATCATCCAACTTCCTCCCAGCAGCTCCCTCTTCTAGCTCTCCAGTATTGCCATCATCATCAGGTTGTGATTTGAACTCTATCTGCGAATAGACTTCTTTTACATCCTCACCCCCTGCATGCCTGAATAAGGCCAGCTTTTTCTTTTCAGCTGCCTTAGTAGTTCCAGTCAGGTCAATTGCCAAAAGGTAGTCACTGAAAGCCCTCTGCCAACAACGCCATTCACCAGACAAATCCTCACACCTTAAATCCAGCTGCTGAGGAGACAAAATTCCCTCCATAATGATTAATATATCACTGTTATACTGAAAGTTCCAAATATAATCTTGCTATCCACACATTTACTGCTGCCACCATGTTAGATTATTACAATTAGATAAGGAACACAGCTTGTCTAAATGCTCAACATTTAATAAGTGTCTTTCATAAGTCACACGCAATAGAACATGAGTCATTAGAATCTTCCAGAACAGTGGGTGTGGTTAACAACAATATAAGCATGGGGGTAGACAACTCTTAATAATACAACAGTAAGAAACTAGTTTTTGGTGTGGGCAATGGTATACAGATCCTCCAAGGATAGGCGGCGGGCATCATGTGGGCGGGGCTTTTGGGGGGCTGTAGATCATTAGTGTGGGTAGCGACGGAACTGTGCCGATACAAAGACCTTATTCCACATAGTTTGCTTGACATAATCACCGTAGACCAGTAGAATTGGTAGTCGGTACTAAGATGTTTACACAGAATTTAGAGGAAGCTAATACATCAAGTTTTTAATTTCCCTTGCTTGAGGCATTTGAGACATTGGTAATAATGTATATGTAGCTGGATTGAAAATCTTATTCTAGCCAACGTGAGCAAATACAAGATAAAATATATGCCAATAGAGCCGCGTAGGACTAGACTTTTATTACAATAGCCTATGTGAATACGAGAGATAGAGACAGGTTGTATCACGCGTTACATCATTTTGGTCAAGTCTAGGCATGTTTTTTTGGCTTGAGCGTTTTTACCACGATCAAATTTTTTCGATTTTAATCTTCAAATATCTTGACAATGAGATCGCCTAACACAACAAACAACATATCACTGATAGACAAAGAAAACGACTTTCTTTTAAAATCAACTCAAATTTGACGCAACCACATCTTTAACAAATTATTGTAAGCGCACAAACAGCCATAAATTCTCTTAATGCTAGTCTAATGAGGTGTTTTCACTTTTATGGCATATAATAACCATTAAGTTACAAACTTATGGTTATAACCATAAAGTTTATAACCATAAGTTTAACCAATCATTAAAAATACTATTGCGATAAGATATCTCCACTTCTGTTGTGGAAATATTATCACCAATTATAACAAAAGAACACGTCAGCTACTCAGTTATAAACAATGTCAACACCATTGCAACAATATGTCCTCAATTTGATGGTAAAATTATTATTACAGGTGTGTATAATATTTTAACCATTAGTTTGAGGACATTGGCAAAATATTATAAGTGAGATCATGGTCATAAAAACTTGCGTGCGTGTGCGTGTGCGTGAGCGTACACACATGCACTTGGAGGTTTCTATATATAGAGAAATAATAAATGCTTGGCACTAAATGCTGAGCCTAGAAGAACATATTAACTACAGTTAGTGTCAAGTTATAAGCTACCATGGATTCATTCACAGATTTTGGAAGGTTTGTAGAAGTCAAATGCCATAAAAATAGTCTAAGATAACACTAAAAAAAGTAACAATGCAACAAACCTCGGTTTAACATTGAAATTTTGGAAAATAAGGAGAAAGGAATTATCTGTTTAAATTATTATAAAATTATCTGTTTACAAGCTAAAGTGCCAATTCAAAGTTCTAAAAAACCTGGCAAATAAGAAACCTTGTCAGGTTTTAAAGCTGAGCCACTGAGTTTGGTGTTTTATAATGCAAGATTTTAGGCATAAAAATTTAAATATAAAAATAAACCAAACTTGTAATTTCCTATTTTACTAGATACCTGCAAATACATCCATCAATCACGAGCGACCATTCTGCAAAAATTGCTGCAGTGCTATGGAACACTGGAAATTTTAAAATGCTGTTCATACTACCGTATTCTTGCAACTGTGTGTTAACGTTGTCTGTCTAGATTGTATATCTTCTTTTTGTTAAGGTAAGGCCACACGTATCGTGTAATTTCAACTAATCTGGGAAATTCCATTTGAACGAAATTTCTGACCTGCCACACGGAGTTTCCCCACCACGGATTCGTACGAAACTAACTTTCAACTAGCCAATCAGAATGCGGTGATAAATTAAAACCGATTCCGTTTCAATCATTTGCTTCAGTACAAACATGCGCAAAAGAAAACAACCTTCAACATTCAACTAACCTTTTCAACCGACCAATCAAACAACGATTCGTAGGAATTTCTCACGTTTCGTCCAATTCAGGATTCGTTCATCATGCGCAACCAACGATGAACGAATTCGTCCAAATGTCAATTCGTACAAATCGTTTCCTCCAAATTTTGCTGATTTCGTGAAAATTTTGTCTCGTGTGGTCCTACCTTAACTCATCATGAAGTAAAACACACACATAATCGCACATCAACAACATAATATATTCTGAGATACTGAATCAATATATAGTGTCAGCACTACTGCACAAGTATTAATTAGCATCAACGTCAATAAGTCATACTACGATAGTGTACATTCCCACCTGCACTCCCAGCAATGATATACAGCCCCCCCCCCCTATATTATTGCTGTATATCATTGCTCCGGGTGAGCAGAAAACTGTGTCCTTGCATGGCTAATTCGAGGTGGTGGGCATAACATAACGAGGTGGTGGCTAAACATTGGTGGGTATTCATACTGCAAAATGTTATATTGGCAAAATGTAATGTCATAATCTCGAAGTTGCTATACACCAGTCAGTGAAATTATATGAACCACCAAAATATATTTACATACACATATTGTTTTATTGTAACTGTATCAAAAACCTTCCAATCTTTAGCATGTAACAATTCTTGCATAAAGAATGATCATTAAATTTGATAGATTTTAATAATATTATACCTTACACTCTGTACAGTGAGTGTCAAGTGAATTGTATAAGAAGAAAGCTGCTAGTGACCAGGATAGGTGAAACACTAAATCAAGTAATAGTGTCTTTTGTTGTTATTGGACTTACTTTAGGATGAATATTGTTGTGGCTTTGAAAACACTCACACCTTTATATGCTTTTTCTCCAGTTTACAAATAGTTCAACCGAAGAGGCAGAAGAACTCTCGTTGATCAAACGCCTGTCTTTTAACAGTAACGCCCGTGACGAGTGGAAGGAGACGAGCCAATGAACTGAAGGGAAAATCCCAAAGCCTTTGCATTTTGGTAATTACGTGTTTGTAACCAATCCAACGACGAGGTCAAAAGTTCATTGCACAAGCATGTCGTGAACCCGTTATACCAATATTGAATCTCGATGTTTAAAGGTCTAGTATCCGCCCGAAAGTGTCTTTTTAAAGCTGTAGTATATCAGAAGAGGTGAGTGTTTCAAGTGGTAAAATTTTTGGTTTATAGGTTGTTTGAGCTATATTCTCAATTGAGAGCATTTCTAAAAGTGAATGAGATGCTGTGCTTTTTGTAATATACCCTTCTTTCTTTCTTCTCACCGTCGCCTATCGCAACGCTCGGTGTACCTGTATACGCAATGCTATGTTAAACATACTTTGTGCATAGGATCTGTTGTTCCAGTCTAGGTAAGACCCAGCCAAGAAAACTATTTCTTGGTTTTCAACAGCATTAGGTTGTTTCTTGATTATGTGTAATTATTTTCCTTAAGGCTTGTAGTTAC
Source organism: Watersipora subatra (assembly GCF_963576615.1). NCBI lineage: Eukaryota > Metazoa > Bryozoa > Gymnolaemata > Cheilostomatida > Watersiporidae > Watersipora > Watersipora subatra. The sequence continues at coordinate 48,000,051 of NC_088716.1, read as the reverse complement.
CCGAGTTCACAGGCTTTTATGGCAAATTTAGAGTTCTAGACTAGCGTATCTTCTACTTTCAACTAGCTAGTGTCAATCATACTCAAATAATTGGCTAGTTGCAAACAGAAAGTTCACAGCTTACTACCTAATAAAATTAGGGCCGATTAGTTATAAACATGCCTAAAGGCATGAAATTGTTTAAAGTTCTGATTTAAAATTGGTAGTAAATGAGTGATGTCGACAGAATTTGCAGTGGAGTATAGTCAACACTCTGAAATAGACATGATTAAGCTGCCTTGATTTATTAATATCGATATGTTAACAGCTTTTGACTTTAGGAACTTGTCTGAGATTAACAATAGATACAACAATATCACTAAAACATGTCAAAAACATTTACAAGCATGTGAATGTTTGTAAGCAAAGCAGACGTTATACGATTTAACTCAATATTGCTGCAACACGTTCATGGTAAATGTGCAATTCGTTGTTATTCGTAGAGAGAAATCATGGCAGCCCTACCCCTTCATCCTCTGTCTGGAGCTGCGACAGGGCAGTACTTTGTGAGTGATGATGGCTCTGTAAAGGTCGCTGCTCTTGTTATGAACAAGGATATCTTTCCGAAAGTACGAAGTGATTTGGAAGAATACAAATGGAATGACTCAGACTTCCTACTAGCTACCTTTTCTAAAAATGGTAAGGATGTCGGTTTGACATTTTGAGCGGAGCTCTAGCAGCATTTAGGGTTTAAACACATGATGCTTGAACCAGACAGAGAGTCATCATAGACTGACATAAATGCATTCTTCAATTTTTCTCCATCAACTCTTCCAATTTTTAAAGAATTTTGTTTATTCAACTAAAAAGCAATGTAAGTAACTTTTTGGGAATGGTGTGTGCCATTGCCCTTTTAGCAAAGGTCATGATCTAGAATATCTGAGGCAAGGGACTCTGAGATTTGAGGTTGATATCTAGGTGACACCGTCAAAATGGAAGTGGTTTTGTTATCAACAGCATATACGTGTTAATGTGAGGACCCAAAATCTTATGTTATTAGCTTCCTATGTTCTTAAGCTCACAGGCTTTTTTCTGCAAACGATTCTATATTTATGTCTACATTCTACTTGCAACCGGCGAGTATCATCTTACTACAAAAGTTGATAGCGTGCAGACGGAAAGTTCATAGTTCATCTATCTGATGAAGCCAAGGTCAAGCAACTATAGATACATTTAGGCCTACAAATGGGTCATTATGTCAAGGAATTTAAACTGATGTGTTTACAGAATTTGTAGTGAGATGAAACCAGTGTTTGAGAATATGATAAACATGAATAGTTTTGGATTACTAATGACAATGTCTTGTAGTGTACAGCATTTTGCCTTAAAGATAAACAAACAGAAAATTTTAGTAGATTTTATCAGAAAGTATCAGTATTTCTATTATTTGCGATTGTTTTTGAGGTTTGAGGTAGTTTGCCGGGATGTTTCAAGATTAAAAACGACAAAAATTGTTTGTGGTTCGAACGCTCAGAAGAAAAATACATGCATAATGATGTCACTAGCTGTTATCATTGATAGTTGATATCAACTATGGCTAATATCTTGCACAACATTTTGCTTTAAAAGCTTTTCCGTAATAGTATTAAAAACTGCAAGATTACTGAAGCATGTCTCATATTTAATAAAAAATGTTTTTTCATGTATATTACATAAAAAAAATGTTTCGGTCCAATGTAAATGATGTGCAGTAGACACTCCGACAACGTAAACATCCTATAGCCTAACGTAAATTTCGCATAACGTAATAAATTAATGCTAAGTTTTTATTTCGTATTACGTAAGAAATTCCATGTAACGTAAAGTATTGAACCGATGCAAGTTCTCAAATTCGAGTTAAATGGTAAAAAGAATCTCGTAGTTGTCATTAAAAATATCGCTTTCTTTCTTGCCATACTTGGAGAGAAACAGCACATACATTCATTTCTATCACATTATATTATAAACTAGTACCCTGACAGTTGAGTTCGTCGTGAGAGATTGTCTGGATGTCAATAAATCTCAGAATAAGTAGCAGCGCAATTATTCAAAACTACTTCAAGGCGGTCGAGTGGTACGGGTATTAGAGTATCGGTATACCAAGCTCAATGTCACGAGTTGAATAGAAAACTATTGTTTATCTTCACCTCTAACCCTGGCAGCGGATAGACAGACCATCGCTTGTATTTTCTTGTTATAGTAAAGATATATTTTTGTTTTACTTTATTTTTAACATATAAACTAGTTCTTTTTATTTGTGATTTGAAAATAGACCTTGCTGTCTAGAAAAAAATTCCAAAATTGACGTGAATTGACATTGAAGATGTGCATTCTCCTTAACTTATACAGAAACTAGCATAAACATGAACCATTAACTGAGAGAAAGTGGTAAGAAAAGGAAAAAAGTTGAAGATACAAACCAATAATACAGCAATTACTGTACGATCATTAGATTAAAAGGTTAAGTCTAGTTGTTATAGTTTTTAAAGGGCCAAAGAGGTGAGTTTGGGAAGATCTTGGAATGGATTAGGCAGTTCAAGTGTATTTTACTGTTCACGTAATATAAAATCCATTTAACATAAACATTTCTGGACTGCATTATTTTTGGTTTTCAACCATCTTACAAAAACCACATGTGATTTACAAACTGAAGTTCATGTCAGTATGTTGTATACTTAGGAACTCATTTCATGTGGGAAGCTATGATGATGTTACTCAAAGGTTCAGCTGATTACATCCAAGGGTCAAAAGCCCTTTTAATGATAGATACCTCTCCAGTCAGCCTCAGTATTAAACCATTCCCTTCACCACGAGTTCTCAACACTCACTACAGGACTGACGTCCTCCCAGCGGAGTACAGAAAAGCAAAGACTGTTGTAGGTAAGTGGTCTATCATCAATATATATCAATTATATATTTAGTAATAGTATTTTCACTTTTTGCTAACAGCATGTTTTGCACCAAAATTTTTGGACAGATCTACATGTAGATTGGATTAATACCTGTAGCTCATGACAGATCGCTCAAGACAGATAGTTCATGACAGATAGCTCATGACAGATAGCTCATGACAGATAGGTCTCAACAACGATTCCATTTTAATAGGCCTCGCATATTTTTTAATTTTTGTGGTAAAATGTTGTTTTTATCATTTTTTTCAACTACCACTTTACTACAAACATTATTATCTGTTTTCCAATTTTTTCTATATTTCTGTTTCTGACATGAAATATTATATGTTTGTAATAAAACAAGAAATCACAGAATCTTACAGAATCTTACAGAGGAATGATAAAAAAACGAATACATAAACAGGAATAGACCGCAATATATTTTAATAGAAGCACAAAATATTGTGAGCTAGAAATGACAAGATTCGACTTCTGAAACTAATTTACTTTATGGAATAATCATATTTTTTTTTTTTTACACATGCTGCCAGAAGTGGTCTAAAGACTTTTGTAAGTGCAATAAAAGATGCTGCTGGCTATCACCTACATAAATGCTTCACGTTTCCATAGCTAAACATCTGTATTATCACTTCTATGTTTGTAGTGATGAGAAACCCCAAAGACACGTGTGTTTCATTTTACTATCATTACAAGAGTATGGTAAGTATTTTCTTGATTGTCATTATCTAACACAACACTGTTACATTTTAGCAGAAGTAATAGTTCAGTACTAGCAATAGCCCTTATCTATCTTGATGTTGAGGGCATAAGGATAAGTTGATGCTGACGTTGATGGCATCATTTGATCTTGATTATATTAGCACTTCTAATCACAAGTGCCAAGGCCATGCTATAAATTACCTTCAGCATAAATATTCAAAATAAGATGCTTAGCTGTTAAATTAAATCAACAGGTTGATATGTAGTTTATAACTTTTCTAGTAACAATAGCAGGTAAAATACTGTTTTCTGCACGGCTGGATGCCTAAGATATTTTATATCCTTTCAGTATTAATTCATAAAATGTATTAACCACCAGTGGCTCATCTAGTCACAAACCATTGCAAAACATCTATATCTAAAGATAAAACTCTTTCAATTATTTTAGTTACATAGTACTGCACTACTGGCCGATAGTGACTCAAACCCATTTGACAAGCTAACACTGGCACAGTTTATGGAGTTTTTTATGGAGTTGGAGACTGCTGCATTTTTAGCATAACTAATCAATCATTTTTATCAAGTAACGTCACATATTGATATAATCATATATAACACGTATGTCACATAATTATATATGTCACATATATATAATCATATTGATCTATATGTTGCAGGTATAAAGTCAGCAGTTGTTAATTTAACTATATATTATTTTCAATATAAATTTTTAAAAATAAAAAGCTTAACAATGGAAAATCTTTTATCGTGTCAGTTTGACAGGCAATTTATTTTTACGAGTTTTGCTTATGCCATAACAATGTTTGTAAGAAAATAACAAGTTGTCCTTTTATGTGGATCATTGCATCCTTCACCAAAACTTGATAAACCAGAAATGATCCATTTTATCGCTTCCTGTCAAAAAAATTTTAATTCTAAAAACATATACTTATCTGATTACAGCCAATAGCAGTGTCAGACGGCGAGCTAAATCCTATTGAAAACATAACATTCGCTCAGTTTGTGGAGTTGTTTCTCCATGAAAAGAATATTTTCTTCGGGAGATACTTTGACTACATAGAATACATGTGGTCTCTCAAAGATGAACCAAACATACTTCTCGTTTTCTATGAGGACTTGAAAATGGTAAGTGATAGGTAAGGTAGAATGGCTGATAGATGTTGACCGCATGTTGTTCATTGTATGTATGCATTTGGTTTAGCTTCAAAATTAAATAATATCTGTCTAAACTTGAGCTTTAAACCCCTTAAAGTATGAATAAGAATATATAAAAGTTAGCCAAGTGTATGACATTCACTTGTCGAGCATGACTCATCACCAAGAGAAGGTATAAAATTAACAAGTGTTTAAAATAGGTCATATTTTGGTGTATTTTACTACGAGATGTATTTTACATATCATACGTATTGGTTTATTAAATTTTAGGCATGCAAGCGACAAAAGACTAATCATTATTTGCAGAAATGTTCAAACGAACACTTTTATAACCTTATTATGAATTATGAATAAAATCCAATAATCGTTCAAAATTAGTTAACTGAGATTTGTTTACAAAAAATTGCAGTCATGAGTTTGTGGTGCAGTAGTTTGCGGACATAATAATTTTGAGTTACAGCAAATGTACATTGCTTTTTATGAGGAAATGTGTAGCTAAAGCTTCTATGTGTTGACTAGCAGAATGCCCGGCGTTGCACGGGTATTAAAAATCAGCTTATAAACAATGAGAGGAATGTAGTTGCCTGTCACTTGCTATTAGCCTAGTACATTGCCAATGGCTAATTTGAGTAAGCTTCCTATTAAGAGCTAATTTCTTGCTCTCACAATTAAGCATGCATAAAATTACGCCACTACTCTCCATGGCGTTGTGCCATCACGTTGCATCATAGCGGAGACCGGTAGCATATTTGCACCTATAAAATGACATATATTGCCTATGAAACCATCAAGCTTGTGTGGCTGAATTGGTAAGGGATTAGCCTGGTGAACGGGAGGGTCTGAGATTGAATCTTCTGCAGGATAGGTTCTTTATTCCAAGATATTAATAGCTGTAGCTGGACAAGCAGACAAACTTTGAGGTGTATATATATATAGATATGCAACAATATAAACTGACAACTAAATAAAAAAAATTATTTAATATCAACTAAAAATTACTTATCAACTGCTTGTTACATTGTTGGACCAATAAAGTTTTAGGTAGCTTTGCTAAAAAGTAAAGACTAGCTAAATGTGCATCATAACTAGAAGCTGTCTTCTCCTAATAATTTTTGACTGATTTAAGGTTACATTTTTACAGAATCCTCTCGATACCATCCAGAAAGTGAATGAGTTCATGGGTACCAACAGATCACCAGAACTAGTGAAAGAGATAGCTGAAGCTGTAAACTTTGAAAAGATGAAACTAGGAAAGACAACATTACCTCTATCTAAAGAATCAATGGAGATGCTAAAATCAATGGTAATATAAAAAACTTCATTGTGTAGAAGTAACAGCTTATAGAAGCCAGTTTTTGTATGAGATTACTTGAAGCTAGTGTTAGTTCAAGCTAGTTTTTAATCACATAACCGACCAATAGATTTTGTAAAGCAGGGCATCTCACCTTCACTATAGTTCTGCATTCTTTTACGGCGACTCCTTAACACTTTAGTTTTAAAAGAAATCGTACTTTGTACAAGTGCTTAACTTCTATTCACACAAGGAGTACACATCAACACCTTCATTATCATCATCATCATCATCATCATCATCATCATCAGAAATGTATCAAGACGAAGATGATTGTTCTACTGGTTATGGTCTTCAGAACATAGCTCTCCAGACTGGCTGATCTCCAGCAGTTTGTCGCCAAGATTATTAGCTTTATGTCTCGCCACATGTGGTTTCACTGTGCTACATCCTTAAACCAGAGTTGAGGTCATCCTCAAATTTTAGATTTTGAGCAAAGCTGTGAGTAGAAAAACCATTGAGATATATTGCCTGGTTCCTTCCTATGAACATCGTCGGTGCATCTCATATTCTTCTCTATCCCATCTATTTTTTTGTATATTTCTCTTTATTTGGGACTTGAACAATCTATAATATTTTTAAGCTCTTCACCTAGAACGCCTAATGTTTTTTCATCTATTGGTATGTCATGTCCATGGTTCAGCTCCATATAAGAAGGCAGGCAAAACAACAGCACGGTAAACTTTACCTTTGACTTTTGCTGACAAGAGGTGATTTTTTCAAAGTCTCTCCCTCATTTTAGCACAAGCTAAATCAGCCCTCTTCATGCAAAAAATGAGCTCACTGTCTAGCTGGTGTTGTTTAAAAGTATGACCCCAATACATGCAGAGTTTTCAAATTGGGATATGTTCTCCTTCTGTACATGGATGACAGCGAGTGTTCAAGTAACTGTGAGATTCTTAACTGGTTGAAAGAGGCAATCTGTCTTTCTAATTGTAATTTCTCAGCTGACATTTTCCGTAGCCAAGACAAATCTGTTAGTTGGTTTTGCATGCTCCTGGAGTCATAAGCAATCAGGCAGTAGGCATCAGCTAATAACATTTCCCCTATGATCTTCTGGCATGTTTTCCCTCAAGCCTTCAAATGTGCAACATTGAACAAGTCTGCATTGTGTCTGGTCTGAATAAAAAAGCTGCACATGCTGTTTTTAGAGGCTGCTTCCAACATAGCCAAAAGGTAGAGCGAAAAGAGCATATGTTCAGAACACATCTTTGCTTTACGCCATTGGCAACCTTAACATCTTTATAATGGTTCCCTCTCTGTGCTATAAGGGCTTTCATGCCTTCATGCAGTGAGCATTGGTGCAATGTGTTTATTGATACACTAGTATATCAGATAGTATCATTCTAGCAATAGAGAGCAATGATTTATCTAGTAAACATTCTATATATTAAATACTGGCACTATATCAATATCTCTCAAGTTCTGGAGCACATTCTTATCTGACCCAACCTTAAAAATCAGCTGATGTGAGTTTACTATTGTCTCTGCCCAGTTTATTTTCAGATTTCTGACAGAATACTACATTTTCATGAAGCTCAGAATTTTTTGTGTTACATATATTATATCTACTATCTCTTTCAGGTTTTGGGCTCAGACAAAGATGAGTATTTAGGTCTCTCTTCAATGGTATCAAATTCTCACTCATTAATCTTGAGAAATTGAGAAGTTAATCAAAATGATCTGCAAATTGCTTCAGGATCTTTGATCTGTTTTGTAGTAGAAGATTAGTATTATGGTAGAGTTGAATCTAGACCTAAAGCTGTATATAGACCTAAAGTTGTAAGCTGGGTAGTTCCAACTAATAGCTCTAGGTCTAGATCCGACTTCTGCATAGAAATCACCAGTGACAACCACTTCATTTTTTCCTGAGACCATAAAAAGAACTTCTCGCAATTGGATGTGCAATTATTCCTTGTCATCTAGATCTATCGTTGTTAACACTTGGAATTGTAGCAAAAATATCTTGGGGCAAATATATCATCCTTATCCTATCACTATTAGGTGAAGAATCCTCCTTTATTTACCAAATTAGTGAGTTTTTAATAACAAAGCCAACTCCGAATTCTCTTCATTCTTGTTCCTTTTTGCTATTAAAAAAGCGTATATCCGTGATGCACTAATTTTGTATAACACTGTAGACAGGCCTCACTGATGGGAGTTATTTTTATGCTGTATACATGTATACCCAGTTTTCTCACGATGAGAGCTGTTTGTCACTCAAGTGTACTTGCTCCAGTTCTAGCAAACAGAGCTCTCATATTCTTTTCTGCAAGAATAATTTGTTCCTGCATCCTAGCTTACTTTTCGCTGCAGCATGAAATGGGAAATGATTAGTGTAAACATTGTTTGTTCGGGCAGGCATGGTAAGTTCGTCTTCTAATCATATTTACCATAAAAATGCATGCAATAGCTGTCTCTAATATGGCTGTAAGTAAAACTAGTTATCGCTCTCTTAGATTCAATCTCTCAGCATACAATGGACTATAGTGTAGCAGGCAAGGTAGGCTTCAGTGGTTGATCAGAGGATCAGTTTGTCGATTTCTGTCGCCAGGTTACCACACCTTTTGCGAAGTGGCCTACCTCAAGCCTTGATATGGATGCAATATTTGTTTGGTCAGTATAGACAGATCACCCACCGTACCTAATGAAATTCAATGGGTGGCCCTCTAAGTTGCCAGCATCTCCACCGAAGACAGGTTGTACTGAGCTATACATTTGCCAGTAGAATGAGCTGCACCTGACCTGTTTAGCAACAGCAACTGTTTAACATCGCAAAAACACTTTCCATAGTACTTACTATCATCTATGACGGCCTATGTCTGATGAGTTACTGTGACAGTACTTTTTTGTTTCTAAAGACAGTGTTTTAACTCAATGGTACTGTACTGACACATCAACATTGATAATAAGCTAAATTCTTTTCTGTACCTTTTGATGTCTTCAACATTTCTATACACTTGCTTGTTTTTTGTTCAAGGTTGGACCTGAAAACCTTGAAGAGACTCATACAAAACTTAAGAAAGCAACTGCACGAATTTACAGAAAAGGTAATATACGATTAATGGTTTGTTACTGATTCTAAAATCCCATAAACTGAACCTCATAACATTGTGGGTTGTATAGTCTTAAGTGTACGATACAATAAAGTGTTGTTCCTTTAGTATTTGACAATTGGTGTTTCGGTGCATCACCGTAGTTAGTGAAATTATTTTCTTGCATTTAAACTTGTTACATTGTAACCTATTCAATTATAATCTAACAATACATATTAGACTACAACTTATTGATATAATGAGAGCATTTAAAGGATGTGCAAAATCAACAATTAATTACATTCTAGATAAAATTCAGCTTAAAACTGTCATTATAACAGATCTAAGGGGTGATGACGACATAGTGCTACTCGTCAATGTACGATAGATTATTAAAATTTGAATAGCAATGAATGTTTAAATTAGCCTGTTGGTGACAGTTTTACGTCACGTAAAATAGGAAATCTTTAAAGATTCTACTAAAATAACATTTAAAAATTTGTGTTAATTTTCAATCAGTTGTAATTTGGTGTTCAGTTACAATTTAGTTACCATAAATAAGATTTTTTTGTCTAAGTTAGAATGTATATCTTTTAGTTTGTACATAAGCTGACTAATGGGAACATTTTTAAGTTGACTATGCTAAATTAAAATTAATTTTATAAATAAATACTGAATAATGCTTCCTGCTACCTATTTGACACAATTTTTTCATTTGCAGTTAAGCATTTTTCACTTTTTTGTAGCCTAATCTGTAAAGTTTTGCAATAAGTTAAATCATTTATTACTGGAATGACAGATATCGAGAACAATAAAGTTGGGCTTATAACCTTTATTTGTTGCATAAGTATAATATAATAAGACTAGTAGAGTTCAATTATCTTTATCTTTGCACATTGACCTGTTAGGCATGTACAAGTTTGATTCACTTAAGTTTTAAAAGACATTCTAAACTTAGCACACTTATTATCAGCCATATTATCTTGAGATCATCGATTAATCTGCTATAAATCTTTCCGGATTACGTTTGTATGTTATTATTATGCCATTACATTGTGTCTGCATTTTATAGGCGTCATTGGAGACTGGAAAAACTATTTCACTGTTGCGCAGAATGAAATGTTTGACAACTTTCTGGCAGACTGGGAAGGTGGTAAAGATATACCATTCGTGTACACCCAGAAATAGATTATTTTATCAAAAACAATTCACCATTAACTAGACGATGCGGTCGTTCACTTTCCATGATTAACAAAAAAATTCAAAAATTTTAAAGTTTTTTACTGACTCGCTTTTAAAATCCATTGTGCTGCTGTTCCAAGTACTAGACATTATTTTGATTTATTTTGGTACTTTTTAGTAAATTCGTCAAATATATTTATATGAAATACGAATAGCTATGATTTTAATTCTATAAATTTATGTATTATTTATCATATATTATGCTTATTGTGAAATTTCAATGTTATTGTGGACTTGTAATGCAAATTAAACCAGCAATTGATAGCAAGGTTATTGAATGCACTGGAGTATACACTTGATTGTTAACAGTGAGCGATAAACTTTGTACTACAGACCACAGATTGTATTGTCTGATGACAACAGATAATATCTTGTAAACTAAAGGCCAAAGAGTACAAATTAAATATACTAATTGTGATTTTATTCTAAGCAGTCCTCACAAAAATTTATGGAGTGTAAAATTTTACCATTGTGTGTACAAATCTACCTCAAGTGATTTCTGAATATTAACTTTTATTGCTATAAACCACAAAGCGTCAATTCACCTGAGGCTTCAGAAATGTCATGGGTAACTCAAAAGATTTCATTCCAAAGTCTAAATCTGTACACATGAATCATTTCAGTGTTTGTTTGTTTATCTATTAATACAGCAAACAAAGCTAAGATGAGAAGTAAGAAATGTTTTTTAACAAACTGTTTAAGCTATGCTTCAAGTTATCAAACATTTCTCTTACGCATTAGCCGAACACACACAGAAATAAACAAACACCTTCATTTAAAAGTTAGAATGATAAATGTTGTAACGTTGACTGAAGATAAATGTTTTGTGCAAAAACTTTTTTATTACCCAGGAAACGGCGGGCATTCAGTAGTACATTATAAGTTTTAAACAGGATTACCTGATTGTCTTGCATACAGACAATCAAGAATACCTGATTGTTTGTATGTCCTAGGATGGCTCTACGACACAAGATAGATCCTGTGTCTGTATGACACAGGATGAATCCTGTGTCTGTATGAGACATGACACATGCGTCTGTGTCTTGCATAAAATACAATATCTTAGGTAATGAAAAATTATGCCATATTTTTCTACTGCTATACAATACAACATTTTCTAGACTAAAATGATGTTATAAACTATATCTAAATATACTAAATAAAGTGTTGTAAATAATTGTCTCGCTGATGACTGGTTGCTGATCTGGTGCATGCTGACTGCTACTTCGCTTCGACAAGTCATAAATCTAGCTGGCTCCTTTAATATTGGTGATATACCACTCCTTGTGCTTGACACTCGGCAGAGTTGTTTGCTTCACTGAATAGCCATTAGTAATTGTTGTAGCAAGTAGTCTCTTTCATATTAAGTGGTGTTGGTCAATAATAATCATGATTTAGTAGCAATTTTGCGCTGTTTTTCATTCATAAGCTTTTCATTATAATGATCAGACAACTCCCAATCCAACTGATGTCCCATATATTCACATTGCATCAGCTTAAATGGTTGGACAACTCCAAGACTTGATATTTCTAGCATCATAGCAATTGCCCTAGATTTTCATGTTTGCTTGTTGATGTATCACAGTGCTTGCTGCAATGTTTTGCAGTAGTTGTGGTATTCCGTGATCCCACAGTTTATTATTTCTTTTGACTTATTGGTCATCTATCGTTTCAAACCCTGACAATTACCATGGCTTCTGCTACAGAAGTTCAACATTAGCCAGATCAGGCCATTAAGGTCCAAACAAACTAGACGATTTTATCGCAAGCGTCATGAGGAGGGTGGAGACATCGCTAGCGTGTGCCTAAACACACTTGAGCAATTCACTAGCAAATGTTATTGTGGGCACGCTCACAAACTGCCAATAATATTTCGTATCAATAGTTTCTTCAGAGTTGTTAATAAATTTAGATAAATCAATATGGCGCCGTCTAGGCATCAACGGAAGTTGCTATTGAACCTATATCACTTTTACGGATTGTACACTGCCTACACTACAAGAAGACATAAGAAAAAACGATTATTGTATTTTTGATCGTGATATTTTACGATTTCTATATATATTTCATTTTGTATATTTTTTATATTTAATATATTAAATATTTACCATTCTCAAGTTGGTCAACCTGCACAACGATTGACTCCAAATGTTGGTTTTCTAAACAGATTTTTTGAAATTTTTGTTTGTTATGGTGTACAGGACTAGAATTGCTTTTATTAAATTTATGAACAATTCAGTGTTTGTTCTGCAGATGTTTCAATCGTAATAAAATAGCAAATTGTCGCTGCTGTACGTTGGTGAACATCAATAAGAAATAATTACCTGCCATAAAATTGCATTCTGGTAAAAACCAACCAATCGAAATGCATCTCACTAGCGATAAAGTTGTGTCGAGAAAAGTTTAGCGTTACCGCTCTGCATGAGCTCGATGAGCGAGTTCTAGCGCAGATTAGCGCCACCCAGCGGGATATCACTCTAAATATCACCTAGTGTGTTTTCACCTTTACAGTATGACTTTTTGCAACCTCAGTTGCAGTTTAAAGATATGTTAATGTTAACGTTTTTATCTTCTTTGTTTTTACATAAATTTTTGGGTCAAGTCCGTTATGATTACCAATGGAGCGACCGACATAACATCACATCCAAGCCGCATAGACGGAAGAGAACAACTCCCTTCCAGTACAGCTGATGCATCAGGTGCAGTGCGTATTGTGACAAGCTGTTGTTTTGCTCGCTCCTCTCGACAGGGGACAACTTCGCAAAAAACAACAGTTTGTCAAGATAGGCTAGGCCTCAACAACCGGACCATGAACCAACAGATATTGCCGTAAGGAATCACATCAGCAGCCTTCAGTAAAGCAGCGGTTTGTTCAATTCAAGCTTGCAGAAAAATATTTTTAAGCGTTTAAAAGTGTTCTGTTCTGGAAAACTGTAACCAGATTTTAAAAAAGGCTTTGTAGCCAAGTTTAGTTTTGAATTAAAAATAGAATTAATTTGCATTTCGTATGATTGGTATGCAATCACGGGTAGGTACTCCGAGCATTGCGATAGGCGACGGTGAGAAAAAAGAGAGAAGGGTATATTATAAAAAGCACACCATCTCATTCGCTTTTAGAAATGCTCTCAATTGAAAATATATCCAAATAACCTAAAATCCAAAAATTTTACCAATTAAAACACTCACCTCTTCTAACAATATACAACTTTCAAAAGACACTTTCGGGCGAAAACGAACGTTTAATGTAGACCTTTGAATATCAGGATTCGATAGATAACGGCTACAGGACAAGCTTATGCAATGAACTTTTGACCTCGTCGTTGAATAGGCCACAAACACGTATTTACCAAAATGCAAAGGTTTTGAGGTTTTCCCTTCAGTTCAGCGACTCCGAGCTGTGTAGCCCCGTTGTGCTAAACGGCTCTGCATCAACCAGAATGTCAAGATAAATATCATTGTAATGTTTTAACTCTATTTGCAATTTCCCGATTGAGTAAGCAAAGTCTAGAAAGTCAGCTAGAAAGTCTGTGAGCTGGTAACTAGATTTTGTTGTAACAAATTGTTGCCACAAGTCTGATAGCTTTTGCTTTATAAGCGTGTAAGTGTTTCCTAAACAAGAATTGGAACATAGCGCTTTAACTTTGTCATTATAGATCTTTTGTTCCTCAGTGACTGGGTCCACAAATAAATCCTCATGCAAGGTTACCTGCGCACAATTGTGGTTGGAAGGACAGGCGTTGGGTACTGCATCCATTTCCTCATTTGAGCTATTTGATAGCACACCGTCAGACTCTTCCAGCGCATCCAATGAGTCATAAGTGATCAATGAAGCGGAAGAAGAGATGACCATGTTGCAGCATTTACAGTCATTCACTATGCTTTTAGAACTCATGCTAGATAGCTGGCTCAAATTGTCTGCAGAGGGTGATACAATGTGTTCAGGATGGAGGTTCCTGATGCATAGCCCATTTGCAGTTCTAGCACGCCCTATAGCTACAGCCAGTTGACCAGACTTGAACATATTGTTGCAGCCTACTTCAATATTATCAACCGCAATTTCTTGGGCTTTGTGGACTGTCAACGCAAACAAACGCTAATAACAGAGGCAACTGTGATCTGCAGCCGCTAGTCATCTGACGTGAGGGTTGAAGCTATGAACAAAACAAAGTTATTATAAACTAAAAAAGCTAAACAACTGAGTCATGGGGTACCTTTACAGATCTTCTGCATGGTCTATATTTAGCAACACAACTGTCGTTTACCCAAATAACGCTGCCTTACATAATTCACTACTGATATGAAGTGCAGCCATCTGAAGTTGTTTAAAAACTTACTAGATAAACTTGTGAGGTTTGATAACAATGGGATCATCGTGACATTCAAACTTGACCTTAAAACAAGTATCCTGCATGGCAACAATCTCTCCACATGAGCCATTTACTAATGACTCAGTCAAGTTGATGAGAAGAACTGGCACTCCTTTTTTCAGAAGAAGAATCTATAATGTATATATAGGACTATATAGTACCATAAATCCATGCATTGTTATTGTGCAATGCCACAGCACAGGCATATGATAAGCCAAATCAAGATGAATGCATATCAGTAATTGAAGGGCAGATTATTAATACATGCATTGATATTGCTGCAATGAGTAGTGCCTGTCGGCTGTCAGAAATAAAATGTGCAATTTCTTTCCGACTAGCTAATTGCATGATGAGTGTAATAATAACATGCCACTACCAACATAGCCAAGCAAGATCACTTACTTCAAGCAATGCAGAACAACAATTAAACAGAGAAATATATTATTATTCTACTGCTCTTATGAGAGCAGTAGAGCAGCTGTACCTCGTGGGACACCAGGCAATAAACGAGAGCTGTGGATAACACGTAGCACTATTCGGCAACTGAGAAAACAAAACCGACTATTCAAAACCTTTATTTTAACTAAAACTGATGAGTCTAGAACACGACTAAAACATCATTTTAAACATTGTAGAAAGCTGGTTGAAGCCGACTATAGAGGGTACATAAATAACCACATATGCAAAGAACTGACCAATGGCAACACAAAGCCGCTATTTAAGTACATTGAAAATAGACGGAAGATGCACAACACTATTAAAAGCATTGAGAACAGTGCAGATAACTCTCCCTTACAAATCGCAAATACCTATGCTGTTGCGTTCGCTTCAGTGTTTACTGAGAATAATGGCCAGTTCAGTCGCTGTCGGCCTAAATATAATGTTCTGGTTGCTAATGATTCCATCCAGTTTAATCCAAACGGTGTTCATAAAATGCTAATCAAATTAGATGCTAGAAAGGGTTCAGGGCCTGACGGCTTATCTGCTGCACTGCTCAAATTTTCTGCAGATGGAATATATCAAGTTTTGACAATAATTATGCAACATTCCTCCGACACCTCAACAGTTCTCTTTGACTGGCGAAATGCTCGGATAGAGCCTATTTTTAAAAATAAAGGTAGTAGAGAGTGTCCATTGAATTACAGACCCATTTCTTTGACCTCAATAACCTCAAAATTAATAAAACACATAATAGCACATGACATTCGTACAGATCTAGAGTCCAATAAAATTTTGCCAGAAAGACAACATGGATTTAGACCAAAACACATCTGCGACTCGCAGCTCCTAATAACAAAATCTGAATTGGTCAACAACTATAACAACAATGAACAAACAGACTTGATATCGCTGGACTTTTCAAATGCGTTCGATGTTGTTCCCTTTGCTAAATTGCTTTACAAACTAAAAATAGTAGGAATTAATGACAAGAATATCCAATGGATAGCAAACTGGCTTTATAATAGGCATATGACTGTGGTTGTTGAGGGTGTTGACTCAGACCCACGCCTTGTAACATCAGGAGTTCCTCAGGGTTCTGTGTTGGGGCCTCTTCTCTTTCTTATATACATTAATGACATGCCTAATGTAATCAAATATGCCCAACTTAGATTGTTTGCTGACGGCTCATTACTTTATCACAAAATTAAAAGTAAGCGAGATCAGTTACATCTTCAAGAAGATTTAAAAAACTTGGAGAAATGGTCAAAGACTGGCAGATGAACTTTAATGCCAGTAACTGTGAGCACTTGTCTATAGCAAGAACTAATCCCACTGTTGCAGTCTATTCATTAAATGGGAAAGACGTACAACAAGTAACATCCATAAGATACTTGGGTATTAATATAGACCAAAAACTAAATAATGATGAACAGGTTCAGTATGCAGCTAAAAAAGCAACCTCCACTTTACATATATTAATGCGGGCACTAAACAGAGCATCTAGCAGAACAAGGTCACAAGCTTTTAAATCTATCTGTAGGCCCATAATAGAATATGCTTCATGCGCATGGTTTCCTCATCAAGCAAGGCATATTAAAAAATTGGAGAGCATTAATAGAAAATCTGTCCGACGGGCATATAAGATCAAGTGGAAAGACTCAATTTCATTGAAAATGAAAGTTTTAAACTGGCATACTTTAGAAGACCGATGATCAGGAATAGATAGAAATATGCTCAATAGAATTTTTAGTAATAACATAGCCATTGATTTAAAGGACCATGTACTACATAGCAAAATGTGTAGAACTCGAACAGGGGTAATTAGAAAAGCAATATCTTGTGATGTGGCCAAATATTGCTACTTTAATCGCATTATGGCATTGATTGGATCTGAGCCCAATGCCTTGTCAGCAAGCACAGTCCCAGAGTAAAACTCTGATGACAATATTCTATTTACTATTTATTTGTTGGTTCTCTTGTCGCTTTGTAGAATTTGGTCGTTTTGTCATGATATCTATAGCACAACAATAATAATAATAACATAAATATTTGTAAATAAAAACAAATAAATAAAAAAGAAAAAAACAGCATTGACATTTACTTTATTCATTTTGTTCTTACTCCTTTGATCAAAGATACTAATTTTAACATTCACAATATAACAATTAACTAAAAAAAATTGAACGAGTTGATATCTCTATAATACACCCACACGGGAGTGAATGAGATAACCAAGTAGACTAGACTACTGCATTAAAATCTTACCGAATGAATATTCTACCCGAATTAATAAAACAAATTTTTCTAAAAGCCGATATACCGCTAGTATTTAATTAAGTAATATATCGAGAATAAAAGCAGATATCGTTTCACTGTAAAATGAATCTTATTTAAAACAAAATTCTCTACAAGATAAGTACAAAGTGAATTCTATTCTCGTACAATCTCCAACGTTTTATTTGCATTGAACGAACGAGGTGTGTTTTTCCTTGCCATGACGATAGCGATCTGGTTTTGCCGTTTTGAAAAATAATTAGAAATGGAATCGTTGAACCAAAAATTTTTTAAATGCACGTGATTGGCAACAAGGTTGTTTCACTGGAGACAAATGTTGATTAGTCTAGCTAATGTGTGGGCTTCGTAACGAAAAGAAAAGTGAAACCTTGTTGATAAGCCGATATATCGTTTTACAGCTGGTACTTTAATCAACGCGAATTGTTAGAAATGTTTAGCCAAAAAAAATTCTATTGGTAGCAAGTGATTGGCAACAAGGTTGTTTCACTGGAGACAAGATTTTATTGGTCTAGCTTATGTGTGGGCTTCGTAATGAAAAGAAAAATGAAACCCTATTGATAAGTCGATACATCGGCTTACGGTCTGTACTTATATTACATCGGCTCACTGTAGCAAAAGAGTTAAGAGATTGAGAGAATAAGATCATTTTTTATACTTGAACAGACTAAGAACAGTTACAATATAAAATGTAAGCAATACTAAATAACAAACTGCTGCTTAGAATAAAAGAATCAAAAATTTCACCGCTAAAACTACGGGCCAACTATTAACTTTTTATTATTCAAATAGCCATTCCTCATGAGCAGGGCTTCTGCGTAGTATTTCCTTGGAGACTGAGTCTTCTGCCAGATATTTTTTAACTTTCCTAGACCATCGATTCATGCAAGCAATATTATGGGCTCATGCATCAAGATTACGCGCATACAAAACGGTCTTGTCTCGATCGGAACATGGAAGAGGTCTGCATTTGGACTTCAAGAATTCCATGATCTCTGCCGAGACTGAACCATCACTTGTCTCTCTTACAGCATTGGCTAACATCATATCCCTTGTTTTTACTATCTGCAACAGCATTGCAATTACATTAGGTTTTAGCTTAGAAAATAATTGAACAAAATACAATGTATTCTCGTAAGAACATTTGCTCCAACAAGAATTTTGAAAAAAAGGTGAACATTGGAACGATTTTACTGCAAGTGTTGAGGTTTGACTGTATTGAAGTTTAGTGCAAAATACTGGGTTATATTATGATGTGGTCCGTAGTTGTATGCATACCTCAACTAAATTCACTATGTGAGGAATATAAGCGGAAATGTCTACACGCTGATATATAGGCTCGCCAATGTCCCCATTGATCAGATTGGCAACTGGAGCCAGCTGAAAGAGGTCACCAACAAATATGCGCTGCACACCTCCTAGAGGCAAGGAATTTCTTTTAATATCTAGTATTATGGCAAATAATGTCAATAAAGTGTGAACCGACAGCATGCTCATTTCATCAACCAGCATCACATCACACTCTGCCAACCTGCAAACAATTCATTCGGCTACAGTATCTAAAAGACTAACAGAATAAGCAATTATGTGAGGCTTGTCCAACCAAATCAACCTTAATGACGCCATGACATATTGTGAGTCACTATGCCTATTAGATGTAGAAACATTTACCAATTAAATTATGTATACAATTAATTGAGTTCTAGGGCAAAAGTTGACAGCCTTGAGAAACAAATGAGAGTGAAGTTTTATAAATTGGCTCCAAATTACATTTTGAGAAATACAAACTCGGCACTGCAGATCATTATGAATTTTTTTGCATCTTTATATGCATCTGGCATTCATCTTTCTGTTTCAAATCATTTGATTAATGCGGTAGTCTTTCTAACACGCGCATATCTAGTTTATTTTAACAATTTCACATATATGAAGACCGTTCTAATACACTCATGGTAGAGCCTATGCAATAGGGCTGTTCATGAAAGTTGTGAGCCTAGCCACTCCAGGTACAATTACATAATCCAATTTTACGTTCAGGTACACTTAAATCAAGATGATCTACAGATTAGGACATGGGTCCACGAGATCTCATATTAACCAAAAAAGCACTCACATTTTTCATATAGAACACATATACTTTTTGCAAAGCTGAGAAAATTTCGCATCTGATAATGCTATTGTTGTTGCAAAAATTTTAATTTGTAAACTTGAAAAAGTAGCACAAAATTGCGGTTTGAATAAAATTTGTGTTTTACCAATATATCCAACTATTAAGGGTAGCATTTAAACGCATAAATGTTTAAATACTAATCAGCAATTAAAATAGTGTCCTTTGTATGGTATACAATGAAATAAAATTGCCCTACTTCTAGTTTAGGGTCTTTGAGCGGTAGTCAGCAAAACGTGATTTGGCAATAATTTTTTCAAATGATCTGCTAAAGTTGGAGCTAAATCTAAATCCTAGTCACAGTCCGTAAGATCCCCAAAGTCACCAGGACCCTGATCTAGAAACTCTTCTTCTGTAATTGCTGTGATTTCTTTGTCATCACTCCACTCCAAGTCCAACATTTAGATTGCTGCGTTACTGCCTATGGGTGTCTATTAATAGCTACCAATGTAATTATCAACTGGCCGGCGATGCTGAACTTTGAAGGATTTTGTCATTAGACCATACCTGTTTGACCAACCAAATGTTTGCAGGCATGTCTGAAGGTCATGCTTAGCTTTGTCGATTGAGTGTAACCATAGATATAGTAAACCCTAGATTGGCGAATAGCTATCATTACAATGGAGCAAAAGTGAGACCTATAATTGGCTGTTTTTTTTCACAACGTTACGTCGCAGTGATGTGCATAACGCTAACAGAGCCTACACCTGAGCAATGAGTTTAGTAGTGAAAGCATGCTTGTCCAACTAATTCAAGTCATAAACGTTACAATAAGACCAAATTCTTGGTGAAACATCATCAGAGGAGACTACAACACCCAGGTATGTGAACCTACAATACAAATTTTAAATACTTGGTAGACCTAACCTTTGCATGTGTACTATATCATTGGTTCACGCTGTAAGAAACTACTGGAAACAAATCAACTACATACTCAGCTGAACTTACTTGTCTTATCATGGTCTCATAACAATGAACATACCTTTCAATGATTATTCTGTATTGAAAGTGAAGTGAATGAATGTTTGGGACTATCAAAAGAAAGAGTGTCTAGACTGATCACAACAACACATATTACAAACTTGTCTCTCAGCTGATAAGGTTGTAATCTAGCTTGGCATGGTTGATCGAATGCCTTTTTTGTCTCATTCTGAGTAATGTAATGATATTCATTCTACTACATGTACGTATTGTTAATGTTTAGGTTAAGAAAAAGTCAAGCCGCAGCTGGTGCTGTGCCTATGGATGTTCAAGCAATCTTGAGAAATGCCCAGATCTGGTGTTTCATCGCTTTCCAAACGAGAAACCAGCTGAAACCCGTAATGCTTGGATAAAGGCGGTGCAAAGACAGGATTGGACTCCAACATCAAGCTCTGTATTATGCAGTGAACATGTTGAGAAAGACTGCTACAAGATTCCACCAGGTATTGGAAGAAACCCAATGCTAAAATCTGACGTAATACCTACAATATTTACAGCTTATCCAACCTACCTTTAGCCAAAAGCTATGAAAATACAGACACCAACCATAAGAACAGAAAGCCTGCCGAAACGTGGAAGAACATCTCAGACAGCAGCCAGCACCATAATACCTGACCCTGAAAATTCTACACCTGGTGATACTACTATCTATGACGATTAGCAACCTGCAGCTTCTGACAATCAGGACATACCTACAGCCTCGACAACGAGCTGCCGACGTGGTGGTAGACCTAAACAGCCTGCTGTCACACGTATCTCAATATTAAAAAGAAGAATCAAAACTCTACAGCAGAGAATCTGTCGATTAGAGCAGAGGAATAGGATTCAAAATAATTTGATCACAATACTGAAAAAGGACAATAAACTTAACAATATAGAGCTTACATCGGTGGATGGATGTCTCGGAGAATTATTGTCTCATGCACAGTGCATGCACAGTGCATGCCACCAATCTACTCAAAACTATAGTAAATCGCTATATTAAAGTCAGAATACACTATGCCGCTTCAAAGCAGGAATTTAGTTCAACCAACCTTAGACAAAAGCTATCTCGTCTGGTTATTTTCAGTCATGTCTAATGGGTGGTCCAACTTAACTGCTTCTAAATCTCATTTGGTTCATTAGTTCGTTATTAGTTTAATTTCTATTTGGTCACTCTTTGTATTATCAATGATATAGAAGCTTCTAAATCATTGGTATTATCCATTACTACGTGTCTAAGATTCTTGCCTTTCTCATCCTAAGTCAGTTTTATATATTATCAATAAAATATGCAGTCTCGCATGCACAAACTATGGAAAAGTTGAGCAGTTTTTAGTGCTAAGTTAATAGGAGTTAATAGATCAGCTGATTCGCTTTGCACATCATCATGACGTTGCGTCATGCTAATTATAGGCCTCACTTGTTTTGATTATTTGCATATCTAGGGTTTACTATATCTATGAGTGTAACTGTAAGCAGTCTCTAACTATAGATTGAGGATTAACGCTACTACGCTATGCCCAAATACCGGCTGATGAACTTGAATGAAATGCACTAGAAGCCGCTAGACCGGCACACGCACCCAAAATAGCTAGCTGCAGCGTTTTAATTTCCTTTAGTACATCAAAAGCAACTATGACCTTTGGTAAAAATCCGTTGTCAGCAGGAATGGTTTTTACAGAATCGTTCAACAAATTTCCAATGTCCAGTCATTATTTTTATCCTAACTATAAATTTACTTTCTAATGTAGGCTAATTAAGTATTTGTTGTAATGGCTTTTGATATTTTTTCAAAATGGGAAAACATTACCATCATTATTTTGCATCATTTCTGGTTTGCCTAACAACAATGTTTGACAAGAGTTCGACCAGCTCTAGATATGCTAAAAATTCTGATTGGAAGTTGCAAAAGACAAAGTTTTATTTGTTAAGATGTAACAATTTTCGAGAATGAGCGAAACAAAAATATATTTGCACATGCTGAACACAGCGATGATTACGGAATGAGAGTTGATTTGGTTTGACTTGTCACATAAGACAAATATCAAGTAAGCCATTGTATTCATAGCCTACTATTTTATGGTATGTGAACATGAAGTTTGTATAAACATGCACAGCGTGATATCACTTTATAGATTTACGTAAATACAAACCTTAACTTCCTAATGCTGTAGTATTCATCATGCTGGTCCTTGAACAGTGACAGCAACTGATATTGAATATCTAAACAGGAACATTTTGCCATGCATTGTAACATCAATAATTCATTAAAAAATAATAAGTAAATAGAGGCCCACTCGCGGGCAATAATGATAGATTATCGCAAAACAAATTTTATATTAACTTTTTTTAACAAAAAAACATGTACTCTTGTTCTTACTAATATTCTATGAACAGATTAACTTTTGTAAAAGTCATGGATGCGTTTGGATGTGTCTACCAGCCTTCCATCCTTGAGCCCAAAAACATCATGTACAGTTCGGGCTTTTGTACCGAGCTTTGATAGCACATTGCATGCCATTCCTGTGGTACAGCCAACCATTAGCGATTTTTTCATGGAAAAAGCTTTTCTATGACTTTAGTTAGAGTGTACGACTTTCCTGTACCTAAAATTAAATTAATGTGTGTGTGTGCGTGTGTAAACATAAATATTG
The DNA here is from genome assembly GCF_963576615.1 of Watersipora subatra. Taxonomy (NCBI): domain Eukaryota; kingdom Metazoa; phylum Bryozoa; class Gymnolaemata; order Cheilostomatida; family Watersiporidae; genus Watersipora; species Watersipora subatra. Next base: position 47,976,734 of record NC_088716.1, on the reverse strand, counting down.
TTTTAACATGACATAATTATATCCAATAATAAAGTAGAAGATGCCTAATGCTGGCTCTAATATCACCACAGTTGTGCATGGTATTTGAACCATTAGTTTGGGAACATTCAGCAATTATTACAAATGCAATTGCAGTCAGAAAGCATCTCAAGGCCAATGAGAAAATGTTGTTGCTAGTTTGCTGGTTCAAATATAACCACAAGTGTGTATGATTGGTTTGGGAACATTGACCAATTTTATCGGTACGCGCAGTAATAAATCATAGTAAAGCCGCTATTAAAAGGTTTTTTAACCTGTTGTTACAATTGATGAGAAAATATGAAATATTCAAAATTTGGAAACACAAATATTCCATCAAATGCTTATTATATTAGAACTATCAGTTTAGAACATTACACAACTATTATAAGAGCACAATTAGTCATCAACAATTTCAAAGCATTTGTAATAAGATGTTTCCAAATTGATGGTAAAATTATAAGTGCAAGAGTATTTGTTAGTATATATAGCCATCGGTTGGGAAACCTTGAAGATGTGGTTGCGTCAAAAAGGTCGATTTAATGAAATTAACACCAATAAAAGGCTAAAACATTAGCTACAATTTGATGTCATTTTTGTCTTTGTAGACTAACCCTGTCCAGAGATATATGCGTTTGAATGAGGCCATCTTTTAAAAAGCTCAGATTCCAGCGGGTGCTTCATTCGTGACGTAACGAGTGATACGTGTGAAAAGAGTCCATGAGCAATAATTATAAGGCCTCTTCTTTAGCCAATCATCAGCATAAAATTTTTATATAGGTCGTAATAAATGTTATCACTCGTAAACCGCATTGTCTGTGATCTCAAATTTAGAAATTTTACTCTATTATAATTAGATCGCATGGACATCGATATTTACTAAATTAATTAACATCGGTACTTTAATGATTACTCGATCGACACGTTTTATTGACAAACAGCAAAAATTGTAAAAATTACTGTTAAGTTACTACGAAGGTGACTCCGAGTTTTTTGAGCATCATGTGGTTAAAGCGCTATGGAGGAAGATATATAGGAAAATGGAGGTAAATTTATCTTTTACTCTGAGTATCCTATAGATATACTGTTTTGTTTACATTCAGATTATATTTCCCTGTTTGAGGTTATAATGTAAATTCCTGTGCGCGTGTGCGAGATACGGATGCACAGTGAGTTGACGGCTTCTTTTTAATCCATAGCATCTAGCAATACAATGGCTTAGATTGATGAATATACTAAAGGTAATAATTTTAGTACTCGTGAATACATTTACTAATTAATAGAATTATAACTTTTTGCTAGCACCAATCATCGATTTATAATTTTGTATCGTTTCACCTAGCTATATTTGCTTCAAACTTTCTTTGGCAGTTTTAGCTAGTAAATTAGATTTATGATTTGACTTTAGATGTTCATTTCTCACTTGTAGAATGTGAAGAAAATCGATTGATCGATTCACATCTTTAACTTCCAGTACTAAAGCTTTGAATCGTTGGCTTGGCATACTTATGCTTCTGTTTAACATTTATTCATTTTTAAAATTACACTCGCAATCTATCTAAATCCCAATTTGAAAGCTTTCAGTAGATATGCGCTAGAATGACATATCTATGAATAACATATATTTATTGTATTTGTTTTATTGATTACAGGATGTTTATGTGGTCCCACCAGCCGAAACTTTATCAGTGCGGAAACTGCCATAGTTTTGAAAGAGAGACTTGAATGTGTACTGCATAAACCATAATGTTTTGTTTGAGTTTGTTGCAGTAGATGAATTTGCCTTACTGTATGAGCTGAAACTATGTGAGTGGCCACGACTTGGATGGATATTTTTAATAAAAGCTTTATGCTGAAACAAAAAATTTTTTGCTTGTAAAATTTATATAATAAAATAATATTGTTCAAGATAATGCAAAACATGATTTAGAGAACATTGAATACATCATAGCCCCGTTGACACCTGTGCTAAAATCTTGTCTGATAGATAGATTTATGAATCAGAGCTGCATGAACAGGCACTTTTACCTAGCTCGACCATTTGTTTAGTACTTAATCAACTAATCGAATGTGACCAGTAAATTTTTTTCTACAAATTGATATCAATAATGACTCGATAACGTTGACAGTCGACTATACAATGTACATGACTTTCAGGGATGTAGTTGGATCCGGAACATACTCTTTTCAAAGACGCAGCTTGCTTATTTTACTTAGTATAGAAACTAGTTTTTGGTGTGGGCAATGATATACAGATCCCCCAAAGGATAGGCGACAGGCATCATGTGGGCGGGGCTTTTGGGGGGCGGTATATCATTAGTGTAGGTAGCGACGGAACTGTGCCGATACAAAGCCATTATTCTACATAGTTTGCTTGACATAATCACCGTAGACCGGTAGAATTGGTAGTCGGTACTAAGATGTTTACACAGCATTTAGAGGAAGCTAATACGCCAAGTTTTTAATTTCTCTTGTTTGAGGCATTTGAGACATTGGTAATAATGTATCTGTAGCTGGATTTAAAATTTTATTCTAGCCAACATGAGCAAATACAAGATAAAATATATGCCAATAGAGCTGCGTAGGACTAGACTTTTATCGCAATAGCCGATGTGAATACGAAAGATAGAGACAGGTTGTATCACGCATTGCATCATTTTGGGCAAGTCTGGGCATGTTTTTTTAGCCTGAGCGTGTATTTACCACGATCAAATTTTTTCGATTTTAATCTTCAAATATCTTGTCAATGAGATCACCTAACACAACAAACAACATATCAACTGATAGACAAAGAAAAATACTTTCTTTTAAAATCAACTCAAATTTGACGCAACCACATCTTTAACAAATTATTGTAAGCGCACAAACAGTCATAAATTCTCTCAATGTTAGTCTAATAAGGTGTCTTCACTTTTATGCTACAAATATTATCAAAAAAATTCATGAAATGATAACCATTATCTTTTAAATATTAATCAATAATTTAAGTGCACTTTTACCCATAGATCGTTCATACGCCATTGGAAAATCAAAAACGCATTTTTAATTTTAACCATTAAGTTTATAACCATTAGTTTAACCAATCATTAAAAATGCCATTGCGATAAGATATCTCCATTTTGATTGTGGAAATATTATCACCAATTATAACAAAAGAACACAGTCTGTTATAAACAATGTCAACACCATTGCAACAATATGTCCTCAATTTGATGGTAAAATTATTATCACAGGTGTGCATGATATTTTAACCATTAGTTTGGAGACATTGGCAAAATATTATAAGTGAGATCATGGTCATGAAAACTTGCGTGCGTGTGCGCGAGCGTACGTCCATGCACTTTGAGGTTTCTATATATAGAGAAATAATAAATGCTTGGAACTAAATGTTGAGCCTAGAAGAACATATTAACTACAGTTAGTGTCAAGTTAAAAGCTATCATGGATCCATTCACAGATTTTGGAAGATTTGTAGAAGTCAAACCCCATAAAAATAGTCTAAGATAACACTAAAAAAGTAACAATGCAACAAACCCCAGTTTAACATTGAAATTTTGGAAAATAAGGAGAAAGGAATTATCTGTTTAAATAATGTTTACAAGCTAAAGTGCCAATACAAAGTTCTAAACAACCTGGCAAATAAGAAACCTCGTCAGGTTTTAAAGCTGAGCCTCTGAGTTTGATGTTTTATAATGCAAGATTTTTGGCATAAACATTTAAATATAAAAATAAACCAAACTCGTAATTTCCTATTTTACTAGATACCTGCAAATACATCCATCAATCACGAGCGGCCATTCTGCAAAAATTGCTGCAGTGCTATGGAACACTGGAACTTTTAAAATGCTGTTCATAGTACCGTATTCTTACAACTGTGTGTTAACATTTTCCGCCTACATTGTATATGTTCTTTTTGTTACTCATCATGAAGTAAAACACTTGCATACACATAAGTGCACATCAACAACATCATATATTCTGATATACTGAATCAACATAGTGTCAGCGCTACTGCACAAGTTTTAATTAGCATCAACGTCAATAAATGATACTACTTTGGTGTACATTCTAAACCCACCTGCACTCCCGGCAATGATATACAGCCCCCCTTCATATATCATTGCTGTATATCATTGCTCCGAGTTAGCAGAAAACTGTGTCCCTGCATGGCTAATTCGAGGTGGTGGGCATAACATAACGAGGTGGTGGCTAAACATTGGTGGGTATTCATACTGCAAAATGTTATATTGGCAAAATGTAATGTCATAATCTCGAAGTTGCTATACACCAGTGAAATTATATGGACCACCAAAATATATTTACATATATTGCTTTATTGTAACTGTATCAGAGGCCTTCCAATCTTTAGCATGTAACAATTCTTGCATAAAGAATGATCATTACATTTGATAGATTTCAATAATATTATACCTTACACTCCGTACAGTGAGTGTCAAGTGAATTGTATAAGAAGAAAGCTGCTAGTGACTAGGCCAGGTGAAACACTGCCAACACTGAATCGAGTAATAGTGTCTTTTGTTGTTATTGGACTTACTTTATGATGAATATTGTTGTGGCTTTGAAAACCTCACACTTTTATATGCCTTTTCTCCAGTTTACAAATAGTTCAACAGAAGAGGCAGAAGAACTCTCGTTGATCAAACGCCATGTCTTTTAACAGAAACGCCCGCGACGGGTGGAATGAGACTAGCTAATGAACTGAAGGGAAATCCCAAAGCCTTTGCATTTTGGTAATTACGTGTTTGTAGCCAATCCAACGACGAGATCAAAAGTTCATTGCACAAGCCTGTCCTGAACCCGTTATATCTATATTGAATCCCGATGTTTAAAGGTCTGCATTAAACGTTCGTATCCGCCCGAAAGTGTCTTTTTAAAGCTGTAGTATATCGTTAGAAGAGGTGAGTGTTTTAAGTGATAAAATTTTTGATTTCTAGATTATTTGAGCTATATTTTCAATTGAGAGCATTTCTAAAAGTAAATGAGATGCTGTGCTTTTTTGTAATATACCCTTCTCTCTTTCTTCTCACCGTCGCCTATCGCAACGCTCGGTGTACCTGTGTACGCAATACTTGGTGCATGGGATCCGTTGTTCCAGTCTTGGTAAGACCCAGCCAAGAAAACTATTTCTTGGTTTTCAACAGCATTATGTTGTTTCTTGATTATGTGTAATTATTTACCTTAAGGCTTGTAGTTGTCCGAGTTTTACATGTATCACGTAGTTTATTTGAGTAACAAGTGATCTAAACATTACAGTAGTGAGACACTAATTAGTAAGGATGATGAAATACCAGATTGACCAATTAGCATTAGGGGGATTAATATTTTCCCCAGACTTGACAAGCCAATGACACAGGCATGGTTATGATGAAACATCAGTAATCTAAGACCATAGAAATAAACCTTATCTCTCTGTCTATGACATCTCCTTTCCTTTACAACTAATAAACAAACTGGATCAAAAAGTATTAGTTTTTAACATAACAAAAAAAGAAAAGTAAGTGTACACCCTCGGTGTATTGGTTGTAAAATAGTAGTTAACCAAGATTATGAACATTCTCATCTGTGGCCTCCCTACATAGCATAATCGGACATCCACAATGGTTTGCGTGTAACCCTCCCCGATTTACGAATGCCAGTCACCGGATCAAGGCCAGGAGTCGGCAGCCCACCACTGACCTCCATGTGCATTGCACTGCCCCTAACTGACTCTGGTGTTTTCTCCTTAGGCTCACTACTGGGTGAAGCATCTACTATAGGAATGGATACACTTGGCACATGCTGGGTCAATGGAACTGATTCAAATTGTTTTACACTAGACTCTCTCATGTCTTTTCGGTTTCTACGAAATGTTAAACCTTCGTTTGTTTTTACGATGTAAGATCGGTCACTACAAAGTTCCACTACCTTACCTGCTTTCCACGGACCTTTTGCTGTCTTAAAGTGGATACTTTGCCCTGCATCTAGCGTACTTTTTTCTGGGCCACTATGACTGTCGTGAAAGTATTTGGTATTTATCTGTCTCTGAGTCAGGTTCTCCCTGACTAACTCTAGGTTATACTCTTTCACCCGATACTTCTCCTGTGATACAGGCACCTTATCCCTGAGGGTGTGACCCTGTAGCAAGATAGCTGGACTTGGCACATGTTCATTTACCGGAGTATTTCGAATTGCAGTTAACCCAGTTCGCCAGTCCTGCCTACAACGTTTCATCATTGCCTTGACCGTCCCAATGATTCGCTCAACTTGCCCATTGGCAGAAGGATGCAATGGGGAACTAGTGGTATGCTCAATTTTACTATTTTTACAGAACTGCTGAAACTCATAGCTAACCAACTGAGGACCATTGTCCGAAACTATCTTCTCTGGGGTCCCGAAATCACTGAAAACTTCACTCAACAAATCAATCACGACACAGCTAGAAGTCCCGTTCGGCATCTCTTTAACCACTGGCCACTTTGTTAGATAATCCACTATCATAAGAAAGTTTCTTCCTTGGCAAGAAAAGAGATCTATACCTACCATTTGATATGGATAATCTGGCACAGATACGGAGATCAAAGGCTCTCGTCTCTCATTGCTTTCCTTCTCTCGACATGACTCACAAGCTAAGCCCATCTCTTCAATCCTTCTCTTTATTCCGGGCCAGAAAACCGTTTGACACGCACGCTGCAGTGTTTTGGTCACCCCCTGGTGAGCCTGGTGCAATGCGCTTAACACTTCCACTCTCAATGCAACAGGAATGACCAATCTGTCACCATAAAACACCACACCATCAACCAGAGATAACTCATTCCGGAAATTCCAGTATGCCATGGCTCGGCTTGCACACATCTTCCTACAGTTTGGCCAGCCATCTACTATATACCTGCTAACTACTGCCAGTTCCTCATCTTGCTCTGTAGCCTTGACATACTTTTCCATTGTTTGCTCCGATGTGATGACCAGCGAACACACATACAAAAGAGGATCCTTGCCCAGGTCTTCAAAACAATCGGACTTGGGGGGACAAGACCGAGAGAGCGTGTCCGCCAACACAAGTTCTTTACCAGGCCTGTATTGTAAATCGATCTCAATCGGATAAGACAATACCTCTAATCTCATCGCTGCCAACCTAGGTGTCAATTCACTGATGTCCTTACGAAATAAACCAAGAAGCGGTTGGTGATCCGTCTCGACAGTTACTTTACCCCTACCCCAACAATAGTATTTGAACCTTTTACAGGCAAACATCAATGCTAGAAACTCCTTCTCAATCTGTGAGTACCGCTGCTGACACTCGGTGAGACTCTTTGCTGCAAACTCAACAGGGCGTCCGTCTTGCGTCAGAACAGCCCCGATACTGTGGGACGAACTATCAGCAGATAGCACAACAGGCCTGCTTTCCTCAAAGTATGCTAAAACTGGAGCCTGTTGGATCAACTGTTTGATTTTAGCAAACGCTTCAGCCTGGGGTTCTTCCCAGAAAAATTCCGAACCTTTCCGGCAAACCTGCCTCAGCGAGTGGGTGTGCTCCGAAATCTGTGGTACAAACTTTGCGAGGTAATTTATGAAACCAAGAAATCGTTCAACAGCCTTTTTATCTTCCGGCGTGACCATTTGTATGACAGCTTCTACCTTAGACTTGGATATGTGGACACCCTCTGCCGACAACTCATGGCCTAAAAATGTGATATGCTGAACACCCACAACACATTTGTCTTTGTTGAGTGTAATACCTGCCTGTGCACAACGCTCTAAAACTAACTTGAGTAAGGAGTCATGCTTCTCGAGAGTGGGTGCGTGAATGAGTACGTCATCAATATATATCTCTACACCAACGATGTTACCCAGAATTTCACCCATTCGCTGGTGAAAAACTTCTGGAGCATTACATATGCCCATTGGCATTCGGAGGTATCGATACTTACCGAAAGGCGTTAGAAAACATGTCAGGCGGGACGATTCACGGTCTAAACACACCTGATGAAAACCCTGATTTGCATTTAAACTGGTAAAATACTTAGACTGTGAAACTCTGGCAAAAATCTCAGTGGTAGAGTCTAACATACAATGACTCCTGACTAACTGGGTATTCAAATATTGTGGGTCGAGACAAATACGAATATCTCCGGAAGGCTTGTTAACTATCACAATGGGATTTAACCATTGGCTCGGTTCCGTGTCTCTTGCTATGACCCCTTGAGTTTCTAACTTTGTCAGCTCTTTTTTGAGCTTATCTCTAACACCATGGGGAACCTTACGAGGGGGTGCTGCTCTGGCTACTGCTGAACTTTTCAGCTCTAGATTGACTTCCTGTTTGAGTTTTCCTAACCCTTGAAAGACCTTAGAAAATTCAGCTACTACTTCTAGGCTAGACTTACTATTTGGCATCTTGACCTCATTGATTTCTGAGATTAGCCCTAGCTCTCGTATAGCAGGCATTCCGATTAGGGTTACCATATCACTTTCACCATCAATTATATAAAACATGGTGGACACTTTCCTGCCATCATGGAGCACAATGGTGAGGCGCCTCCTCCCAATAACATTCATCCGGTGACCCGCAAACCCAGACAGTGAAGCCTGTGATTTCCCAACCTTATCAAAACCTAGTGACAAGAACACCCTCTTTGTCATCACGCTAACTTCCGCCCCTGTATCTACTTTTGCTTGCAGGGAATGACCACAGATACTAATGTCAATAATCCACTTATTCAAATTAGACACTTTACTATGCCCTATACTATCGACATTGTTCTCTATATTGGCTACTGAGAAAAGTTGATCATCTTCCTCGTATTCCTGCGATGCCTGCGCATCCTGTGAAACAGCATGTATGGTTGAAGGACATTTTCTCGCAAAATGCCCGACCCTTTGGCATTTTCTACATGATTTGCCATATGCCCAACAACGGCCCTTTGCGTGAGAACCACCACAAAACTTACACTCACTAATAAAGTTATTACTAGGGTTTGACTTAGCTGCGAAATTTGAGGTTGTAACAGAATTTTGATTTCCAGCACTGTATCTCGGTCTCCGACCATCTTTGTTTATTGCGGCAACAGCTACGTGGTTGCTGCTGCTAGCTACCACACCATCTATCTCCGCTTTCTGATTGTTCATGATAATTTCCTTGGCTCGCATTTTTTGTTTGATAGTATCCAAGGTTACATCAGGGTCCAGTTGTAATTCTCTCGACAAAGATTTGTCTTGCATGCCGACGAGTAACCTCATTTTGAGCATCTCGCTTCTGTGACGGTCTTCCCATTCACATTTGCTAGCCATATCATGTAAAGTACGAATAAACAGTTCGCTAGTTTCTCCTGGTTGTTGTACCCGAGATCCGAATAAAACGGCATGATGCAGATGGTTGCTTCTGGGGTTGAAATAATTGCTAAACCCCTCTACTGTTCTATCATACCTAGTGGCAGCCTCATCCTCTTCAGCTATATCTCCAGCAGCTGCCCTAGGTGGTCTAACTGTTATCTGAGTTTCTATTTTCTCAGCTTCCTCACCCATTATATAAATGAGCGTATTAATCTGTCTCTCTGGTGGTTGCGTATCCAGTCCCGACGCACTTCTATATCTATTAAATCTCCTCAGCCATTCAGGCCATGCAGTGGAGCTATTCACAAAGTCTAAATTAGCTGGAGGTTTCAGAGAATTCATTTTCCAACTTAACCGGGTACACTCTTTACTTATTACTCAATACCCTACTCGCAGCGCCATGTCCGAGTTTTACATGTATCACGTAGTTTATTTGAGTAACAAGTGATCTAAACATTACAGTAGTGAGACACTAATTAGTAAGGATGATGAAATACCAGATTGACCAATTAGCATTAGGGGGATTAATATTTTCCCCAGACTTGACAAGCCAATGACACAGGCATGGTTATGATGAAACATCAGTAATCTAAGACCATAGAAATAAACCTTATCTCTCTGTCTATGACAGTAGTTACCTGAGTTCACAGGCTTTTATGGTAAAAATAGAGTTCTAGACTATCGGATCGGGTTTTTCCCACTGAAAGCCTCACGCAGGAGGAAAAATACGTGGGAACTCTTTATTTTAAACAGTATACCAGCAAAAATTTTCCCTTCCCTTCCTCCTTTTTTTCCTCTCTCCTCTCCTTCTTCCCTTTTTTCAGTGTTTTTAATTTTGCTTTCGGCTTGTATTTGTATCTAAAGAGTATTGCAACAATATTCCTTCGATATTTCATATTTACATCATATAATATCTATTTCTAATACTGCTATGTGAATCAAAAAACAAAAAAAAAAGAAAATGAATTAATGAATCAAATGCCATATACAAAATATTTACAATGATATAAATACAACATTGATTACAATGTCCCCGGGCCAAAAGTTGCCAAAAAGGGTGTGCCGAAATTATCAAATTCCATCTCTGATTTCTCGAGTGGTTCTAGGCCAGACTGATAGACTAGCGTATCTTCAACTTTCAACTAGCTAGTGTCAATCATACTCAAATAATTGGCTAGTTGCAAACAGAAAGTTCACAGCTTGCTACCTGATAAAATTAGGGTCGATTAGTTATAAACATGCCTAAGGGCATGCAATTGTTTAAAGTTCTGATTTAAAATTGGCGTTAAATAAGAGATGTCGACAGAATTTGCAGTGGGGTATAGTCAACACTCTGAAATAGACATGATTAAGCTGCCTAGACTTATTAATATCGATATGTTAACAGCTTTTGACTTTAGGAACTTGTCTGAGATTAACAATAGATACAACAATATCACTAAAACATGTCAAAAACATTTACAAGCATGTGAATGTTTGTAAGCTAAGCAGACGTTATACGATTTAACTCAATATTGCTGCAACACGTTCATGGTAAATGTACTATTTATTGTTATTCGTAGAGAGAAATCATGGCAGCCCTACCCCTTCATCCTCTGTCTGGAGCTGTGACAGGGCAATACTTTGTAAGGGATGATGGCTCTGTAAAGGTCGCTGCTCTTGTTATGAACAAGGATGTCTTTCCGAAAGTACGAAGTGATTTGGAAGAATACAAATGGAATGACTCAGACTTCCTACTAGCCACCTTTTCTAAAAATGGTAAGGATGTCGGTTTTACATTTTGAGCGGAGCTCTAGCAGCATTTGTGGTTTAAACACGTGATGCTTGAACCAGACAGAGAGTCATCATAGACTGACATAAATGGGGGTCTTCCCATGTTTTATGACGATTCTGACGACCCGACGACAGGGATATTTAAAAAGTGACAGACAAGACAACCATTTATCAATGTAGGTGACGATGATTGTGTAAGTAGGATTACTAAAGGTACGGCTACACGTAACGAATTTTTCGTTAGTTTTAAGTTCTGGCCGAAATCACGAAAAACGCAGAATTAATCGGTCGAAATTAACAAAATTATTTGAGCTGTGCGTGCCCACCGAGTTCGTCAACGAAACGCTTTTAACAGATTACGTAAACAAATTATTAGCGAGCACGATTCTAGCAGCTTTAGCATTTAGTGTAGTCCAAGACACGTATCGCGACACACAATAAAAGTACGAAAGCAATTCAACATAGAACACACGATGTAACTGTTTAAGTTGCACTATTGTTGGTTAGCGAGCACGACTCTAGCAAATTTTAAGATATATGTAGTCCAAGAACATAATGCGAAACGCAAGAAAAATATTAAGAAAATTCACCATAGTAAATATGATGCAACCGACTTGATTGCCCTAAAGATGGCAACATTTTCTACCACAAAACTTTTGCTGCTAAAAAGGAAATACAATTGAAAAATAACCAATTTGTAGCTATAGCGTCTAAACAATAAATACATACAATAACGCAATCTAAGCAGTTGCATCGTGTGTACTATGTTGAATTGCCGTTATACTTTTATTGTGTGTAATTATACGTTTCTTGGACTATACTAATTGCAAAAGCTGCTGGATTCGTGCTCGCTAGCACGATTCTAGCAGCGCAGAATAACTCTGTGTGTTTCAATCATTTCGTGATTTCGGTTAGAACCAACGAAAAAATTTTTATGCGTAGCCGTACCTTTACTAACTTATTATTTGTCCATAAATCAACACGTTCAACCGAAACTTCACTAGTTTTGGTTTGAAGCATCTGTCCCAGCATTTATAGACTGCCAAATAATTAAAGTAAACAGCAATGTAATGCCACGACATTGACAGCAAATCCGTTTCCAAGTCTGTGACTGAGAGTGATTATTAAAGACAATCTCGCTCTATTTTCAGTACAAGAAATGTAGCCCTAAAAACCTAAGACGGCTGTCACTCTTCGCGGAGTAATCAGCAATGCTCCCAAACATCATTAATAAGTTTGTGAAGGTCGCTGGTTGAGCCATGCTTTTGGTTAGCAGAAGTTCAAACTGAGCAAGTTTCAAGCTTTTAATGCAACCCAGTGCCACCAGAATGGATATTTGTATTAAAATAACGAATGTGAGAAAAGAGGTTGTTTGGGTTACCAACTTGAAAAAGGTGACAGTGATTTTAAAAGTGACGAACGTGATTTTAAAAGTGACGACAGTGATTTTAAAAGTACCGACAGTGATTTTAAAAGTGACTATTCTGACGACAACTTTCTTCAATGCATTCTTCAATTTTTTTTCCATCAACTCTTCCTATTTTTAAAGAATTTCGTTTATTCAACTAAAAAGCATTGTAAGCAACTTTTTGAGACTGGTGTGTGCCATTGCCCTTTTAGCAGAGCTCATGATCTAGAATATCTAATGTGAGGGACTTTGAGATTTGAGGTTGATATCTAGGTGGCACCCATCAAAACGGAAGCGTTCTTGTTTTCAGCAGTATCTAAGTGTCATTGTGAAGATCCAAGATCTTTTGCTGTCAGCCTCCCAAGTTCCTAAGCTCACAGGCTTTTCTCTGCAACAAACCCGTATTCATGTATACATTCTACTCGCAACCAGCGAGTATCATCTTACTACAAAAGTTGATAGCTTGCAGACGGAAAGTTCATAGTTCATCTATCTGATAAAGCCAAGGTCAAGCAGCTATAAATACATGTAGGCCTACAAATGGGTCATTATGTCAAGGAATTTAAACTGATGTGTTTACAGAATTTATAATGAGATGAAACCAGTGTTTGGCAACAGGATAGACATGAATAGTTTTGGATTAATGACAAAGTCTTGTAGTGTACAGCATTTTGCCTTAAAGATAAACTTACACAAAATTTTAGTAGATTATATAAAAAAGTATCAGAATGTTTCTATCATGTACAATTGTTTTTTATGTTTGAGGTGATCTGACTGCCAGGATGTTTCAAGATTAAAATCGACATAACTGGTTTGTGGTTCGAACGCTCAGAAGAAAATACAGGCATGAAGACGTGGCTAGCTGTTATCATTGATAGTTGATATCAACTATGGCTAATATCTTGCACAACATTTTGCTTTAAAAGCTTTTCCGTAATAGTATTAAAAACTGCAAGATCACTGAAGCGTGTCACATATTTCATAAAAAATGTTTTTTTATGTGTACTATATTACATGAAAAAATGTTTCAAAGTCCAATTAAACGGATGCACAGTAGACACTCCTACAGCGTAAAAATCCTATAGCCTAACGTAAATTTCGCATAACGTAATAAATTTATGCTAAGTTCTTATTTTGTATTGCGTAAGAAATTCCATTTGACGTAAAGTATTGAGTCGGTGCAAGTTCTCAAATTCAACTTAAATGATAACAAGAATCTCGTAGTTGTCATTAAAAGTATCGCTTTCTTTCTTGCCATACTTGGAGAGAAACAGCACATACATTCATTTCTATCACATTGTATTATATACTAGTACCCTGGCAGTTGAGTTTGTTATGAGATTGTCTGGTTGTCAATAAATCTCAAAGAATAAGTAGCAGCGCAATTATTCAGAGCTATTTCAAGGCGGTCAAGTGGTATGGATTTTAGAGTGTAAGTATACAAAATACCAAGCTTAATGTCACGAGTTGAATAGAAAGCTATCCTTTATCTTAACCTCTAACCCTGGCAGCGGATAGACAGACCCTCGCTTGTATTTTTTGTTGTAGTAAAAATATATTTTTGTTTTACTTTATTTTTAACATATAAAATATTTCCTATTACTTGTGATTTGAAAATAGACCTTGCTGTCTAGAAAAATTTCCAAAATTGATGTGAATTGACATTGAAGATGTGCATTCCCCTTTGCTTATACAGAAATGGTAAGGATGGCGGTTTTATTCTTTGAGCTGCGCTCTAGCTGCATTTATGGTCTAAACATGTGATGCTTGAACCAGATAGAGAGTCATCATAGACTGACAAATGCATTCGTCAATTTTTTTTTCTTTCAACTTCCAAATTTTAAAGAATTTTGTTTATTCAACTAAAAAGCAATGTAAAGTAACTTTCTGAGAATGGTGTGTGCCATTGCCCTTTTAGCAAAGGTCATGATCTAGAATATCTGATGTGAGGGACTTTAAGATTTGAGGTTGATGTCTAGGTGACACCGTCAAAATGGAAGTGTTTTTGTTATCAACAGCATTTAAGTGTCATTGTGAGGACCCAAGATCTTATGCTATCAGCCTCCTATGTTCTTAAGTTCACAGGCTTTTACACTGCAAACGAACCCATATTCATGCATGCATTCTACTCACAACCAGCAAGTATCGATATTACTACAAAAGCCAATACTTTGCAGACAGAAAGTTCATAGTTCATATATCTAATAAAGCCAAGGTCAAGCAGCTATAAATACATGTACAAACGTATCATTATGTCAAAGAATTCAAACTGATATGTTTACAGAATTTGTAATGAGATGAAGCCAGTGTTAGAGAAAGTGGTTGACATGAATAGTTTTGGTTTATTAATGACAAAGTCTTGTAGCGGACAGCATTTTGCCTTAAAGAAAAACTTATACAAAATTGTAGTAGATTTTATTGGAGAAGAGAGTATTAGTGTTTTTTATCAATTGTGATTGTTTTTGATGTTTGAGGTGATCTGACTGCCAGAATACTTCAAGATTAAAATTGACAAAACTTGATCGCAGTTAAAGCACTCAGAAGAAAAATACATGCATAATGATGTCACTAGCTGTTATCATTGATGGTTGATATCAACTATTGCTAATATCTTGCACAGCATGTTGCTTTAAAAGCTTCTCCCTAATAACGTTAAAAACTACAAGATCGCTAAAGCGTGTCAAATAGTTCTAAAAAAACGTTTCAGTCCAATTAAACTGATGTACAGTAGACACTTCTACAACGTAAACATCCTATGACCTAACGTAAATTTCGCATAACGTCATGAATTTATGCTAAGTTTTTATTTCGCATTATGTAAGAAATTCTATATAACAGAAAGTGTCAAGTCAGTGCAAGTTCTCAAACTTGAGTTAAATAACAAAAATTTCGTAGTTGTCATTAAAAATAGTTTTCTCTCTTGCTATACTTGGAGAGAAATGGCACATACAGTAATTTATATTACGTTGTATTAGATACTAGTACTCTGGCAGTTGAGTTCGTTGTGAGAAATTGTCTGGTTGTCAATAAATCTCAAAGAATAAGTAGCAGCGCAATTATTCAGAACTATTTCAAGGCGGTCAAGTGGTATGGATTTCAGAGTGTAAGTATACCAAGCTTAATGTCACGAGTTAAATAAAAGCTATATTTTATCTTAACCCTGACATCGGATAGACAGGCCATCGCTTATATTTTTATGTTATAGTAAAGATATATTTTTGTTTCAATTTATTTTTAACATATAAAATATTTCTTGTTAATTGTCAATTGCAAAATAGACCTTGCTGTCTAGAAAAAAGTGCAGAAACTGATGTGAATTGACATTGGAGAGGTGTCACTGTATTCCCCTTAACTTATAGAGAAATTAGCATAAACATGGACCATAAACTGACTGAAAGTGATTAGAAAAAAAAGTTTGTTTCTACAAACCGATAATACAACAGCTACTGTACAGTCATTAAATTAAAAAAGTTAATGCTAGTGTTTTTCTTGTTTAAAGAGCCAAAGAGGTGAGTTTGAAAATTTTTTGGAACGGATTAGGCAATTTAAGTGTATTTTACTGTTTGCGTAGCATCAAATCCATGTAATGTAAACTTTCCTGGAATGCATTACTTTTGGTTTTCAATCATTCTAAAAAACTACATATGACTTATGAACCCAAGTCTATGTCGGTACGTTGTATACTTAGGAACTCATTTCATGTGGGAAGCTATGATGATGTTACTGAAAGGTTCAGCTGACTACATCCAAGGGTCAAAAGCTCTTTTAATGATAGATGTCTCTCCAGTCAGCCTCAGTATTAAACCATTCCCTTCACCACGAGTCCTCAACACTCACTACAGGACTGACGTCCTTCCAGCGGAGTACAGAAAAGCAAAGACTGTTGTTGGTAAGTGGTCTATCATCAATATATATCAATTATATATTTAGTAATAGTATTTTCACTTTTTTGCTAACAGCATGTTTTGCACCAAAAGTTTTGGAAATATCTAGATTGGTTTAATACCTGTAGCTCATGACAGATCGCTCAAGACAGATAGTTCATGACAGACAGCTCATGACAGATAGCTCATGACATATAGCTCATGACAGATAGCGCATGACAAATAACTCATGACAGATAGCTCATGACAGATAGCTCTTGAATGATAGGTCTCAAAAATGACTCCATTTAAAAAAAATTTGCATGTATTTTTAATTTTTGTGTTGAAATGTCGTTTTTACCCTTTTTTTTGTCTACCACTTTACTACAAACATTATTATCTGTTTTCCATTTGTCTTGCATATTTTCTTTTTTGACATGAAATATTATATAAATATTTGTAATAAAACAAGAAATCGTAGGATCTTACAAAGTATGCTAAAAAAACAAATACACAAACAGGGATAGACCGCAATATATTTTGATAGTAGCACAAAATATTGTGAGCCAAAAATGATAAGATTCGACTTCTGAAACTAATTTACTTTATGAAATAATTCTATTTTTATAAATTCTGTACACATGCTGCCAGAAGTCGTCTAAAGACTTTTGTAAGTGCAATGAAAGATGCTGCTGGCTATCACCTACATAAATGCTTCACGTTTCCATAACTAAACATCTGTATTGTCATTTCTATGTTTGTAGTGATGAGAAACCCCAAGGACACATGTGTTTCGTTCTACCATCTTTACAAGAACATAGTAAGTACCTTGTTGATTGTCCCTATCTAACACAACACTGTTACATTTCAACAGAGGTAATAGTTCAGTACTAGCAATAGCCCCAACTTATGTTGAGGGCATCAAGATAAATTGATGCCTCGTTGATAGCATCATTTTATTTTGATTATTTTGGTCTTTCTATGCACAAGTGTCAAGGCCACATTATACATTACCTTCAGCATAAGTATTCAAAATAAAGTGCTTAGCTGTTAAATCAAATAAACAGGTAGGTATGTAGTTTATAACTTTTCTAGTAACAACAGCATGTAAAAATACTGTTTTCTGCACGGCTGGATGCCTTAAGGTTGGTTCACACTATATCGCAGTATCTCGACGTTTCCTTTTCGGCCTTCATCGTCGATTATGTGAACCATGAATTGATGGCATTGACGAAGCATCGCGGACACGTCGAGAAAGTTTGCAGCTGTCAAACTTTCCCGATAGTTCACGGAGCATCGACGACAGCACGTGTAATGTGAACCATTTCGGCGAAGACAATCCGCAATCGCGGATAGCGTGGTTTCTGTTTATGATAGTTGCTGCGGGACTAGTATTTGGCTAAAACGTGGGTCTGCAGTACGATTCTTCCGAGCGAAATTAAGACAAATAAATATGGAAGCAACCGACTGCGCCAATATCAACCAGGAACAGCAAATCAACGACGAGGAATTTATGGAAATTGTAAGAAGTTACAGAGCTGTGTGGGATAGAGGCTGCTCAGATTTCAAAGATAGAAATAAAAAGGGTAATGCGTGGATAGAGATTGCATGAAAGACTCGATTAGAATTGCAAGTACATGTAGCTATTACCAGATATGGAACGCTGCAGACTAAATTCAGTCGATATTTAAATAAGAATAAACCGGCATCAGGCTCTGGCAGGAAATCTGTAACATTTACTTCTGAACTCGAGCATATGTGATGGCTGGCTCCATTTATCCAGACAAAGTATGGGACGTCGAACAACCTACAACAACAACCGGCACGGACAAAAAGAAAGCTTGACATCGAAGAACAATCTAGCACAACAACTACTGATGGCAATCATACCAACCTTTTAATAGAAACATCTCTTTGTGCTACCTCCACATCCACCGAGGACGCCATAGGTATGTAAAAAGTATGAATGTGGGAGCAGTTTTTTATTGTGGCAATATTGAAAAAAATTATCTTTGTGTATGGTAGAATGATTAGGCTTTCTATGCTGCATAGTTATCTGTTTTAGAAGTGACAGTTCTCGGTATTGAGACCTGTGCATCGACTTCTCTGACAAAGTTTCGGAAACCTTAAAAAGCTAATGTAAAATTATGCCATGCCATAGTAGAATGTTTAGGTTTTTCCATTATCGATTTGATTGGTTGTCAGAATTTTGCTTTGAGAAATAGTCAGAAATTATTTTTTATTTGCTATTGTTAAAATGATACCGATGTTTCAGCAAGATATGCTGACAAGATATACTGAATTACTTGGACAGCAGAATATGCCACCGCCACCACCACACACATATTACACCTACCAGCATCCTTCGACACCATCCATCCTCCCGGCCGCATTCCATCATTGTTGAATCCATCCACAAAACCTGATGGAACATATTTTGTGTTTTCAGTTGAGAGTAGGTAATTATGCAATCAGGTCGTAGCTCTTATTATAACTCCACCAAGGTTAAGTCGACCTTAATAGGGCGATGAAAGATCCTCCATCTTGCGGATAAAATGCTTAAGGTATTTTCAATCGTGCGACGAGACCGAGATAGACGATAGTTAAATACCTGCTGCTCAGTTGTCAGGCTGCGCCTACTATAGGGTTTCATGAGCCAGGTCTTTAAGGCAAATATCTCGTCACCCAGTATATAATACGGAGTGTCCACCTCATCAACAAGTGCCGTCTCTGGCAGAAAAAGTCTGTTATTCTCTAACATGTCATAAAACTCACTCTGGCTGAAGATACTGGCATTATTGTCTTTGCCATAATGTCCTATGTCAACATATGTGAACTTGTATTGTGCATCGCACATGGCCATTGGTACGGTACTGTGAAAGTTTTTGTAATTATAATACATGGAACCTCCAAACTTGGGACACTCCAATCTCACATGCTTCCCTGTAACAAAATATAATGAAGGTTGTGCAAGTTTAATTGTGCTTTAATTCTTGACAACATTGGCCCACACTTAGTACAGCCTAGTCTCGATCCTATGGTTGCTGTTGAGTGCAAAGGGACAAACTATCAACACTGAGACCACCACCTGGAGAAGTTGTCTGTTTGTAGACATAGATTCTCAAAGCAGTAGTGTGAGTGTTGATAGCATGTGCACTGTACAGCAAATTCCGAGTGAGCAGAGCCATACAATACTCTCTGCTACAATGAGTAGTAAAAATATAGCATAAAGACAGAAATCAAAATGATAAAAATCACGCCTTTAAAAAAATCTGACATTACAGATACTAGAATGGATAGTAACAAGGCTTGTTTGTTTATTCCGTTGTTGCTGTAAATCAGGACTTTAAAAGGCTACTTCAGAAGAACTGATGCTTATCGTCTAGGGCACCAATCACATGAGGAAAGTTCCATGTTTCTTCATATTTACTAGCAATATGACTCCACTCCTCGAGACAGGAAGGAAACTTGAAGTAAGTCGCTCCAATTCTATTCCATATGGACTCACGTGTGTCTCTGATAATTTCGGGGACAGTAGAGGGGCCCAGCTCAAAATTGAAGGACTGGCTGTGTTGTGAATCGCCAGTAGCCAAGTAACGCAGCGTGACCAGAAGTTTCTCCTCAGCAGAAATACCTTTTCGGAATTTACAGTACCTCAGTTGAATATCTTCTCTCACTAAGGTGAGCAGATGATCGAATCGTTCAGGTGACACGCGAGTGTATCTACAACAACAAGAACATGGATTACTGGTTACTCTGATTTCAAGCATATAACTATGAAAAGAAACTGTTTCAAGCTTGCATGGTACAACGGATCAAATATGTCATGTAATTGGGGATGAAACTCCAATTACTGGCTCATATCACAAGTGGGCTGAAAGTTGGATCCCACAAACGTAACGATAATGGGTGGTGACGGTTTTTGTCGTAAATAACTTGATTATAAATCACGCCTGAATTTTTTGCTTGATGTATTGCTCTGCTCTACTCGTTGGACTAGCAGGAACCAGACACGTAAGAAATTTTTTATACTGACTCGTTTTGTTTATGATAATATTCTTGTTAGGCCTATGTATATTTACTCACCGAAAAACATTTCACGGTTTTCATTACGCAATGTATGATAGAGTGTGCTAAATTGTCCTTCTTGATTTCTCCTCTTCCAGGCTGGACGCACCCACCATCTTCTTTTATTCCTCCTTCGGGTGTAAAGCTCTGCTACTTGCTGCTGTTGTCTAGGTCGGTTTCTTCGTCTGAGCAATGCTAAGACAAGTACTTGTCTTAGTTTTAATTTTCTATCCATCTTCAACAAAAGCGATCACTCTATGCGTGTGGTACTAGCTTTTACTACTAAACCGAAACGCAAATGTTTACGTGTGTCTCAATGGTCTGTTATGAATTAGGTCACGCCCATCGCTGATGCTTCGGTGACCGCGTTATATATGAGAACGTAATGTTGATGACTGTTCCCTGATACAAACGCGGATGGGTTTGTGCTAGTGTGAACATTGTTATCATCGACAATCACCGAAGTATTGTGGCATCAACGCCGAAATACGGCGATATAGTGTGAACCAGCCTTAATACATTTTATATTCTTTTGGTATTGATTTCAAAAGATTTATTAACCACCAGTGGCTCGTGTAGTCACTAACCATTGCAAAACATCTATATCTAAAGATAAAACTTTTCCAATTACTTTTAGTTACATAATACTTCACTACTGGATGATAGTGACTCAAACCCTTTACACAAGCTAACACTCGGACAGTTTATGGAGTTTTTATGGGGTTGGAGACTGCTACATTTTTAGCATAACTAATCATTCATTACTATCAAATAGTGTCAATTGGTCTATATGTTGCAGGTAAATTCAGCGGTTGTTAATTCAATTATATATTATTTTCAATATAATTTTTAAAAATAAAAAGCTTAACAATGAAAAAAATTGTTATTGTGTCAGTTTTACACACAATTTATTTGTAATGAGTTTCACTCATGCCATAATGTCTGTGAGAAAATAAAAAGTTGTCTCCTGATGCAGATCATTGCAGTTTTCACCAAAAATTTATAAACTAAAAATGGTCTATTTTATCACTTCTTATTGAAAAATGTTTTAATTCTATATAGAAACATAATTATACTTCTCTTTTTACAGCCAGTAGCAGTGTCAGACGGCGAGCTAAATCCTTTTGAAAACATAACATTCGCTCAGTTTGTCGAGTTGTTTCTCCATGAAAAGGAAATTTTCTATGGGAGATACTTTGACTACATAGAATACATGTGGTCTCTCAGAGATGAGCCTAACATACTTCTCGTTTTCTATGAGGACTTGAAAATGGTAAGTGGTAGGTAAGGTAAAATGGTTGATAGATGTTGATCACCTATTATTCATTGTATGTATGCATTTGTTTTATTTTTACAAATAAATAATATCTGTCTAAACTTGAATTTTAAAACTCTTAAAGTATGAATAAAAATATGTAAAAGTCAGCCAAGTTTACTTCACTTGTTGCGCATGGTCCATCACCAAGAAAAGGTTTACAAATAACAGTGTTCTAAATAGATCATGTTTTGGTGTATTTCACTACGATATGTATTTTACATATCATACATATTATACATACCGTATGTATTGTACATATTATATATATATATCAGTTTATCAAGTTTTAAGCATGCAAGCGACAAAAGACTAATCATTATTTGCAGAAATGCTCAAACAAACACTTTTCCAACCGTATTATGCCAAGTATGCCAGTCAGGACAGCTAAGAGAGCTAACTTTCTCACAAGAATTCAGCTTGCTACTTATATTATACACTACTATTCCTATTTTTTGTTATCACTGTTATTATTATTAGTACTACATTGTTGTTGTTATTATATATCCAATACTGCTACATGTAGATAACATATGTGAAGTAATGCTGCCTAATAAGCATTTAATCTGGTTTTTCTAACAGTATTTAATGTGAAGTCACTCTCTACTACATGCAACATATTTGTTATTAATATTAAAACCAGCAATAAAATCCAGCAATCGATCAAAATTAATGAATTAAAATTTGTTTACTAAAAATTGAAGTCGTGATTTTGCGATGCAGTAGTTTGCAGACATAATAATGCGCAACAGCAAATGCACATTGTTTTTTATGAGGGAAATGTGTAGCTAAAGCTTTTATGTGTTGTCTAGCAGAATTCCCGACGTTGCACAGGTATTACAAATCAGCTTATAAACAATGAGAGGTAATGTAGTTGCCTGTCACTTCCTATTAGCCTGGCACACTCCCAAC
Source organism: Watersipora subatra (assembly GCF_963576615.1). Lineage (NCBI taxonomy): Eukaryota > Metazoa > Bryozoa > Gymnolaemata > Cheilostomatida > Watersiporidae > Watersipora > Watersipora subatra. The sequence goes on along the minus strand of NC_088716.1, from coordinate 47,954,050 downwards.
GGATAATTTGAGTAAGCTTACTAATAAGAACTAACTATACTTGCTCTCGCGATGGAGCGTGCATAAAATTAGACCACTGTTCTCCATGACATTGCGCTATCACGTTGCGTCGTAACGGAGAGCGGTAGCATATTTGCACCCATAAAACGACATATATTGCCTATGAAACCATCAAGCTCGTATAGCTTAATTGGTTAGGGATTGGCCTGGAAAACGGGAGGGTCTGATATCGAATCTCTCGTGATATGGATTCTGTATTTCAAGATATTAATAGCTATACGTAGCTGGAAAAACAGGCAAAGTTGGAGATATATATATAAAGATGCAACAATATAGGCTGACAACTAAATAACAAATTTTGTTTAATATCAACTAGAAGTTGCTTATCAACCGCTTGTCACATTGTCGGACTAATGAAGTTTTAGCTTTGCTAAAAAAGAAAGACTAGCAAAATGTGCATCATAATTAGAACCTGTTTTCTCCTTTTAATTTTTGACTAATTTAATGTTAAATTTTTGCAGAATCCTCTCGATACCATCCAGAAAGTGAATGAGTTCATGGGTACCAACAGATCACCAGAACTAGTGAAAGAGATAGCTGAAGCTGTAAACTTTGAAAAGATGAAAGTAGGAAAGACAACAGGACCTCCATCTAAAGAATCATTGGAGATGCTAAAATCAATGGTAATATAAAAAATTAAATTGTGTAGAAGTAACAAATATAGAAGCTAGTTTTTGTATGAGATTACTGGAAGTTGGTAATGGTCCACACTAGTTTTTAATCACATAAACGACCAATAGAGTTTGTGAAGCGGGGCATCTCACCTTCACTAAACTTCTGCATGTCACCTTCATAACTACTAAAGTTCTGCAGTCTTTCACGGTGACTTCCTAGCACTTTAGTTTTAAAAGAAATCGTACTTTGTACGAGTGTCAACTTCTATTCACACAAGGGATACACATCATCACCTTCAACATCATCAGAAATCCATCAAGATGGAGATGATTGTTCTATTGGTAATGGTTTTCAGAGCATTGCTCTAAAGACTGGCTGATCTCCAGCAGTTTGTCAAGAATATTAGCTTTATGTCTTGCCACTTTCGGTTTCTCTGTACTACATCCTTAAACCAAAGTTGAGGCCATCTCCAAATTTAAGATTTTGAGCAAAGCTGTGAGTAGAAAAATCATTGAGATAAATAGCCTGGTTCCTTCCTCTGGACATTGTCAATCCTTCTCAGATTCTTCTCTATCCCATCCATTTTTGTATATTTCTCTTTATTTGGGACTTCAACAATCTATGATATTTTTTAAGCTTTTCGTCAAGAACGCCTAAAGTTTCTTCATCCATGTGTATGTCATGTTCATGGTTCGGCTTCATATAAGAGGGCAGGCAAAACAACAGCACGGTAGACTTTACCTTTGACTTTTGCTGAAACGAGGTGATATTTTCAAGGTCTCTCCCTCAATTTAGAGCACAAGCTACATCAGCCTTTCTCATGCAAAAAATGAGCTCACTCTCTAGCTGGTGCTGTCAAAAAGTATGACCCCCAATACTTACAAAGTTTTAGACTGTATTATGTTCTCTTTTTGTATGTGAATAACAGCGAGTGTTCACGTAACTGTGAGATTCTTAACTGGTTGAGAGAGGCACTCTGTCTTTCAAATTGTAATTTCTGAGCTGAAATTTTCCACAGCCAAAAAAATCAGTCAGTTAGTCGTTGCACACTGCTGGAGTCATAAGCAATCAGGCAATAGGCATCAGCAATCAGCATTTCCTTTATGATCTTCTGGCATGTTTTCCTTCAAGCCTTCAAATGTGCAACATTGAACAAGCCTGCATTTTGTCTGGTCTGAATACAAAAACAGCACATGCTATTTTTAGAAACTATTTTTAACATAACCAAAAGGTAAAGCAAGAAGAGCACGTGTGCTAAAACACGTCCTTGTTTTACACCATTTGCAGCCTCAACTTCTTTGGAATTGTTCCCTCTCTGTGCTACAAGGGCTTTCAAGCCTCCATGCAGTGAGTGTTGGTACAATGTGTTTATTGATACAATTCAAAAATATATCAGAGAGTATCATTCTAGCAATGGAGAGCAAATATATATCTTCGTGAATATTCTATATATTAAATATTGACACTATATCGATATCTCTCAAGTCCTGAGACACATTCTCATCTGACCAAACCTTGAAAATCAGCTGGTGTAAGTTTACTATCATCTCTGCCCAGTTTATTTTCAGATTTCTGTCAGACTACCCCATTTTCATGAAGCTCAAAATTTTTTTGTATTACATCTACTATTTCTTTCAGGTTTGGGGCCCAGACAAAGATGTGTCCTTATGTCTCTCTTCAATGGTGTCAAATTCTCACTCATTAATCTTAAGAAATTGAGAAATTAATCAAACTGATCTCAAATTAGTCAAGGATCTTGGATCTGTTTTGTAGTATAAGGTTAGTACCATGGTAGAGTGGAATCTAGACCTAAAGCTACATATAGACCTAGAGCTGTAAGTTGAGTAGTCTCAACTTACAGCTCTTTCTAGATCCGGCTCTTGCATTGAAGTCACCAGCGACAACAACTTTATTTTTTTGTAGACCTTAAAAAGAACTTGTCGCAATTGGCTACGGAATTATTATTCCTTGTTCTCCTCCAGATCTATTGTTGTTGGTGCAAAAACACTTAGAATTGTAACAAAAATATCTTGAGGCAAATATATCATCCTTATCCTATCACTAATAGGTGAAGAATCTTCCTCTATATTTACCGAATTAGTGAGTTTTGAACAACAAAGCCAACTCCGAATTCTCTGCATTCTTGTTTCTTTTTGCTACTAAGAAAGCGTATATCCATGATGCACTAAATTTGTATAATACCGTTGACAGGCCTCACTGATGGGAGTTATTTCTGCGCTATATACAGTTTTCTCGCTATGAGTGCTGTCTGTCACTCAAGTCTACTCACTCCAGCGCTATCAAACAGAGCTCTCATGTTCATTTCTGCAAGAATAATTTGTTCCTGCATCCTAGCTTACTTTTAGCTGCAGTATGGAATTGGAAATGATCAGTGTGAACATTGTTTGTTCCGGCAGGCTTGGTGTGTTTGTCTTCTAATCATATTCACCAAAGAACTGCATGCAATAGCTGTCTCTAATATGGTTTGAAGTAAAACCAGTTATCGCTCTCTTAGATTCACTCTCTCGGCATACAATAGACTATAGTATAGCAGGCAAGGTAGGCTTCAGTGGTTGATCAGAGGATCCGTTTGTCGATTTCTGTCGCAAGGTTATCACACCCTCATTTTGAACCGGTCCACCTCAGATTCCTTGAAATTGATACAATGTTTGTTTGGTCAGGATAGACAGATACCCCACTGCACCTAAATAAATTCAATGGATTGCCCTCCAAGTTGCGTGCATCTCCACCGGAGACAGGTTGTACTGAGCTATACATTTGCCGGTAGAAAGAGCTGCACCTGACCTGTCCGGCAACAGCAACTGCTTAACATAGCACAAACACTTTCCACAGTACTTACTATCATACATGATGGCTTATTTCTGATGAGCTACTATGATAGTACTTTTTTGGTTTTCAGTGACAGTATTTTAACTCAACAGTACTATTACTGTACTGGCACATCTATGTTGATAATAAGCTAGATAATTTTCTGTACATTTTGATGTCTACAGCATTTCTATACACTTGCTTGTTTTTGTTCAAGGTTGGACCTAAAAACCTTGAAGAGACTCTTACAAAACTTAAGAAAGCAACTGTACGAATTTACAGAAAAGGTAATATACGATTAATGGTTTGTTACTGATTCTAAAATCCCATAAACTGAACCTCATAACATTGTGGGTTGTATAGTCTTAAGTGTACAATACAATAAAGTGTTGTTCCTTTAGTATTTGACAATTGGTGTTTTGGTGCAACATGTTAGTTAGTGAAATTATTTTCTTGTGTTTAAACTTGTTACATTGTAACCTATTCAATTATAATCTAACAATACATATTAGACTACAACTTATTGATATAATGAGAGCATTTAAAGGATGTGCAAAATCAACAATTAATTACATTCTAGATGAAATTCAGCTTAAAACTGTCACTATAACAGATCTAAGGGGTGATGACGACGTAGTGCTACTTGTCAATGTACAATAGATTATTAAAATTTGAATAGCAATGAATGTTTAAATTAGCCTGTTGGTGACAGTTTTAAGTCACGTAAAATAGGAAATCTTTAAAGATTCTACTAAAATAACATGTAAAAATTTGTGTTAATTTTCAATCAGTTGTAAGTTTTGCTGGCATTTAGCTTGCTCCACTAGTGGTATAAAATGGTTGTGTTTGTGTGTGCAACAGGCTTGAAGTCTTCAGCAATACAAACTAAAGATGTTTAGCTAAAGATATACCGATTTATTGCTCAGTTATAATATAGTAAACATAAATAAGATTTTTTTGTCTAAGGTAGTATGTATATCTTTTAGTTTGTACATAAGCTGACTAATGGAAACATTTTTGAGTTGACGATGCTGATTTAAAATAAAGTTGTCTGCTCACAATTAATTTTACAAATAAACACTGAACAAGGCGCCAGCTACCTATTTGACACAATTTGTTCATTTGCAGTTAAGCATTTTTCGCTTTTTTTAGTCTAATTTTTAAAGTTTTGCAACAAATTAAATTATTTATTACTAGAATGGCAGATATCAAGAATAATAATGTTAGGCTTATAATCTTTATTTGGTGCATAAGTATAATTTAATAAGACTAGTAGAGTTCTATTATCTTTAAACTTCATAGATGTGTTGCGTCAAAAAATTCGATCAAATTAAATAAAGACCAATAAAAGGCTAAAACATCAGCTACAATTTGATATCATTTTTGTCTTTGTAGACTAGCCCTGTCTAGAGGTATAAGCATTTGAATGATGCCATCTTTTAAAACGCTCATATTCAACCGGGTGCTTCATTCGTGACATAACGAGTGATACATGTAAAAAGAGTCCACGAGCAATAAACATAAGATAAGATCTTTTTTTTAGCCAATCATCAGCACGAAAATTTTATATAGGTCATAATAAATATTATCACTCATAAAACCCGTTGTCTGTGATCTCGAAGTTAGGGATTTCACTCTATCGTTAAATCGCACTGACATCGGTATTTACTAAATTAATTAACATTGTTAATTTAATTAATTAATCGACACGCTTTATTGACGAACAACAGAATTGTAACAATGCTTCCAGTTCCTGTGAAGGCGACTCTGAGTTTTCTGAGCATCAGGTTGTTAAAGTTTGGATCAGACAGCTTATAGTTAGAGCTGACAGGCATCAGCAGTGTTATGCTGCAGAGGAAGATAGGAGAATAGAGGTAAGTTTATCTTTTACTTTGAGTTTCCTATAGATAAACATGTACTGTTGTGTTTAAATTCAGATTATATTTCCCCGTTTGAGACTATAGTGTAATTTCTTGTGCACGCATGCGAGATACGGATGCACAGTGAGTTTTTGACGGATTCTTTTTAATCTATAGCATTTAGCAATACAATGGCTTAGATTGATGAACAAGTGTTAAATACACTAAAGGCAATAATTTTAGTACTCATGAATACATTTACTAATTATTAAAATTATAACTTTTTGCTATCACTAATCATCGTTTCATAATTTTTTTATTGTTTCACTTAGCTATAATATTTGCTTCAAATTTTCTTTGGCAGTTTTAGCTAGTGAATTAGATTTATGATTAGACTTTATGTTCACTTCTCACTTGTAGAAAGTGAAGAAAATCGATTGATCAATGCACATCTTTAACTTCCAGAACCAAAGCTATGAATCGTTGGCTTGGCGTACTTATGCTTTTGTTAAACATTTATTCATTTTTAAAATAACACTCGCAATCTATCTAACTCCCAATTTGAAAGCTTTCAGTAGATATGCATTAGACTGACATATCTACGAATGACATAATATAAAAATATTATATTTATTGCATTTGTTTTATTGATTACAGGATGTTTATGTGATCCCACCAGCGGATAAGTTTTTTCAGTGTGGAAACTGCCACAAATGGAAAAGAGAGACTTGAATGTATGCTGCATAAACCATGATATGTTTTGTTTGAGTTTGCTGCAGTAGATGAATTTGTCCTATTATATGAGCTAAAACTATGTGATTGGCCGCAACTTAGATGAATATTTTTAATAAAAGCTTTATGCCGCAGTAAAAATTGTTTGGCTTGTAAAAATTATATAATAAAATAATATTGTTGAAGATGATGCAAACATGATTTGCAGAACATTGAATACATCATAGCCCCGTTGCCACCTGTGCTGAAATCTTGTCTGATGGATAGATTTATGAAGTGTAATCAGAGCTGTATTGACAGGTACTTTTGCATAGCTCAACCATTTGTTTAGTACTTGAATCAGCTGATCAAATGTGACCAGTGAATTTGTTTCTACAAATTGATACCAATAATGACTCGATAATATTGACCTTACATGACTTTTTAGGGATGCAGTTGGTTCCGCCATATATTCGAACATATTCTTTTCAAAGACGCTGCTTATTTATTTTACTTAGTAACTAGTTCCCGGTGTGGGTAGCAACTAAACTGTGCCGATACAAAGACCTTATTTTACTTAGTTTGCTTGACATAATTACCGTAGACCGGTAGAATTGGTAGTCGGTTTTCAGATGTTTACACAGCATTTAGAGGAAGCTAATATGACAAGTTTTTAATTTCCTTTAAAAAGTTTGAGACATTTATAACAATGTAACTATAGCTGGATTAAAATTTTTATTCTAGCCAACATGAGCCAATACAAAATACAATATATGCCAATAGATCCGCGTGAGGCTAGACTTTTATCGCAATAGCCGATGTGAATACGAGAGATAGAGACAGGTTGTATCACTAGTTACATCATTTTGGGCAAGTCTGGGCATGTCTTTTTTTCCTGAGTGCTTTTACCGCGATCAATCTTTTTTATTTTAATCTTCAAATATTTTGACAATGAGATTGCCTAACACAACAAATCACATATCAACTGATAGACAAAAATTCCTTCTTTTAAAATCAAATAAAGTTTGACCCAATCACATCTTTAAAAACTTCCTAGTCTCTGCCTATTGACCTGTTAGGCATTGATAAAACATTTTAAGGCATTTTAAACTTTGCACACTTATTATTTGCCATATTGTCTTGAAAGCATAGATTAGTCTGCTATTAATCTTTCCGGATTATATTTGTATGTTATTATTATGCCATTACATAGTGTATGCATTTTATAGGTGTCATTGGAGACTGGAAAAACTATTTCACTGTTGCGCAGAATGAAATGTTTGACAACTTTATGGCAGACTGGGAAGGTGGTAAAGATATACCATTTGTGTACACCCAGGAATAAATTATTTGTCAAACGCAGTTTACCATCACCTAGACAGTGCAGTCGTTTATTTACTATTCTAAAAAGTTGCAAAAATGTAAAAGTTCTTTACTAACTTGCTTTAGAAATATTCTGTGTTGTTTTTTCAAATACTATACATTATTTTGATCTATTTTGATGCTTTCTGAAAGTTTCATTAAATATTTTTATATAAAATATGCACAGTTATGATTTTAATTCTATAAAGTTATGTACCATTTATCATATATTATGCTTATTGTGAAATGGCAATGTTATTTTGGACTTAAAATGCAATTGAACCGTCTGATTGCCTGTACGCCACAAGATGGCTGTATGGCACAGGATGGATTCTGTGTCTGTATGGCACAGGATGCCTGTAGACAGGCTGGCTGTCCTTTAGACATTAAGTGAGTTGACTGACTATTTAGCAGATGTTAGATAAAAAAAGTTAATTGTAATATATGCAGAATTACCAATCATATCTAAATGTATTAAAAGTCTGCTAATACTTCATTAAAGCAGCAACCTGCTGCCATGCTTGAACACCTGACACATTCACGTCTAAACATTCTGAGAGCTAATCAACTAACCCACGCTAGTTTCAGCACTGGTCTCCAAATGCTTATTGACGCTAGTAGTACCACAAGTCATGTGTGAGATATCATCTTTCTGATTTTCTAGGCTCATCTCGTAAATACCAAAATAGCTAATGGTCAAAACACGATGAATGATACACTCTACTAAGTTTATACACTATACTTTGGTACTTCTCCATTTTATGTCAGCCCTCATCTCCGGCACTCCTATTATCACATTTAGAATTTTAGGCAGTCAACTCTGGTGCAGTTCCTTACCTCTCACTACACTATCATCTAACTCACACTATGCTGCTCTCCGTCACTGTAGCTGATGTGTGCTGGTCCAATTTTTGTGACTGTTTCAATCAATTTTTGCTTCAAAATGCCTTGTTATCCAGTCTTTGTACTGCAGCCTACCATTGCTAGTTCTACGCTTTTGTTAGTTTTTAACATTTTTTGTATATAAACTAACTATATATGTCTCATCTTTATAAAAGTACATTTAACTCATAAATATTATTTTAACTTTTCATTATTTCTGATAGTAGTAGTATTTTATTGCAATTATATAAAAAGCAGCATAAGAATTGTTTTGTTAGAGACACCTATACGCTGGCAGCCAGTACCACAATATTGTTAGGTAATACCTATACGCTGGCAGCCAGTACCACAATTTTTAGGGATACCTATACGCTGGCAGCCAGTACCACAATTGTTAGGGATACCTATACGCTGGCAGCCAGTACCACAATTGTTAGGGATACCTATACGCTGGCAGTCAGTACCACAATTGTTAGGTAATACCTATACGCTGGCAGCCAGTACCACAAGAGCAACAGATAAAAGAGGCAACTTTTATTCAAGTTCCTCTAAAAACTTAGTTCAAACTAAAGACAATCTTTAGCCAACTTTGAATTCCTATAAATCTGCAGCTTAATGAGGATTTAAAACTGTGAATACTTCATACTTTTAATATTTGAAATATATTGATAATTGGTGAATTTACAAACTCACATAATATTATATCGCAGTGAATTATGCAAGACATAAAATAGAACATTGGCGTGTGTCTTAGCTATACCCTACTGAGCCACACTGAAAAAACTCGCCGAGAGACTTGTTCAGCATAAACTCAGTTTTGAGAATATTTGAATGGGATGTCTTTTCCAGCCTCCCAACCTTTCAGAAAAGAATCGAAATGTTCATTTTGGGCCACTGTCAAGTGATTTTTCCAATCTCCAATACCACCTACAATATAAATTATCTGAAATTTACTTTTGCCAGAGGAACAACAATGTAAAATTTGTTTATTATAAATTACTTTGAATGGTTTTGGCTGACATCTTAAATCATCATTATAGCCAATAAACAGAGATAATTCTATAAAAAAGCAGTGAACTCTGCAAGGAAGTTAGTGAAGACCTGAAACAACTGATAGTGAAAATCACTTTTGAGTCACCTTTTCTGTAGATCTGAAGAGTTCCAAGTCTCAACTTTTCAAGGATTGCTTCAGGATTCGGGCTTTGGGTTTTCATCTGAAAATAAATTCCAATATTATATTGTAGTACATGTTTTATTATTCATGGCATCACCACTAAAAATAATATATTTTGCTTTCAAGGATTGCTTCAGGATTCGGGCTTTGGGTTTTCATCTGAATATAAATTACAGTATTATATTGTAGTGCATGTTTTACTATCCATGGCATCACCACAAAAAATAATATATTTTGCTTGGACATAACTAACTGACATTTAGAGCTATAAAGCTGCCTTCTAATGGCACGCTTCATGCACCGGGTTTCCATGCTTCGAATGAATTCGGAGTTGACCTCTGCCAACCAATTCTCACCTTACCATTTCAACGATTCAGAGCTGCACCATTTTTCAAAGACTAGCCATGTACTGCTCAAAAAAGGACTTGATAAAGTGGACTCGCTTTCAGGCCGTGGTCACTTTTCAATTCACGCTTCGCACCTTTATTGCACGCACTCAGCCAAGATAACTGATCAGAATTTTTTATTATTAGTAATATTAAAATCTCTCTAAATTAAAGAACAATAATAGAATTTACTACTTGCTATACAGTTATTACCTCACAAGGGACATGAATGACAATCGCTTTTAGTAAGGAGGAGGTCAGCACCAGTGCAGTGGGAATCTGTACAATCGGTAGGTTCAGCTATTTAATGAATAAGGTAATAAAACAAATGAAAAGATAATTATTTCATAGCGGTCATACAAGCAACCTATCATTGGTAATAGTAGTTAGAATATACCAGCGTGATGAAGTGCGCTGAATTTTTTATTTTTACTGGAGAGAGCTTAACTGGGTATTATCGATTCAAATTTATCAGCAGTGGGCATTTCTGTGATGTCAAATAGTACTCTCAAGTCAAATGACTTCACAAACGTTTTGCGAAGTGAAATGGTGTCGAATCGGTTCGGATTTTACCATTTCTATGAATCGGAGTGGAAGAAACTCCAAATCAATTTGAAGCATGGAAACCCAGTAGTAGAGTGGTGGACAGGAAGAAGCATAGCTTAATGCTTTTTTTACACAAAACAAAATGTAAAACCCTGATGTGACAGAGCAGCATATCCTACAAACTCACTCGGTCAAATAGTAATCTCTACGAATTTAACTACATGTACATCTAGACAATCAGGTCGGCAGAGACAATAAAACCACAATAAGCTAAGAAAAACTTTTTGCCAATCTTAATGATGGTGTAAACAAGTTCTCTGCTAATTTTAAAGAATTTGCTTTTAGATTGTTCATCTACTGCAACTCCTGAACAATAGGCTCCTAAATATTTTAAAGATGGCTGAGTGTGATAGTTCAAAATGGTGGCCGACTCATGACAGTTCATGATGGTGGTGCAGTCTATGAAGAGAGCTTCTCACTTTCACTGCTAATGACTATATTACAGTCTTCTATACTGGCTCCCGCACTTTTTAGAAAGAATTGTACTTTGTATGAGTGCCTAACTTCTGTCTGCCCACACAAGTGTTACACATCCTCATCAACATCCTCATCAACATCATCATCTGTATGGATGATGAATGTATGTAGTATCGCTAAAAAGCAGACTACAGGTATTGAAGTCACTCAGTTATTTTCCTATCTGTTTGAGCCGAAATATTAACTAAAACCGATCTCTTTATTAGCTTACCACTGCAATCATCTCCTTAGACGGAGGTCCTGTTGTCTTCCCTACTTTCATCTTATCAAAGTTTACAGCATCAGCTATTTCCTTTACCAGTTCTGGGGATCTGTTAGTACCCATGAACTCATTCAACCTTTGGATGGTATCAATAGAGTTCTGCAAATGATGAGACATTTATGAAAGAGTAAGTAGGTCAAGTGATGTTCAACATGGCTCCTGTAGCAAAGTAGGCCAAAGATTTTGCAAAAACTGGAGAGATCGCCATGGATTATCATCAGTATGTGCAGAATTATTCTGTGATACTGCAAGGTGGCTCAGTGGCGCTGTGATCGTGCTCTTGCCTTTCAAGCCTGGTTCCCATATTGATTGTGAAACCCGGCGGTAACTTGTGCAGCAAAACGCTTGCAACACTAGGCGGCTTCCGTTCACATATAAAACGGCATTGCTAATTATCGCATAAAATGTTCGCTCGCCATGCCGTTTCGATGATGGTGACCTTCACCTGTACAGTGCATTTCGGGAAGGTTTTGCCTGCGGCTTTTTGTGAAATTTGAACAGCATTAAACTCTTGCGTTGACCGCCGGCAACTACCGGCGGTGCTCGACAGTACCCGGCGAGTAGGTCCATATTTGCGGTGCTGTCGCCGGTTCTTTGCGGCGTATGTTTGGAACCAGGCTTTAAGTCAAATATCCGGCCTTGATTATCGTGCGAGGCAATATTTTTTCCTTACTCACTTAGTGCGGCTTCAAACAGATGAACAGACACGACTCTTATTATAGTAAAGATTTTTTCATTTTTTTATTTTAAATGCACTCAACTTAACTTCATGTAATTTCAGTGATTATGTTAAAGTTTCTTACTACAATATTTTAGTAACAGATAGAACTTTAATGGCTATGTTTAGATGGCCACCATCTGACTAGCTATTATAAATAGCTGACATAATGCTATGGGCATGCACTGTTTGTTATCAGTTTTTAGGTACATTTATAGCTAAAGCTTTTGGTGCAGAGCTTTCGTCAATACCATCATAAGAAATGAGCCTTAGCGTGCATTTTACCTGCCTTTATGGAGAGCGGAGTTATGACCATTACCAAAACTCATAACTGCACATTGATAAGTACTCACTGACACCCAGATGTAAATTGCGTTACAGTTTCAGTAAATTTTGCCTAGATATTTATGTAGTTACATTAGTAGTGCAGTAGTAGTGCATTAGTAGTGCAGTAGTAGTGCATTAGTAGTGAAGTAGTAGCGCATTAGTAGTGCAGTAGTAGTGCAGTAGCAGTAGTAAGCATGTCACAGTCTTGTAGTAAACTGTGTAATGCATTGTGTACGTTTACTACTGCGCAGTGTACAGTATACATGTACATGCAGTACAACTATTTTCTACTGTACAGTAAGCGGTATTGGTGCGGTAGCCGTATTGCCTACTGCACAGTATCCAGCTCTGGATGCAGTGAAAGTGCTGCTAGTGCTTATTTTGAAATGCTATGTGCAGTAGGAACTTTTGTGATACATTGTACATCTATAACAACACATTTCTGTGAAAATCAATTAAGAAATAAAGTACTGACTTGACTTTGACACAATCACAACACCATTGCCAGATCGGAATAGTGTTCCTACTTCAGCATAAATAAGTACACAAATTGATCATAATGAGCCTGTTGTACATTGTATATAGTTAGAATGAGCGTACATTATGGTTTTGATAGTACTGTTCATAAGAATAAAATGCAAAGAACCAATTTCAACGGAATGGTGATAATGCTCGACTCCCTATTCTGAAATGATATGGCTTCATGTAGTTCATATATCTATCATCTATCTATATATAAATCTCAATGTTTGTCTATCATCTGTCTGTCACTCGTGTGTCCAGTTATAGCGATAAAGTTTTAGTAACAAGAAATCAACTTCACACTGGATTTGAACTTGCTACATTCAAATCGCAAGTCAACAAACAAGAAGGCGTAACCTCAAGGCTAAGCTGTTCTTATCATTTCCATCGCTCTTACCATAAACTGTATATCCTTTTTGTGATTGCACACGCTAAATGTGCACTTTTTATTATTAATTAATATTACCTTTTGCATTTGTTATTTTTTGAGTTTTCCCACGACCAAACAAGAGTGAAACGATTGATTGGGAGAATTATGATAAATGCACATGTGCACACAACTCCCGAAAAATTATCCGTTAACGGCCGTCACCAAACCCTTGCAACGAAATCCTATCAACAAATTTAACTATTTTTCAGTAAAGTCGTTCAAGTATAATAATGATACAAAACGCATATAAACCTATTTAAATATGTTACCAAGCCTTTGAAAGGTTGACGCAAATACCTAAAACTAACCCATCTAATCGGATTATACATAAATAGACAGATTTATTAGGACGAAAATCGTCACAAAACGCCTGAAAAGCTTCGTTTAATAAAAGTTAAGACCGGAAATTGAAATGCCGAGCGACAGAGAATAGAACGATAAAGTCTTGCCACAAATCGCCACAAAACGCTTGAACAGCTTGGTTTATTAATAGTTTTGACCGACCTACGAAACGCCAATAAAGCCGTGCGACAGATAGTAGAACTGTTTACTGTGTACTGTTTGTCTACTGTTTGAGGCGTAGACCGATTTACAGGTACGAAAATGTGGTACACAGTTTATCAGCCTACGTTTTTGTCCAATTACCGAAGGTTTTTCAAATTATCTAGAACATCAGCCAGATTTCTTTACATCTTATCTACAAGGTAGGGCGTTACTACAACGCCCTTTTATGACAAGAATATTTCTTTATTTCACTCCAGTTTGGATAAAACTTCCAGACGCGTAAATGCCAACGCTTGCTCTCTGTTACATTTCGCTGTCAAAACCATTCTACATTCATCACAACACAACCAACTTTCAAACTGTATATTACACATCAGTTTGCCGTTTAACGTTTAATATTGCATTTAGATTTACATTTGCAGAGATATAATAAACATATTTCTTTATCGTTGGCATTGTTGTTGTTAGTTAAATTACGTACAGTAGGTTAGGTCTACGGCTTGAATTAATATTTATTTTAACCAACAACCAACTTTCAAATTGTGTATTACACGGCAGCTTGCCATTTTACTTTTAATATTGCATTTCAATATAATAAGAGATTTAATAAACATATTTCATTATTGCTGTTGTTAGTTAAATTACGTACAGTAGGTTAGGTCTACGGCTTGAATTAATGTTTATTTTATTATTGTAAAACATAAGTTTGAGATAGTTAAATATTTATTTTATTAATATTTATTTCTGTTACATATCGCTGTCAAAACCGTACTACATTCAACACAACCAACTTTCAAACTGTATATTACAATATATTTTACTTTTAACATTGCATTTCAGATATATAATAAACATATTTGATTATTGCTGTTGTTAGTTAAATTACTTACAGTAATTTAGGTCTACAGCTTGAATTAATATTTATTTTAACCAACAAACAACTTTCAAATTGTATATTACACGGCAGCTTGCCATTTACTTTTAATATTGCATTTCAATATAATAAGAGATATAATAAACATACATGTATATCATTATTGCTGTTGTTATTTAAATTACGTACAGTAGTTTAGGTCTACAGCTTGAATTAATATTTATTTTATTATTGTAAAACATAAGTTTGAGATAGTTAATTATTTATTTTATTAATATTTATTTCTGTTACATTTCTGTTATTTCTGTTGCGTCTTTTTAGAGTCGTACTCTCTCAAATTTATTTTATATCATCTCAAACAAGTCTCATTTACATTATACTCTGTCAATTCCTGCTGAGAACTACTTTTTCAACAACCAACAGTACCCTTTCTTTTTTCCATTATTACTTTGGTCGTGGGCTGTATGACAGTGGAATTTCTAGTATTAGAGGATAATTTTTTACCATTACCTATTTTTTTAATTTTTAAATTTGCCGTTTAAATTTAAATGTGGCATTCCACTCATATTTCCACGTTCAGTAAATCTGTAAAAGCTAAATGCTTTTTACATGAACAAGTGTGTTATCTGGAGTAGGAATTGCTTCTACATTCTCTTTCCGTTTGGTCAGACAAAGTATCAGGCAAAGAAAGTCAGATATCTCATTTTTACATTTGTACCAGAATCGAGAGGTACCAGTATTGTTCATCAAAACTTTGAATACAACAAGCTTCTCCTACAACAGTAACCTTTTTTATATGCACACTTCCATGCACTTACTGTTTATTTTTTCTCTTAATTTATTTGAACTGCACAAAACACTTTTCTCATGATACGAAGTTTAAAAGTTAGAATGGTAAATTTTGTATCTATTAAATAAAAATAGATTTTTTGTGCAAAGATTTTTTTATTACCCGGACAATGCCAGGCAATTAGCTAAAATAGTTATATGCATATATTATTACATAGTTATGTGCATATATATACATATAGTTCATGAGCTTGCATAGCACCTGACAAATTTGTACAATGCAATAGGGATGTTTGGAAGGCCAGCAGAGTTAGTCGATCAACAGTATCGACTTCATGTTAATACGCAGTTGGAGTACATATGCAAGTTACGATTTTGAAGCATGCCAATTTACCGTATGCATGAATTGTGGAGCTTCTGATAATGCATCCCAGTGGGAAATATTCAGTAGAAGTGCAATTGCTGCAGCAGTAAATGTCTACTGTACATTAGAAAGTTGTAATGCACTGCAAACTGACTGCGTACTGCCCTGCAATAATGCCATGCAGTTTAAATGCGTTCCAACCCTGCTGGAGAGAGCATTGTAAGATTGCACTCACAGTACTAAGGTACTGAGTTTTTTATGCATATAGTTTGTGATAGGTACCATCTCGCTCAGTATGTCATATATTGAACTTCATCATTTTCATTCAAGCTTATATAGCTCTACTAGTGCTAAGGAGTGATAACACTATCAGTAGGTCGGGTTCATTGCCTATCCACTCTCTGCTAGACTTGTATAGGCAGACACGAGCTACAAGCTTGGCACCTGGATCATTTCTAGAGTTAGCTTTGGTTCAACAGCTTAAACTAGTTAGCACAATCTACTCCAACAACCCAGTAATTTACAGATTTTTTTAAGGTGATCATGGCTTCCTCTGTGGCTAAGCAAGCATATGGTTAACACGGCAGCAGTAGTAAACTGGCATATGCTATCTAACGTAACTCTCATGTAACTCAGCAGCAAGATGATCAGTCAAGTAACTCAATGAGAACTGTAGACAGCAGTGGACAGAGATTGAGAATTATGTTTTTTTGACGAAAGTGCCTATAACTACAGCCGTCATCCACAAGGTTCGTAGCAGATAGCAAATGATTTACGTACATATTCCTTGGAAAACCGGCTCATGAGCAAACCTACTGCTTTGGTTTTGTCAAATATACAAACAGGGTTTTCACATTGCTGAAATTGAGTCAAAGTAATCCTTCTGTTCATATATTCGCTTACCATTTTCAAGTCCTCATAGAAGACAACAAGTATGTTAGGATCATCTCTGAGAGACCACATGTATTCTATGTAGTCAAAGTAGCTCCCATATGGTAAGTCTTTGTCATGGAGGAACAACTCCATAAACTGTGCAAAGGTCAAGTTTTCAAAAGGATTTGGTTCATCTTTCATTGACATAGTCTGTAAAAAATAAATATAATTTTACTTGAGCTCCCTGTACACTAGCCAATAATATGTTAGTAGTTTAACTTGTTACTAGGCTAACGTTTATTACTGACAATTAGCTTCATAAATAAAGTCATTACTACACATATTTCAAGTGAAAATACCGTAAAACCTCTAATTAAGCGCCATGGTGCTCTATTTTTCAACCCTTTTTTCTATAGTGGTGGCCAAATAGAGGTGGTGTTCAATTAGAGGTTTTACGGTATTTCAAGCGAAAATATGTTTGAAGTTCTTATTGATTGTGCGCGCTAGCTTGTTGCGTATGATGAATGGAAGCACACGTTATCTACTCAGATTGATCATTGCAACTGTACAAGCATTTGCAAATTGAGCAAGTTCAAACCACAGTTTAATCAATTTTTTAAACAATTCAATCAGCTAAAAAGAATTTTTTAAAAACTGTTGACCTATTATATTTTAGTTAAAATTGACTTGTAGTGTAATTGCGCACACTAACTCTTTATTGGTTAGTGTACTCACAGCTTTTGATAAGAAGCATTCTACTTAATACAGACAAGAATAACTCTTGTAAAGTCTCTTTGTAAAGTCTGCTTTAATCTTTTGATGATCTGCTAAGAGCTGATAGCGGAAAAACAAAGAGCATTAAAAAGTATGTTGATTGCTTGAGCGTAACATAGAGTGTTATGCGCGCTTACAGAAATTTGTAGAACTATTTCAACAATGCTGGGTATATCCATTTTTAATTTCATTTGAGAGCAGTTTCCACTTCTAATTAGCCTAAAATCTTGAAGACTTTTACTCTGAAATATTTTTATCAAATCAATGGGCAAACAGTAAAAAAATTGCAATAGAAAATCTTTTTAGATTTCAAATACATTGGTTTGACCTTGAAATTCAAACTACCAA
Organism: Watersipora subatra; assembly: GCF_963576615.1. Taxonomy (NCBI): domain Eukaryota; kingdom Metazoa; phylum Bryozoa; class Gymnolaemata; order Cheilostomatida; family Watersiporidae; genus Watersipora; species Watersipora subatra. The sequence goes on along the minus strand of NC_088716.1, from coordinate 47,936,304 downwards.
ATCTGCTGTTAGTTCAATAGAGGTCATAACAAATTCTGAGGCTGTCTTCAGTAAAACTGAGAATGATGAAAAGCCAAGGCATAAATGATTTGAAATATCATAGCAATTGAGAAATAATTTTTGCATTATTTTCATGTGAATTGATGTCCAATTTAATTATTTATTAACCCAATTGACCATGCAGAGGCGTTCAATACTATGTTTATTCAAGAAGTAACATGTTTTATAATGCGTTTTATAAAATGTTTTATAAAATGTTTTATAATCATTAATAAAGAAGCCCCACAAAAATGCTTTACTGCTGAGAGCCTCGGTCTACATTGTGTCTACCTCGTGCCTACATCGCGTCTACATTGTGTTTACATTGTGTCTACATTATGTTTACATTGTGTCTACATTGTGTCTACATTGTGTCTACATTGTGTCTACATTGTGTCTACATTGTGTCTACTTTGTGTCTACATTGTTTCTGCATTGTGTTTGCATTGCGTATGTTTACTACAATGTTATAGCAAGCGAGCTTTTGAAAGAGAGAGTAAAAATCATGAAAAAGAAAGATAGCTCTAAAGAAACTCAAGGCATTAACTGTGTAACCTCATAGAGAACTTAGCTACCAAAATATAGAAACTACCTCTTTGCATTCATTAATCGATAAATTGCTCACTAAGCCTAGATAATACATAGCGTGATGTTTTGCGCATTTCTTCATTGCCTTCATGTATCTGACAAAGTATTTGCGGTCCAAAATGTCTACATATTCAGAGCTCATAAACTTCTTTGCTTAATCTCTCATGCTGAACTGCTTGGCTACCCAATAATTAACTTGTAAGATTTGATCATGTTATGTTGAGACCATCTCTTATGAAAATCATATAATTCTAGCTACGCTTTGTTACATATAATGACATAATCACATAGGGAGTTAACTTACTCATTCAGTTTCCATGGCAATATATATAAAAACAGCCTTAAATACAGTTGGCCAATATTGTAGGTAACTGATTTCGTAAGCTCTAGTTCACTGCCACGCTGAAACCAAAGCAGTTCAAGAAATAAAGAACCTTTGACTGCACTTGAAAACTTGTTGAGCATGGTGATTGTTTATCTACATGTATGTAAAACTTTAAATATGGCAGTTTATATTATAAAAGTTTTGTTTTAGTTAGACTTTAAACGAAAAATATGTTAAATTTTATCAGAGCTATTAGAATTATGAAAGACTGCAGTGCAAATTACGCCCCAGCATCTTTAATGATGGTTTACAGCAGATGAAATCTCCGAAAATCAGTTTCCAATCAACAAAAGCTTTTCTGTAAAATCCTCCGTATTTGAAAAATTAAATGACATACAAGGAACTTTATTCAAACGGTCAGATAGTTTGGTGCAAATATTTTCGATGCAATTCTACTCAAAATTAGAACTGGGAGCATTTAAACATTGAGACACAGTAGTAGTCCATAGAACACCTGACACAAGCTGTCCATAAAGCATATGACACAGTAGTCTATAGAGCACCTGACACAGGCTGTCTATAGAGCACCTGACACAGGCTGTCTATAGAGCACCTGATACAGTAGTCTATAGAACACCTGATGCAGTAGTCTATAAAGCACCTGACAAGCTGTCTATAGAGCACCTGACACAAGCTGTCTATAGAGCACCTGACACAGTAGTCTATAAAGCACCTGACACAGTAGTCTATAGAGCACCTGACACAGTAGTCTATAGAGCACCTGCCACAAGCTGTCTATAGAGCACCTGCCACAAGCTGTCTATAGAGCACCTGCCACAAGCAATGTTTAACTGCCAGTTACATACAGTTGTTGGCTAGTTCTGTGAGGTGAGAACAATAAAATTATATCTACTTACCAGGGGAGCTGCTGCTAAAAATGACTATAGTAAGTAGCATTTTTCCTAAAACACCACAGAACAATAATTTCTTTGGTTACAAATTAAAAATGTTTCGCTGCAGAAATTCTGCCAAACTGAACATTTTGACATCAAATAACACTTACTATATTCTTGTAGTGGTAGTAGTAGGACACGCAGGTGTCCTTGGGATTTCTCATCACTGAAAACATTTAAATAAGCATTATTAATACATGTACATGAAGAAATGGCATTCCCTATGAGTTAAGGACAAACTTGCAATCAACCCTTTTGATACAGATCCCAATAACATCAGGTTGAGTGTTCACATCTTCAGAGTGAATCCCAATGAATCTGTACAGTATTTAATTTAGATAGACCTTTTAAAATCTTTCTAATTATTTATAAAAAATGTCCAACAACTATATGACTGCCACCTAGCCAACAAAAGCTTAAGAATAATAAAATCAGAAGCCACATCAATCTTAGTTTTGACGAAGCTACTCTCAAAACGTCTGTCTATAATAAAATTTAGAGTGAACCTACGCAAACACTGTTTTAGATCTCAGTGTATATGGTATCTTAATCCCATTTTTACCAAGTAATCCCACGACCAAACAAGAGTGAAACGATTGATTGGGAGAATTATGATAAATGCACATGTGCACACAACTCCCGAAAAATTATCCGTTAACGGCCGTCACCAAACCCTTGCAACGAAATCCTATCAACAAATTTAACTATTTTTCAGTAAAGTCGTTCAAGTATAATAATGATACAAAACGCATATAAACCTATTTAAATATGTTACCAAGCCTTTGAAAGGTTGACGCAAATACCTAAAACTAACCCATCTAATCGGATTATACATAAATAGACAGATTTATTAGGACGAAAATCGTCACAAAACGCCTGAAAAGCTTCGTTTAATAAAAGTTAAGACCGGAAATTGAAATGCCGAGCGACAGAGAATAGAACGATAAAGTCTTGCCACAAATCGCCACAAAACGCTTGAACAGCTTGGTTTATTAATAGTTTTGACCGACCTACGAAACGCCAATAAAGCCGTGCGACAGATAGTAGAACTGTTTACTGTGTACTGTTTGTCTACTGTTTGAGGCGTAGACCGATTTACAGGTACGAAAATGTGGTACACAGTTTATCAGCCTACGTTTTTGTCCAATTACCGAAGGTTTTTCAAATTATCTAGAACATCAGCCAGATTTCTTTACATCTTATCTACAAGGTAGGGCGTTACTACAACGCCCTTTTATGACAAGAATATTTCTTTATTTCACTCCAGTTTGGATAAAACTTCCAGACGCGTAAATGCCAACGCTTGCTCTCTGTTACATTTCGCTGTCAAAACCATTCTACATTCATCACAACACAACCAACTTTCAAACTGTATATTACACATCAGTTTGCCGTTTAACGTTTAATATTGCATTTAGATTTACATTTGCAGAGATATAATAAACATATTTCTTTATCGTTGGCATTGTTGTTGTTAGTTAAATTACGTACAGTAGGTTAGGTCTACGGCTTGAATTAATATTTATTTTAACCAACAACCAACTTTCAAATTGTGTATTACACGGCAGCTTGCCATTTTACTTTTAATATTGCATTTCAATATAATAAGAGATTTAATAAACATATTTCATTATTGCTGTTGTTAGTTAAATTACGTACAGTAGGTTAGGTCTACGGCCTGAATTAATGTTTATTTTATTATTGTAAAACATAAGTTTGAGATAGTTAAATATTTATTTTATTAATATTTATTTCTGTTACATATCGCTGTCAAAACCGTACTACATTCAACACAACCAACTTTCAAACTGTATATTACAATATATTTTACTTTTAACATTGCATTTCAGATATATAATAAACATATTTCATTATTGCCGTTGTTAGTTAAATTACGTACAGTAGGTTAGGTCTACGGCTTGAATTAATGTTTATTTTATTATTGTAAAACATAAGTTTGAGATAGTTAAATATTTATTTTATTAATATTTATTTCTGTTACATATCGCTGTCAAAACCGTACTACATTCAACACAACCAACTTTCAAACTGTATATTACAATATATTTTACTTTTAACATTGCATTTCAGATATATAATAAACATATTTGATTATTGCTGTTGTTAGTTAAATTACTTACAGTAATTTAGGTCTACAGCTTGAATTAATATTTATTTTAACCAACAAACAACTTTCAAATTGTATATTACACGGCAGCTTGCCATTTACTTTTAATATTGCATTTCAATATAATAAGAGATATAATAAACATACATGTATATCATTATTGCTGTTGTTATTTAAATTACGTACAGTAGTTTAGGTCTACAGCTTGAATTAATATTTATTTTATTATTGTAAAACATAAGTTTGAGATAGTTAATTATTTATTTTATTAATATTTATTTCTGTTACATTTCTGTTATTTCTGTTGCGTCTTTTTAGAGTCGTACTCTCTCAAATTTATTTTATATCATCTCAAACAAGTCTCATTTACATTATACTCTGTCAATTCCTGCTGAGAACTACTTTTTCAACAACCAACAGTACCCTTTCTTTTTTCCATTATTACTTTGGTCGTGGGCTGTATGACAGTGGAATTTCTAGTATAATTTTTATGGTTTTACATTTTTATTTTATTTACGTATTTTTCAGCCAGCGTCAGTTTTTTATGAGCCTATATACAAATATTTTATTTCTCTCACTGAGACAAAATACACACACACTTACTTACTTACACTCACATGCTTTCTTATAAAATGGTAATGTGGAGACAATTTCTCTCGGGCAGACACTATATAGCCTATACTACAATTATAAAGCTATTTCTTGTACTTAGCCCCACTTACAAGCAGTACTTGTTTATAAAAGTCCGTCCTTTGATACAAAATTTATATTGAATTTATATTTTAATTTATATCAAATTTAAAATTTGATATTTAATTTGATGCAACAATGTAAAATACACTGGTAAAATCAAAAAATTAAATCAGGTTTGAAAATTTGAAAAATGTAAAAGCTCCAACTAATTGCAACTTTGGTTATGAAATCTTTAATTATTAACTGCACAAAATTTATCAGCTTGCAGAGAATTCTGTCAGCTTTGCATATTTACGCATATTTATTTAGCGGTCAGCTATAGGTTGGAGACAAAATAGAGCGGTTTTTTGCAGCAATGTCCGATATGCAAATTTTGTTGCCAAATAGCGCCGTATTTCCATTACTACAGTTCCCATGTTCGCTAAGTCATCAAAGGGTTAATGCGTATTTCTAGGTTGCAACAATGACTGTAGATGTCCCAAGTAATAATTTGTCAGAATTTTTGGCATACTTGATACACTAGAAATTCCCCTGTCATACAGCCCATGACCAAAGTGATATTGGAAAAAAGAAAGGGTACTGCTGGTTGAGAAATGCAATATTAGCAGTCAAATGCCACTGCAGTGCGATAGGATAACTGCAATCGTGGCTGCAATGATAGCTGTAACGTACTGGGTGTTATTATGTACAACAGTAATAATGAAAGGAAAAGATTATATGTTTATCTCTCTCCTGCAATAAAAGAAATGCAATAATGGAAGTAAAATGGCAAGCTGCTGCGTAATATACACAATTTGAAAGTTGGTTGTGTTGAATGTAGAATGTTTTTGATAGCAATCTGTAACAGAAAGCGAGCATCAGCATTCACGCGTCTGGAAGGGTTCTGCAAACTGGAGCAAAATAAAAAAGTTTTCTCGTCACAATACGTACGACTTAATGGTTCTACTCTCGGTCACACGGCTTTATCGGCGTTCCGTTGGCCAGTCTTAATTTTGATTAAATAAAGCTTGTCAGGTTTTAATAGCGATTTTAGGCCAAATTAATCTGTCTATTTATGTATTATCCGATCAGATGGGTAAGTTTTAGGATATTGTTTACAAATTTCAAAGACTTGGTGACATATTTAAATAGATTTATATGTGTATACGTTTATATCTAAACGACTCCATCGAAAAATGGTTAAATTTGTTAATGAGATTTTGATACAAGGGTTTGCAACGGTGTTGATGAATAACTTTCGGGAGTTGTGTGCACATATGCATTTATCATAAAGCTCCCAAACACTCGCTTCGCTCGTGTTTGCCATGGTGATTGTAGTGTGTCATGACCAAACACGAGCGAAGCAAGTGTTTGGTCATGGGCTTACTATCAGTCCGTTGTGATACACCATTATTTCTATGAAAAGAAGTTGATCCAGTTCAAGGAGTAATACTGACAAAATTACTATCGTCTATCGCTGATGGTCTGTATTTTTTGGGATAATCCAAGGTCTAGATTTACTTACAAGCAACAGTTTTCCCCTTTCTGAACTCTCCTGGAAGAACATCAATTCTATAGTGAGTGTTTAGAACTCTGGGAGAAGGGAACACCTTGTTACTCATGCCAACAGGGCAAGCATCTACCATCAGAAGGGTTTTAGATGCAGAGATGTAGTCTGCTGAACCTTTGAGCAGCATCATCATTGTCTCCCACATAAAGTGAGTCCCTGAAAGTAGTAGAATATCGTAACATATGTAAAATAGTTAAGTAGTAGACTTTTATTAGGAACTCTCTCCTCCCTTTTACCCTTTCTCTCTCCCTCTCTTTTACCCTTTCTCTCTCCCTCTCTTTTACCCTTTCTCTCTCCTCCCTTTTACCCTTTCTCTCTCCTCCCTTTTACCCTTTCTCTCTCCCTCTCTTTTACCCTTTCTTACTACCTCTCGTTTGCTCTTTCTTTCTCTCTTTTGCTTTTTTTCTTTCTCCTCTCTTTCCTCTCTTTCACACACACTCTCACTCTTTCTCGTTCACTCTCACTCATACTCACTCATACTCACTCATACTCACTCATACTCACTCATACTCACACTCATACTCACTCACACTAACACTCACTTTCTCACACTCACTCTCACTCACTCACACTCACACTCTTTCACATTCACTCTCACTATCACTCTTTCACTGATTTTTTTTACTTCCATCTCCTCCTTTCTCTTTTTCCCTCCTTTTTTTCACAACCATTGCTGCATTACATTCACATATTCTAGAACTTTCTTTACTGTAAGCTACTGACTGAAAAAGATCAAGTTTTCAAATAATCTCTTGAGATTTGAGCTTGGCTTTTAAACATATACTAAAGCGACCTTGTAACTGACTTTCTCTAGCCAAGAAAGGACAGCATATCTTCAAATCTATTTGGCTGCCTTCATGTTACCTAATCTGGTGTTTACTATTGCTAGAAAACTTTGAATTTAGTATAGTCAACTATAGGCTGCTGTGTATGATAGTGTTTGCTTCGAAACTGGCAAGAACTCACCTATATTGCCTCTATATAACACACTCAGCTATTTACTCTGTCACTAGTGGAACACTTGAATAAACATGCTTTGTATCTTGAATGAAACTTCATCATGCCTGTGTACTTAGTTTTAAATGCACCACATGTTTCCATTGTGCGGAGAATGCAGATATGGAATTGTGCACATGTTGAGTTGCCGTGTGATAGGTGTTTCAATGGACATCCGCATGTTGCGGGTTATCGCAAGCGCTTTATTAAAAAAAGATAAGGAATTCTATGCTAGACGTTATAGCAGCTTCCAATCAAAGGAAATCGCCATAAATTATACACTTCAAATATTGTTCATAATGTCTTTATGACGAACCACAAATAAAATGGTACCAAATATTTTAGAATCCGCTGGCTTTCCGTAAGAAGCCCTGTCTCACAATTTAACAGTCGATTGGAACTTGTCTTGGCTCATTTCTTCTACAAAACCTGATATTTACTTGTAGAAGATGTGCAATGATGCACGTGTGGGGAACTCGTAAATAAAACTAAGAAATAATTATGCTATGAAATATACTGCTTGACCACGTAGAACAAAAACATGAAAATATGAGAAATTACAAAATTCTGCTTAAAATAAAATTTGGCGGTATGATATATTAACAACTCAGGACCAAGAATTAATGTTTTATAAGTGGTGAGATAATGGCTACAGATTCCTGATCCTCTTTTCCAAACTTTAATACTAGTAAGGGTATTACTGTGTTTACCAAATCTTTACTATAATAAAAGTGGTGGCTGGCTGTTTCAGAAGTCAGGGTTAAAGGTAAGAACAAAAAATTTCTCCACACAAGGCTCAAACCTGTGGCATTCAGTTTGACCAACACTAACATCTGCACCAATCAACTGCCTTCCAGCATTGCAGAATAATTGTGTACATACTTATTCTCTATACTTGATCCGCACACCTGATCGTCTTTCACAGCCAGTAGACTGCAAGGGTACTAGTGTATATAATATACGTTGGCTATATGAGTATAGCTCATTTTCACCATTACCTTGAAAAATTAGTCATTATATTAATATTTATTAACCCCTGCACTTGGCCATTCCATCAGTATCTTAGCTCAACGCACTCTAATTTGGTGGAGCTCATTGCAAAAATCTTCAATGTAAGGAAGTAGAAGGTCTTGCATGCATAGTCTGCTGCTAAAAGGTAACATATCATTTTGTTGTAACTTCTAGTTAAATTTTCAAAACACCACCAGTTGAATAGAGGAGTGCATTTCAACATCTGAAACAACTCTTACGGTGGGCTCAGAGTCACTCATTCATGTTTTTAAAAGTAGAAAAGATAACTCACTAGTCTCATGGCATTACATTTGTTTTATAACGTATTAGTCCAAAAAAATTTTATTGATTAAATCTTGTATAGACTGGTTGTCTTATACATGTAGCTGTAGATAAGCATATTTTGTAGAGGTTGATAAAGTTGAGTAGACACGGCATACGTATGAACACAAAAGGCAAAGGAAGTTTCAGTGTATTCAACACTTTATACTTACCACATTTAGGGAATGTTGCAAGCAGAAAATCGGAGTCATTCCATTTGTATGTTTTCAAATCACTTTGAATTCGTTGGAATTTTTCGGCGTCCATAAAAAAGGCAGGAACCTGTACTGACCCATCTTCATTGGATAAATACTCCCCAGTGACAGACCCACACATAGGATGTTTGGGCAGATTGGCCATGACTTCTTCCTACAGGAAACGCAGCTTAATGCAGAGCAGGGAGTGAAAATATTATTTTAGCAAATGCACACCAATTAGTGCCAATCTTTTACAGGCTGTTTCAGTTTGGTTAGCATAATTTTACTACACAGCAACAATATGGTTAATAAAAGCTTTTAAGTAATAATAGCGCATACTCACAACTGGCCACAACTATTGCCTATGATTGATTATGTCCAGCTGTAGGCTCAAACTTTATCTTTGATCTGACAAGTTTCTATCCGAAAGCTTCACCTATGACAGTGCAGTCGAGTGAAACGTTAAACTTCCAATCAGAAATCTAAGCTTAGGTTCTGCATAAAATTCTGGAATACATGTATTGGCTAAAATCGTTCTGCGTAGAAACACTGTTTATTTGAGGTATAGCCATGAGAAAGTGGCCCACTTAACGGATGAGTGCCCAAGTCAGTACTTCAGCAGCTACGCATGAGCTTGCTTGTTGACATTTTCTTTCAATTTTTTTATTGAAAGGCTGTTTCGGTATAGCAAGCACCTGGCCATAAATAATCCTGAAGTTGTTCACCCACTTCAGCTATAGTATTATAGTTGGTCATTTCGACGAATGACTACAAAATTGAAGTTTTGATATAATTTCCTTCACCAGCCACCTGCTTCATTTTGCCATCACTTTTTCTACGTATTTGTACAAACCTTAGACCAGTTATCGTTTCTTCTCTCTGTAATTGTACAAAAGTTTAAGAAGCAAACTTTCAGTGCCTACAGCTGGTATGGTACATGTACATAATGATAAACCAGATTAATTGTTATGCTCTTGTCAGCACTGCAAGACACATTGAACAATTTAGTATATTGTTTCGAAAACTCAGACACATGGCATTCAGCTTGACCTACAATCTAACTTGTACACTCTAACTTGTACACTCTAACTTGTACACTCTAACTTGTACACTCTAACTTGTACACTCTAACTTGTACACTCTAACTTGTACACTCCAACTTGTACTCTCTAACTTGTACACTCTAACTTGTACACTCTAACTTGTACACTCTAACTTGTACACTCTAACTTGTACACTCTAACTTGTACACTCTAACTTGTACACTGTAATTTTCTAAACTCTAACATTCTACTCTCTAATATTCTACTCTCTAACATTCTACACTCTAACATTCTACTCTCTAACATTCTACTCTCTAACATTCTATACACTCTAACATTTTACACTCTAACATTCTACACTCTAACATTCTACACTCTAACATTCTACACTCTGGCATTCTACACTCTAACATTCTACACTCTAACATTCTACACTCTAACATTCTACACTCTAGCATTCTACACTCTGACATTCTACACTCTAACATTCTACACTCTAACATTCTACACTCTGACATTCTACACCCTAACATTCTACACTCTAGAATTCTACACTCTAACATTCTACACTCTAACATTCTACTCTCTAACATTCTACTCTCTAACATTCTATACACTCTAACATTTTACACTCTAACATTCTACACTCTAACATTCTACACTCTAACATTCTACACTCTGGCATTCTACACTCTAACATTCTACACTCTAACATTCTACACTCTAACATTCTACACTCTAGCATTCTACACTCTGACATTCTACACTCTAACATTCTACACTCTAACATTCTACACTCTGACATTCTACACCCTAACATTCTACACTCTAGAATTCTACACTCTAACATTCTACACTCTAACATTGTACCTCTTACATTCGGCACTCTAACATTCTACACTCTAACATTCTACACTCTAACATTCTACACTCTAACTCCTTTTCTACTTGCAGTCTACATGCTAATGGACCACCTTCCAGCATTACAGAATAATTGTGTAAATACATAATCTTTGTGCTTTATTACCTTCACCCCCCCCCCCCGCATGCCTATCTCTTGGTCATTATAGACTACCAGGGTGCTAGGATTTATATTAGGTACATATGTATAACTCTTCATCATATACTTATGCTGAAAAATTAGTCATATTGTTAATATTTATTAACCACAACACTTATTCCACCAGTTACATGTATCCTATCTGTTTTCTAAAATATCAGAAAGGTGATGTGAAGTCATATACAGCTATCTCTTCTCCTTCACCCTAATCCCGAGCTTCGTTTCCTTCACTACCTTTTTCTATCTAACCACTGACCCCTTCTCTCTTTCCCCCGCAGCGGCACCCTTCTCTCGCTTCAACCCTTTCCTATTAATCGTCGCTCCCTTCACTTTCCGCCCCATTTTCTCTCAACCCCACCTCCTTCTCTCTCTCACAGCCATTCTTTTCTTGGTCAGCCCCTCCCATTCCCTTTAATTCCCTCTTTTCTCCTTATCAGACTCTGTCTTCTTGTGAAAAGTAGGCAGATTTTACTCATTGTCATTTTTAGTAGAAACCAGCCAAGTCTTCCTCGGCAATCAAAGAACCCTCGCATTTGTCCAATATCTGTGTCAAAACAACAGTAACAAGCTTACAGCAATTAGAGGTAAGCGACCCTTAGATCTGCTCCTGCTTGACTGCTCCTCAGGAATGTTATTAGGATGAGTAGTACCAGTGCCTGTGTGGCTCAATTGAGTTCCGAGCATATAGAACAGCAGCAACTGTAAAAGATCTGTAATCGTAAACAAGTAGTGAAAATTGTTTATCCAAACTGCTGCAGAAGATATTTAATGGTAAGCTAGGCTGTGGAGGAAGAGAGAAGGCATGCGGATTATTGAGCATTGAAAGCTTTACAATTGTCGTTTCATAGACTTCTTTCAAAAGTTGCTGAACAATAGAAGACGTTTTCTGGTAATAGAAGATAGAATTTTTAGGTAAACTTTCTTTAAAAAGTTGGCGAGAACATTGTGATGCTATTTACTAGTTCAGTCGAGGAATTTGTAATTTAAGATTTGTCATTTGCATTAATCAATAGCAGTCAACATCTAACAGATCATTGTAATAATCAGTTCTTCATCAGCATAATTTCTTTTTTATAATATCAGCTATTAACAAGCAAAAAATCGTGATGTCTGAGGAGAGTTTTGTTTGTTATATTTGCAATGCTTGCTATGCTCCCTGAGCTTACTAGGCTCTCTGGGCTGGTTGTGCTCGCATTAAAAATTGATAGATTTTAAATGTAATATAAAGTTTTAGTCTAAAAGTTACCCTAACAATCTTTGCACTGGTTCTATGCTACAAACATGACAGATTTCTTGCAAAATATTTAATTTAACGGCCAACAGCGCAGTGTGAGACAGTAAGGAGAGTGAAGCCATGGAAGATCTGCCACCGCACCCCTTATCTGGTTCTGTAACCGGAAAGTACCTGACGAGTGATGATGGATCTGTAAAGGTGGCAGCACATGTAACAGAGATGAGTGATCACTCCGAGGTACGACGTGATATGGAGGCATACAAATGGAAGGATTCAGATTTTCTGCTTGCTACATACCCTAAGAATGGTCAGTACAAACACAGTTTCTACCTACTGCATACCCTAAGAATGGTCAGTACAAACACAGTTTCTACCTACTGCATACCCTAAGAATGGTCAGTACAAACACAGTTTCTACCTACTGCATACCCTAAGAATGGTCAGTACAAACACAGTTTCTACCTACTGCACACCCTAAGAATGGTCAGTACAAACACAGTTTCTACCTACTGCACACCCTAAGAATGATCAGTGCAAACACAGTTTCTACCTACTGCACACCCTAAGAATGGTCAGTACAAACACAGTTTCTACCTACTGCACACCCTAAGAATGATCAGTGCAAAAACGGTTTTTTACTTACTGCATACCCTCAGGATGGTCAGTACAAACACACTTTTTACTCACTACATGCCCTAAGGATGGTCAGTATAAACTTCAAAGTAGTTGTGATTTTGTTGTTTATATTGATATTTAAATTCTGTTCATGCACACTATTCTGCAGAATCGTAAAGCCAAGTCTGTAGTGCATTGATTGGCCATAACTGTTGAGAGCTTCTATACATGTAGATGCGTATTTACCAATTCTGGACTCATTGATGATTTTTAAGAAGAAAAGAAAATAACTGAGAATTATAAGAGATAGTTGAAGATGGCACAAGACAATAGAAGACATTTACAGAACAAAATGAAACATTTAACACGACTATCCCATACTATAGTATTGAAAATTCCTATGCATTTAATTTATCAAAGCAGTTGTCTCATCTCTAAATAAATGTATTCTGACGATAATAAGAAATGCAATAAATTTGAAAGTTACTTTAAAGTTCTGTTTTAAACTTTATAATAACATTGAAAAATATAAACAGAAAAAACGCATACACATACATTTTGTTGAGCAATGATACAGTTTGAGTCAATTTTGCAATGTTGTACAATTTTAGGCACCCACTTCATGTGGGAAACAATGATGATGCTACTCAATGGATCAGCTGACTACATCAGAGCGTCCAAAGCAGTTTTTATGGTTGATTCAAGCCCAGTTGCTAAAATTGATAAAATCTTTCCTTCCCCACGAGTTCTGAATACTCACTACAGAATGGATGTTCTGCCCAAGGAATTCAGAAAAGCTAAAACAGTTTTATGTAAGCTGATAAGTTTATGAAATTAATGTCTATCCTGTAAAACATGGAGTTCAACATGGATTATTGTAATGGGATTCTGTATGACTATATATTTATTACTATATATATGGTTATTGTATATATAATTATATATAGTTATTTATTAAACTGGTTCACATTTCTTTGGCTCATCATTAGTTCAACTCGACTAATGTAGGGTAGTTTTACTGATCAACGTTATGGCATATTCATTACAATTATTTTTGATGTTTGTAGTTATGAGGAACCCCAAAGACACGTGTGTTTCATATTATTACCACTTCAAGAATATAGTAAGTACATAATGCCAAGGATGGACTTGAAAGTTTGAAAATGTTTGCTTGTTTTACTGCTTTTGTTAGTTTGACAGAAAATTATGGATTTTAAAACCACCAAATTACTTTTGGTGATTTATCAATTTTGTAGAAATACATGTTCACCACATCAGACATCTAAAATAAAAAAACAGCTGTATTATCAAAGGGTTATTTGATCTGCATGTAGAAAACAAGCCTTGTGGGTTATTTTGGCTCACAACAATTTTATGATTACCAAAATTTTCTCATTTTCCTGTAACGATAGCAACCTTCGTCAAGCTATAATTCTATAAGCATGTTGAAATCAGTGTTCAGGTTATTTGCAAACTTATTGGTTGACATCTGGAAGTAGAGCGGCTACCCTTTGATGTCATATGTGCCTGTTGACCTGCTGGTTATTGTTTAATTTTAAAGTTTTTTGCTTCAAAATTGCTCAGATTTTTTGATGTTCTTGGTTTCATTATTATATGTTTGATTACTGTTATATTATAACTATTTGGTACAACATCTACTGTAACTTACACTCAAATACGTGATGTTGTTTGGTCAAAAGTAATTACTTGTTACAACTGTAAAACTAAGCAATTTTATCAACATGACTATTTCCGTTTACAGAAAGTATCGGTGAAAAAAGAACCCGAGGCTTTTGAAAACATGACTTTAGGGCAGTTTATGAAGATGTTCTTATACGACAAGGACATGCCTTATGGGACATATTTTGACTACGTTGAGTACATGTGGTCTCTCAGAGATGATCCTAACATCCTTATTCTGTTTTATGAGGATTTGAAAACGGTAAGTGACATGTGATAGGCCCATATATTAATTGCAAAAAGCTGCCTTACTATCACAAAGTTTTAACTGACGTTCTCAGATCAGAATCAAGATCCGCATCAAAAAGCTCAGACATTTATTGTCAATAAAAATGTTATCAATTTTTTTATTGATTTGCAGGATCCAATAGCAATTATCCAAAAAGTAAATGAGTTCATGGGTACCAACGGATCACCAGAACTGGTGAAGGATATAGCTGAGGCTATTAACTTTGACAAGATGAAAATAGGCAAGACAACAGGACCTCCATCTACAGAGATGGTAGAGATGGTAAGCAAAAGGCTTTAAACTGTTTTGCTTATGTATTCAAACCCTTTGTTTGTGTGGACAACCTTATATAAGATTGCATTGCTTGAGCTAACATCTATCTAGTATTTTATATGATGCAAACAATGCAACTTTTTTCTTTTAAAAAGCTAATTACTTCAATGGTTTTTGGTCATTATTTTAAACTTTATTTGCATGGTTTAGAGTTGTTTAAAAACATAATGTGCTTACCGCTGTTGATTTTGCATGATATGCTTCTTGCCATGTCATGAGCTTTATGTCCTTATTAGAACCTATTTGCTTTTACAGTGAGTTAGCATATAGCATATGGTCTAATGAGTGAGAATATGGCCAAATGACTCATGGTGACCAAAATCGCAACTCAAGAGTCTTGAGTCAAGACACTCAAATTTCCTCACATGTTTGTTTTGTTCAGATAAAATGTCAGACACCCAACGCTGAGAAGGTTCTAGAAATAATAAGGGTCGCGACCAAAGCCATACTCCGTAAAGGTATAAACTTCTTTATTTGTACTTCTTTATATCTTTGTTTTTTACTCTTAGCTTGCGAAAAATGTTGCAAAGTACTTTGAATTTTGGGTTAAATGGTTGCAGTCGCTGTACATAAATTACAAAGTGCCTAACAAAATAAAAATTAATTCATATTGATTAAAAAATGACTGACTACAAAAGAAATATTTAAAAAGTTCCAGTTCAAGAAACTTTCTATTGTAAAAATTTGAAGCAGTTTGTCACTTGGGTTTTAACAATGAACTTGCTCAAAATTTTAGTAAATTTTGTCAGAAGCTATCTGTATTTTTCTATTATTTGTGTTTTGAATTTTTGAGGTAATCTGACAACCAAGATGTTTAAAGGTTAAAATCTACAAAACTTGATCATGGTTAAAATACTCAGATCAAGCGAAAGTGTGATTATGATGTCAACAGTTGCAAAGAGGCCGACAGAATAAAGACGCGTAACATTGCAATTTGAACACAATAACTGATATCAACTATAGCAAGGATAGCAACTATTGATGTCACCTTGCAAGTATTTTTTTAGCGCTTTAACCGTGATCAAGTTTTGTCGATTTTAATCTTGTAACACCTTGGCAGTCAGATCACCTCAAACATAAATAATTTCAAATGATAGAAAAATTTCGATACTTGCTAAAAAACTCTAATGAAATTCTGTGTACGTTCATCTTTAAAATAAATCTTTGTTAACTATTGTAACAAGCAAAACAAAAGCTTTCTGAAGATTATAATAACACAGTAATATAAAAAACACAAAGTATTAAAAAATCTTTCAGAAATAAATTATTGATTACTTTTTAGCATTGCCCATTCAACTCCCAAGTCTTGTCATATATTTTTAAAATATGTACAAGTTTAATAAGGGCAGAGTTAATAGCATTGTAAAAGTCTTCACTCCGAATTTTATGCTACAAACTATCTGAGTAACAGAGCATTTTATAAGTTTCACTAACAGCAATTATTCATAAAATAATGAGAGTTAAATTCGTGTAGAAAAAAACTAATGATAGCATCTGCTAGCGATTAAACTAACCAGGTAAATGAAAATTTTGTTGGTAGCTACTGCAGCATGTACTGCAACTATATTCTGAGTCATAGGGAATCTGATCTTGTGCATGTATATTTTACAGATGCTCACCATGCATATAAGAAGCCTAAGAAAGTTAAAGTTAAATACCGGCATGTAGTTCATAAAATTATGATTTTAAAATAATAACCGTCTTTTAATTAGCTTCCAACTCAAATAAAAATCTATTCAATAATTACACTGTTGGAAGTCAACAGGTTTTAAGTTCGGGCATTTTCATATTAGCTTTGACCTACAGAGCTGATATTTTTAAACCATCGTACTTAGGAGAAAACTGTCAGTAATTTATACCTTACATATTACCCACAAGGGGTTCTTGTTTCAAATTTGAATTGGTTCTGCAGGGAAATTTTCGGTGACAACAATTAAATTATGACTAAAGCGTTATATGTAAAAAAGCATTATTTAGCCTTTTGCTTAAGACTAAAAGTAAAAAAAGAAACAATTTAGCCAATTTTCACCATTCATACTGTAGTTATGTTATAGTTAATGGAAGCAAGAACCTATGAATGCTTACTCTGCCCTTATCTAATGATGGACCTTTTCTTAGCCTTATCACATAGACTGTTAACCTGCAAATAAATGACACCCTAGTATAGGTCTAAGCAGTTAAGATAAACTAGTAAGGGTCTTCAATATATTCTAGGTGACGTGGGAGATTGGAAAAACCATTTGACTGTCGCTCAAAATGAGTGGTTTGACAGCTTCTTGGCAGATTGGAAAGTCGGTCAAGATATTCCCTTCAAGTACTCTCAGCAAGGATCTCTATAACAACTGTATAATGCTTTTGAAAGCATTTGTAGTTAACATTAGTAGTATATGTGAACTTTTAGGAGACTTTTCCAGACTTGACTAGTTTGTCCGATAGTATTACTTCAGATTGTTCCAAAGTATCTCAGTTTCACTAGTACAGCATACTAGCGCTGTTCAATAGTTGGATAACATAGAAATTCATTTCCATAAGTCTAATTATTTATAGATATCTGGTCTAAGTTAAGTTATACAACTATGAAGCACTGGTAATAAATGAGCTCTTCATAAACACATGACTACAATGAGATATGGAACAGTATCGCATCTTTATGAGTTTCAAAACCTGGTAGAATCACAACCATAAAATTTAATCAAGATTCTTACTTTGCTTTAGTCATACGCGTCAAATTACAGAAGAAAATATGAGAGATTTTCAAAGGGTATGTTTTTTTTTACCACAAATGTTGAAAACGTGGCCTCAGCTCTGATAGCCCATAATAAAAATGTATTCATTAATCTTTCAATCTATAGAGTCGAAAAATGACATTATTCTAGAGGACGTTATTCTGATTGACGAAAAAAACAGTCGATCACTTGAGCATTATTAATCGATATACATGTATGCTATTGTAAATATGATTACTTCTGTAATAGTTCAAATTAATAAACACATTAATAGATAAGTGGTTAAGGGAATAACTGGGCTATTTAAACTGCACATAGTTGAATTAAAAAGAATTAAAGTTAGTAAAATAAGTCTAAAGTGTATATCTTATCATATTTATTCACTTGTCACTTGATAGTAAAACTGATTTGATGGCACTGGTCATTCGCACCGCTTTTTCACAGGATTATGCTTGGTTGAATCGCAGTACCTGGCTCCACCATTTTTCTGTTCTGACATGAGACTAACGAAATACCTTTGCCAATTACATTGTGATAAAGTGTATCTCTAGAAGTATGTTGTATAAATGATAATTAATTTACCCACTTGGAATTGGTGCCAGTCAATCCACGATGCAAGTTGTATCGGTCTTTATAGTTATCCGATAGCAGGTACAAATACCTGACAGAAATAATAACAAATAATCATTCAGGGAGAATTATTATAGCTTTATATTGTAAAAAGAGATCAACTACCTATCTGCATGACAGTTATTTAGCATTAATTCCTTTGTCTTTGCAATAGAATGGTAAGCAGATTTTAAAATGGTTTTGAGCACAGGTAGTTCAAAATTTTATCATAATTTGAACTACCTAGTTGTGCAAATAAGCCCAGATTAATTTGCTGGTACAATTTTAGCTTGTGCTCCTATCCTCCAATCAGCCCTTGTCAGGGTCACCAACATTTAATAAAGAGTTGTTCCTTTTCCTTAGTGGTTGAAAGTCTTCCAAATTTTTACGCGTTTTTATTACATCACCAAGACCTATCAGTTTGAGTAGTCAGAGTGGACATATTATTGATTGATGAGTAGTGCTACCATTTGAGCCAGTGTTGCCAGCCATCTGTGACAAAATACATGTAGTACATGTTGTCCATTTTGCAATATTAACAGATGAAGTAAATTCATTCAACCACTTTCCTTCTGAAATACTGACTGGCAACAGTGCTCAAGACAGCCTGCATCACTCATGCACCGGTGTTATAGTTGCACACCGGATTTAAGTTAACTCAAATCTTTACGTAAGCGGCTATGAGGATATGCAAACCTTAGAGCGCAATTCACAAGTCAACTTTCCAGGCGCTAATACGGATTTACTTGGAGTAAACAACTCCGAATTAAGCGTGCCAAAATATGTACACGTGCTTGTACTGATAGATCGCAGTGATAACACGTATTGCCATTGGTTAATTGGTCAAATAAATCGTGTTTATTGGTTTCGTTATTCTCTATCGCGTGCCTTTTTCCTACACGACTAGTTGTTCTAATAAAAAGCCATAAAACAAAAAATCGTATAGGAAACGTGTTCGCTGATGTTCAAATATGGCGCAAGCGCTGTTGCAGGCCTGCAGCTGTTATGAAATACAGTCAAACATGGATAACTCGTCCACGGATAGCTCGAACACATGGTTAATTCGAACATTTCCTTTGGTCCGTTCCCACATAATGATAAATTGCTATAGATAACTCGAACTCAACACTGTTAATTCGAACTGTTTTTTTGCCCAACAGCTACCGAAACGGTTGTTTTCGCTTGAGAAAATCACTTTATTCAAAGCCATAGAGGTAAACTTCATCTTTTCGTAATTCATAAGCGTCGTTATTACCACCATCGGCAAAATATTTTTGTCAACGACTTTTCTAAAAGTTTGGTGAAATTTGATTTATACTGCGATACGATGCATAGCACGAGCTAGCCGGGTCACGCGCGCAAGAATTTTCGCCACGCACATACAAAACAAAAATCGCATGTTGTTTTGTATGTGCGTGGCGAAACTCCTTGAGTGCGTGACTCGGCTAGCCCGCGATGAATAGTTTTTCGACGTTGATTCCGTGTTGAATCAACGTCGGAATGTTGAATGTTTAAAACGTCTTAAAAAATGTTGTAATTAAACGTATACGTTGTCTGAGCTACAAAAAACTATTCATCGTTTGACCTAAACACAGAATACGTGTGTACATTCAATAAGTATCTATTAAAAAAGCGTGAATGATATAGAATGTACCGTAAAACCTCGTAAAACTTCTAATTGAACTGCCTCGGAGTGTTGCTCTTAACGAATCCCAGGTAAAGTAAGGTAATCTGCATAAACTTCAAGAAAAAACGGCAAAATTGATCGTGGGTAAAACCCCAAAAGAAAAAAATGTCTTTTCTTTTGAGCATTTCGACAACGATCAAGTTTTGCCAACGTCAATCTGAAAAAACGTCCTGGCAATAACATCACCTCAAACAACAAACCAATCTCAAGTGATAGAAAAATCTCTATACTTTTTCATGAAAACGTTTTAAACTTTACATTAAAAGCATTTAATTTGAAACAAGCCATTTGTGCTTTTGATTTATATTATAGTTTGTATATGTACATGTATCTACTAATAAATAAGTAAATATATGGACTTGTGACAGTGCTCTGATAACTTGAATGCTCTGATAATTCGAACACTTTTGCTCGGGCCCTTGAAGTTCGAGTTATCCATGTTTGACTGTATTCGCAAGCGGTATTAATAAATTGCAATGTTGACTCACGACTCATTTGGTTTCAAAGTCAATCGGATTGTCGTACCTAGCGCAAACATACAATGATCAAAAACTACCTGAGAGTTGTCTATTCGTGATAAGATATACTCTTAGTGTTGTTTTTCCATTGCATAGAAAGTGCGTTATTTTGATCGGTCACAAAGAATGGTCACAACTCTATACCTAAGTATACTCATACTGTGACCTAAAGCTTTTCAAAGTTCGAAATCTATGCAGGTCAATGCTAACAGAAAAAACAAGAAGCCTGCGATTTTGCAGCTTGTTTTTTTAATGATTTCGACTACCCTGACGCTTTTGAATAAATGCGTGTTGAAGGCTAAACTTCGCATTCTCATAGAGATCTTCATCCCTTGGCAATTTTGTGTTGACGAAAGAACTGGCGAGAGCTCATATGTTAACCGCCTTAGATACGCATGGATGCAAAATAACTCAACAGTGCTTGTCACAGATTTCTCATGACCAACTAAAAGTATGAAGGAATCTCCGGCCGAAGATGCAAAGACTTACATGTCAAATCGCCAGGTTCCTCAATTATTTGAGGTGATATGATAAAAAGTTATTTTGCATATATAGTTTTATATCGTAGGTTTGTTAAAGTTTAGAAAAGTGTGCAAACAATGTTGATAGCGAAACTAGGCTCTACCAAATTATTTGTGCTAGCCATACCTGTCGAGTAATTGTATGTGTTGGGTTATTTGCCGGACTCATAAATAATATCAGGCACTGTATTAAACTGTTACAACTACAAAAGTCACGTTGATATCTTGCTTGCTTTCGACTAACACTCTATACCAGACATTTTTCGTGTTCATACATTAGGTCAACAAGATGATCATTGGAAGGGTACAACTTGCTGAACAGAACAATATGTCAAACCATTTTTGTTTTTAATTTTTTAGTTGGGTACTAGTTGGGTACTGAGTTTCAAAAAGTGTTGGTTGTTTCTGCATGAATATGCCAAAGTTGTTCTACTAAGATAATGTTAAACTTGGCTTTAGTTAATCGGTTTGCTGATAGTAGCTAAGAATTTGAGCCTCTTCATCTAAAAATCTAGTTTGTTTAATTTAAAAATTTTAAAACTTTTTATAAATTTTTATACTTTTTTAAAACTCTATAACTTTTTAAGTGAGAAAATATGCAGTAGGCACCTGTTATGCTTATACAACTATCAACTGCGCATATACGTAATATGGCTGCGCATTGTCTGCTGCTTTCTGTCACAGTTTAGTGTTTAAAGTACTATTTAGACTGATTTAGACAAAGAGTCAACAACAATTTTGTTGGTTTGTAGAGTCTTATGACAGGGCTTATGTATCACAGACCAGATGACCATCTTGGTTATCTCATAGATTGCATACAAAAAGTTAAGGATTCTGGAGGAAACACAGTTAACTGGAATGCATTTGCTGAGTTGAAAAAAAGTACTGCTTTGCCACCCATTAGCGTCACACCAAACCATGAGTCATCCTCTGAGGATAGTATCACAGGTGGGCAATGGCCGGTTGGCAACCTTTGGTGAGAGCAGTAGTACAGCGTGCCCACTGAGCAGTAGACGGACTTTTGGGCTAGGCTGATAGTAATGGCATGCTTCTGTCATGGGGTGACAATGCTTGGTAGTGTTTTCATGTTCTAGTAGAGAAACACACCGCCAGGACTAGTTTTTTATAAGCTACCTTGGATGGTCCTAACACTTATCAAGGGCTTCTTCTGGAACCGTCAGATTAACCCGAAGGAATGCATTTTGCAACACATCTAGTCTGACAGAGCCAGGTAGCCTTTTCACTTGCTCAATATGCGAAGGACAGAGGTGGATCTGTAACGTGCTCACGTTGTCAGTGTGGGACACAGGGGGCCTCCAAATTATGGTCTAGATCCGAAAGATACAGCAATTTAGTGTTGAAATTTTGCGGAGAGCTTTTTCAGATTGGCATTAAGCAGGGCTTGAACTACCAACCCCATGGTTGACAGTCAAAGACATCAATGCTAGGCTGATAGGAAACACTGAATAGTAAGTAGGTTTCAGCGATAACAATGACATGTTTGAACATTTATTTACCAGTTACTGAAGTTTCGTAAGTGCAATATTGCATGTGAGCACTGGCCAGGTGTTTAGTCTTTTGCGCAAACAGTGTCTTCTAAAGTTTAAAGTGTCCATTAGGTGTTAGCTCATCACATTGAACGCTGCTGATTTTGTCACATAAACGCTGAACCGTTTATCTCTTGACACCTTGGCAATAAGGTGACCAACAGCAAGTATATAGCTTGAATGACAAATTTAACAGGTTAATTTTGTTTTGAGCTGTGCGGTTTTAAAAGTTCTACTTGTAGTGAGATGACCATAGTTTATCTAAGTACTACAGCATATAGACTTACAGGAAGGTCGGGCTTGTGTTGCTGTACACACTGCATGGTGTGCATACTGTACAAAAACAGCTATTATAAGTAACATTTAGCATGTGTAGTTTTTCTTTTCATCCATATTTGACGACCCATGCTAGATCTGAGGATTTTTTAATTATTAAAAGTCTGCTAAACAAATGGTGAAACTGACACTTTTAATTGAACAACTAAAAATATAAACTTACTAGGTGAATGCCGGCATTGCCCGGACAATATAAAAGTTTTTGCCCAAAAGATTTATTTTTATTTAACATGCTGTATAACAACAGTTATCAAAAGTCACTGTATTAATGGATAATTGAGTATGTGCAATCACGAAAAAGGTATACAGTATATTGTAAGAGCGATGGAAATGGTAAAAGTG
The DNA here is from genome assembly GCF_963576615.1 of Watersipora subatra. NCBI lineage: Eukaryota > Metazoa > Bryozoa > Gymnolaemata > Cheilostomatida > Watersiporidae > Watersipora > Watersipora subatra. The sequence continues at coordinate 47,912,964 of NC_088716.1, read as the reverse complement.
GCTTAGGCTTCTGGTTAGGTGTGCGTGTTTACAAACTTGCGGCTACAGTCTGCGTTAGTTCAAATCCCATATGAAGTGCATTGTTCAATCTTAGATTTTAAGAACTATAGTTGGACAGATGGCTGACAAAGGACAAAGATTGAGATTTGTATACATGTATATATAGATTGCTACATGTATGTTTAGAAAAATGGAAAGCTGAGGGCTGAGTTTTGAATTTGCATATTTTTAAGCTCCCATTTATGTGAAAGTGGATCAGAAGTATGTAACACGAGCAGCGAGTCAACCCACTTAGATGTCTTTAGCTACCTCGGTTCCACTTCATGCCTTCATGCAATTCACCTCAAATTTCAAAGGCCAAAGACAATTTTTATGCGCCTGATTTTTGAGCTGAAGGTATAAAAATTGAAAGATTCTCCAAAATTTGTAAATTTAGTTAACATTGAGCTAGTATGAAGTACATCTAATCTGTCTGACACAGCCTGGCAGTATTGACCCCTAACAACCCAAACCTTAGCTAGCCATTAGGTAAAATTGTCACTATCTACATAGAGAGTATAATGTCCATAATAAGTATGACCTTTTATAGTTGGTTTTGACTATAGCAGCTCATCAGAGAGAAACGAGCAATGACATCACAAGAGGAAGCCCGTTGCCTCCCATTAGCAGGTCAAGAGAAGCGACTACAGCCTCACGATCTACTCCTATCAAAGTTCCATCCAACGTACCCTTGGTGCTTGTCATGGGTAAGTTTGCAACTTGATCTACCCATGGATAGAACTGAAAAATGTACAGTATGGCTCATGGGAATTGACCAAAAACACACGAAGTGCATGCTTTGCATGAGTGTCTAAAGCATTGAGGCTACTTCACTGTAGGACCACCCGGAAGTGGCAAGTTGACCCAGTGCCAAAAAGTCCTCGCTCACTACAGCAAGTATCGATGGGTCCATCTTTCTGTCGGCGACTTGCTCAGAGATCGATTACTCAAAGGAGCAGCTGATAAAAAATGGCAAGTGATCAAGGAGCTTATACAGAATGGTGAGAATTTGTAGCTCTATGAATAGATCAGTGAATACATTTGTGGATTCCTTACGACTGATTGAGTTGACATGTCTAGGACATATAAACCTTACATTGTTTCGCTGTTACATTAGCCCTGAGTATCGTGACTTCAGACAGGAAGTAACTCATTGCACTGCACGATCTCTAATATTTACAAAGTATAGTGTTGAATTCAAGCAAAATGGCTTTTGACATTCAAATCATTTATTGTCTATTGGCTTCCAAGTAGCCAATAGAATTCAAGGAAAATTATTTGTATGGTTGAGGTCATCCGTTGTCTATTTGTTTGCAGGTAGGCAATAAAATTCAGATAGAATCATTTTTATCATTTAAATCATTCGTTGAGGTCTTAGGAATTGTTGAACACTTTGCAGGGGAAATGGCTCCAGAAGAAGTGACACAGTCTTTGATAAAAGAGGCGTTGAAGGCAAATATCAATGCAGATGGTATACTCATCGAAGGCTATCCTAAGACTATGGATCAAGTAGATGAATTCAACAGAATCGTGAGTCTTTCTTTTTTAATTCCCTTTATCAGCTTAAAAATACAACCTTGTGCGTCATATGGCCCTCACTGTAATGTTTCATTGCCGTTTTCATCTCAATAGAATGGCAAATGCATTTTTCCTGTTCTAGCTCTATATTGAATTACATTTTCTGCTCTATTAGTAAAATATTGTTAGAGGTGGCAACTCCAGTTTGTAAGTCATGCTAAGGGTTGTTCTGATCTCAGCAAAACCTGTTAATATTAAATAGGCCTACATTGTATAGCCACTTAGCATATATGTAATATATATAACCATTTATATTATATAACCAATAGATGAGTCATTGTATTGGATTAGAAGAAAGAACACAGGAGCATTATTTTTATGCGAATGTTTTGTGGACACCAGAATTAGGCTCGTCTATGTCATGGCTATGTAAGGGTGAGAGTTTGTTTCCTCGGTGCAACAGGCTCCAGTGTTTGAGCAGCGAATATTCATTTTAACAATAATATTGTATGTATTGTGTAATCAAGATAGAGGTGTGCCTCGTCTGCAATTTGCATAATGGAAATATAATGGTAATTAGCAGATACCAATTGCACCGGTACAATAAAATACCAAAAGTTTTCAGCAAATCCGTGTTAGTATAGTGGTAAGTATCCCCGCCTGTCACGCGGGAGACCGGGGTTCAATTCCCCGACACGGAGAGCTTTCTTTTTAGTATTTTTGTAGAATCAATTTCAAAAACAGGTAACAGCTGCAGTTTGTGACTCCCTGCAAAACTTGTTAATATGAAATATAGCCACATAGCATATATGTAATATATATAACCAATAGATGAGTCATTGTATTGGATTAGAAGAATGAAGGCAAGAACATTATTTTCATGTGAATCTTTTGTGGATACCCGAATTAGGTTTGTCTCGGTCAGGGGTTTGCAACCTTTTCAACTCAAAGAGCCATTTGGAAACGTTTTCCGCAGGAAAGAGCGCAGTGGAAGCCACAAACCACTTTTGATATTTTAAATTAAAAAAAAACTACATTTAACTTTGTTGTTTAGCTTTTACTGCTTTTATGCCATGCTTACACCACAAAATGAAAAGGTGTGGCAGGTATAATGATTTAACTGCTGAGAAAACAAAATTACACTTTTGCAAGGAACAATAAGATAGCTAATAATAATTTAACATATTTAAAATATTACGTTGTTTTTAAGATTACTTTCAAGACAAATTGCAACTTCATGTTTAATTCTATCCTTCTTTTAACAAAACGCCAAACTTAAATTCTAACCACAGCAAATGTGCTATTTTTCTTGTGTGTGTTGTCATTTGGCGTGTATGGTGAGTAAGCTGTCAGCATTATATAATCTCCGTTGGTGAACGGCTTTCCATGCCTGACTATTTCTTGCGAGGCCACAAAACTAGCATATGTAGTTGAATTTGCAGACGTCACCCACTTCTTGAAATGATTTTTGCTCAAATCAGCCTTATGCATCAGTCCCGAAAAAGTTTTATCTCATCTTCCTCTGGATATTTTTGCGCAAAGGCTTCGTGTTTATTCTAAAATTGTCTTGCGACATTTGACTTTTGTTGTTTGCAAATTTCGTATTACATATTAAGCAAACTGGTGAACTAGTCTCATCAGCAGTGAAAGCAAACTAATTAGCCCATGTAGGATTAAATGTTCTATTTTCATCTGTCACTTTTCTTTCCTTAGTATTCACCATAGTTTGCCTACCTGAGGTGAACAAAATCAAGAAGTGTCGTACCGGCTGGTGTAATTTTTGGCGGTTTTATTGTCGCATAAATATTGACGCATAATAAGCGAAAATGTTTAGTTTATCAGCATAACTACAATTTTTTAAATTATATTACAAAATCTAGTAATAAAACTTCTATATTTTTATGAATTACTTGGCATATAGTCATAAAAGGTAAAAGGAAAAAAAGGAAAAAATCCAAAGTCTGAGGGAGTCGCAGCGATAGGATGAAAGAGCCGCATGCGGCTCCGGAGCCACGGGTTTCTGACCCCTGATCTAGGTTATGGCTATAAAAGGGTGAGAGCTTGTTTCCTCGGTGCGACAGACTCGGGTGTCTGTGCAGCGAGTATCTATAGTTTTAACAATAATATTGTATGTATTGTGTAATCAAGATAGAGGTGTGCCTCGTCTGCGATTTGCATAATGGAAATATAATGGTAATTAGCAGATACCAATTGCACCGGTACAATAAAATACCAAAAGTTTTCAGCTAATCCGTGTTAGTATAGTGGTAAGTATCCCCGCCTGTCACGCGGGAGACCGGGGTTCGATTCCCCGACACGGAGAGCTTCTTTTTAGTAACATTAATTTCAAAAATGCACAATTATAAATCGCCACTGTTTAACCAAAATCTAAACCTTTCAATAGCCTTTTAGTCAAAAACGTCTATGCAATTTTTGATCAAAATACCTTTTGGTAGTCTCATCCTCTATGCATTAGTTAATGTAAGCAATCTCTGTGAAAGCCTTTAAAAAACCTTTCTATGAAAATAATAGTTGAACTTCCTAATGATTTCTCTTGGCTTTATTGACAGACATTTTAATGCATTTTTAAAGTAGAAAGTAGATACCTTTATGGTAGCACTTGTGTAGCTCTCTCGCAAAATATTACACACATTGAGTTCAGACATTCAGTAACTCTCACATACATGTAGTTGTGTGACACGTGGTAAAATGGAGAAGGTGTGTTGTGATCGACACATCTCTGATCATCGCGATTATGCCATTTTATGATGGCCTTCTCTCAAGAGTCTGCCGTCCCTCGCTAAAACTCAAAACTCTAGGAAAGGATTGTGCAAGTATAAGTACGTCTCTATTTATGAACTAGATAGAGCAGCGATTAATGAGCGTATGTCTGACAGTTCTGACTCGAGTTGATGTATGGGTCAGCCACCTGTGTTTGTTGTTAGCCACCTGCGTTTGTTGTCGCTCTGCATTGTCAAGCACTTTGGCTTACCTGTCAGATCAATACACAGCCATATGGGTTACCCTTGGACAAATGTTGTTGGGGCATTGAAATTTTTTTATATAGATGTATTTTGCCTAATTTTTTCAGCCTTGCCTTTTGGCCATTAGCTGTACATGTAGACTTTATTTAATATATTTTTTTCATAATTTTTTATTATAAGTGTGTAATTATAGCTTAAAAAAACAAGTTCTTTCAAAATAAATTATACGGATTAATGACAAAAGGTGAATATCAGTACAAAAATAAAAGATTTCTCTGTGAGTGGTAACTTTTAGACTGTATGTCATATGAACCTAGTTCCTTACTTATAGTGAGAGTTTTTGGCTGCCATATTAACCTAGGGTTGTGTTGACTGCTGCTCTCTGTACCCCCATTCAGTGCTCATAACTACCAGGCTAGTATTAAGGTAAGCTTGCACCAAGATGAATCTCTTAAAGAAAATACATGTACTCTGGAATCTCTATCATTTTAAACATGGAATATATTTGTTGTGTTATAACATTTTGTAAGACAAGAAACTGTTATACATGATTTTATTTTGGTCACATTTGTATGTATGTATAACGTTTTTTGGTAGTAGTAAATCATAAACCATATGGATGTTTTTCATTACATGCCAAAAACAAAATGGAAATGACAGAAATCAGGAATTATTGACGGAGTTGAACAAAAGTGTTTTAATTTGTGGAAGACTGAGCTTTTATTTAGGTCAGCTGCTCACCCTCTATTGAACAATTAATTTCTAACGGAACTTTGTTGAAGGAGGCTCAAGCTTTCTTATCTCTCTTGTCTGTCGCAGCTTGATGGAAGGGAATATTTCCTAGTATTAAGGTTGGACAGGTGGATCGTAATCAAAGTGAATATTTGCTATTATCAAGGTTGGACGAGTGGATCTTGCGATTCTATTGGATTGCGAGGAGGAAATGTGTCAGCAGCGACTGTCAGCGAGAAGGCGCCAGAACGAACGAATCGATGACAATGACCGAGCTATCCAACGAAAGATCGACTTCTTTAAGCAACACACTCTTCCTGTCATCAGTTACTTTCAGAAGGAAGGCAAGCTGGTTGAGGTAAGAGATGAGGGAGGCTAGTAACAGGTGTGCTTGTCTTATGTTAAGGCTATTTCCAGTTTCAGGTGCTCATGAAAAATAATTGAGATTTACTCAGAATCGAGATTTACTCAAATTGAATCCGTATTCTTTCCTAAGGTAAAAAAAATGTCAATGGTTACATTTGGTTCATACAACCGGCCTATGTGGTTCTATAACAAAGTAGAATGCAGCAACCGTAGAGCATTTATTCAGTAGTTTAGTGGTTCAAATCACAAAGGAACCACTGGGGGTGTTAGCGAGGGCGTCCAGCCACAATTACTGTATAAATTGAATTAAGTTTTAACGACTTCTTGCAGTATTCACTGTTAAACTATGTGTACCTACAGTATTTTTTGTCAGACTATGTGTACCTACAGTATTTGTTGTTAGGCTATGTGTACCTACAGTATTTGTTGTTAAGCTATGTGTACCTACAGTGTTTGTTATTAAGCTATGTGTACCTACAGTATTTGTTGTCAGGCTATGTGTACCTACAGTATTTGTTGTTAAGCTATGTGTACCTACAGTATTTGTTGTTAGGCTATGTGTACCTACAGTATTTGTTGTTAGGCTATGTGTACCTACAGTATTTGTTGTTAGGCTATGTGTACCTACAGTATTTGTTGTTAGGCTATGTGTACCTACAGTATTTGTTGTTAGGCTATGTGTACCTACAGTATTTGTTGTTAGGCTATGTGTACCTACAGTATTTGTTGTTAGGCTATGTGTACCTACAGTATTTGTTGTTAGGCCATGTGTACCTACAGTATTTGTTGTTAGGCTATGTGTACCTACATTATTTGTTGTTAGGCTATGTGTACCTACAGTATTTGTTGTCAGGCTATGTGTACCTACAGTATTTGTTGTTAAGCTATGTGTATCTACAGTGTTTGTTATTAAGCTATGTGTACCTACAGTATTTGTTGTCAGGCTATGTGTACCTACAGTATTTATTGTTAAGCTATGTGTACCTACAGTATTTGTTGTCAGGCTATGTTTACCTACCTGTGGTATGTATTAAAGAGTTATGAAATGTTTTTGAGCAGTAAAAAGAATTGAATAAATCATCAAGTATTGTTACATATGATGCAGATGTCAGCGTGAGTTAATCTTTTATGTAGAAGATGCCTGTAGGTTATGCATACATGTAGACAGACATGTATGCTGTGGGAAAAAGTGTTCTAAAGATGTTTTATCCGTTATAAAAATATTTTAGCAAAATTCGATTATCTGTTCATAAGTCCTCACGCCCACTGATTATCTGTTCATAAGTCATCACGCCCATAATTTTTGGTGACACACATAAAGTTTATGCTGTATTTTCAAACTTTAACACTGGATAATAATTATGCAAACGTTTACTTTGCTTTGCATACATACATGTATATAAAGACCAGCTGAATACCCGGTGTTGCGCAGGTAATGGAATAATTACTTAATGAATTTGAGTAACTTACCTGGAAAGCTAGATCTTTACTAAAATATTTATTAAAATAATACTCGCGTTTTGGGCGAGCTTAACAATTGTTGATGCTGTTACAATGCGTAACAGTCAACAGTGCCAGTTATTACCCCCAAAAAAGCCCTTTATACGTGTCTTAACCAATGTAATGACTATTTGCCCAAGGAATCCATTGTATTCCGTGTAGTGTAATGGGAAAGTTTGTCCCCTGTAAATGTGGAGGTTCCGAGATCAAATCTAGTGCTGTGTGGATTTTTCATTGCTAGATTTTAATTGCTATGACTGGACACAGGGATTAACAAAAAGACAAACTTTGAGAAATAGAAATAAGAACTAATCACTAGAACCAATCCAATCAACTAAGAATTTACTACTAACAACTAACAACTACTACAACTAACAAATCTAATGTCGTACGGATTTTTCATTTCTAGATTTTAATCGCTATAGCTGGACACAGAGTTTAACAAAAAGGCAAAAAGACCAACACTGATATTTATATATATATATATAGACTAGCTACATCGTATTTCTGCATAGGCACTTGACTTGTTTACACATTTTCAGATTCTACAAATATAACATGCAGTTGTCATGCGGCCTTGTTGATGAGTGTAATTGATGGTTCAAATATCGATAAACTTACCTTTGTTCTATTGTGTAAGGTCATAATGGCCTGACGAAGGTTAGCCTTTTGTTATTGTCTTAGGTAAACATCATAACCAATGCAGCATCTCCCCTTTAGAGCAACGTCTTGTGCATTTAGGTAAAACCTAACATGATCTCTGTGATCTGTTATATATGGTTGTGTCTGTGGTTACAGCTCTCCGGTGACCGAGATGCTGACGAGGTCTTTTATCAGATAGTCACAATCATAGACGTGGCCTTCTACGGAAGAGACCCAGGTTATTATATTCAAAAATATCCTCCACTAGAGCATATCATCAGAGATATTGTACCTTCTGACACTGGGACACGTAAGACACTCCTTCTCTAGAGCTCATTGTATCTTCTCACGTCACTCTATCGTTTCTCCGGAGATCTCTTTGTCGGTTGCTTTTGTTGCACTTTTATGTTCTCCGTTCTTGTGTTTTGCTTGTTAATCAGTTCTCCTGTTATCCGTTGATGGAAATTTAAAAATGGCTACCACATCGCATGGTTAATACTCGCTGTTTCAGCTAATATTGATGAGTGATCATTAACATAATGCTAAAAGATAAAAAAAACACTGAAATTACTTTATTGCTTTGTTCTTGTTAACAGGTTGGAATCTTTCTACAAGTTTACCTGGAAATCTTAGACAATCGGTCTGGCTGTCAATTTGAAATGTGCGATCAAGTTATGTATATGGTGACACAACCTAAGTAAATGAAATTATTCACAAATTTGTACAGTTATAGAGATCGCTAGTTACATGCATAGATGTTATTCCGACATACAGAGTAATTCTGTGAAGGGCTAATCAGAGCCACAGTTAGTTGCCTGGGTTATGGCTTGAGCCACTGAAATGAGTGAGTCTTTATTGCTGGTGCCAAACTACTACAGTGGAAGCCTATACCAACGTGCTACAATGGAAGCCTATACCATCAATCATTCTCTCTTGTGCTGCTGCTCTTTTTCTGCTCCTTCATTTCCTATACTCACTTATTTGGAGTTGTCTTCTTTTTATTCTTTTTCTCAAGGTTGGTTCTATATATCCTACATTATAAGTTTTATCTTGTTTGGTATTGGGGGAAGTTAATATTTATAAATTTGATAGTAATTATAAATTTTCTTTGGAGAGCACTAGGCATGGGTTGGTAAATTTTTATTATGAACCTCCTTCTATTGTAACCCAAATACCTCACACTAATTCCGCATGCAGTTTTGAAAATTACTAGCTTTGCTATTCGCACTTGCAATGATATTTTACAGCATCCGTTGCTATTTCTTCCTTGCAATTTGCCCAAGCCCTGCCTTCTCAAAACTCAACAGCATCATCAGCTGCTAGAAGGAATACAAAATCAAATTTATCCTCAGCTTCCTCACTGATCTTGATGGACAAGGATGAAGGCAGAAGGGAGGGTCTACCATCCGCCCCTATATTCTTTATTATGGGTACGTTAGACCGCTTACGTTAGAGCATGAACGATCTTGAGCAAATTCATTGTCCATCGTGAATCCATTGTCACATATCATACATACACAGTAATATACTATACATACACTGTCATATACTATGCATACGCTATCATGTACCATGCATACTCTCTCATGTACTGTGCGTTCACTGTCATATACCATGCATACACTGTCATATATCATGTATACACTGTCATATACCATGCATACACTGTCATATACCATGCATACACTGTCATATACCATGCATACACTCTCATATACTATGCATTCACTGTCATATACCATGCATACACTTTCATAGACTATGCATACACTGGCATATACTATAGATGACCTTATGACCATATGGTCATATTGATGGCCATATGAACGCCTGTTTTAGGTGGCCCAGGCTGTGGAAAAGGCTCTCAATGTGTCAGGCTTGTTGAAAGGTTCCCTGGTTTGGTCCATCTGTCCATGGGTGACATTTTAAGGGAGGAGATAGCATCTAGAGGTTCAGCTAGCGACAAGATCGACATGATATGTGACCTCATCTATGCAGGAGAAATGGCACCTAGAGTAAGTATGGCTCCTTAGCTAGTTCTCAATCTAAGGCTAATGATGAATTTTTTACAATATGGGACAGAATATGTCCAGAATAGGCAAAGTATTTGGGAAGAGCTGTAACGCTTTTAACAGAAAATGTCAGGTACCGTAAAAGCTCTAATTGAACGCCATGGCGCTCTATTTTTCAACCCTTCTTTTATAATAGCGGTCAATTGGAAGTGGGGTTCAAATAGAGGCTGGTGTTTCATTTTTCAACCTTTCTCTCATAGTGGCCATCAAATAGAGGTGGCGTTCAAATAGAGGTGGCGTTCAAATAGAGGTGGTGTTCAAATAGAGGTGGCATTCAAATAGAGGTGGCGTTCAAATAGAGGTGGTGTTCAAATAGAGGTGGTGTTCAAATAGAGATGGCGTTCAAATAGATGTGGCGTTCAAATAGAGGTTTGACGGTATATTCTAATGGGTGTAACAAAGTATGCATGAATTGATATGATTTATGTAATGTTTGTTCTAGATTGTAGCAGTGAGGTCAACATCCAATGGAGCTCCCTAACTTTTTCAAAACATGTACAGTATATTTTGTTTTTGTTCTAACAGAAACAATTCATTTCATCAAGTTTTATATTTATGGCTAATAGAACTGTGGGTCAAGACTGACAGCTGCCAAACCATACATTTGTTAATTCTTCCCTTGTCTGCTAGCTGTCTCAATTAGCCTGGGTACAATTTTATTGGAATGATGGGCTTTAAGCCTGTACCCTTGTCATGCATTGTTTTACAGCTGCAATTTTTCATTTTTAATGTTCTATTTTGTAACACCAGTGCCCTAGATGCCATGAATTTTATATTTATATTATGTTATATTATTCTTAAACTCTCACCGCATTGATTTGTCATAGCAGGAGCCAGAAACTTCTCGACCATGGTTTATTATTATTGGAAAACCATATAGCAAAACCAATTGAGGCTATATACTATTTGGGACAATATACTACCTGAGGCTATATATTACTTGAGACTATATACTACTTGTGGCTATATATTAGTTGAGGCTATATACTACTTTAGGCTATATACTACCTGAGGCTATATATTACTTAAGGCTATATCCTACTTGAGGCTATATACTACTTATAATAAATTACTTGTGACGCGGTTCACAAGACGTGACAGGATTCAACGATGTAGATATCTGGTCTTATAATATAATAAAATGTACATAATCACACTTTATACTCTTGTCAGGACTACACCATTGACCTTCTGCTAACCAAGCTCAAGAAGCATCCCTCCGCCAGGGGTTTTCTTATAGAAGGATTCCCCCGAGACAAGAAACAAGTCGAGGATTTTAATCAACAGGTAAATTGTTGATCTCAGCAAGCATGGGTACTTGAGGTACTCTTGATAGACATAGTTTAAAAATCGACTGAAACACTCGTAAACCTTGATGAACAATTACTGCCACGTCCGATTTTTTTGAAATACACCATTTGAATGTAGCAAAATAGGAATAGTTCTCAAAATATGATGTGTGAAGTTTTCGAAACGAACAGTTCTGTAAATAAAATTTAAAAATCATATCTGAATGAAAAATAAAATGTGAAAATAAATAGAATTGTAAATGGAGCTAATTTATACAACATCTAGTGAAAGTTGGAGTAAGTTTAACCTTGTAATTTTATCACTCATTCTACTAGTGAACCCACACATGCCGAGCTTGCATTTCTGTTCGATTGTCTTTACACTAAATCTATATATAAATCTGAAAATTTGTCGTCTGTCGTTTAGTCTGTCCAGTTATAAGCTGGTTAATATCTATCAATGGCAAATCCATATCGAGAAAATTTGATTTCGGAACCTCCCGTGAGATGCAACGACTTCATAAGGCAATATGAGTATTTATCTGGGTTAAAATACACATAGCACTTTGCATTACACAACATCCCTAAAGCTTGCTCTCACAGCTCTTGTTTGCAAGTTTATTAGCTTACTCAAATTATTCATTGGCAATATGCCAGGCAAGTGGCAGGCAACTACATTACCTGACACTATTTATACGCTGTTTTTAATACCCGTGCAACGCCGGCATTCGGTTAGTTTATATATAAAATCAGGTGTTTGTCTGTCGTCATTTGTATGTCCAATTAAAGGGGTTGGTTAAAATATCGCGCACTTGCAGTCCAGTACGCCGTTAGAGATGTAGATGTGTAATGATTGTATGCGCAATTATTCCTAAGTGTTGCAAGGTGCCTTCAAAGTACACTGGTAGTGCGCTTGACTTCACATACATCACATGCATCTGAATGTACGGGTTTGGTTCCTGTGAGGTACAATATTTGATCTTAATGCTCTTAGCTGGCTCAGACAGACATGGTTCTTATTATAATAAAGATTAAAAAGTTGGCTTAAGTTACTAGCTGAAGTTACTCAAATTTATTGGGTAAAGAAACTTAGTCAGTAGCAACTACATTACCTGCCACTGTTTATAAACTGTTTTAGAGCTTGAGCAAATGTGTAGCATATGAAGTAAAAAAAAATTTTCGACAAATTGTTTTAGCTATGATACGATATTTAGGACCTTTAAATTATGCCATGAGTAGACACGCATAGAAAGAAACAAACGCTTTTATTTAAAAGTTAAAATGGTTACTGTAGTACATGTTGATTAAATATAAATTTTCTGTGCAAAAGCTTTTTTATAACCTGTGCATTAATATGCAGAGCATATACATATTCTAAATTAATGAATATTACTAGATGAATGAACATACATGTATATACTTTCTTAATTTATTACCTGTTTCAAGCAGTTCTATGTCTGCTTGAAACAGATCTGTAGCTATTAACTAATAGCCAAGTACTCTTTGTATTATACATTATACTGTAAATATTTTTTCTCACAATCACGGATTGCAGCTATGATCATTGACAGGTGGAGAGCACCTCAACAAAACATTAATTACTATAAACAGCCCAATTACATCGTATCGTACAATATTGTTGAACATCTGAATTAGTGCTTGGGGCTGCGGTTTCAAGTACTTGAATCATTGTTGATTTGAGTTTGTTTATTATATTTTGATTCTGTTGGAATGAGCTGGTATTAGTAAGTACTTAGAGCTAAATTGATATCATCAAGTTGTCGTTATAAACTAGTTATTAAGTTGTTATAGAGGCGATACACAAATGGCCTACCGTAAAACCGAGTAAAACCAAGATGCCAATGGCTTTCGTATTTTTGAAATTGTCTCCCCTGTCTGATGTTAATCTTGATACGTTGTTTATGTCTCAGTGTGTAGTCGGTTAATTATTTAATTTAGTTATAATAAAGAAGTCTGCTCTGAAAACAAATATTTAAAGTAAAAATCCAATTTTACTTTTAACTAGCTGAAAAATGTGTTTTGACATTGCATTATGCTTGTGCTTGGCTTACATTAGTAACAAGTCTAGGGGTGAGCAACTCATACTTACCTGGCGCAGGGATATCCATGATCAAGAAGGTGGATTCCCCAGGAAGAGGCCTTACCATTGCACTACGGTTTGGTTGACGCCTGCGATTATCCCAAATGTGGATAACTCGGGTGCGTAATTTTTGGTAGTGGGGGACTGCGTTCGCGCTATCCCCCGAAAAGTAACCAAATTGTATCTAGTAATAGTATGCGCGCAGCTGCATCTGTAGGTAGATAAAACAGCTGCTGTGGCAGGAAGTTGGCCGTGCAGACTGGTTAGTGTCCTACAGGCCTAGTATGAATTTTATCTATATAATTCATGGAATGTAGGTTTCGTTGTATTAAATGCATTTTCTACATTTGATTTGTGCATTAATAAAGCTGCTGCTGATGAAATAAGGCAATTCTATGCATAGCCTATGTAGTTGCTACGAATACATAGGATAGTTACATAGAATACAGCTGCGGGTTTTTATAAAAATTGCTATCTCAAAAAGGAAACAGGGTTTGCATATTTATGCCAGGGCTTATTATCAAAGAACATGTTAACACTATTATATAATAATTGAAGAATTCTGAACTATTGCAGGATTTACACCTATTTACAATACTGAGAAAATTGCACCAGAGTTTAATTTTTGAGGCAAATAGGGCCACATTGTCTGTGATCAGGATTTGTTTTCGGAAAAGTTTATTTCCGACTGAGCAGAGGTCTAGAGGCAATCCATTCGACATACCATAGAACCTTAAACAGATTCATTTAAATATCATAAGAGATTTTGATATCAGTTATTCATTTAAGTTGAAAAAAAAACTTTTACCAATTTCGCTACATATACATCATATATATATATATCATATACATTATAGATAATATACATGTATATTATCTATAAATTTAAAACTTTCCCTTTGACGCTAACACTCCTGCCAATATTACTAAATATTGCTTAGACTAAAACCATATAATTAAATCTTTGGCAGCTAACTTGAGGACATCCTTTTGATATTGTCAAAGGATTTTGCCTCAGCCTGTCATTTGACAATTCTACTGGACCTTCTTACAATTGCGAGTATTTATCAACAATGGAAACACTCACAAATAAGTGGTAGAGGTGACCAATGATTGAGAATCTATATATATAAACCTCAATGTTTATCATTCATCTGTCCAACAATGGCTGATTATAATCTATGAACAATGCGTTTCACACCGGATTTGAACTCACGAAGATTGCAACCAAAAGATTGTAGACACGCTCACCTAACCAGAAGGCTAAGCCATTCTTACCATTCCCATAGCTCTTACCATATAATGCATACCCTTTTCGCGATTGCACACGCTCAATTATTAATTAATACAGCGCGCCCTCTAGTCATGATGCCCTGTTATAGGATTTTTTTGCCTTGCTATATGGAACACGTTTTTTCGGCCTCCCCATATGTGGATGAATTTTTTTTCTGGCATACCGTATCAACAAAAAGCTCTTAAGAAATTAAAATCTGGCAGTTGGTGGATTGATTTTGACGAAATAACACAAATGTAGATATGCTATTCGCCAAAATCCCTCCCAAAAAGCCTGAAAGAGATATTCGTTGCTCAAAATCTTAGTTCAGCGTGATTTGTTATAAGTTACTGTATAGGCCTAGTAAAAATGAATTTGAAAACAGATAAGTGATAAGATTTTAGTCAGATGGTAAACTTGAAGTTTCGTAAAATAGATACGGTACTAAAACTGAGCTTCAAGTATGTGTTTACTAAGCTAAATTTATTTCAAATTAAATTCAATTTTTATGTTATACACCTGTCTCGAAGATAAGCACTCCCACGGTACATACTGCACATAGTACATTGTAATGTTACATTTTATTGCAGATCATAACCACTGGATAAACTAAAGTTACTGTCGGTAATTATAGTTACTAAGGTTTCCAAATTGTTTTTGTTACTAATTTTTATTATGTATGCTACAGTATGTATATAAAATTCTGATGATTTTTACCAGAGGGTGTTTGCATTAGATAATTACTATGGGTTTCTATACCAATCTATATGATAGTTTCGCTACAACACTGAAACGAATTAAAATCATACAATTGTATACCAAATAGTTTTTCGTTGTAATTGTAGCAAAACAGACTTTAGTTAGCCGTTACTTGCTAATTATTTCTTATTTAAATTTAAACACTTTAACAGTTGTTATATTTATTCTAACAAAACGCTTTTTCGTGATATAAAATTTTAAAGTTGCAGTTGTTTGCAAAAGTTTGAAAACCTTTACAGCTGTTTCATTCTTTCTCTTAATTTATTTCAACTGCACAAAACACTTTTCCCATAATATGAAGTTTGAAAGTTAGAATTTTAACTGTTGTTATGTTAAATAAAAATAAATTGCTTTTGCAAAGACTTTTTTCATTACCCGGGCAACGCTGGGCATTCACCTAGTTAACAATAAAAACTTCTTTTCACCGATTACTACTTTGCTATGGTACATGTTTACAGTTAATTTTTTACATAGTTTTATATACTGCATTAGTTTTTATGTTATTACTGGAAGTATTTTTCATGGTTTTGAGTTCTGGAATTAATTCAGCAGAGGGCAATATAAACTTATAAGGCTATGTACTTCAACATACAACAGTTTTGAAATGCAATGTAAATACCAGAACAAATTAACTTTGTTTGTCAAGGCTTTACTGCAGTCTTTTATAAATAAATTTGGAGTCCTGTCTCATTCGGAGTTGTCAGTTCGTGGCGCTTTTCAGCTCAGAGAAAACCATTCTGATTAACAAAATGTTTTGTTATGTTTATGCATTTGTCTGAAATGTTTTTCAGTTGTGTCTAAGATTTGCTAACCAAGCTATTTTGTCTAATTTACTGGTACTAATTATCAAGGTTATTATCAGTAAGCCAACAATAGAGGTTTTCTGTCATGATTTGACATACAACCCTTCTTACTGAACCTGGTTCTATATTCCTTATTACAGGACTTAGTCAAAGCGTTATAAGAATCTGGAGTTCTTAGCAGAATGTTCTATATTGGAGTCTCTTTGAAATCTAACTATCTGGCTGCTATACTAGCAATCAAGTTTGCTGTTCTATCCTAGATTGGAGGCTTGGAAAGAGCCATTCTTCTAGACTGTGAGCAGGAAACGCTGATTAAGAATGTCGAGGCTAGGCGTGAGATGTCACAGCGGCATGATGACCGTCCCGCGCCTTTAGAGCGACGCATTGATTTCTACAAAAAGAACACCCTAAGATTGGTGAAATACTTCCAAGACAAAGAGAAGTTGACAATTGTAAGTTCATTTTTTATAGAGTTGGCAGTATGGCTTCAAGTCGAAAGTTCGTTGTGGCTGGATTTTTATGGATTTTATCGAAGCCTGTGTGCAATATGGCTCAGAATTTTAAATTGGGCAAGCATCTAAATCGCAATTGTGTCTGAAACTTCATAGATTGGACAAATCAGTCTAAGGTGAATTTTGGAAATGGGAAGACGACTTTAGTTATTAATCTATTTTGACAAGTCTGCCTAAAAGGGCTTATTAATAATGGGATAGTTTGATGGGAAGTATATAGTATATCAACTACTACTACATCGATTGCTAGTACATCGACTGCTAGTGCATTGGGCTACTAGTATATGGAGTACTAGTGCATCGATTACTAGTGCATCGATACTAGTGCATTTGACTACTAGTACATAGACTACTAGTGCATCCACTACTACTACATTGACTACTAGTGCATCGGCTGCTAGTACATGGACCACTGGTACATTGACTACTAATACATCGACTACTAGTACATCGACTATTAGTACATCAACTACTAGAGCATCGACTACTAGTGTATCGACTACTATTACATCGATTACTAGTGCATCGATTACTAATGCATTGATTACTAGTGCATTGATTACTAGTACATCGATGTCTAGCGCATCGATTACTAGTGCATCGATTACTAGTGCATCGATACTAGTGCATTTGACTACTAGTACATAGACTACTAGTGCATCCACTACTACTACATTGACTACTAGTACATCGGCTGCTAGTATATGGACCACTGGTACATCGACTACTAATACATCTACTGCTGTACATCGACTACTAGTGCATCAACTCCTAGAGCATCGACTACTACTGTATCAACTACTATTACATCGATTACTAGTGCATCAACTACTACTACATCGACTGCTAGTACATCGACTGCTAGTGCATGGGGCTACTAGTATATGGAGTACTAGTGCATTGACTACTAGTCCATCGACTACTAGTATATCGACTACTGGTCCCATCGACTACTAGTATATCATATCAGTGAGGCTGGCGTACTAGTGTATTGACTACTAGTCCATCTACTACTAGTCCCATCGACTACTAGTACATCTACTACTAGTCCCATCAACTACTAGTACATCTACTACTAGTCCCATCGACTACTAGTACATCTACTACTAGTCCCATCGACTACTAGTATATCATATCAATGAGGCACTCAAGTTAGTTTTTGCATTGATTGTAGTCTAGTGTTTGAAAAATAATGGCAGTTTTTTGCAGAGGTGCTGTGCTGCCATCTTTACTTGAATGTTTTTCAAGGTTACAGTTGACAAAAAGAATGTGGATGATGTGCATGCAGAAATAGCTTCAGAAGTAAACTACATATTTCATGCTGATCGCAGTGCCTCTTCAGCAGCTCTGGTATGTAGATAAGTTTGATGTTTATTTTACGTACTTCGCTCTCTAGTCAGTTCTTTATGATACTCCACAGCAGCGATTCACCTGGTTTCCTTTTATAGAATACTTCAGATCAAACCTGAATAATCTTGCAGACGGCTACTTAGATTTATAGTCAAACAGTCCCTTCAACTGTTCTTTCTGGGACAACGTGTATTTTGAGAACTGTATTTTTAAAATAAGTGACAAAGTGTTCTTGAACTGAATGTTTACTTTTTATCGTTGTTGCCCTAAGACTATGTATGGTGATGATATTGACTCGGGGATAAGGTTGTAAATTGTCTGCAATAGCATTTCAGCCATTATATATAGCATCATTTTGTTGTTTCAGGGTGATTCTAGCGAGGCAAATATTGCAGGTGAGTAACTTCTCTGATACTGATATACCATCAGAATAGGTTAATGGAAGGAAAACACAATCACGACTAACTGCAATAGCTTAGTGAAAGGTTGACTTGCAACAAAATTCACATTACAGTTATTTGATCTCAAAAGATTCACCGTGTCTTACTCTGTTGTGTTGTAAGTGCCAAATATGTGGAAATGTCATTACAAGCTCTTAAAAGCTCAAAAACGAAAAGCCGCCGTATATTGGAATCTCTTCATTTCGATGACGTAGCCACGAAATTTAGTTATCGTCTTGTCACGTATGTTCTCATGTGAATTGAAAGGCCAATACAAAGCTCAATATAAAACTTATCGTAGTACTAGTTTATGACAAACACTTCGGGTTTTACCGAAGACCCCGTATCAAATATAGATGCTCGCTACTTTACAGTTTTGTTTCGGCCTGGTCTAATCGGCAAGTCGTAATCTGATCATGTGACCCAATACTTCGCAAATAATTTCTGCAGCACTTTTCAATTATCACAAGTGACCAACAGGCTCGTCATGATTATCAGACAATGATATGTACTCCTTCAAATTAAGGCTAAAAAATTAAACGAATTTTTACGGTAAGTTATAAGATATCACCGCTAAAAGTGACAGCATTACGATGACGATAAAACAGACACGTAAGAACAATAGACATAGTTTTATTGAATGCGTGAAGTATATTTGTGAAAATATTTCGACGAATAAGGTTGCAAGAAAATGTAAACAGAAACCATCTCTCACAACAACATCACATTTGAGCCGTTTTGGAAAGGGAATCCAAACTACGACGGTCTCGTGTGGCTGCGATTTTTTGTTCGTTTTTGAGCTTTTAAGAGCTTGTAATCACCTTTCCACATATCTTGCACCTACAACACAAGAGAGTAAGACATGGTGAATCTTTTCATATCAAATAACGGTAATGTGAATTTTGTTGCAAGTCAACCTTTAATAAAACACTCAGCAAATGCTCTTCTCTTGCTCTACTCACCAGTAACTCCTCTTCCTTAAGTTAGAAGTAGCAAATTAGATATGCAGTCTACTGCTTCTCACAACGCCCCACTTTAATTTTGTCTTAAATGGCATCGCTGTAGGTATTTCAAATAGTAAAATATAATGCTTTACCTTTGTTTTAAATGAAGGCACAACTCCAAAACTAATAATTAACCAATTTGTGTTAGATGCTATGAAGCACAAAAATAGCTGCATTATTAGTAATTTCTTTTAGCTGTGTTGCTTATAGTTCAAAAAAAGTGATATAATAAGTTATATTTGCTTAATAATATGTTATAAAATTTATTCAACCCAGCATCTTCTGTACATCTATATAGTGTACATATAATATAACATCTTATATATCATCTTATATACGGTATGTAGCATTGCCATATAAAGCTGTTAGTAGGTCCTTGAATTCAAAAAGCAAAGATTAGGTTTTGTAATGTTTGTTTTTTTTGCATTTTGTTGGTTGGAAGAGTTAACTTTTGAAAGCTTTTTGTTACATTTTGACACATTCTCGGGTAAACAACCAAGTGGTTAAATTTAGCCACTTATGATATCTTGCCATATCACCTTTAAGCAGCTCTCTATCTTAAAACAATTCTTAGAATTTGTAGCTTCTCACTTTTAAAACTTCTTTCATCTAACAGCATGCACCTTGCGTTTCTTTCAGTTAACAACATGCACCTTGTACTTTTTTCAGCTAACAGCGTGCACCTTGCATCGTATTACACTGCAGTTTCCACTAATTACAGCCCTTAGCTATAAAAAGCTTCTCATGTGTTTAAGAGACGGACAACTCCTGCAATACTCTCAGCTCTCTATCAGGAGGCTATTAATAACAGCCACTGACTGCGCCCACATCTTCATTGCATGTAAACTCCTCCAGACTTGGCAACAAGCCTGCAGCTCACCGGCTCCTAATATTTTAGAACTATTGTTTATCATAATCCCTCTTGATCTTTCTACAGTGGATTCCATCAATAGAAGTTGTTTGCCGCATTTCACTTTAGCTGATGTTGTAGCTGGTTGGCTGTTAGCCCTAGCTTGTGAGAAGTTATTCTCTTCATTAGCCCGAATCTACTGATGAATGAACTCTCTTCCTTGCCACATATTATCTAATTAAAATTCATTGTACAACTCCACTGAGTACCCTCTAGGGTTAGAGGCCTCCACTGAGTACCCTCTAAGGTTAGAGGCCTCCACTGAGTACCCTCTAAGGTTAGAGGCCTCCACTGAGTACCCTCTAAGGTTAGAGGCCTCCACTGAGTACCCTCTAGGGTTAGAGGCCTCCACTGAGTACCCTCTAAGGTTAGAGGCCTCCACTGAGTACCCTCTAAGGTTAGAGGCCTCCACTGAGTACCCTCTAAGGTTAGAGGCCTCCACTGAGTACCCTCTAAGGTTAGAGGCCTCCACTGAGTACCCTCTAGGGTTAGAGGCCTCCACTGAGTACCCTCTAAGGTTAGAGGCCTCCACTGAGTACCCTCTAGGGTTAGAGGTCTCCACTGAGTACCCTCGAAGGTTAGAGGCCTCCACTGAGTACCCTCTAAGGTTAGAGAGAAAAGGAGAACAAGACCTGTAGCTATAGAATGTAGTAATTGCTGCAATATAGTGGCACACTTTATACGCTGTTGAATGTAAAAGAGTAGAATTAGAGATAACGTCCACTTGACATTTGTGCCTGTTTACCCCCAAATTGACAGAAGCCTGTATGTGGGCATCGGCATAAAGGCTATGTGATATGAACAGAAATGTTTGGTTTGGTCAAACTTTCCGCCTGAGCATGACTAATTAATGTGAACCATGACGCCGTGTGGAAAGAGTTACAAACACTTACCAACAGTTACTGATGTCAACTAAACTTAATGGATAACGTTAGTCTTTAGCCATTTTTACAACTCTAGTAAAGACAATAAACAAGCCTTTCTATCTTTTCCTGTTGGTAAAAGTAGCTCTATGTATCTTACACACTGTTGGTAAGGGTAGCTCTATGTACCTTAGACACTGTTGGTAAGAGTTGCTCTATGTATCTTACACACTGTTGGTAAGAGTAGCTCTATGTACCTTACACACTATTGGTAAGAGTAGCTCTATGTATCTTACACACTGTTAGTAAGAGTAGCTTTATGTACCTTACACACTGTTGGTAAGAGTAGCTCTATGTACCTTACACACTATTGGTAAGAGTAGCTCTATGTATTTTACACACTGTTGGTAAGAGTAGCTCTATGTATCTTACACACTGTTGGTAAGTGTAGCTCTATGTACCTTACACCCTGTTGGTAAGAACAGCTCTATGTATCTTACACACTGTTGGTAAGAGTAGCTCTATGTACCTTACACACTATTGGTAAGAGTAGCTTTATGTATCTTACACACTGTTGGTTAGAGTAGCTCTATGTACCTTACACACTGTTGGTAAGAGTAGCTCTATGTACCTTACACACTGTTGGTAAGTGTAGCTCTATGTACCTTACACACTGTTGGTAAGAGTAGCTCTATGTATCCTACACACTGTTGGTAAGTGTAGCTCTATGTGCCTTACACCCTGTTGGTAAGAATAGCTCTATGTACCTTACATACTATTGGTAAGAGTGGCTCTATGTACCTTACACACTTTTGGTAAGAGTAGCTCTATGTACCTTACACACTGTTGGTAAGTGTAGCTCTATGTACCTTACACATTGTTGGTAAGAGTAGCTCTATGTACCTTAGACACTGTTGGTTAGAGTAACTCTATGTATCTTACACACTGTTGGTAAGAGTAGCTCTATGTGCCTTACACCCTGCTGGTAAGAGTAGCTCTATGTGCCTTACACACTGTTGGTAAGAGTAGCTCTATGTACCTTACACACTGTTGGTAAGGGTAGCTCTATGTACCTTAGACACTGTTGGTAAGGGTAGTTCTATGTATCTTACACACTGTTGGTAAGTGTAGCTCTATGTGCCTTACACCCTGTTGGTAAGAATAGCTCTATGTACCTTACACACTGCTGGTAAGAGTAGCTCTATGTGCCTTGCACACTGTTGGTAAGAGTAGCTCTATGTACCTTACACACTGTTGGTAAGGGTAGCTCTATGTACCTTAGACACTGTTGGTAAGGGTAGCTCTATGTACCTTACACACTGTTGGTAAGGGTAGCTCTATGTACCTTAGACACTGTTGGTAAGGGTAGCTCTATGTATCTTACACACTGTTGGTAAGTGTAGCTCTATGTGCCTTACACCCTGTTGGTAAGAATAGCTCTATGTACCTTACACACTGCTGGTAAGAGTAGCTCTATGTGCCTTGCACACTGTTGGTAAGAGTAGCTCTATGTACCTTACACACTGTTGGTAAGGGTAGCTCTATGTACCTTACACACTGTTGGTAAAGGTAGCTCTATGTACCTTAGACACTGTTGGTAAGGGTAGCTCTTTGTACCTTACACACGCCGCGCATTCATAGTTAATAACTTAATACGCTAATGAGCTACTCACATGTATGTTTAGAAATGAAAGTGAACATTCGAGCTCTTTTTGTGTTAGTATAAGATTTGGGCTACCATCATGTACATGTGTTTCCTTATTTCCATCAGATAAACAGAAAAATATATTATAACAATATAATTATCAACAGTGGCTCAGTAAATCAATATAATGACAGCAAATGCAAAGGTCATGTATGTACAAATATATTTTTCCTCCTGGATAAAAGCAATTCACAAAATATGATGGTAGACATAACAGTTAAAATAAACCAAAACAAACAACATGAAGCATGTAGGGCGGAGTCATTAGCTAGTGGGAATACTAGCGCTGCGATTGATTTTAATAATGCTTTCGACTCAATACATTTTTGCATAGACAATAACAATATGCCACACTAAATAGAAAACATTTGAAGGCCTGCATCACTGACAGTGAATCTAAAATTTGATTCACTCTTTATGCAGTGTGTGAACGCAGTTCAAATTATTTTGTTGTCTATGATTTGGGGAAGACATTATTGCAGGGTTTTCGCTATGCTAAATGCGGAAAATCACTACGTATGCTAAGATGACTGTTCGCCCAAGTCCAATGGTGTAGCCAAAAACCTAGCATTAGTCAAGGTTTGACTAATTCATCAGGCACTCCATTATGGATAGTGCTCTTTTTGAAAACAACCAAACTGTCTTTAGACTATTGAATAAAGAAAAAATGTGAGTTATTTACTGTAAAAATATTTAAAAGTATTTGGAAAACTACAAATTATTTTTAAAGTATTGAAGTGATTGCTCCCAGGTAGACGCTGTCAGATTCCATCAATGCGCACATTGAAAGACTCAGAAATACTGGTACATGACGGTTATATTTTATATTACAGCAATGTTCATGACTGTCCGGTCAATTTTTCATAAGCAGAGTGCTTGAGAGGCATCTGGTGTGAACCAGGCAGTAATATTACAATCTCTTACTAGGTGGCAGATCGTTATATTAATAGACATATTCAAACCAACACGAATCATGTCAGGCATTTTGTTCGCATATTAGAGTAGTATTGTTACTATTACACGGGATATAGTTGAGGTAGTACAGTAGTTAAACCAATTCAATACAGCCAGCACAATTCAATACACTGCAAATATGCATTGCGTACTCGCGCCTACTAACCTAGCACTAAGTCGGCTTGCATTATAAGTTAACATTTTGAGTGAAGTGGCTTGCGAAAGAAACTGCATTTTTCTCAAGTCATTGTGCATTTGGTGGATTGACATTTCATAATAATGCCGTACACAGATTTGCTGCCATAGCTTTCGAATGTGAAAAAATCATTGTAATAGATTACTGAAGCACACATATTTTCAGCATTAGCTCCGCCCCTGATTAGCTATCCATGTTAATGAATAGTTGCAGAAGAGGTTATCTTACCTGAGACCGCCCATACTACGGGAGGGGGCAGCAGGGAATCAACAAAGCTAAGCCAACAGAAAACGGATATCAGCAGACAGACGGAAGTCAGCAAGAGCTCCGAGGATTCTGACAGTAGTCAATCGACTAGCCCCAGCAGACAGCCTACTGCTGTGAGTGAGAGCAAGGAGACGACAAACCTCAGTCAACAACCTGCAAGTGGCAGCAAAGAGACGACAAACCTCAGCAAACAGCCTACTGCTGCGGGTGAGAGCAAAGAGAAGACAATCCACAGTCAACAATCTGCGGGTGAGAGCAAGGAGACGACAAACCTCAGTCAACAATCTGCAAGTGGCAGCAAGGAGACGACAAATCTCAGCAAACAACATACTGCTGCGGGTGAGAGCAAGGAGACGACAAACCTCAGTCAACAATCGGCGGGTGAGAGCAAGGAAAAGACAAACCTCAGTCAACAATCAGCAGTTGACAGCAAAGAAACGACAAATCTCAGCAAACAGCCCACAGGTAATCAATGTAGCTGTGGCCCTACAGGTTACAAGGTCAAGGTTGTAGGAACCCATTCACATTTCAAGGGTGCATTCTACAAACAAATTTCTAATAAAACATCTGACCATCCCAAGAACTTATAATGGTTATATATATTATATAATTTATAAGGCTGCCATATTATACTTTATAAATAGTGTGACAACCGGTAGTTGGTTCAAATCGTACTCTATCTTTAACAAGCCTTGCTAGGACTCTCCACCATCCACTTTAGTCCCGGTGTGTCCAGTTTTCTTATTAACGGTATTGGAGGGTTTCTAGCAGTTGTGTACACATACACTCATATAAGGTCTCTATGATTACTTTTATTAAACAGCCAACTTATTCTCCATCCTGCCTCAACCACATTCTTCATTCTCTTGATGGCTTGTGTAAAGCTACATGTATAATACTTCAAATATGCTGACTCATATTTTCTGAGGCAGCTCGTATTTGAGACTGTTATAGAGTTACTATCCACAGGCACACGCTGTAATGGCATATCTGTATAACAGACTAGTGCAATGTAAGGGTTTACTCAATGAATTATTGACTTATTCACTTACCTTTACTAAAGGTAGCTATTATTACCGTAATTACACGTTTATGAGCTTGTAAAGCCATTTGCGCTCATATGCATACACGTGTTGATAGCACTACTACTTGCAATTCACACAAATTACTCTTGCACTTTTTCTAATTAACCCTGTGAGCTCTAAATCTTTCCACATATTGCTAGCAAGGAGGATCAACTAACAGGTAATAATATTCATTGTTGTTCATGGCCCTAAGTATTCATGTCTTTTTCATATCTCTTAATTTAGAGATAGCTAAAAACCGAATACATTTTTCGTATCATATTGCCGATATAAACCATGTCTACTATATGTAGAAGTAAAGCTTATAATTTATTTTTTAAAAGGATTAAAATATTTACGAGTAAAAACACTCTCGCAGTGTTAATTACCGGAAATAAACCCCAAAGCTTTTTATTAAATTTGGATTTTTCCACTGGCGTTAGACTAGACTGGTGCATTAAGATACTGTATATGGAACGAATAACTCGATGTATAACACAACTCCTAGACAGCCTAGATGAGTCCTTGTTTGACAGATTGAAGAGGCTTTGGTTAGCATAAGTCAGTACACATTTCAGATATTTTAAAATGTAATTTCTTCAGCAAGAATATCTGAACATCAGGTCAATCAAACTGACTGTATTCCTTCGTGAACAGGTACTCGGCTACAAAGCTAGCTTAAAGGAGACTGAGGGAAACCTTGTAATTGTGAATTATACTAAAAAGTGATACTACGAGATGGAAACTTAGAGTAAATGTGATAGCAACAGCTGCGCAATTTGTGAAAATAGTACCTGACAGACAATTTTATGTTTATCTAAAATAATTTCCTTAGAGGATGCATTTTTATTATTCGAGAGGCTTGAGCATGATCCATAGCACAGGCCAATAATAGAAGTAAATTATTGTTTTTATAGCTTCGTAGCCAACAATCAACTCTGTTAATTAAAAAAATTTGTTATTGGCATTGTGTATTACACCAGTTTTCAAGGTCCAAATTTTATACTACTAGTTGTATAATATAATTAGTAGTGCATAGTTGTCAAGCCTAAACGTTCAGGTGAGCATCACTAAAAGCTATCATTATTTGTTTGAGTTAGTAACGATGTCAGAAATGTTTGGAAGGGCATCACATAGATGTTGTATTTTATCATTGCGTTGGATCATTCGTTGGATTGGCATTGCGTGATCCCACCATGGAGGCTAGAGTAGCTGGTTGGCAGCTTCCCAAGAAAAGCCAGATAGTTCTAGCTATTCAGATATCAATAGTGGAAAATACTGATTCTATCAATCTCACATACCAATACTAATCTCACATACCTTTTTCAGAGCCATTATAGAGTTTTTCATATTTTTAAAGTCAATTAAAAGCCTTGACTCACCAAAAACTACTAGTATTAGGTGACTACATTACAGTCATAAATTACAGTAATCAAACTTGGTCACTTTCAAGTGCCTTTGCACCTGCCCTGGTATTTTAATAAACATCTTAGTATAAGATGTTTCAAGGGGATGGAGAACGCTATGCACAATATATAACCCTAAATAAATGCATAGAATATACCGTATATAGCCTCTTTAGAAAGTCAGCAAGGTTGTACAGAACAGAGCTGCAGTTACAAAGGGTGTCGAAATATTGTTATAAATTTCCAAGTTTTACTGGCAATGCGCTTGTAGGTATGGCGGAATTAGCTGGAAAGAAGGTGATATTTGTGGTTGGTGGTCCAGGATGCGGAAAAGGCACGCAATGTGCTAAGATTGTAGACAAATATGGTTTCTGCCACCTTTCCTCCGGTGATCTTCTCAGAGAGGAAGTGCAGTCGGGCTCAGAGAGAGGCAAAGAGCTGAATGCCATAATGGAGTCTGGAGCTCTTGTATCCCTTGTGAGTGTCTCGTTAAATTAGTTACTGTACTGTTACTTTACGATTTTAGCCTGAAATTATCAGTCCTACTCTAGTTCACACATACAGATGCTTAACAGACAGAGAGGGGATTCAAGGGTAATTCATAGAAGTCAAATCACGTCAGTTTAGTTTATTGATTTATACTTGAAGCAAAGTTTATGGTCACTTCTATTACAACTTTATAGCTTGGTTATTCACCAAGGACATTATCCTTCGCATAATGGTCTGATAATAGTGATGTGCATTGCAATATACAGTAGGCACTCCTCTTACAAAAATATAAATAAATATATTTGGTTAGATTTATTTTGTCTACTAGTCTATATATTAATAATAGCTTCATGGGAGTATCGCAACTGACGCCATCTGTTCAAGAGATTGTATTTGGGGATCCGCAGTTCTGTTTTACAAAAATAGTTGAGAAAGTGTCTTAAAAACTTTACTAATTATATTTCTAGCATATATCTCCTTGAACTTGCCTCATTATCAAAGAAGAGTCATTAGCAAGGGTAGCCATATAGCCTACAGCTGCCCTCATCTCTAACTAAACATCAGTTGTATTGCTGCATATCAGTTTACTGTTGGTTATCTAACATTTCAACTCACTGCACAACCAATCAGTCAAGGATCAGGTTGCATTTTCTTTACTTTATCGTCCTTTTTCAGATATGTTTTAGATGTAAAACCACAATTATTCACATCCCAGAAAATGTAAAATATATGAAAATGTAAATGACATATGTAAGCTTATTATGATAAATAAGAATACTAATACAAGGCGGATGCCTTCAGATTTTAAACACGACAATGATAACAATTAGGTGGGCATTAGCTGTGAGTCATAAGGACCACATTACTCGCACTGATATGCTGATCACCCTCGGTTTTATAGCATGATAGGTAAAACAGAACAATGCAGTCATGTAAATTTGTAGTCGTAAATATTTCCATCAGATCATATTACTTTAGTAACATAAAAGGCAAAACTAGACCAGTTCAGCATACTTTTGTTTAATGAGAAGACAACTACAGTGGAACCACTGCTTACAAAAGACTCCACCAGCAAAATGCCCATAAAGCCAGTCATATTTTGGCTTGTTTCCTATTTTAATTCATATGCTCCCATGAGTATGACATACAATGCATCTGACTTAGTTTCATTTGTTAGCGAACGCAATGATATAAAGTCCCCAAGGATAGGCGACAATCATATGGGCGGGGTTTAATGACCGAGCTCTGTTGGGATTGCGCTAGCCTAGGTTTCAGGGCTAACACAGTTCTCTCGCGGCGGTCGAATTGCCTTGTTAGGTTTTGGAAAACACCGCTGTTATCGTGTCATTAGCTCATTCAGTCAGTAGACCCCTGCGGTTCACAATAGCAAACCTTGAATTTCTACAGTGTAGGGGTAATACCTAACCAAAAAAAATGGATTCGTGGAAAATAAAACATTTCAAATTACCTATTTTTACCAATTTTGAGATTGGTAGAGGTAATATAGGCTTAAAGGAAGATAAATATAATTTACCCGAAATCCCCCGAACAACGTCCTTTTTTCCCTAGTTTTAGATTAATATTTTGCCAACCCTAATATAAAATGACAGTCATTCATCGTTGTCACATCGTTTGACCTAGCCAATAAGATGGGACAGCAGGCAAAACTGTCTAATGTAGTTTTAATACCCAAAATCTAAATATAAAACCTAATTTGCTTGTGAATGACAACTGACTGATCATAACGATGACAATATTGGGCCACTATTTTTTTACAACAAAATGAAACCAACAGATCAGTAAAATAACCACAATTGCTCATAATATTTGTAAATTTACAAGGGGCTTTATTCAGCATATTTCTTTGTTCTGGTGCTATGTTTGGGTTCATCCCGACAGAGCTCAATCATTAAACCCCACCCATATGATAGCCTTCACTTATCCTTGTGGGAGGTTTTACATCATTGGTGAAAGTCAGAGAACAACTTGTTCTGTTTTTGCTCAGTATTTAATTTGGAGTTATGATATGTCAAATAAAGGGTAGGATAACTTCAGTTTCTAGGAATTCAAGTTTTGCATTTTTGTTGTACGATGACAGCTTTCTTCAGCTTGCGGCGATGTAAATAGAATTATGACTTACAATCTTGAAATATTCATTCTGAGCAAAACTAAACCAGGATAAAAATATAACACCCATCTCTGATCGCCGTCCTCCAACTCCCCGCAGTCTTCGTTTAGCATTGTCTAAATGGTCAGAGAAAAAAGTAGACAAACATGCTTTAGTTCTTATTAATTCTTTGTTCTTTTCATGTGTCCTTTTCTATCTATTATGTAGCAATATAACAATTTAATTATAAAATGTATTTATTGTAGGTTTTAACCATTACTTGTATTTATAATTTATAATAATATCATGCCCAAATTTTGTGGGGCCTTGGAACGGATTTATATAGTCAAGTCCGTTTCTACTTATGAGATTTTATACTCACGAAGTGGCTTCCGAAACGAGTTATTATCGTAAGTGGAGGCTCCACTGTACTTGAGAATTCCTGCTCTGCAATATCTACATGTAAGTACTGTACTACATACTTTAATATATGCTGTCATAGCTAGTTGTGTTTACAGGATATTGTGCTGACCCTTCTCAAGGAGGCCATGCTCAAGAACACTACTGCTAAGGGTTTTCTTATCGATGGATATCCTAGGGAGCTCGAGCAGGGCACCAGATTTGAAGCTGAGGTAAGAGCCCTCCTCAATAATTCCTCCCTAGGTTCTCTTCGTTGTAGCAAAGACTAATGCATAATAGCTAATAATAGCTATTCCTTGTTTTCTATCACTAGAAATATAAGTTATTCGTGCAAAAAGACATGAAACAACAATAGTTGAGAACAAGGTGACATGCCTTGTTTCGTGCAGTATATTCAGCTACCTTGAATTTGATGAATGTTAGTACATGTATATAAAAGTATCAGGAATAAGGAACCTGTATGAATGTTAATTGTAAAACATTCCATCAGTTGTTGGAATATATCTTAGCACACTTTTAAGATGGCTTTTAAAATCATAAACAAAATTAAAGTAAGTCTGATTTAATTTTAATTCAATGATGAAATAGATATTTTCGAGTTGTACTTTGTGAGTGGCAAGAACTAAATAGGGGAGTAAGGACAACTCATTGACCGAGTCTCATTACAAAAGGTCAGCAATATGCATATTAGCTGATGTTTTCTCAGCAATATTATGAAGTATTTCAAGTTCATAAAATCTTTTAGATATAGGACAGGTCATCCAATTTAAAAGCTATTCATTCTGTCTCATTCAGATGAGAAATCCTTATTCCAATTTTTCGACTTTTGAATTTCTAGTTGGTTGCTCCTGCCTGCGTACTGTACTTTGAAGTAGCAGATGATGTTATGGTGGAGAGACTGTTAGGAAGAGCCAAGACATCTGGTCGTGTTGATGACAATGAAGAGACAATAAAGAAACGCCTGAAGACGTTTCATGACCACTGTGACCAGGTGCTTGCCTACTATGATGAGAAGAAACTACTATGCAAGGTATGTTATAGCGAGCACTGAAACAACTGCGATCAGGTGCTTGCCCACTATGATGAGAAAACTACTATGCAAGGTATGTTATAGCGAGCACTGAGACAACTGCGATCAGGTGCTTGCCCACTATGATGAGAAAAAACTACTATGCAAGGTATGTTTTAGCGAGCACTGAAACAACTGGGACAAGGGTATAGTCATATATATGCCTGAAAATGAATTTAATGATAGCTTGCAAATAGCGCATAGAGAGCAAATGATAGAAATGCCGACAGCAATGCAGAGGTACATGTATGTTGTATCTGTTGCGACATTCTTTATTGTAATTCAACAGCTTTTGTAATGCTCCGGTTTGCTTCCACACCATGTAGGTTTTTTAACCATTCATTATTCTGCTAGAGCTGCTCTGGATATTTCATATGATCACTGTTTTACATTATCAATAGTAAATAGCAAGTAACCTGTTTTTCACAGTCAACCAAATATCCTACACAGATTAGCATTGAATATCAATAAAACAGGTGATCTGTGAGTGCACTATCAGACATTTAGAAGGTTTTATAATTGCTAAGAATTGCATTTGACAACGAACTAAAATAAGAAATTTTTCAATGTTTGTACTGCAAATTAGTAATTAAAAAGCGACAGAAATGGTTTAGTTGCTATGGTAGCTCGATGATGGAAAGATAAATTTTTAGTAAAATATACCTGAACAATTAGGCATCAGATCGACCATGGCATCAATTGATATGTAACAACTGTTAGCAGAGGGCACAAAGCGTCAGGATATGGGTTCTGAAAAAATCTGTAAAGGACAATTTATAAAATGAATGAGAGAGAATGCTGCAAGCTGCTTTTCAAGATGTCCGTATGTCACAACAAGAAAAGTGACAAGTCACTGAACACTGCTTACCTAAAAATCTAGGTATTTGGCCTTTTCACTAACAATGGGTTTGCACAAATGCCTTCTTGAAATCGGAGAATAAAAGCAGTGTTCTTTCAAAGTGTTCTATCATCATACAGCTAGTAATGCTTCTAGTTATGTACCAGTAGTAAGTATCATTAGCCAAGGCCTTCAATTAGCTGATGTATTTATATCATTCTAATTTAATTTTCTACCTTGGTCAATGGATGTTTTTAGGAGCCTCACTATGAACAAGAATTGCAGCAACATAAGATATTTTCAAAGCAGAGATTTATGGCAAAAATACTCAAGATTAGGGGATGAATCTCCATATAACATTGCCAAAAAAATTCTTTTGTAACAGGATAATTTTCTAGAAGAAATGTTTTCTTTATTAAAGTAGACGCTCCTATATTGTATACCTCCTATAACGTAAATTCCAGATAACATAAAAAATTTATGCGGTTCTTGCTTTGTACTACGTAACAAATTTCATATAACGTAGAGTGTCAAGTTGCAGCAAGTTCTCAAATTCGATTTGAATGGTAACATATCGCTTGTGGGACAAAAACTGACGTAGTGTACATATATCGTTGTATCTATTATACAAACAGCTTTCACGACATTTTAGTTTGTTGTCATAGACCGTCAGATGTTGTGGCAAAACAAAGAATAGGTAGCTGCGCAATTGTTCATAAACACTTAAAGACGATCAATTGGCGCAGGTGCTACAGTGTCAGTCTATCAATCAGAATGTCACGAGTTTGGTATCGTCGAAAGTTATCTTTTACCCTAACCTTGACCACTGGATACAGATAGACAACGAACGAGTAGACGCCACTTGTTTTACATTAAAAACATATTTTTGTTTTGCTTTATTGCAGACGTATAAAATATTTGTTATTAGTTTGATGTTGCAGAATAGACTTTGCTGTCTACAAAAAAAATAAACAAATATTTGTAAATGGACGTCGAAGATGTGCAGTCTCCATCAATTTTTTTGTGAAATTACTGTAATCACGGTCTATAAAACCAGTAGAATTGATCCAAAAAAGAGAAACGTTGTCGATGCAAACTAATATTACTACAGTTACGGTACAGTGCACAAATTAAAAAGTTTAGTTTTTCCTTTTTCTATGGCCAAAGCAGTGAGTTTGGAAAGATCTTGGAATGGATTAGGCAATTTACATGTATTTTACTGTTTGTATAATGTGAAATTCCTATAACGTAGACATTTCCGGAACAGATTATTTACGTTGTAGTAGCACTATATTTT
The DNA here is from genome assembly GCF_963576615.1 of Watersipora subatra. Classification (NCBI taxonomy): domain Eukaryota; kingdom Metazoa; phylum Bryozoa; class Gymnolaemata; order Cheilostomatida; family Watersiporidae; genus Watersipora; species Watersipora subatra. The sequence continues at coordinate 47,879,995 of NC_088716.1, read as the reverse complement.
GAAATTTGTCAATTACCCATACTTAAAAACATGAATTAGCCTACCCTGCTCAAGAAAAGGAAGACAACTCCTGTATTGTAATACACTCCACCTATGCCTGATCATTAATGTAATTCACTAATATCTTTACAATCTCTATCACGTGCTCTCCATCAGCAGATTTACTAGATTAGCTGTTTCATAGATATTGTTGACTTTAAAAGGCTGCTGCTAGTACCAACTAGGACGCTGTGACAAAAATACAGCTAACAATAGTGAATAAAACGATGAGCTGACACGCAGCCAAATTTGATCACATAAGCAGGAACTGATACATCTCCCTATCGCACTCATAAGGCCTTAGGGCTCTTGACAACAAAGAGCGATAAGCTAAAAAATTTTATATCACCACAATACTATCCGTTTCTGCCACCTAATTCATATGAAAGCTGCTAAACAGCATCTCATACAACAAGTAAACAAGACCTAACCTTCAACACTGTTTTCATTTATTGTCTGTTCTCTCAAGTTGCAGTTTGTTGCTTTCTCACCAACAGGAACCACTTAATGGCACGTCTAACAAAATCTGGTTTGTAGGATGGCAATACCACAAACTTACCTTGGAAAAATTACAATAGCTGTCCTACACAGCGTATTAAATATACTTAACCAGATAGGATGTAGATCTTTTAATATTCTACATTGGCTAGCACTTCTATCAGTTTCATTGAGATAATTTTGGCAACGGAGTGCATCTACATAGCGAGAAAAGGCTGTTTGGGGTACAAGGTAGCAAAAGGATGCTTCGGTGTTGTATTGCAATTCTACCAGTGGTCATTTAAAACCTGCATTCTGTAAGTACACAATCAAACCTCGACATGCTAGACAGAGATATTGTTACGTTTATACGATGAAACAAATCTTCTTATAAAAATATATCGTATTTCGCGTAATCCGTTTTAGCTCGAAAACGTGACGATAAATGCTTCGGGTATTTATTTTTGGTTTTAAAACAAATGCATTATATAAATGCTATGTAACAAATTAAAAAATATGTAAAAACTAGTTGCAAAAAATCAAACTATCTACGAGAAACTAAATGAAAAAATTAATAATCGATAAGAGAGGCTTTTATTTCCACATGGTCTCATCTCGTGTTAAAGAGAGGCAAATTGAGGTGTAGTCTGGGTGATACACGAGATGGATGGTGTGGTAGGTAGAGGTAACAATACAGATACAGACATTCATGTCATTGGATCATTTTCAGGCTTTTGATTGCAGTAAGTAAAACACTCTTTCAGTTTTTTTTATTGTTGTAAGAAAATAATTGCCATTTTCATTTTACCAACACCACGACCAGTCGCACTAATCATTTGGGGATCCATAACTTAAAACTCAAAATGAAAGGCATGAAGCGATGTTTGATAATATTTAAGCTATGTAGAACCAAATTATGTGAAGGAAAAACATAAACTGATTTACAAAACGGCAATTTTTTTTCAAAAACTTGAACTTTCTGTGAGACAAATATTTGTTCAAATTCACGCAGTATATAAAACTGGACTGTATAACCTTAGTCTTGGAGATCAACTTCTAGCAGTGGAATATTCTGACAGCACCATTTCTGTGATAAACCTAAACATTGACAGGTTCATTCAAACTAAAGATCTAGATTAAAAACTTCCATAATAAACAAAATCTGGTATTTCCAAAACCGATTATTCAAATGAATTGCATCTCTAATATTTCATTGACATCAGTGCATTGAACGGCAATGTAAGTCTAGATGTGTAGGGAAAGTGACCATGGCGTGCAGGTGTGATCATTGGGTGTAGTGATTTACCAAGCATACTACACATAGTGTTTAGCCAGAACAGGCAAATAATAGTAATTAAGTGCAAGACCATGGGTGACTATGAGCTTACTCGTTATAGATTGACGCAAGAGGTCAAGTAGATGACATCTTTGGGGAGGTGGTGAAGAGTATAGATGCAACTAACTAAAGCATGTTTAGCCAAGCCTAAAGACTTGAATGCAAAACTAGACAAAATGAGCAGGTGAATTATTATGCAGCCCGAACAATTGGCATCTTGCCCTAGACTTTTTGTGCTTTTTATGTTTATGTTACTTTTACCTATCTTTCTATAGTCTCCTCTCAGGCTAGAGCAGCCTGACGCAGTTCCAGTCAAGCGCAGGTATTAGCAACTTTCGTTATGTCTTCTCATTCTTCTCTTCTTTTTTAGATGAATATGTCTTGTAATTTATTCTTCAACTTTTCTGTCAATAAAGCTTTTTATTTTTCACCAGAATATTTTAGAGAGTGCAAAATTTATTAAGTGGTTAATTTTAAGCCGGTGGTTTTATAACAAACTATTCTATTGACAAAAACAATCGCATTATTCCTCCGAGCAATATCGCAGTGTGTATCAATATATGTTGGTCAAAACAGACATTGACGTTTGTAATTCTCTTCCATATCATTTAGATATAGCACAAAACGTACCTATTTATTAACAGTCTGAGCGAGTGCAAGAGACTAGGATCAATAAACTCAAGCCTATCAAAAAGAGCAAGCAATCTGCACCCTATCACTACGTTTCCATGACACACGTTTCCATGACACACGTTTCCATGACACACGTTTCCATGACACACGTTTCCATGACACACGTTTCACAAGTTTTCCTCACTCGCAATCTGATTGAAACATCAAAAACCTGTCAAGCGAGTTTTGTTACTGGCGGATTGTTATCAAATGTTTGATGCTTGCGAGAGATGAAAACGGCACTTGCAAATGAACAAGTATATTCTTACACAATATGCAAGAACCACCGCACAAGCTATTACATTCTAAACATTTTCCAGACTTCAGTTGTTCCTATTTTTATTTGATGAGATAGGAGTGTGCCGCTAAGACCACTTGTGTATAATTTTTTATCTTTTTTAACAAAGCACCTGCGTTAATCCACAACATTGCTTGTATCTCCACAACCTATCACTTGGTAACTCAATGTGCACACAATTCCAAATCTGCACAATAGAAACACAGTAAACTTGAAGTGATGAGAGCATATTACTTAGCTCACAACGATCGTGATGAACACTTCAAATTACCTGAAGTCGAAAACATGAAACATGGCATGCAACTAGGAATGCTACTGTTAAAAAAACACAGTTTTATTCCACCAAATTACCTTTTATTAGCATCACAAATAATCTTTGCTATAATAAGAGTTGTGTCCACCCGTCTGAACCCTATAAGTAGAGTCGGGAAAAATATGGCATCATCCTGGTTTCGAACTCATCAGCTATAACTCAAACCGCCTTGAATACTATTTATATGCAGATGGAAGCAACACATGATTTACAATTTCAGAGTCAAATGATTGATCAAGTCATGGTCACATATTATGATTTATCTTCTCGCTACCAAAAACCGGATGCTGATATCTCATTTGAAATAAGTATACTAGAAATTTCACTGTCATACAGCCCACGCACGACCAAAAAGATATTGGAAAAAAATAAAGGGCACTGATGGTTGAGAAATGCAATATTAGCGGTCAAATGGCACTGCAGTGCAATAGGATAACTGCAATGGTAGCTGTAATGTACTGGGTGTGGGTGTTATTATATACAACAAATAGCAATAATGAAAGGAAAAGATTATATGTTTATATCTCTCCCTGCAATAGGAGAAATGCAATATTGGCCAATATTAGAAATAAAATGCACTGATATTATTAGAATAAATAATATTATTAATATAGTAATAATATAAAACCAATGCACAATTTTGTTTACATTTCAAAATGTCCTAATTAGCAATATCAAGAAGTTGTGATATTAATTTTATATAGATTTTTAGAAAATCTGTACTACGTAGTCATTGTTCTGTAGTCATCCAAACTTATAATTAAATATTGTAATAATCTCATAAGAATCGTTAGAAAAAAATATCATCGTCATTTCCTTACACTGCGTTGGACATCAGTTAGAATACCAAAGTACTCAAAAGAGTCTAAAATGTCAGTTACTTTGAAATCGGCAAGAAACGATTTCTGTACTTCTACATTAATTACAGAAACCTTCAGCAATTCGACAATGTTATAGACTGGTGAAATGTGCACGTTATTTTTTCGTGAAATGCGCATGACTTAATCGTTCTATTCTCTGTCGCTCGGCGTTTCAATTTCCGGTCTTAACTTTGATAAAAGTAAGGCTTAGCAAGTTTTAATAACGATTTTCGGTCAAATAAATCTGCCTATTTGTGTATAATCCGTTCAGATGGGTAAGTTTTAAGATACTGTCGACAATTTACAAAGACTTGGTAATATATTTGAATAGGTTTATATGTGTTTTGTATCGTTATTATACTTAAATGACTCTACAAAACGATGGTTAAATTAATTGATGAGATTTCGAAACGAGGGTTTGCGACGTTGTTGAATAATTTTCCTAAGTTGTGTGCACATGCATTTATCATAACAACTCAAACTTCACTCCGCTCATTTGGTCGTGGGAAAACCAACAAGTGTCTATTTTCATGTCATGGAAGCAACCTTAAGTGAATAATCACAAGGTTGGTTAAATAGCAGCAATGGTTTTCCAGTTTTTTATTTACTGAGACAGCTCAGACTGCATGGGAAACAACTGGCTTAAGATGGTGGTTTATCTATGCAAAAGTTTGCTAACTCCCAACTCGTGGTCAAGATACTCAAAATTATGGATTATTAAGGTATTAATTAAAATATTTCCCTTGAATGCGACATGGAATTTTCAGCATCGCCGCAACAACAATCTCTAATTTATATTTCCATGTTATGGCTACATATGCTATGTTACATAAACTGAGCCCCTCTCTGTAAAGGCGTTTGCTCAATTAAAGTTCCATGATAAGAGCTCATCATCACTTTTATGAAAAAGATAATAACTTCCTTGAAATGACTAAAAGATACAGCAAGACATCCCGCATATCAGTGTTTCCAAACACTTATTTTACAATGGCTCAAATTAAATTATTCCAGCAGACTGTTACCAAAGAGTTTGCTGATTACTTGTGTGAGTTCAAAACATTTTAGCAGCATAGAAAGAAATCCTATTATCAGAATTCCTATTATATGCGCTGACCGACCATTTCTATCCACAACACCAAATTGGCTGAGTGTATTTTCGAATGATGATCATATTCGGCCTCTAAATCAACGCACCCTCGTCATATCAAGGTTATTGTGTTAGAATAATTTGTATATGTTATTTCTCTTTAGTAAGCTTATCGCTGGGATATGTTTCATGTTGCCACTGGTTGAGAACTAAAAACTGGATCATAGGAAATCAGGTTTTTTCTCAGACATGATCTGTTGGCTGTCTGTCTGTTTTGTATGTCTCTTTGCATTTGGCGCAAATTAATAGATTGTTAAAAATAATTTCAAGCAAAAATAATTTAACTAGTGTTACAAAATGCAACTAAACATGGCATTTACATATTAGTTGGACGTACCAAATGATATCATTCAGTTCTGAAAGTGAATTAGAAAACTTTTAATTGTTATGTCGTTCATTTGGGAGTGGCTAGTTTACATGATAACTCGTTATTGTGTGGAAGGGACTTACGGTATGAAGTCTGCCCCATTTGTCAAACGCATTTGCAGTGCAAGTACAGCTAAGCAAACAAAAGATTAAGTTAACATTTTATCTAAAATAAACTACAAATGGAACAACAGAAGCACCAAAGTGTAACGACTAACTTATAAACATCTGATCAAATAGCTATATCTCCTTCCAATAACATATTATAAACTTACAGCAGTCAGCAGAAACTGGCAGGAGTTTCGCTACATGCTAAAAAACAGGTTTGTCTGGGGGACTATACAACTGCTTCCACAGCTTCTTCTAACCGACGAGTTATCATCTCTCGGAAATCCTGTACATTTGCTTCCTTGTTTTCACTGCCCATGCGTAGAAACAGCCTATCATCAGGTTTCACTCTGTAGGCCTGACTTATTGCGGGACTGGCATTCACAACAATCTCTGTGAAACAGTAACATAAAAATGACAATTCAAGGCTATCCTAGTAGCCAGATAGTGATCCTGTGTATCCACAATCATGGAGCTATCCTATATACTGATGGGCACAAACTGTCGACTAACTAGAAGCCCAGAAAACAAAATCTGTCAGTGGGAAGGTAGAAGCGGTCATCAGAAGATTAGACTCGTCAATGCGGAGTATATTTTGGCCAGCATGAAATTTTTTGGCAGATTTCAACGGTTGTAAGGAAAGCCCTGCATCATACACAATTGTTATAAAATTTTATGCATGACAATTGAATCAGTTCGTGGTAACTATAAAATATAATCAAGTTGAGCGTGAATCTGAGTGTCAAGCCATACGATAAATTTGAGAGACGAGCATATGAGCCAGTTTTCAATGCGGTCACTAGGTGGCTGAGCATGCGAGAGGCTGCTTACGAGAACAGAATCGTTTAGTCTTCCTCGTCGGATCAATTTGAAAAAGTTTTAAAAGGCCTTAAAAGTGAAGGTGAAAGAGAAGCAAATAGAGCCCAGGTGGAAAAAAACCAAAAGTGAAAGCTAATTTAGAATTGGGTTTGCGTAATGTGAGATACTTATTTGTAAATGTGTGTCTAGTAATCTAATTCCATTTAAGTTAAATTTAAAGTTTACGTTATGTAGCAGGTATGTCACAAAATCGTAACATACCAAACGTGTCACCTCATACTCCCATTATCCGCTACCATCTGTCTCAAGATAACAACTCCATACGGTACTGTACATAATAATGTTACATTATATTGCAGACATAGATAGATATGCGCACCACTAGATAAGTATTTGCTCATTGGTGAGCGTAAGTGGTGAATCGGAACAATTAAAAACACGTTTATTCATAATAATATATTGTTTTTATGTGTTTTTTCAGAGAATAGGGACGAATTAATTTGTATTTAGTAACTTTATATAGGAAAAATCGATTTGAGATGTGAGAGAATTGACATAAGAGCTCGGTCATGGAACGCATTAAGCTCGTATGTCGAGGTATTACTGTATATAACCAAACAAAATACAAAATGATTTCAAAAGCGATATTGAAATATTGAAACTGCTCATGGTAAGCATAGCAGTTGATCTATAAAGTCCGCGCTAGCACCCACCAACAACGAATCGGTCAGGAATGAAAGTTCTGAGAGATGCATCCATTGCTCCCTCTGGACAGCAAATAGGGGTGAAGTACAGGGTCGGAACATTTGCTGTCAAAGGAGGTGACAACTCCATGCACACCCTATCCATTCCAAGCCGTAGCTGGTCTCTCGTATCCCTACAACAAATGCACTCCGAAGATGTATGCGGGCGTGGGTTTACCTTAGAGTGATTATGAAAATACATATAGAGGTGTATATAGAGGCTACGCGATATTTAAAGGTCCATATTTATGAAGCCAGAGGCACTATGTATACCTTGATCCTTGTAATATTATTAAGGTTATAATAGCGTTTGTTGTATGTTGCTATTTAGGTTAAAGATCGGTGAGAATACATACCGATGTGCTATCTGCAGACAAAGTCGATGAAAGACCAAAATAACTTAGTGACATCGCTTTCACAGCAATGATCACGCATTGAGACATGAAATACCTCTCTACAAATGCTTAGCCAATGATGGCAAATCCCCAAAGATGTAGAATTATATTAAAAATATGGGATTTGATTACTGTATCTTTTATTAGCGCAACCACAATAAAAATTACGGTAAAGATTTCAAATATACAATGCAGATTAATAAGCCTGAAGAAATGCTTAGTGACAATTCTAGCAATTGTTCTTCTCATACCGGTAAATATTTTGTTTTTAGCGTATGATGAATATATATAGGGACTAGAATTTAGGTTTAATGGCTTTCACCGAGTTTTCAGGTCCAGTTGTCATCTAATTGCTTGTTAGATATTTTTAAATGTTGGTAACAAATGGCAAGTTAACCTTATGAAAATTTTTGTCTTTCAAGTAGCTTGTAATGGAAAGTTACACTACACTAATGATTGTCTAATCTCTATTTTGTGAGAGTACAACTCTCACAAAATATAACTGAAATATTGCAATTAGCATCCCAAAATGGATGATGGAATGATTATGACCCAAACCCTTGCTTATCAATGGCAAATAAACAAGCAGGTGTCAGTAGAAAATCTTTCATACAATTGATCAATCAGGGAAATTTAGTGGTTTTACGAGTTTGCATCTGTTAGGTCAAAGGTTTTTGAAATTTTGAATAATGTCAGGATGCTGAATTTGGTTTACAAAACATTAAAAAGATTTAGTATAAGAGCAGAAATGAGAGTTTTAATGTCTTTGAATATAGTTTCTTATGGTCCACAATTTAGCTTGCGGTACATGCTTTGAATTTTGTTAATAGCAAGATTATGTTCAGCAAAGACGGAATATTAATTTATTTCAAGTCTTTTCATATTGAAAGATACGATAGCCCTAAACACTCAGTGTTAGTCTTTGCATACGTCATTAGACTTGGCAAAGAGCAGGTGTCAGCGTAATACAACTTATCAAAAACCTCTCCAAATGCATAGATGAACTTAATGAAAGCTTCTAACAAAGCATATGGATGCACCTGTTTATGTTAATTCCATGCGCATTTCCAGAGCTTGACACGCCAAATATTAGTCTACCAGATACTCCTACAAAATAAAGAGTAAGTTAGCTTAGCTTGTTTTTACCATGTAATGTTATTGTATGTAATAAGGACACGTACTATGAATAACAAAATGACTACCTAATTTAATTATTGTTTAAATGCTGAAAAAAATCCACAATCAGCAAAAGAAAGTGTGCATTTTCTAATTTGCTCAATGATTGTGACAGTTGTGCAATTTGCCGAGTTATTATTCTATAAATTATTTTAGGTTTTTTAGTTTCATAGGAGTTGAGCAACAAAATATGCTGAATATAGTAGTTGTCTACACTGTGAACACCAAAGTCTATAAGCAGACAACTCCAACAATGGTAATTAAAACTCCACGTTTGAATAGGAGTCCATATTCTAACCCCTACCGGCATTTAAGAAGCCTGCAATGTGCTTTTGAACATTCAGGCAGTCAAGAGAAGCTTTGGAGTCATAGACTGAGCAATTCGGGCCTGTTCTCAGTTCTGTCTTCTCATCTGCAAAGAATTTCTCAAGTGCAGATTATTTGCTGAAATTACAACTGTGCTGAAAAAAACAGGAAACTGTATTGAGAAAAGATAATTTCTAACTTACTGTTGTCAAATTTGTAGACCAAAATGATTTTTAAGGCTCGCAATATGCGGACACTGAAGAGGTACACCAAGCATGAATAGTAAAACATTACTTATGCAAGGTAATGTCTCATCGTGGCTATGTTTATCCAAAAGCTGAAAGCACGGCCATGTTCTGATACTATTAGCCCTCAACACTGCTGATGTTACCTTCACAGTGCAATTATTCACAATTTCAACTTATTAATAATACCTGAGCTGATAATATACTCCTCGAATTTGTGACACAATCAAGGTCATTTTCAGCAAACCGCTGACATGTTTATTAAACGCAAAATTATTGCAAAGACTGAATTATCGTTAGTAGTAATTGAGCTTTGGATATGGATGCTTAAATTTAGACAGCGATGGGTAACAAACTTGATAGTTGGCAGTTTTGTTTTTGGCAAAACTCGCAACCCTAAATAATTTGGTGTATGCTAACTTAAACATAAAATTATCTCCCTTAGGTGGAAATTTGACGTCCTTTGATTTGTGCACCAATTATGCATTCTCCAGAGAGTAAAAATAATAAAGATATCAAAGGAGACGCTATTTTTATTTCTTTTGGTGACAACTCTGGCTTGGTCTTGAGTCAGTTAGACGTGCGTGATGCAAAGCACTCTGACATACCTCAACTAGTGCCAATGTAAAAGAAAGTGCATAAAACACTCCTGTATCAAATATCAACTTTAGTGCCCAGGCCTTGGGTATAACGAAATAAAGCGAAATATTTAAGTAGATACAGGATGAGGCGCCAAAAATAAAGAATTCAACCATTTAAAGACAAAGGTGAGACCAAGAGGGAAAATCTTACCTAAAGAGTAGAACTCCCGGTGGCACGCTGGATTGCTTAATGAGAGCTGAGGTTGCACAATCTTTTCTGATGAATTATCTGACTCCTAAACAGCAACCAAACCTTGTGAGTAACTATACTCAAGCTGTACAATACTTGAGCTTCATCAGATGACAGAAAGGCTAGGATCTGGTATCATTCTAGCTAGACTGTGTAGAGAGTGAACCAAAGTAATGCGATGATACCAGTACTCAAGCCATGATATTCTACAGTGTTAGCTTTATCGCTGCGAGGTCAATATAGCCTTTTGTTAACCCACTAGAACTAAGCCATACTTTCACACAATCCTGAGACACAAGAACAACACGTATATTATATCATCTGCCACTGGGCTTATCATACTTTTAAATTAGCCAACATTATACTAAAACACCAACCTGTTGCTCCAGCGTGTTGAGGTCTAGCTGACGATGACGAGAGGCATTCACCTCCCTTTCATTCTCTCTACTGAATCGAGAGATGGCTTTTACTTCTACAGTTGACAATGAAGAGGGAGGTGAGCTTATCGCCACCACCGGTTCTCTGACAGAACTTGATAGCTGCGAAGTGTCTGATGGCATGCTGCAAGTGTCATCTTCAAAATGTTAGTATTTTCCATTATATGATACAGGAACACACAACTCTTAATGGTTACAATCAAGCTACAAATTGGGTGAGAATTCCATTAAGTTGATAAAAGAAAATTACAAATTGCAAGGTAACTTGAGTGAGTCGCACAACAAAAACAAGCATCGACTTGTAGCATTTGGTTGCAGTTCATGTTTACAAGAAAAAAGAGGAATAGCAAAGTAGGGTCTTAATTAAAAAGTCTATTAAATCAAACCTCAAACCTAAAATCTTTTCTAGAATAAGAACCGTGTTTGGCCGAAGTCATAGTTCGATATTGAAAAAAGATTGCATCATCTGAAATTCAGACGCACAACCATCAGTTTGGAAAACCAATCCATTAACCATTGCCCCAAACATTTGCCTTCTATGACAGGTTATTAATTGTTGTGCATATATTTATTATTTGTGCTTTATCGTCACACCTCATCACTTCCACAGCCAGGATATCAGAAGGAGCAGCTGCTAGTCATGGACACCTCCTACACTAGTGAGACAAGCAAACCCCAAAGAACGCGTATTACGAATCTAAAAGCAAGGGATTACCTCGTTTGTAACTCAACATGTGTTTGTTTAGGTATCATCAGGCTGACATCGATTGGGCCAAGATGATTTCTCAGACAAAGAATAAGAGTAGAGTAAACTTTCTCATCTGACTGGTAAGCAGAGATAGCGGCGAGTAAGGCACCCACTCCTACAACAGTATTAGAGCAGCAACATGCAAGATTGTAGATTATTACCATAGACTATGAAGCTAGTAATCATATCATCCATGCAAGAGAGCTTTTTGAGCTATCGCTAAAAAATATTATGGCAGCTAACATAATCAGCCAGCGATAGGTACTAAAAGAAACATTTTCCGAACAGTTTCTGCACAAAACCATTTAACTAGATTTACGATAATAATACTTTTCAAAATGCTTGTGTAAAAACTACAGTGCTTTTGTGAGAAGTAGGAGAGCGCAAGATGAAAGTCGTGTCTATCATCAATCGCGCACACTAATGGTCATTGTATGTTGTCAAACGAAGACATCCAGCCATTGGTCCTATGCTATACCTCTCTGTCAAGCAGACCACAAGTACATGTAATGCATCAAAACACATGGCATGTTTATTTATAAAAGAAATACATTATATGAAGGTTTTTGTACAAAAACATCCGCCACTCTCTGGTTTTGCTCTAATAAAGCTGATGGCTCAGTTGGCAATAGTCTTAGGGTTTAGTAGAATACTGGTGTTACACCCAGACAGCCCCTACGATTACGCGCTCAAAGTCTGTAAATCAGTACTATCAGGTAGAACAGACAACTCCATATCTCAAAGCCTGTAAATCGGTACTAAGAGGTAGAACGGACAACTCCATATTCAGAAATGATTACCTAGATATGGAAGTTCATGTGAAAAGTACAGATGTGAAGAGCGCAAACCGGAGCAAACTCTTTCTGATGGATACAGATTCAACAAGTTTCTCATCTTACACAGAGACAACGGTAAACCAATAGCTCCAAAAATCTCACACAATGGTCATATTAAAGACTAGCTATCTACAACTCTACTAACCACATTCAAACTGTGCACTGGCGGCAGAGTTATCCACCAGCATGCTACAAAGAGCGGTAGCGGTTGACAGCACGGCGTCTCTCCAGTTCAGACCAACAAATCTCTTCAACAGCTCCAAGGTCTTAGAGACGGTTCCTCGCTTCACTATTTCATCACACCTCACACGGCTGCTCTCAAGATAGAAGCCAGCATTTGTCAAAAATGAACAAAGTAATCGTAGAATGTATCATTATAGCAAGCCAGTTTTGAAAGCTGAGCTAAAGCTGAAATTATTCTCATATCTTTACTTAAAACCTTAATAGATGCCTGGTAGTAATTCGAATAGCTTATAAAGACCAACAAAGGCAAGTTTACATAGCAAGTAGTGGTCAGTACCAGTCAAAATATAAGATTGAACAGAAATGTGCAGTTGCTATCAATATGTATGCTATTCCACTAGATAAGTATCTGCTTCCTGAGCATTTGTAAGTGTTCATGAGAGTATGTCAGACAAACGAGGAATGAAGCATGTGAAAGTCAAACTGACATATTTTAGCAGGGTGGTTTTGAATTCCTCATCAGCTTCGGAGAGATATGCATGATAAAATAGAACATCTATCAACTGAATAGATACACCATAGACATTCATTTAGGCCAATGTGTATCCATACATTTAGAATTCATACTCTACATCCCCTTTCAAAGGTATGCGACAAACACAGGAATTACTATATTGATTGAATATCTGCAAACGAACTCGATGAAAAAATTTTCAGCATACAACAATCAATTTCCTATAAAGAATGTACTCAGGTGTCCTAGCTAACAAACATTAACTACAGTATAAGTACCTACAACGTAAATAATCTATTTCAAGAATGTTTACATTACATTGATTTTATGTTAGATGAACAGTAAGATATATGTTGATTGCCTAATCGGCTCTAACATCTTTCCAAACTCAACCATTTGGCCTACAAAATGGAAAAACTAGACTTAATTTATTGACCGAGTAACTACAGTGTTATTTGCTTGTATCGACATGGTTCTCCTATTTCTTATCACTTTCAATAGTTTTATGGTCCAAGATTGCTGTAATTTTACAATAAATTAATCATCCATTTACAACGATTTGTTTATTTTTTTACTACAGCAAGGTCTATTCTGTAAATTAAAACTAAAAACGAATATTTTACATGTCTACAATCATGAAAAACAAAAATTTATTTTTACCTTAATAAAAGCGGTGTCTACCTGACCATCGTCTATCTGTCTCTAGGGTGTCATAGTTAAGATGAAAAATTAGCTATCGACACTACTCTCACGTCTTGTGAGCATCAGATTGGTAGATCGACACTGTAACACCAGCACTAATCAATCGTCTTTTAGTATTTCTGAACAATTGCGCAGCTACTTATTCTCTGACCATTGTCGACACATTTGACCACCTATTACCTCGAACTAGACTGCTCGGGAACTTGTATTTATAATAGAGATATCGCTCCGAAAAAGTGCAGCGAAAAATAAAGTGATACTTTTAAGATTAACTATAATGTTCTCGTGATTGAAATCAAATTTGGGAACTTGCACCGACTTAATACCTTACGCTATAGGAAAGTTTTTCTTAGTACAAATAAAAATTAAATAAATTCTTTACATTATGTGGAATTTCCGGTGTAAGAGCTATATGTTATAGGAGCGTCTACTGTATATTAAAAGGCTCGCAGCCACAGTTTTTAATTATACATTGTCACCTGTCAATAGACTCTACGTGACTCAGCTATCACATACCCTCTACGGGTAGAGGAGCAGAAAAGCACCCTAAAAGAACTACTACCAAAAGAACCAAAGAAAGTGTGAAAGCTAGTTAATTAGCAGGCATCAACTATTTAAGATGTCACTGGTAGACGAGCTAGCAATGTGGTAAGACTCCAGTCACACATGAATGCAGAATCCTTCATTTTCCTAGCTAACCAGCTAGGGAAATGAAGGATTATGCATATGAAAAAGTTAAGGCCCATTTTACATTCTGGCATTTCGCTAAAATGTAAAAAGGGGCCTTAACTTGATCCCATGCTCATAGCCTGAACTCACAAACAAGCCGATAGATGAGCAGCGGAGACGGGGTCCTACACTGTTGCCTGAAGTCTAATCACATAATCTTACCTGCACTTACTTATGTGCATAAGCACTGTCATAGACTTGGAGCTAATCGATTCAACAGGTGAAATAGAGGCCAACTCGGTGAGCACCCCTAAAGCTGACCACTGGTTGACCATAGATTCACAGATAGTGAAGTTGCCTACTGTCAGGATCTGGAGAATGGAGAGGGCAGTACTGAGCATGTTCAGTGAGAAGGGACTCGGTTTTAAGCCTGAAAGTAAAACGAAGACGACTTTCAAGGTGATATGATAGTAAAAAATTATATGCACACATAAACTAGAAACAAGTCGTCCTTGGAGGAAAGTATGAAAAAGTGAAAACTTAAAATATGACAAAATATTTCCGTGGACATTATTTCCATATGAGACGGACACAGCTCTTATTATAGTAAGGAAGATTTTAATATTTAAAAGATCAATAAAGGTCAACAAAATGAATTACTCCAGTTTCATGTTGTTTAATCAACATAAAAGTTATGTACTCAAAGGTTCTGATTTTATCTGCACTAAAAATGTAAAAGTAGCCAAATGAGTCAATTTTGCTGTATAACTGTATATAAACCATTGTGTAGGTAGGAGTAAGATGGCTGTATAACTGTGTATAAACCATTGTGTAGGTAGGAGTAAGATGGCTGTATAACTGTATATAAACCATTGTGTAGATAGGAGTAAGATGGCTGTATAACTGTATATAAACCATTGTGTAGATAAAAGGAAGATGGCTGTATAACTGTATATAAACCATTGCGTAGGTAGGAGTAAGATGGCTGAATAACTGTATATAAATGATTGTGTAGATAGGAGTAAGATGGCTGTATAACTGTATATGAACCATTGCGTAAGTAGGAGTAAGATTGCTGTATAACTGTATATAAACCATTGTGTAGGTAGGAGTAAGAAGGCTGTATAACTGTAGATAAACCACTGTGTAGGTAGGAGTAAGATGGCTGTATAACTGTATATAAACCACTGTGTAGGTAGGAGTAAGATGGCTGTACAACTGTATATAAACCATTGTTTAGGTAGGAGTAAGATGGCTGTATAACTGTGTATAAACCATTGTGTAGGTAGGAGTAAGATGGCTGTATAACTGTATATAAACCATTGTGTAGATAGGAGTAAGATGGCTGTATAACTGTATATAAACCATTGTGTAGATAAAAGGAAGATGGCTGTATAACTGTATATAAACCATTGCATAGGTAGGAGTAAGATGGCTGAATAACTGTATATAAACGATTGCGTAGATAGGAGTAAGATGGCTGTATAACTGTATATGAACCATTGCGTAAGTAGGAGTAAGATTGCTGTATAACTGTATATAAACCATTGTGTAGGTAGGAGTAAGAAGGCTGTATAACTGTAGATAAACCACTGTGTAGGTAGGAGTAAGATGGCTGTATAACTGTATATAAACCACTGTGTAGGTAGGAGTAAGATGGCTGTACAACTGTATATAAACCATTGTTTAGGTAGGAGTAAGATGGCTGTATAACTGTATATAAACCATTGTGTAGGTAGGAGTAAGATTGCTATATAACTGTATATAAACCACTGTGTAGGTAGGAGTAAGATGGCTATATAACTGTATATAAACCATTGTGTAGGTAGGAGTAAGATGGCTGTATAACTGTATATAAACAATTGTGTAGGTAGGAGTAAGAAGGCTGTATAACTGTATATAAACCACTGTGTAGGTAGGAGTAAGATGGCTGTATAACTGTAGATAAACCATTGTGTAGGGAGGAGTAAGATGGCTGTACAACTGTATATAAACCATTGTGTATGTAAGAGTAAGATGACTGTATAACTGTATAACTGTATATAAACCGCTGTGTAGGTAGGAGTAAGATGGCTGTATAACTGTATATAAACCACTGTGTAGGTAGGAGTAAGATGGCTGTATAACTGTATATAAACCATTGTGTAGGTAGGAGTAAAATGGCTGTATAACTGTATATAAACCACTGTGTAGGTAGGAGTAAGATGCATAATTGGCAACACCTGAGCATACCATCACGTAAGAGGCAAATCGGGGGAAGCAAAACGAAACTTAGTTTTGCCACCAAATGGAATATAAAACATTGTCATTGTACATGTAATCCTAATGTGATGAATATATAGCATTAGCGTCCTGTACATGTAGCCCTAACATGATGAATACATAGCATTAGCGTCCTGTACATGCAGCCCTAATATGATGAATACATAGCATTAGTGTCATGTACATGTAGCACTAATATGATGAATACATAGCATTAGTGTCATGTACATGTAGCACTAATATGATGAATACATAGCATTAGTGTCATGTACATGTAGCCTTAATATGATGAATACATAGCATTAGTGTCATGTACATGTAGCACTAAAATGATGAATATATAGCATTGGTGTCATGTACATGTAGCCTTAATATGATGAATACATAGCATTAGTGTCATGTACATGTAGCCCTAATATGATGAATACATAGCATTAGTGTCATGTACATGTAGCCCTAAAATGATGAATTCATAGCATTAGTGTCATGTACATGTAGCACTAATATGATGAATACATAGCATTAGTGTCATGTACATGTAGCCGTAATATGATGAATACATAGCATTAGTGTCATGTACATGTAGCCCTAATATGATGAATACATAGGATTAGTGTTATGTACATGTAGCCGTAATATGATGAATATATAGCATTAGTGTCATGTACATGTAGCCCTAATAAGATGAATACATAGCATCAGTGTCATGTACATGTAACCCTAATATGATGAATACATACATGTATAATACCTCTAAGAGAGAAGAGCGTTGCAGACGGTAGGATGTGCAGAAGACCTGAACAGGGTTGGTACAGTTGAGACTGAGTTACCTCCCTCACCTGACCATAGTCTAACGATATGGCCAAATAACTCCCTTTCTCATTTTTGTGGCATACCTGCGGTGTTAAGGCAGTGACTCTATTAGGCTGAAGGTTTAAGATTAGCATGATGTTAGACTAGAGTACAGAAAGAAATAAGTTAGAACCACACGCTCACTTAGAAACTCACTCCTTAATTCAGACTATTTTTATAAAGGGATAGAAAAGAGACAAGCCTGGGTCCCTTGACGAGATACAAATTTGAAGCCAACTGACTTTGAAGCCAACTGACTTTGAAGCCAAAATTGAATTTTGATTCATCTACAGATTTTTAGAGAGCAGATTTTTGCTCACTTATTATTTATTAATATTTGACGTTTGAGGATGTCTTAGCATGAGACTTGAGTTTGTTGGTGTATTTTATCCAAAAAGGACTCTCATAAAAACAACAAAGTTAGTAAAATACTAAAATTACTTCACATTTTCTTTTGTTAGTAAACAAAGAAAAATTGTTATTATTCTTTGTTTTCTTTGACAACAAGCTTCTTGATTACAAGTTCCAAGTCAGAAGCTTTTTTGATAAACACGTTCATTCTGCAGATTTCCACTTCTAAAGACCAACCATTGAGCAGTTTATTGAATACCATATAATCACAATAGGGAATACCTACAACTGGTAACTTCTACCACCATGGATGCACAGCTTAAAACTAATGAATAAACTATGAATGAGTCTATAGTCACCTGAGCCCTGTAATATGCATTTGTAGGATCCTTCATTTTGCGGTGCGGGCTGATAATTGGGCCTCTCACGGTGACAAACTCAGCTGGGGATGGCTCTGAGGCTAAAGGAATATGCTGGGTGTCCGATAGAATCTCTTCAATATCAGCAATCTATAATTAAGACAGCAGGATAATAGAAGGATAACATAATAGAATAGGATAACAGAAATGTGACAGAATAGGATAACAAAAATATGACAGAATAGAATAACAAGAATGTGACGGAAGAGGATAATAGAAATGTGACAGAATAGGATAACAGAAATGTGACAGAATAGGATAACAGAAATGTGACAGAATAGGATAACAGAAATGTGACAGAATAGGATAACAGAAATGTGGCAGAATAGGATAACAGAAATGTGACAGAATAGGATAACAAAAATGGGACAGAATAGGATAACAGAAATGTGACATAATAGGATAACAGAAATTTGACGGAATAGGATAACGGAAATGTGACGGAAAAGGATAACGGAAATATGACGGAAAAGGATAACGGAAATATGACGGAAAAGGATAACGGAAATGTGACGGATTAGGATAATAGAAATGTGACAGATTAGGATAACAGAAATGTGGTGGAATAGCATAATAGAAATGTGACAGAATAGGATAACAGAAATGTGACAGAATAGAATAACGGAAATGTGACAGAATAGGATAACAAAAATGGGACAGAAAAGGATAACAGAAATGTGACAGAATAGGATAAAAGAAATGTGACGGAATAGGATAACAGAAATGTGACAGAATAGGATAATAGAAATGGGACAGAATAAGATAACAGAAATGTGACAGAACAGGATAACAGAAATGTGGCGGAATAGCATAATAGAAATGTGACAGAATAGGATAACAGAAATGTGACAAAATAGAATAACGGAAATGTGACAGAATAGGATAACAGAAATGTGACAGAATAGGATAACAGAAATGTGACAGAATAGGATAACAGAAATGTGACAAAATCATCAGTCAGGCTGGTTTAAACTGGAAGTTCATTGCAATGCTAGGGAAAGAGATTAACCAATCAGAGCTGAAAGAAAAGTTGAGCAGTTTCATTATAGCAATTATGGTAACCTAACTATGCTTTAGCATATTTGAGTTGCTAGTAGTACATATACTTACCTAGCGATACTATAGAATACATACATTACTAGTAGTACATATATTTACCTGGCTATACTATAGAATATATACATTACGAGTAGTACATATATTTACCTAGCTATACTATAGAATACATACATTACTAGTAGTACATATATTTACCTAGCTATACTATAGAACACATACATTACTAGTAGTACATATACTTACCTAGCTATACTATAGAATACATACATTGCTAGTAGTACATATACTTACCTGGCTATCCTATAGAATACATACATTGCTAGTAGTACATATAGTTACCTAGCTATACTATAGAATACATACATTACTAGTAGTACATATACTTACCTAGCTATACTATAGAATACATACATTACTAGTAGTACATATATTTACCTAGCTACACTATAGAATACATACATTACTAGTAGTACATATATTTACCTGGCTATACTATAGAATACATACATTACTAGTAGTACATATATTTACCTAGCTATACTATAGAATACATACATTACTAGTAGTACATATATTTACCTAGCTATACTATAGACTAGAAATTCCACTGTCATGCAGCCCGCGACCAAAGTATTGGAAAAAAAAGGGTACTGATGGTTGAGAAATGCAATATTAGCAGTCAAATGGCACTGCAGTGCAATAGGATAACTGCAATGGTAGCTGTAATGAACTGGGTGTTATTATATACAACAAACAGCAATAATGAAAGGAAAAGATGTTTATATTTTCCCCCTGCAATAGGAGAAATGCAATATTGGCCAATATTAGAAGTAAAATGCACTGATATCATTAGAATAATCAATATCATTAATATAGTAATAATAGAAAACCAATGCACAATTTTGTTTACATTTCAAAACGTCATAGCTAACAATATCGAGAAGTTGTGGTATTTATATAGATTTTTAGAAAATTTATTTAAAAAGTGTTTGGTCATGACAAACAGCAATAATGAAAGGAAAATATTATATGTTTATACCTCTCCCCTGCAATAGGAGAAATCCAATATCGGCCAATATTAGAAGTAAAATGCACTGATATTATTAGAATAACCAATATTGTTAATATAGTAATACAGCAATAATAGAAAACCTATGAGCGTTCACGCGTCTGGAAGATTTCTGCAAACTGCAGCAAAACAAAAGCTGTTATAAAAGTGTTATAAAACTGTAGGCCTAATCTACTGTAATGTATGTAATTCAACAACAATGAAGAAATATGTTTATTATATCTCTGAAATGCAATATAAGAAGTAAAATGGCAAGCTACTGTGTACTATACACAGTTTGAAAGTTGGTTGCGTTGAATGTAGAATGGTTTTGATAAGCGATCTTTAACAGAAGGCGAGCATGAGCATTCACGCGTCTGAAAGTTTCACGCAAACTGCAGCAAAATAAAAAAAGTTCTCATCATAAAGGAGCGTTGTAGTTCGGCCCTAGCTTGTACATAAGTTGTAAAGAATTTCGGCTAACGTTATAAATAATGAAACCTTCGAAGATTGGACAAAAAACACAGGCTGATAAACTGTGTACCACAATTTCATACCTGTAATTCGGTCTACGCCTAAAACGGTCTACGTTTATTACAGAAACCTTCGAATAAATTCGATTACAAGTAAAACATGCCATAGACTGATGAAATGCGCACTGCTAAATAGTTCTACTATTTGTCGCACGGCTTTATTGGCGTATCGTAGGCCGGTCTTAATTTTTATTAAACCAAGCTTTTCAAGAGTTTTGTGGCGATTTTCGTTCAAAATAATCTGTCTATTTGTGTATAATCCGATCAGATGGGTAAGTTTTAAGATAATGCCGACGGTATACAGAGACTTGGTAACATATTTAAATAGGCTTAACTGTGTTTTGTATCGTTATTATACTTTAACGACTCTACAAAACGATGGTTAAATTTGTTGATGAGATTTCAAAACAAGGGTTCATCTCATTGTTGATGAATAATTTTCGTAAGTTGTGTGCACATGCATTTATCATAAAAACTCTCAAACTTCGCATCCGCTCGTTTGGTCGTGGAAATAGATACATTACTAATAGTACATATACTTACCTAGCTATACTATAGAATACATACATTACCAGTAGTACATACACTTACCTAGCTATACTATAGAATACATACATTACTAGTAGTACATATACTTACCTAGCTATACTATAGAATACATACATTACTAGTAGTACATATACTTACCTAGCTATACTATAGAATACATACATTACTAGTAGTGCATATACTTACCTAGCTATACTATAGAATACATCCATTGCTACTGGTACATATACTTACGTAGCTGGTATACTATAGAATACATACATTACTAGTAGTACACATCCATACTCAATTAAAATGTTTTACTAGCTTATCGAGCCCGTCATCATAACCAATCTTTATGAGACTATACATCGACTAGTCAGTTTGAAAGAGAGCATAGGAGTTAACTAACCAGATAGGTATATCATCCGAAACTATTTGCTTGGGTTGATCAACTATTCAACGTACGGTACAAGCTACTATCACGTAAACCTCCTATTAAAGGTTGACTTGCAACAAAATTCACATTCCAGTTATTTGTTATCAAAAGATTATCCATGTCTTACTCTGTTGTGTTGTAAGTGCCAAATATGTGGAAATGTGATTACAAGCTCTTAAAAGCTCAAAAACGAAAAGCCGCCGCAGATTGGAATCTCTTTATTTCGATGACGTAACCACGAATTTTGCTTATCGTCTTGTCACGTATGTTCTCACGTGAATTCAAAGGCCGATACAAAGCTCAATATAAACTTATCGTAGTACTAGTTTATGACAAACACTTTGGGTTTCACCGAAGACCCCGTATCAAATATAGATGCTCGCTACTTTACAGTTTTGTTTCGGCATTATCCAATCGTCAAGTCGTAATCTGATCATGTGACCCAATACTTCGAAAATAATTTTTGCAGCACTTTTCGATTATCACAGGTGACCAACAGGCTAGTCATGATTATCAGACAATGATATATATACTCCTTCGAGCTAAAGTTAAAAAGTTTAACGATTTTTTACGGTAAGTTATAAGATATCAGTGCTAAAAGTGACAGCATTACAATGACGATAAAACAGACGCGTAAGAACAATAGACATAGTTTTATTGAATGCGTGAAGTATATTTGAGAAAATATTTCGACGAATAAGGTTGCAAGAAAGTGTAAACAGAAACCATCTCTCACAACTACATCACATTTGAGCCGTTTTGGAAAGGGAATCCAAACTACGGCGGTCTCGTGTGGCTGCGATTTTCTGTTCGTTTTTGAGCTTTTAAGAGCTTGTAACCGCCTTTCCACATATTTTGCACCTACAACACAACAGAGTAAGACATGGTGAATCCTTTCATATCAAATAACGGTAATGTGAATTTTGTTGCAAGTCAACCTTCAAGTAAAATCCAGTTAACTTTGAGAATTTATGTAAAGTTTTCACTTCGTATTTCGTAAAAAAATCTGTATAGTAATAAAGTATCAATATGGTATCATTTAAAAGTATAAGTATCATATAAATATATGCATGTATGTATCATATAAATATATATGTACCATATAAATATATAAGTACCATATCAATATATATATTTCTCAAAGTATGTCTGTGTGTATGTCATATGTCTGTCTGCATTCCGGCTATAGCTATTATTAGAATAACTGCAGCTGGACAACAATGCTGACGCAATGTCATGGAGTACCGTCATTAGAAGCCTAGCAGCTTACTGCAATTTTTCATTGGCAATGTGCCAGGCTAGCAGCTTGGAAGTTACAGTTGTTTGACAGTTTTAAAACCTTTACAGTTGTTTTCATTTTTCTCTTAATTTATTTAAACTACACAAAACACTTCTCTCATGATATGTAGTTTGAAAGTTAGAATAGTAAATGTTGTTATATGTTAAATACAAATCAATTTTCTGTCCAGACTTAAGTATTACCCGGGCAACGCCAGGTACCACAGCTAGTAAATATATAAGTATTATATAAATATATAAGTATCGTAAAAACCGTCAAATCAATGCAATTTCTCAAATTCCATTTGAATAACGAGAGTACCATAAAAATATAGCCTTAAAAATACAATTTGCTATCTTACTAGACTTTGGAGAGAAAACAATGTCTAGGAGTATCTCTAATATATATAAAAGTACCCTGTTAGTCCAGTGTGCCTTGAGAGATCATCAGGTGTGTCGATAAAACAAAAACAACAAGGAGCTGCACAATTACTTAAAGGTGGTCAATCAATCGGTGCAGGTGTTAGAGTGTCGATTTACTAATCTGAATATTACGAATTGGAGTCTCATTGAAAGCGATGTTTCATCCCAACCTCTAACCCTAGCTAATTTATACTAAAAATATGTTTTTGTTTTACTTTATTTTAGAAATATGCAAATTTTTTTCATAGCAGCAAAGATCCTGCTGTATAGAAAATAGTGAAAAAATCGATTTAAATTACCATTAAAGATGTGCGCTTCCGTTAACTTCACATAAAATTACAGTAATCGTGAAGCCTAAACCAAATGGAAGTGATGAAAAAAGACTAGTAACACGATAGTTACTGCATAGTCAATAAATTAAATAGTTTAGCTTTGTTTATCTTTTTGTAGGGCCAAAGGGGTTAGTTTGGGAAGATTTTGGAATGGACTGGGGAATTTACATACATTTTACAGTTCGTATAACATACAATTCCGATAACATAAAGGTTCTCAGAACAGATTATTTAATTTGTAGGCGCGTCCTCTGTATATCTATATTTGTCAACTCATGTGAAACTACTCCGATTCTGCTCACGACATTATAGCATATTTCTGGCAGCTCACCTGACCAATCTTGTCCAACTCGTGACCCAAAAAGTGAGGTCCATGCACCACCTCTCCTGGAATGACATCCCTCCATACGGCTATAATAATAAAAATAATATTATCAACAAAGCTTTTTTACTACAACTAAATCTTAAATTAAGGGTTGTCTTCTCAAACATTAGCTGCACGTTGAGGTAACCTTTAAATTTGAGCAGTCTGGAGAACATTACTGCTATGACAAAGACAATAAATTGAAAAACTTGTTGGTGCTGAAACTGCTGATAGAGTTGAATTTAACATGTTTACATAGGCACACTCACTCCACCATCTCTAGATAATGGAGTAACAGTAACATGCTATACCAGGGGTCGGCAATCTTTTCCACTCAAAGAGCCATTTGGACCCATTTTCCGCAGGAAAAGAAAGCAATGGGAGCCACAAAGCCCCTTTGATATTTTAAATTAAAAAAATAATAAATACTACATGTAACTTTTTTGTTTAGCTTTTAACGCTTTTATACCATGTTTGCACCATAAAATGAAAAGGTGTGGTATGTATAATGATTTAACTGCTGAGAAAACAAAATTACACTTTTGCAATGAACAATAAAATAATTTTGGTGGTTTTATTGGCGCATAAATTGTTATAAAGTGTACTACCGGTATTAGTGTTGTTGTTTGTCAGTAGTGTTGTTGACGATATTGCAGACCTAAGTGGCTGGCCAGCCTTACTAGATTTCTAATTGTTTAACCCAGTTCATTGACATAATATCATAAGGTATCTAGTAGTGATCTGGCCCTCCGCGCAAATCCAGTAGTACATTTTTCTGTACTTCTCTGTTAAGGCTATAGCCACGCGAAGATCATGTGATAAGGTACTAATAATATAACATCAATAATGATGCATAACAAATGACGACATTTGATTTATAACATTATAATTACAATTTTCTAAACTATATTACAAAATCTAGTGATAAAACTTCTACATGTATATATTTATGAATTACTTGGCATCTGGTGAAAAAGGAGAAAATCCAAAGTCAGAGGGAGCCGCAGCGAGGGGATGAAAGAGCCGCATGCAGATCCAGAGCCGACATTTAGCTGCCAGAATATAAATTTCTATCGTCTGCTTTCCAAAAATACTTGCACCATAATATCAGAAGTTGAAAATTTATAAAATTTTAAAACATATCTATAAATTGAAAAATTTATAGAATTCAGAATTTATTTTATTGAAAAATTATGAAAAAAAATTATTCAAATTTGGAATTTACAAAACTAGAAACAGCGCCAGCTAATATAAATTTGATTTAATTCTGCTAGTTAAAAATAAACTGTTCAACCTCACGTCAAAATTGTGCCAGACGACAACAACAGTTAGTTGCTCTACTAGTTCAGTCATTCATCAACTGGCTCATTTTAGGTACTCTGACATGCCTCGACCATCAATACTCCTTCCGTTGTCCTGTCATGCACTGCTGAGCAAATGTCAATTTTCCTCGATCACTTCCAAAAATTTCTCATTTAGATGGCGATCGACCAAATAGAGTATTAAAAGTGCCACATTCGAATACTCCCTCAGGTTTAAATATGTCAAACAGAAAAAACAGCCGACACATCGATGAAACTGCTAGGATACTAGACATGCCACTGCTCTCAGATCTCTCACCTGTGCCAGAATCAACTTCATCAGTGGGACAAGACCAGGCTAAGCCTTGCTCTACAATCTCATCGCCTATGTTCCTGTCAGCATTAGAACTCGTGTCAAACAAGTCTCCGACACAGTGTGACATCTGCACGTGCCTGAACGATGCAAGTAAATGTGAATAATAACCTCGCCACGCAATGCTACCACTAGAAGAGTAAGCAATGAGGGTAGTTTTTAATTGAATAGATTCTAAATATTGTCTAATCTGACTTGATCTCAACTCGACTTGATTCTCCCTTATTCTGAACTTAACCTCATTTTAACCCAACCTATCTTAACATAACCCAACTCGACCCTGACTCAATTTGTTGAGCTCTGTTCAAATCGATTCTGTTTTTAATCTTAATGTACGACTCGCTACACAGAATTCATTCCATGTGAGGGTCATGTTCAAGGCTAGAGTAGTCAGTCAGCTTCGCGCTAGTCTATGTGGTGACTTTATATAATGTGGCGGAAGCCAGATGGCTCATACCCGGACCATCTCAAATAATCGACATGGCTGAAGGACAAGCTAACCCGGACACAGACCAAACTACGACTGATTCGGTCCACCCCAGCTGGAGGGTGAAGCAAAGCAAACCAAAGAAGTTTATAAAGGAGAAGGCTCGCCAGACAAGAGAGAAGCATTTTGCACCTTCTATATACAATACTTG
This sequence comes from Watersipora subatra, assembly GCF_963576615.1. Taxonomy (NCBI): domain Eukaryota; kingdom Metazoa; phylum Bryozoa; class Gymnolaemata; order Cheilostomatida; family Watersiporidae; genus Watersipora; species Watersipora subatra. The sequence continues at coordinate 47,853,575 of NC_088716.1, read as the reverse complement.
TTTTATGCTAAGTAACTGTATGTAAATACATTCTTCTAGAGCTCCCACTATGGGTTCTCGACTGAAGTATTGGTGTGGCTAAGTAAAGAGTCATTGTAACTTCATCTACAATCGCTAAATGCTAAAATATCTGCCAGCTACTAAATGTATGACACACTTGAACTGTTGCTTGTAAAAACTTGACATAGCAAAATAATTCATAAAAGCAAAAAGGTTTGAGTAAACCTACCAGAGAAGGTTTAACACTTCAGGTGGTAAAATATCTCTGGAAAGCAGCATCTAGCAGACTTGTGAGTTAAATAAGCTATTGATGATATTACAAAACCACTACACACCTTGTTTCAACCACACGTTGTGCACTTTTACCTTTAATGCTAAAACATGTTTTTAATTATTGTAGTTCACTAACTAGCTCCCAAAGTAACTAACACCTAGTTAGTGGTTATGGTCTGCAATAAAATCTAACATTAGTATGTACAGTACTGTATGGAGTTCTTACCTTCGAGATAGACACAGTGGCTAACGGCGGTGTGAGAGAGACTTGTCACAAAAGTCTGGTGACCGTTCAGTACGCTAGACTTTTGTGACGCTACATAGCATGAACTTTGATTTCAAATTACACGAATTTAACTTACTATACACAAATTGGAAGCTAAGTGTTAATCTTGTACTAAAATTATCTCTAATTTTGTCATAATCTTAATTTTTTATTATCTTTTTCCAGCTTGGCACTGTTTGCCTCACTTTCATTGCAACTTCTAGGCGGCCTTTGAAAGCCTTTTTTCAAACATTTTGCCATAAAAGACCAAGCAATGTTGTTCTCGAAAGTGGCCTCTCGCATACTTGGCCACCGAGTGGCTGCATCAAGAGCTGGTGTGAATGCTCGTAACTCAAAGTTGTCTCGGATTTCAAAGCAGAAACGTGCTCGAAAATTTTCTCGTATCTCGATTTTCTTGTATGTTGAGATATCACTGTACTAGATTATACTAGTCACATAAATCTCTATCACTTATTAAAAACTCCCCACATCCTAAAACAGTTACATGAACAACTTACTTGCAGCCAAAAAGCGAGAGCATGAGATCGCATTTCTCTTGAGTAACACCAGTTTCATAGAGTTGCTCCTGCATCACCACACTTTTGTTGATCACCAGCTCTGTTAACTAAATACAGAAAGTGTCGTGACAGCTGAATCAGCTCATAGGTCATGTAACAATCATTTGGTAAGTTGGTCATCAAATAAACTAAGGTGTTAGAAGCAAAAACTCAGACTATGTGACACCAGCATACTACGTCCACCATAAATTTCAGTTTATGAACTTTCTGTTATTACAAACTTCTATTCACTATCCCGACTTCTCTGAAATACTATTAGATTCTTTCTCTATAAGTTTCATGTCCTGAGAGGACGGAGGCAACCATGGTTCTCGACCACTTCCTATAACCATAACCTGTGGTTAGCCATTACCTTCTGTTGAGTGCATTGTTGAGGCAGCATCTCTAGCTAGCTGGCCGTTAGATTAGACTATTAAATTACCAACTTTCAAAACAAGTTTGTTCAACTCACTTAATAATTCCTGATTTTTGACTTTTCACTATTTTTCTTTTTTCTGTCATGCGATGAAAAACATAATTCTGATGATTACCAAAGCTGGTAAAAAACTGTACATACATACTAGGAAAAGAAAGCACAACTCTTGATATAATGATTATTACAATTTGTTCAAAGTGAACAAACTAGGTTAATATTGCGCTATGTTCGGAGCAGTTTAAGAAACAAAAGACTCACAAAGTTTAATTAGGCAGAGTGAGGGAAATTAAAGCGCCACTGTCGAGTGATTCAGCTGTTTGCTACTGATATAAATTACTTGGCAACCAGGAGAGTACATAAATGTATCGGTTTAACCAAAATAGTGGCTCTCGGTAATTGCGGTAACAATTGACAGTCATTTATTGGTTTCGACAAAAATAAACTATGCTTTGTGTACGCATACCGGTCAACAACAACAGCCGACCGTGTGGGAAAGAAAACGCCCAACTAGTTTGATGAAAGACACATTGGTCATTTAGGTTTTGTTTGATAGATTGTAATTTCAGAAAGAACACTGGGCCAACAAACAAAATTAATGTTAAATTACTCGCAACACATGAATATTTATCTTTTCACATCTAATGATTTACATTACCATGAGGAGATAACTTCCTTTTGCAGTGCCTTCAACTTGAGCTACTGTAAAACCCGTCTTTTTCAGCCTTTTCCCCATTAATAGTGGCATTGTACCAGAGATTTCAAAGGTGATGTTCAAATAGAGGGTGGTGCTTTGTATTGCGCAGTTCTCTGAGTATTTGCAACCTCACATGTAGCAATGAAGTCACAAAAACCCTTACAAATTAATAGATACATTTGAGGGAACTCAAGCAATATGAAACAAATAGACTATCCTCAACCGTAATTTCAGGAAGAATATGAATACCAAGAAAACCTGCAAATTCCAAACATATAAGTTAAATTGTATTTACAGCGACTCTGTGCATACATCTACAAACATTCCTCAACATACGAGCCTAATGCATTCCGGAACCGAGCTCGTGTGTCAATTCTCTCATATCTCATATTAACTTGTCGTATATAAAATAACTAAATACAAATTAATCTGTTCCCACTCTCCAAAAAACCTGCCTAAACCACGTATTACGATGAAAAAATGTGTTCTAATTCTCCTAATTCACCATCTATGCTCAAAAAGTAACGAATACCTATTTAGTGGTAATAAACTGCAACAAAAAGTAATATTATCAAGTACAGTAGTGTAGCCGTCGAGACAGACGATAGCGGCTAATGGCAGTGTAAGAAAGGCTTGATGGAAACACATTCGGTACGCTACACTTTTGTAACGCTGCGTAACATAAACTTCAAATTTAACTTAAATGAATTCAGCTTACTTTTAAAAATTTTAAAGTTTATTTAAAAATTTAAATAAATACTTCAGTACACTTTTAAAAATAAGTTTTAATCTTACACTAAACTTAATTCTAATTTTTCCTTTGTTTCATTTTTTATGATCTTCTTCCAGTTTGGCTTTTTACGTCTCGCTTTCTCCTTCATTTTTAGCCGGCCTTTTAAAACCTTTTTCACACTGATCAAACGAAAAAGACCGAGTGATGCTGTTCTCGCGGCCTCTCACATACTCGACCACCTAGCAGCCGGATCAAGAACCGTCAAAGATCTCAAATTTGTCTCGTATCTCAAATTTCTCGCACGTTAGGACACTTCCTAATGTTAAGATTAAAATATGAGAAAAGTTATTTATTACTATGCAAATTTTATGAAATTCTCACATCAGGTTTAATTTAATACTGTGGAAAAGATATTTGATGGCTAAGGTTTGTATATACATGTATGAAAATTCCTCGACACTAGCGTGTCGAGGAATTGCTGTACTACATGAAGAGCTGTGAATTCTTTACCTTCTGCTTAATGGCTGGACGAAAAGCAAAAAGGATCTGCTTCTTGACATTGCAGAGTGAGACGCAGAGAGGAAGAATGTCTGTGAGCACTATAGACATCTCAACGGGTAACAGGATATCACTCAGCCTCCTAAGTAGTGAGAGAGACAACTCCGACAGCATCTTGTCTTTGTAGAGCCGGTTGCTAGACAACACTAGACATAGTATCTATAAAACAACGCAATTTGTTATTCACTATTAAATCATAAAAACCTGATATTTACTTCTTTGTCAATTAGAAACATTAGTTCCAGACGGATATGTCAACATTCCTCTAATTGGATATTAATTCTGTACAGATATGTCAGCATTTCTCTAATTGGATATTAATTCTGTACAGATATGTCAACATTCCTCTCATTGGATATTAATTCTGTACAGATATGTCAACATTCCTCTAATTGGATATTAATTCTGTACAGATATGTCAACATTCCTCTAATTGGATATTAATTCTGTACAGATATGTCAACATTCCTCTAATTGGATATTAGTTCTGTATAGATACATGAACATTTCTTTAGTTGAATAATAATTTTGTGCAGCTATGTCAACAGTCTTCCAATTGGATACTAATATTAAAACAAAACAGTCATATTGGAGCCCATCACATGAAAAATGTTTTGTGGAGTGCACAGGTAAGGGTTTGTCTCTTTTGAACAAGAAAACCCATGATCCCTGCTGTATTTTTAGATTATAAGGAAATTTTCGCTATCGATGTACAGCTAAATATCACTTTTTATGGGCTAAGTTGGTCAATTACAAATATAACGTACGTTAAAGGTTGACTTGCAACAAAATTCACATTACAGTTATTTGGTATCAAAAGATTCACCATGTCTTACTCTGTTGTGTTGTAGGTGCCAAATATGTGGGAATGTGATTACAAGCTCTTAAAAGCTCAAAAACGAACAGTTAATCGCAGCCACATGAGACCGCCGTAGTTTGGATTCTCTTTCCAAAACGGCTCAAATGGGACGTAGTTGTTACAAGATGGTTTCTGTTTACACTTTCATGCAACCTCATTCATCGAAATATTTTCACAAATATACTCGATATCATTTAGCGTATGCACATGCTAAATGATATATTAATTGAAACTCTATGAACTTTATTAACTCTATGAAACACAATGGTCTTTCGTGTTTTCGTGAACTTTTATTTCCGGTTTTTCGTAAGGCTCAATGGCTAAATCATGGTCAAGACTAATGCTTTTCATGGGGACAATTGTATTATCTCGAGTAAAAATAGCCTCAACATTCTCTCTCCGTTCGGTCAGACAAAGTACTAGAAAAAGACAGTTCGATATCTCATTTTTGCATTTGTACTAGTATCGAGAGGTACCAGTATCGTCGTATTCAAAATTTTGACGAATAGCTTCTGCTGGAACAGTAATCTTTTTTATATACACACACTTCTAGACTTGTTATTATTATTAATTCAACATATTCGGGATTTTGTTTCTAGTTTCATAGTAATTGTCTCATTACCAAAGCATTTTCATTGTAATCGTAGCAAAACAGACTTTATTTAGCTATTACTTGCTATTTATTTCAAATTTACATTTGAACACTTTTACAATTGTTTTATTTTGTTTAATTTATTTGACCTGCACAAAATATTTTCCTCATGATATAAAGTTTGAAAATTACAGTTGTTTGACAAAGTTTGAAAACCTTTACAGTTGTTTTATTTTTTTCTCTTAATTTATTTAAACTGCACAAAACACTTTTTTCATGATATGAAGTTCGAAAGTTAGAATGGTAATTGTTGTTATATGTTAAAAAAATTAAATTTCCTGTGCAAAGACTTTCATTACTCGGGCAACGCCGGGCATTCAGCTAGTCATCAATAGATGAATGACAGTAAAAAAGAGAATGACAAAGCATTTGCCATCTGAAATGTATGAAATATTCAATAAACACGCTGAAAATGGGTTATCTAAAAAATTCAAACCATTTCTGAACTTGGCGTTTTTTAATGCGACTCCATTTAGACCTTAGAGTAAATAAACGCTGAACAAGCTGGTAGTGAACTGTCCAAGCAAACGTGGCCTTTGGTTTGGCTAATAGAACCAAGGGGGGTACCACTGAATTATTTTGGCCGACAGAATTATGAGAAGCAGCACTGAATCTGTTGAGCTGAGAGCTTTTCAGTTTCAGTTGTTTTGACAAATTTTATGGACCAAACTTTTTGACTTCAAATACATCAGTTACGTTGATCACCGTGTAGCCACCCTTAAACAATGACCAGTACCAAGATGTACCTGACAAGTTGTATGTTATACAATTAGATATAGTCGTACCCTGACAATCTTATGAGAGATGAGAAGACGCTTGACAAACTCTGCACTATATGTAGTAGACGAATCAGAAAACTCGATAAGGGTGGTCAGCACTAACTTGATGAGCTGAATGTTCGACGAACCAGTCAGTACCTTCATCAGCTGCACAATGATGTCCTACAAGCAAGTATCCAGAGTTACTAAATTGTTCACGGAGGCGTCACGAGATTCGCAACGGTTTAATAAAACATGGTATTATCAAAATTAAAAGATGAGAAATAAATGTGATGACGGTGTATGTGTTTAACTAATACATGTATATAGACTATAACTATTATAATCTTTATTTGTTGAGGAAATATGAGATAAATTAATGCCAGCATCAGGGTTGGTACATCATTTCCGGTGCAGTAAAGACATCAGTGGTGAAACATCAAAACATTTCTAACTGACCCAAGACAATTATTACATTGTCTTTGAAATAACTACATTTACATGTATTTAACTGAACATAGATGTGTTCAATCATCAATTAACAAAGCCTTTGACGTATTTATAATTTATTTATTATTTATAATTATTTATAATCCCCGCAGAGTATCACTAAAAATTGTGTCCATGCAAGTATTTTCCAACAACATCTCATTTTTGGCAGCAATAAACTGTATGCATGAACCAAATCGTTGGCAATCATCAAAAATAAATAACTAATTTTCAATATAATTCTATTTTTTTACTTTATCCCAGTTATTACTACTTTCCCCCATTCTTTCCTGCTTTACCCATCTACTCCCGAATTTTCAAGCTGTCCTGGGAAAACATTGTTTTTCCCGTCCAAATTTCCAACCCTGGGCAGCATAAGCTTTTTGCTAGAGGAGCTGACTTATTAGTGGCACAATACAAATAGCTCAGCATTTTGTTTGGTGCAACAAACAACTATAAAAGACTCGCTTTATGAAAGCATAAATTATGTATCCTTTCTTGTTTCATGACATCACTAGCAACTCGGGGACTGCAGATTGACCAAATGAGCATAAACAAACTCCATGCACCTTGACAGGTCACATTTCCTATGCTTGTGTGAGGACACAAAAATGCAGTACTAATGGCATTAAAGATGATGTCATAATAATTTGAAAGGAGTGCAAAGAACTGACATCACAAAATTCTGATGAAATTTATATACAATTGTCTCCGAAAGCAGCGAAATGTTGCAGCAGTACTAATCTGATTAAACAACCTTTGTTAGCGAGCCAGGTCAAGGATAAAAAAATGAACCAGAAACTAGATACCGAGTCTGAAATCAGCTTTCATTATGAACACAAATGTAAAACTCAGTTTTTTAGGGGCTAAATAAAAGTTTTACACTGTTGATATATCGATGTCTGTGGGTCTGTGTGTGGGTGTGTGAGCATGTGTCTACGTGCTCGTTATGTCCTTATTGATGAGTAGACTACTGACTTATTGCTTAAGGTTTTAGATCAGTTTTTTAAAACTTTTCTTTACGATGCGATGTATTTGGATTTATTAAATCGGTAAAACTGAAGAACTTATAAAAAACTGTTCTAAAACGTAACCTCAATTAGAGCATCCTGAAGAATATTCTTCATTAGCTTTATCATGAACTCTAACAAGTTTGCTTCGCAGCAAATTTATATGACAAATTTGGTTATTTTATTTCAAGCCTTCTGGTTTTTAAAATATGCGCCAATATTAGTTAAATTTATCAGCTAGATTTTTCTTTGCTTTTTATATTCCTTCAGATGTAATTGTCATTTTCAACGTTTTTTAGAAATGAAACTTTTGCGTTACGTGATTCACATCTATCTCTACTTATGTAATAAATTTACTCACACATTAGTAACTAATGGATAGAGCCCATCGCTTACCTGCCGAGGAAATATGGGGTTTTTTGTGGCAATAAACTCCTCAAGGACTGCACAGAGGCATTCAAAAAAATTTTCTTCTTCTGTCAAGAAATCAGTAGCCAGAAACTTTTTGGTTAACGCCGCCGCGGACATGGCAGGATGGCAATGGCTAAAAGGTATCAAAAGACACATAAAGGACTAATTGGGCAATTTGATCAAACCAAATGATTTAGGAAGTATACTCTTTGCCTTTACGGAATTTTTATCTATTATTTCACCATAGAGTTTTAAAACAATAGAGTAGCAGTTGAAAATTATCGAATTCAAAGACCATAATAAAAACTTATTTTTGTAGGTCATCTCAGCTGTACAAAAATATAAAAAAAGCTGGCATACATGACATCAGAACCCAAACTTAAGAGCCGACTAATGACTATTTATGATCAGGATACTCACAACCCAACAGCTAACAAGCCCTTTTCCCAGTTGATGTGTAAGCTACATACTTGAGAGCGCATATTAGCTATGGGTGAAGACTGTATATAACCAGCTGATCAGTAAGTTTTCATGATTGATTTGACCTAAGATTTGAGAGTGTGTAATTTAGGTTACTTTTATTAATCACGAAAAATTTCAAATCTAGCCACGATCACAGATAAGTCCAGCTCTTTCCAATCATACCTCAGGTATGTATATGAGGTGCTTCATCACCCAATTTGTTTTTTAGCATACGATTGAAAATTCCAGCAAATATCCCAGCAAATCCCACACAGAATCACACAAAAACTTTGATATTTATATATAAATGTATATAAAAGGATATAGATATATATGGGAAGAACTCGAGTGTAGAGTTCTCCTTTTATATGCTTTTTATACAGTTTTATATGCTTTTGCATTTGCTTGTAGTTACTATAGATATATATATATAAATATATATATATACATATACATATATATATGTATATATATATAACTATATATATATATATATGTGAGCAATCTTGAATGTGGTAGCCAATAGTCCTATTTTACAATGTTTTTCACGAGGTACCACAGCAAGTAAACTAACTAAAAAGTTGTGTACAAAATAAAAAAACTAATGAATGGTCTAACTAATTTAACAATGTTGGAACTGCAAGCATAAAACATGTACAAAACAACCTTGAGAATTGATATGAGCAATGTTTAAAACAAAAAGTGGACAAATAAAAGCTTTGTGAAAATAGTTATGCAGAATTAAGAGTCTGGCAGAATTAGAGTTCATAAGATGATAAATGATTTAAAATAAATGTAGGTTAGATGATATTTTATTTGAAATTAAAGAGATGTGGTCTGGCCATGATAAAGTCATTGATGATAAAGCCAAGTAGTTTACAAGTACATGTAGATTGTCTTGTTAGGGTACTGCCGAGTATAAAGATTGTCAGAGGGAAATTCAATGGTGGATTTACTAAAATATAGTGAGACTTTGAGATGTTAAGAGACATTTGATTTGTCACCGACCACTGTTGGATAAGTGTTATGTCTGCATTTATTTTAGATAGAAGGCATGAAGGGTTAGTTTCAGATATAGAGAACGAGGTATCGTCAGCATAAGCATGAGGTGTGCTGTGGAGTGGTAACTTAAGTGAATCATTTATAAAAATTTGAAACAGTTCGGGTGCAAGAATTGAACCTTGTGGAACGCCAGTAGCTATAGGAAGAGCATCTAAGCAGATATTTATATTTTCACTCATTAACATAAGGATATTATGATTAGCCTTGTCAAAAGCTCTTTGAAAGTCAAGAAAGATAATGACTAAAGTATTTTTAATTTTGACAATGTTTGACCAAGTGGAGTAAAGATGATGAATGGTGGTGATGCAAGAGCGGTTTTTTCTAAGTCCTGCCTGTAAGCTGTCTATAGTTTTGCTGCTATCTAAGTTTATTTGAAGCGCATTAAGTACTGTATGTATCTTTTGTAAAATTTAGCAAGTATAGTAAGTACAGATATGGGTATTTAATTAGATAAATTATTTTCATCACCACACCTGTGTTGTGAATATACCAGTTTTACATAGTTCACAGAAAATTGCTTCCTTAAAAGCTCTATTAATTTTATCTGTGAGCAGAATAATTATGAATGGCAGGGATAAACGAAAAATTTGAATTGATATCTTGTCAATACTGTTGTATTAGTAAGTGTTGTCTACTCTCATGTTTATGTTGCTGTTAACCACACCTACTGTTCGGGAAGTTTCTAGTGACTCATGCTTATTTTTGTGTGACTTATGAAAGAAGCTTAATCAATGTGGAGCATTCCGACAAGCTGTGTTATTTATCTAACTGTAATAATCTAACATGGTGGCAGAGATACAATGTGTGGATAGCAAGATTATATTTGGAACTTTTAGTATAACAGTGACAAATTAATCATTACGGAGAGAATTTTGCCTCCTCAGCAGCTGGTTTAAGATGTGAGGATTTGTCTGATGAATGGTGCCGTTGGCAGAAGGCTTTTAGTGACAACCTCTTGGCAATTGACCTGTCTGGAACTATTAAGGAAGCTGAGAAGAAAAAGCTAGCCTTATTCAGGCATGCATGGGGCAAGGACATAAGAGAGGTCTATTATCAGATGAAGTTCAAATCACAGCCTGATGGTGATGGCAGTACTGAAGAGCTAGAGGAAGGAGCTGCTGGGAAGAAGTTGGATGATGTTATCAAAAGATTCCATGAATATTGCAATCCCAGGTCAGGTGTTGTACTGAGTAGATTTAAGTTTCACAATAGCAGTCAAGATGGTGACACTGTAGATGTATTTTTGATGAAACTGAGACAGTTGGCTGAGGGTTGTCAATTTGGTGATCAGAGAGATTCCTTGATTCAAGACAAACTGCTTTTTGGCTTGGATGCTACAAAAGAAACTACGTGTTCAAATCATTGAGAATTGCTGAAAAGTCAGGAAAACTGAAGCACCAAAAAGCTGAGGAAAAATCTGAAGATGTCAATGCAGTATCTCAGTTTAGAAGAGAAAATCCTGTCAAGTCAGCAAAACATGGATTTTCCAAGCAGAAATGAGAATTGTGGTAAAAATCACAATAAGGGTCAGAGATGTCCTGCATATGGTACGCAGTGTAAACGTCGCCATAAGTTTAATAGCTGGGCAGATATGTGCAGGCAAGATACTCATATAAATGAAATAGCAGATCATGATGTTACAGAAGAGGTTTATCAGGGTGAAATAAACACCATAAATGCTATTAATTCGCCTACGACTGACTCCTGGTATGCAGATTTGCGAGTACACACAAATGCTGTGAAAGGCCAACGAGTCAAATTTAAACTGGATACAGGAGCTGCTTTGAGTGTATGTAGACCAAATCAGTTAACTGGTGACGTTTTGCCTTCTGACAAAAAGTTATATGGGCCCAGACACACACCACTAAACTGTATTGGGAGAATAAAGTGTAAGATTACTGCCACGAGTGAGGTTGCTGAGGAATATATCTTCCTAATTCCAAACCAAAAAATGCCATTACTTAGTAGGAGAGCTTGTGATGAGTTGAAGCTAATTAAAATTGATGAAACTCAATGGCACATTGGGAGTGTCAATATCAATGCTAAGTTGTTTTCAGGACTCGGGAAAGTTAGCAGGGAATATTCCATCAAATTGAAAGAGTAAGCAGTGCCTTATGCTATACATGTTCCCAGACCGATATCATTTCCACAGAGAGGCAAAGCAGATGGAGCGCTTGATAAGATGGTAGCGGATGAGTCATCAAGAAGGTTGAACCTAATGAACCTACATCATGGTGTGCTCCAATGGTGGTGGTTCCAAAAGCTGATAAGAAGTAAGAATTGTATCTGACTTCACAGAGCTTAACAAGTTTATCTAATGAGAAATTCATTTCATGGCATCAGTGGATGCGAGTTTAGCTATATTAGATGGAGGAACAGTGTTCTCTAAAATAGATGCCAATAGTGGTTTTGGCAGATTCCACTTAGCTTAGACTCCAGCTACCTGACCACTTTCCTCACGCATAAAAAACGGTTTAGATATTTTCGACTTCCACAAGGCCTATCCAGTAGTCCAGAAATCTTTTCTGCTGAGATGAACAGAATCCTTGAAAATTATGAAGGTGTTGTGATTCACATGGATGATTTGCTTGTATTCGGGAAAGATCAACATGATGAGGGACTGGAGGCGGTTCTGGACAAGATTGCTGATGCAGGTATGACTTTAAACAAGGCAAAATGCAAATTTAGTGTGTCATCTGTTGAGTTTCTTGGACATCTGATTGATGAGCAGGGCATTCATGCACGACCAACGCTGCAAGGAGTATTGGATTTCCCCCAGCCTGTTGATGTTCATGGTATTGCAAGCTTTCTGGCATGGTAAACCAATATGCTAAATTTTCATCTGAGCTTGCCAACATTAGAGCGCCGTTGAGAGCGCTACTCAAGGGGCCATGGCAGTGGTTGGAGCCCTAGGAGTCAGCATTTCAGAAGCTGAAAAATCTTTTTGCTAATGCACCTGTTCTTGCTATATATGATATAAATAAAAAGACTGTAATAACCTCAGATGCAAGCAAAGTGGGTCTTGGTGCTACACTCACACAAGTTCAAGATGACGGAAGTCGGAGGCTGGTTGCTGCTGAATGTCGTTCTCTGACAGAGACAGAACAAAGATATGCAACTATAGAAAAAGAGGGCTTGGGAGTCTGCTGGGCTATGGAAAAGTTTGCACCCTATGTCCTAGGTATGGAAAATGTTACAATAGAGACTGATCATCAACCTTCGGTATCACTGTTTAAAGATATGTTCATTAATAGATTGCCAGCTAGACTCCAGGGAGCCAAGCTTTGTTTACAGAGATTTCAGTACACGAAGAAACATATTAGGGAGCTATGAATATTATGACAGATGCACTCTCTCGATATACCTCTGCAAAACCAGATAGTTCTGATGTAGCTCGAGTGGATGAAATTGAGCATTATGTTGATTTAGTGGTATCTTCTAATGGCTCAGATTCCAGATTAGAGCAGCTGAAAGTTGATCAGAGAGAAGACGCAACTATTTCCCAAGTGATCAGATTTGTTGAAGGAGAGTGGCCTGTCTACTTGTCTTCAGAAGACACACTTCTAAAACCCTATTTTGACAGAAAATCTCTTATCAATGAACAAAGGGTTTCTGATGCTTGGTACCCTATTAGTCATCCCTGTAAGCCAATTAGAACAAGTGTTGAAGTATCTTCATAAGGGACATCTTGGAGTCACCAAATGTCAATCAAGAGCTAAAAACAGCCTGTGGTGGCCAGGAATGCCCAAAGACATTGAACAGATGGTAAGAGGTGGTAATGACTGTAGAGCGAATTCTAACAAACGATGGGAACCTCTCAGGCCAACCGCTACTCTAAATATGCCTTGGCAAATGCTTGGCACCGATCTTCCACACTTCCAAGGGTCAGACTTACCTGTTAGTCATTGATTATTACTTTCGCTATCCAAAATTAGCTCTTTAAGGTGCAAGAGACTTGTCATCAAAAAGCTATCATACATCTGAAGTCCATGTTTTCTCGCCATGGAATTCCAGAAACAGTAATGTCTGATAATGGTTCACAGTATGCTAGTAAAGAGTTTGCAGACTTCACCATCCAGGATGAATTCCGCCACGTTACAAGCAGTCCAGAACATCATATAGGAAATGGAGCTGCAGAGAGAGATGAGTGCAAACCATCAAGAAAATGCTGGCTAAAGAAGATGACTCATGTCTGGCACTGTTGGCTAGCCGTTCTTCACCAGTTTGATCTGTACTCCCCTGCAGAGCTGTTGATGGGAAGGAAACTTAGAACCAATGTGGTAACTCATCCAGATGATCTACAGCCCAAACAAACAGATCATGTTCGATTCATTGCATCAAATGAACAATATAAGTCAAGGATGAAGCAGAACCATGATAGTAATACCGCTACCACCTGATCACTCTGGAGATGACGTGTGGGTCAGAGATAAACAGAAAGATGGAAAGGTGATCGCGGCATCTGATGATATTACAAAAGTTATAGTTGAGACAGAAGCTGGTAGATTGCTCAGAAACAGATCAGATGTTGTCAGTATGGAGCCAAATGCAGCTCTACGCAGATCCCCGAAAATCAATAGCCGAAATAAAGTTTGAGGCAACTGGTCATAAATAGCAAAGACAATCATTGATGGTATTCAATTTGTTTGTATTCCCTGGCAAACAAATAGTTCTTACATATTTCTCATTCAGTTTTATTATATTTTACTTTTGTTGTAAGCACAATCATTATGCTCTTGTTCAGAGCTTTAAGGGGGTGTTGTATTATTAAGAGTTATCTACCTCATGCTCATGTTGCTGTTAACCACACCCGCTGTTTGGGAAGTTTCTAGTGACTCATGTGTATTCGTGTGTGACTTATGAAAGACACTTATTACCTGTTGAACATTCAGACAAGCTGTCTTATTTGTCAACTGTAATATTCTAACAAATACCTGTAGCTTTATCTGAATGAATTCGATGCAGTATATTTAATACATCGGTTGAATGTATATGTGAAATAGTATCTGAAAAATGTGAATAGCTTTGCAGAATAAGAATCCAACTGCATTCGTTTTTGATATTTAAACTTTTAGAAACATAAGCAAAATGTTTGTAAGAGCATTACTAGTTTTTATTGCACCTGATTAATGAATGCTATTTGGTTTTGTCGTGTATATATGATCAATAAGTGAATAAGAATTTTTCTGGACTACAGTGTTTCGTTTGACTAACTGAACCAGATCCAGTTGTTTTGAAATATTACTCCGTTTGAGATTGGGAACCTTTTAGGTTTTGTATTAAGGTCACCTAAGATAATGAGTTCATGACAGATGTATTTACAATTTGCAATATAATTTTCAAATGTGTCTGACCATGTAACAGGAGAATTGGTAGGCCGGTAAACAACTGCGGTAAAATATGATTTCGAGTTTGGTTGAGAGATTTTTATAGTAATAGATTCGGGTAGAATGTTATCAAGATCAAGTAGCGAGCTGAAGTCGAGAGAAGCGGGAACATAGGTCAAAACACCACAACCTAGCCTACCTATTACATCTTTACGCTGTATTACATAATTAGGAATATACAGCAAATTACTATCTATTGAATTGCTTAACTGTGTTTCAGAAATATAAAAAATTTTGAAAACTGTATTTATTGATTACATATTTTACATCATCTATTTTGTTAAGAAGTCCCTATATGTTTACGTGACCAATGGGTACTCCGATAAATTTAACGAATATTGTTTTGTCTATTGATGTTTGTGCTGGGATAGAGATACTCCACTCTGAAGATCATGTTCAACTTGGAAAGTAATAGGCTACTTTTACTGCTTGCTTTAGCTAGAGTTCATCTTTGAATGTCATTTTCAGTGTACGCAGTCGTTGCTAGTCTTTGACAAGCCTAACAAATGAGGCACCGGAATACTTCGATTGCATAGCATCAAATATTTCTGAGTCAAGTATATCTTTAGGAACTCCTTTTACCATACCAATATGTTCCAATGAGTCTTTGGGATCGATAGTCATTTTAATAGTAGAGCCACAACAACTATCGGCTTTCTACTCATTGGTGATCCTAGCTGCTGTCTCTGCAGATTCGAGTGTAGTATAGATCTCAGATTTGATGAGTGAAATCTGTATTTGTTGACTATGTCTATTATGAGAGAGCCATTATTAGCACATAACGTACGTCGCATCGTGTTTTGTTTAGTGTATTTAAATAGATTTTTGTCGACGTTTCCGTCACAGCTGCTTATGACAATACAATTTCCAGTTTTAAATACTGTAGTAAATGTTTTACTTGATTTGAGTTGACTAGCATTGTTTCTGTTGGTTGGAGATGTAGTAGTGGCATAGTCAGTTGTAGAGTTTATTATAGGATTCCTATTGGTATGAGTATTTCTGTTGATTAGTAGATAATCGAGTGCAAATGGTTGTACGTGCGTGTTATGATTCGGAAGGTCTTAATGCGTAGTGCCTACATTGGCATAAGGCTAATTTGACTTTTTTATCTTAGAAAATTTAAATGTTAAAGGTTGGCTTGCAACAAAATTCACTTTACAGTTATTTGGTATCAATAGGTTCTTCATGTCTTACTCTGTTGTGTTGTAGGTGCCAAATATGTGGAAATGTGATTACAAGCTCTTAAAAACTCAAAAACGAATAGTTAATCGCAGCCATCACGAAAACGCCGTAGTTTTGTTGCCAATTCAACCTTTAAAGAAGTGATTTTGGCTTCGAGCCTTTTTAGTTTTGTACAAGTAGATGACGGTAGATTATTATTTTGTGTTGATAGCTGATTTTCGACTTTACAGATTATTTTCATCAGCTGACTCAGCACCTCTTCAAGTTTGGAGCAGTTACTACAGAGGTTAGCGTCAATAGGTTTTGTAGTAGTGGGACTACCTGGCAAGCTACAGTTGTTCATCGTAGATTTGAGAGTGGGAATAGAATCATCCTTAATATAGTAGGTAGGAGGGTTGATTTGTGATTTGGCTACCATAAAATCTTCGGCTTAAGCTAAGATAGTAAAGCCTTTGAAGCACTGTACATTAGAGCGGTAGACTTGCTTTACAGTTAAGTTGCAATTGTCATATATGTATACCATGCTTGCATACCTGCCAACTCTCACGCTTTGGGCGTGAGACTCACGCAATCACCCCAAAGAAAATATGAAAATGCGTGAGAAATGCGTGAGATTTTTGCCCCAATTTCCACAATTTTATATATACTATCATTGATACTTCAATTGCCTCAAAACCAAATCTCACGCATTGCCCCACTCTTGGGTTGGCAGGTCTGCATGCTTGTGACCGTTGCCACTGCATAGAACTTTATACTCGTATTTTTTCTTCAGTGTCATCTAGATTATTGGCAATAATTTCAATGCTTGCAGCCCACATTTTTAGAAAAACGTAATTGTACATTCAGAATCTATATCGGAGCTAACAAATTTAATCCTGACGCCACGCTTCACCTAGACCACAATTCAGTTCTAGACATAAAAAAAATATCCTGAACAAGTTCTTAGAGCTTTGCACATGGCCAGGTGAAGACTGTTTTATTATCTTTCGTTTCGGTTTGTATAGAATTGTAATGTTTGGAGAGCAATAGTTGGTGAGCTTGGCCCACGTGTGACTATACTTAGTAACTAAGTCGTAGCGCGATCACAAACGATCGCAATTTGCATTAAACACAAATCTGCGACATGACCTTAATCTAGCTTTATTCATAGCCGCCTAGCTTCACCCCCGTGAAGCTATACGGCTCTGGCTCTATTAGCTCTATTAGCTCTATTGACCTTAATTGACCTTGATTAGTTCTATCAAGAAAACACCTAGTAGACCGAGTTCAATAATGTACACTATGAGTTGATACGAGCAAGACATATGACGATGTTCATTGGCTCTACTAGCCAATCTAGTTTTTTTCATACATTCTCTTATATTATGGTTAAACAAGGGTCACGTGTTTTCACGTTGACCAATTATCAGTTTTGACCCGCTCTCTTTCAATCTGTAGTCTCCTGCGTGAAAGTCTGCCAGACTTGTGATTTTGCTCTCTTTTTAACTAGTAAGTTGCAATTCGTTTTGTTCTCTTAGAACAATATTTGCTTTTAGTTTTATGAATCTATGTAGTTGATCCATAATGCTTATAAACTGTCTGTAAAACTCGTTCGTTTGTATTAAGGATAGTTTTTCATATCCGTGGGTCATATTTTATCCCCATTGGCCATCTTACATCGTACATGCTCGCTTGAAAATGGTGATTTTTAGAAGTAATTATTTTTTAAACAAAAAGCTGAAACTACTACAGCATCAAATACATTCTGTTTTATCGTTCCTGTTTTTCGCTGCTCATGTTTTTAGTTCTTCAAGTGTATGCGCTGTTTCACTTCATTTTAGATGAAAGCTTGCATTTCAATATCCATAAATGCTTTAGATCTCAACTATATCAGTTTGTAGTGTAGCTCGTCTGTGGCAAATTATTTTTACATATGTTGTGCTTTGGTCAAAACCTACTATTTTTGTAGATAAATCTTCGCAATGGCTGAGAATGCATCTAGATCCAGACAGTTCAAGAACAAAGGTCGAGGCACTGATGTAAGCAAGAATTGAGTGTAGTTAAATGTTCTGTCGGTATATGTGTCCAAGTCACTTTTTGATTTGAAATCAAGTCTATTATAAACTGATATAATGATAGTTGGTATTAATGAATGTATTAGGTACATTCCAAGTATTTTGATACGAGAGCAACAGTAAGCAAAACAAAATATTAAAAATTAACAAAAGTACTGCCATCGGCAAGGAGAAAATATTTCAAGATTTCATCACTCATTTGTCATTACATTTCAAAAGCAAAAAATTTGAAAGTTCAAAAGAAGATGGATAACTTCGCCTTGGAGACACATTCTGAGTCCTCTTTTACAAAAAAAAACTTATATGGAGCAGATGTTGCAACAATAGACAGTACTAGGAGAGCAAGCCTAACTAGCATTATGTCCTATTTTATTTTGTCAGCGAGATGAATCGTACCTACTATAATGTGACTCCTGTTCTAGATATAATAACGCTCAAAATCATAACAGTATAATAATAATTCTCAGGTCATTATCAACTCAAGTGATTGCCGCTACTATTATCATTAAATTAGATACAGTCAAACATGGATAACTCAAACTTCACGAGACCTAGCGAAAGTGTTTGAGTTATCAGAGCACTGTCACAAGTGCATGCATTTAACAGAAGATACATGTACATATGGGTCTATCCATAATCACCATTGTTACAATTAGAGCATAAATTTAATTATAAAATATTGGTATTACATTTAAGATGATTTTAAATCAAATATTCTCGTAGAGCTCAACAAGTTCTTTCGAATGATGTATAATATGTAACACTAACGTTAATTTTTACTAAGAAATCTTTTAGTTAGTGCGTCACTCGCGTAACATCAGAAAAATATGCATTTTGAAGAGCTAGTCGCTTATCCTTAAAACTCTCTGATTTGGTGGGAAGCACAATTATATAAACCTATTTGTCTTATTTTAAAGAAGCTTGCTGACATATGCACTAAAATTTATACAGATATTAAATGGTAGTGGTGAACTACATGCTTGTAAACACCGCTGTTACATTCGATTGTCACCATCGTTACACTTCTTATATCCTGTAAACTTATAAGTATTTAAGTTCACTGCAATGAGATCAATAATGGTATTAAAACTAGTGATTACAATATATATATATATAGGCAAGCCTTAACTTGAAATGTTTTTTATTGGTTTCAAAGTATAAAGTATAATAATATAATAGTAATAATACATGACAAACATGATTAAGCCTAAATAACGTAAGATGAAAAAATGAATATTGATCATGTAATTGTGAGAATGTACTAACAAAATATTTTAGATAATTCTGCATGCTCTAAATCTTTTGTAAAACCTTACTGACCTCTTTTAGAGAAAGTAGGACAAGACAGTGACTTGGCTATGTGATGAAATTCTACCCATGATATATTTTTTGTATTAACAGCAAGTGTTGTTTGGTTTCACTTTTTAAAAAAAACTGCACTTCAGCTTCGAGGGCATCTACATTTTTTACCACTCCTACATAATGCCTAGAAGTTTTTTTTCTAGACAGCAATGTTAGCACAAAATCACCTTCTTTCAATGTGCTTGCTAGTTGTTTCATGGGTTCGGGATTGCGCTCACATTCTGGATCACTAATTGCTTGGTCATCAGGATCAAAAGTAAAAAGTTAAAACGTTCGAATGGCATACGTTTACTTTTCTATTTCTTTGTTTTATTTTATCTTTTCTCCTCTCTATTGCCATCTTCCGACGATGATAGTCCAACTGACATGGACTATCTTGCTAGTTTATGGACAGTCTGGCGACCTTTGCTTGGGCTGTTTAAAAGTGCTTGATCAATCTTTGTACAGCTTTATCTTCAGATTGTGGGTTGTCAAATTGGGAAGTGGTTGCTACAAAAAATGAATTTAAACTTTAATAGCAATTTTTCACAAAATAATTGAAACATTAACTTAAAACATTCATAATGTACGCAGATGTAGAAAAGCATTAAGTTTTTTGAAGAAAAAAATGAATGTACATACCTGGTAATTCTACTTTCAAAAGTTTTTTCCCGATCTCTGTATTGCTGAACTCTAATTCTTGCTTTTTCTAGTTTCCTCCAATTGATCTTCTGTAAGTTGAGCTCTTTTTTTGTTCTACTTTTTTGATTTTTACTAACTTGGGCAGTCAAATATTGAGTCTATTGTTTTGAACATGACGTATTTTATTACGATATTTCCGCATCTGATCTGCAGATGTTGTCTTACCCATGTTGAAAACAGAAATGACCAGCAGACTTTCCCCCTAGCAATATTCTGTTTCAAGCACTTGTTTCAAGTTACTCCCATGAGTAGATTTGATTAAATTTTGAACCATTCTCAGTATCGGAGTTGCAAGTCTTAGTAATACATTTGTAAGGTAGCAACCATTTGCTAACTTGTTAGAAGAAGCTTGTTAAGTTCCCACAATGGCTTAAATTTACATTATAATGAGTAACTCATACATGAGAACATCAACAACCCCACAAATTACTGTTAAATGTGAAATTCACTCAAATTATTCTTATAATTATATGAGTTGAGGGGTGTAACAATGGTGACAGTGTAGCAGCGGTGACGCAAATTTCGGAAACATGCGCAACTTTGAACAAAACTGAAATTAGTTAAAGGTACAGCGTATAAAGTTAGCGTTGAAAACAAATTACTACTAATTTTGAACTAATAATACAAGTGTAGTAGAAACTTATCGATGTTTCCTGTCACCATTGTTACTCAAATCATGCCAACTTATAAAAGAGCCCCATACCAATAGATCAGTGCACGCAATGCCAATTTATGCATTAACGGGCAGCAAAGCCATTGTGAAATCCATTACAATTAGGTATTTGTGTTCAGAGTAATATGTATACCCTGTACAAGCATCTCTATCTTGCCATTATGGCTATAAAGTATTTTGTGCAAATACACTAACTTTAGCAAACTATTAAAACATGATAGAGGAGCACTACCCCAACAATTATTTTCCATCTTAGGGTTTAGTATGTATACTTCATATGTGAAGCATTATTTTAATGAAATTACTGTTTTGAAATTTTGCCAAAAAATCCATTTATTTATGGATAGACCCATATACAAACTGTATAAAGCAAAATCATAGATTGCTTGTTACAAGTTATAGGGCCCCTCATGTAAAGTTTCAAAAGTATTTATCAGGAAGTAAAGATGTTTTTCTATTACTTGAGATTTGTTTGTTGTTTTAGGTGATGTACTGCTATGAGGTTTTCAGATTAAAGTTGGCAAAACTTGATCGTCGTCGAAACACTCAGAAAAAAATCCATCTTTTTCTTCTGAGCGTTTTAACAAGAATCAATTTTGCCAATTTTAATCTTAAAACATCTTGGCAGTCACATCACCTAAAACTACAAACAAATCTTAGCTGACAGAAAAATATTTAAATTTTCGGATAATTTTTAAAACTTCACACAAGTAAACATTTACGACCAATCCAAAAACGCATGCTTCACATCTGAGTAGTTGTTTCATTTAAAAAACCTATCGAGTGTAGTCTGTGAAAAGGTGTGTTATCCTTATATATCCACATATAATCACTCTTACAATATGCATTTTGCATGTTGTGTCGATCTTTATTAAATTTTTATCGCTAATACTTTTTAACGTTTTTAGTTTGGCCGTAACTTAGCTGACGTGTTAGCGACACCACTAATCAGCTTTTATACGGTCTCCTAATCGGTTCCATTATACGGTACGGGGGAAATATATGTACACTATATACCTATAGGGAGCACTTTACTCGCTAGGAAGGCAGAGTAGTCATAGCTCCGCGATTAATGTAAATTCCTTCGGATTAAAACAAACCAAAGTTTGTTTTAAGTTTGTTCCTTAAAAACTTGGGCAAAAAACTGTTTGAGTTAACCGTGTTAAGTTCGAGTTATCTAAAGCAATTTATCAATGCGTAGGAACGGACCAAAGAATCCGTTCGAGTTAACAATGTGTTCGAAATATCCGTGGCCGAGTTATCCATGTTTGACTGTATATTAAATTTAGATTATTATAAATAATGTTTAGCCACTGCAATGATGGTTTACCAGCATTACTATTTCCTACTAATTTTTGTGTGTGCTGTGATATAGCAAAGAGCGTATTCGTGAATATGGATCATCGGAATAATCAAAACTACAGTTTGAATTGTTTGGGTGTAATCTGATCCACTGTCTTCAACCTTGTCCAAAAGTAAATTCACATCCTGATCCAAGTCTTTTCGAATGCTCTTTAGCACCGACATACAGAGTACTAGCGCTTGGAGAAGCTCTAGGGTAAAACCAAAATGAAAACTAACTCAAATCACTACAAAGGAGATTTGTTTCACATATTCGAGTAATCAAATTGCCATCAATTTGTACGCTGCTTTTTTGTATGCCTTGACAATTATTCTGCTTTGCTGAATAAAATAATTTGTAAGGTAAGTTATTGTCATCAACGATTTTGCATGATCGCGCAAATTGTATTGCGCCATATGTGAGATTCAAACACTGCTAGACGTCAGCACTGAGCCAGGCAAAGTAAAAAACATCTAAACGTCGTTTTAGCAAGTCTCATGATAGGAAACTCTCCGACTTCTTAAAACTAGGAAAAATGTGCGATTACACTTCCTGACAACAACATGCTTGATGACAATAGAAGTAGTAAAGTGGTAAAATGTTGTTTCGCAGCTGTATTTGCTAATGATTATTGCTTGTTTAAAAGTTCCCTATAGAAGTATGCTTGTTGAAAGTATGATTAGACGCAAATGTTAAATTTTTGTGGTAATGTAATTGATAGATTAAAACTTGGTGATAACACTTGGTTAACACTTCCATCGGCAATCATTTTAACAAGCAGTTTCAATGCAGTATTACACATCGTCACAACATTAACTTTGACATTTTATATAGGGGTTCTTTTAATCACATAATCATCCAATACTTTAGGACCATGATTCATTTACTATTGTGCTCTGGGTAGCATGGTTGAATATTCACTGGTGCATGAGTGAAATATGCATGTTATTTTATTTGGAGAATAAGTCTATCAATATCTAGGTCGTATTCAAGATTGATTTTATGGTAGTTGCTGTGACTGTAAATGTGAATTCCTCATCTCAATTAAATAATCCAAGTAAATAGGTACCAGTGAAGCTTTGACCCAAAATTCTCTTTTATGGCATCTAGTTTTCACATGGTTTTATATGGTTCGTTTGTTTAAATTCTATCTGATATTACTTGTAGCGTTATTATTAGCTGGAAATGAATTAAACGAAATACGCTTTATTCTTGTTAGATATTTTTTCCAACATGCAATGATTTCAACATATAAAGCAAATATTGGAAAAGATCATCTTTGGATTAAGAGATTTGACGGTACCACAAAAACCAATCGCTGATGATGTAATATTCCAACACTAGCAAACCAGAATCAGCTAGCATGTTCAGCATTTACTGTTAAGGAATAACAACTTAGACAAACTATATCCTGGCTAATAGCAATGCAAGGACTCATGAGTCTTATTAAACAATGTCTGAAAGGATCAATGCAGAGAGTGTTTCTCCTCATGAATGAATTTTAATAGGATGGTCGAAGGAAAAGAGCTGATGCGAGCCTGGAGTTGAGAAAGCTCAAGAAGGACGACCAGCTGATGAAAAGGAGGAATGTTGCAGAGGCGGATGTTACAGAGCCTGTGAGTCCACTGCAGGAACGCTCGTCTGTAAGTACCGATTCCTTGGGCACTCTCCCATGTTTTTACTTAATTTTCATGGTGGATATTTAGCATCGTTAAATGTGGGGTCCTAATGCTTGCTTTTATTTTCAACTTAACATTCCTAGCTATACACTTCGATCTTTGAACATACTTTGAACTCACATCTTTAACTCTTTCGCAGCTGCAAGCCGATGTATCGGCTTGCGCAGTAATATAAGTACAGACCGTAAGCCGATGTATCGGCTTATCGATAGGGTTTCACTTTTCTTCTCATTACGAAGCCTACACATTAGCTAGACCAATCAAATTTTTTTGTAAAAAAACAACCTTGTTGCCAATCACGTGCAACCAATAAAAAATTATTTGGCTCAACAATTCCATTTCTAATTATTTTTCAAAACAGCAAAACCAGATCATTATTGTCATGGCAAAAAGAAACACGCCGCGTTCGTTGAACGCAAAGAAAAATTGCAAGAGAGATTTCATAAACAATTTTATACTTATCTTTTAGAGAATGTTTTACTGAATAAGATACATTTTACAGCGAAACAATATCTGTTTTTATTCTCGAGATGTTGTCTAAATACTAGCGGTATATCGGTTTTTCGAAAATCCGTTTGAATTAATTTGGGCAGAAAAATTGTTCAATCAGAATTTAATGCGGTAGCAAAAGAGTTAATAAATAATCAACTGTTTATCATTCAAGATGGGGTCTTCTTCAAACTTTAGATACCTTTTTGTATGCATTATATTTGACTAAGAAGTGTACTGCAATTTTTACAATCAGTCTTACATTAAGTATGTACATTAGGTACGTATATAATCTTTAAAATTGCTGACAATTCCATTTTCAGATACTTTCAAAATAAAATACTTTCTAAAAAAAATTTCTAATACCAAATTAGCAACATCAGCGCTCTTGATAACAAGATTCAAATCATGCAGACTGCAGACCTATGAAAATCTGTGTCGAGTTGAGAATTTGTCATAATCAAAAATACACCTGGAAACTGTTGCGTAGATGTCAAATATATAGTAATTCAACTCCTTTGAGACGAATCCTTAAAACATTGGATTGAAGGTCTGTACCTTCAGAACGAGTCCTGACGAATTTGAATTTAGGTAGACCCTTTTAACATGCTATAAATTATTTAAAAATTTGGATTGTGGCAAGATTAATCAGCTGGGGTAATCACAATGTAGTATTTCTTACCTTGTAAAGCTATGCTTTGTGCTTAGCACACGTGAGCAAGTAGTGATTGTTCAAATCCATCATCTTTTCTGTGGAAACTATTTAAAATGGCCAAATAAAATATAATTTATTGTGCGGAAAAAAGTTTGTAAGTTAGAGTAAATGAACGTGAAAGCAACAATGGTATAGCAATTGGCATCGGAAGCTATATATGCTACATTAATCTAATCAAGTGCTTTTATTTTGTTCTCTGCTAGTGTTATAGACATCATGACTTGTACCTTATGTAGCTTGCTTTATAATTTTATTTTTAACATTTGATAGATTGTTATTTGTCCGATAAATATACAGATTTGTACAGTTTAATAAGCCGTAGCTGTTATCCAAACCATGCTTGTGAAAAGTACAGGCTCATAACTAACCTTCTGTTTTGCATACAAAGCCAGTTTTCACTGTAAACTGTAGCAAACATATGAATGGATCCTATGGATTTCCATAAAACATCGTTAAACATATAGATAATGTCTAAAAGTGCTTGTAAAGTTGAGCAAATTGCAACAAACTTGAACAGCTCTAACTAATTACAACTACAATTATAAGATCCCCAAATGTTAGCTACAAGCTACAAGAATATATCAGCTTGTAGACAATTTTCTCAGCTTTCCACTTTACATAGTCAACTATTATAAAGATGAATGCTACTGTAGCAGCTCTTTTGCTTTTCTTGCATTCAGTCGTGATAGGGTTAAACTGGGAAAATTCCATCACACCTGATCAGCGTTTGAACAAATAGTTGTGCATATTAAAATGAGGTTATGAAATACTTTATAATTTTGTGATACACACAGCTTCAGGGTTGTCTGCTGCATCACCTTTCATTCTGTACTGCACCAATGTACATTTACTCATTTACTAAAATTTCTTATGGTAATATTAGATAATGAATACATGCTCTTTTGGTATATCGCTTTATTTTTTACTCTAGAATGTGGATGCTTCGACAATGGCTATGACAATGCCTGAAATCATTGCCGCCATCAACTGCAGCGATCCTGAGCAGCATATGAAAGCTGTGCAAGTAACACGCAAGATTCTCTCTAGGGAACGTAATCCACCGATTGACGACTTTATTAGTGCAGGCTTGGTTCCAAGGCTAGTAAGCTTCCTGAGTTGCGTAGACAATGTGCCTTTGCAGTTTGAAGCAGCCTGGGCCCTAACCAACATCGCATCAGGTTAGTTTCTGGCAGCATATCTCATGATCTAGTAGTATTGCTGTTAGTACTGTAGTCTCAACTGTAATTACTATCTGTTTTTAGTTTATGTCGTCATTTGTGAAGGTTATTGAATATGAGTTACTTTTATATTTCTGCTAAGGATTTTATACTGTTTAAGTTCTAAAGAATCACCATCAGGTTTATCATCAGAGAGTGCTTTCAAACTACCAACACCTGCGGCAAATATTCCTGACACATCACTAACCCGCTGGCACCTTCATTTCTAAAATATCTCAAGGTGAAACACAATAAGCGATATCGCGTAGCGCTAATCTGCTCTAGAGCGAGCTCATGCAGAGCGATAACGCTAGCCCTTCTCATCACAACATGCACTGCGTTTCCATGACGCGCATAATTTGCAACTGTGAGCCAATCCGCATGTTATCCACCTCATGGAAATGGCATAAATCTGCAAGCTAAGTGAGTTTTGCGAACCGCAATACTTTATTGAATTCATCGTGCTTGCGAATCATGGAAACGGCATTTGCGATTAATGCGCATTAGAATATCGATGGCTATTACATTAAAAACATTTTCACGCTTCAGTCGTTTTTATTTCGATTTCAGCAGCCTCAATGCGCCAACGTTCTGGATTGCTGCTAAGCTTAGCGTGACAAGACTGGACGTGACAAGACGTAGCTATTTATAGTCATTAATTAGGCTAACACTTGACTTATGTGGTCAAGCGCTGGCGTTAAATCCGCATTGGCAGGTGATCATTGAAACGCTCGATTGCAAAGTAACTCAACTTGCGAATCATTCGAATTATGTGAATCATGCGAATTATGTGATTCATGGAAACAGTGATTATCGCTAGCGAGGGGAATTTCCCAGAATACAATTTTATGGCGGGTAGTTATTTTTTATCGAAGTTCACCAATGTACAGCAGCGACATTTTGCTATTATGTTACAATTGAAACATCATCAGAACGAACACTGAATTGTTCATAAATTTAATGAAAGCACTTCCAGCCCTGTACGACAAAACACACAGAAATTACAAAAAAAAATTTTAGTCGGAAGCCAACATTTGGAGTCAAGTCTTCTTGTAGTGTACAATCCGTGAAAGTGAGATAGGCCTAATAACAAAAGCAGAATTATTATAAACGATGTAAAAAACTTACGTCGTTGCCTATCGACTTACCTAAATTTATTAACAACTCAGAAGCAACTAATGGTACGGAATTTTATCAGCAGTTTGTCAGTGTACCCACTATATTGTTTGCTGGTAAATCGCCCAAGCGTGTTTAAGCACACGCCAGCGATATCTCCGGCTTCTCCACCCTCATGATGCACGCAATAAAATCGCCTAGCGTGTCTAGACCTTTAGACATCGCATTGTTCACGTAAGACATTTAACTGTAATTCTATCTACTTCGCGGCTTCAATTTATGATGCTTTGCTGTATCATGGCTTTCGTGATCACTCAAGTTTCATCATATGCCTTTAACAAAGATAACTTAAGTTTAAAAGTCAGTCAATTTATTTTTTTGCAAAATGATCAAGTTAAAAAAAGTCAGTCAATTGTGCAGCTATACAGTATATTTATGGTCACTACATGACACCAGGGTACATTACACCAGATTTGGGCTTCATTTAGATACGTATAGCGATACACTGTCAGTGTTGTTGCGAAAGTGTGAATGAGGAGTGCATAGTCTATTAATAACCAAGTTATCTAGCAATGAGCCGGGTTGATGTTAGCTTTCAAACTAGAATTTCATACTAGAGTAGTTTGAAAGCGCTCATTAACTATTAAGTGAATTTGACCATACTTCCTTCATCAACAGAGATTCCTCAAAATGTGCATTTCATCTGTTTGTCTGAAGCCGATCAGTTCATTAATATTTAGCATTGGCTTTGCCTCTTAGATTTTTACTCCAGTGATGTTTTTCCACTCAGTTCTTGTCAAGCTCTTATGGATTTCAGTCTTCTACTCGCGTGGGTAATAGAATAGACTAATTACCTAATGAATTTGAGTAACTTACCTGGAAAGCAAAATCTCTGCTAAAATCATTACTTAAACAATACTTATGTTTTGGGCCAGTTTAACAATCGTTACACATAACGATCAACAGCGCTAGTTGTTAACCCCAAGCAAGCGCTTTATAAATGAGTAGCTTAACCAATGTAATGACTATTTGCCCATTGTATTCTGTGTAGTGTAATGGGAAAGTTTGTCCCCTCTAAATGTGGAGGTCACTAGATCAAATCTAGTGTCGTACGGATTTTTCATTGCTAGATTTTAATTGCTATAACTGGACACAGGGTTTAACAAAAAAAAACAAGTTGAGATAGAAGTTTATTGTTCTGTTTCCATTTCGAGGAAATTCACATATTCCACTTGGGTTTGTAATGTAACCTTAGCTAAGTTGTGGGATTGCTGTATTGCTTGTGTTAAAGGTATAAAAGTTATATTGCAGCATCATAACATAATTACTTAGAGATGCTGTTCATCGACGAATATACTTGGATGAAAGTTAACTAGTTAGTTTTGAGCTCTATGCAGACTAGAAAACTCCATAAAGTTATCTATCAGCTTCTCCTAGCTCAAAGGTTTTGGTTGATGTCAGCCTACTACAGTTTGCTGTCATATACTTAATCTAGTTCACTATCTCCAGGGACAGCTGAGCAGACTGCTGCCGTCGTTAAAGCTGGTGCTATACCTCAATTTGTGGCCTTGTTGAGTTCTGCTGCTGAAAATGTCTCCGAACAAGCTGTCTGGGCCTTGGGTAATATAGCGGGTGATGGCCCACACTTCAGGGACTATGTGATAGATGCAGGGGCAGTCAAGTCTCTAATAGCTCTTGTTACCCCCAATACTAAGGTGAGCAGCGGATTAATTCAGTGTAAGCTTTTAACTTGGTGTACTAGCAAGTAGCTTTCATTTCGTTGTGATGATGTGGCAGTGTTTCATCAGGTCTGCACAACTCTAATTGCTACTGCGTACTTTTAGGGGAATCCTTTGTGATAACCTACTGTTCCTCCCCAACTATGTAGAAAAATAGTTTATTATGTGAGTTCAGTTAGCTGATCAGATTGTTAAATTCGAATGACTAGTACTTAACTATTTCGTTACCGCATTAAATTCTGACTGAACGATTATTCTGCCCAAATAAATTCAAACGGATTTTCGAAAAACCAATGTACCGCTAGTAGTTAAGCAGTATCTTGAGAATAAAAACATATAAATTTAAATATAAAATGCATCTTGTTCAGAAAAAAATTCTCTACAAAATAAGTATATAATTGTTTAGTAAATCTCACTAATGATTTTTCTAACGCTTTGCATTGAACTAACGCAGTGTGTTTTTTATTGCCATGACGATAGCGATCTGCTTTTGCTGTTTGAAAAATAATTATAAATGGAATTGTTCAGCCAAAAATCTTTCTATTGGTTGCACGTGATTGGCAACAAGGTTGTTTCGTTGAAGACGAAATTTGATTAGTCTAGCTAATGTGTAGGCTTTATAATAAAAGAAATGTGAAACCTTATTGATAAGCCGATACACCGACTTACAGTCTGTACTTATGTTACCGCGAATTGTTTGAATTGTTGAACCAAAAAAATTTTTATTGGTTGCAAAAATGTTGTTTCATTGGAGACAAATTTTGATTAGTCTAGCTAATGTGTAGGCTTCGTAATAAAAAGAAAAGTAAAACTCTATGATAAGCCGATACATCGGCTTACGGTCTATACTTATATTACCGCGAAAGTCGATACATCGGCTCGCGGTAGCGAAAGAGTCAATCTACTGTAAAAGAGTATTGTTTTGCTTACAGGACAAATTTAATATTTGCTTTTTTTTGGTAATGTCTCTATGTTTTTATGTGAGATACTTAGGACCGCTATTCATCACCAATGAGTTCGAAACCATAGATACACATGCTATGATCAAGCACCAATTGTACAATGTCCTCATAAATTGATAACGATAAGTGATAGCACACTACATGGGTGTTCTGCTAGCAATACAGGATTGAGTCATGCAACATCTGCAATTGGTCGTTTCATTGATAGACAGGCTTCGTCTCTGTTCATTATTACAGATATCCTCCATGAGAAATATTGCTTGGACTCTCTCAAACCTGTGTCGCAACAAGAATCCTCCTCCCCCATTTGAGTCGTGTTGCCGCTGTCTCCCGATATTCGCTCGAATGCTGCATCATGACGATGCAGAAGTACTCAGTGACACATGCTGGGCTCTCAGCTATATCACTGATGGAGCTAATGAGAAAATTCAGGTATTGTTGCCAACCTTTTGTATCACTTAAAAATTGTATTTATTATAATTAAAAGTATAACAATGTTATTTTAATAGATGTTCTGTACCATTGACAGAATAAATTGCATCAACTATCAACTCATTTTAGGTTGTCCTCGACTCTGGAGTTCTTCCTAGTTTAGTCCGACTACTCTATCACGAACAGTCTCTTGTTGTAACTCCTGCTCTACGCGCTATTGGTAATATAGTTACTGGTAAGTAGCAGTAGTATGCAGCTGTGTAGTGGTGAAATCCAATTCATTGTGTTTCTGGTTTCCGCCAGGTCACAACCATATGACAAGTGAATTCACCGTTTCATACTTCCAAGCTAACTTCTTATGCTGCAAATAACTGACTAGAACAGGTTAGAACTACTTCAGTCAGTTTTTAAAAGGGCATCCATCTTATGCTGAACTTTAGTAGGTCCAAACATCACCGGTATGCTATGTGTATTATTCATTCTTCAAACGCTTCTTATTTAGCTACTTAAAGTTGTACCAGATTCTGTTGTTGCCTAACAAGTTTTCTGCAACATCGTAATAGCCAAATAATTTGCGGATAAAAACTTGACAATGTTGTTACAGTAAAACATATATTTAATGAGATTTAATCGTACCTGGAACAAATTAATGGCGTTAATATTTATTGACACCAATTAGGAATATTCATTCAAAAAAGAAATGTGAAATACTTACTGAGCAGTAAATGGAGGAAAGATGGAGTTACTTTTGTTTGTAAGATGATGGGATTATTTTCACTTTACCAGCTCATCTGTAATATTGTGTGAAAGGGCATCTAGCTACCTCGAAGTTGTTTTTTCTCTGAATTTTAATAGCTCTACTTGATAAATTTTGCTGAGGTATTTCTCTTCATACAGTTCTTCATTCTCTTCATCTATTCTTTTCATACAGTTGTAAGACTGTACTTGAATGAAAAGGAATAGATTCGTAGTCGAAGAAATATTACAAATACTGCGGTCCCCGCCATTCGACATTAATTCGTTCCGGTGTTGGCATCGTAAAGCGAAAATGTCGTATAGAGGGTTATAGAAACCCATAATAATTTTCTAATGTAAACACGCCCTAGTAGAACAAGCGTCAAAATTTTATATGTGTACTTTATATATTAATCAATAGTAACAAAATAGTATATATATATTAACCTTAATAACTACAGTTACTTACAGTAACTTTGGTGTATTTAATGGTTACAATCTGCTTATGATTGTGGTTATGATTTTTACTTCTTCATTTAATATCGTTATTAATCTTAGGACCCGTGGCTAACGAATTAAACCTTTATATAGGTATTTATATGCGTATAATAATTTAAATTTTATGGTAAATATTATAGTGAAATGCTATATTATATTAATGATAGCTAAAATGCACAGTAAGTTTTCGCTTACTGTTCACTAATTTTCGTTTCACTCGCGCAATATTAAGCATTTACGAAACATGAAGAATGCTGAACTGAAAGAGAGCGAGCATCGTATCTCTTTTTTGGCATCGTGGGAGGGATTTCAAATAGCATATCAGTATCTTCGTGATTCTGACCACCCTCCAAATTTGAACTTCGAGAGACATTTTGTTGAAAAAAATGGTGTTATGAGTGAATGAAAAAAAAACATTGTGTTCCATTGCAAGGTGAAAAAATTTTTAAAACGGATGTCATAATCCGGGTATGCACTGTAGTTTTTGTAAATTGACAAAGTAATCTATTTAATACTTCTATTATCTATGACTCTTTTGTTATACATGTAAGTTTGTCAAATGTTACACAAGCTGCACAGATTTTATGGCATTTGCTGAGGTGAAAAGGTTGTAAATTTTGCATCCAGAGATGGTTGTTGTTAACATCTCATTATTTGTTGAAGTAATATAGAGATTAGTTATATTATTACCTTTAACAGTTCTTGTGTTGATCTTAATTCTTGTTTGCATTTTTCTTTTATATCACTTTATTTTGATTTAAAATGATTCATAATAATGATTCAGCACTTCTCGAACTCATGATTTAGTAAAAGACTCTGAAAATCAAAATCTTTTTCTGTATTGTACTTAGGAAGTTTTACTGGCTGATACAATTCACTTGAAAAGAATATTGGTCTTATGAGTGTAGTGGGAAGTAGGATATTTTAGGTTATTGTTAAAGCTCTTCAAATAGCAAAAGTATGAAATGTAATTTGTGATAATTCCTTATGCAAACCGCTTGTAGGTACAGACCAGCAGACGCAAGCCGTTGTAGATGAACCCCATGCTCTGGCTGCATTTCCTGCCCTTCTCTCGCATTCTAAGAGCAACATTAGGAAAGAGGCAGCCTGGGCTATCAGCAACATCACTGCTGGAAGTCAGGTACTCCTTTTGTCCTAGCAAGTAGATCTTGCCTTTAGAGATCAGCACTGCCTTTGCTGCATCTACTGTTGCAAGGACTATCAATATATCAAGCTCGCTCTTACAACTGTTTGGTAGTCATGTTTAACTTCATGCGCTGCAAAGTCATTGAGTTGGTGAACATTTTGTACCAACCTGTAAGTCCATACTGGAATTAAATGTGTCCCATTTTTTGACTATTTTGGAGCTGAGCTTTCGTTGTTTACCTGGTGATTGATGCCTTTAAAACTCTGAAATAAAACTTACATTTAGCCAATAATACGTTGAACATCATGTTTTGCGTTTTCTCTTAGCAACATGGAATTTATTCCATAACGTGCTATGCGAGCAAATGGTTCACTACCAACAAAATATTTTGAAAATTTTATGCCAATAGTATTTCTATCTATAGTCTGAAGGGTGTTTTGGGACACTTTCGAGTGAAATAATCAGTCGACACTTAGAGTTTTTTATGTAGTTACCAAATTTCAGGTCATTTGAAAGATCAATTTTATTGTAACACACAATTTTTATTGTAACACTCAATTCTTTACATACATAAATTTAAATGACCTGTCAAGACGGTCAATAATGCTTGTATATTTCAACCGGTTGAAAGGGAACTGATGCTTCGAATGAGCTAAAATTATTAGGTGTATGTACACACAGTAAAAACTTGTCTTAATGTAATGTTATCAGGTTGTTTCCCCTAAAAATGGCCTAACAGAGCCTTTAGGTATTTGAGTGATATTTTACTAGTTTCTATGCTGGCTTCAACAACTGTTTACACACATGTGTACTCATACTTCTAAAATACTAACATGAGTAGGTTTCTGCTTTAGGTCTAGCATACTTTTCTAGCTGCAGGTCATATTATATTCATCAAACTGTTAGATGTGGGTTTTTTCTGCATTGAGAGCATTCTTGGTGGATGTCCAAATTTTGCTTAAACAGGAGTTCATTATCAGCCAGGACAGAGTTTAAACATAATGATAGTGCAAAACGATGACATAAAACCACTGGCCTGTTTTAGGTTTTAATAATTTATGCTCAACTTTACCGGAAAACCTTTATTTGAACGCTTAGTCTTTTAAACTTTCCCTTATAGTGGCGCGTTGTTAGAGGTGAGGTTGAAATAAAGTGTGGCATTGTATTTTTTAAACGCCTCGTCAAAATACCAAGAAGATATATTTTTCCCTTTCACGTGCGAATTGAATGACGCTTATGTTTTGTACTCTTCTTCAGACGGTACGACAGTAACCTGGTGAAATTAAAAAATCTGCTCCAACTTGTCGTAGACCTCTAAATAAATACACCCGAGGAAGCTGATTCATGTTTTTACCAGTTATCTATTGCTTACAATTAACCTACAATGGTCTTATAGCCTGTGTTGCAATTTGTTTGAGCTTATAAGTTTTTATTTCATTTTAAATAAGGTTGCATAAGAGCTCGTTTCACTCATCGATATGCTTTTTACAGTTTGCAGCCAAAACTGGCTTTTTATGCGCTATGGAACAGGAGTTACGAGCATTGATCCATCATAAGCTGAGTTTAGATTACCGCAATCATGCTGTCTAATAATATGCTATAAATCTACAAATTTTATAGGTTTTATAATAATAATTTATCAAATGGTACAAATATATATGCAAGAACAAGTGACAAACAAGCCATAATTATCATACTAGCAGCGACAAAAATTAACATTTTAAAACAAGTACTAACATTTTTAATACAAAAATATTAGCATCATTTTCTCAGCCAGTTGCGATATGATTGCTATTTCTGTTTAAAACATTTCATGTTCTATTGACTGGCAAACTTCTGCTCAGCTGAGCTAGTCGATATTAGTGCCCAAACGATTTTTAGCAGAGCAAAATTTTTACGCGATTCCATTTTGAATAGAAACTTCTAGCGCAAATAAAGCGAAAACGAGTGTAATCAAAATAGCCTCCAAATGTTAGCCTCAAAATAGTAAGACTATTATACTTAGTAGCAATCGTACTTCCATCGTAAAAGCGAAAACATTTTGACCCGTTTATACACTGAAGTATCAAGACAGCATTAAAAATGGAACTACTATCAGCCTGCTACAGTTACTAATTATATCTATGGTGTTGCTTTCAAAGTCTTTACTGATAAGGTTTAAAGACTTGGAGTTGGACAACAGCTTTTGATATGAACAGGAACAACAAACGAATTGATTATTATTATTGATGTAATCAAGTCATTCGTACGGTTTTGTGGACACTTTTCTATTGATCCCTTATTGTTATGGGTTAGTAAAAATTGAATGTCAAATAGTGCCGGTCAAATAGAAGTGGCGTTCAAATAGAAATTGCGTCAATTAAAGAGGGACGCCCTATTTTTTAATTTTTCACCTATCGTGGCGCTCAAATCGAGTTGGCGTTCAAATAAATGTTTTGCGGTACATAGCTTTATGTTATTAGTTTCTGAGCAAATCTCTGTTTCTGTATTCATGTTTGAGACAGCGAGTAGATTAAGAGAGTATTTATTAAAATATTGTAAAAAAAATAGTCACTAAGCAAGGGTGTGTGTGTGTGTGTGTGTGTGTGTGTTTGATGGTTTAGTCCCCATTGCTCTAAACAGTTACCAAAGCCATGATAACTGTGATTGTAAAAAACTGATTTACAATGTTCATTCTCTCATAGCTTCTAGTTCGGGTGTAGATAAACTGTCAGTCACATATTAGCTTTCGAAGGAAAAAAGATAAATCTTTTCTGATTACTTAATTTATTCAGCTGCAAATGCAATAGTTTTTGATGTTGTACACTATGTCATACACTATGTCATACACCATACTTAGACACTCAGCTTGAACAGCTATTTCACTTTTAATATTTCTCAGCGTAACAATAAATAGGTTAATTGTAAAATAGGATAGTTCATTGCTTGTTTACCCATATAGTGATGTTTTTTCTTCAGCTTATTTGAACTTCGCCGTCATAAGTTTTCAAATGCCTAAAATTTAAACTTTTTTGGTTTCAAGTTTGATCATGCACTAGTAGCACAAATGAACTTCAGAAACTCGTAGAAATCGCCCTGAAAGTTCTTTCTATTCCTGTAAAGCATCACATTTAAAAGCCAAAACATCAATCAAATTAATCAAAATAAGGCAATCCACAAACATTCATCTTCATATATGCATGTGTTTATATGGATATTGTCTGCGCCTTGCATATTTATGTCATAGGTCTAAAAATGTTAGATTACAGAGAAAACATAGACATGCCTTTTTATCTTTTTGTTTGAAATTTAAATTATTAATTTATGACTTCACAGTCACAGATACAGGCGGTCATTGATCATGACATCATCCCATCCATTCTGGAGGTGATGAAAACAGGCGACTTTAAAAGTCAGAAGGAGGCTGTCTGGGTTATCACTAACTTGACATCTGGCGGTATGTACGTAACCTTGTTTATTGCTGTTTACTGTCAATTTGGGTTACCCATTGAATCACAAGGAATGTGATAGTGCCATTGTGAGTGTTCAATTATAAGTTGCCTCAATTATAATCTTCGAAAACACTTTATATGAGTTATCAAGTACGTAGATAGGAGAGCATAACAAAACAAAAACATAACAACACAACACAACAAACATGTGTAACAAAACTCATTGGACAGACAACTTCATTTTATCTGAAGTGATGTTCTTGAACAATTTGCTATCATTCAAGTCTATAACAAACGTGAATATTGTTGTTATAGCTACTATGTTGACTATCTACTCAAATAATTACACTCACTACGATATACATGTAGATGTGGGCACTATTAGGGTGTACAATGTAGTCATAAGGAACTATTTAGGACTCCGAACTCTACTGCACGGTGTCTATCAGTAACAGCCATTTTATCCCACTGTTGCATTAGCTCGAGAGGGTAATATTACATAAATTTTGGCTGTTTTTACCACCTTGTTTAAAGGTTTACTTGCAACAAAATTCACATTACCATTATTTGGTATAAAGATTCATACGCTGGTGTGTTGTAGCTTACGCTGGTGTGTTGTAGGTACAAAATATGTGGAAATGTGATTACAAGCTCTTAAAAGTTCAAAAGCGAACAGTTAATCGCAGCAATCACGAAAACGCCGTAGATTAGAATCCCTTTCCAAAACGGCTCATATGGGGCGTAGCTGAACAAGATGGCTTCTGTTTACACTTTCATGCAACCTCATTCATCAAAATATTTTCACAAGTATACTTCTCGCATTCAATATAACCATGTTTATTGTCCTTACGCGTCTATTTCACCATCATTGTAATGCTGTCATTTTGAGCACCGATATTTCAAAACCAACCGTAAAAATTTGTTTAATTTTTTAACCTTAGCTCGAAGGAGTGCATATCATCTTCTGACAAACATGACTAGTCTGTTGGTCACCTGTGATAGTCGAAAAATGCTGCAGAAATTGTTCGCGTTATTTGGCAGGAAGTATGGGTCACATGATCAGATTACGACTAGATGATTAGCCCAAGCTGAAAGGAAACTGTAAACTAGCAAACATCTATATTTGATACGGGCTTTTCAGTAAAACCCGAAGTGTTTGTCATAATTATAGAGTGCTACGAGCAGGTTTATTTTGAGCCTTTTATTGGCCTTTTAATTCACGTGATAACATCACATGTCAAAACAATAACCAAATTTCTTGAGTACATCAGAGAAATAAATTGATTCCAGCCTACGACGTGTTCGTGATGGCAGCAATTAACTGTTCGTTTTTAAGCTTTTAAGAGCTTGTAATTACATTTCCACATATTTTGCGCCTACATCACAGCAGGGTGAGACATGGTGAACTTTTTGATACCAAATAACTGTAATGTAAGTTTTGTTGCAAGTCAATATTTAAACTAGCAAATGTAAAATCTTCTGTTTTGACTTCCTTAAAAAATAACATGTGCAGACAAAATTTGTATTTGAATGCATTATTGCTTGAAGGACAGAACAAGGGAGGCAAATTTTTGTTTCTTTCAAGTAAGTCAAGCATGAAATTTTATTGTTGTATCCCTGTAGGCCTAAAATTTTGTGCACTTTTGTCTGACCTTCATTGACAAATGTTGCCTGATTGTGAGGTCTTAGGTGCTACTCCTAATTCACTCTTTGTTTTCTCAATTGAGACATTTGATTTAGGCTCACTTCAGCAAACAGCATATACCGTTGATAAGGGTGCTCTTCCCCCTTTGCTTGAGCTGATGGTGGCAAAGGATCCAAAGACGGTCCTGGTTGTGCTAGACTCTATCAACAACATCCTTATAGCCGCTGGCAAACACGGTCAGGAGACAAAAGTGAGGATTTGCTTAATGATAGAAGAGCTCGGTGGCTTGGACAAACTCGAGGCCCTACAGGAGCATGATAACGTTGAGGTAGGCCTTCTGTGAGATTTAAATGATTGCTTGTGAAAATTGCAGTGAATTAAATATATTTGCAAATAAAAGCCTACCTATGCATCAATTGTTTTAAAATGATGATTATTCTTCGAATCAACCAATTTATGCCGAGTCCAAAAACTGTCAATTAGGGTCGCTCCTATTTTATAGCATTTAGTGTTAGCTGACACCAGTTAACTCGACTGAATATGAATCCTGAATGGCTCTCCAGCTTAGGTTTTTGCAACAGTTCTGCAGTTATGGGTCTAATCTTAGCTTAGGTTTCTGCAACAGTTCTGCAGTTATGGGTCTATTCTTAGCTTAGGTTTCTGCAACAGTTCTGCAGTTATGGGTCTGTTCTTAGCTTAGGTTTCTGCCTTTTTAGACTGGCTTCTTACTCAGTGTCATGTTTCTCTATAAGTAAATATTTTAGAAATTTCTGTTACGCTCTCTGTAGATATACCAGTATGCGTTGAGATTGATTGAGACCCACTTTTGTGAGGAAGCTGATTCAGACGAGGCTCTCGTTCCATCGCAGCAAACTGATCAATTCCAATTCTCTCAGCCATCTACTTCAAGTGCTACTGGTCAAGGGCCTTCGAAATTTTCCTTTTAGTTATGTCCTTAGTATATTGTCATACTGTACGTGTTTGCCTCTGTCAATTATCGCTCACTTGTGTATGTTTGCGTAAGCATGTATGTGAAATTGTGCATGAGTTTTTGCCTGAAAAAGGCTTTATCTAGTATTTCTAATGTATGGCCTGCTCTTGCTAACCTTTTCATAATGTGCTATTATTTGTACTCATAAAGTTTGCAAATAAACAATATCTATTTTAAATCGCTTTGTCACGATGGACATTGTATGTACACTATGAATTAATATTTTAGACAGTGTTTTCAACGTCTGTCCGGTTTAAAATTTCACTCGCATCTCGCTCTGCACATGCCGGTTGATCTCTGCTTATTCTTGAATATTTTTCTTCTGCTTATCAAAATGGTTAACTGGCGCAGCAATTGATGCTTTCCCTGATCTGTTATATGCACTCAAAAGTAATCTCGACGATAGGTGAGTAATAAAAGCATAAACATGAAGGCAGCATAAAGTTTAATAATCAGGTTTGTAAGAAATAAAAGCACTGTTAAACTGGTTTGGTCCAACTGAACTGGAGATTTCTCACTACATTCTTCTTGAGGCCTTTTCGGAGGCTTTATTGAAGCTGTGATATTGGTGCTACCATAACCATGCAATGATTTAAGACTGTTGTCAGCATAATTTTGGTTAATTTGGTCAAAAGGTCATACGCCAAGTGGTACTGAACTTGCTCTGAAAAAACAGCAACTAATATTTGACCATAAATTTAACAGTTATTTTCTCAACTGGTGTTTTTGTGTGCTGAATGAAATCAGCTAAGATAGCTGGAAAAGGTAGCAAAATTTACCTTTCGAATGAGCCGTAGTGTTGCTAAGAGTAGTGACCCTGATAGCAAACAATGATTCCCTAAAATGCAAGCATTTTTAGTTGAAGTTGTCTACTCATTGTACATACTGCTGAGTTTGTAATAGCCAAAAGATCTTGGGTTTGATTGCTACCTATTATAGAATGTATAAAAAAGCACACTTTCTGTAGCCTGCTTGAATTGACGTTCAGTAGACCCTTCCACAACCGTAAATAATCGCTCCAAGAATGTTTAGTTGTAGGGATTTTATGTTATACGAACAGTAAAATACATGTAAATTGCTTGATGCGTTCCAGGATCTTTCCAAGCACACCACTTTGGCCCTACAAAAGAAAAAGCTAAACTTAGCATTTTAATTTATTGGCTGTACCGTAACTGCAATATTATTGGTTTTTATTGCCAACATTTCTCCTTTTTTTCTATCTCGTTTTATGGTCCATCATTGCATGCAGTAATTTTACAATAAGTCAAGAGGAGCGCACACCTTTGACTTCCATTTATGATGATTTGTTCATTTTTTTAGACAGCAAGGTCTATTCTACAAAAGAAAGTAAACAAATATTTTATACATCCTCAGTAAAGTAAAACAACAACATATTTTTGCTATAATAAAATCAATGTCTATTTGTCTGTCGTCGATGTCTTCATTGGGTCAAGGTTAAAATAATAGAGGGATTTCGACAATAATTCATGTCGTGACATTCAGATTGGTAGACCGAAGCTGTAACACCAGCACTAATCAATCGCCTCAGTATTTCTAAACATTTGCGCAGCTATATATTCTCTGAGCATTGTCGACACGCCTGATGACCTATCACGTCAAGGTAGACTCATGGAACCTGTACATATATCTGGTAATATATATGTATTGTATATATAATATCTGGTATATACATCTCAAATATAAATTGTTTCCTCGTCCTGGTTTACCGAAGTGGTTGGTAATTTCAATTCAACCTCGGGTCTACCAGAAACCTGGGAGTTACTGACCACAATGCTCTTAGCTGCTTACAAAAGCACACTTTTTTTCAACCCACATGTGTTGACCATTCCCGGTATTTGGCTAAGCCACGTTTGATGTGCAAGTGTTATTGCACCCTATGCTCAAATGACTAGTGGAATACTTGTTGTCCTATAGTTCAGCACTTTAATCTCCAAGGGGGAGTTATGTCTCCTTTTTTCCTGACTATGTTGTGGTCATTGGACACTGCCATACCTATTATAGTGCCCTCTTGTTCTCCTTGTCTACCACTGCAATATCTGGCTAAGTATGTCAAAACATGCTTGTCAGTCTGGATGTAGAAGTCTAAAAGGAGCTTTGCATGGTCACCTTCTCTGGAGCTTCCCATTGGTGTTATGATTTATTGAGGCGGCACCCATCACATGAACTTCTGTACATCACATCTGCGACATTCTGTCACTCAATGCAGGCATGTCCGGCGGAGCTTACTAGCTATATAAGCTCAAACATTTGTGTAGAAGAGCAGAGCTGTTTTGGGCCTGTTCATTGCCTGTTACTTGATCATTCTTGTACAACTTATGAACTAAGCAGAAATATATGTATAAACTCATGCGCCGAGGCTTGCACTAGTGGAGGAAAAGTGAAGGTCGCACAAAACCTTTACAATACAAAAAGATGATTTCCATATTATCCTCTTTGGATAGACTTAGTTACCTATAGATGTAACTGGTGTAGAGAGTGTGGTCTATTACAGTTATCTTGTAAGAAGATAAAGACAGTTAACCTGTTCTCTTATCTATTTTTTATTTGACCAAATAACTCTACTACGTACCAGATTTGTAGTGCCAGAGACAATCTGATAACAACAAAACAACTACGCAATATGCTAGTGATAAACTTAACTATTGGACATGACCAACAACTGTTTAGGATTAACGGACAATGTATTAGCAATCCTCTTGCAGTAGTTTAGATCACCAAGTAAACAAAGCCCACTAGAAAACATAAAATATTAGAGTTTTACATGTACATCCGGTGATATTATAACATAACTTATCTAATGTTCCTGCTTAGTAATTACATGAGCACAAATAATCTTACCCTAGAATAAGGCATGTTTTTCAGTTATATAGTATACTTAGTAAATGTGTAAATCCAGAAAATTACAACGCAATCTAAACCAATAAAACTAAAGCATACGTGTGAAATAATAACATTGAATAAAGTAAGAAATTGTTCTAATCAAAAACCAAACTTGATCCGGCTTTCTAAGGCTATTCTAATCTATTCTAAGGCTATCTATTAAATGTTTCAAAAATACTACATTGTACTTAGAACTAAGAAAAGAGTCACCTAAGAGGGAGGAAGCCAATCAATGCTAGACCACCTTTGTACTGAGTTATCCTGAATCCATATGAAGCTTCTTTCTTGCGACACCCAATTTACTTGTCAAGCAAATAGCTGGCTGCGGCTGAAAAAGCACTGAAATTAGCGCATTTTACCTGTAATATAATTGCTCTGGTAACTGGGTAGGGTATATGTACGGCACAAACGGATAGATGTTTTCGTCAGTCAATTTGTTTAATTCACTAAATTGTGCCAATAATTAAGAGATGTCCTTCAAACACTAGTAAGACTGTATTGTGCCGCAGTTGAAGTAGGTAAGATATAATAAAAACTAGCTGTTGCTTGTGGATCAATTGGTCAGTAAAGAATGCATCCGTAAAATCAGATGTTTCTTATGACGTGTGTAGATAAAAAGTTGAAAAACTTGCACTCTAAAATAATTTTTCAAGGTTGCCTTGCAAAC
The DNA here is from genome assembly GCF_963576615.1 of Watersipora subatra. Taxonomy (NCBI): domain Eukaryota; kingdom Metazoa; phylum Bryozoa; class Gymnolaemata; order Cheilostomatida; family Watersiporidae; genus Watersipora; species Watersipora subatra. The sequence continues at coordinate 47,811,311 of NC_088716.1, read as the reverse complement.
CAACTAGTGACCAGTGTTAAAAGCTGAAGTCATTATAATGATGGATAATAGCAATGCTTGTAACGAAATTGGAAAGCTAAGGTCATTAGAATAAAAAATGGACAATAGCACTGCTTGTAGCAAATCTGGAACAATAATACAATATAGCTAGAAAGTCAGTAGTGAATCCTGCTGCTCTCCACAGCCTACAGTGGGTAATTGTAAAAATGTTAGCTAAAATTCTCTATGTAGCCCCTTCCTGTAAATGACAATATAAACACTAGAGACTAGTCATTTTAAACAATTTTCCAAAATCACTGTAATTAGAGGAGTTAACATAAAGTACACGCAGCATAAGGACATATAGTAGCAAATCATAAGCATGAATATAAGATATGATAGCGTCTATAACATGTATAACACATAATATATATTGTCATTTACCCTACAGGATGAAAATATTCGTTGGTCATAAAAATTCGCGATTTCGCGAACAGTCAATTCCGCGAATTATTAAACTCCGTGAATAATTAGTTCTATTTTTAATCACAAGAGAGAATAACTACTGCATCAAATTGAAAACTAGTCGTTAGCCTAATTTTTAATATAAATACTAAACGTAATTGAGTTCCAAAACATTTTTAAAATCATTGCCTGAGCTTTGAGCTAACACCATTGCCAGTTCATCACATTTATTTATAAAATTATTCAAGGTCGTCACAAGATATGCAGAATGGCGTCATCGCGAAAATAGCCGCTAGACAGAAGTACTAAACGTAGCCGAGTTCCAAAACCTCTTTAAAATCATCGCCTGGCTTCGAGCTTTATTGCCATTACGTCAAACTTTACAAAATTATTCAAGGTTTTCACAAGTTATTCGGCATAGCTTCAGCATTGCAAAAAAGCTCTCCTAGTCTTTTTACATTGAAATCAACTCCATCAATCTCTAATACCGAAGTTGAAGACGATCATGATTCTGATCTGGACATTATGGTATGTATTTGATTTGCAGTGCAGATACGTTTTTCCATAATCAACTGCATTAGTTAATTCTTTTGTTTAAAAACTGATCGCTTTCATTAAATACTTCAACTATTGTTTTTGTACTTCCTTAACACTTGTTAATATTTTTTCTTTTTTCTTTTTACTGCAGATTGAGAATGTAACAACCTACTCCGATTACAAAAACTAAAGACAAGTAGTAATATTCATCAAGGCAGGAATATTGGCAGAGAAGCAACCAGTCAACCTAGACCCCTTCATCGACAACAACTCCTTGATATCGCTGCAGCAAACATGATTAAATTATACATTTTATTTCATGTATAGATATATTATAATTTATTACAAACTTGAGTGTACAAATAAAATATTTCAAATACAAATAAAATTTTACAAACGATGAATGGAGTAAATATAAACAGTTTAGTACATATGGCGGTTGTCTAGCAATAAAATTAAACTGGTACTCTTGATATGTGAATACTAGTGTGTAATGGTGCTCTCTGACTAGTTATTTTGGTAATACCAGCTCTGTCGCTGTCACCGTCTTGGGTAAATGTTGAAGGCGATTCTCTCGCTACTACATGGCTGGTAAAGAAGTTATCATCAGAACTCGCCTCGCGGCTTACTATTGCAAAGTTCTACCGGTTGGACAAAGATTTGTGCTCGTAAAGGCGTTTTTGTTCCTTTTTTAAAAACAGATATATTCTCCTCGTAAGTAGCTGCGGTCACTTCAACCTCAATTTCCAGACCTCCCTGAATGATTAGTGATCGTCTAAGAATGACATCTACTACCCTTGCAATCATTGTTCTTCGGTGTATGATGAAAAACCTCTCTCACACTAAAACAAATAATGAAGCGGTAGGGATGGAAAAAATAAGTATTGCGTTTTACCGAAGAACCAAAGTAAAATTCAACTAATTTAGTAAATGTGAAAAACTCATTACTTACCACAAGTTGTTGGCTTATCAAAGGCCTCCAAAGCGATGAATATTCGTGAAAAGCTCTGGACGCAGCAAAAATTGTTTATCGTAGCTTAGCATGATCGCCTTGCAGTTGTAAGCCAAATATAAACCGGAACACGCGGTGTGCACATGCGTAGGAATAACTCTATTACTAGCCGCAATAAAGTTAACTTTTCCTAGAGAGTGGCAGTTTTCAGCCGCAAATAAATTCATCCACGAATATGCATGAAAAAACAATTTTCGCGAAATATAACTCCGCGAATAAATTCATCCTGTACGGTATTTACAAAGTTCACATCTTTTTTGGCCTGGATCTTGGCTGTCACTCGTCTTTAGATCTGTTGCAGACTCTCTACCTCTGTACTCAGGTGTACCAGTTGCAGCTAACTTCCCTCTATAAGGTCCATACTAATATCTGATATAATAGTTTCTTTGTCAGGTTGGCAGCATCGGTGAAGCAAGCTACATGAATAGTATGACTGTATGACTCTGTCGACATGTGCTTTCCACCTTGCTGCACCACACCTTCTATTGCCCCGGTCACCCCTCACAGCCTGAATATTCTGGTGGCTTTTTTCACTTGCTCTATGCAACACGCCAAGCGCAGTAGGCTTTTGAGGTGGCATAGATTTTAGAAGTTTAATACACTAAAGCAATGATCACACACAGTTTTTGTAGGGTCAGTTGATGAAGGCGACGACTGTTTCATCCGGTGTTTTGTAAGGGAATTCACGACTGGAATTTCTATTTATATTTACGACATCATGGACTAAAGAGGTCAAAGAAAAAAGCGAGAGAAAGGTTTGTGATTGGAAAAGAAAGGCTGAAGAGAGCTGAAGCGGAGGCTTTGATTACATCAGGATCGTCCTGGGTGCGGCTTCACAGAAAAGGAGCAGATTGCGTACGGATAATCAGGTAAAACCTTATACTTGTAGCTTTATATGGTGTCAAAATATATCGAACTTACAGGCGTAATCATGTAGAATGGAGATTTGTGCATCGAAGCATAAGGGTTGGAGATTTGCTGAGATATCGCAGGAAGATTGCGAACAATGTTGCGAGCTATATTTCCCGGAACTTTGCCACTTTATAACATTTGAGGCCATTAGTGAACTATTGTCATTTTTTGCATATTTCGATGTTAGCTAATTTTTTGCCTGTTAACCACAATCCCTCGTCTCTTCTTGAATGTGGTGTTTTGCCAGTAAAGCTGTATAAAGTATATCTGTTAGTGGTGAAACCAAGCCTGGTTTGCAACCATTCATCGAACCAGTTCTAAAAAACTCCAAATAAATGGTCATGCACAAAAAGGAGAGCAAACATTCAAAAAGCTTGTGGTGACAAATGTTGAGATTGTCTCTGCTATTATGTGCTATAATGCCAGTCCTTTGCAGAATGACTATACACCTGCTTAGCTGCTCATGGGAAGAGGTATGAATTCAATGAGTTATTTCCTCAACATTCTAGTGAATGTAAAGAAATTTTGTGCTTATGAAGCTGACTACAGAGGTAAGCAGGCTCATAATTTCAATCAGCGGCACAGGGCGGTTGAACAGAACCCAGTGCCTGTCGAAACTAGTGTGGTTCTCAAAGACTCCTCAGCCAAACCTTTAAGGGCGGTTGTGATGGCGTCTTTGAATAAAGAGGTTGCGTTGAAAGCTGACAATGGAGCCGTGCTGCGCAGGAACAGAAAACTATTGCAGATCAATAATCCCATTGAGTCATCGCCATCTGAGCATATACGTATGTCAAAAGAAGACTTCCCATTCCAAACTGAACACTGGAAGTGAAGCGAACACTAGTCAGGTAACCACTATGCAGAGAAGAGAAAATTCAAGGACCGGACCTCGGCAGTCACCGGTGCCGGATGCGCCTGCTTCTGCACCTCTACAGTTACAGACTTACCTATTAAAGAAGACTGTTAAGCGATCACCACTCTCAGAAAGTGGTTTCTCTTTGCCTGCACTGACTCCGACACCCGCTTAAAAGCTCATACAGGCTCATGGATCAACCGGTCTCAGCCGCCAGTCTCAGCCAACACTCGCCTCTTCTAGTACTCATTGTCAGAGTGTACAAACCCGTCAGACACAGACTGGGAGAGTTGTAAATCCCCAAGATAAGCTCGATCTGTAATAGGTGTATTTTCGTGTTATGCCTTGTTTTGTAAATAATGTCTATGTCTCTATACTCACTGACTTTCATGTGGTTAACATTGTTATTCAACTAATTTCAAACTCTGTTTCCCCTCCATGATGTGGCAACATCTCTAAAGATTTGGATAAATCTTGGGGGGAAGGTGTAAGGGAATTCTAGACAGGAATTCCTCTTTATATTTACGACATTACAGACTGAAGAGGTCAAGGAAAAAGAGGGAGGTAGAGGTTTCCAGTTGGATGAGAAAGGCTGGAGAGCTGGAGCAAAAGCCAAGACTAGATCAGGGACATCTTGGGTGCGGCCTTATGATCAAGAGTCAACTTGCGTACAGATAATCAAGTAAGACCATATAGCTGTTGTATAGAAGTATTAGCAAAAGCAGATAGCGTAATGGAGAAACGACTAAACACCGGAGACATGCAATATTACAATGAACATGACACCTAATATATTAGAGGATAAGCAATAAAGACAGTCATCATATACCCTACAGGATGAATTTATTCGCGGAGTTAAATTTCGCGAAAATTGCCATTTGATGCATATTCGCGGATTAATTTATTCGTGGCTGAAAACTGTCACTCTCTATGAAGAGTTAACTCTATTACATCTAGCCATAAAGTTAACCCTACGCATGCGCACATTGCGTGTTTCATTTTCTATATAGCTTACAACTACACGTACGGGTCAATCGTGCTAAGCTATAAATTTTTTGCTGCGTTCAGAGGTTTTCACGAATATTCATAGATTTGGAGGCCTTTGATAAACCAACAATTTGTGGTAAGTAATGAGTTTTTTCAAAACCATTTACTAAATTAGTTGAAATTTACTTTGGTTCTTCGGTAAAACGCAATATTTATTTTTTTCCATCCCTACCGCTTCATTATTTGTTTTAGTGTGAGAGAGATTTTTTATCATACACGGAAGCACAATAATTGTAAGGGTGGTAGATGTCATTCTTAGAAGAACACCAATCATTCAGGGAGGTCTTGAAATTGAGGTAGACGTGACCGCAGCTGCTAACGAGGAGAATATATCTGTTTTAAAAAAGGTACAAAAACGCCTTTACGAGCACAAATCTTTGGCAAACCGGCAGAACTTTGCAATAGTAAGCCACGAGGAGAGTTCTGATGATAGCTTTCTTACCAGTCATGTATTAACGAAAGAATCGCCTTCAACATTTACCCAAGACAGTGACAGCGACAGAGCTGCTATTACCAAAATAACTAGTCAGAGAGCACCATTACACGCTAGTATTCACTTATCAAGAGTACCAATTTTATTGCTAGACAAACGCCATATGGACTAAACTGTTTATATTTACTCCATTCATCGTTTGTAAAATTTTATTTGTATTTGAAATATTTTATTTGTACACTCAAGTTTGTAATAAATTATAATATATCTATACGTAAAATAAAATATATAATATAATCATATTTGCTGAAGCGATATCAAGGAGTTGTTGTTGATGAAGGGGTCTAGGTTGACTGGTTGCTTCTCTGCCAATATTCCTGCTTGATGAATATTACGACTTGTCTCTAGTTTTCGTAATCGGAGTAGGTTGTTTCATTCTCAATCTGCAGTAAAAAGAAAAAAGAAAAAATATTAACAAGTGTTAAGGAAGTACAAAAACAATAGTTGAAGTATTTAATGAAAGCGATCAGTTTTTAAACAAAAGAATTAACTAATGCAGTTGACTATGGAAAAACGTATCTGCACTGCAAATCAAATACATACCATAATGTTCAGATCAGAATCATGATCGTCTTCAACTTCGGTATTAGAGATTGATGGAGTTGATTTCAATGTAAAAAAACTAGGAGAGATTTTTGCGATGACGAAGCCATGCCGAATAACTTGTGAAAACCTTGAATAATTTTGTAAAGTTTGATGCAATGGCAATAAAACTCGAAGCCCCGGCGATGATTTTAAAGAAGTTTTGGAACTCGGCTACATTTAGTACTTCTGCCTAGTGGCTATTTTTGCGATGACGCCATTCTGCATATCTTGTGACAACCTTGAATAATTTTGTAAATACATGTGATGCATTGGCAATGGTGTTAGCTCAAAGCTCAGGCAATGATTTTAAAAATGTTTTGGAACTCAAATACGTTTAGTATTTATATTAAAAACTAGCCTGGCAGCTAGTTTTTAATTTGATGCAGTAGTTATTCTCTCTTGTGATTAAAAATAGAACTAATTATTCACGGAATTTAATAATTCGCGGAATTGACTGTTCGCGAAATCACGGATTTTTATGACCAACGAATATTTTCATCTTGTAGGGTACTCATCGACAAGCAGCTTAGAAACTTCCTGTAGAAGTAGCCTATGAAAAAAGAGATATCAATTGACATGTCAGGAAACCATTAAAAGGTATCAGACCTGTACCAGACACGACCAAGACAATTGGAGTTAGTCATCATTTCCAATCATCATACTCTCATGACATACTTAAGACAAGTTCACTCAATTGCTAGCCCTCTGCAACATAAAGAACAGAACCTGAGCGTATAAACGCTTTTTCTCAGGCTAACAGAGACATCTATAAAAGAAAACAGCTCCAACGGCTCAGTGTCTGTCTATCTACCAGATCGATCCATCTATCTCTCCTTCCTGAAGGACCTGTTGAGGCTCCACCCACCTGCTGAGGCAAGTTCCTCAGCCTTTGGAGCCTCTATCATTTCCCTACTTATGAAGCCTCTATGGCGCCTTACAGTGCCTCGCCTTGCGTGTTAACAACTCGAGTTGTACAACTCGAGTTGCTGAGTTGTACAACTCGAGTTGCCGTGTTGTAAAACTCAGCCTGGGTTTTTGATGAACTCGAGTTGTGTTACGCAAAACTCACACAGGTTTGCAAAATAAGCAAAGTGAGTAATTGGGGTGTTACATTTACAGAACATTTACAGAAATTTAATACTAATAATTTAAATATATATACACATTTTAATGATATAATTATATTGGCGATATTTGCACATATTTGCATTTATTTCTATAAATATAATGAGACAAAAACAATTGTAGAATGTAAAAAGCAAACTAAAAAACAATCTATGTGGGAGCCGGGCCACTTCTTTTTCAACTGAAAAAAGAGTATTCTTTCTAGAACCTGACAAGAAACTGAATGAACACCGAAAATGAATATAGAAATTATTTCAACGGCGTTTAACGATGCACCAAAATAAATTCCATACATAGAAAATATAGCTAGAAAAAATGAAATGATGAGATGTTCTCAAGCCGAGTTGTTGAACTCGAATTGCTGTTAAAAGAACTCGGCCTGGATTTTTGATGAACTCGAGTTGTGTAACTCGAGTTGTACAACTCGAGTTATATTTACAGACTCGAGTTGGTAAATATAACTCGAGTTGTACAACTCGAGTTGTACAACTCGAGTTGTACAACTAGAGTTGCAAACTCGGCACAGTATAATTCGCTATTAGCTCTAGTTTTACAGTATACACATAGTTTAATTTCTATTAGCTAACGAGTGCCTATTGATGTACCATTGTTAATATAACCAGATCTACAGTTATGCTACCGTAATACCAATATATTGCGCCTTACTTTTGAAAAGTCGCGTTGCGGGTTCACAACTCGAGTTGTGCAACTCGAGTTTTACAACTCGAGTTGTGAACGCGCAACGCGAGGCACTGTAAGGCGCCATAGAGCCTCGTCCGCCATCATCAGCTGATCCTCTTCCACTTTCTATGGCGCCTTACAGTGCCTCACGTTGTGCGTTCACAACTCGAGTTGTACAACTCGAGTTGCCGTGTTGTCCAACTCGAGTTGCCGAATTGTACAACTCGGCCTGGGTTTATGATTAACTCGAGTTGTGTTATACGCAAAACTAACACGGGTTTGTAAAAAAAGCAAAGTGAGTAATTGGGGTGTCTCATTTACAGAACGTTTACAGAAATTTAACACTAATAATTTAAATATATATACACATTTAAATTATATTGGCGATATTTGCGCATACTTATTTCTATAAATATAACGAGACAAAAACAATTGTAGAATGGAAAAAGCAAACTAAAATACAATCTATGTGGGAGCTGGGCCACTTCTTTTTCAAATGAAAAAAGAGTTATCTCTCTAGAACCTGACAAGAAACTGAATGAACACCGAAAATAAACAAACATAAAAATTATGTCAACGGCGTTTAATGATGCACCAAAAAAATTACATATAAAAATATACTGTAGCTAGAGAAAATGAAATGAGATGTTCTCAAGCCGAGTTGTTGAACTCGAGTTGTTGTTGAAAGAACTCGGCTTAGGTTTTGATGAACTCGAGTTGTGCAACTCGAGTTGTACAACTCAAGTTGCAAACTCGGCACACTATAATTCGCGATTTAATTCTAGTTTTGCAGTACATACATACATAGTTTAGTTTCTATTAGCTAACTGGTGCCTATTGTTGTACCATTGTTAATATAACCAGATCTATGGTTATGCTACCGTAATACCAATATATTGCACCTTACTTTTGAAAAGTCACGTTGCTTGTTCACAACTCGAGTTGTGCAACTCGAGTTGTACAACTCGAGTTGTGAACGCGCAACGCGAGGCACTGTAAGGCGCCATAACTTCCCTATCTCAACTATAAGGACTGCCATGACCCTCTTCTGATTATCAAAACTCGCAGCCGCATGGACTGAGCAAGCAAACAAGGATGACCGTTTGAGTAAAGGTGTAATTTCTATTAGCTGTTTTAACTTTTGTCATTAAAATTATTGTTCAGAACTTTGTTAGTTGTGTATTTCAATTGCTGAACTTATAGAATAAAGAATTAACTTTTACTGGTAAATATCAGTATTGCCTACAACAGCTTCATGTGATGTTATGTAACAATTAACATAGGTTTATATTTTAGTTAAAAACAAACTCAACAATATATTTCGGTCTTGTTAGTTTCCATGCTTTTTCAGAACAACCCAAAACGAGACTCATAGCGAGTCAACCAAAAACTATAATAAACAACATCCGGTTTATACAAATACATAATGTTGTAGTAGTTGTCTTCCCTCGTTCACATATACACATGTATTGTATCCGCATTATCGCAGTAAGATTATATATTAGGTTATGTGGAAAAATATAACATTCTCTCTTGCTTCCGGGCAGAACTACACGAGATTGTTAATGACTTAATAAGAAAATTTATCGAGCGCATCTAGTCTAGTGCCGTGCTAAATCAATTTTACTACTTGGTGGCAGTGAGAGGAGGTCTTCAATGATGTTATGGGAGACAGTGAGCATAGCGAAGAAGAAGATGCCGCTCCTGTGGTGCATAAACATTACTCAATTCCATGACTGAATCCACCGGACAAATTTGACTTCAATGACCCAGGACAATGGACTAGGTGGAAAGCCAGATGGCTCAGGTATTGGGAAGCAAGTAGATTATGTGAGCAAAGGGACAGAGAACAGATTAACAGCCTTATTTACACGTTAGGCCCTCAAGCAGAAGATATCATTTTAGCCAAAGCTATCCCAGAGGATACACATGACAATCTAATTAATGCTTTCGATACATATTTTGGTGTTCGTACTAATACGATAGTAGAACGCGCGAAATTCAATAAGCTTGCTCAAGGCAACGATGGCATAGACGTATTTATCAATAAACTCTATAGACAAGCTGAATATTGCAACTATGGTGCATTGAGAGAAGAACTCATCCACGGTAGATTGGTTGTTGGCGTTACTGATGATTCGCTGAGCAAAAAACTACAATCAGAATTAGATTTGACTCTCAACACTGCTGTAGATATTTGCAGAAGATATAAACCAGCAAAGCAGGCACAGACGGTAGTGAGACCTAGCATTGAAGGTTCGTCGGAGTCAGTAGACAGTGTTAAACATGGGAAAAACCGTAAATCTATGAAAGCGACTGCCAAGAATGTTAGGCCCATAACGACTGGTGCTGTTAGCTATAACCCTTATTCAGCCAGTCAACCAAAAGCCTGTCACAGGTGTGGAAAAGGCTTCCACCCAAAATCATCATGCCCAGCTATCAAATCTGTATGTAACCACTGCCGGAAGATCGGACATTGGAAATCGGTATGCAGACAATTATCTAAGGTTTCAGAAGTTCAAGTAGCTGAAAATATCTCAACACCACATTTCCTAGGTGAGGTCAAGCCGGTCAAAGTAGACAATTGCAGCTGGTCGGTAAGAATAAATAACCCTTTCAGCGACTGTCCCGAGGTCATAAGTGTGTTCAAACTCGACACAGGTGCTGCCGTATCTGTATGCAGTGTAGATTCTTTTGGAGGTAACATTCATAAACTGTCTAAACACGGCAAGCAACTTGTAAGACCCAGTAACACTCACTTACCTGTCCTAGGCTATGCCAATGCTAAGATGCGCATTGACAACTGACACATTGTTGAGAAAGTTTATATAGTTTCTGATCAGAACACTAACCTGTTAAGCAGGGATGCATGTATTTCTTTAGGATTGGTTACTTGTGATGTAAATCATGTATTCAATGTTAACACTGTTTTTGGTGATGTTGTAGGGAAACATGATTTTAAATCTGAATACCCTGAAGTTTTTTGCGATTTAGGCAAGCTCGCAGATCCATATACGATACAGAAACGAGATGATGCGAAACCAGTAGCGTTGCATATCCCGTACGAAGTATCGATGCCCCGTTTGCAGATCGTAAAAAAGCAGCTGGACGATATAGAACGAAAGGAGGTCATTTCAAAGGTGACCGTACCTACAGACTGGTGTGCGGGCATGGTCCAGGTTCCGAAGGCAGACCAAAATCAGATCCGAATTTGTGCCGACTTTACAAATTTGAACAAGGCCGTACGGCGTAACACATATCCAAGTACGTCAGTTGATAGCTCGCTTGCTAAGATATCAGGTGCAAAGTTTATGAGCAAGCTTGATGCAAACTCAGGCTATTATCAAATTCCGCTATCTGACGAATCCCGATTACTCCCGAAATTCGTGACTCCTTTTGGACGTTATTGCTACAGTAGGGTTCCAATCGGACTAGTCAGCGCCGGCGACATTTTTCAACGGTGTATATATAACATTCTCGAAGGTCTTGACGGTGTCGTCTGTCACATCAATGACTTATTAGTATACAGCTCTGTCAGCGAACAGGAGCATGATGACCGTGTCCGCAAAGTGCTCCAACGCCTGAGGGTGGCCGGCATGACACTTAATGCGAAGAAATGTTGCTTCAGTCAACGCTCCACGAAATTTTTAGGTCATTTGGTAGATGCAGAAGGCGTGAGACCCGATCCCGATCGTATCAGAGATATTCAAAATCTCGCTGACCCGACAAATGTAACTGAACTACAATCACTCCTAGGTACCGTGAATCAGTTGGGAAAGTTCTCGCCACGCATCACTGAATTGATGATACCACTTCGTGCTGTCCTTAAGTCGCCACATTGGATCTGGATGTTGCTCAGAAGCAAGCCGTGTCTGACATTAAGTGTGAATTGTCGAAGGTTCTGTGTTTAGCATGGTACAGCATTGACAAAGCAATAATCATAATGTGTGATACTTCCAATCAGGGTCTAGGAGCAGTTTTGCTACAAGTGCAATCTGATGGCTCCCGGAGGCTATTAGCATGCAAATCCCGATCTTTAACCAAAACCGAACAGCGTTGGTCACCTATAGAGAAAGAGGCACTAGGTATAGCGTGGTCATGTGCTAAGTTTGATAGGTACATTCTTGGCCATCAGGATGTGACAGTCGAAACTGATCACAAGCCACTAGTGTCCATATTTAATTCGAAGGCGGTAAATGATCTTATGATTCGCATTCAAAGACAAAGGTTACGTGCAGTGAAGTACACTTCTGTGACTAAACATGTATCGGGAAAGTCGAATTATGTGGCAGATCTGCTTTCACGCCGACCAGTAGATAGGCCAGACGTTGAGGACAAGAAGCTCGCCGATGAAATTGAGGTGTACACTATATCGTCTTTATCGCAACTACCAGCGACAGACTGCAGGCTTAATGAGATTAAACACTCACAACTGGAGGATACAACATGTAGGCAAATCAGGCAATACGTGCGACATGGTTGGCCATTTTACTTATCAGACTTGCAAACGAACCTGAAGCCATATTGGCAAGTTCAAGGAGATCTGAGTCTGGTGGACAATGTTCTCATGTATATGGACCGTTTGGTAATACCTCTTCCGATGCACGCAGACATTCTTTCTAGATTGCATTGTGGCCATCAGGGCATCACAAAATGCAGAGAGAGAGCCCGCCAGTCAGTCTGGTGGCCAGGCATTTCTTCCGAGATTTCCGAAATGATAAAGTCATGTAGAGCATGCCAAACATACTCTAGCAAAAAGACTGAACCGTTGCAACAGTCAATCTTCTCCGACCACCCATGGCAGCGTGTAGCCACCGACATGTTTCATTGGCAAAGCAAGACTATGTACTAGTTATAGACTATTATTCTAGGTACATAGAAGTGATAAAGCTGGATCGAACCGATAGCGACTCTGTGATCAACGCACTGAAGTCCGTATTCGCTCGTCACGGTATTCCACAGCCTGTCATATCTGACAATGGCCCACAGTACGCTAGCCAACAGTTCAAGAAGTTTGCTGAAGAATGCAATTTCGTCAGCATAACCAGCTCACCGAGATTTCCACAAGCTAACAGGGAAGCATAGCGTGCCGTGCGCACAGTTAAGAATCTGTTACACAAATCATCCGACCCGTATAGAGCGCTACTAGCGTATAGGAACACGCCCATACAAAACGGTTATTCTTCTGCCGAACTACTTATGGGACGCCGTTTAAGATCGGACATACCCGTTGATCCAAAGTCACTCCTACCGAATCCTCCTGACATGGAGATAATCAGGTCGAAAGAGCAGGATTACGAATTCTGCATGAAGAGAAACTTCGACAGTCGCCACAGAGCGAAAGAGTTATCTCCGCTATCGCGAGGTGATGACGTGTACATTAGGGATCTTGACAGAGAAGGGGTTGTTACAAAAAACCTTCCAGGACGCTCGCATGAAGTACACACTCCGAACGGCAGCGTACGTCGCAACCGTCAAGCTCTCCAGGACACTGTCGAACCGAGCACTCTCCCACTAGTCGAGCGTGAGGCCGGATTCAGCACTGCAGCAGTACGACAACCTATGACAATTTCTGACAATCAATCACCAGTACCACGCCTCAGCACTCGCATACGTAGACCCGTAAAGCGCATGGATCTGTGAGCAGCCGATAATTTATTCGTTGCTAGGTCTTGTACATATTATACTCACTCTTGTTATTCTCAGTTTACGGCTTATATGTTTGCTCTGTTCGACATAGTTTGTAATGCCTTCTTTCTGTTTGCCCAATCCACATATGCCTTACCTACTTCTTATTTTGTATTAAGGGAGATGTTGTAGTAGTTGTCTTCCCTCGTTCACATATACACATGTATGGTATCCGCATTATCGCAGTAGGGTTATATATTAGGTTATGTGGAAAAATATAACATTCTCTCTTGCTTCCGGGCAGAACTACACGAAATTGTTAATGACTTAATAAGAAAATCTATCGAGCGCATCTAGTCTAGCGGCTATGCTAAATCAATCTTACTACACATAACACTTCACACCTCACTTTTACTCAAACCAGTAATAATCAAATCAGTTCCCACATGACAAAGCAAGAGTACACAAACTGAACATAGCCAAAATAGAATGACATGACAAAGCAAATTCAACACTGATGTTGTATGTGGTGTTTGGATCAGTGGAACATAATTTTCCCAATTCCACCCAGACTTGCCAACCCAAGAGTGAGGCAGTGCGTGAGATTTGGTTTTGGGGCAACTGATGTATCAGTGATAGTATATATAAAATTGTGGAAATTGGGGCAAAAATCTCACGCATTTCTCACGCATTTTCATTTTTTATTTGGGGTGATTGCGTGAGTCTCACGCCCAATGCGTGAGAGTTGGCAGGTATGATTTCACTCATAACATAGCTTCATATGTTTTTGCTATTTTGGTATTACGAGCTATCACATAATTTTGAGGACGCTTTTTATTCTTATAGAATTTGAAAAGTTGCAACAACGTGACACTTTACGCTACATAGAATTTATTACGTAATCCGACGCAGAAATACATGCGCGTCATAAAATCTACGTTCAGTTCAGTGCAATACGTAAACGTATATTTTCGTTTCATGGGTGTCTGCTGTTTGTCTATAGCTATTTGATATTTATATAAAAAATAAGATATTTCAATAAATAAAAACCCGGCATTTGCATAAATTTCAAAGGTAAATCAATGGAATCATTTGACAGTAAACGTAGCCGCCAACAGCGTATTATTTGGACAAGAACTCGTTCCAGCGATGCTAGGAATTCCCCTTTTCCCGAAGTACTTTATATTGGACATCCTTATATTGCTTATCGGATGCACAATTGCGACGTAGATTAAGCGTAAAAGAGATGTATTTTATACTTTTCATTTAATATATTCAGTTTGCATTCGCTGTTATGATCAGACAAGCGCAGCTAAAAAGAGCTATTGAACTTCTTACTAATGAACAGATATGTCGACAACGAAAATAACTAAAACATCGTGGAATAAGTACACGTGCATTAATGCAAAACCTAACTATGTAAGTTTAAAGTGCTTTTTTGCGAGCTGCTGAATATAAGGGAAATAAAAAATTAGTAAAAGTCCGAAATAAGGCTCTCAAACTTATTTTTAATATTAAAGGGATGGTTAACTTGGCAAATCGTATATCAGATACAGGTATTGATTTACTACAGGAAAGGAAAAAGTCAATTAGGCTTAATATTTTCTCTCGAGAGTACAGCAATCCGACTTGATTCCATCTGGTATTGATGACGCTGATCACTTGTATAATACAAAACAGCGCCAATGTCTTTATTTAGCTATAGTAAGAAGCGCAGTATATTACAACACATTTTTTTAAACTATTGGAGAATTGTGTGAAACCATGTCATAACTACACTTACGGAAAAGTTTAAGTGTAACGTTTGTTATACAAACAAGAGATAAAAAAGGAAAAAAATTTTGGTTTTTTTTCTTCACTAAACTAGGAGTTTCTTCTCGATTTTATCCTTTTTGGGAGTCTGAGAAAAAAAAACACTTATTTAATTTTTTTCATTTATAAGAAATATGTATTCGTATTTACGGCCTGTTTGCTTAATTATTATTTTTGTGATATCAGAATAATATTTTAGTCAGGTGACGATGAAGACGAAAGTTATTATTATCGGCCCTTACTTCAGGAGAAGACACCAAAGCAAAAGCCTGCAAGCAAAAAACCCTGGAAACTGAAGAAGTTTCTTCCTTTTCATAAGAATAAAAATAAAGGGAAAGGTGAAAAGTTGGAAAAGCCAAATGCTGACTCTGCTCAGTCGCGATACACTCGTGAGGTTTGCTGTTCACTGTGTATCCTATATCAATCCGTCGTTGTAGTTTTAGGCCGGTTCAGTCTTTAGGAGACATTATCATGCAGTTGTGTTGTTGTCATGGGTGAATATAGAGAAATTAAGTTAGGCATAACTAATCCAAATCCACACACAACATCAGTGTTGTATTTGCTTTCACATCGTATTCTTTTTAGACTATGTTCAGTTTGTGCACTTTTGCTTAGCTCGTGGGAACTGAATTGATCATTACTGGTTCTGGTACTAGTGAAAGTGTTAAGCTATTACAAGCAATACTGATATTTACCAGCAAAAGTTAATTCTTTATTCTATAAGTCAAGCAATTAAAATACACAACTAATAGAATTCGGAACAATAATATTATTGACAAAAGATTAAATTAGCCAATACTTTTTACACCCTTACTCGAACGATCGTCCATGTTTGCTTGTTCCGTCTCGTATGGCTACGAGTTTCGACAGTCAAACAATAGTCATGGTAGTCCTTAGATATAGAGGCTCCTCAGTTGAGATAATGAAGTAGAAGATGATCAGCTAATGATGAAGAAGCAAACTCCGTAGGCAGGAGGAAGAAAGAGGGAGTTTCCAGAGGCAGAGGAACACGCCTCAGCAGGCAGTGGGAAAGAGGGAGTCTCAGCAGGACCTTGGGAAAGAGAGAACTAGGCTGAGTCATGGGAGCCATTCTCTTTTATAGATATCTCTGTTAATCTGTGAGAAGGTGTTTAGGTGCTCAGGTTCTGTTCTTTATGTTGCAGAGGGTTTGTAATTGAGTGGACTTGTTTTAATTACTTCATAGGATTGTAATGATTTGAAATGATAACTAACTCCAATTGTTTTGTTTGTGTCTGGTAGAGGTCTAATTTATTTTAATGGTTTTCTGGCAAGTCAATTGATGTCTCTTTCCTCATGGGCTACTTCCACAGGAGGTTTCTAAGCGGCTTGTAGATGAGTATATGATTACTGTTTTTATTGCTGGTCCTCTAATTAATGTGTTAGGTGTCATGTTCATTGCAATATTGCACATATCTCCGGTGTTTTGGCGTTTCTCCATTACGGCTATCTGCTTTGCTAATACTTCTATACAACATTGTAAAATTAAGGAAGCTTACAAAAATTATTTTAACAGATATTAATGATTAGAATGCTTTTAGGGATCTTTTTCTTGTGCGTATACGTTATTTATTCACATCTGTACATTGGTGTTGACAGGAAGAATTAAAAGATGGACCAGAAGAGAAATCTCCAAGTCAGCTTTCAGTCCAAGTGTCTCAACCTGAACAATGTTCGTGAAGTAGTGGAGTTTCTTTCATTTACGAGCAACAGATTTAGAAAGCCTTAGATGTCTTTATCGTTTGTAACCTGTACAGCCATAAAGATTTTGCATGAAAAATGTTCGTGAAGTAGTGGAGTTTCTTTCATTTGCGAGCAACAGATTTAGAAAGCCTTAGATGTCTTTATAGTTTGTAACCTGTACAGCCATAAAGATTTTGCATTTTTCTGCTCACATGAATCTTCTTGATCGAATTATAAAGAACCTTTTTAAAATTGCGGTCATTTAAAGAACTGAAATAATTATAAGGGATAGTCTACTTAGTTTTATTGAAATATTTAAAAATTGTTTACCACAATGGGTTCCTACACGCAACAGCACTTGTATTTTACAGCAACTCAAACAGTGCCTCAACTGTTACCTGCTGGTGCCAGCATCTCTTCTTGTTTTGATGTGCAGGTGAGTAAATTACACACATATATGACATGCTTATTGTTGTGTAATGGCTATTACATTTAACTTTGGAGTTATCATTCTTTTATTATTCAGTTCAACTACTTGCAATTTGCTCTATGCTTATGTTTTTGAGTTACTTGCGTTTTATAAAAGACGTGCGGTCTGTGTGTCCACTCTCGTTGGGGAAAAAATAAATATTTTGTGCTCTTGGAAATTACACCTAAAATAACTGAACAACACGCTTATCTTTAATTCTTCTCAACCAAGCTGATAGTAAAAAGATCTTACTGAGAAGGATTGCCCACCTTAACGTGAGTGTAGACATAGATGTAATTGGCTGACCATGTGATGGATATCGGGCTGAATTATGAGTATCGGGCACTAACAAGTCTTTCATTTTCATTGTAATAATGATAAAAATATTTTAATACAGTATAGTCAGTGTATTGTGATGGTATGATTAGTTACTATAGTATAGTCAGTGTATTGTGATGGTATGATTAGTTACTATAGTATAGTCAGTGTATTGTGATGGTATGATTAGTTACTATAGTATAGTCAGTGTATTGTGATGGTATGATTAATTATTATAGTATAGTCAGTGTATTGTGCTGGTATGATTAATTACTATAGTATAGTCAGTGTATTGTGATGGTATGATTAGTTACTATAATATAGTCAGTGTATTGTGATGGTATGATTAGTTACTATAATATAGTCAGTGCATTGTGATGGTATGATTAGTTACTATAATATAGTCAGTGTATTTTGCTGGTATGATTAGTTACTATAGTATAGTCAGTGTATTGTGATGGTATGATTAGTTACTATAGTATAGTCAGTGTATTGTGATGGTATGATTAGTTCCTATAGTGTAGCCATTCTGAAGGTAAGACTAAAATTTCTTGGTCACTATGTTTTATTCTCTATTTGCGGCTGCATTATTGGTGACTTGTTAGGACCTGTCAGTTAGTCTTTAGACTGTTACATGTTCTTTCATTGTTAGAGCATAACTGCTGAGCAATGAGGTGAATCAGGCGTTCATAAATCTATGCGAAAGCCTGTATGAATAGCTTTGTAATCTGCATTTTCAGTTAAGATTGGCCGTTGGCCATCGATTAAGCTCAGTCATCAGATAAGCAGCTTTTCAATTCTCATGCAGTGGTTGAAGTTGTACTAACTATGCAAGTTACTGAAAGCGTGTTGTACTTTGCGCCTCCTGCCTTAGTGCAGGCTGTACATTCAATGAACAGCGGCTACGCCGATCTGTGACCCGCATGGTTTACATCCTGTTCTCTTCTCTGATGGATGATTTTTTGTAGACTGAGTCTCAGGATTTTGGCAATCTCACAACAAGAACGCAATCACAGCAGTCAATTGGTAAGACACAAGCAGGTGGATACACAAAAAAATTATTTGTTGAACCCATAATGAGATATTTGTAACAACATAAGTTAATATAGCTGTGTAGATATATTAACAGTATAAGAATGTGTAACTATAAGTAGAGATATCAACAATGTAAGTAAGTGTAACTATATGTAGAGATATTAACAATATTAGTAAGTGTAACTATAAGTAGAGATATTAAAAATATAAGTAAGTGTAACTATATGTAGAGATGTTAACAATATTAGTAAGTGTAACTATAAGTAGAGATATTAACAATATTAGTAAGTGTAACTATATGTAGAGAAATTAACGTTATTAGTAAGTGTAACTATAAGTAGAGATATTAACAATATAAGTAAGTGTAACTATATGTAGAGATATTAACAATATAAGTAAGTGTAACTATAAGTAGAGATATTAACAATATGAGTAAGTGTAACTATATATAGAGATGTTAACAATATTAGTAAGTGTAACTATAAGTAGAAATATTAACAATATAAGTAAGTGTAACTATATGTAGAGATATTAACAATATTAGTAAGTGCAACTATAAGTAGAGATATTAACAATATAAGTGTAACTATAAGTAGCGATATTAACAATATGAGTAAGTGTAACTATATATAGAGATGTTAACAATATTAGTAAGTGTAACTATAAGTAGAAATATTAACAATATAAGTAAGTGTAACTATATGTAGAGATATTAACAATATTAGTAAGTGCAACTATAAGTAGAGATATTAACAATATAAGTAAGTGTAACTATAAGTAGCGATATTAACAATATAAGTAAGTGTAACTATATGTAGAGATATTAACAATATAAGTAAGTGTAACTATAAGTAGAGATATTAACAATATTAGTAAGTGTAACTATGAGGAGAGATATTAACAATATAAGTAAGTGTAACTATAAGTAGAGATAATAACAATATAAGTAAGTGTAACTATAAGTAGAGAGATTAACAATATAAGTAAGTGTAACTATAAGTAGAGATGTTAACAATATAAGTAAGTGTAACTAAAAGTAGAGATACTAACAATATAGGCCAGCGTTTGTACTGTAATGCAAGTATGAACGTGTTCATGTATATTGTAACTAAATATTTTTGTGTTAAATATTTATGCATATTTTTTGTAGTTGTTCATTATAAACAAGAAACAACGACCATCTCAGCAGCGTCGGTAAGCACTAAGTTATGGCAACTGATTTTGATTGTTGATATTGGTTAACACTGCTGAGATTCTTTCTAATGAGTAATTTGTGATTATATGTTGATTACTGTTAGTTTGCTGTAGAGCTCCCTTGTAGTTAAACACGGAGTTGTCTACTTTGTTATGCCATCTAAGCAGTTACATAATTCAGCTATATTGAATGAACAGTTGCATCGTTATGGCCACTACCACATATTGCTCAAAATCAAGTACACCAATGCACCAACTAGTAGAGATGCGTGGTAGTTCACTCAAAACTGCAGTAGATTTTATCAGAAATTATTGGCATTTTGTATCATTTGAGATTGTTTTTGATGCTTGAAGTGATCTGACTACCAGGCTGTTCAAAAAATAAAATTGACACAACTTGATCCCGGTTACAATGTTGAGAAGAAAAATATGCGCGAATTGACGTCGCTTGTTGTTGTGTTTGCTATAGTTGATATCATCTATTGCGTTCAAGTTGCACCGTTACGCGTCTCCGTTCTGTCGGTTCTTTTGCCGAAGTGCAACTATATGTGTCATAATCGCACTTCTGTTTGAATCCGAGCCTTCTAAGAAAAGATCTTATTTAGACTATTATATCTCTAGACTGGGTCTTCGGAGACATATATTACTTTCAATTGAAGCTCCATGTCTTAGCTTTATATTGATATTATTTTCCTTTGCATAACTTCATACTGCAGATGTTGGAAGAGGGAACCAGCAAATCTCTCTTGCCATATACACAGGAATATAAATACCAAGGAATAACATCTAGACTGATGGTGAGTTTGGCTATGAATGTTGAAGACTAGTAATTTCACGATTATATCTTTACAACGTTAAACACTGTTTCCCATGGGTTACCATCAATTTAAACATGTATCAGTAGCATTCTGAACATCAGCAAGGAAAATTGGTGGTAGTCAGGAGTAGCGTTAATGGTAGCTGGAGGTGATATTATTCGTGAGAGTGTTATAATTCGTGGGAGTGTTATAATTCGTGGGAGTGTTATAATTCATGGGAGTGTTATAATTCGTGGGAGTGTTATAATTGGTGGGAGAGTAATAATTTGTGGGAATGTTATAATTCATGGGAGTGTTCTAATTCTTGGGAGTGTTATAATTCTTGGGAGTGTCGTTCGCAAAGACATAGTTTGCAGAGGATAATATTTAGCAAGCACCGCAATCGGCAGAGACATATTTGGAGTTTTCGCCAAGTCTGCACACTTGCCAATTCTCATTCACTAGTTATTCCTCTCAAAATTTCATATAAGTTTTGTCTTGTATTCTCTTTCTCTCGTCTTTAAAAATGTGTTTCCTTCGCCCTTTTTTAAAAATGTGTTGGTCTCATCCGGTTTAGTATTTTTCTTATCTCGATATACTGCAACCAGCGAGCCTATCTTCCGGACAGTAATACAAGGTGTCCTTATACTGTTGTTGTAACAACTCTAGGTTGAAATAAAATTGTTAAAAATAATGTTTGTTCAATATATAAAGGGCCAAATGTCGGCTAGCTCCCCATTTTTTGTTTAAATAGTTTTTGGTTACCATCGTGGCATCTAGACATCATGGCATATATAAGAAAGGAGCTAAGGTGCCAGAAGTCGGTGAATGCTTATTTTGGCAAAAATCTCTTGATTCTTCACAGTGCCAATTTAGGCATCCTTATGTAATAAATGTGAATGTTTTTAAATGAAGTCTATGTAATTTTTTTAATTAAAATGTAGGTGTTTTTTTTCAAATTCTACTACTTACAGAAGTAATCAACTGATTGTTATTATGTTTGTCAATATAATAAAGGACAAATGTACTTAAGAATTTTTACTAGGCTTTTGGTAGGTGGCTGTACAAAGCATTGGAGTAACTGGAACTTATGATAGTGAAGTACAGATGTGTTGTGTCACTATAATTGTCTTCCCTTACATATCGTCTAGAAGACTACCATAATCATTATGTCACGGCTACAGATTGTTTAAAGATGTTTTATTTTGATTGGTGCAGTGCAGAAAAACAAATACTGCTAATGTATGATGATTTTTAGTTTTGAGCTGCTATTGGCATAACTGTATGTTCTCGCATGTAAGCCTATCTCACATATGAGCCGACATTAAAAAAACAACCCTGAAATCATAGAATGTATAAAAATTCTCATATAAGCCGACCTTATAAATGGTAACACGTCGTATTTACCTATCAAAGCAGAGGTTTGTGGAAATAGAGTGGCTTTTGAAGGATTAGCATAAGACATATCTGATTGGTGATTAGTTGTATAATTAGCATATCCTGTCTCTGCTTAATCAAAAGGAAACTACTGGTTGCGTTCAACTAATGGAAAACACATTTGCATCCCGTGCTGACCTTAGTTTTACTCGTAAAAATTTGCTTATAAGAAAGCAAATTTGTCCTGCTATTTTTTTATGATGATCAGAGGCATTACAGCTATTTAGGTTTCACAAGTTGTAGATGAATGTGCTTCTGATGATTATCTAATGGTCAATAGTAGTAGTGACACTGAGTATTTAGTTTTAGTAGTAATAATAATGCCGTAAGCTATAGTAATAGTGTTAACTCATCTGACTCGGAATACGCTCAACTTGTAAACCTTGAGAGTATGAAGATAAAAGAGTTTGAAGTCATTCTGCAACACATTTGTTGCCCTTTTTATGGCATTAGATGATGTGAAGTTTTATGCTAATAAATTTGTTTAAATGTAGTGAGAACTTATATGTGCCGATGTCAGGTATTTGGTTTTACCGAATATTTAATTGTCTCTGTAAAAAATTTATTTGGTAGTGAAACAGTTAATGGTAGCGGTAACCATTCTTGTTGTTTTATTTCTATATACAATCAAACATGGATAACTCGAACTTCACGGGACCGAGCTAAAGTGTTCGAGTTATCAGAGCGTTCAAGTTATCAGAGCACTGTCACAAGTCCATGTATTTATTTATTTATCAGTAGATACATGTACATATACAAACTATAATATAATTCGAAAGCATAAATGGCTTGTTTCAAATTAAATGCTTTTAATGTTAAGTTTTAAATATTTTTTATCAAAAAGTATAGAGATTTTTCTATCACTTGAGATTGGTTTGTTGTTTGAGGTGATGTTATTGTCAGGACGTTTTTAAGATTAAAATTGGCAAAACTCGATCGTTGTTGAAGTGCTCAGAAGAAAATACATCTTTTTTTTGTAGCGTTTTAACCAAGATCAATTTTGACGATTTTTCTTGAAATTTATGCGAAGTTACCTCACTTTTCCTCGCTTCCGAAGGGTCATCGCTAAGGGGATGTTTGGTAAAAATCAAATTTCACCAAACCTTCAGAAAAGTCATTGACAAAAATATTTTGCCGATGGTAGTAATAACGACACCTATGAATTACGAAAAGTTCAGGTTTTCCTCTATGGCTTGGGATAAAGTGATTTTCTAAAGCGATAACAACCGTCTCAGTAGCCGTTGGGCAAAAAACTGTTCGAGTTAACAGAGTTGAGGTCGGGTTATCTAAAGCAATTTATCATTACGTGGGAACGGACCGAAGAAACCGTTCGAGTTAACCATGTGTTCGAGCTATCCGAGGACGAGTTATCCATGTCTGAAATATATTTCTCAGAGTCCGTCTGAAAATCCATCTGTTGGAAATTCGGCTATAGCTATTATTAGAACAGCTGAGCTGGACAACAATGCAGACTCAAAGCCATGGCTTACCGTCATTGGAAGCCTAACCTTATTAACTAGCTTAGTGGAGTTTTCTATTGGCAATATGCCAGGCTACTAGCTTGAAAGGTACAATTGTTTGACAAAGATTTAGAACCTTTACAGTTGTTTTATTTTTCTCTTAATTTATTTCAACTACACGACACACTTCTCTCATGATATGTACTTTGAAAGTTATAATGGCAAATGTTGTTATATGTTAAATACAAATCAATTTTCTGTCCAGAGACTCTTCTATTACACGGGCAACGCCAGGTGGTACAGCTAGTCTATTAATAAGTTGAAATAAGTTCGCATAATGTTATTTCGTTTGCTCTTAATCAGAGCTACTTGCGTATAAGATGGACCCTTAGTTTGGCCAAGAATTACATGCAGGGATGTACGGTACAGCTATTACTCAAACCTCAACATAAACCTAGACATGGTATATATAAGAAAGAAGACAGGAGTTAGTGAAGGCTAATGTTGACAAAAATGTCTTGAATTGTCACAATGTCCATCTTAATGCATTAGAATGTGAATGTAGGAGAAAATTTAATTGTCATTATTTATTTCAACTAAATATCTTCGACTTGATCATTCAGTCGCTTGCAACTAGAATAAAACATTTTTGGAAGGTTTGTGAATGTTAAATTTTTGGAGGGACTTATAGAACCTCACTGAAAGTACTTTAGTCGGTCGGGTTTTATTATCAAGTAGATTTGAAGACACCTGGTGACAAGAATAGCCAAGATGAACCTATATTTCTTAGTTGCTTGAGTTACTCTAGATGTGTATTTCATGTTTAGAGGTTGTTTTTTATACTTTCCATTTGATATCAAGTTGTGGGTTAACTGTTACGTACTAATACCGTATTAGTTCTGGTCATCAGTGCTTTGTTTTATGATTCACTCGCTGTACTCCGGAAACCCACCGGTCCGAGCATTACATAGCTCATCTGCATTGTGTAATGTAGATAAGACAATTGGTGGTTTTTCTCATTAACTTTACACAGTACAGTTTTCTCAGCTCCTCAGTTAGTAGTGCTTTAAATGAACTCTATCCAATAACAAGTACAAAAGAAAAAGTGTTAGTTTGAATTTTTAATTTTAGATACTTTAAACATAATTTAACTATATCCTGTTTTTGCAGCTGTTGTTTTTGATTTGCATTTGATTTCTTATATAAGTGCATTGCTGACCTACAGTTCTAAAATGGCTGATCTTACAGTTATCTATTACAGATAGAACAGGTTAAAGAGTCTGGAGGCTACTGGTGTGCAGCAGTTAATAACTTCTTGTTTAAAGAGCTCCAGCTACCCGGAAGCCATATTCATCCTTCAGCTACTTTTCATGATCCTTTGATGGTAAGCTGACTACAGCTGCTAATATAATATTGTTCTAGAGAGCTTTGGAAATATTCAGCAATGAGTTTTATTGGTATTAGCGTTGCTCAGCGCGTTCCAGAGGCGGAAAAATTATTTAAAACTTAAATATGGGTGTTGTGGTTTATTTGAAATTCAATAAACAATTGCAATGCAGCTAATTTAAATATCGAATATGCGTGATATTAATCACAATTATCATGTTGACACATGAAAATCGTTCACTCATACAAAAAAGATATATTTAATTGCTTCTGACTCAATTAAGGCTGTCAAAAAAAGTTTTATTTGCGGATTTATAGCGGCTATTGCTAACAAAAGTTTCAGTTTGATCTGCTTTGCGGATATAAACATTCGGTATACAATGTACCGCATCAAATAACCAAATATAATAATCAAAGACCAAACTGAAATGATCAAATTATCAACTCACATTGCAATTCATAAAGTAGCCTATCACTACATCAGGCTTACATAGCTAGACATCATTCATCCAACCAGAATATCGTGCTCATAGGCTATACTTTAAAGGTTGACTTGCAACAAAATTCACATTACAGTTATTCGATATCAAAAGATTCACCATGTCTTACTCTGTTGTGTTGTAGGTGCCAAATATGTGGGAATGTGATTACAAGCTTTTAAAAGCTAAAAGACGAATAGTTAATCACAGCCACACGAGACCGCCGTAGTTTGGATTTTCTTTCCAGAATGGCTCAAATGTCACGTAGCTGTGGTAGATGGTTTCTGTTTACACTTTCATGCAACCTTATTCGTCGAAATATTTTCACAAATATACTTCACGCATTCAATAAAACCATGTCTATTGTTCTTACGCATCTGTTTTATCATCATTGTAATGCTGTCACTTTTAGCAGTGATGTCTTATGACTTACCGTAAAAAATTCATTTAATTTTTTAACCTTGCCTCGAAGGAGTACATATCATTGTCTGATAATCATGACGAGCCTGTTGGTCACCGTTGATAATCGAAAAGTGCTGCAAAAATTATTTTCGAAGTATTGGGTCACATGATCAGATTACGGCTTGACAATTAGTTCAAGCCGAAACAAAACTATAAAGTAGCGAGCATCTATATTTGATACGGGGTTTTCGGTAAAACCCGAAGTGTTTGTCATAAACTAGTCCTACGATAAGTTTTATATTGAGCTTTTTATTGGCCTTTCAATTCACGTGAAAACATCACGTGACAAGACAATAACCAAACTGTAATGACAACGTCAGAGAAATAAAGAGATTCCAATCTACGACTTCTTTTCGTTTTTGAGCTTTTAAGAACTTGTAATCACATTTCCACATATTTGGCACCTACAACACAACAAGACATGGTAAATCTGTTGATACCAAATAACTGTGAAGTGAATTTTGTTGCAAGTCAACCTTTAAGTGGAAAATCATTACTCGAATGTTTTTTGCATGAATACAAGCTAGCGATTTATATAAATGTCTACATCAATGTAGCGCGTTGCATCCTTATTCCTACACAAATATACAGTCAAACATGGATAACTCGAACTTCAAGGGACCGAGCAAAAGTGTTCGAATTATCAGAGCGTTCAAGTTATCAGAGCACTGTCACAAGTCCATATATTTACTTATTTATTAGTAGATACATGTACATATACAAACTATAATATAAATCAAAAGCACAAATGGCTTGTTTCAAATTAAATGCTTCTAATGTAAAGTTTAAAACGTTTTCATGAAAAAGTATAGAGATTTTTCTATCACTTGAGATTGGTTTGTTGTTTGAGGTGATGTTATTGCCAGGACGTTTTTCAGATTGACATTGGCAAAACTTGATCGTTGTTGAAATGCTCAAAAGAAAAGACATTTTTTTCTTTTGGGGTTTTACCCACGATCAATTTTGCCGTTTTTTCTTGAAGTTTAAGCAGATTACCTTACTTTACCTGGGATTCGTTAAGAGCAACACTCCGAGGCAGTTCAATTAGAAGTTTTACGGTACGTTCTATATCACTCATGCTTTTTTAATAGATACTTATTGAATGTACACACGTATTCTGTGTTTAGGTCAAACGATGAATAGTTTTTTGTAGCTTAGACAATGTATACGCTACAAATGTTTAATTACAACATTTTTTAAGACGTTTTAAACATTCAACATTCCGACGTTGATTCAACACGGAATCAACGTCGGAAAACTATTCATCACGGGCTAGCCGGGTCACGCACTCAAAGGATTTTCGCCACGCACATACAAAACAGCATGCGATTTTTGTTTTGTATGTGCGTGGCGAAAATCCTTGCACGCGTGACCCGGCTAGCCCGTGCTATTCATCGTATCGCAGTATAAATCCAATTTCACCAAACTTTTAGAAAAGTCGTTGACAAAAATATTTTGCCGATGGTGGTAATAATGACGCTTATGAATTACGAAAAGATGAAGTTTACCTCTATGGCTTTGAATAAAGTGATTTTCTAAAGCGATAACAACCGTTTCGGTAGCCGTTGGGCAAAAAACAGTTCGAATTAACAGTGTTGAGTTCGAGTTATCTATAGCAATTTATCATTACGTGGGAACGGACCAAAGGAAATGTTCGAATTAACCATGTGTTCGAGCTATCCGTGGACGAGTTATCCATGTTTGACTGTGTTTGTTTCCTGTTCACTCGCATACAAGCTGCAAAATATGTTGTAGGTGATTCATGTAGATGATTTTATATGGAGGAGTGCAGATGGCCGAACATTTAAACTCCTCCCCATTCCTAAAGAGCCAGAAGTAAATGGTGCTGCGGATTGTAACCCTAACAATTCTCATAAACAGAGTTTGAGAAGTCATTCTGGATTAGCCTCTGCGTCAAACCAACAGCCAGCAACCGCACTGAGTTCCCCAGCAAAGCCTACCCATACGCAGACATCTAAACCAATAGCTGCAGAAGCTCATAACCATGATGAAATGAATTCTCGGTTGACCTTGTCACACACCAGTCTAGATTCTCCGCACAGCATGCAGCCTGAGTCAACCAGAGACTCCGCTGATCCACATCCCTGCTCACACGCTTCTGATGACATTGGTATGTGTACGACACTTTCTGTTTCAATTCAATACTTTCTGTGTCTTATTTGTATATAGTAGTCTTACGTCTATGTAGTAGTCTTAATGTCTATGTAGTAGTCTTATGTCCATGTAGTAGTCTTATGTCCATGTAGTAGTCTTATGTCCATGTAGTAGTCTTATGTCCATGTAGTAGTCTTATGTCCATGTAGTAGTCTTATGTCCATGTAGTAGTCTTATGTCCATATAGTAGTCTTATGTCCATATAGTAGTCTTATGCCCATATAGTAGTCTTATGTCCATGTAGTAGTCTTATGTCCATGTAGTAGTCTTATGTCCATGTAGTAGTCTTATGTCCATGTAGTAGTCTTATGTCCATGTAGTAGTCTTATGTCTATATAGTAGTCTTATGTCTATATAGTAGTCTTATGTCTATATAGTAGTCTTATGTCTATATAGTAGTCTTATGTCTATATAGTAGTCTTATGTCTATATAGTAGTCTTATGTCCATGTAATAGTCTTATGTCTCTATAGTAGTCTTATGTTTATATAGTAGTCTTATGTTTATATAGTAGTCTTATGTCTATATAGTAGTTTTATGTTTATATAGTAGTCTTATGTCTATGTAGTAGTCTTATGTCTTTGTAGTAGAAATATGTCTATGTAGTAGAAATATGTCTATATAGCAGTCTTATGTCTATGTAGTAGAAATATGTCTATATAGCAGTCTTATGTCTATGTAGTAGCCTTATGTCTATATAATAGTTTTATGTCCATGTAGGAGTCTTATGTTTATATAATAGTTTTATGTCCATGTAGTAGTCTTATGCCTATGTAATAGTCTTATGCCTATGTAATAGTCTTATGCCTATGTAATAGTCTTATGCCTATGTAATAGTCTTATGTCTATATAGTAGTCTTATGTCTATGTAGTTGTGCCGGAATATGATTCTGTGGGTATGTCAACAGTTACTTCCGTTCTTTGATTACGTACATTTATTATTGAACAGAAGAAGTTCGTGACCTAAACAGTAAATGAACTTATAAGAAATGTGAAACACAAAAAAATGTACTCAGGTAAAACAATGATCAACAATAAATTAACTACAAATAATACACAAGACACTAAATACATGATAGATAAGAGAACATAAAAACTTACAAATAGTGAGGGAAGCGGAATCCTTCCGGCATAAACGTAATAATACAGATATAAATTCGGCAAAAGTTGTTCAGTCGACACCTTGGTCAAAACTAACTTGGGTGCTGTACAACATACACGAAAGCTTCAGCTTTACCTCTAATTGTATGACTAATCCGAAGGCTACAGAGCTACAGTGGTGTGCATAAACTTGGAATCACCAGTTAAATCTTCAAATATGTATGTTTATATGCTGTCGTCTAAGAAATTCTTTGGAGTTAAGTGCCTCAACCCCATCAATATATATATCATTTGAAAGGGAAAATTCTGAAGAACAAGATGATGCCAAATATTCGAAAATATTCTCAGATTTTTATCGCTGGGGTGGATCTACCGAAAGGCAGACTTATTGCAGGCTATGAATGTTGTTAGTGAAAATTGATAAAATAGGATACAAACAAACTCTTTTATACAAATTGGTGGCCCTGAAAAGGGCCGTTGGGTTATTGTTGGTCTTCAGAAGGACTGGTAAGGTGTCTTGAGCTGAGCATTAGTATTTTATTGGCCAGCCCTTGTTCTTGATCACCATCTGACACCGTCGAGGCATGCTGTTTACCAACTTTCTGAGCTCTTCAGGAGTGATGATGTGATGCCAAGCATGAATATAAATCACTCAGAAATGATTGTGTTAAATCAATCAATGCATTGTTTGAAAGCACATCTTCTGCTGATCAGATTGATATATAATATCTGGCATGGCATCATAATTGGCGGGAAAATAGAAAGCAAATGGAAGATCCATTCGATATAGAGTGAACAAAACAATGTGATTCCAAGTTTATGCACACCACTGCAGTGGTGTGCATAAACTTGGAATCACCAGTTAAATCTTCAAATATGTATGTTTATATGCTGTTGTCTATGTAGTAGTCTTATGTCTATGTAGTAGTCTTATGTCTATGTAGTAGTCTTACGTCTATGTAGTAGTCTTACGTCAATGTAGTAGTCTTACGTCTATGTAGTAGTCTTATGTCTATGTAGTAGTCTTATGTCTATGTAGTAGTCTTATGTCTATGTAGTAGTCTTATGTCTATGCAGTAGTCTTATGTCTATGTAGTAGTCTTATGTCTATGTAGTAGTCTTATGTCTATGTAGTAGTCTTATGTCTTTGTAGTAGTCTTATGTCTATATAGTAGTCTTATGTCTATGTAGTAGTTTTATGTCTATGTAGTAGTCTTATGTCTATGTAGTAGTTTTATGTCTATGTAGTAGTTTTATGTCTATGTAGTAGTCTTATGTCTATGTAGTAGTCTTATGTCTATGTAGTAGTCTTATGTCTAGGTAGTAGTCTTATGTCTATGTAGTAGTCTTATGTCTATGTAGTAGTCTTACGTCTATGTAGTAATCTTACGTCAATGTAGTAGTCTTATGTCTATGTAGTAGTCTTATGTCAATGTAGTAGTCTTATGTCTACATAGTCGTCTTATATCTATGTAGTAGTCTTACGTCTATGTAGTAGTTTTATGTCCATGTAGTAGTCTTACGTCTATGTAGTAGTTTTACGTCTATGTAGTAGTTTTATGTCCATGTAGTAGTCTTATGTCTATGTAGTAGTCTTATGTCTTTGTAGTAGTCTTATGTCTATATAGTAGTCTTATGTCTACATAGTCGTCTTATGTCTATGTAGTAGTCTTATGTTTATGTAGTAGTCTTATGTCTATGTAGTAGTCTTATGTCTATGTAGTAGTCTTACGTCTATGTAGTAGTCTTATGTCTATGTAGTAGTCTTATGTCTATGTAGTAGTCTTATGTCCATATAGTAGTCTTATGTCTATATAGTAGTCTTATGTCTACATAGTCACCTTATATCTATGTAGTAGTCTTATGTCTATATAGTAGTCTTATGTCTACATAGTCGTCTTATATCTATGTAGTAGAAATATGTCTATATAGCAATCTTATGTCTATGTAGTAGCCTCATGTCTATATAGTAGTTTTATGTCCATGTAGTAGTCTTATGTCCATGTAGGAGTCTTATGTCCATGTAGGAGTCTTATGTCTATATAGTAGTTTTATGTCCACGTAGTAGTCTTATGTCTATGTAATAGTCTTATGTCCATGTAGTAGTCTTATGTCTATGTAGTAGTCTTATGTCTATGTATTAGTTTTTTGTCCATGTAGTAGTCTTATGTCTATGTAGTAGTCTTATGTCTATGTAGTAGTCTTATGTCCATGTAGGAGTCTTATGTCTATGTAGTAGTCTTATGTCTATGTAGTAGTCTTATGTCTATGTAATAGTCTTATGTCTATGTATTAGTTTTATGTCCATGTAGTAGTTTTATGTCTATGTAGTAGTCTTATTTCTATGTAAGAGGAGTCTTGTTCTGTACAAGAAATGGTGTTGAAGGACCCGTGACTCATGTCTCCCCTAATCGTGTTATGACTGAGCCGAACACGATTCCACCAGAACCAGAAAGCACATTTGGAAAAGACAGGCATCACTCAACCAACCTTTATGCCTTACAGTGAGTTCGCTTTCAATGAACTTGTATCTTAAAAATAGGCTCTTCCGCCATCCTCTTCCTAGAAGGCTGTGTTTATTCCTCAGTCACTGTTGAGCTTTTTGGTAGGAAATATTTTTACACACTGATATTCAAATTTTTTTTATTTCTCAAATTGTTTCAAGTCACATGTGTTAGACTGCATTTTTCTGATAGCTATTGCTGGAATAGCAATGGCTATCCAACATCTGGAACTCTTTTCTTCTTTTGTACATTCTGCAACCTTCATACTCTGTAGACTTTGTAAAAATGTAGCTCTTTTGTTATTTTAGAAACCATGACGTTTCCAAAGATGATAGCATTCCCGGTAAGCTTTCACAGTAACACCTTATAATATTTGGATAAGGTCCAAAGATCCAATTTGGATTATCCATGGAAATCCTTTCCATGGATTTGAGCAGAGTTTTTTTGAGAAAAATGAACGAAGTTGTAATTTGCTTTATTTTTCTGACTACAGAGACACGGACGTTGTTTTACCATTTTTACAAAAACAAACTTGACAAAAATAAAATATTTTTGTAAAATTCTAATGCAATACATATGGTTATTTTGTGGTAGCTACATCATACTTGTGGTTTATTAGAGCAATCACAAAATGTACACCTTGAGACTATGCATGTATTTTCATCAATGCTGGCTTGAGGGATTAGTTCTAGCTACATGACACCGAGGGTGTTACATAATACATTACATAATACGATGCAAACTACATCACCCCTTGATTTATAAATCACAACCAGGGTAATCAGAAAATATTAATAGATACATGTATATCTGAACTGAAAATACAAATCGTCACAACCCAAACATGGCTCTAGTGTTCATAAAATTCTCCATATCTTTCTGGAGGTCGCCTGTCTCTAATTGGTCTGGTATTACCTACTGCAGTATTTTCGTTGTCATGATCACTGTCACTCTCAGTATCTGAGTCTGCGGAACTATTGTCATTTTTACAGATGTTGAGATTATCAAAATCAAATTCAACTTCTACAGCATTGTCACTTGACACCCTATCACTGCCCGTATCCTCGCCATTACAATCAGCTAACCGTATTTCTGAAATGTGTCTGTTTGTGCCATCAACCTCTAAGACTACATCAGATACCAACGCAGTTACTGTTCCTTTTGCCCATACGGTAGTACATTTAGCATGCACTGGCTTAACATATACTGTGTCACCAATTATGTACGGGTTTCTTAACGCTCCACGTGAAAATCTTTGTGGCTCTGCAACAACGTCAGGATTTCTTACTGCGTAGGAGTATAGCATTTGCGAAGGTACAATACCTCGCCTGTTTGGGGTATTGTTATACCAAAACACCATTCTGTTAACCTCGTTTCCTGAACGCGCAGCCATTCTTTTGATTGTCCTATGGTTACGTTCGACAATGCCATTACCAGATGGCCTGTAAGCGCAACTTAACAAATGATTTACGTTCCATGTTTTTAGGATGCTAGACAACTGCGCGTTTTTGAAGCATGGACCGTTGTCAGAAAGCAACTCTTGTGGGGGACCCCGCTCCTCAAATATGCGTACCAACTATGCTATTACAGAGTTGGCTGTCTCATCTCTCAGTTTTAACCATATTGCAAATCTGCTAGGGCCGCAATCCAAGATGGTCAAATAAGGTATTCAGCCCACATGTGTGATGTCAACAGCAAGTCTATGCCACACCTTTTCGACTTCCAAATTTCCTCTCTTCCATCTCACAGGTGAAGGATCAATTTGTTTGCAGATTTGACACTCTTTCACAACCCTTTCAATCACATCTTTTGAGGCTCTGTCACCAAACCTCTGATTAGCTAAGTAAGTCATCTTGTCAACTCCTAAATGGTGAACTTGATGCATGTTATATATTTCTTCAACAATACTTGAAACTTCCTCCGCTGCTACGCCCACACATGATACTAGTGGTTTCAGCCACTTTTTGTTCACCCTCGTTAAAACATCAGCACGATTGTCCGCTGACTTGACCAAGGAAATTTGTAGAGTGATGCCATATTCTTCTACCAATTGCGCAATAACCCCAAGCCGCCTTTTGACTATCATTTCTGAAAATCCACTGACTTTGGGGCGATGGCTTTCTGTGAAAATGGAATTAACTCAGTTATACACTGATAATGAATCAGTGACAATCGTAGCTTGTTTTACTCCCCACTTTATTGCAAGATTTAATCCTTTAAGTACGGCTTCAAGTTCAGCTACATTTATATGCATACTGTCATCAATTTTCATAGCCATGATGCATCTTCTACAATGCTACCTTCCATTTCTATGCACACACCAATAGCTATAGAGCTCGCATCACACCAGACCTTGCAACACTCATCTCTATTCACAGACCATTTGCCTTGCACTGGGTCATGTCTTGTTACCCTATTTAGTGTTTCATCTAACATCTGCAGCACTTCTTTTGCTATTGCATCATCCCACTTGCCATCAGCAGCACACCGCTTCATGTAACTGCATGCGACTCGTAGCCAGCCAGCTACTGGGTAGTGACCAATCAGTTTACCATACACAGAAAACAAATCTCTTTTTGTACGAATGCTTTCTACTGTTGGCACAGCTGAGTCACGTTGCCATGTACATATACCTTTTTTACTGGTTGTCACGCGAAGCCCTAGAACACGCGCTTCACGTAAATCGACAGGCTCTTTTGTGACTAGACCAAACTTTAACAAGTGGCTGCGCACAACTTCAACTGGCACTACTGACTTATTTACTGAAATATCATCAATATAATGATCAGTACCAGCAGCAACCGTAGGATCAAGTGACAACACTGTTGACAATATTTTTGACATAATCTTAGGCGCTGCATTGAGACCAAAACCTAGTCTAATCATGACATACAATGTTCCATGGAACATAACAGCTTGAAATCTCTGCAAACTATCATCAACATGCAGTTGTAAATATGCTTTCTTTAAGTCTAACATGCAAGCATCACTGCCTAACTTACGCCACTTGCGGAGTTTGTCTTGGCATACTGCGGTGTCCAAACCAGGATGACTGCTGACATACCCATTCAGTTCTTTGCTATAATCCATTACAGGTCGTACCTTTGTTTCTTTATTAGGTTGTGTAGCTGCCAACAATGGAATAATGCCAGTTACAGGTCCATGAAGCGCTTCTCGGTGTGGCTGCAGCCATCCGTTTTCTATCCATTGCATAACCTGTTTTTCATATTCTTCTCTGACGGCATCATTTATAGCGTATTCTCCACATGCATTGGACAATATAGGCTCTCTACTTTACCACTTCCAAGCAACTGTCCACTTGTGACCATCAAATTGTGCTTTAAAGTCTCTATCATCTATAACTATCGGCGGCTGCTGGTCATCATTATGACTGACAGGACTAGCTTTGTTACGTAGCATCACGCCAACTGTTCTCAACTGTCTTGCTCTAAAGAGTACACCTCTATTTTTATCTATAGATACCCCGCCTAGCTTTGCAATGCCATCCATTCCCAGTATCATCTGGCAACCGCTTACTAGCTTCGGAGCAATCATACACTGAACTGTAGTTTTACAAGAGTGATCCAGTTCTATGTCAAGAGTTGTCTCACCCTTGCATGTAGTGATATGTCCATTTAACATCATTATTTGTCGCTGAGGACCTTTCGGTAGCAATCCTAACTGCTGTGCCCACTGTTGTTGTATAATTGATTGCTCACATCCGCTATCCACCAATGCTTTTATCTTTGTGCCTTTTACCCATACATAAACAAACGGTAGCACCGAGTTTTTTACATTGGGGGAAGAGCCGGTGCATACACGTCCCCACTGGCATTTCCCTGCATCTGAAAACAGTTTTTCTGGATGTGACCAAGTTTATTACACCGGTAGCACCTGACCTCACGGCGCTGCCAATGCTGCCTCCTTTTCCCAGCAGCACATGAGGTCGTTTCGCCATTTCCTGCAGTTATCATCATGCGGGCCCTGTTCACTAACTCTGAAAGACCCATGTCTTCTACAGAAGCAATAGATTTTAGTTGTGTAGCCACTTCTGTAGGTAATCCTGCCATGAATGCACATTTAAGCAATGGGTCAGGTTCTGATTGTCCCATCAAAGTTGTTAAACGTTTGAGATCTGCCAGATATACATCTACAGCTTCACCATCTCTTAAAGCTTGGTTTTGCAGCTGAATATAAGCACTGAACCTGTCTACCCTAAAAGCTGTCAACAAAGCTGCCTTTAGTTTAGGGTAGTCTTCCTTGATATCATCTTCTAAATGTTTATACACGGCAAATGCTGCTCCTGACAAGAATAGTGGTAAGAAGGTTGTGAGATCGTCCACTTTTTGAAGCTTGGCCACTAACTCTAGCTTGTCCACCCATACGCTGAAGTCACCGCTTTTACCATCCTCATATGTCTTGATAAGCTCGGATACCTTCACTGACATTTCTAGTGTAGTTTAGAGCCGAAATACATGTAGCTTGTGGTTTATTAGAGCAATCACAAAATGTACACCTCGAGACTATGCATGTATTTTCATCAATGCTGGCTTGAGGGATTAGTTCTAACTACATGACACCGAGGGTGTTACATAATACATTACATAATACGATGCAAACTACAATACTTTCTTACTAAGTTGTTAGAGGTCTTTGGTTAGACTTTTGTTTGATACTCTGGTATAAAATATTTTAAATAACATTTTGAAGAATCCTTCAATGGTAGCGTTTGAAAAAAAATTATAATCAATGTATATATTTCTCAGGGTATGTCTGTCTTCTGTCGTCGTATGTATATCTGTATGTATTCCAGCTATAGATCTTAAAATTGTGGAATAAAGAATCCATACCGAAGAAAATTTGACCTTGGACCCACCCGTTCGTAAGTCCGGCGCCGTACTATTCAGGCTACAGAGATTGACTTCTTCGCCAGCTGATATATGTCGCT
The DNA here is from genome assembly GCF_963576615.1 of Watersipora subatra. Taxonomy (NCBI): domain Eukaryota; kingdom Metazoa; phylum Bryozoa; class Gymnolaemata; order Cheilostomatida; family Watersiporidae; genus Watersipora; species Watersipora subatra. Next base: position 47,774,717 of record NC_088716.1, on the reverse strand, counting down.
ATATGGGAGCAAATACCCAACGGCTTTGCGTACGGCGCAGGGTCATAGCATAACACCACGAAAATCTGTTGGCTCTCATTATTAAGTGTAATCAAATCTTCTATTGGCAATGTACCAAGATAATAGCAAGTAGGGCGGGCAACTCTAATTACTTCTCATTGTTTAAAAGCTGAATGTTATTACCCGGGCAATGTCGGGTAGCACAGCTAGTCTTAAATATAATAACAATGAATGTATACCGTGAAACCTCTATTTGAATGCTACCTTTTTTGATTACCACTACTAATAGAACACCGAAATAGGAAAAGTGCTGAAAAATACAGCGCCACCTTTTAATTGAACGTCACCTCTATTTGACCGCCACTTTGATTTTTTTGATTTTTATGAATCCTAAATAGAAAATGATCTGCGAACAAGTCTCTACATAATACAGTCAAACATGGATAACTCGTCCACGGATAGCTCGAACACATGGTTAATTCGAACATTTCCTTTGGTCCGTTCCCACGTAATGATAAATTGCTATAGATAACTCGAACTCAACACTGTTAATTCGAACTGTTTTTTTGCCAACAGCTATCGAAACGGTTGTTTTCGCTTTAGAAAATCACTTTATTCAAAGCCATAGAGGTAAACTTCATCTTTTCGTAATTCATAAGCGTCGTTATTACCACCATCGGCAAAATATTTTTGTCAACGACTTTTCTAAAAGTTTGGTGAAATTTGATTTATACTGCGATACGATGAATAGCACGGGCTAGCCGGGTCACGCGCGCAAGAATTTTCGCCACGCACATACAAAACAAAAATCGCATCTTGTTTTGTATGTGCGTGGCGAAAATCCTTGAGTGCGTGACTCGGCTAGCCCGTGATGAATAGTTTTCCGACGTTGATTCCGTGTTGAATCAACGTCGGAATGTTGAATGTTTAAAACGTCTTAAAAAATGTTGTAATTAAACGTATGCGTTGTCTGAGCTACAAAAAACTATTCATCGTTTGACCTAAACACATAATACGTGTGTACATTCAATAAGTATCTATTAAAAAAGCGTGAGTGATATAGAATGTACCGTAAAACCTCGTAAAACTTCTAATTGAACTGCCTCGGAGTGTTGCTCTTAACGAATCCCAGGTAAAGTAAGGTAATCTGCATAAACTTCAAGAAAAAACGGCAAAATTGATCGTGGGTAAAACCCCAAAAGAAAAAAATGTCTTTTCTTTTGAGCATTTCAACAACGATCAAGTTTTGCCAATGTCAATCTGAAAAACGTCCTGGCAATAACATCACCTCAAACAACAAACCAATCTCAAGTGATAGAAAAATCTCTATACTTTTTCATGAAAACGTTTTACACTTTACATTAGAAGCATTTAATTTGAAACAAGCCATTTGTGCTTTTGATTTATATTATAGTTTGTATATGTACATGTATCTACTAATAAATAAGTAAATATATGGACTTGTGACAGTGCTCTGATAACTTGAATGCTCTGATAATTCGAACACTTTTGCTCGGTCCCTTGAAGTTCGAGTTATCCATGTTTGACTGTAGTACTAATAGTTACTCGGCTACATCAATACCAGTTACTGCATATACTAATGAATTCATCAATCTCATGTATTAGACAATAGGTAATTTTAAGGCCAAAATTGCATCATTTTAGGAATTACTCATGTGTAAGTCAACCCTGTTATTCCAGAATTTTCTGGAATCATCGATTCCGAATGGATTTTTTGCTATTAGGAATAAAAACGTAACACCCAAATTTTAAAGGTTTTTCATTGAATACGATACCTCAAGTTCTTTGATATGTGTTAAACATGGTTTGGATTGACTCGCTTACGATAGTACATGTATTTGTGCAATGACTATACGCTAAAACTAGAGTTAATCTTTGCCTGTTGACAACTACGTGTTTGTTACTCCGCGGTTAGTGAAAACAAAAGTGAATACTGAAAGAGCCGGATCAATTTAGAATCGATAGTTGCTAAATTTCACTCAACGCTTTCAAAATATATCACTTTTTAAATGTAGAATGAGCCGGTGGTAGTATAGTACAACAATGATGGCTGCTTGTTATGATAGAAATACTTGTCATAATCTTGTTGACAAGTAGCTTATACCGCATACCATATACCATGTTTTCACTGATATTTTATACCAGTAATTCTGGACAGTTACTTTAACATATATATGATGAAGCACCGTTATTATGAGTGTTCGTTAAGGCTTCATACAGAGATTTGAATATTGCGTGTATAATATCGGAGTTTTCTTATCATATTCTCGTTGTATTTGACTTGGAAACAACGTGTCCATAAACATTGCTCGTGTGTAAATCGATCCCAAAAGTTTTACCTTAAAATTGTTTACACACCTTAAAATTTAAGGTTAAACCGTAAAAAGTTTTAAATTAAATTTGTCTCTCAAAAATCTGACTTATATATTATTAAATATGGTAGTTCTTTTGTTGTTGCTGTTCATAGGGAAGTTCGTTTTCGAACTCCCAAACTACTACAAACCGTATCTAGTCCTATACTGCTAGTACTACAAAGTGTATCTAGTGCTATACTGCTGGTACTACAAACTGTATCTAGTGTTATACTGCTAGTACTACAAACTGTATCTAGTGCTATACTGCTGGTACTACAAACTGTATCTAGTCCTATACTGCTAGTACTACAAACTGTATCTAGTGCTATACTGCTGGTACTACAAACTGTATCCAGTGCTATACTGTTGGTACTACAAACCGTATCTAGCGCTATACTGCTGGTACTACAAACTGTATCTAACGCTATACTGCTGGTACAACAAACTGTATCTAGTGTTATACTGCTAGTACTACAAACTGTATCAAGTGCTATACTGCTGGTACTACAAACTGTATCTAGTCCTATACTGCTAGTACTACAAACTGTATATAGTGCTATACTGCTGGTACTACAAACTGTATCTAACGCTATACTGCTGGTACTACAAAATGTATCTAGTGTTATACTGCTAGTACTACAAACTGTATATAGTGCTATACTGCTAGTACTACAAACTGTATCTAGTGCTATACTGCTGGTACTACAAACTGTATCCAGTGCTATACTGCTGGTACTACAAACCGTATCTAGCACTATACTGCTGGTACTACAAACTGTATCTAACGCTATACTGCTGGTACTACAAACTGTATCTAGTCCTATACTGCTAGTACTACGAACTGTATCTAGTGCTATACTGCTGGTACTACAAACTGTATCTAGTGCTATACTGCTAGTACGATAAGCTGTATCTAATGCTATACTGCTAGTACTATAAACTGTATCTAGTGCTATACTGCTGGTACTACAAACTGTATCTAGTGTTATACTGCTGGTACTACAAACTGTATCTAGTGTTATACTGCTGGTACTACAAAATGTATCTGGTGCTATACTGCTGGTACTATAAACTGTATCTAGTGCTATACTGCTAGTACTACAAACTGTATCTAGTGCTATACTGCTGGTACTATAAACTGTATCTAGTGCTATACTGCTGGTACTACAAACTGTATCTAGTGTTATACTGCTGGTACTACAAACTGTATCTAGTGTTATACTGCTGGTACTACAAAATGTATCTGGTGCTATACTGCTGGTACTATAAACTGTATCTAGTGCTATACTGCTAGTACTACAAACTGTATCTAGTGCCATACTGCTGGTACTATAAACTGTATCTAGTGTTATACTGCTGGTACTACAAAATGTATATACAAAATTAAGATTGTAATTAATTAATACAATTAATTGTAAATTAATCGTTCTGCTTTCCCATGTCCTTCTCAAATTTTTGTTTTCGGTATGAAGACATGTAAAATCACTACCAGAGAGTTGTGTCAAGGCTATCACTTATGACTATGTGATATTCCATATAGAGGTTATAGGCAAAATTAATTGTTTTAACCATGGTGTGATTGAACCCGCAAGGCTCTGTGTGAGCGTACTTTCAAAACAGATATCTTATCTGAGTAAAGTCCGATTCACATATGAAAAGATGTTTTCTTCCAATTTAGATTAGGGTAAGTGACAACTGGCTTTTTATCTTATCATTTATTTATGTAGTGCAAAGCATGGGTGAATTGAAACTATCAGGATATTCAAAAGAGATTCCCAGTTTCATGAACAAAATTAATCCACGACCAGCTTTCCATTTGGGCTTGAGTTCAACTACCGAACTCGGCTCTGCGCCGGAAAAGACCAATACTCCATCAGCCTGTGGCACATTTCACTGGCTTGAAAGAAATGCGTCCATACAGGAAACAAAGGTTTTATACGCTGAACTACTCAAGGCCATTGCAGAGTAAGCAATCTTTAAAGATGAACTTGCACAAATTCTTTTGTAGATTTTATCCGAAAGGTATTGGCATTTCTTTAATCATTTGTGATTGTTTCTGATGTTTGAGGTAATCTGACAGCCAGGATGTTTCAAGATTAAAATTGAAAAAACTTGATCACAGTTGAAACGCTCAGGTGTAAGCGAAAGTGCGATTATAACCTCAATGGTTGCACTTTGGTAAAGAGACCAACAGAATAGAGACACATAATGCTACAGCTTACATGCAATAGTCGCTATCAATAACGGGAGACAGACAACTGCGCAACTAGTGATATCATTTCGGCACTTATTTTAGCCTGAGCTTTTAACCACGATCAAATTTTGTTGATTTTAATCTTGAAACATTTTGCCAGATGGGTAGTTCACCTCAAACATAAAAAACAATCGCAAATAATAGAAAAATACCCATACTTGCTGATACAATCTACCAAAGATTTAAGAGAATTCATGTTTCAGTAACTGCTCCTGTTTGGATGGGAAGACTTCGCATAGCGCTCCAATATTTGTATTTTAGATATCAATGTAAAATTTGATAGCTTGTCAACGTTCAGGGCAGTTTCTGAGACAAAAAGTTTTCAGTCTCTCCATTCAAAGGTCTATATTCTCTATAAGATTGGCTAAAACTTCTTGTTTCAGTTTCTCACTGCTACGCGTATAGAAGGTAGTAGAAGGGATGTAAGTAGTACCATTACCTTTAGTAGTTTTACAATGTTATATCAACAATACTCATAGAACTGGTTTTTTATTTGTATTATGTAAAATCTCACTTCTGTTCAATTCAGTTGTATGTCAATATGCCAATCACATGTATGTACCACAATAAACTTGGCACACTGCTTCCGTTTTCGTCCCAAATTTCAACATCAAACATTGGGGGAGTATTATGCTTGATTATGTGCAAAATCCCTATTTGCAAAAACAACATCTGTGTAAGGAGAAATCTAGTTACAGTAGACGCTTATATAATGTAAATTTCCTATGACATAAATTCCAATTTACACAAAGAGTTTATATAAAGGTTTTGCTTCGTATTGTGTAAGGAATTCTAGATAACGTAAAGCGTCAAGGTGCAAGTTATCCAATTCGATTTGAATAATGAGACTCTCATTGTTAGCCTTATAAATATAGTTTTTCATTTGCCACAAATGAGAGCGACATCGACGTATATGGGTATCTCTATTATATACACTAGCACTATGCCTTGAGAGATCTAGGCTAGTCCTCACAGTTCAGTGTGCCATGAGAGATTGTCAAGTGTGCCGATAAAACACAGAGAATAAGAATGTGCACAATTACTCAGTAATAACTAATAATACCACAGTCACTGTAGTCACTAAATAAAACCTTATGTTTAGTTTTTTGGTTAGGTTTTTTCTGATTGAAATGGTCAAAGGGCTAGTTTGAACAATCTTAAAAAGCATTAGGCAGTTTACATGCGTTTTACTGTTTGTATGATGCAAAATCTCTATGATAATCTTGGAATGAATTATTCACGTTGTAGAAGCGACTACTTTATGTGATCAATATTGTAGTATTTTATCAATCAGTATAATACATATTGGTGAACAAATTTGGGAGTCACTGCAATTATGCTCGCTATAATACTACCAGGTGCAATAATACCAACGTAAATAAAGTAGGTTTGGCTGGGAAAGCTCATCATTTCTAAAAGTACACCCAAGCTTTTACCAGCTATCGTTTGTGTAAGCCAATGAACTTAAGCAGTTGTTTTCTCTTTAATCAAGGTTGTTCTTTAGTTGCTCGACTTTTACACAGATGTGTGACAACACACCGTCAAATCAACGTGACCCAAATCCACAGTTGAATAAGTAGGATAACCTTTTGATCTATAGCCCCTTTATACATCACCAGTCAGTGTTATCAATACAAACTCTCAAGTTACTAATACCTAAATATGTTCTGAGTTGGATGGTCAGCCGTAACTACCAAAATAAAGTTACAATGTCGTACTAGAATTTTTAAAAACCGTGGCATCTATGATAATAGATGAAAACAAAATGATTTTTTGTTAGTTCAGTCAATTGTGACTATATACTACTACTACTTAAGGATTCACTATTACAGTCAGTTGTGACTATATACTACTGCTACCTAAGAACTCACTACTACAGTCAGTTGTGACTAAATACTCCTATCTTAGGACTCAATATTACAATCGGTTGTGACTATACACTATTACTACCTAAGGACTCACTGCTACAGTCGGTTGCGACTATACTCGGCCGCTTTCTAAGGACTCACTACTGTCGTTGTGATATTCTGTCATTTTTACTAAATTTTAGAATTCTTTACAAACATGAAGACATTGTCGCCCCACTCTATTTTCCATCACCTTCAGAGAAGAAGCTCCTGATTCAAGGACCTGCAGTAGGAAAAGCTGAAAATGAGATCAAGGAACTGGAAAAGAAGTATGCGCCATGTGAGATCATAGTTTCCGAAGAACAGCCTGTTTTCTTCACTCAAGAAAATGACCTACCAGTCTACACGGAACCATTAACTGCCACTGTGCCCTGCAGTTTACACAAAAATACTCCTACTCCAGCAGGCCATTGCTCTGTTGTTGGAGGGTATCTCAAAGATAACCAACATGGCAGTACGAACAACTTACTAGCAGCTACTGCTGGCCACGCACTTTTGACTGAAGCTGAACAAAGACGACTTGCTGAGAGTGATGCAGAAGATGCTGTGAGAATCCGGACTAAGGAAATCGGAAACGATGTGGCTAAAAGATTACAAAATTATTGGATTGTTCCACATAATTCCCGAGGCGTGAAAGTAGGCAGTGAAGTATTCGTGGCCTATACCCACTACATTCCTGATAATGCTGCAACTGTCCTCAAACCAGAGCAGATGTTTTGTTGTGACATTTGCCTTGTGCAAGCCGATGCTACGAAATTGGATCCACAAAGTCCAACAGAGTTGGCTCAAATTTCACCATTGTTCACAAGCTTGAAGGATTCAGGACCTTTTTCTAGCAGACATCAATTAAAGCGAAGTGTTCGCATTGCTGGCTACATCGACATAAAGAACGAAAGCGATATTGATAAACTTTGTGAAGCCGACGTTCGCCTAATTGTGGATGAAATGAAAGACGGAAAGTTGACAGATCGGCCACGGACCATTGACCTGAATGATGAGTCGGTTCTTTTTACTCCAACGCCTCAACGACGGCCAACAGGCAGCATAGCCCCTCATTTTGCATTCACTGTCGGCAGTGGAGGGTGAGCTTAACACTGTTAATTCATCATTGTTAAGATGAAATTGCATTTGAAGTTGCTACAATCAGTTGTCATTTCGAATTGCTGGTGTGAATTTATATTTGAAATTACTAGAAGGAAAATGCATTTAAAATTGCTACAATGAATCGACATCTGAAATTGCTAGAATGGCGAGACATATGAGATTGCTAAAATGAATCAATGCTAAAAATTGTTAGAATGACTAGGCATTTCAACTGAAAAAGCATTTAAATTGATACATCTCTTTATCTTTCTATCCATTTTGCTTTTGTAGTATTAAAAATGCACATTTAATTATGGCTTTTTAGGCATGGCCACATGAAATGGTAGTTTTACTTGTTTTCCATGTTTTTTCAAATTTATGACCTCCAAATTGCCTTGTGAGCTCATTGACAGCATTTCATCAGCGACAAATATTATCAGTCAGAGTTTGTTGATCTACAAACCTGAAAATCTATTGCTTACGTTTGTTGAGAGATGCTTTACTCGTACACCATAAATGATGAATGTCTACCCAGCGAAGAGATCGGGCCCACCAGTGCTAATTCACAATAACAATATTTTTCATCACGTAAAACCAGTGCTCAGGTTGTAGTGAGTTTGTATATACTCCGGCTCTTTATATGTTGGTCTGTTGAATATAGCATGCCATGACCAACTAATGCAAAGCTAGTCTCTATGTTAGAGCAGGGGTATTGTGAGTCTGTCTTAATTTGGGAAAACGATTGATCCTTGACGGCAACATTTGTGATTTTTTGTTAAGAGCTCCAAAATTTAACAAAAAGGGTTACTAGCCACCAATTATTTTTGAAAATTACATCATGACACAGCAAGATTGAGAAAAAATATAGCAAAATTGCTAAGGCCTTAAAGTTTTTTCCAGAGTTGGCTAGCTCTTTGACAATATCTTTCCATTTTCTAACTTACAAATTCTTAGCATTTCTATGGTCAAGGCGTTGGATATCACACAGACATCAACAAGTTGCTGCTATAATGATTAGCCCTTCATGGTGCTTGTGAGATTTAGTAAAAATTTCAGTTACTAGTAAAAAATTATTCGTGCAATCTCGCAGTGTATGGCTGAAAAAACCATTAAATATAATTCACTAATTTTGGGAATGAAAATACATTTTCCAACATGAAACCAAAAGCTTTGAGAATTTTAGGTAATTTTTCATAGTGATTGTACATTTGTTTATGATCATTTGTCTAGGCTATTAGAGCTCATTTGGATGCTTTCAAGGAGGACAATAATGTACAGTGAACCTCGCTATATCGCGCTTCATCTTTCACTGCTTCTCCGATTTTTTTTACAGTGCATTGTGCTTCGAATTCTGATTAGCTCAGGGGCTTTACTGTTGTCTAGAAGTAAAGTATTAATGCTTTACTGTATTGTTTGTTCACTTGTCAACGGTTTTCGTTTTTGTACATTTGGCTAAATTTATGTTTGCAAATTTCTTTCGTGACAAAACCCACAATGTCGAAGAAACGTTCTGCACCAACAAAGGGGCCTTTGGCTGCTCCAAAGAGGCTGAGGAAGATGCTAACTATTGCAGAAAAAGTTACACTTCTGGACATGCTAAAGGAAGGCAAAAGCTATGCGGCTGTAGGGCGCCATTACGGAGTAAATGAATCTTCGGTTCGTTACATAAAGGAGAAAAATAATATAAGGACGACAGCAGCAATATTAATTACCAATATTAAAATTATTGTTTTTTAAACAATGTTTAGGCCTTAAAACAGATTTTGATTTTTTGTTTCATTTTTAGTACAGTATTCCATTTTAAATAATGATAGAATAAAGCTGACTACTTCACGGATTTCACTTATCACGGTTTAGTTTTGGAACGCAACCCCCACAATAAACGAGGGATCACTGTATGCCTAACCAATGTCGTTAGTTATGTTAGCTAGTTCCATGTTATATTCATTTCTGCTTATGAATTCTCATTCTAAAACTGCTGCAAGAAACTAAATACTGGCTGGCAATCAGCATCACACCAAGTGTCTACATGTACTTTATTATAAAATGTGTGCAATATTGACAATAAATGGCACATCTGACATTTATTTTTAAAAATATCATTTTCAGACTGATTCCTGGAAAGAGCGGGAGCGCTATTCTTGTGTACAACAGACGGGATGATGTCTGTTACATCTTAGGTCTTTTAATGGGAACCTTCAAAGGAGCAAGAGCGGTCACCAATGATGTAGTTTACCAGGCCATGCCTTATGGACCAGCCATAAAAAACCTCAAGCTTTTATATGGTGACCAACTTCCAAACCTTATGCCTATGATCGGCGAAGAATCTGGCATCGACCTTGATCAAGTACTCAGCAACCTCGCTGATCATCACACTGACATCTGATCTGGCGACTACAAATCACATGAACATGTGGTCTGTCGACTACAAGTCGCATAGTCATGTGATCTGTTCAGTGCCAATCACACGGACAAGTGATCTGTCAACTACAACTCACACAGGCATGTAATCTGTTGAGTCTAAATCACATGGAGATGTGATCTGTTGACTATAAATCATGAAACTTTATACTGTCACCACAACTACTGTACCTGTCAGTGTTTTTAACTATTTTTTATGTGTAGATCATTTTTAGGGAGCAATTTTTCAGCCTGTTGGCTTTTACTACACTTGAATTATTGCTATATCAAATCTGGTTGTTTGATTGCTCCAGCAAATTTAACTTTTCATGCTCATATTATTTTTAGCTTTTTGATTTTTCACAATATTTCCACGTGTCATACGAGTCAGTCACATTTTAATGTGACTGACTCGTATGACACGTCGAAAAATGCATATCGAGGAGTCACATTTTAATGTGACTCCTCGATATGCATTTTCACATGACATTACTTTTAATGTTCTCTTTCCGGTACTTCTACTGGTGAGTGGATTATTTTATATTTGTCAATCTTTGAATCATTAATTTATTGAAACAATACTCATAAATTTTACTACATTAAAAAGTGTATTAATCAGTGAACACAGTGATGGTTCGTGGGATAGATTTATAGACGAGATGAATTTATGTATTGAGAGTGCAGTTGAGAGGAGAGGTTACGAGGATGGTGATGGTGACAGAGTGCCTATTATAAAGGGTAGAGCTAGGTTAGTTCAGCTATTGTAAACTATTGGGCATAACAATAGAGAAGTATTAAGAGGTGTAGGGTTCGACGTGGATGGTGCAAATTCATCTAATGAAGAAGCAGTGAGCATTTTGCAGGGATACTATGGTAGACAGGAGAGAATTTTTGTAAAGGGACATAAGTTTTTGACAGCTAGGCAGGTACTGGGGGAAAGTGATAGAGATCACTTGCAACGAGTTGAGAGTTTGAGGAGATATGCTGAGGTAGCAAATAATGATGATAGGGTAAGGTTTGCCCTTATAGTGGCAGTTAACGGGTTGAGGGATTGAGAAGTAAGTAGAGGTCTGATGAAGAATGCCAATTTAACTCGAGTGTTATTAAATGAGGCATTGAGGGCTCCTATGATGGCAAACAATTAAGATAGATTCTTGAGAGCGTAGAGAGTAGAGGTACTGACTTAAAAAGCAAGATTAAGGTGGAAGTAGCAAAAGTGTCAGAGTTCAACAGTCGTGCTCAGTACCGGAGTGGTGGTAGGGATAGAAGTTATGACTCAGGAGGTAGATGTTTCCCTAGAAGTAGCCCTAGGAGTGGTAGAAGGTATTACGGTAACAGTAGTGACGATCGTGATGTTTTAAGTATGAGGAAAGAAGTCGAGAGTATAACAAGGACAGGGACAGTAAGACGTATAGAGACAATAGCAGAAAGATGTTTGTCTCTAGATATGGAGCAAATAGTAAGAAAGGTCGTGAAGATAGAGTATGCTACAATTGCAAGAAAAGTAGCCATGAGATGCGTAGTTGTCCCTCTATTAAATGTTTTTCTTGTGAGAAACGAGGACACGTATCTCGATATTGCAGGGATAAGGGTGGAGGAGTAAGATATGGTAGTCGAATTAGCAGTAGGGAGATATATTGGGGCAGAGAAAGTTGTCATGATGTAAGGGAAAAGTGGAATAGACCCAGAGATTACAGTATGAACAGGTATGAGAAAGACAGCCAGTATGAGAAGCGAGAGATGGATAGGCATGATGAAAAGTGCAGTTAAAGTAGCAGGGGTAGAAGAGCAAGATTTGCTAGCTCTAGAGATAAATATGGTGAAGATCAATGACTAGGCCAGAGAATTGTGCAGAATTTAGAAGTTAATGGAGTAAATGTAAAGTTTACATTCGATACTGGGTGTTACGTCTTGTATGGATTTGCCAAATGAGTATGACTGATGCTTAAAATGTGTGTGTATACGTTTATTCCATTGACCGTAAAACTACAAAGCAAAATATCTATAATGAGTGCAGCTATACATTATGTACATGAAACACAAAAAAGTGAATGTATGAACAAACCAAATGAAACCTCTTTACCTCTAATTATCTGTCCATACAGGCGAGCAAAATTCTTGGGGACGAGTGTTTCTGTGTTGAAGTTTTCCTTTGTCCTGTCCACAACAGTGGTAAGGTGTGCTTTTATATAGAATGGCAAAGATTAAGCCTTCAGCTTGTGTTGTAAACTATAAGGTGACTAACAGATAGCGAGATACTTATGCACAGCAAGCTTACGTAGTGAATTATGGAAAGCCTGCGCATAACTGAAGAATTATTCCTGATGACCCCTGTAGCGAATCCCCTGGTTCGTGATTATATTGTCACATACGGGTGATGAGGCATAGTGTATATTCTATTAAAAGTTTATTATATATGCTCGTCAACACCGTGAAACTACAATAAAACAATAACTCGATTGTTGATAAAGGTTATTGAAAGTATGTTAATTATACAGGTAGTCATCTGCAAAGCCATTTAGAAACATATAAAATAAAACACATAAAATGAAAGATATAATATTTACCTTAATAACACATCCAGGAGATTGCTAAATAGTATGTGATTCTCCTTCTGTTTAACCCTTGATTATATGTGTATGCGATAGATATTGGTGTAATGATGAAACTTAATATAGATAAAAGAAAGTATCGGCATCAAAAAATGAGGCTTAAAAACTACATGTTGTTGGCTCAAAGGCTGACAAAACAATGACACCTAATCAAACGTATGGCACTGTGGCAAGTCAGACAGACAACACAAGACCATTGGACCACCCAAGATCAACAGATCAACTGGCATTCGCTCTGGGCAGGAACAGTGAATCACACAGGGTGACTAGATATTGCAGTGCACTATCAAATTAGGAAATTTAACAGACAGCAGAACTTTACAACCCCCATTACACCCCCTTTGAAAACCTTTTAGTTTTCTAAGTATCTTGAGTTGTATGTAGAAGTATTAGCATGTGAACTGGTCTCCTAAGTTTATTCATGGGCGTTTGCAAAGTCACTTGCCTCACATGACCATCACTGCTTGTTCGTGCTTCAGTTACTCTCCCTGAGTTGTCCGTTGCATCTAAGTAGTGCATGGTCCATAACTATCACCGCATTTCTAGGCTTGAGGTTTCACTTTTGCTTTCTCTGTAAATTCTGAAGATACTCTAATTTTCACCTAGACCAGAGTTGCTCAGTCAAGTACTGCACATGTCTCAATCGCTGGCGGCTGTAGAGGTCTGGTGAGGTAAAAGAGCCTAATGGTGGTAAAAGGTTTTTACTTTTCATCGTCAACAAGTTATAGAGAGATAACTTTTTGCCTACTGTTGTGAGTACGACTAAATTTTAAACTTGCATACTGTGTATTGTTGTAACCATAACCAACTGTAAAGATGTTTGACGTTCTTTTAAGAGTAACTCCTTTTGCGTGGCCAACTTGACAGTCAACACTCTCATAGCATCAGTCTTACTGTCAGCTTGGGTGGTCGCTTGTCTTGTGCTATCTGACAAAGATTGAAAAGTAGATGTTGCGGTCGTGTCTAGGCCGCTAGCTCTCTTTGTGGATGCATTACTTTGTTTGGCTGATAGAACCTGTAGCATGTCTTTGGCTATGTCTGCAACAGTAGAATATTCATGACTTCACAATGAACTAGCTGTATTGACAGTTATTGGCGGTTCAGTTAAGGCTCTCTGTGTGCTCAATGAGGATGCTGTTGTGTCAACTGTTTGAGGTACATCCTGGATTATGTCATGGTTGTCAGGTCTGTTTATGACCACTTCATGAGTTGCTACTTGTTGGCGGGTTTCTATGATTACGGCATTTAGGCTGATATTAGTTGTCGGGTCATTTGTTGAAGCAACTAGGTCAGCTGTCGCGTTTACGCTTTGTCCTGATGGTTTCAGACTGTGCTTTGTAGTACCTAGGTCAGCTTCGGTTGTTCCGGCCACACAGAATAAAGTTCCGGGAGAACCGGAATTGAACCCGGTAGAGACCGAAGAGACCGCGACACCAGATCCCATCAGCCCCGCAATCCAATCAACTCCGATCCGGCACAATCCGAGGCCGGCCCAGACAACTAGGAGGCTGGAACGATACGGAGATGGTGTATGCTACTCTGTGGAATTAACGGAAAACAGTCTAAAGGTCGTGCAGGAAGGAGGCAAAACGGTTCTCACGGATGCAACCAAGGATTTCTTATCAAAGCACTCGTTTTCTTTGCACGGCATCAGGGAGCTGGAAAAGATGGAGAGTGAAGGCAACACATCTCTACAGGATTTTCTGACTTCGGTCACAATTAGTTTGAAAGAAACTGGAGGAGTGGGTAGGTCAACACCGGCAAACGTGGTAGCCTACAAAAGGAGTAAAAAAGAGAGGGACATGGCACAATGGTCGGATTCTGCCGTGTTAGAGATTACTGAGGAGGGAGCAGAGGCCCTGTTGGATGCCACTCTGACAGAGGACAGCGTAGAGGAGCTACTAAATGAAGTCATGCCAGAACCAGTGGAAGAAGAGTGCCGGGTAGCTGCTGTACACACAAAGAGGAGACAGGTCAGTCCTCATTCACCGGAGTTGTCTTCTTCTCTGCCGACTGTTGCCATGAGGGAAAGTACACCCGTGAGGCAGCCAGAGCCAGAGAGAGTCAGGCCGCGGAAGAAGACCATCATAAGGACCATTAAGTACTTGTCTTCCCAGACTGTAACACGAGTGGAAGAGCGGGTGAAAGATGGGAGCTGCCGGATCTGCCAGTTCACAACCAGCACCCGGCGAATCCATTTTCACGTGCTGCAACACTATGCCGTGTTTGTGTGCCCCTGCGATTGGCAGCTTTTGTCGAGGGACCAGATGTTGCTACACCACGCGACTCACCAGCAAGGAGGAGTGGAACCGGTGATATATCTGGTGAACCAGGACTCCTGGGAGCAGTTCTGCCGGGATAACATGAGGGGCTCCCTGACGATGACTGCCTGCACACCCACGACCAGAGGAAGGAAACGTCGCAGCCCCAGAAGGGCGCAGCGGCTAGGACACCACTGTGCCCCCCCATCTCGGGTTCCCCCGGCTTCGATCGAAAGGAGCAGGACGACTGTGGAGCTCGCCGGGTCATGCACCCTGGCCGAAGTAATAGGACAGACTCCAGTCAGCCAGACCCTCCTACAGACGCAGCGCAGCCGAGCCCAGTTGCTAACACAGGATGTCCAGGCGTGGACGAGGGCTGCCGAGACTATGCAAGCGGTCCTACAGCAGAGACACTTGGAGGGCCGGGAACGCCAGCTACTATTGGAGGAAATGAGCGCCTCCGCTATGGAGCCCGCCAGCCTGAGGCTCTGGCCCAGCTAGTCCTCCCGCAGGATGTGAATTGGAGACCGTAGTCGCCAATGGGGGAATTTGTGGTGGATGGCGCCCCCTTACATTTAGCCAAGCCAAGCCGATGTACAGCCAAACCAAGCCGAGTCAAGCCACAGCCAAGCCAGAACCGTACCGATTCGGTACCGAACTGAGCTGGACTGAGCCGCGCCGTGCCGGGTCTAACCAAGCAGAACAAGGGCGAAGTTTAGCAGCTATATAAGCACGAACATTTGCAGTAGAGAGCAGAGCTGTTCTGGGCCTGTTCATTGCCTGTTACTTGATTCTTTCTTGTACACCTTGATGAACTAAGCAGAAATATATGTATTGTACTCATGCACAAGTTTTGTACTAGTGGAAGAAAGTGAAGGTCGTAAAAACCTTTACAATATTTACAATTACTAAACTTTATTTTGTCGGGGGTTCATTCATACGAACAATAGAAATGAGTATACTTGTATGTTCTGCATTAAAACTAATCCATATCCACGCTACACAGGATCAGTATCTGAATCGAGTCAATCTTTAATAAGGACTCGTTGATCAGCCCGGTATCTGGATCAGCTGATGCATTTTGAATCGGGTCATCTCTAGTTTAAACTTTTAATCTCGCACTTAATTCAGGCGTTTCGTATAGTTCACATGTACATTCGAAGCTTCAATGATTTCAGATTGTTACTTATTTAGGGCTACTAGACAACTTGGTTTTTCGCCAATGATCAATATCCCAAATCAGAAGCAAACAGAAATGAAAAAAGGTGGTGGTTTGGGGCTAATCCTTAGAAGACTTGGCACAGTCCTTGTACCTATAACTTGTTAGAATTAGAGTTTTACCTCAAAATAGCATGAGTGATGCCAGAAACTGCTATCTTGATATATACAGCCTTGTTATTAGTAGAGTATGCAGAGTCCATTAGATTACACCAAACTATTTGCTGATTCACAAAATAAAGCCTTTGTAGCCAAGATGGTAAACCAAACGAGGACGCAAAAACCAAATTAACCTCTAGCAAATATTTTGTTTGCTCAAAGTTTATTAATGTGTAAGATATGGAAGAATATATTGTTCTATTCAGACAAGCTTGCTAAAATAGTAATGACCAATGAAGCTTGCTAAAATAGTAATGACCAATGAAGCTTGCTAAAATAGTAATGACCAATGAAGCTTGCTAAAATAGTAATGACCAATGAAGCTTGCTAAAATAGTAATGACCAATGAAGCTTGCTAAAATAGTAATGACCAATGAAGCTTGCTAAAATAGTAATGACCAATGAAGCTTGCTAAAATAGTAATGACCAATGAAGCTTGCTAAAATAGTAATGACCAATGAAGCTTGCTAAAATGGTAATGACCAATGAAGCTTGCTAAAATAGTAATGACCAATGAAGCTTGCTAAAATAGTAATGACCAATGAAGCTTGCTAAAATAGTAATGACCAATGAAGCTTGCTAAAATAGTAATGACCAATGAAGCTTGCTAAAATAGTAATGACCAATGAAGCTTGCTAAAATGGTAATGACCAATGAAGCTTGCTAAAATAGTAATGACCAATGAAGCTTGCTAAAATAGTAATGACCAATGAAGCTTGCTAAAATAGTAATGACCAATGAAGCTTGCTAAAATAGTAATGACCAATGAAGCTTGCTAAAATAGTAATGACCAATGAAGCTTGCTAAAATAGTAATGACCAATGAAGCTTGCTAAAATAGTAATGACCAATGAAGCTTGCTAAAATAGTAATGACCAATGAAGCTTGCTAAAATAGTAATGACCAATGAAGCTTGCTAAAATAGTAATGACCAATGAAGCTTGCTAAAATAGCAATGACCAATGAAGCTTGCTAAAATAGTAATAATTAGTTCTAGCAAAAAATAGCTCTAGTATTCGAATGCCATGCTCACTTGCAATTTGTGTACACAGATAGACCACATATCAAAAAATAGCTCTAGTATTCGAATGCCATGCTCACTTGCAATTTGTGTACACAGATAGACCACATATCAAAAAATTAAAGGAGAGCAGAGAACGTCTGTTCATCTACAGTATACGACCAATTGGAAATACTTAAAGGTTGACTTGCAACAAAATTCACATTACAGTTATTTGGTATCAAAAAGTTCACCATGTCTTTCTCTGCTGGGTTGTAGGTGCAAAATATGTAGAAATGTGATTAAAAGCTCTTAAAAGCTAAAAAACAAACAGTTAACCGCAGCCATCACGAAAATGCTGTAGATTGGAATCCCTTTCCAAAACAGCTCGAATGAGATGTAGTTGAACACGAAGGCTTCTGTTTACACTTTCATGCAACCTTATTCGTCAAAATATTTTCACAAATATACTTCACGCATTCAATAAAACCATGTCTATTGTCCTTACACGTATATTTAATCATCATTGTAATGCTGTCACTTTGAGCACTGATATCTCAAAACCTACCACAAAAATTTGTTTAATTTTTCAACTTTAGCTCGAAAAACTGGATATCATCCTCTGATGAAAATAAGGAGACTGTTGGTCACTTGTGATAGTTGAAAAATGTTGCAAAAATTATTTGCGCTGTTTGGCAGGAAGTTTGGGTCACATGATCAGATTACGACTAGATGATTAGACCAAGCCGAAACAAATTGTAAAGAAGCGAGCATCTACATCTGATACGGGCTTTCCGGTAGAACCCGAAGTTTTGTCATAAAGTAGTGCTATGAGATGTTTATATTTAGCATTTTATTAACCTTTAATTTAACCACAATGTTTGAGTACGTCCTCAGAATAAAGAGATTCCAATCTACGGCGTTTTCGTGATGGCTGCAATTAACTGTTGGTTTTTGAGCTCTTAAAAGCTTGTAATCACATTTCAACATATTTTGCACCTACAACACATCAGAGTAAGACATGGTGAATCCTTTGATACCAAATAACTATAATGTGAATTTTGTTGCAAGTTAACCTTTAAATAAAGAACTTCTCTTTCAGCATGCAGTACCTGCCGTCAAGTAGCCTGATTTAATCTTCTAGTTAGCTTTGATCACGTGGAAGAACTCATGTGCCACAATATCTAATTTGCATTTGTTAGGGAACTTTTTGAAGCCTATCACAGCACTGACCATTGCGAAATTCGGTGTATCATCATCTCAGACCCATGTTTTGTTACCTACTGGATAATTTTCAGCATCCTTAGGAAGTTTGATTCTAAAGTTGTACACTCAATGTCTTCAGTGCCATTGGGCTACTCAGTGAGCCTTCTTGATGGCTCGATCAAGCTTAAAAATTCTACTGTTATCAAATTATAAATTTTTATTGAAGTGGCATAAGGAATAGTAAAACCTCTAAGGAGCTTACAAAAACAGGATGCCTGGGCCGAACTTGCCTCATTGTTTGCTTGTGTAAGTATAAGAGTGTCAACTGCCAAAGCTGGATAGCATTTGTTGCTATTTTGTCGCAGAGATGTGCAGTTTAGGGTCATTCCATCCAAGATGATGAGAGATTTTACAAATGAAGTCTAATCTAGTCTCCAGCCTTGAAGTGAAAACTCAGTAAGACCAAGAAAGTGAAACTACATATTATATGGTAATCTCGTCGCATTACCAAATAAACAAACAGAACATGGTGGGATATGACAATTCCAAGTCCAAAGAGCAGATATATATCCAGATACATTTAACTTCAACCTAAAAGTTGGTTTAATCAACCTAATTATGTATGTTGCGAAAATAGGCAAAAGCATTTGCAATTTTTGCAAAATGCCGACTAAAATAACTACTTTACTATATAATTATATTAAAATCATTTGGTTGTTTGAACAAGATAAAAAAAATTGTTCATCCAACATTTTTATTAATGAAAAAAAAGCTTATCTGTTCTAAACAGATGACTTGAGAATAGCTATTTTCAGCAGACAATCTTTTAAAGTTTCCAGTTTGTGAAAAAGAATTGACTGCCAGTTCAATCTCCAAAATAAAACATACATACTGATTGGTGTAATTTTCATTACCACAGCTCAAAACATGCTGGATGTATAAATATGGGATCTTCAAACTTGCACTTATGCCCAGAGTATTGGCAGAGTTGTGCTTGCAAGAAAATTCACATTACAGTTATTATGTATCAAAAGGTTCACCATGTCTTACTCTGCTGTGTTGTAGGTGCAAAATATGTGGAAATGTGATTACAAGCACTTAAAAGTTAAAAAACGAATAGTTGATCGCAGCCATCATGAAAACAGGTTGGAATCCGTTTATTTTGACAACTTACTCAAGTTGACGTGGTTATTGTTTTGACACGTGATGTTATCACGCGAATTGAAAGGCCAATTAAAGGCTCAATATAAAACGTCTCGTAGCACTATTTTATGACAAATACTTCGGGTTATACCGGAAAGCCCTTATTAAATATAGATGCTCACTACTTTACAGTTTCGTTTCAGCTCTGTCTAATCATCTGGTCGTAATCTGATCATTTGACCCATACATCCTGCCAAATGGCGTGAATAGTTTTTGCAGCATTTTTCGACTATCAAAAGTGACCAACAGGCTTCTCATGTTTATCAGAAGATGATGTGCACTCCTTCGTGCAAAGGTTGAAAAGTTGAACTAATTTTTCAGCTAGGTTTTGAGATATCAGTGCTCAAAGTGACAGCATTACAATGATGATGAAATGCATGCGTAAGGACAATAGACATGATTTTATTGAATGTGTGAAGTGTATTTGTAAAAATATTTTGACGATTGAGGTTGCATGAAAGTGTAAACAGAAGCGCATCGTGTTCAACTACTTCCCATTAGATTTGCTCTGTTTTAGAAAGGGATTCCAACCTACTGCGCTTTGTGATGGCTGCAATTAACTGTTCATTTTTGAGCTTAAAGAGCTTTTAATACATTTCTACATATTTGGCACCTACAACACAGCAGAGTAAAACATGGTGAACCTTTTGATACATAATAACTGTAATCTGAATTTTGTTGCAAGTCAACCCCTTTAAGGGAATTATAATCCCAGGAGGGTCCTTCACAGTTCGGCAGACTTGACAACTGCAGCAATGTTATCACTGCTGCACGAGCAATAGACAAGGACTGAATTCACTCAAGCGGAGCTCCATAGACATGTAATTCAATACTACATTAATACATTGTTTGGACCTCTGAATGCTGACTTATATACCTTTCCATGTATTGAAGCTAGCCAATGCAATTTATTTATTCAGCAAACACGTAAGACGCGAGTTCTTGTAGAGCGTATGACGCGAGTACTTGTAGAGCGTATGACGGAATACTGATCTTTTCATGTGCTGCTGTGATAGAACAAAAAGTGGCAAACAATGTACATCATCAGGCACTAATTGAATGACTCTAAGATGGACCCGTGTTGTTGTCTTTTTGATTGTTGTTCTCCGATAAAGAGAACCAAAAAGCGCTCGGTAAGTGAATATTACTTTTTACGTACAAGTCACTACTAGGTAGGCCTATTAGAGTATTATTTGATCTCTTCAATAATGATAAGTGTCATAACCATTAGTAGGTTTTGTTAGCATTGTGAGACATCGTCAGTACTATCAGGTGTTGGCTGCATTAATACTGCCAACGCAGTGTTTATTGATATTATTGACGATATTAATTGCGCAATATGATGGCCGTAAGCTAGCTTTAATTTTAGTTTTGAACAGATTGGTAGAAAGAATATTGTGAAGTCACATTCAATTGACAAAGCTGCTGGTATGGAGGATAACGGAATCTGGTAGAACTCTATTTGTATGTGTACAAAATGCATTTATGTCGATATGATTACCATCAACTACAGTCCAAACTTTATGGTCTGCAATTAATACTCCACAGTAAATAATTGAGAAAAATTTAGAAATCGTATTTTTATATGTTCATAGGTTCATGGTCAGCTATAGTCTACACTCCATCATTTACAATCTGTAGTTTCTTGCATAATGATGAATAAAAAGTTTAAATATTGTATATATATTCACAAGTTTATGATCAACTTTAGAAGAAAGCGAAGAAATGTGAAGATGGTATTGAACATGAAGAACAAGGTACAGGACTAGAAGTAAGACACCAGGCGTCTCAAGCTGAGCAGTGTAAGTACACTTACTAGCTACTATAGCCTAGTTAGCTACTAGTTACCTAATACTAGTCACAGCCCACATCTTAGTCATAAGCTTGTACCTAAGCGCTTTATCTGTATGCAATAACCTTCTTCGGCTGACAGAAATCTCCGTTGCTGTGATCATAAAAATACTCAAAGAAAAGACATTGGCGGATGAGAGTTGGATGTTTACTTTAATTTAGAAGAATATCCTGGTTAGTATTGGTTAGTAGGGGGCTACTAATGCTTACCAGTCTAGAGCGCTTGACTTTTGAATAGGTAATTATAGTTCAATTCCTAGAAAAGGACCCTCAACCCCCCTCCTCCCTTGTGCTGGTGAAATGATTGGTTTCTAATTTTAAATTGCAACTTGACATGCCTCCAGTTGTCGAGGTTCCCATTGGGCTTAGGCATGTTCAGCCAAGATCACGGAGTGTGTTCAGCAACATCCATAAAAAACACACATAGCCCTTGCTTACATCATGTAAAGGAGACATACTATATTTAAAGAGTTCTTTTTATTAACTAATTTTAATTGGTCTTTACATAATATGTGAAAGTTATTATTATAACTGCAGTCTGCTTATACTGCAACACCTGTATTTTACAGCAACTCAAGTGACACCATCAAAATTTCCTAGAGGTAGTGGTGATGTAGAATCTTCTGTGGAGGAGGTGAGACAGAAA
This sequence comes from Watersipora subatra, assembly GCF_963576615.1. Taxonomy (NCBI): domain Eukaryota; kingdom Metazoa; phylum Bryozoa; class Gymnolaemata; order Cheilostomatida; family Watersiporidae; genus Watersipora; species Watersipora subatra. The sequence continues at coordinate 47,752,543 of NC_088716.1, read as the reverse complement.
TGCTTTTTAAGTGCAGGGAGTTCTTGGTTTACAACACTTAATCATTCTTAAGGTGCAAATAAATTGATATGAGCACTGAGACTGATTGTTAGCTGATTGATAGCTCAACATGCGCAACTAAGCGAAGTTTGTCAGCCATGCTCCCAAAACTGTTTCATGTTAGCGTATGATGCTGAACTGTGTAAGACAGAATGATGAAGCAGTGTAAGTTGGCTTCAGCCTAATCCGAGAACTTCCTGTACTTACATGCCATTTTATAATAAAGGTACCACATAGTTCTAAAACCACTTTGAACACATTGTCTAAATCTGCATGTTTTTTCTCATCTATCTCACAGCATTAATAATATTGATTAGCGTTGAAAATGCAGATGCAACTGCCTTTTTTCTAAGAATTCAAGCTGAGCTCTTAAGCGTATAGGACATAATAAGACTGAATAATTAGTTTTCTCCAGATATTCTTTGAAAGGTACAGCAACAATGGAAAGGCTAACAGGTTCTATACAAAGCCTATAGAAATATATCTTTTCATAAAAGTAAAAGCAAGTTATTAAAGCTGATTGTTAGCTACAAATGTATATGCTGCTGTACATGCTATGCAGTTTCCTCATCCCACAGCTTTTCACTTCTCCAACTCCTCACTCCTCCTCACTCACTTGTAAATTGACAACCAGAAATGGTTTGAACAGCCAGTCTAACTATTATTGTAAGTTCTTCAAAGAGGCTGACACAGGTAGTAGCCTGTAGCCTGTTTTACTGCACATTGTATATACTGGTTGAAAGAAAACAAGTGTTATCTTTAACTCATTTATCCCAGGCTGATTTAATTTATTTCGGTCACTCAGTGTATTTGTATACCCCTTTTTTATGTATTATAGTATGCGCTACAGTATAGTCATTGGTTAGTATGTAGTTCTTATTACCCTGGAGATTTTAACCAGTGGCTCATGTACTGTTTTATTGTACTGGTTGTTATACGCGTCTGTTAGTTTGTCTAGAAGAGGTCATTGCTCACGTGCAGTTTGCCTTAGCCCCTATTACCTTTTCCAACTACTTTTTGTAGACTGATTTGCATTATATGGGCAACGCTCCAAGAATGGCGGAGTCAGGTCAGATGACATATCACAGACAACAAACAGGTGAAAAGCCCTTGAAGCCTCTATGAGTTCTTAGCTTTAGTGTACGATAGTTCTTTTAAACATCATTTTTTCATTTGAGGAAATTCATAGCTTTTCAGTTACCAAAAGCGGATAAGTAAAAAATTATAGTCGTAGAACACATACATGTTACAATTGTTGCGTTGGACAATATTTCCAATGATAGAAATTTAGAATAACATCATCTGATAGTTTCAAATGTTTTCATGAACTAGAGGGGATATGTAAAGTTGGACTCCAGCTAATCAAACGCAAATACAAGCAGACTTTTTCAAAATTGTTACAGACAACGTCCCACAATTTGCATTTAAAGATTTTGAGGCTAATCTGTAGCCAACATTCTATACAACATATCACCTCCCCTGCTTACTATCCATCATCTAATGGCAAAGCTGAACGCTTTGCACAAAAATTCAAGAAAGCACTAGAAAAGAACTGTGTGGGAGAAATTTAGCTAAAGGGCAGTGCACGTCTTGCGCTTGGTACCTACAGAATGCTCCCTCAAACAAGCCTTAACTGGAAAACTCCTGAAATGTTGCATGGGTGACAACAAAGATGCCTACTCTCCCTACTAAATCCAAAAAATAATGCTGCTCATGTACCTAAGAACACGACCACCTCAAACGCTTCACAATTTGCAATAGATTCTTTGGTATACGCTGGCGACTATTCATCTGGCACAAAATGGGTTCCAGGTTAGGTGGTTTCTACTGTGGGCTCCACAATGTTTATGATTTCTGCTGACAAAATACTTTGGAATAGACATTCAAACCAACTTCAAATTTGTCAGAAACTAGCATATCTAGGGCTACTCCTACACCAGCTGACTTAGATAAAAAGCATTCTGGTCAGCCTGACAATAACTAGATACCTGATAGACGATACCCACTTCGTGTTTGGAAAGCGCCTGAGCGATACCGACCATAAACTCATAATTTGTGTTAGAGGAGTGTCATATATTCCTATTTAGTTTAGTCTGCTATTGGGTCAATTGCTGCCTTTTTCTAGTAGTCATTGTTGACTCATCCTTTGTCCTACTTTTAACACCTGCACGATTTGTAGCATACTTTGACTTGTCACGTTGAGCTTGTATAGCTAACATGTCTGAACACAATACACCTTTAAACCAATTGCCAAAGATCACCTTCTCACTTATAAACATAACATAAACTTAAGATCAGCTTCAAGCAATGATCTTGTTATAGTACAAGATAAGACTAGCTCAAGTTACACAAATTCGATGGGTGAAGAAACTTACCCAATGACAACTACGTTACCTGCCGGTGCTTATAAGCTGTTATAAATCTTGAGCGAGTGTGTACCACAAAGGCCAGCAATGCTAAGCAGTCAGTAGTAAACAGTATCCTTCATCCATTTATCACTGAGTAAGGCCTGTGTACTAACAGAATAAAGCTTGAGACATGTTTGAATGTATCTACAGTGGCACCCAAGTAGTTCTGTATAGAATATTTGTGTAACTTTTGTAGTGACTGTACATCATGAGCAAAAAACAGTTGTTAGATCTCAGGTGAGTCTTTTGCAGATATCTCAATCTTGTTGAACAGTAAGTTGCCTTTGTACAATCAATTGGTAGCTCTCTAGATGTTTGTAAAAGCTGATAGTATTTGTGAGAAAGTACAGCAGAGAATTTACCAACACATACATAATGTACATGTAGTGCTTTACATCGTTGAAAGATATGACTCTATACTCTTACAACACATAGACGTAGTAAGTAGTTCATACTCTAGTATGATATGACTCTATACTCTTATAATACATACATGTAGTAGTTCATACTCTAGTGGTATATGACTCTATACTCCTACAATACATACATCTAGTGGTTCATACTCTAGTAGGATATGACTCTATACTCCTACAATACATACATATAGTAGTTCATATTCTAGTATGATATGACTCTATACTCCTTCAATACATACTTGTAGTAGTTCATACTCTAATAGGATGTAACTCTATACTACTACATTACATACATATAGTAGTTCATACTCTAGTATGATATGACTCTATACTACTACAATACATACATGTAGTAGTTCATACTCTTGTAGGATATGACTCTATACTCCTACAATACATACATATAGTAGTTCATATTCTAGTATGATAAGACACTATACTGTTATAATACATACATGTAATAGTTCATACTCAAGTAGGATGTGACTCTATACTCCTATAATACATACATGTAGTAGTTCATACTCTAGTATGATATGACTCTATACTCTTATAATACATACATGTATTAGTTCATACTCTAGTAGGATGTGACTCTATATTCCTACAATACATACATGTAGTAATTCATACTCTAGTAGGATATGACTCTAGACTCCTACAATACATACATGTAGCAGTTCTTATTCTAGTATGATATGACTCTATATTCTTACAATACATACATGTAGTAGTTCATACTCAAGTAGGTTATGACTCTATACTCCTTCAATACATACTTGTAGTAGTTCATACTCCAATAGGATGTAACTCTATACTACTACAATACATACATATAGTAGTTCATACTTTAGTATGATATGACTCTATCCTCCTACAATACATACATGTAGTAGTTCACACTCTATTAAGATATGACTCTATACTCCTTCAATACATACTTGTAGTAGTTCATACTTCAATAGGATGTAACTCTATACTACTACAATACATACATATAGTAGTTCATACTTTAGTATGATATGACTCTATCCTCCTACAATACATACATGTAGTAGTTCATACTCTAATAGGATGTGACTCTATACTCCTTCAATACATACTTGTAGTAGTTCATACTCTAATGGAATGTAATTCTATACTTTTACAATACATACATATGGTAGTTCATACTCTAGTATGATATGACTCTATACTCTTATAATACATACCTGTAGTAGTTCATACTCTAGTATGATATGACTCTATACTCTTATAATACATACATATAGTAGTTCATACTCTAGTATGATATGACTCTATACTCCTTCAATACATACTTGTAGTAGTTCATACTCTAATAGGATGTAACTCTATACTCCTACAATACATACAAATAGTAGTTCATACTCTAGTATGATATGAATCTATATTCTTATAATACAAACATGTAGTAGTTCACCTCTAGTAAGATGTGACTCTATAGTCTTATAATACATACATGTAGTAGTTCATACTCTAGTAGGATATGACTCTATACTCCTACAATACATACATATAGTAGTTCATACTCTAGTATGATATGACTCTATATTCCTACAATACATACATGTAGTAGTTCATATTCTATTAAGATATGACTCTATACTCCTACAATATATACATGTAGCATTTCACACTCTAGTAGGATATAACTCTATACTCTTATAATACATACATATAATAGTTCATACTCTAGTAGAATATGACTGTATACTCCTACAATACACGCATGTAGTAATTCATACTTTAGTAGGATATGACTATATACTCTTACAATACATTCATGTAGTAGTTCATACACTAGTATGATATGACTCTATACTCCTACAATACATACATATAGTAGTTCATACTCTAGTATGATATGACTCTATACTTCTACAATACACATGTATGTAGTAGTTTATACTCTAGTATAATATGACTCTATATTCCTACCATACATACATGTAGTAGTTCATATTCTAGTAGAATATGACTGTATACTCCTGCAATACATTCATGTAGTAGTTCATACTTTAGTAGGATATGACTCTATACTCTTACAATACATACATGTAGTAGTTTACACTCTAGTAAGATGTGACTCTATACTCTTATAATACATACATGTAGTAGTTCATAGTCTAGTAGGATATGACTCTATACTCCTACAATACATACATGTAATAGTTCATACTCTAGTAGGACATGACTCCATAGTCATACAACTGCTGTGAATCCTTGTATATAAGCTGCCTTCATTTATAGGCCGTACCATAAACTTTGAAACCGGTTTTTTGAATTAGAGGTACATATAGTGTGTAAGCTGGACCCACTGATTTTATATTCGTTTAACTAACTTAATTTTACTTAATCACACGAGTCATTAGCAAAGTCAACAGTTTCCATTTGTTGTCACACTCAGCCGTTGACTGACGAGTTGGTCATCAATCAATCAGTGTTCCAAGCTTTGCAAGGGCATGCCTCATGCCTTCATCAACTGTTACTGTACAGTCAGCAAATACTAAATCAGCAAGCACATTTTGTGACGCATGTCATCAAGAAGGGCAAAATACAACGCCGTGTTTATATTTAACGTTTTGATCATAAATTTGGAAATTCCCAACAGCAATGCTGGAGCAGATTTTGCTTCTATGAAAAGCAATCCAACGAATGGAGTCAAGGGCTGGGGATGTCGCATTACAGTGACCACGACTAATGACCTAATAACGTCAACACAAGTTCTTGATATTTCTAAGCATCTTATTGATGTATAAATTGTTTTTAGTTATTGAGCATTTTAAAAAGTACTTTAACCCCAAGCATAGTGTGAAGTCTACAGATGTAATATTTAGATTGCTTCTATAAGCAATGTTTCAAGCAAAATTTTACATTCATGAGTGCAGCTTATACTCAAAGAGTTATGGTAATTAAGATTCAATTTTTATGGATTACATTTTATTTCTGTAAAAAGGCTGCATAATATATCCTTTTTCTTTACTTTGCAGAGCTTTGGAAACCAGGCTACCCCTTCTTCAAGACTAAATACCTTTCGAACAGAACGTAGAGCGACAAGCCTTGAGGTAAATGACATAGTTGGCTACTTTCTTCCACGTTATTTAAGAGAAAAAGGTAATCTTTTTTATGTCAGCGCAAAGTGGAGGTTATTACAAGGATAAGCTTACTCGCTGACAATTTAGTCCTCATATTATGGCCTACAGAAGATGTACAACAAATTGTACATTTTACTAGTAAAAAACCTAAAGGGAGCTTTAACACTATTACCCTACAGGATGAAAATATTCGATTGATTTAATAATTCGCGATTTTGCGTACAGTCTATTCCGCTAATTTTTAAGTTCCGCGAATAAGTAGTTCTATTTTTAAACACAAGGGAGAATAACTACTGCCTCAAATTAAAAACTAGTGTCTAGGCTGAAGTAGTAAACGTAGCTGAGTTCCAAATTAAAAAAAAATCATCGCTTGGGCTTTGAGTTAACCCCATTGCCAATGCATCACACTTCTTTACAAAATTATTCAAGGCTGTCACAAGTTATTCGTCATAGATTCGTCATCGCAAAAATCTCTTTTACCTTTTTTTACATTAAAGTTGACTCCATCAACCTCTTATACCAAAGTCGATGACAATAATGATTCCGATCTGGACATTATGGTATGTATTTGATTTGCACTACAGTTAAATTTTTTCCATAATTATCTGTGTTATTTCATTCTCTTGTTTAAAAACTGATCACTTCCGTTCAATATTTCAACTATTGATACTTAGCATGATTGACTCGTAGTGGTCAGCTAAATAGAAACCTAAACATCGTGTATGCACGTGAAGGGTTAACTCTATTGCTAGCTGAAATAGAGTTAACCCTTAATAGAGAGTGATTGTGTTCATCCGCGAATAAATTAGTCCGCGAATATGCATGAAAAAGGCAATTTGAGCGAAACTTAACTCCGCGAATATTTTCATCCTGTAAGGTATATTGTTTGAAGGTTTTGGCTGGTGTCTCTGCTATATGTCCTTGAGCAATAACTAGCATAATTATGCTAAATAGCAAGTATCAACTAACAAGTACTTAGTAGCAAATACCAATTCACAAGTACTGAGTAGCAAGTGCTAACTATAAAGTGCCAAATAGTGTGTGCCATTGCTAGCAGTTGCTATCTCTCAAGTGCTCACTAGCAGTCATTTCTGTACTATATTAATCACAAACTTATAAAGATGATTGAAAAAATGCCCACATAAACTAATTCATACACTCGCGGAACGTACATCTAGCCTCCCACAACATATACATGTAGTAGTTTCCACTCTACCAGGATATGGCATAAGACTTTTACAATACATACATGTACATGTAGTAGTTCATACTCTAGTAGGATATGACTCTATATTCCTACAATACATACATGTAGTAGTTCATACTCTAGTATGATATGACTCTATACTCCTACAATACATACATGTAGTAGTTCATACTCTAGTATGATATGACTCTATACTCCTACAATACATACATGTAGTAGTTCATTCTCTAGTATGATATAACTCTATATTCCTACAGTACATACATGTAGTAATTCATACTCTAGTAAGATATGACTCTATACTCCTACAGTACATACATGTAGTGGTTCATGCTCTAGTAGGATATGACTCTATACTCCTACAATATATGCATGTAGTAGTTCATTCTCTAGTATGCTATAACTCTATACTCCTACAGTACATACATGTAGTAATTCATACTCTAATATGATATAACTATCTACTCCTATAATACATACATGTAGTAGTTCATACTCTAGTATGATATGACTCTATAGTCCTACAATACATACATATAGTAGTTCATTCTCTAGTATGATATAACTCTATAGTCCTACAATACATACATGTAGTAGTTCATACTCTAGTATGATATGACTCTATAGTCCTACAATACATACATATAGTAGTTCATACTCTAGTATGATGTGACTCTATACTCCTACAATACATACATGTAGTAGTTCATACTTTAGTATGCTATGACTATATACTTCTACTATACATGTATGAGTTCATACTCGAGTAGGATATGCTCCTTATTTTACTGCAATTCATTAAGATATATATTTTTGTTAAATGCTTTTTTGGTTCTGTAAAAGGACTGCATAATATATTATATATCTTTACTTTGCAGATATCTAGAAACCAGGCCAGCACACGCTATAGAGCAAATAGTATTCAACCTAAATTTCAAGTGACACGCCTTGAGGTAACGACATAGTTTGCTACTTTCTTCCCCCGTATTTGATAGAAAGGAATAATCTGTTTTTCTAACTAGCACAAAGTGAAGCTTGTTGTAAATGTAACATTATTCTCTGACAATTCAGTCTTCATCGAATGGCATAATTGTAGCAGATATACAGGGAGGTCTGCATTTTAGTAGTCTATGAATTTGAAGCCTCACTGCCTCCTGTCAGTAAGTGGTAACAAGCAAGTACTAAATAGCACTGCTAACTAGCAAGTGCCCTTACCAGCAACTGGCCTACTAATTAGCCAGAAATAACTAGCAAATGTTACACTAGTGGCTGATCGTCAAGGCCAGGGCCTAGCTAGAAAGGACAGCTGAAGTGACCGATGCCATGACTGGGCCAATCTCTTACTTGGTAAATGACACGGCCCTCAATAACACACACGGTTGGCCGAGGTTCGGCTACCAGAGTCGGCTTTACCACCGAGGGGTGGAGCCAAGCTACACTCACATCTAGGAGCTATATAAAATGCCACATAAGCGCCCAAGAGTGGAGCACCTGGAAGTCTTCCATTGTTTAGTTACTTATTGTTATTAGCATATTTAACTGTACCCTTATATGTTTGTTGCAAATTATATATACTCATTGGCCTTGTACTCAAGTGGTTTGATTCTTTAAGAGCAAGTTGAGGAACTTTGCCGATTTCTTTACACCAGTAGCAGCAGTGGGATCGCGGATGCCGACTCCACAAGAATCAGTAAACCTCTAAATGCTCTAACCGAAGCTATCTTAGTTATAGTAAAGGAGAGCTCAAGAAAAAACGAGTGCTTGAGGTAAGAGCGCCTCCTGATCACAAAGAACCATGGCTGCCATAAGGGCAGCCTGCCTTAAAGGGTCTCATAAAGGCTGGCATCAGGATGGTTGCTAGGTGCACTCGGAACGCAGATAAACATACAGACTATTCGAATGAAGTGCTGGAAAGGATGATGGTGCCAGGAGCCCCAGCTCACCAGTTCAAGTCACCTCAGTACTCATATTCAGATGTGGAGTGCTTTATTTCCAGGAAGTGGCCAAGGCCAATGGATGGACAGAGGTGGCCAGCTTACTCCATCTTTGAGTGGCTATGCAGGAGGAGTCAAAGAACTGTGGATAAGCCTACCGAGTGAAAGCTCTCTTTGATGCACTGAGAGCTTGGTTTGGCCTCTTCTTTAGGTATTCTTGGTCTGCACTAAATACTCTCCAAAAGCACGCATTCCAAGTTAAATGGCTAGTCTGAGTGGCATACGATGACTTGCCAGCACCTTACTGAGCGGGCATGGCTAAGGAGCTGTTTTGCAGCACCCTGAACACTTCAAGCCTTCAACACCACTTATTGGCAGCATCCACACTACGTTGTCCAACATGGTTCAAAACTGGCATGGAGCTCCTGCAGGTCAAACCGGGAAACGCTAGTTGACGGTCGTCCAGTCCGTAAAAAGAAAGGCAAGCAGAGAGAACTGCTGTCATGCAGGAACAGACTATCAGTCAGCTGATGCTACTTGTACAGCAGCTAATGAAATGGGTTCAGCAACTGCAAAAAAAGGCAGAAATGGGGAGGCTGCAGCAAAAAAATTGCTTCAATACCAGGGGTGTGGAGGCAAGGGGCATGCTCGCAAAAACTGATCCAGCTGGAAGCCACAGAATTTGGAGAAATGGAAAAGGCTGCAATGGTAGTGCTGACTACTGGTTGCACTGAAGCTCCAAATTGATGCAACTCATTGCTGATGGAAACCGACTGCCATTCTATGAAGTCGTACATCTACCCATTGATATGGCTCCAGGGCATAAAGACCGAAGGGATTTTTGTGGGGAGCCAGATTAGTGAACACGCTATCTTAGAGATGCCCTTCTTGGTGGCTCACCAATGTGCTATGGAGTTTCAGCAGCTCGTGTTTTCCACCGCCGTTTGGCCATTGACCTGTACAGATAGACATGAGCAGCTGCTACTTAGCAAGGAACAAGTGGTGAGAGACATGGTCGTGCCTGATCGAACAGAGATGGCCATTTCATATCAGGTAACCACTCGGAACTGCTGCTTATTAGGGTTGATAGAGGGTTGCTCTTGGGTCCGCCGTAAGTTACGAGCTTGAATCTGCCTGTGTCATAAAGAAGTGTGATCACCTGTAGCCTGAATCTTACTAACCAACCTCTACGAGTCGGCGTCACAGTTGCCATGTACACAGGAGGAGAAGACCACCAAGTGAATGATGAACCACCCATTTCTGGCTCAGCTCTTGCAACACGTTCTGCAGACATAGAAGACCTATCCTTCCCACCTGAAAGACCTATTCTTGGCAGCCAAAAAGAATTGCATGGAATCAGGGCAAGCCGAGCAGCTAGCAAGACTGCTATCGCGTTACTAGAGCACATTCAGGATCAGTGATGGAAATGTAGAACAGACTTTCAAGGTGGAGCATTTCCTTCCACTGAAAGAAAAAACCCGATTCATATGGCAACCTCCACATTGGCTCTGACCAGAGAAGGAGGTGGAGTGACAAGTACAGAACCTCCTCAACCCACTGCAGAGCTCATCAAGCACGCTAGAAGTGCTTGGAGTGTTTTGGTGGTGTTGGTCCATGAGGAGGAAAAATGGCGGTTCTGTACAGACTACCGTTAGCTGAATGTAGTGTCCAAACAAGATGCCTACTTTTTCTCAGATCGATGACAGTCTTGACACCTTCAGTGGCTACTAACAACTGTTTTTGGATGCTGATACACAGGAAAAGTTTCATTTGCTATTTGCTCCTGCCTGCAAAAGTGGAAGGTCTTGTCACTTGGACTCACTTCCGCACCAGCTATCTTTTAGCGGTTGATAGAGCAAGTGTTGCACAGCTTGCACTGTAAGACGTTGCTGCTCTACCTGGATAAAATAACTGGCATTGCTCAAGACTTCAACACACACCTACACCAACTGGAGGAAGTGTTTCAGCTACTAAAGGAAGCGGACTCAAACTTAAATCAACCAAATGCGAGTTGTTCCAGTCACAGGTGCGCTATCTGAGCCATGTGGTTAGCGTCGAAGGGGTGGCTACTGAATTTGAGAAAACGAGAGTGGTCCGAAAATGGCCGATTCCTATGGAGATCAAGGAGCTGCAAGGTTTCCTGGGCACGATAGAATATTACCATCAGTGCATTCCGAGCTTTGCTGCCACAGGACGGTCATTGCACCAGTTGACAAGAAAAGGTGAAAAGTGGATGCAGAGTGAAAAGAAGCAGATGGCCTTCAATGAGCTGAAGAGACTTATTTTTTTGGCACTTGTCTTGGACTATCTCAATCTAAACCAGCCATACATTCTGAACACAGACACAAGCAGATGTGGAGTGGGCACAGTGTTATCTCAACTGCAAGATGGCACCTAGAGAGTCATTATACACTTCAGCAAGACCTTAACACTCATGGAAAGAAACTACTGCGTCACCCGGAAGGAGTTCTTGGCTGTGGTCAAGGCTGTGAGGCACTTCCGACCTTACCATTATGATGCCTTTACCTTACCCTTTACCTTGAGTGGGGGTTGACTAAAGGCCGACTGAGGCCACCCTGAAACTATTTGACACGGCTCGGGTGAAAAGTCGAGGAACGCTAATAAGGAACTGACATAGATGCAAGCTACAGGCCAATGACCTGTTGCCCTCAATGCACCAAGCAATCTTTCAAGCAGAAAAGCTAACTAAAGACCAGCTAGAGATGGGAGAGCAGAAACTCCAGCAGCTACACAGAATCCGAGTATTCTTTTGACTATGGTCGGAGAGTGTGTTTGTAGTTCAGACATCCTACAAAAGCAAGCTTCGCTGGTGTGCAATCTGCCCACCAGCCAGCAAAGAGACCATTATGTGGCAAAACACATTCTTGGTTACTCTGGGTTGGAAAGGATGACCTGTTGCCTCCGTCTGACATGGTACTGGTGAGAGATGACAGCAACAGTAAGAAAACTGGTCAAGAGCTGCAAAGTATGCCAAGCATCAAAGCATAGAGGGACAAAGACAGCCGGTGGTAGACAAAGGCTGTATGCATGATGCCCCTGGCGGAAAGTGGCTGTGAACTTTGTGAGAAAACTACCGGTGGCAACAGAAGAGAACAAGTAAAAATTGGTGTTGACTGACCACTTCACTAGATGGCAAAATGCTTTGGCACTTTTGTAAGCAATGGCACCAGTTGTCGTTAGTGTGCTAGATAAGAGAATCGCCTGCTACATGAGCTTGCTGGAACAGATCCACATGCATCAGGGGACACATTTCAAAGGTCAGTTAATGACCGAGCTGTGCCAACTCTGTTATGTAGAGAAGGCGCATATCATCCCCTGCTACCGCAAGCTAATGGAGTAGTGCAGCGCAACAACCATTAGCTGGAAGACCCATTCCAAGCACTGCTGCTAATCCGAGGCTAAGAAAAGTGGGATACACTGCTCCCTCAACTGTTGAGAGCATAACGAGGTACACCCTAAACAGCAAAAGAAGAGACAGCCAACCTGCTGATGCTTGGCTGAGAGTTGCGCCTGTCTGACCAGCTGGTGTTCTATCCCCACCCATGGAGGCTCGACCATCACATGAGTATGTGGTGAAAAACATTCAAGCATCTAAAACAAGTGCATCCTAGCCTCTGAGAGGAGCAGTTGGCTGTCAGCCAAAAAGACAAGGATCCACCCTTTTACACCTTGGGAGACTGGGTTTGGCTGGTGAATAAGCAAAAAAGAAGAAAAAATCCCAAGCTACAGGCCAAGTTCGTGGGGCTGTACCAGGTTATAAAAGCCAGGCCTAACCACACATGCCTGATATAATGACAAAGACAACTTACTATCCAAAGCGAGAGCCATTTAAAACTTTTCATGCCTGTCCGGAAGATTTAGGACAAGCGCCAGTCACTATCGAGCCTACCCAAGGTCCTAACATGAAAGGGCAAGAGCCAGGAGAAAGGAGGCAGAAGCCGAGCTGAAAACCGAGCCAGAGAGGGCCAAGGCTACAAAAAACCTGAAGTTCAGTAAAGAACTGGAAGTTCAGCCAGAATAGTTTCAGAAGAGATTGAAGCAAAAATGGCTTGGCATTCCAGAGCAACCAGCCAGGCCTCACAGTCTACAGCCAGCAGCACCAAGGATCATTTGGCACAACCCTCGGCTAGCTCGTATTACCGATATGAAGAGTGGACGTGGCTATTTGCTGTAACAGCCATCCCGAACAATCATCGCGGAGGGACGCAGAAGTCGAGGAAAGGCGCCAAACTCAAGAGATAAGTAGGACCATTTGCACTCGCACACCATGACAAGCAAGTACTGCACATGATACCTATTGATATTCGCGAGTCGAACACTCTACAGCATTCTTACTAACCTGTCGCCATGTCTCAATGAGGTAAGGCTGTCGATTCATTTGAAGAAATATTAAGCCAGTTGGAGCCATAAGAGACAGGGAAAAAAGAATGCTTTGGAGAGCCTCCTAAACTCAAATGAGGAGTCCGTGTCCATGTTTCAGAGCATGGGCACAACAGACTCGCAAGAGGCAGTGGGGTCTTCCAACAGCAGAGAAGGAGAGCGTTTTAGCCAGGCTGCCTCCATCAGCAACTTGGTTTCTAATAACAGAGAAACTCATGTTGAGTCACACCTGGTTGGTGCTCTGCCTTCAATCGATTGACTGAAAAAAGTCAAGATCATGCCGTTTAAGGAGAAAACAAACAGCTAGCTGAAAAAAAGTCAACTTCTTCCACTTGAGATTCATGAGAGCTTTGACTGGGTAAAGAAAGCCGAACAGGCCGAGCTTGCCGAATCGGCTCAGATTCTTTGCCTGCCTAAGGCCAAGCTAACTAGGGAGCTGACCATGACTTGTGCTTTGTCTCCGAATGGCATTAGTGGAGTTAGAAAAGCTAGTTACTCAGCCGGTCAAGAAGGATATTATCAGTATAGAGTGCTTTGTCAGTGACAGCACTTGGACAAAGGTGACCGATGCTATGCAGGGCAAGCCCAGCACTTGCGGACTGTGTGGCGTCGTCACCAGCATCCAGAGATGTCGGTAACGTGTTTTACAGCACTTTGCCATCTTTGTGTGTCCCTGCCAAGGGCAACATGTTTTACATGACCAGATGATATCAAACTGAAGGGCACATAAAGGTGACGAATGCGGGAATGCCGTGTATCTTGTCAACAAAGCCACTGGTGGGAAACATTTTTTTATGAAAAGAGGATGGCTTTTTGACCTCCTGATAATGTCGTGTATCTCCACTCTGACCACAGCATGCCATCCCCACAAGGACCTGGAAGCCAAGTTGAACAGTCGTAAAAGACCGTGCCGACCTTAGAGGCCGATAGATTTGCCTAAACCAAAGTTGATCCAGGGTCGCTTCCCCACAACCAAGCCAATTTGAATCTGCTGAATAATCGAATTGACCTTTGTACAGCCCACTTATTAAGTCGTTGAGATGTGCTAAGAAAAAACCAGCATGGATTTTGCATGCTAAGATGCCTGCTCGCAAATGAGCCCTTATGCCACCTTTAAAAGGAGTGAGCCACCAGCTACTAAAAGATAGCTGTCACTGGCTGGAGTTGGCTATGCAGATCACCAGTCTGATCCAAGCCAGGAAACTAAAGGAGGAGGACTGAGCCTCTGCTGGAGCAGAAGTCTGCCGTCCAGAGTACGGAACCTGACAACACCAACTCTGGTCCCAGCTGATCTCTCCTCCCAATGCTGAGTGGGCGGCCCTCAGGGCCTCCACTGAAAGGTGAGTGTAGTGGCCGATTGCCAGAACCAAGGTCAATCTAAAAAGGAGAACCAATGCCAGGGCAACTGACACCATGACTGGTCCAAGCCCTGACTCGGTAAACAAGGCGGTCATCGGTAATACTTCCGGTTGGCTACCGAGTCGGCCTTACTACTAAAAGGCACAGCCAAACACATCCAGGAGCTATATAAGGCGCTGCAGAAGTGACCATAGACAGAGCACCTGAAAGCCTTGCACTATGCAGTTACTTATATGTTTGTTGAATATTTAACTGTACCCTTACATATTTGCTGCAAAATATATACACCCATTGGCCTTGTACTCAAATAGTTTGATTCTGGAGAAGTCAGTAGAGGAACTTGGTCAGCTCCTTTGCGTAAGTGCTAACTAGCAAGAACTAACCAGCAAGTGCTAACTAGCAAGAACCAACTAGCAAGTGTTTACTAGTAAGTTCTTACTAGCAAGTGCTACTAGCAAGTAATCACTGATAGTCATTATCTCAGGGCTAGTTTAACCATTGACTTCTGGCAAGGATATGCCTATTCTTGACTTTCATGCTTAGAAGTAACACCTGTTAAGGTCTTTACAAGCTAATACATAACAAGCTGTTGAACATTAATTTGTAATTTTACCTTTTTTTAATCCTAAACAATCACCATTTTTTGTAACTTGTAGGCAAAAAGTAATTATCTTATTCTCAAAATAACAATGTATTTTTGCAGAAATATATAGAACTAGCAGTAAGCTTGGCATTTCTAGGTTTTCTATCATTTTCATTCAGAATCTCCACAAGTCAATTTTAAGGGCTGCTGGTTTTCAAGAACCAGACAGTTATGAAAGTAAATATTTTTTGGAACCTAGCCAAAGTTTGTTTGCATGCCTGTTAGACTGCGTTAATCTGGGCTTCCGCCTTTTTTGGCAAATTTTATCCAACCTTCTAATGCATAAGATCCGAAGCTTATGCATTAGAAGGTTGGACAAAATTTGCCATAAAAGATGGAACGCATGCAAACACACTAACACACGTCTTAACACAATCTTTCTTGTAAATGCTTGCAATTGTTGGCTTTGCATTTTTACCATCCCATTGAAAACAGCTTTCACCTGACATTAGAAGCTCTAAAAATTAAAAGCACACAAAAAAGTAGGTTTTATTAAGATAGATTTGTGTAGACCACAAGTTTGACAAGTGATTAAAGTACACTCAAGGCTTTAAGGTGGCCAGCGTGTTGAGACTTTAGTAGCTTTATGACTATAACTTCCTAAACTTGTTATTTACTACAGCTAGAAAAAGTAGGAACAAAAGCAAAGGGCTTTTGGTACGCGCCATCAATAAGAGAGTACTTTAGAGAAAGGCAGCGACCAGAAAAAGATCATAAAAGCCTGCAAAGCTATCATCAAACTTTGGAGGTAGGCAGGCCATAGTCCTGGTACGCTTGTTTGTATTAGTCAGAGCTGTGCAATTTTCTGAAAGAGTTATGGAAGTGTTCCTCAATAGCTAATCTTGATAAATTAGAGTGGATATAGCCAGTTTAATGTTTGCAATTAAAAATGATTTGCTATAGTATAAATTAGCCCATTCAGCAATTGTGGGAACTACTGACCAGCATAGATAAATTTTTGTTAAGGTACCTTAAGCACTTTATCAACCAGCCAATTATATTTATGAACATTTTATTTTTGTCATAAATGTTTGGAGGACTAACTGTTAAGTCAACATGATATAAATAGGCCAATTAAACTTGTTTCTTCAAAGAGTTAGTTATGGATACATAATGAATCTTTACACCCAAACCATAGACATCAGAATTAGCAGTATACCGTAACACCTTTATTGGAACGTCATGGCGGTGTATTTTCCAAACCTTCCCATCGAGTGATGTTTTATTCGAAGTGTTATTCAAATAGAGGGGGACGCTGTATTTTTCAGCTAGCTCGTCAAACTTCTGGGAAGATAAGTTTGACTTTTTTGAGGGTAAAACGATGTTAATGTTGCTTACACTATAGGATGAATTTATTCGCGGAGTTATATTTCGCGAAAATTGTCTTTTCATGCATATTCGAGGATAAATTTATTCGCGGCTGAAAGCTGGCACTCTCTAGGAAAAGTTAACTCTATTACATCTAGTAATAGAATTAACCTTACGCATGCGCAGCTACGCGCATTGCGCGGCTAGGCGCATTGCGCGTTTCGTTTTCTATTTAGCTTTCAACTACAGGTGGATCGTGCTAAGCTATAAATTCTTTGCTGCGTTCAGAGGTTTTCACGAATATTCATAGATTTGGAGGCCTTTGATGAACCAACAATTTGTGGTAAGTAATGAGTTTTTCACATTTACTATATGAGTTGAATTTTACTTTGGTTCTTCGGTAAAACGCAATATTTATTTTTTTCATCCCTACCGCTTCATTAATTGTTTTAGTGTGAGAGAGCGATTTTTCATCATACTCGGAAGAACAATGATTGCAAGGGTGGTAGATGTCATTCTTAGAAAATCACCAATCATTCAGGGAGGTCTTGAAATTGAGATAGAAGTGGCCGCAGCTGCTAACGAGGAGAATATACAGTATATGTTTTAAAAAAGGAACAAAAACGCCTTTACGAGCACAAATCTTTGGCCAACCGGCAGAACTTTACAATAGTAAGCCACGAGGAGAGTTCTGATGATAACTTCTTTACCAGCCATGTAGTAGCAAGAGAATCGCCTTTAACATCTACCCAAGACAGTGACAGCGACAGAGCTGCTATTACCAAAATAACTAGTCAGAGAGCACCATTACACGCTAGTATTCACTTATCAAGAGTACCGGTTTAATTTTATTGCTAGATAACCGCCATAATGACTAAACTGTTTCTATTTACTCCATTCATCGTTTGTAAAATTTTATTTGTATTTGAAGTACATGTATTTTATTTGTACACTCAAGTTTCTAATAAATTATAATATATCTATACATGAAATAAAATATATAATTTAATCATGTTTGCTGCAGCGATATCAAGGAGTTGTTGTCGATGAAGGGGTCTAAGTTGACTGGTTGCTTCTCTGCCAATATTTCTGCCTTGATGAATATTACTACTTGTCTCTAGTTTTCGTAATCGGAGCAGGTTGTTTCATTCTCAATCTGCAGTAAACACAAAAAAGAAAAAAATATTAACAAGTGTCAAAGAAGTACAAAAACAATAGCTGAAGTATTTAATGAAAGCGATCAGTTTTTAAACAAAAGAATTAACTAATGCAGTTAATTATGGAAAAACGTATCTTCACTGCAAATCAAATTCATACCATAATGTCCAGATCATAATCATGATCGTCCTCAACTTCGGTATTAGAGATTGATGGAGTTGATTTCTATGTGAAAAAAACTAGGAGAGCTGGTTGCGATGATGAAGCCATGCCGAACAGCTTGTAAAAACCTTGAATAATTTTGTAAAGTTTGCTGCAATAGCAATAAAGAAGTTTTGGAACTCGGCTACATTTAGTACTTCTGCCTAGAGGCTATTTTCGCTATGACGCCGTTCTGCATATCTTGCGACAGCCTTGAATAATTTTGTAAATAAATGTGATGCATTGGCAATGGTGTTAGCTCAAAGCCCAGGCAATGATTTTAAAAATGTTTTGGAACTCAACAACGTTTAGTATTTATATTAAAAACTAGCCTAGCGACTAGTTTTCAATTTGATGCAGTAGTTATTCTCCCTTGTGATTAAAAATAGAACTAACTATTCATGGAATTTAATAATTCGCGGAATTGACTGTTTGCGAAATCGCGAATTTTTATGACCAACGAATATTTTCATCCTGTAGGGTATATCTTACACTTTCCTTTGGGCTCCGCCCAAAGGAAAGTGTAATAGATATAGGCAACATTATATTTGCTAAACCATTCGCTTTTGCTAAACCATTTGTTAAATACGTCGAAGTATCAGACCTAGTTAAACAAAGGACTATTTCGAGTAGAACACATTAGCCGAATACAGTTTTTAATTATTTCGATGGTGTCGCATACAAAGTTTTAAAGGAAAACTGTAAAAATTTAGAGTTAGATAAGAACTTCGATACAGCCTAAAAATGAGTACTATTATGATGTATGGTGTCCCTGAAGAGTATTCTCTGTGGAGAACGATCGCCAAAGCCAGAGTCAAATGCTAGAGGGAAGCCGACCCCAAGGTGACTGATGCCACAACTGGATCGAGCCTTGACTCGGCAAATGACACCGCTCTCGGTAATACTTCCAGTCAGCCGAAAGTAGGCTGCCAAGTCTGCCATACTGCTTAAAGGCAAAGCCAAGCTAGCACAAAGAGTATATGAGGCCCCCGAGAAGCAGCCAAGATCAGAGCACCTAAAAGTCTCATTCTATGCAGTTAATTGTATGCACACTTTTGACTGTATTATTACATATTTCAAATTACATATTTATTGCCCTGCACTAAAATGGTTTGTTTCTTTGGGAAGCAAGTAAAATAAATCAACTGGTTCCTTTACACTGGTAGCAGCAGTTGGATTGTGAATCCGGACACCACAGGAAGCGGTGGATCTCTGGATGCTCTAACCAAGGCTATCTCAGTGATAGTAAGAGAAGAGCTCCAGAGAAAATAAGTGCTCCTAGGCGAGACAACCTTCTGATCACGGAGCGCCTTTGCTGCCCAAAGGGCAACCTGACTTCAAAGGTCTGAAAGGTACTTTCATAAGGGTTGGCAATTGGATGGCCACCAAACTTGCTCGGAGCATAGATCAAGGTACAGACAGTCTGGCTGAAGTGCTGGAGAAGATAATGATGGTGCCTTTGCTCACTAGTTCAAATCGTCTCAGTACTTCAGCTTTAGAGACATGGACTACTTCTTTAGCCAAATTCAGAAAGTGGCCGACGCAAACAGATAAACGGATGCCATCAATCTACTCCACTTTCGAGCAGCTCTGTGAGATGAGACAGAGAACTGCTGTCAAACCGACCAAGTGGAAGCTTTCTTTGACACGTTACAAGCTCGGTTGGCCTCTCCCTTGAGCAAGCGCATTGCGAACTGAGTACTCTGAGGAGAGCCATGACCACTACTCTCTATGAACATGCTTGTCAAATAGATCGGTTAGTTTGATTGGCCTACGCAGATTAGCCGGCACCCTACACAGCTTATATAACTAAATAGGTGTTTTTCAGCACCTTGAATAACTTGAGCCTGCAACGCCATTCATGAGCTGTACCGACACCCATGTTGACTGACCCGGGCTGAGTACTGGTGTACTCGTACAGCGGCTGACAAAGCAGGCTCAGCAACTACAGCAGGAGAAGCACCGGCTTAGGTAGGTAACTGAGAGGACACCCTTCTAACACAGGGGAAAAGGGGGAGGGGGGAGGGGTGGGGATGCGAAGGCCAGGGACATTTCCGCAATGACTGCTCAGCCAAAAACCACATAACCGGAAAAACGGCAAAAAGCTGCAACCGTAGAGCCGAATACTAGTTGCACTGAGGCCCCAAACCGATCCCACCCCAACTAAAGACATTTTGACTCGCTGGTTGAAAACACCCTTTCAAGAGGGACTCAAGCCAAAAAGAGCCCGAGGAGTAATAGAGAGCCAACACGGAGAAGGTCTGCCCCCGCCACATCAGACAAGATGGTGGCAAATGAGCCTCTAACCATAGATCTCCGAAATTACTACAAGGCTTTAGAAATGCTGAAGCTCGAATACCTAGAAGACAGCATGGTCGAGGAGACACTACCTGAGCCAGAGTGAGGCACACCAGGCTGTGCTGCCAGGAGTGCACTCAGAAATCAGCTTGAAGGACCCCGACGGGTGCACAATCAGAAACCTGGCGGTTGAGCTAACACACCAGGAGCCTGCTCCCAAAGTGTTTTTGCTTAAGGCCACACTTGGAACCGAGTCCACAGGATCTTGGCCAGTGCATAGTGGGAAGCCTGCTTTAAAAGCAGTAGGGCTGACTTCCTTTACACACCCCCGCCCCTCTGGACTCAACAGCCACTTCAAAAGAGTGTCCCGGCCGATCAAGGAGTGTTCGACCCTAAAGATCTTGCCTTGGGGTCGAGGCAAGGGTTGTACTGGACCGATCAGAGCGCAGCGTCTAGACTGGCTAAATTTATTGAGGTACCTGTGGCATAGAAGAATCTCAAGTTGCAATTTTACGCTCTTCTGTTCCACAAGGATAATGGAGCACCTTCGCACCGACTTTTTTGCTCTATCGTAGAAAACATCATTTATGCTTTTGAATATACATGTATGAGATCTTCTTTCAATTTTAATACAACTTATAAAGTGCTGCTGGTGATGGTACAGCTAGCAGAACTCAGATATATTGCAATCCTTGCGATTAAACTTATAAATTGTGTGTATTTAACATTCTGTGATCTCACTCTGGTCAGCAGAGACAGGTCTTTTGTTGACAGGCCTAGGTAGTAACATAATAAAGCAGACAGCTTGTGTAGTTCCACCACCAGTAGCTGCCCATTAGCCTCTAATATCTAAGCTCAGAGCCCACCTAGCAATGCTATTGGCAGGTTATCACCTAAACACAACCTTCTATAAGAAATTGTTTATTCTTACCTCAACTGGTAGAGTCATAGACTTATGCTAGACCAATTCTGGGAGTAGCAGCTAGGTTTAGATACCCTGTTAAGTGGAATTTCATGCATGTGTGTGTAATGACATGCATGAATTACATGCATTTATGCACGTTACATGCATGCAAATACATTGCATGCATGAATTACATTACGTACATTACATTGCACGCACTAAGTTTGTGTCTCTTCTCTAAGGCTAAAGGGTGTGTGGATGAAATGACATACCTAGTCTGCTTATTTTTAAAAGCACTCTCATGTAGTTATCATACATCACAATGTTTATATTTAATCACAATAATTATTTTTATGCTGCATTGAGAGTTCATATTTAATTTGGTTAATTAATGTCTAGCCTGTACCAAACTATTTGTATCTTCAACTCGAACAAGTTAACTTCATATAGTTCGGCTACTCAGAGGTCTTTGAGCTTATCAAACAGTCGGTTTGAAATTTTAACATTTCGGGAATGTGTAATGTCAACATAGTTTGAATTAATCTAAGCTTATCTAGCATTTTGATTTATGTTGCTGTAGTCTACTAGCTGAATGCTTAAAATATTTTTGGTCTAGCCATGTACTGTTACACCAGTCGACCAACCACATGTCTACTGACAGGAATCAGCCACAATTGTTCACGAGCTCACACAAAGACATGAATATAGCAAGCACTGAGTACAACTAGTTTTAATACCAATAATGTTTTTATGTTGATCATATCCTCTGTGTTGCGGAAAATCTGATACAAAAAACTTTTTACATGTACAAAATATTTCCTATTTGTTCATTATGACACCACAGAAGTCCTGAATCGTCTTTAGATTTTCCCCACCTTTGATTATGAATGATTGCTTTAATTTAAGTGGTATAAAAATCAATTATGTTTTTATATTTGCAGACTAGCTGAATGCTCAGCATTGCTTGGATAATAAAATAATTATCCAATGAATTAGAGTAACTTAAGCTAGTAACTTGAGCTGATTTAAATCTTTACTATAATAATAACCGTGAAGCCAGCTTAATGTTACGATGCATCATGATGTTACATGCCAGTTTTGCTAATATTTTTGTAAGCGCTATATAAGTATGAGCACAATTATTAATTAGTACAGTTAATTGAATGTGTAGTGTAGTAGTACGCTAATCTGGAGACCTGGATTTGTGATTTGATTTGTGATTTATTTTCATCAACAAAATTAGTTGAGCAAAAAAAAGCTGGAGGAGTGATGAAGCCCATAATACGCAATAGCATAGCTAGTCATGGTGTTGGGCTTTGTCGTCATCGGTTTTATTCACATGTTAAAAGATACAACCTGAGTTCTCTCTTGAAACTGGCCACCTTCTCTAGGCCTTTGATAGACTTAAGGAGTTGATTCCAAAAAATGGCTCGTTGGAAATCCACCCTGCGATGGCCTGCACGGGAAGAAGATTGTGGTAGACTTAGGCAGGAATTTGAGAATCGGGTTTGATGTATGGTGCGAGGGATGTAATTACAATGAACTTCTTGATGAGCTAAAAGTATAATGAGATATCAAGAATTTATTTGTAATTACATCCCTCGCACAATACATCAAACCATCATCAAACATCATCGTAGCATAATGGTTAGTACGCTAATCTGGAGAACTGGAGGTACCGAGTTCCCATTTGGAGCCAAGTGGATTTTTTATTCCTAAAACTTGATAGCAATAACTGGACATTCGTGCAACAAACAATAAAAATTTATATGCAGTAGACACACTTATAACATATGTATACTTTCTATAGCGTAAATTCCAGATAAAGTAAAAAATTTATGCTCAGTTTTGGCTTCGCACTAAATAAAAAACCTAGGTAACTTGAAGTGTCAAGTTGAAGCGAGTGCTCAAGTTTGATTTGATTAAGCAACTGTTGTATTATCAACATAGGTTATGAATATTGTGGATATTGTACATGTATTGCTGAGACACCTACATGTAGCTGCATCACTTACTAGGGTTATGAGCACTAAAAATAAAACATCCAATCCTGTTCAAGGTAACTCATATGGAGGATAACGTTTGGGTAACTAGCGATAAACGACTGTTTGAACTCCTTGCTCCTTACGACGAACAAGGTGTGGATCCCAACAGCTCTGTGGCTGCAGATGACATCCGACTTCACCACTCAATACCTCTATCAGGATCTGAATCCAGTAATACGCTAGCACTTGAGATGGCCCACAAAGGAGATCCAATCGAACCCTCTGTTCCCCTACCAACCACAGCAGCAAATAACATGGAATTAAGTCTCAGTCTAGAACTTCCGAGTGTTCAACCTGAAGATGCAGGTACACCACCACGTATGTTAACTAAAGACTATCTCCACTTAGCTGGCAGTTTTTATGCAAGTTTGCATCTGGATGTAGCTTATTTTAACATAATAAATATGAAATTGCATTTCCTACCGTGTAGCAGAGATTCATGTATATATAGAGCTGTTATGTTTATGTAGTAGTCTTATGTCTATGTAGTAGTTTTATGTTTATGTAGTAGTCTTATGTCTATGTAGTAGTTTTATGTCTATGTAGAAGTCTTAAGTCTATGTAGCAGTCTTACGTCTATGTAGTAGTCTTATATCTATGTAATAGTCTTATGTCTATGTAATAGTCTTATGTCTATGTAGTAGTCTTATGTCTATGTAGTAGTTTTATGTTTATGTAGTAGTCTTATGTCTATGTAGTAGTTTTATGTCTATGTAGAAGTCTTAAGTCTATGTAGTAGTCTTATGTCTATGTAGTAGTCTTATATCTATGTAATAGCCTTATGTCTATGTAGTAGTCTTATGTCTATGTAGTAGTCTTATGTCTATGTAGTAGTTTTATGTCTATGTAGAAGTCTTATATCTATGTAATAGTCTTATGTCTATGTAGTAGTCTTATGTCTATGTAGTAGTCTTATGTCTATGTAGTAGTTTTATGTCTATGTAGAAGTCTTAAGTCTATGTAGTAGTCTTACGTCTATGTAGTAGTCTTATATCTATGTAATAGTCTTATGTCTATGTAGTAGTCTTATGTCTATGTAGTATTATGTCTATGTAGTATTATGTCTATGTAGTAGTCTTATTTCTATGTAATAGTCTTATGTCTATGTAGTAGTCTTATGTCTATGTAGTATTATGTCTATGTAGTATTATGTCTATGTAGTAGTCTTATTTCTATGTAATAGTCTTATGTCTATGTAGTAGTCTTATGACTATATAGGAGTCTTATGTCTATGCAGCATTCTTATGTCTATGTAATAGTCTTATGTCTATGTAGTAGTCTTATGTCTATATGGTAGTTTTATGTCTATGTAGTAGTCTTATGTCTATGTAATAGTCTTATGTCTATGTAGTAATCTTATGTCTATGTAGTAGTCTTATGTCTATGTAATAGTCTTATGTCTATGTAATAGTCTTATGTTCATGTATAAGTTTTAAGTCTATGTAGTAGTCTTATGTGGGTCTGCAATCTATGTATATCAAAGTTGGTCAACATCTGTCGTCATCTGATCGGATGTCTTCCTGTCCAGCTATAGCTATTGAAATCTTGGAATTAGAAACTCACCGTGTGCTGAATTTGTACTCACGACTATTGCAACTGCAAGTTTTAAAACCACAAATGTAACAACTGAACTATGCAGTCTTTAGCACTACAAAGGTCTTATCTAAATGATGTATTAATTGAAACTTTATGAACTCTATGATACACATGCTTTTTAGTATTTTTGTGAACTTGTATTTCCGGCTTTTAGTAAGGTTCAGTTGCTAAATAAGGGTCAAGACTAATCATTTTCATGCAGACATTTGTATTATCTCGAGTAGAACTAGCCTCTACATTTTCTCTCCATTCAATCAGACAAAGTACCAGACAAAGACAGTCCGATATCTCATTTTTACATTCGTACCAGTATTGAGAGGTACTAGTATCGTCGTATTCAAAGTTTTGATAGATAGCTTCGGTTGGAACAGTAACCTTTTTTATAAACAGTCACTTTTATGCACGAATTGTCATTATTAATTCCACATATGCAGGATTTTTAATTTGTTTTCTCAGTTCGTATTAATTATATCATCACCAAATCATTTTTTATTGTAATTGTAGCAAAACAGACTTAATTTAGCTATTACTCGCTAATTATTTCGCATTTACATTTAAACACTTTTATAGTTGTTTTATTTTGTTTCTTAATTTATTTGACCTGCACAAAACATTTTTCTCAAGGTATGAAGTTTGAAATTTACAGCTGTTTGACAAAGTTTAAAAACCTTTACAGTTGTTTTATTGTTTCTCTTCATTTAAACTGTACAAAACACTTTTCTTGTGATATAACTGTTATTATATGTTAAATAAAAATGGATTTTCTATGCAAAGATTTTTATTATTCTGACAACGCCGAGCATTCATCTAGTATAAACGTAAGAAGTATATGTCGATGATTTAGTTATGCATTATGTCGAAATCAAACATTTGCAGATTGGCTTGTCAGCAGTGGTGCTGCTGATAATTTCCAATTTCTCAACAATAGAAATGAGTTTATTGCACAATCAGTCCCCCAAGAGACAGGAGTAATGATTGAAAAAACCCACAATCTAAGGTAAATCCATTTATGTCTTTGCTTTGTTATGCAATGTACAAGTATATTTATCTTCAAGTTTTTTTCTTTTTATGTAGTCCTGTGCTAGGGCAGCTCTAAACACAATCTTTCACAGACCCTTGGTGTCTCAGCTATGCTCACATGCTCAAATTACCTCCAGCAGTTCTTTAAAATACATCCACAGTTGCATTCAAAAACAATGGACCGCTTTAATTTAGCCAACGTGTTCATACAATGTATGTTTTTTGTATGTTTTTGTATGTAAATTTTGTATGTTCATACAAAATTTACACAAATTTATACAAAATGTAGTTTTTGTATATTTAATCAGTTGGTTCTGAGCCAAACCTAGCAAATGTATACATTTTCAGAAAGTTCAAAATGTGTGGAATCTTAAAGTTTTATTTAAAGTTACTTAAATGCCTGCCAACTCACATTCCAGCTACAAATGTCACAACTTGACAACTTCAAGTTTGCCCATGCATATCCTTTTTTGTTGGTGTATTTAAATATTCTTGCAAACTTTATACATTTTACTGATCATGATAAAAAATACTACCTGACCAATAGAAACACTGTTGAACAGTATTTGTAGATAATATCCAGCCAATCTTTTGCTAGAGGTTCGCAATTGGATTCAGATCTAGCGCGTTTAGCTAGTGAAGAACTTTTACATCGTGTTCTTTGAACCACTCTTTGACTTGCTTGACTGCGTGACATGGTGTCTTGCTGGACGAGCCGGTGACCAGCAAATATATTTTTGACCAATGGCAGCATTCACTTTTCTGTCACACCACAGCATTTTGCTGAATTCATAATCCCATCAATACCTTGAAGCCTACGAAGACCAGTGGCATAAAAACTATCCCAAATTATTACTTATGTCGAGTATTTTCTTGTGTGCAAAAGCACTTGGGACTAAATTTTTCATCAAGCCGGCGGCGAACAGTTTTTTTCAGAACGGTTCTGGATAGTGAACGTACCCCCATCACTGAAAAGCCCACTGTGACGCTGACGCTTTGTACAATACTGATGCATTTTGGCCTACTGTACTTGGCCTACTGTACATTGTTGGTCATTCAACAAAAGTTTTTGTCGAGCTTTGCACCCTCTCATCCCATTCTTTAGCAACACTCGACATACAGCTGAAGATGTTAAGGCTCTACCGATTGATGCCTTTAACTCTCAGCTCTATTTCGAAATTTTCAGCTAACTGTTGACTGTAGATAACCATAATTGCACTCACTCATCTCTATGTAAAAAGAATTTTTGTTGTCTCTGCTTTCTCTCTTTGAACACTTAATAGTGTTTGCTACCGTGGTCTTTGGGCAACTCACCTCCACAGCAATGGCTCTTTGACTTTTACCATTCTGATGCAAATGCACAATAATAGCACATTTTCTGAAACCAAATGCTTCATGGTGGTGGCCATGGATCTACTAATTATACTATATCAACTATTAGGCCGTAGACCTATTAAATATACTATATTAACGTATTAACTATTAACCATAGGCTTATTAATGTATAGCTAATAGGTCTATGGTGGTGGCTATTTATAAACTGATGAACTATGCTGCTACAATTTAAATTTATAGTATAGTGCAATGTAAGTTCGTAGTGCATGACTCAATACATAATGTAATTATGATGACCTTGAATAAAAATGTGAGGCAAGGTGCGTTGAATGGATAACGGTTGAACACCAATCTCATCAAATCTCACCAACAGACTGAAAAGCACTTTGGTCACTTCATGCAGATCAATCTGCATTTAATCATGATTCTTCATTGCAGAACAAAAGCAAAAAATTTCCTTTCCAATGCTATACAGTTGGCTATAGTTTGTGGCAGGCAAAGAAAAACATTTTTAGTAATAAACTGCTAGCTTCATGTAAAAGTGCAGGTGGTTCATTATTTTTGGACATCACTGTAATACATTTTTTATAATGGCAGCATGTCTCAAAAAATTGAGCGAAACCACACACAATTTATTTCTGTATGAAATAGTCTAGATCGTGCCAAGTAAAGGCCGGCAAATCCCTTTACACTGGTGGCAACAGTGGAATTGCGCCGAACCCGGCAGGTACCAACTAGAATTTTGAAAATCAGATATCCTGCCCTGCTTGCAAAAGCAGCCTCAATAGAGAAAAACCGGAGTAATACGGCAAACACCGAGGGTTCCGAATCTGGCCAAGATAGCTGTACGGCTATCCCCCACATTCTTAGAGAAACCTGGTGTTTTAGAATAAGCAAGTTATCCAGCACTCCAGAAAAGGGTTGATGACTGGCACTATGCTAACCATCCTCACTCTGTAAGGCACTCGATACTGCTAAAAAAAGCTTAAGCACTCCAAGTCAGGCCACGATTGTCTATAACGGTCCTCCTCTGTAGGAGAGAAGCTCAAGTCATTTCTCAAAGGAGGGCAAGGAGTGTAGACCAGGACACGGACCGACTAGCTGTCGCCATTGGACAACTTGTCAGATTAAGTCGAAACCCAGAACTGGCCTCCCAGTTCAAAACACCTGAGTATAATGGCATCGGAGACCCAGAATATTTTATTACCAGATTTAGAAAAGTCGCAGCGGCAAATAGGTGGGCCGAGGAGGCCAGCACACTGCACCTCAGAAAGGCTTTGAAGAGAGAGGCAGAGTCCTGTGGAAGGGCAGTCGGGGTGGCAGCCATCTTTGAAGCCATCCGAGCCCAATTTGGACTATCTCCCTGACAAGCCTGAGCAGGGTTGAGCAGTTTGAAAAAAAACCTAAACCCCCCTGCAGGAACATGCAACGGAAAATGAACGGCTAGTCCAAATAGCCAATGCTGAACCGCCCAAACTGTTCAGAAGTAACCTGGCAAAGGAGTACTTCTCACACTCTCTAAGCCATCCCACCATACAGCGGCACCTCCTAGCAGTACCCTCGGAGACTCTCGCTAATGCAGTACAGGCTGGAAAAGAATTTCTCCAGATCAAATCTAGAGAATCGAGTCTGGGCAGAGCCATTCGAGCTGTAGAAAACTTGGAGGCCAATACAGAACATGGTGTGGTAAGCAGTGTCAAACAAGACACCTTGAATGTACTGCTATCCGCAGTAAAGCAGCTGGCGGAACAGGTCTAACAGCTGCAAAACAAGCCAACACAGTCTCCAGAAAATAAGCCTGCCATTTGTCGGGGGTGTGGAGGCACGGGACATCTTTGAAAGGAGTGCCTCAGTCAAAGGAAAAACGAGTCAGAAAATGGAAGAAGGCCACAGCAGTAGCACCTACTACTAGCTGGATAAGGCCCTTGCGGAAACCAGGAAAAAACGAAGTACTGATTCAGCCAAAGCCTCACCAGAGTGGACATATCCAAAAAACTCAGGCCGACCCAGAACTCCACCCCAGGCCACCCCCACAGCTATCCAGAACACGTTCCAAACACTACACCTAGAAGAGTCAGGCATGACTCCTCCCAAAATAAGCCCTATGCCTTCCTCTCAGGTGCCTTGGCATCCTGTCTCGCAGAAGACAGCCCCGCCATCCAAAGAGACTTACCCATGCACATTCTCTACCTGCACGAACGGAGTAGCCCCTTCAAGCACAAGGAACCTGCGCAAGCACGCTTGCTGGAGCGCCCACACTCTACCAGTTACTTCCTCCCGAGTGAAATCAAAGGTCGAGCAGTGCACTTCCTGTTGGATACCGGATGCACCACT
The DNA here is from genome assembly GCF_963576615.1 of Watersipora subatra. NCBI lineage: Eukaryota > Metazoa > Bryozoa > Gymnolaemata > Cheilostomatida > Watersiporidae > Watersipora > Watersipora subatra. The sequence goes on along the minus strand of NC_088716.1, from coordinate 47,722,821 downwards.
AACGTGCTAGGAAAACTCATTTTTGACCGACTTCCTTGTGGTATAAATAAAACGATCGGAGGAAGGTGACACCCATAGTCCGCTCGCTGATGGGACCAGGTTACCCTTTTACGGTATAATCCGGCTCCCAGTAAAGCTCCGCGAAGTGAAGGCCGAAGAAGTCTTCATAGTCAGTCAAATTAGTGAAATCGCAATTCTTGGCATGCCCTTCTTTATGGCAGGCTCACCAATGCTCGATGGAGTTTGCACGACTCGTAGTAAAAGTGGATGGGAAGCCATTTGCTTGAACCGACCGAACAAATAAGTTCTTCCAGAACAAAGTCTAGGTAATTAGAGACTTGGTTGTGTGAGCTAGAACAGAGGTTGCGATCAGGTGTAGGTTGACCACACAAAACTTCCGTCCACTCGGGGTTAATAGAAGGGTACCCTGAAGGCCTGCTTCTAGCTACAAGTCTGAACGAGCCTGGAGCAGATGGAAAGGTGTTGGTTAGGTGTCTCAATCCAAACCCCCAACTCCTGACCATCCGTTCGAGAACCACCGTAGGCACTTACACTAGTGTGGAAGCATCTCCTTTCATCGCCGGCATCCCTCCTCTCAAGGGAGGCTCTGCTGTGCCAACCACTGGAGTTGAGGCCAAGCCACGAATCCCCCAGCATTTCCAGAAACTGTACCAGGCTGCCAGACCTTCGTGCCAAAATTTAGAGCAGGCTAAACAGCTGGCTACCCTACTGACCAAGTATGGGTCAGTGTTTAGCACTGGAGATGACGATATGGGTAGAACGTTGCTCGTGGAGCACTCTATGCCTGTGAAAGACGGGACCCGACGTATTCGTCAACCCTCTCATTGCTTAGGGCCTGAAAAGGAAGCGGAGGTCGAGAAACAGGTATAGGACCTGTTGGCCAGAAGGATGATTAAGCCGGCTGGAGCAGCGTGGAGTTCGCCTATTGTGTGAGTAAAGAAGAAGAATGGAAAACGGCGGTTCTGTGTGGATTACCAAACGCTCAATGCGGTAACAGAACAAGACGCCTATTCTCTTCCCCGGATAGAGAAAACACCTAGATGCCTTGGCTGGAAGCCGATATTTTAGTACCCTCGATCTCATCAGCGGATCTTGACAGGTTCCGCTGGACGAAGATGCCAGGGAAAAATCAGCCTTCATCACTCGCTCAGGATTGTGGAAACGGAGAGTCCTTCCTTTCGGATTAACTTCCGCCCCAGCTACCTTCCAGCGATTGATGGAGAGGGTGTTGCACAGGCTTCACTGGCAAACGTTACTATTATACCTGGATGACGTGATTGTTCTTGCACCTGATTTTGAGACTTACTTCCAGCGGCTGGAGGAAGTATTACAGCGGCTGCAACAAGCCGGAATCAAGCTCAAACCAACAAAGTGCAAACTTCTACAGTCTCGAGTGTAATACTTGGGCCACATAGTATGAAGCGAAGGGGTTGCCACGAACCCAGCAAAAGTGGAGGTGGTGGAGCAGTAGCCAGTTCCGTGTGGAGTCCGGGAACTGCAAAGGTTCTTGAGTACTGTCGGGCACTACCGGCAGTACATCGATAGGCTGGCCACCATTGCAAAACCCCTCAACCGGCTGGTGGTGAAGATAGAGCCTTGGCGATGGACAGGCAAAAAGCAGGCAAAGTTTGGTATCCTGCGCCACAGCCTCACCACAGCACTGGTGCTGGGGTATCCGGTTCCGGGGAATACCTATATCCTACACACGGATGCCAGTGGGTGCGGCGTAGGAGCTGTGCTGTCACAGTAGTAATGTGACCAGGACCGAGTGATTGCTTACTACAGCCAAACACTCACTCCCTCGGAGTGAAATTACTGTGTGACACGCAGAGAGCTGTTGGCAGTGGCCAGAGCGGTAAAACATTTCCGCCCGTACTTATACGGGCAAGAGTTTTGGCTTCGCACGAACCATGCCTCCATGCAATGGCTCTGTCGCAGGAAGAAGCCCTCTCATCAGGTGGCGCGTTGGCTAGAGGTGCTAGCCGAGTTCAAGTATAAGTTGGAACACTGCGCAGGATTAAAGCACGGCACTACCAATGGCTTAAGCAGACAGACCTGCAAAGACTGTTGACAGTGCGCTCAGATAGACTACCGCGATGGGGGTCCAACACAGGGTGCCCCCACAGGCGCAGTGACTGGCTCGAGGTCGATCGAGGCTACCCTGGGACCCAAGACATTGGCTCAGTTAACTAACCAGTTGGCTCGACTGGAGAGCGAGGGCAAGAGTGCCATAGCCCTAATGTACTGAGCATTTTGGAGCCACACCGAAGTGCCTTCGGAACAGTTGGAGTTGGCAAGCCAGGAGCTCAGGGTTCTGCATAGCAGAAGGGAATCTCTGAGAATCAGGCAAGATGGCGTGCTGGAAGCCAGAGTGGCCCTTCATGGTCAAATACGATGGTATGCCGTGTGCCCCCCGGCTATGAGGGAGCCAGTTAGCTGGCAAACACATACCATGACCCACTCCTGAGTGGGGAGGACGGTAAGCCACATCCAGCTTACATGGTAGTGGCCCAGACTGACAGCCGCTGTCCGCAGGTTAGTACAAAGCTGTAAGATGTGCCAAGATGCCAAGCACAGAAGGACCAAGCCCGCAGGAAGCCGGCAGCAATTATACAATGGCCATCCTTGGCAGAAGGTCGCCGTTGACCTGGTAGGCCCCTTCCCCACCACCCCGATGGGCAATAAGTGGATCTTAGTGCTCTCGGACCACTTTACCCGATGGCAGGAGGCCATTGCCATTCCGGAGGCGACGGATCCAGTGGTGGCCAGTGCCCTCGATGAAAGAGTGTTTCGCTACCTGGGGCTTCCAGAGCAAATCCATACAGACCAAAGGGCTCAATTTGAGAGTCAACTGAAGGAAGGGCTCTGCCAGCTCTGGAAGGTGGGCAAGACACTGACTACTCCTCACCATCCCCAGGTCATGGGATTGTAAAGATTAACAATCGAGGCCTGGGCAACTCCCTGAGGGCCATGTTGTTGAAATGAGGCCAGGAGAAATGAGATGAGCTCCTGCCCTAGTTCATGCGGGCGTATCGAGGCACCCCTCACACCGTGACAGGCGAGATGGCCAACTTCATGATTTTTGGCAGGGAGTTGCATCTGCTCGACCAGTTAAAATGTCACTCCTCTTCCATGGAGATGCAATCAGCCAGCGACTACATGCTGCGGGAGCAGCAGAAGCTGGAAGAAGTGCATGAGGCCCTCAGGAAGGCGCCGATGGAGACTAGGCAGGCAGACCAAGAAAAGCCACCGCTCTTCGCACCTGGGAATTGGGTATGGTTGGAAACAGGCGGCGGCGAAAGGGAGCAAATGCTAAGCCACGAGCTAAGTTTGTGGGCCTTTACCAAGTCATAACCGCCTGGCCCAACCACACCTACGCGATGGAAAGACAGGGCCAATCTTCGACTCAACACGAGTCCAGGTTGAAACTCTATCATGCCTCCTAGGGAGCTCCGACCGGGCTATGGCAACACTTGAGCCTCGAAGGGGGCCAAATATGAAAGGAGCCAGGAGGGCTCAGACCTCACGAAGAAGCTGCCTGCAACATGATGAAGAATTAATGGAGTTCCTTTCCCAAATGATTTCAGCTGATAAGCTCCACGAAATGGGAAAGGCAACTCTACAGACCAGTGCTAGAAAAGAAAACTTGCACGAGGGTTCAAACTCCGGACCTCTTGCAGCACCTCCCCAAAGCAAAGTTAGAGAGGAAATAAATTCTTCCCCTCTAGAAAGCCCTGGTGAGTTAGCTATGGTCTTGGACTTCGGACCCCTAGCGGTGTCCCCCCAGGCCATTGAAAAACCCAGCACCGCTACAGAAGATTTAAATCATCGTTCGTCCCGTACTAGAAAAAAGCCGGAATGATACGGTGATTGGGTCTATCAGACAATGAGAAGATACGATGACCCAGCCACAGATCAGATGACCTGGGAGCCTAGTCTGGACTGCCGGACCACTCTATTAGGACAGCCTCCAGCTGGTCACCCGTATTCAGGCCATGCCGCGATAACTTCAGGAAAAAAAAGAGACAGTTCCAAAAAGCAGCCCGCACTACCAGAAACAGGATATGCCAGCTACTGATGACAAACATGTGCTTAATTAAGAAATTAGCCGCTTGGAGCATCATGTTAAGCAGCTTGAGACCTGGGCCCGGCTGGTTGCTGCATCCATGTTGTTTAATTGGATAATGCCTCTAATGGAGGGGAGTGTGTGGTGGACGCCGGGTCATGGCGTTACATTTCTTATATTATTGTATGTGTTGCCCCTTTTATTTTATCGTTGTTTTACTCGTTGTGCTGTCACTTGTCGTCACTCATGCTGTTGTCTTATTTTACTGTACGTCCTTTTTATTATATCGTTGTATTACTCGTAATGCTATCACTTGTCACTTAAATTGTTGTCATACCAACGCACTAGTGGATCCTGTTTATTTACCATGTTAGCGAGTACTCTTACCATTTGTCGTTAGCCGGAACGGGTGATGTTATTATTATATATAGGAGCGCGCTCACTTAGTTGAGCAGAGCAAATGGCTGCACTCTCCTCTGTTGATGGATTTCCTTCTCTTATAAAAAATTGAACGAAACCACACGCAATTTATTTCTGTATGAAATAGTCTAGATCGTGCCAAGTAAAGGCCGGCAAATTCCTTTACAGCCATAACTAAGGCTCATAAATTCAGTGGTACAAATTATGAAAGTATTGTGTTCTCACTGTAATATTTTTTATTCTAATACTGAGTTTACAATATATAATTGGCGACAAGAATGGAATTGGCAACAAGGACACTCATCAGCTGGACATTCTACACTTCAACGCTACTGTAGATTTTCCTTACAATGTCTACTCAAACTGATCAACTGATTCAACTGCTGACTCAACAGATGGCTCTTCAAAGAGAATAAATGGAGCAGCAGAAGGAGCAGATGGAACAGCAGATACAGCAGCAAGGAGAGCAGTTGGAGCAGCAAAGAGAGCAGCAGAAAGAAGCAAATAGACGGCTGATCAAACCTGTAACGCGGAACACCAAAATAAAAGCAGGATAAACTACTCCTAATTTTACTGCATTTGATCCAAATACAAAGCTGTGGGCAGACTATTTACTGCGCTTCAGGACATTTATAGGAGCCAATTATATTACTAAAGACAGGGTTCCACAGATATTTTTAACCAATCAATCAAAAGTTATTTACAAACAATTAACTGATTGGTCAGATCAAGAAACTCCAAAAAAAGAGTCAACAAACTGGCAATGGAAGATATTGAAGACTACCTGATGACTCAATATAACCCTAGAACTTTCATCATTAGAGAAAGACATCGTTACTGGAGCAATATGAAAAGAAATCCGGCAGAGACAATTCAAGAGTTAGCAGCAAGAATAACACATGGTGCTACAACTTGTGACTTTGCAAGTATTACCAATACACAAGATGAAGCTTTACGTACAAGATTCATTTGCTCAGTTGGAAATGAAGCAATACTTAAAGCACTATTTAAATTGAAACATGAACTTACTTTTGCCAGAGCTATCAAAATTGCTATGGAAATGGAAGAAGCAGCAAAAGTGGCAAAGGAAACAGTCTAGAGTGCAGCAAATCTTGTCAAGGTGGTAAACAAGGAGACGAAAACTTCAAACCGTCAACATCTGCAAATTAACAGAAAAGCTATCAGCGTGGAAAATCTAGCCACAAATCTACCGAATGTAGATATAATAAATCTACCTGCAATAACTATAAACTCACAGGGCATCTAGAAGTCGTCTGCCGTAAAAAACAGAAAGGTGCTAAGCGTCTGAACTTGGTGAAGGCTGTCAAAACCGTCAACACTAATCCACAGCTACATGTCAACCTTGATTTACAAGGTGAAAATGACACAAAAAATGGTACAAATGACCCTGGAAGTAGACACTGAAGCGGGCGACGACTTCATATCCCTGAACAACTGGAGGAAAATGGAGCGCCTTACACTCAAAACTTCAGAAGTTCGTTATGAGTCTGCAACAAAAGACAAGATCGACATACTAGGAGTCTGTCTAGTCAAAACAAAGCTAGATTTACATTAACATGATAGCCAGTAAGCCACTATCTAAAAAGTGGCCTAAAAATTGAGTTCCGCTCCAGTTACATGGATATACACAATTTAAGTGGTTTCTGGGTCAAAAAAACCTGAATTTTTCAAATCTTGGTAGTAACTCGCTCTAAACCGGCACGATAGCCGGGAAAACAGGGGTGTATAAAAATACGAACAAGCCCTCTTCATTACATATGGCAATCATTTAAATTCAAACTGAGCATTAAGTTTTCTTAAATTTATTGACTGAACACTCATATCTTTTAAATGAAAGTAAAACTAAAGGTTTTGATTATAAAAAAATCACAGGGGTGGATAGAAATGCCCCCTTGCTGGCACATGCCTTGCGAATTATCAAACAAGTTAAAAAACATTGATAGTTGATTTGTTTGATTATCCACTGGTCTATGGGAAAGTTAAAACTAGATTATGTTGGAACAAATGAAGAAAATAATGAATTCAAATACACCAGAACTGAAATTAGCCATCAAAGTCGTCGTCCTCTTGGATTTCTCCTTCGTCGTTGTCATCTCCTCCAGCTTTATTCTTACAGTGACAACACTGACAGAACTCAGTGCATTTCAGGTTCTGCTCATAGCAGCCACATTGTCCTGTCTGACATTTACTAGCCTTACATGAGCAAAAGGCATCTTTGAGTACTTCCTCACTCTGTGTGAGATACCATCTTAGCAGAGCACCTAGACAAAAAAGTATGATGATCAGGTTGTAAACTATTATTGGCAAACCAACAGGTTTTTGAGCAATTTAAGATATTCTTGGCTGCAAATCAAATCATGTTTGGTTTTTTTTTCACAAATGAAACATTTTTCTGAGTGAACTAATGAACAATTCATCACTGGCGCTATGTATTGATCATGCATATCTCTCGATATCAGGGGCATCATCATACTTATTGTGGAGCTCTCTTAACTGAGTCATTGATAAGATCTGCTTCATGGTGATCACTTCCCGGCAGAAGGCAGGGCTGAGTCGTGTCTTTAGGTTACTAAAAAAATAAGTAAAACATTATTACAAATGCATATGGTACTGCTTGTTGCAATAGATTCCCATGTACCGTTATGTTCAGATAGCATGTACTGTAATTCATAAGAAGGTGCTCCCTCACCAAAGAAACAATCATCAATTTTTTTATTGTTTAGAAGGACACCAGTCCAGCATAGGCCATGTTAAGAAGTTTTTCCGATTTCACATACACAGACAGGATGAAAGTGTATTAGGTGTTAGATTATGCATCCTGTTTTGTAGAGTTGCCCCGATTTCGGTATCGGAATTGGTATTGGTGCCGATATGGGTGTTAAGTATCTGAATCATTATCGGCCGATTTTTTCTGAAACTTTCTGAAACTTCCGATACTTTTTACAGATCAACTATTTTGCAGAAAACCGTATTTTAGCCTGCAACACTAATAAAAAATCATCAGCGGCAAGCTTCTTACTTTTACCTAATGAATTTCAGGCCTGCCACACAATTTATTTCATGTCTATAGCCTGATAAACACAGCTAAAGAACCTTTTTGCTTTAGTCAGAACGTAATCACAAAGTGTGGTATTTCCCAATTACGGCGATAGGACTTATTGCAGCCGATCACGAGCAAGATAACAAATACGGAGACAAAAACGCAGGGTAATATTTCTGTTTGCTAGCATTACGAAAGTAATTTAAACAGTCGGTGTATAAAGTTATCTATCACTTTCTTGATCCTGACGATACAATGTATCGTTTGTACCGTATAAAAAATGGTAACCTTAGTGGCTTATCGGTATTTAGCCTGTTCTTCATCATCTGTGTCATCGCCCTTCAGTACGACTGGCTACATTGATACTGATAGAAGAAAGACATTTCTTACTGAGAGAATTGAATCACTAACGGTAATTAAAACAAACGCTGATTTGCTCTAAACTGGTACAGACGCAGCAGTTGATCCAGCAATAAAAGGGAGACTTCGTTATCACAGAGAAAACTGTACCACTAACAGTAATTACCTTTATTTACAAATTACAAGAAACACGGACTGTTTTGTTACCACATGCACGGTATGTCAGTGTGTGATTTTGCATATACATGTATATTTTTTCCATAAATACAAACAAATAAATACATTAACATTTATATTTTCTTTGCATTATGTTTGTATTTGCATAATAAGAAGAACAACTATCTGTGCAACACAACAAATAAGATTACCAATAATCTATGCAACACAAAATAATCTGAAGCGGATTATTTTTTAATGAGAATCGGTATATCGGATCGGTATCTGAATCAGCTGGTGAATTTAGAATTGGGGCATTTCTACTGTTTTGCAAAAGAAATAGCCACATTTCACACAATCTGTATATTGTGCAGTATTACATATATTAGGTTTTTACCTGATTGAGTAAAGATTCACTGAAAAGAAACAGAGTATAGCTGAACTATGGCATGTTATAAATAATTTAAAATCTACATATTAAGTATTGACGTAAATCACAATTTACACACTTTTCATATTTCATTTGGTGCTTTGCTAAAATCTAAGTATATGGTGGACATGTCATATTAGTTTGTACTCTGGTTTTGGTTGATATTGGATGATGGGAGCAGTTATGTACAGAACATCCAGCAATAATGTTCATATTCACACAGATAACAATGTACAGTGATTACACCAACCTGGATGATGCGCCCCGTGTCTTGTGTGTGGGAGTTATACAATGATTTCAGCCCTGGATATTGGTAGTAACACTGTCTGTGGTAACACATCTCCTGAGCGACAGTGTCAGCAGAGAAAAAATGTACCAGGAGGCTATGATCAGCTCTTAGCTCAGCAGCTTGTTTTAATTTACCTTGTAAAAACAAACATAACAATTCAACAAATCTTCACAAATGCTAGATTAATTAGTCCTTACGGTAGACCATGGTTGTGATAAACATAATGCTAAACATGTTGTGATAAACATAAACATAATGTTACCTAACTTACCAGCATCTTTGGTCTCTGCCCTTAGTAGACCATCTCTGATGCGCTTACCAGCTTTCTTAGTCCACCACTCCTTTTTCCACAAATAACTCATAGTTTGGGTAGCGTAGTTTCAGCTCTTATTGAGGATGAGGAGCGCAATTGTTTAGTAGTTGGCTCAGGATCTTCATTCTCATGAGTTACAATCTTGAAAGAAACATGTACCAATAAAATTTAACCAGATGCAGGCATTCATACATCTCATTCATCATTCAGAGTTGTCTAAACAACAGTGAAAACCTAGTTCAAAGTTTGTAATTTTAATTTAATAAATGTAATTTAAAATTTTTAAAACATTAGGTACGGCAGATTAGTTCAGAATTATAAGATTACTTACATTTGACTGTTGTGCTGATTTGAGCTTTGCTAAGCTGGTTATCCTTACATAGCAGGTTTAGTGGATTAAACGCAGCTCAGCTTTGCTATCATGCAGTAGACTTATCAACAACATCATCATAAGTATAAGAATGTATAAATTCCTTGCACAAAGTTCTTTCAGAATCTTTATTAGTAACTACCCAGTCTTTGGCATACTTCAGCAACTTATCATAGCATTGCTGACTCAGTTGTTTGTGTAGATTTCTTTGGCTAGTGCCTTGGAAGTGGCAGCAACAAATCATAATGCTGATTATCTTACTCAGAAATCAAAAACAAGTCGATTGGAACTCAATTTCTCAATATAAATAAATGCTAGAACTCCACACACTGTATTAACTCATAAACGACCTTGCGCTCTAAACCAATCAAATGGCCGAAATTCGTTTGCCAAGAGAGAGCAACTCCTCAATTTTAGTTCTCCAAAAAATCATTAATTCTGAGTGAATGTGCCGGTTTGCAGTGAGTTACTACCTGCCATGTTGTTCAGCACCTTCAACTCTATAACCCACAACTTACACAGTGTATATCCATGCAACTGGAGCGGAACTGAACAATAATTGGAGGTGGCTTACTGACTATGAGAAGCAATTACATTTTGTATGAAGCAAAGTACCAAGTCTCAACCTTCTAGGAAGAAATGGTATTCGACAACTTGGAATCTCAGTTGATGGATTAATCAACCAATGTCAATTGCAGGAGATTAAGCACTTAGCTAAAAGCAAACAGATGCAGGACAACCGATCTACCAAAACAGTTCATCATCACACAGTTGGAACACCATGCTCTGCTTTATACTGTGGACCCAAAAGAGATAAACATCCTAAATGTGTGGAAGCTTTTGTTATCAAAGTATTTGGCAGCAGAACAGTCAATATTAGAGTACTACCCAGAGGACCAACCCGGAAGAGACATCTGGAACAGCTTTGTCCTAGACATGCTTCACCAGAAGATGCCAAGCTACCTGCCGAAATACCAACCACTCCAAGCAGTCTTCCGCAATCGCAACCATTGCCTGCAGCCACAGTACCAAAACCAAACAGACAAAGTCCAAGATTACCTGATGCCGATGAATACAACAGAGACAATCCCAGACGCTCAAAGAAACAATCTAATCGCTGAAGTCATCCATACAGCTTCAAGCTAGCAGGGAGGTGTTGGGAAATTACAATGGACAATCAGTGCATTACATTGTGAATGAAATTGACTATGTCATTATAGTATTATACATAGCTGGTAGTCAATTTCATTCACAATGTAATGCACTGATTGTCCATTGTAATGTCCCAACAGAAACTATCAAGTGTGCATTCCAGTAAACAGTGGAGTCTTCTTACAAAATTAATTTTTTCGAAAACTCTTTGGTATGTAGAAAATTTCAAGAGCAAAAACCAATTTAACCATGTAAATGCCCTAACTCTTTCTAAACTCCCACAAAACTCAGAAACAACATTTATGTGAAGAAAACTTCTGGTTCCCTTTACTCTCCACAAGACAGTCAAGCAACACCACCGAGTATTAACCGCCAATTACATATATAGCTAATAAATAAATATACTAAGCATACATGTATAACAGGCAATGAACCACATTCAAACATGCAGAGAGTGTGCACACACAGCTCTGCCAAATTGATCGAATCTTCCTCCTTAAATATACTTTCTTCTTTCTTAGGCTTTCCTACTTTTCTCTTTATTTTATGCTTGGTCTTCTGAGTTTACTCAGTCATCCAAGCATCCTCAACGGTAGCCGAGCGTTCTCCTGTGACCGGAAGTCTCAGCCCGGTGACCGTGGTGACCAGGAAGTTTGATTGTCACGGCCCTGATCACGGCGCTCTGACGTAACACTTGTATAAATACATGTAATGGTGAAAAACTGCAGCAAATGCATATTAGAACTATATTACTACATAATAAATAAAAAGTATGCATGGAAAGAAGATAAAACAGAAAAATAACAAAAAAACTACGAACAATATTTGGTTTGTTTACTTTTGACGTTGGCCCTATGGACAAGGCTAAGCAAAGATTGTGGGAAATGGGAACACAATGGTCAGAAGAGGTTAATATTATATTGTTATCTTTTTTATTCTGACTAAATTTTCTTAAAGGTTGACTTGCAACAAAATTCAAATTACAGTTATTTGATGTGAAAAGATTCACCATGTCTTACTCTAGTGTGTTGTAGGTGCAAAATATGTGGAAAAGTGTTTACAAGCTCTTAAAAACTCAAAAACGAACAGAAAATCGCAGCCACACGAGACCGCCTTAGTTTGGATTCTCTTTCCAAAACGGCTCAAATGTGATGTAGTTGTGAGAGATGGTTTCTGTTTACACTTTCATGCAACCTTATTTGCCAAAATATTTTCACAAATATACTTCACGCATTCAATAAAACCATGTCTATTGTTCTTACGCTTCTGTTTTATCGTCATCGTAATGCTGTCACTTTTAGCAGTGATATCCTATAACTTACCGTAAAAATTTGTTTAATTTTTTAGCCTTAGTTCGAAGGAGTACATATCATTGTCTGATAATCATGACGAGCCTGTTGGTTGTTTGTGATAATCGAAAAGTGCTGCAGAAATTATTTGCGAAGTATTGGGTCACATGATCAGATTACGACTTGCCGATCATATCAAACCGAAATAAAACTATAAAGTAGCGAGCATCTATATTTGATACGGGGTCTTCGGTAAAACCCGAAGTGTTTGTCATAAACTAGTGCTACGATAAGTTTTATATTGAGCTTTGTATTGGCCTTTCAATTCACGTGAGAACATCACATGACAAGACAATAATCAAATTTCATGGCTACGTCATCGAAATAAAGAGATTCCAATCTACGGCGGCTTTTCGTTTCTGAGCTTAAAGAGCTTGTAATCACATTTCAACATATTTGGCACCTTTAACACAACAGAGTAAGACATGGTGAATCTTTTGATACCGAATAACTGTAATGTGAATTTTATTGCAAGTCAACCTTTAAGAATGTGAGTAGAAAAATTTATATCCATTAGCATGAACTGAAAAACTATTTGATCATACTACATACATGTAAAACACAGAATGTGATTTGCCAAAAACGAAAGTTGTCTTATTCTGTATGTGGTATTTGATAACTCCAAACTATACAATTGACAAAAACAAAACACTGGTTGTTTCCTTGACTTTTGCTAGACATTGAAGCTAAGTGAGATGCGTTGTACGTCGTACTCGTGGAGAGCATTCGGGCTAAGAACAAACAAACAAATGGTCCCAAACCCTAGCGGCTTTTTGTATCTAGAAAGTAAGTTGAAGTTTTTGTAAGCTGAAGCCAAGTTTCTGCCAGAAAAATGGTTAGCAACTTGAAAATTTTGTATGTACATGTAGAGTCTTTTGTAAGTAGAAATTGTACTGTACATTACTTTTCTCTGAGGGTGCCAATAAAACATACAGTATGATTTTCAATTCTGAAAAACGGAGAGAGTGAGAGGGAGGTAAGAGAAAGCATCAATGAGATGCATCAATGAAGCTTACAGTATACCTCACTTAATAGCTTGATAGCCTATAGAACTTTTTAAGCATTGCCTCAAAAGTACCTTAGGTAACTTGGAAAAGCTTACAAGCAAATACAAAATTTATTCTTATTATCAATTAAATTACCTGTAGAATTTCCCTGAAATGGCAAATTACAATTTTTAAAGAGGCATCTGTATCTTGTGCAATAGCACTCATATATAGCAAATTAGTTCAATCAGACATTTTACGGTAATTTGGTAGCGAAAGAGTTACGTTATCTGTTACTATTAAAAGTGTGGTAGTTTGAACAGAGCCATAAAAAGTGGTTAACTCTTACTGCCATCTTTTAAAGCACAATTTAATACAGGTTTTATTAATATTTTTATAAGATTATTCAATCATCTTAAATATTTCTAAAATATCTGTATAAATGTGACTGTTTTGTCATTTCAGTTTACCTGAAATTCAACCTTCTGAGGATGAGACTACTAATATCATGCCAGGTAAATAGTCACAGTAATATGCATCTACAAATATTACTGTAAATGGTTAATTTATTGGGTGGAAGCACACAACTCCGCTAATTTGTTCATTTGGTGGCTCAACTGATGAGCAAGTGAATTTACTAAACTTTCAATATTATTATATTATGTGAATCTGGACTCTACAGTATTTGTGCTACTTAATATTTTTTACTATTTCTCGAAATAAAAGATACGGAGATTCTCTGATTTTTAAATTTTTTAGCTCAGGCTCATTGATCATACTTACCTAGTAGATTCAGTTGATACTTTCAATTAGTAATTCTGTTAGTAGGTTCAGTTAGTGATTCCGTTAGTAGGTTCAGTTAGTGATTCCGTTAGTAGGTTCAGTTGGTGATTCTGTTAGTAGGTTCAGCCAGTGATTCTGTTAGTAGGTTCAGTTAGTTATTCTGTTAGTAGGTTCAGCTAGTGATTCTGTTAGTAGGGTCAGCTAGTGATTCTGTTAGTAGGTTCAGCTAGTGATTCTGTTAGTAGGTTCAGCTAGTGATTCTGTTAGTAGGTTCAGTTAGTGATTCCGTTAGTAGGTTCAGTTAGTGATTCTGTTAGTAGGTTCAGCCAGTAAGTCTGTTAGTAGGTTCAGTTAGTTATTCTGTTAGTAGGTTCAGCTAGTGATTCTGTTAGTAGGTTCAGTTAGTGATTCCGTTAGTAGGTTCAGTTAGTGATTCTGTTAGTAGGTTCAGCCAGTAATTCTGTTAGTAGGTTCAGTTAGTTATTCTGTTAGTAGGTTCAGCTAGTGATTCTGTTAGTAGGTTCAGCTAGTGATTCTGTTAGTAGGTTCAGCCAGTGATTCTGTTAGTAGGTTCAGTTAGTAATTCTGATAGTAGGTTCAGTCAGTGATTCTTTTAGTAGGTTCAGTCACTGATTCTGTTAGTAGGTTCATCCAGTGATTCTGTTAGTAGGTTCAGCCAGTGATTCTGTTAGTAGGTTCAGTTAGTTATTCTGTTAGTAGGTTCAGCTAGTGATTCTGTTAGTAGGTTCAGCTAGTGATTCTGTTAGTAGGTTCAGCTAGTGATTCTGTTAGTAGGTTCAGCTAGTGATTCTGTTAGTAGGTTCAGTTAGTGATTCTGTTAGTAGGTTCAGTTAGTGATTCCGTTAGTAGGTTCAGTTAGTGATTCTGTTAGTAGGTTCAGCCAGTAATTCTGTTAGTAGGTTCAGTTAGTTATTCTGTTAGTAGGTTCAGCTAGTGATTCTGTTAGTAGGTTCAGTTAGTGATTCCGTTCGTAGGTTCAGTTAGTGATTCTGTTAGTAGGTTCAGCCAGTAATTCTGTTAGTAGGTTCAGTTAGTTATTCTGTTAGTAGGTTCAGCTAGTGATTCTATTAGTAGGTTCAGCTAGTGATTCTGTTAGTAGGTTCAGCCAGTGATTCTGTTAGTAGGTTCAGTTAGTGATTCCGTTAGTAGGTTCAGTTAGTGATTCTGTTAGTAGGTTCAGCCAGTAATTCTGTTAGTAGGTTCAGTTAGTTATTCTGTTAGTAGGTTCAGCTAGTGATTCCGTTAGTAGGTTCAGTTAGTGATTCTGTTAGTAGGTTCAGCCAGTAATTCTGTTAGTAGGTTCAGTTAGTTATTCTGTTAGTAGGTTCAGCTAGTGATTCTGTTAGTAGGTTCAGTTAGTGATTCCGTTCGTAGGTTCAGTTAGTGATTCTGTTAGTAGGTTCAGCCAGTAATTCTGTTAGTAGGTTCAGTTAGTTATTCTGTTAGTAGGTTCAGCTAGTGATTCTATTAGTAGGTTCAGCTAGTGATTCTGTTAGTAGGTTCAGCCAGTGATTCTGTTAGTAGGTTCAGTTAGTAATTCTGATAGTAGGTTCAGTCAGTGATTATTTTAGTAGGTTCAGTCACTGATTCTGTTAGTAGGTTCATCTAGTGATTCTGTTAGTAGGTTCAGCCAGTGATTCTGTTAGTAGGTTCAGTAACTGATTCTGTTAGTAGGTTCAGTAACTGATTCTGTTAGTAGGTCCAGTCACTGATTCTGTTAGAGTGTTAGTAGGTTCAGTCAGTGACTCCGTTAGTAGGTTCAGTTAGTAATTCTGCTAGTAGGTTCAGTCAGTGATTCTTTTAGTAAGTTCAGTCACTGATTCTGTTAGTAGGTTCATCCAGTGATTCTGTTAATAGGTTCAGCCAGTGATTCTGTTAGTAGGTTCAGTAACTGATTCTGTTAGTAGGTTCATCCAGTGATTCTGTTAGTAGGTTCAGCCAGTGATTCTGTTAGTAGGTTCAGTCACTGATTCTGTTAGTAGGTTCAGCTAGTAATTCTGTTAGTAGGTTCAGTCACTGATTCTGTTTGTAGGTTCAGTAACTGATTCTGTTAGTAGGTTCAGTCACTGATTCTGTTAGTAGGTTCAGCTAGTAATTCTGTTAGTAGGTTCAGTCACTGATTCTGTTTGTAGGTTCAGTAACTGATTCTGTTAGTAGGTCCAGTCACTGATTCTGTTAGAGTGTTAGTAGGTTCAGTCAGTGATTCTGTTAGTAGGTTCGATCCGAGATTCTGCTAGTAGGTTCAGTCAGTGATATTGTTAGCAAGTTCAGGCACTGATTCCATACATGTGTATATTCATCAAAATATTAGAATATATCTATCGTGGAATAAGTATGTGAAAAGCATTTGGTTAGTACTACATATGTGTATAAACTTAGTATTATCTTCTTTATATCAACTTTAACTACTCGCTCAATGGTTTGTATAAACTGCAATAAAGTATTGTTAACACACTGAATGCGTTTGTTGCAAACTAAGCATCGATTTATTTTACCTAAAAACATTAGAAATAGTTTTAAAAATCTTGAAACCATGAATTTAAAGATGATTGCCACCCACACATGAATTCATTTCCACCAAAACCCACCCAACTCGGTTATTGTGTACCATCATGTACCTGATCAATATAAAAACTGTGCTAAGCCCTACTTGCAGAGAAATAATTCTTCAACAGCAGAAGGTAGACCAATCTCCCACAAGCGTGGCTCTATCGTGTTTTCCAGCTATGACGCCAATCAGATTTGGCTGATCATTTTGAATGCCCCATTTACTTCAGAAACTGAATGTTGACCATCTCATCAATTGACACTGTCGTACAATGGATAACATGAATTCTTAATTTTTTATAGTTTCAGTTATGCATTTTTATGGTATTTTGGATATTTCTCTCTCAGCTACATTACAGGAAATATAGGCCGCTATGTGAATAAACAGTATTGATAGCAAATAGATAACTGCATGTTACAGAAAATTATCTCAATTTCTTAAAATATTCGATTTCATTGTATGCTATTTCTAGGAATATTGTTCAGAATGTAAAGCGTAAAACTCCATTTAAATTTGTAGCTCTAGGGTTAATACGGTTATACAAAATGGAACTTTGTATTTTTTTGTATTCTGTTTACATAGAGCAAAGCAGTGAAGACTTCATCAACAGCATTGATTGCAAAGAGCTGAAGTTAAATGGGGGTACTGGCTCTAGGATGGTAGCTGACACTAGTGCACCAACTAACCCCAGTGCACCAAATAACGCCAGCACTCCAGCGGACCCTGGTGCATCAGCTGAAGCCAGCTACCCTGAGGAAGGGATGAGAATTTCTATGAACAGTGCCATGATTGGCCACCTTGAGCAAAACCATTCTTTACCTTGCACAAATCCTCCATATGCTGAACTGCTCCCTGAAATTGCACGGCAAGTACCTACAGTTTCTTATTTTGTGACAAACATTTAAAGTTTTGTAAAATTGTAAAGATTCATTTTATTAGAGAGTAAGTTACACACATGAAATAATAACTTTTACACAAAGTTATGTCGTGTCTTAATAATGCCACAAACTAAAAGTTATGATAGACTTTAGAGATACATAAATATGACTCACTATTACAGCCAGTTGTAACTATACACTGCTACTACCTAATGACTCACTACTACAGTCGTATATAGTCACAACTATATAATACTACTACTACCTAAGGACTCACTATTATAGTCAGCTGTGCCTATATACTACTACTACCTAAGGACTCACTACTACAGTCAGTTGTGACTATATCCTACTACTGCTTAAGCACTTGCTGCTTCAGTCAGTTGTGGCTATGCAAAAGTTTCGTCCTGAACCGTAACACTCTATTTTTTCAATTGGCAGGATAACTGATGAACATCCAGAAATTGTAGCCCCACTCTTTTTTCCATCACCTACAAATTCGAAGCTTCTAGTTCTGGGACCAGGTGTAAAAAAAATTGAAGATGAGATCAAGCTACTGGAAGCAACTTTCAAACCATTTCAGATTGAAGTTTCAGAACTTGAACCTTTTTTCAGAACCGACAAGCTTAATTTACCAGTTTACACCGAACCATATCACCTTGGCATGCTGTGCAATATTCATACGCTGCATCCCGGAGGAGACTCACATCTATCTGCTGTTGGCGGATATCTAAAGGATGATATTCACATCCGTGAGAACCTGATACTTGTTGCCACTGCTGGCCATGCTGTCTTGGATGAGAATGAACAAAGACAGCTAGCAGATAGTAATCCAGCGCATGTTGCAAAAATCTTGACACAGTCTATTCGAGATAAAGCTGCGGAAAGATCTCAAAATAGACTTCAGGTTGTGCCTCATAATGGCTCAAGTGTAGACACCGGAGATAAATTGTTCGTAGCTTATAACCATTTTATTCCATCCTGTGAAGAACGATCTGGGCCCACATTTGTTGCAGACATTTGCTTATTGCAAGTAGATGCTAGCTTACTGGATCAAAACATCACAGCAAATACAGTTCAGCAATCAGATTCTCTTTCACACATATCTGATGGATCCTTGATTCGTAGCAGAAGCCAGTCGAATCGAAACATTCGCATTGCAGGCTACATTGATATAACGGATGAGAGTGATATTGATAAACTTCGTGCTGCAAATGTAACCCTGATTGTAGATGGTTTCAAGGATGGAAAACTTATAGAACGGCCAAGGACCATTGACACGAATGATAGGAGGTTCACTTATCCTCAAAATTCTCAACCACAAAAATCCACAAGTGTGATAGCACCTCACTTTGCATTCACCACCAAAACTAGAAGGCGAGTTTCAGCATTAGGCATTTCGCAAATTCAGCTTTGCAATAGTGTTGGGATATTTTTACCGGTACTGCTAAAAACTACCGAAAGCATTGGCAAAGGATTGAAACATCTATATGCTGTAAAAATATTAAAAGCTTGTTAAAATGTATAAATAATTAATGTATCAATAACTGGTTGCAAGGAGCATTTGCCCAAACTTCATAACCTCTTTTAACATACTCTAGAATGGCTTTGTTTCCTAGCAGCACAAGTTTGTTACGCCTAAATATTTTCAAGGTCGAAAATCATTCATTCAATTAATTAATTTTGTGTTTAACTACAATAAAATACTCAATGAAATTTTGAGTTGACAATTACATGTGGTTTTATTAATGGAAATCAAATATAGCTGACTTTTTGGAGCTTTAAAGTTATTTTGAAATGCGGTAGTCACGATAGTGAAATGGTCTGTGGCAGTCACAGAAGGCAAAATAAACTTAGTTTGTCCCCTATACAGAACTAACAAATTTTTCTTGAGTAACAGAGATTGTTACTAGCTTCATAAAAAGGCCCACAGTAGTAGGGTTTTTTAAACAATGTTTGATTTATTGTTAACAAATTTCTAAATAAAGTCTTAGATAAAACACACGGTGCGGTAACAATTCGATGCAATTAAGTATTTTTTTAGTTCGCCAACAAAACAGTTGCCATACCAATAACAATCCTTGTTTGCCATTTACCAGCAATTGTCTTTTATAGCACTTGTCTATTACAGTCCCTTGTACTACTCGTCTAATATAGTCACTTGTACTACTTGTCTACTATAGTCACTTGTACTAATTGTCTACTATAGTCACTTGTACTATGTGTCTACTATAGTCACTTGTACTAATTGTCTACTGTAGTCACTTGTACTACTTGTCTACTATAGTCACTTGTACTACTCGTCTACTATAGTGACTTGTACTACTTGTCTACTATAGTCACTTGTACTACTTGTCTACTATAGTCACTAGTACTACTTGTCTACTATAGTCACTTGTACTACTTGTCTAATATAGTCACTTGTACTACTTGTCTACTATAGTCACTTGTACTACTTGTATACTATAGTCACTTGTGCTACTTGTCTACTATAGTCACTTGTACTACTTGTCTACTATAGTCACTAGTACTACTTGTCTACTATAGTCACTTGTACTACTCGTCTACTATAGTCACTTGTACTACCTGTCTACTGTAGTCACTTGTATTACTCGTCTACTATAGTCACTTGTACTACTTGTCTACTATAGTCACTAGTACTACTTGTCTACTATAGTCACTTGTATTACTCGTCTACTATAGTCACTTGTACTACTTAACTACTATAGTCACTAGTACTACTTGTCTAATATAGTCACTTGTACTACTTGTCTACTATAGTCACTTGTACTACTTATCTACTATAGTCACTAGTACTACTTGTCTACTATAGTCACTTGTACTACTCGTCTACTGTAGTCACTTGTACTACCTGTCTACTGTAGTCACTTGTATTACTCGTCTACTATAGTCACTTGTACTACTTGTCTACTATAGTCACTTGTACTACTCGTCTATTATAGTCACTTGTGCTACTTGTCTACTATAGTCACTTGTACTACTCGTCTACTATAGTCACTTGTACTACTTGTCTACTATAGTCACTTGTACTACTCGTCTACTATAGTGACTTGTACTACTTGTGTACTATAGTCATTTGTACAACTTGTCAACTATAGTCACTTGTACTACTCATCTACTATAATTAGTCCCTTGTAGTTCTTGTGTACTATAGTTACTTCTAACAATTCTTTGGCATACTCACTTGTAGCACCTGTTTAGTTTAATCGTATACAAAAAGCAAAAGCATACAAAATAGGGATAGGCGTAAGTAAGATGGAATGTTGTGGTCACTTAGGATCATACTTAAAGGTGTGAAGTATGACTCAAATGGATCTATAAACGCATTTGATGACATTAATTAGGCGACGCAATTATTGTCTTCTTTTAAATAATTTCTTTCAGTTGATCATCTCGTTAAAATTTTTTAATAGTGTTTGTCAACTTTAGTAGCTGTTAGTTTCACCAAAAAACAAATCATTTTTGCAATTATTTTTGTTACTAATATATTAATACTATCAAATTAATATGTGAATATTAATTTGATCGCAAATGTTTTCTTCAGTATCGCAGATGCGTCACTTAAAATCTTTTTTAAAGGTAGTTACCGTTTACAGGCTGATTCCTGGAAAGAGCGGAAGTGAAATTCTTGTGCATAATGAAGATGAAGACGTTTGCTACATCTTAGGCCTTCTTATTGGAAGGTTCAAAGTACCAAGTGAGGTAACAACTGATACAGTATATCAAGCAATGCCTTATGGACCAGCCATACGCAGTCTCATGTTTCTATACGATGATGAACTGAGAAACCTTAGACCTAGTGTTGGCCGAAGGAGAGGTGTCAGACTCAGTGACACACTTGAGAGCCTTACATGATGTCTAAGAAGAAGCTTTTAATCTGTAACCTATATATCAAAGAAAGGTCTGTTGTCACATCAGAGTAGAATCAGTAGCCTCTGCTATCTATCTATGTTTCTGCTTGATTATCAGCCAAGAGCACTCTTTCTTTTTTAGACTTTCGATCATTACAATCAATGAATCTGTTTTTAATGGTTTCCAAATTTACTGCATAGTTTTCAAGTATTTTTATGAGCTATAATTCTATGCATCTATATTTGCTTTGCAACATTGGGTAGCATCTGTTCCATGACCTAGAACTTTGCCTCACAGAGTTTATTGGTATGCTAATTCTGGTTATAGTTCTCAAATATTAACAAGCTGTCTTAATTTTCTTTGAAGTCTTACAAGACTAAAAAGATTAAATATTGGCATGTTTTGCTAAGTTTTTAATATTTTACTTTGGTAAAGAGGTTTACCAATATAAAGCATTCTTTTCTAGTTACATTTCTTAGAAGAAAAAAATTCCAAATAGCTTAGTTTTAAATATCATCCTTTTTGTATGCAGGCACTGATTTTAATCTAATTATAAATTAAGCCGTTTCACTAAATATGCTTTTAATGTTTTGCATTTATTTCTTTCGAATGGCATATTACCATTTCAGTTTTACTAGCCTCAATTTGACTACTCGTGGTATAGAGTTCTACAATTGAATCACATTGTAACAATGATAATGTTGATAGTCGTTTACATTATTCATCACAATTTTTGGTTTCTTTTCACTGCTTCATTTTCACCATCTCTCTTTGTATTGTGGTATTTTATTAATATTTTTAGTGTTACTCTCAAGCAAATTAATATTGTTGCTTCTAACAAAATTATTCTTTGTGTGTTCATTAGAGTACCTCTTGTTGTAATGCACATTTTCTATTGGTTTTTCTATTGATGTAAAATAAATGCACATCTAAATCAGCCACAAGTAAAGATTATATATTAATACTAGCCAATGGCAATAAACACAATAACACCTTTTCATGCTATCATTGTTAGAATATTACTCCAATCCTTATTCTAATTTCATTTTCTGTTTTTGTTGTTCACAAGCTTGGGTATAAGCGTGTTAAGCCTGATTGGCTAGATTAAACATACACTCCATCATATGCTCCATCTCCACCATTGTTTTAATAAGCTTGCTGGTGAGAAGTTGTTTGTGGTTTATGTGTTCAACTTCCAAAAACAGACAAGATAAACTCAAGTGGTAGCATGGGCCAGGTCCAAACTTTAGCGATTGGTTTTTCATTGGCTACCAATTGATCAGCTATTTTATAACCATGCCTAAGGCCATATTAGTGCTGCTTTTGTTTTCAATAATTTTCTAACCTGATTTCTTGATTCCAGCTTCTTCGCTTTTAAATCATTTTATCATGTAGCTGATTGTTACTCATCATTAATTCCTATGAATCTTAATTGAGACAAATAAGTTTCCATAAGCTTTGAAAGATAACTAACATTTCTAGCATCAGCATTACAACTGGTAGATGCATTATTAATGGTTTTAATTTGAGGTTATCCATCCGCATTTTGTTCCAATTTATTTTTTAATGTGCATGCATACAAGGTGAAAACTTAATTATTGTGGACATCTATTTATCGCACAATGTCCTGGAGCTTCTTACTTTCTACAGACCTTTATGAACAGTGTATACCGTTAGACTGCACCAGTCCAATCCATATACTGTATCTTTTTATATCTGTAACTTTGTTTATCATTTTGTTCAGATATTTTATACTTGACAAGATTACCATTTGGTTCCACCTAATGACTGCCATATGTTTTACAGTTTTACTATTCTCACCGCCCTCATCTCCATTTATCATCGGGTATCAAGGTTGTTTGTGGAATAAATCTGTTAATGAATGAATGACTCATTAATGAAAGATGACTAATGCTATTTGGGCATTAGTCTAGTAGTGCTATTTGTACATTAATTTAGTAGTGCTATTAGTGCATTAGTCTATTTGTGCAGTAGTGCTATTAGTGCATTAGTCTATTTGTGCAGTAGTGCTATTAGTGCATTAGTCTATTTGTGCTATTAGTGCATTAGTCTATTTGTGCTATTTGTGAATTATTTGTCCTTATCCTTTCTTACGCTTCTCTTGCTTGTTATATAATTCGTCTGCGTTTTTTCTATTATGCGATTTTGTTAGATTTCATTTGTGCCAGGTTGGCAGTGTGTCACTTGCTTTTATAAATAAGAACAGAGAAGTTGTAATTGTTAGACACTCTTAAAACTACATTTAATTACAAGCTATTCTGGTATATTATATATCATGGCTAGCGTTAAATTATAATAATTATGATACATAATAGCAAAGTGTATAAAATAATCTACATTTGCAAACTTAGCGAATTAGATCGAAAAATTAGAGTTGGTTGCCAAACTTCAAACAGAAACTAATGCGGAATCAATTTTACCACTCTGACAACTGTGACAACATGAAAGATGGTTTGCTGGAGGCTTTCAGTACTGACACCTATTAAGAATATAATCAATTATGGTAGAGAATGTTACAACAAGGAAAATTGGTAGATGTGTACTCGTCTGACTTACGTTACGGGCCAAGAATCACCTGAGCCACTAAGTTGGATGTGCTTTCATGCCATCATTACAGTCTAGTATCTCAGCGCAATTGAAATCTATAGCCTCAGTAGAACGGCTAGATCTAAGCACTTCAGTTGCCAGAGCTAGGAGTATGCTTTCTTGTCAAGGGCAGCCTTTGTGTGCAGCTGGCTGGCAGCCATTCCTTCATAGGTTATGGTACAAAAGACTGTATGACTCAGAAGTGTAAGTACATTATGTTGGTTGTCAACAGAAACTATGTACATGTAGATGTTATTCTCATGGCGATGAAGGCCATATAGCATGACAGCGCTAAAACAAGCACAAAAACGAGCAGATAATATCGTCAGCGCTGGGTGTCACCTCTGTGCAGCAACAGCTTTAGTGTTTCAAACTGTAGCAGTAAAGATAAGTGACAATGGTTTTGAAGCTCTTGTGGATACCGCATGTGAACAGAAATTTGTATGGAGTAATATATGTAAAACTAACAAAATTCCTGGCGTTGCACGGGTATTAAAAATCCTGTTATAAACAGTGACAGGTAATGTAGTTGCCAATCACTTGTCGTTACTCTAACACATTGCCATGGCTAATTTGAGTAAGCTAGTGTTGCTAATTTTATTAATGAGAGCTGTAAGAGCAAGCATGAAATGACATTGCTCCGTTGCAAGATTGGTATGCATATTTTTACCCACATAACGACTTATATTGCCCAAGGACTCCACCAATCTTATTCTTTCTTTTCCACAGCCGTAAATACAACAAAAGTAATTTGAATGTTGCATGTAGAACACGCAAGATTCTATAGAGAAATTTTCACAGTTACAAATATTGATGATAGAACCTCGTAACAAAATGCTTAGAGGCCCAACCGCTAGTTGATGTCCAAGTAATTATTGGAATAAACTTTGTAAGAAGTTTGAACCTGGCTACGGGAGTTAGATTTGAGATAGCTGCAAGATTTTGTGTCACAGAGGTAGTTGAAAATGCTGAAACAATAAAAATAGACGAGGATTTCAAAGCGAAAATGAAAATGGGAATGGGAGTGGCAAAATGGTTAGCCAGAATTAAGCGTCAGGTGGGTGGAATGTTCTGTACCTGCAGACGGCCAAGATTTTGGAAATGAAGTCAACCAATGGGTTAAGTATTAAGGATTAAGTTGGCTTGGCTGTTGTATTATAGGTATCAAATTCTTTGAGCCGTATCAGAAATTATTCATCTTATGGCTGTAAAAACAACTCAACAATTCATGAAAGTAGTGAATTATCGAGAGCTAAATGCCTATGTTAAAAGCAACCCAAAAGTTGAAACTTCAGAATGTCAAAACAAGCTAAGACCATGGTACAAGTTGGAACACAAAATATGTATGCTAGGCTATACTAAGGCATATTGTAAAGGTTTTGTGCCACCTTTACTTACTTTACCAGTATAAGACTCGATGCATAAGTTTATACATGTATTTCTACTTTGTTCATAAGTTGTACAAGAATAATAGAGCATGTGCAATGAACAGGCCCAGAACAGTTCCTCTTTCTAATCTAAACGTTCAAGCTTATATAGCCCCTCTTGTTCTACTTAGTTGGGCCCAGCTCGGCTCTCTTTAGTAGCCAGACACGATCCACCACAATATTTACAATTACATGGTAGTGAAGATTTGCAAATATTTCAGGTCAAGCAGTAAAGTAATTGAAAACAGGTTTCTCACTTATTTGCATAATTGGCAATGTTAAACAGCCAACACCAGTCTTCTGCCAAACCTAATTAAACAGTTTGACAAGACTCTCCTTTATAATGTTAGGATCTGTTATTTATCTTGCATGTTTAGCAATCACAAACAGCTTTCTCAATCATACTAAGGATCTCTAAATGCCCTGATGTGCTTCAGCATCTGTACTAACAATTTAGCTTTGCCTAGCCTAAAAAATCACAGCGTTATCATCATGCATTACTAAGTCACCTTAGATAAAGAACTTCTCTTTCACCGTGTAATAGCCGTCAAGTAGCCTGATTTAATCTTTCAGTTAGCTTTGATCACAAGGAAGAACTCCTGTATCACAATATCTTATTTGTATTTGTTAGGGAACTTTTTGAAGTCTATCACATATTGACCATTGCGACAATCGGTGTATCATCATCTCAGATAGGTGTTTTGTTACCTACTGGGGTAATTTTCAGCATCCTTAGGAAAATTGATTCTAAAGTTGTTCGCTCAATGTCTTGAGTGCCATTGGGCTACTGAGTGAGCCTTCTTGATGGCTCGATCAAGCTTAAAAATTCTACTGTTATCAAATTATAATATTTTATTAAAGTTGCATAAGCAATAGTAAGACCTCCAAGGATCATCAGAAAACAAAATGACTGGGCCAAACCTGTATCATTTGTCTGTTGCCGCACACATTGTTTGCCTGTGTAACTGTAAGAATATCAACTGTCAAAGCCGGGTAGCTTTTTCTTACCATTTTGTAGCATGGATGTGGAGTTTAGAGCCATCCCATTCACAATGATGAGAGATTTTGCAAATGAACATCCAGCCTCCAGACTTGAAGTGAAAATTCACTAAGACTAAGAAAGTGAAATTACATCTTATATGGTAATTTGGTCGCATTACCAAATAAAAAAATCGAACATGGTGGGATATGACAAGTCTAAGTTCTTAGAGCAGGTAAATGTAATTTTCAAGTCCTATAATCCAGATACATGTAATTTTGAACTACAAGCTGGTTTAATCAACATATTTAAGTTGCAAAAATAGGCAAAAACATTTACAATTTTTGCAAAATACCGACTAAAAGTAACTACTTTACTATATAATTATATTAAAATAATTTGGTTGTTAAACTAGATTATATAAAAATTGTTTGTTCAAAATTCCTATCCATGATAAGAGAGCCTATCTGTTTTAAACAGATGACTTTTGAGAATAGCTATTTTCAGCAGACAGCCTTGTAATGTTTCTAGTTCGTGTAAAGGAATTTACTGCCAGCTCAATCTCCAAAATAAAACATACATACTGATTGGTGTAATTTTATAACCACAGCTCAAAACATGATGAATGTATAAATATGGGTTCTTCAAACTTGCTCATATGCTCAGAATATTGGCAGATTGAGCACATATAAACATAGAGCTTATAACAGTCTTCTGTAAGCATTACTAGAACTAATCTTGTTTTAAGATGGATTTTATTACAGTTTATTTATGAGCTTTGAAGTTGTGTGCTATTATGTATCCTAAGTATTTTCTAGAAATTATTTGTTTGGCAAATGTTGATCATACAGACAGGAGATAGACCAATAGATACAAGGTATTAATTGTGTATGATTGCTGCTAGACGAACAGAGTCAAGTATGTAAAATTGCAATTTCTTGCCATAGTGTCATACTAGTACATTATACCGTAGGTGAGTGTAGTGTTGGGTCCACAGAACTGTGACAAAAGTGTATGCCTTTTATGAAAATGGTTAATGTACAAGATGGTGCTGGTGATAAGTTTTTTATGTTCTTTGTATCTTTTAATCTAAGTATGGTGTGGTTCGGTCTAGTGGTTCGGAACATGATGGTTTTTTAATGCAACCCATATATTTAGATTTTTAAGATTGTAAGATAATATTTTGCTGTTTTGAATTGATCTACTTTAATTGGTGTTCATGCGTTCAGCCTTCCCGAAATGCACTGTACGGGTGAAGGTCACCATTATAGAAACGCATGGCGAGCGAACCTTTTAGTTGAGTTTAGTGATGCAGCTTATATGTGAACATATGCCGCACAGGTGTCCTTTAGCGGGATATTGCCGAAGCCGAGGTCGGGCCGTAGTCTACACGCACAAAAAACAACAAAGGTCCACGTAGCTATGAGCAAAAACATAAGTATCCACCCAAATATCTCACCAATCAGATGAGCAGTACACACAAAAACTAAACCCATCGACAGAGCCACCCATCATGTCAAAATATTCTAAGTTTCAAGTCATGTCTAGCACAACTCACCTTATATGGTTTCTCAAAACTTGTCCCAAAGTCCCTATTAATATGAGACTGTCCGATTGCTGTTTTAGAAATGGTCGCCGCTAGCCTAACCTAACGTCCTAATTAAACATCTCAGTAATTATCGGGGTATTGCTGAGTGCTCCCGAACTTTTTGATTCCCTCTTTTAGTAATGCCCCGATAGTTAGAACTACTACTTTCAACCCAAGGTTCCGACTTTGCGTCGTTCCTATCGCTTTTCCTTACTGCATATATATATATATACTGATATATTAACACTTCACCTCTTAGTGGATAAACATGATTACAGAGGAAATTACAAACACTGAATTATGCTGTGGATTTACAACACCGGGTTCAAAACTGGGTGAGGGCAATAAACCGATTACCAGGTGAGTACCTGTCTAGTATAACTACTTATCTAAAATTGTGGGTTTGTCCTATTTCTGATTTTAAGAGAATTTATCTATGTTATCTGCTCTGCTTTGTGTTTTGTGATCTTGATTTTGATCATCAATATTTCAGCCATGAATCAATAGTAACAATCATATGAAGCAATTTATACTTTGACCTAGTCATTTATGCATATGTACATTGTATACATCAGCCAGTATAAATGCTCACCTCACCCCACATTGAACCACATTGGATTGACTTTTAACTAACATTATTTTTTGTGCAATAAAGTGAGTCACAAGATGTTAGTTCAAAAGCTGTCAATACTGGTTGTGAAACAATGGCTATGCTGAGAAGCTCTACGAAGGAGATGATGAGTGGGATAGTGCCTGAAGCTTTTGATCACTGGCTGTCCCTCAAAG
Organism: Watersipora subatra; assembly: GCF_963576615.1. Classification (NCBI taxonomy): domain Eukaryota; kingdom Metazoa; phylum Bryozoa; class Gymnolaemata; order Cheilostomatida; family Watersiporidae; genus Watersipora; species Watersipora subatra. Next base: position 47,694,358 of record NC_088716.1, on the reverse strand, counting down.
ATCAGCATTATGTAAGTGGATAGTGTACATGCACGTATATTTGAATCCATCGTTTTTTTGGACGTCATCAAGTCGTTTGCGCATGCGCTCGTTCACGAAAAAGCGACCATTTTATTAGAAAGCGATCGTTTTTCTTTGATTTATTAGTACTTTTAATTGTTGTTTTGAAACTATAATAAAAAATTGCAAACAAAAACATCGTTTTCAAATTATCATTGCAAAAGCTTTGTGTTTCTAACAAAAAAATTGTCTGTAATGATGGCCGACAACGGTAAAATGATGTCACGAAAAAACGAAGGATTAAATGTATATTTGAATTAAACAGGAATCCTCCTTTTCACTAACTGACAGCCAGTGCAGTGTTGTATCAGGATTGATACTATTCATCCGCCACCATGGGATAGGAGTAATAGTATACCTTCTTACTAAATAATATTAACATACACATGCGTTACACAGCCTGTAGGGGTTGTGCCCATGTTCTGGTGTTTTTGGCTGCCCTGCCATACTGTGATCTGCTGTTGCAATTTCAAAGGTTACATTAAAATTCCTATCAATTTCAATTGGCCGCCTCAATCTCAATTAGCCCTTGTGATATATTATATCTTTTTGCATAAAGTATATGTATGGTTATGAATTATTTCAGCTCACTCAGGGGTGGAAAGAAGTCATTAAAGCATTTTATGCATCCCTGAACATTCCTACCCTAGACATTGGTTTCACAATCAGAAAGAATCTGTCTGCTCTGTCTATCCAATTGGAAAAGAGATGCAAGCTACTTCTTCCGGCAAAAGTCATCATAAGCTTCATTCGAAACTTACCACCTAGTCATGGTATGTGGTTGTGTTATACTACGTATTACATAGAGTTATGGCAACCAAAGCCTTTTTGATTGAACCACTGTTGGTGTCAAAATAACATATCACAGGTTTTATCTGCATGATTTTAGTTGTTTCACAGCAAAACAAAAACCTTTTGTACCACACAATACCCAAACCCTGATATACCCTCACAATTTTTGTTTCTTAAACCTTTCTGGTATTCACAGCATCAATTTTTTGGCTATGGAATAGGTCATACTAAATTCAATCAAAATATCAGTGAACATAGTCCATATGTATACCATAATCTAAAAGCTCTATCACCGACACAAATTTTCACATGCCTGACGTGATAAACTATACTCTTTTTTAGAGGAAGAAGTATTGAAGGCTTTCTTATAGCTACATTTGACTCTGAGAATAAAACCTCACAGACTCTACACCCTTACTAACAAGGAAGTAAGTTGATTCAAATCTAGTATAAAACACTGAAAAATTCTGAAAACATCATAGTCTATTAGAATTGACTTGGAATTGCCCCTTGGACTGCCCACCTTCACACTGCTTCTAAAATGCTCTGCACTGTTCCGGTAGGCTGATTGTGCCATTTGGCATATTCTGCAAGGTATACCAATAAAAATTTCTGATTAGCAATGATTTTACTGTCATTGGTGCAGGGGTCACGTGTATGGCGCAATTTCCATTTCCATAACATTTCCATAATTAATTTCCATATTATTTCCATTTCTACAACATTTCCGTAATTCATATCCATATTATTTCCTTTTCCATAACATTTCCCTATTTCATTTCCATATTATTTCCATAACATTTCCATATTATTTCCATAACATTTCCATAATTCATTTCTATATTATTTCCATTTCCATAACATTTCCGTAATTCATTTCCATATTATTTCCATTTCCATAACATTTCCACACTTCTAAAATAAAATTTCCATATCCATTTCCATAAAACTATGGAAATATTTATGTTCATGGAAATGGATATGGAAAAGTAAACATTTCCATAATGTTTAGCGATCCCTGCTTTGGTGATGATTTGAATACCATAAGATAACCAGGTTACCATTACCTAGTGATTAATTAGCTTGGGCAGCCCCCCACTTGTCCTGAGATAAGTTTGGGCCTGTCCAAGCTTGTGACTTTAAATCAACTGCACTCACACGTATGAAATACATAGCCAACTCTTTTATTTTTTAGAAATTTGGACCATCTCTCACCATTGTTGCAGATGAATGTGCTATCTGTGTGAACAAGCAGCAACTTAGTAAATACCCCTCATACAGTGAACTCATAGCTGCCCAGTTGATGTTGCACCCTGTACCACACTTGGAATATGTAAATACTTCAGAAATCTACTTCTATCCTCTCGAATTCTTCTTTAGTATGCATGGTGCCATACCTAACAACAAAAAGGCTCGCAAATTCTTAGATATCTATAACTTTTAGCTAACAGTAAACTAAATATGCTTCATAGGCAGTATAGGTATTCGAGTCAGTTAGTACTGTTCAAATAATTGGAAACTTTCACTTATTATCAAATTACATGGCAGCAATGAGATTTAGGTCTGTATAGCATTAAGTGAAACCAGCATGTAAATTGAAGAGAAGAGTTAATAATTTTAGTCAAATCGTATTATTATATACACCATGTTTTGTTGTTTTCTGCGCCAGTTCATAAGTATATCTTCAGCCTGATCAAATCAACTAGTCATTATTGGTCATTATTTTTTGTTCTGACATGACATTATCAGCTGGATAATCTTTGGTGGCTATTTAATCAATTATGTATAAGTTTATTTGCTGATTGGCTTAGAAAGCTCAAATCTTGTTATTATTTTTATCGAAGTTTAATAGTAGGTCATAATTTTCCCACTGCTTTGATTCATTTTGGAAAAAATCTATCATTATTATATGTTGTATATATATCAAAAGAATAAACCATGGAGTATATTCAAATTACTATATTTGTTTCAGCTTGGTTCTCCATGGCAACCAATTCTATCCAGTAGCCTGCAGTCAGTTTTAGCTCAGTTGGCCTCATTTGAAATTGTTTAGGGTGTTCATAAACCCCTTCCTGTGAAGCATGTATTTAATCCATGGTCTCAGTCTATCTGATAATATATGGCTCACTGTTTGTGGGCGTTTATTTGAGCACCCTACATCATGGCATCAGTGTGTGGTTACACAGGCTAGCAAATTTGTTATGAAATATGGTATTACATAATCACTGAACTCCCTATGACCTTTGATATTGCAACTTTTTTATTCCACATCTGGTATTAATCATTGTTTTCATTGGACAATGATATGCCACATTGGACAATGATATACCACATTGGGAACATATACATGTATATCACCATTGAGGCCAATGTGAGACATTTAGTGAGAGTATGATATATCACCTTAGGTGTTACAAATATGCCACATTATGATTTACAGTGTAGTAATGAAACTTAAATCATTAGAAGTGCTCTTAAAAATCAGCAACTCAAGTTAATGTTCCTTGTTGTAAGGTTCTAGCAAAAACTGCGTCTTGTAATTATTTATCATACTGAATAACAAAAATATGAGTGGATCCCAATGGACAAGAAACTTTTTTTCAAATGGCGGATAATCTACATTTTTTGTTATCACCTTTATGTATTGGCAAATCTGTGATATTGATATCAGTAATTCGAATGTCAATGTTTTGCAATGAAATGATCTCATATCATAACCAAGAGCTTGCATATCAAGTGTCTTTGTATTCATTACTGGCATCGCTAGAAAATGTAATATTATGATGATATTGTTGTGAATAGCCATAATTTTAAAATGCTGCCATTTAACTTTTAAACTAGATCGTTAATGAAATTAGGAATCCATATGATAGATTTATCAAGTGCCAAAAATAAAAACATGTACTGATAACTCTACTCACCTCTATTGTTTTATTCTAATTACTTTCACAAAATATTTTGGAGCAAAACTTTTGTTTTTAGTTACATTACATGATCTGTTAAACTTGACTTTTGAATCATTGCTTAAAAAGCAAAGTGTGATTATTAAAAGACTCTCTCTGCAAATAGAAAACAACTGGTTGAACTGGTCTTACACTCAGCTAGCGAAAGTTGTGTACTGAAATACAACATTAAAATCTAGCTGTTTGTTATTTGAGTTTGTAGGTAGTAAAATAAGTCGATGCTCCAAGTCTCACAAATTATGTTGATATTGCTGTATTATCTTATTATTAAAAAGACCATTTGAAATAATGTCAGTAACAATTACCTTCTTGATTCCCGTGTGGAACTAACAACGAATAGTCAACGTGTGCTGCTACGCATCTGATGTAAAGCTACAGGTTTTGTTGATAAAATGATATACTATCCTAAATCTGGCTGTCTGCCTGTGACTACATCATCAAAAAAATCTAGGTATAACTATACCTGTCATACTTCCCCCCTATTAATTCTACATACTGTTTCTTTTTGACCACCATTGCCTTATTTTTGCTTAGATGTTCATTAAAATATCCCTATATTTGACTAATTAGTTATTAAAGGAATTCCAATCCCAGGAGAGTCCTTCACAGTTCTGCAGAATCGTTAACTACAGCATTGTCATCACTACCACATAAACAATAGACGAGGACTGAACTCACTCAAGCAGTGATGGAATTTCCCAAAAATACGTTTCTTAGCGCAGCCCCATAGACACGTAATCCTGTACTACAATATACACTGTGTTTACCTTTGAATGCTTAGCTTATATACCTATCCATTTAATGAAGCTAGCCAATGAAATTCATTTATTCAGCAAACGCATAAGTACTTACGCAGTGTATGACAGAATACTGGTATTTCTATGTGCTGCTGTACTAGAACAAAAAGTGGCAAATAATGTAAATCCTAAGTCGCAAATTGAAAGACGCTAAAATGGCCCCACGTTGTCGTCTTTTTGATTGTTGTCCTCGGATAAAGAGAACCAAAAAGCGCTCGGTAAGTGAATATTACTTTTTACGTACAAATCCCTCACTACTAAGTATTTAAGTATTATCTCATCTTTTCAATAATGATAAGTGTCATAACTATTAGTAGGTTTTGTTAGCAATGTGAGACATTGTCAGTAATATCAGGTATTGGCTGCATTAATACTGCCAACACGATGTTTATTGATATTATTGACAATATTAATCACGCAATATGATGGCTGTAATCTAGTTTTTAATTATAGCATTGTACAGAGTGGTAGAAAGAATATCGTGATGTGACTTTCAGTTGACAAAGCTGCTGACGTAAAATCTGATCAGGGAATCTGGTAGAATTCTATTTGTATGTGTACAAAACGCCTTATTGGTGATATGATTACCATCAACTATAGCCTAAACTTTATAGTCTGCAATCTATACTCCATAATAAACCACCAATAAAAATGTAAAAAGTGTATTTTTGTATGTTCATAGGTTCGTAGTCACCTAAAGTTTACACTCCATCAATTACAATCTGTAGTATGTTGCATATGGTGACTAAAAAGTTTAAAAATGGCATATATATATTCACAAGTTTATGATCAACTTTAGAAGAAAACGAAGAAACGTGATGATGGTATTGAACAAGAGCAAGATACAGGACTGGAAGTAAGACACGAGTTGTCTCAAGCCGAGCAGTGTAGGTACACTTACTGGCTACTATAACCTAGTTAGCTACAAGTTACCTAATACTAGCCACAGCCCACATCTTAGTCATAAGCTTGTAAACGCTTTATCTGTATGCAATAACCTTCTTCGGCTGACATAAAACTCCATTGCTGTTATCATAAACATACTCAGAGCAAAGACATTGGTGGATGAGAGTTGTATGTTTACTTTAATTTAGAAGAATATTCTGGTTGGTATTGATTGGTAGGGGGCTGCTAATGCCTACCAGTCTAAAGAGCTTGACCTGTGAACTGGAAATTATGGTTCAATTCCTAGAAAATACCCTAAACTACCCCAGTGATGACAGGAACGGTGTCTAATCTTAAATTGCAGTTGTTGAGATTTTCAATGGGCCAAGGCATATCCAGCCAAGATCACAGAGTCATTGTTTTGCTCAACAACGCCCTTAAAATGCACAATCCTTGCTTACATCATGTAAAGAAGACATCATACTCATCTTTAAAGTATGGCTTTTATTAATTAATTTTAGTTGATCTTGACAGAATATGTGAAAATTATTGTTATAACGGGCTGCTTACATGGCAACACCTTTACTTTACAGCAACTCAAGTGACACCAATACTTCCTAGAGGTAGTGGTGGGGTAGCTTCTTCTCTGGAGCAGGTGAGACAGAAAAATGCTTTTTAAGTGCAGGGAGTCATTGGGTTACAACACTTAGCCATTCTTAGGGTACAACCAAATTAATATAAGCGCTGAGACTGATAGTATGAAGTGGTGCCGCTTTCCTAGCTCAACATGCGCAACAAAGCGAAATTTGTCGGCCATGCTTCCAAAACTAGTTCACGTTAGTGTATGATGCTAAACTGTGTAAGACAGAATAATGAAGCAGAGCATGTCGGCACCAGCCTAATCCGAAGACTTCCTGTACTTACATGCCATTTTATAATAAAGGTACCACATAGTTCTAAAACCACTTTGAACACATTGTCTAGATCTGCATGTTTTTATCTATTTCACAACATTGATAATATTGATTAGCGTTGAACATGCACATGTGACTGCCTTTGTTCTAAGCATTTAAGCTGAGCTCTTAAGCGTATAGGACACTTTATAGAAAAGGCTGAATAAATAGCTTTCTCCAAATATTCTTTGAAAGGTACAGCGACAATGGAAAGACCAACAGGTTCTATACAAAGCCTATAGAAATATATCTTTTCATAAGAGTAAAATCAAATTACTAAAGCTGATTGTTAGCTATATGTAGTTGTACATGCTATGCATTTTCCTGAGCCCGCAGCTTCTCACTCCATCTCCTCACTATGTAAATTGACAACTAGAAATGGTTTGAACAGCCAGTCTAACTATTATTATAAGTTGTTCAAAGAGGCTGACACAGGTAGTAGCCTGTAGCCTGTTTTTACTGCACATTGTATATACTGGCTGAAGGAAAACAAGTGTTATGTTCAACTCATTTATCCCAGGCTGATTTTATTTGTTTAGGTCTCTCAGTGTATTTGTTTATCCTTCTTTATGTATTATAGTATGCACTACAGTATAGTCATTGGTTAATATGTAGCCCTTATTACCCTGGAGATTTTAACCAGTGGCTCATGTACTGTTCTATTGCACTGGTTGTTATACGCGTCTGTTAGTTTGTCTAGAAAAGGTCATTGCTCACATGCGGTTTGCCTTAGCCCCTATTACCTTTCCTAACTAACTTTTGTAGAATGATTTGCACTATATGGGCAACCGTCCAAGAGTGGCAGAGTCAGGTCAGATGACATATCACAGACAACAAACAGGTCTGTGAGGCCCTTGAAGCCTCTATGAGTTCTTAGCTTTAGTGTACGCTAGTTCTTTTAAACATCATTTTTTCATTTGAGGAAATTCGTAGCTTTTCAGTTACCAAAATCAGATAAGTAAAAAATTATAGTCGTAGAACACATATATGTTACAATTGTTGCGTTGAACAATATTTCCAATGATAGAAATTTAGAGTAACGTCATCTGATAGTTTCAAATGTTTTCATGAACTAAAGGGGATATGTAAAGTTGGACTTCAGCTAACCAAACACAAATGCACGCAAATTTTGTCAAAATTTTATAATGCTGATTACTCCACTGGCTAAATGCTATAGGAAATTTTGTCGCCCCAAAGATGAGAAATTTTATGGCCAACCTTGCAAACACCTCTACTCCTACTTGAAGTTTATCTGGTTTGCAGCTTCATAATTATTACACTATCTTTTGTTTTCAGCTTAATTTTATGTTGTCATCTTCAATTTCTGTTGTGATTGTGTTATGCATTGTATCCTTACACAATCTTTACACAATCAAAAAATAACAACATACTTTTTGTAGAATAGACAAATGACATACATTTTTATCATCAACGCTGATAACTTAAGTCTAGACTAAACTCTATGACATTATTTGTGATCTACAATTTTATGGTTCTACATTTGATAGAGAGATGAGATATTTCTGTTTTCTCAATCTACTTCAATAAATATTATTTGATACCTTTTGATACTGGTACCTTTTGATATTGGTACCCTTTGATTTTGGTACCTTTTGATACTGGTACCTTTTGATACTGGTACCTTTTGATACCGGTACCTTTTGATACTGGTACCTTTTGATACTAGTACCTTTTGATATTGGTACCTTTTGATACTGGTACCTTTTGATACTGGTACCTTTTGATACTAGTACCTTTTGATATTGGTACCTTTTGATACTGGTACCTTTTGATATTGGTACCTTTTAATATTGGCGGTACCTTTTGATATTGGCACCTTTTGATACTGGTACCTTTTGATATTGGTACCTTTTAATATTGGTGGTACCTTTTGATATTGGTACCTTTTGATACCGGTACTTTTTGATATTGGTACCTTTTGATATTGGTACCTTTTGATACCGGTACCTTTAGATACTGGTACCTTTTGATACTGGTACCTTTTGATACTGGTACCTTTTGATACTGGTACAAACGTAAAATGAAATATCAGACTGTCTTTGTCTGTCTGATACTTTGTCTGACTGACCGAAGAGAGAATGTAGAGGCAATTGTCCACGTGAAAAGCATTTAGCTTTTACAGATTTACTGAAACTGGAAGTATGTGTGTAACGGCACATTTGAAATTTCAACAGTGTTGAATTCTCTCAGATATTTGTATCTATTAGTGCAGTGCACCCTCAGGATACAATGTTGATCCGTTCCAGAGTTGGCATTGTATGGTGAAAAGTTCATATGTCGGGATATAGAGACCATTGCAGTATATAATGCAAACATCCCCTGGTAGAAATCGTCAAAATTTTATAAATAGGTGTACATATTGAAAATTAGTAACAAAGTAGTATGTTAACTTTAGTAACTATAGTTACCTACAGTAGCTGTATTGTATTTAGTGTATTTCGTGGTTATGATCTGCAATAAAATGCAACATTATAATGTGTGTACCAAATGCAGTACATACGATAAGGAGCTCTTACCTTCAAGACGTTAGTATAACATAAACTTTGAATTCCCTTCAAAGAAGTTTAGCGCACTATACACACTTAAAACTAAGATTAGGTATGTGTTTTTAATTATTTTACTGAATTAAAACTTTTTATCACTAAAATCTTTTTGTTTATCAGTTTCTATCTTTGCTTTCACTATAACATTTAGCGTGTCTAGCTAAAACCTTGTTCAGCCTCATTCGACAAGAAAGGCCGAGTGATGTAGTTCTCAAAAGCGACTTTTTGCACACTTGACCATTTAATGGCCATCGAAAAGGAAAATGAAAGTTTATTCACTATACAAAAGGTACACACCTTTGGAGTAACGTGACTTGAGCTGGTACATGTAGCGAGTAGAACAGAGAGAAGCCAAAATCGTAGCAAGGCTAATTATGTTGCCGTACACTTGAAAATCAATTTAATACGTAATGAAAGAGAATTGTTTAAGCAGGCTAAAAGAAGTTGTCTACTCCTATCATAAGTATTGAAACGCCAGAGTTTTTACTGGTTTCAAAAAACAGTTTACCAGTTTTGGGTCCTGAAAAACAGAAATGGCCACGAAGACACAGATTTCCTGTTGGTGCAGGAAGTGCTCGAATAAAACAAGCTAACTTGGTGCATTGTAGAAGATAGCCGACTTGACCACTTATTGAGGATGATGCTTATTGGTGAACTTCAAATGCTGGTGCAATGCAGACAATTGCTAGCTAGCTAACGCTTGTAATAGGATACAGAGAAGGTTGTAGTTTGTCTTGTATGAAATATGCACAAAAAGCATTGTAATAGTACATACAGAAATTTGTACGTATTTGTACCCTAGAGGGTTTTAGCAAGTTCTATAAGGTAATGAGGAAGCGTCAACTATTTTGAGTAGCTAGTGATATATAAGTTACATACATACGATGATTTGCATGTAAGTGGTAAAAAACAAGCCCGCCTGCAAAAACATGATTAAACATGAAATAAAATAAAACATAAAATGAAATGAATAAAACATGAAAAACATGCCACACAAAGAAGATAAATAATGATATACATTATACATGCATTGTACAGTAATGTTTTTGTCTACCAGTCCACATCAGTAAATTAAACACGTAAAATTAAAAACTCTTTTAAAACACTTAATCTAACAGCACTTCTTCAGGTGCACTTTCATCTCTAGCTGATTTGTTAGATTCACTGTTATTATCTGTGCTTTTCGACATTTTCTTTTGAAAAAAACTCTATTAGATGAAATCTGTTTTTGACGACTCCTCAAAATTTCTCTAAAATAGCTTATGCATCTTTCATTAACATTGCCCATAACACGCCCTGTGAGAACCTTTTCTGGATGTTTATTTTCAATGAACCTAGTAAGGTTTGCATACCAACTTTTAGCTTCTTTGGTTTCTGCCGATATAGGCTTTTCTGTCTCTTCTACTTCCTCATTGCCACAAAATTGTTGCTCCTCTTGAGTGCTGACCCTGCGCATGGCCTCCAACTTCTTCTAGTCATCAGCTGTAAGCTTTTCCCTTGCTTTAATGGATTCTTGTTTTTAATAATAGTTGCAATTGTTGATTGGTTGCGACTAAATTGTTGCTCCTCTTGAATGCTGATCCAGCGCATGGCCTCCAGCTTCTTCTAGTCATCAGCTGTAAGCTTTTCCCTTGCTTTAATAAATTTCTAGTTTTTAATAATAGTTGCAATTGTTGATTGGTTGCGACTAAATTCCTTGACAATATTATCAATACGGGCGCCTTCTTCCTATTAATTTATGATCTCCAACATTGTTGTCATAGAAATAATTTTTTACTTTCGTCCTGTAACGTTTATATCGGTCTCAGATTCCATAGTTAACAAATTGAATATAGATGCTTGTAGTAGTATACATATGCTGAATAGAAGTTTATAGTAAATATGAGTATAACGCTAAAAATGAATATTTGCTCTCGCTTATGGACTTCCACAAATATTCCTACTAAAATGCTGACTTGAGAGAAATCGGTCATCGTGTCTCATACAAATATTGCGGAAATGTTTTTGGCGAACCGCATTTTCGCGTCTTTGTCATTTCGATTGTTATAAGCACACCGACTGCCAAATTTGAACTCAAACCAAATTTTCATGAATTCCTATCGTGAAATAAAATTGGTATGGTGAGGTGAAAACCTCACCGTTTTCAAGTTCGTAAGGTGAAAAAAATCGTATACCAGGGTAATCGTATCCTGAGGGCGCACTGCATGCTGAACTGAGTGCACAATGAGTAATGAAAGAAAATAATAAAAAGGGCACATTTAGCGTGTGCAGTCGTGAAAAGTGTTAGTTTTCAGATTTGTATTCAGTACTTGTCAGCTTGAACCTCAGTTACAGACAACCAGCAGAAAGCAGTGTAAAGCAAAAGCAGAAATAGCAAACAACCAATCAAGTTACAGCACAGGTGTAAAATCATAACTCATGCAGGTTAATAAATAGAGCAAACAGTAATAACAGCCTTGCATTATCATATACCATATAGCATATGCACACGGTAAAAGACGTCTTAATTGAGACTCTATGAACTCTATGAAAACTTTTTGTTCTCGACATACTTGAGCTAATTTGTTCTTCGCCAAGTGATATCAACAAACGTTTCTCTTAAGATTAAAATTTGTGGATTGCATCTCAGCTCATCGTCCTTCGCTATGGTCAAAACGAATTCACAAACAGTCAAGGGATAAAATTTTAGTTAGTTTACTAAAATGCGTACTAACTTCCTTCAAGTATGTTTTAGTAAGTTAAATTCATATGAGTTAAATTCAGCGTTTATGTTACACGCCTGTCTTGAAGGTAAGAACTCTGCATGTAATACATTGTAGTATTACATTTTCTTGCATATCATAACCATAAAATGCACGAAAGTTGTTGTAGGTAACTATGGTTACTAAGGTCAACAAATTGTTTTGTTACTATTTTTTAATGATGATTTTGATTATTTTTACCAGGGAGGGATTGCATTGGATAGTTGCTATAAGTTTCTATACTACTCTATACGTTTATATGATATTTTCACTTTATGATGCCACCACTGAAACAAACTAAAATCATATAATCAAATACCAAATAATTTTTTGTTGTAATCGTAGCAAAACATTAGCAATTACTTGCTAAGGATTTCGGATTTACATTTAAACATCAGCTTTATTTTTCTTCTTAATTTATTTCAACAAAACATTTCTTTCATAATATGAAATTTAAAAGTTACAGTTGTGTGAAAAAGTTTGAAAACCTTTACAGTTGTTTCCTTTTTTTTCTTAGTTCATTTGAACTGCACAAAAAAAATTTCCCATAATATGAAGTTTAGAAGTTAGAATGGTAAACGTTATATATCTTAAATAAGAATAAATTTTCTGTTTAAAGACTTTTTTATTACCTGGGCAACGCCCCCGCCCGGGTAATAAAAAAGGTTATTATCTGATTGGGCATTCAGTTAGTCCTTAATAATTGAGCATACATTTCTGCTGTGCCTGCGAAACTACATTACTATTGATTGGTTACTAGCTCCCTTATTAACATGTTACGCTTGTTAGCCTAGCATAACCATTATAAGCATAATTATAAGGTGGCTTGCTTCCAAGCAGGCCAAAGACACTGTCACATATTCCTATTTAGTTAATTAGTTTGCTATTAGGTCAATTGCCGTTTTTTTCTAGTAGTCATTGTTGACTCATCCTCTGTCCTACTTTTAACACCTGCATTAATTATTGCGTACTCTGACTTGTCATGTTGAGCTTGTATAGCTAACATGTCTTAAAACACAATACACCTTTAAAGCAATTACTAAAGATCGCTTCCCCACTTATAAACATAATAGTTGGTGTCGGAACAAAAATTATCGAAGTTATTAAAGGTACAAGCATGACAGAAAGTATTACGGAGTTGATAGCCGCAATGCAAGCACAACAAAAAGTACAGATGGAGCAGTTTACAGCGATTATTGGACAGCTTGCTACGAATCAAACAGCACAATCAACTGCAGCACCAACATCTGTAAACGTACCGAGGTTTGATGACTATGGTAAAGACAAGGAATCTTGAGTACAGTATGTACAACGTTTAGACAACCTTTTACTGTATAAAATATAACGGACAGTACCCAGCAACGTGTATGTTTGTTGTCATGGGTAGCGCAGAAACTTATGAGCTTCTAACAAAGCTGTATGGACAGGACGACATAACAACAAAAGGAGTTGATGAGCTTACCACAAAGCTCAGTGAACACTTTGCTGATAAGCAACACGTACAAGCAGCTAAATATGAATTTTATAACTGCAAAATGAAGCCTAGTCAGCCCTACTCAGATTGGGTAGCTGATCTGCAAGGCATCGCCTGCAACTGAAATTTTGTTTGCAAAAATACATGATGTGGGAAAAGCTATGTCAACAATCAGATTAGAGACATCATAATAAAGGAGACCTCTCATGCTGACATAAGATGCCAATGTCTGTTAGATACGGATCCAAGTCTTGAGGATGTGCTTAAAAAAATCTTCCACTTTCATTACTACATCAGAGACTGACAGAGGGTTAAAAGGCGAGACAATAGTGAAACCAACCACTCATCAAATGGCATCGTCATACAAGGATAAACAACCTAACCTTAGAGCGCAATATACACAACGACATATTAGTGGTAAGACTACGCCAGAAATAGGCAAGACGTCTAAACTCTAATCTTGCCCAAAGTGTTTCATACAGCATGGCCGGAAACAGTGTTTTCATCGCAACAAGCAATGCAACTTCTGCCAAGGCCTTGGACACATCAGTTCTGTGTGCATGAAATTGTCTATGACTAAGACGAGTAACAGTTACAATTCTAATAATGTAGTAGATGAAACAAGCAGTGTTTTCCAAATCTCGGACACCTATGAGTGCAAAGGCAAACAAATTTGGATAAATGCCACTGTAAATGGAACACAGGCTAAGTTTCAATGGGACACAGGCGCTACTTGTTCAATGATAGAATCATAAGAGTATCAACAGCTAGGTTCTCCTCCATATCAACCCTCAGAAACATGATTCGTGCCTACAGCAACACCGCTCTCAAGGTAAAAAGACAATGCTTTATTGATGTACATGTTTGTCAAACTCTAAAAAAAACTTGCTTTTACTTGTGATTGACTCTGACCAAGGCACAAACCTTCTTTGACTCGGCTGGAGTGATGAGTTTGAGTTATCTCAGCAAGGTCTGTCTTCGGTTGCACAAGCTATTTCAAATACTGACACAGACCCGCAGATCTCAAATCACACATAGAGTAAATCCTAAAACAGTTTCTTGATGTTTTTAAATCTGGTATAGGCCATTCTAAATCACATAAATCTTCCATTAATCTGAAAGAAGGAGCTAAGCCTGCCTTTTTCAAACCCCGTGTCATACCTTACTCAAAACAACAAGCAAACAAAGATGAGTTAGACCGCCTAGTCTCAGATAGTATTTTAAAGCGTCTCGACTTCAGTGACTGGGCTGCGCCCATAGTCGTTGTATCTAAACCATCGGATAAAGTAAGAATCTGTGGCGATTTCAAACAACTAAATCAAAATATAACTGTAGATCAGCATCATTTGCCAAAGCTCAATGACTTAATGGAAAAACTTCGAGGGTTTGTGTATTCTTCAAAGTTAGAACTTGCAGATGCATATCTACAACTACAGCTAGATCATGCTTTCAAAAACCTGTGTGTCATTAACACTCTATTTGGTCTCTACAGATATGACACTATGTGCTTTGGAGTGGCCTCAAGTCCAGCACAATTTCAGGGGTGTATGGATGCTTTGACTCAAGAACTTTTTGGTGTGGCTGCTTATCTTGATGATCTCATCATAGCTGGAAGCACAGAGAAAAAACACTGGGATAATCTAAAGCGGGTGCTAGCAAAACTGAGAAACATGGTTTTCGTGCAAGGCCTGACAAATGTCAATATTTCCAAAACTCTGTGGAGTATTTGGGTCATGTTATTGACACGCAAGGTAAACGCCCTTTAAACAGCTACCTGTGCCTCAAGATGTTCAGCAGTTGAAAGTATTTATTGGAAAAATAACCTACTATGATTGATTTATTCCTAATATGGCAGACAAAGCAGCACCACTGTACTATTTACTCAGAGACAATGTACCATATGTCTGGAGTGACACATGCCAGCAAGCCTTCATCCAACTTAGAAACGATGTTGTTAGTGCAACTCACCTATTACATTATGACCAGACTAGAACATTAGTACTTGCAACTGATGCATCTTTTTATGGAGTGAGTGCTGTACTTTCAAGGCAGGACACCAATGGTGACGACGAAACACCAATAGCCTATGCCTCCAAAACTTTCAATGATTCTCAGAGAGGATACTCCTGGATAGAGGGG
Source organism: Watersipora subatra (assembly GCF_963576615.1). NCBI lineage: Eukaryota > Metazoa > Bryozoa > Gymnolaemata > Cheilostomatida > Watersiporidae > Watersipora > Watersipora subatra. The sequence continues at coordinate 47,678,990 of NC_088716.1, read as the reverse complement.
GAAGCACTCTCCATTATATATGGTATCACAAACTTCCGTCAATTTCTCTACGGAAGGAAGTTCATTCTGCTAACAGATCATGAGCCTTTAGTAAGCATCTTCTCTCAAAATAAGAACATACCTACCATGACTGCCCAAGGTCTTCAAAGATAGGCACTGACTCTTATGGGTTTCCAGTATGACATAAGGTACAAGCACACATCTAAAAACTCTAATGCCGATGCATTGTCTCAACTACCACTTGGTCCTACAGCCAGTGTGATTCTGCTGAAGCGCAGGAGAGCCAAGAAGTTTTACCTGTGCTGAGAGAAGAAGTAGAAACCCACTCATTAGAGCCTACGATTTACTAAACAGGATCCTACACTTCAAACTGTCACCAAATAGATTTCCCAAGGATGGCTTATAAACAAACCCAAAGGGAAATAATTCCACCAATTTTGGGAGCAAAAAGACTCCCTCACCATACAAGACAGCATGGTGCTTATTCAGTGAGATGCCAATTGTAGAGTTGTTGTAGCCAAGGCACTGCAATCTGCAACACTAAAGACTCTACTCACATCCCACAGGAGAGTGATGAAAATAAAGCAGCTGGCTAAGCATTACATATAGTGGGAGTCAATTAATTCTGACATCGAGGCAATAATCTCTTGTGACATATGTAGACAGCAGGTCCCTGCGCCTACACAGCACTACACTGCATGGCCTGCATCAGAAAAGAACTGGAGTCGCATTCACTTGGATTTCGCTGGGCTATTTAGAGGCAAGATGTGGCTTTGGTGCATTGACGCATTCTTGAAGTATAGTTATGTCGGCATGATGGACATTGACAGACTACAACTCAGCAAACAATTCATGTTCCTTAAAATATATTTAGCTTGGGGAGCCTACCAAAAAAGATTGTTACAGACAATGTCTCATAATTCACATTTAAAGAGTTTGAGGCTAATCTGTAGCCAACATTCTATACAACATATTACCTCCCCTGCTTACTATCCATCATCTAATGGCGAAGCTGAACACTTTGCACAAAAATTCAAGAAAGCACTAGAAAAGAACTGTGTGGGAGAAATTTAGCTAAAGGGCAGTGCACATCTTACGCTTGGTACCTACAGAATGTTCCCTCAAACAAGCCCTAACTGAAAAAATCCTTCTGAAATGTTGCATGGGCGGCAACCAAGATGCCTACTCTCCCTACTAAATCTAAAAAATAATGCTGCTCATGTACCTAAGAACACGACTACCTCAAACGCTTCACAATTTGCAATAGATTCATTGGTATATGCTGGCGACTATTCATCTGGCACTAAATGGGTTCCAGGTTAGGTGGTTTCTACTGTGGGCTCCACAATCTTTATGATTTCTACTGACAAAAGACTTTGGAATAGACATTCAAACCAACTTCAAATTTTTCAGAAACTAGCATATCTAGGGCTACTCCTGCACTAGCTGACTTAGATAAAAAGCATTCTGGTCAGCCTGACAATAACTAGATACCTGATAGACGATACCCACTTCGTGTTTGGAAAGCGCCTGAGCGATACCGACCATAAACTCATAATTTGTGTTAGAGGAGTGTCATATATTCCTATTTAGTTTAGTTTGCTATTGGGTCAATTGCTGCCTTTTTCTAGTAGTCATTTTTGACTCATCCTTTGTCTTACTTTTAACACCTGCACGATTTGCTGCATACTTGGACTTGTCACGTTGAGCTTGTATAGCTAACATGTCTTTGAACACAATACACCTTTAAACCAATTGCCAAAGATCACCTTCTCACTTATAAACATAACATAAACTTAAGATCAGCTTCAAGCAATGATCTTGTTATAGTACAAGACAAGACAAGCTCAAGTTACACAAATTCGATGGGTGAAGAAACTTACCCAATGACAACTACGTTACCTGCCACAGTTTATAAGCCGTTATAAATCTTGAGCCAATGTGTACTACATACGCCAGCAATGCTAAGCAGTCAGTAGTAAACAGTATCCTTCATCCATTTATCACTGAGTAAGGCCTGTGTACTAACAGAATAAAGCTTGAGACATGTTTGAATGTATCTACAGTGGCACCCAAGTAGTTCTGTATAGAATATTTGTGTAACTTTTGTAGTGACTGTACATCATGAGCAGCAAACAGTTGTTAGATCTCAGGTGAGTCTTTTGCAGATATCTCAATCTTGTTGAACAGTAAGTTGCCTTTGTACAATCAATTGGTAGCTCTCTAGATATTTGTAAAAGCTGATAGTATTTGTGAGAAAGTACAACAGAGAATTTACCAACACATACATAATGTACATGTAGTGCTTTACATCGTTGAAAGATATGACTCTATACTCCTTCAATACATACTTGTAGTAGTTCATACTCTAGTATGATATGACTCTATACTTCTACAATACATATGTATGTAGTAGTTTATACTCTAGTATGATATGACTCTATACTCTTATATTTCATACATGTAGTAGTTCATACTCTAGTATGATATGACTCTATACTCCTACAATACATACATATAGTAGTTCATATTCTAGTATGATATGACTCTATATTCCTACAATACATACATGTAGTAGTTCATATTTTATTAAGATATGACTCCATATTCCTACAATATATACATGTAGCATTTCACACTCTAGTAGGATATAACTCTATACTCTTATAATACATACATGTAGTAGTTCATACTTTAGGAGGATATGACTCTATACTCCTATAATACATACATATAGTAGTTCTTACTCTAGTATGATATGACTCTATATTTCTACAATACATACATGTAGTAGTTCATACTCTAGTAGAATATGACTGTATACTCCTACAATACACGCATGTAGTAGTTCATACTCTAGTAGTATATGACTATATACTCTTACAATACATTCATGTAGTAGTTCATACCCTAGTATGATATGACTCTATACTCCTACAATACATACATATAGTAGTTCATACTCTAGTATGATATGGCTCTATACTTCTACAATACACATGTATGTAGTAGTTTATACTCTAGTATGATATGACTCTATATTCCTACAATACATACATGTAGTAGTTCATCCTCTAGTAGGATATGACTCCATATTCCTACCATACATACATGTAGTAGTTCATACTCTAGTAGAATATGACTGTATACTCCTGCAATACATTCATGTAGTAGTTCATACTTTAGGAGGATATGGCTTTATACTCTTACAATACATACATGTAGTAGTTCACACTCTAGTAAGATGTGACTCTATACTCTTATAATACATACATGTAGTAGTTCATACTCTAGTAGGATGTGACTCTATACTCCTACAATACATACATGTAATAGTTCATACTCTAGTAGGACATGACTCATAGTAATACAACTGCTGTGAATCCTTGTACATAAGCTGCCTTCATTTATAGGCCATACCCTAAACTTTGAAACCAGTTTTTTGAATTAGAGGTACATATAGTGTGTAAGCTGGACCCATTGATTTTATATTCGTTTAACTAACTTAATTTTACTTAATCACACGAGTCATTAGCAAAGTCAACAGTTTCCATTTGTTGTCACACTCAGCCGTTGACTGACGAGTTGGTCATCAATCAATCAGTGTTCCAAGCTTTGCAAGGGCATGCCTCATGCCTTCATCAACTGTTACTGTACAGTCAGCAAATACTAAATCAGCAAGCACATTTTGTGATGCATGTCATCAAGAAGGGCAAAATACAACGCCGTGTTTAAATTTAACGTTTTGATCATAAATTTGGAAATTCCCAACAGCAATGCTGGGGCAGTTTTTGCTTCTATGAAAAGCAATCCAACGAATGGAGTCAAGGGCTGGAGATGTCGCATGACAATGACCATGACTAATGACCTAATAACGTCAACACAAGTTCTTGATATTTCTAAGCATCTTATTGATGTATAAATTGTTTTTAGTTATTGAGCATGTTAAAAAGTACTTTAACCCCAAGCATAGTGTGAAGTCTACAGATGTAATATTTAGATTGCTTCTATAAGCAATGTTTCAAGCAAAATTTTACATTCATGAGTGCAGCTTATACTCAAAGAGTTATGGTAATTAAGATTCAATTTTTATGGATTACATTTTATTTCTGTAAAAAGACTGCATAATATATCCTTTTTCTTTACTTTGCAGAGCTTTGGAAACCAGGCTACCCCTTCTTCAAGACTAAATACCTTTCGAACAGAACGTAGAGCGACAAGCCTTGAGGTAAATGACATAGTTGGCTTTTTTCTTCCACGTTATTTAAGAGAAAAAGATAATCTTTTTTATGTCAGCGCAAAGTGGAGGTTATTACAAGGATAAGCTTACTCGCTGACAATTTAGTCCTCATATTATGGCCTACAGAAGATGTACAACAAAGTATACATTTTACTAGTAAAAAACCTAAAGGGAGCTTTAACACTATTACCCTACAGGATGAAAATGTTCGATTGATTTTATAATTCGCGATTTTGCGTACAGTCTATTCCGCGAATTATTAAGTTCTGCGAATAAGTAGTTCTATTTTTTTTAACCACAAAGAAGAATAACTACTGCCTCAAATTAAAAACTAGCATCTAGGCTGAAGTAGTAAACGTAGCTGAGTTCCAAATTAAAAAAAATCATTGCTGGGGCTTTGAGTTAACCCCATTGCCAATGCATCACACTTCTTTACAAAATTATTCAAGGTTGTCACAAGTTATTCGTCATAGAGTCGTCATCGCAAAAATCTCTTTTACCTTTTATTTCATTAAAGTTGACTCCATCAACCTCTTATACCAAAGTTGATGACAATAATGATTCCCATCTGGACATTATGGTATGTATTTGATTTGCAGTGCAGCTATGTTTTTCCATAATTAACTGTGTTATTTCATTCTCTTGTTTCAAAACTGATCACTTTCATTCAATATTTCAGCTATTGATACTTAGCATGATCGATTAAATGTACAGTACATACATGTAGTAGTTCATGCTCTAGTAGGATATGAATCTATACTCCTACAGTATATACATGTAGTGGTTCATGCTCTAGTAGGATATGACTCTATACTCTTACAATATATGCATGTAGTAGTTCATTCTCTAGTATGATATAACTCTATACTCCTACAGTACATACATGTAGTAATTCATACTGTAATATGATATAACTATCTACTCCTATAATACATACATGTAGTAGTTCATACTCTAGTATGATATGACTCTATAGTCCTACAATACATACATGTAGTAGTTTATACTTTATTATGATATGACTCTATACTCCTACAATACATTCATGTAGTAGTTCATACTCTAGTATGCTATGACTATATACTTCTACTATACATGTATGAGTTCATACTGGAGTAGGATATGCTCCTATTTTACTGCAATTCATTAAGATATATATTTTTGTTAAATGCTTTTTTGGTTCTGTAAAAGGACTGCATAATATATTTTATATCTTTACTTTGCAGATATCTAGAAACCAGGCCAGCACACCCTATAGAGCAAATAGTAATCAACCTAAATTTCAAGTGACACGCCTTGAGGTAACAACATAGTTTGCTACTTTCTTCCCCCGTATTTGATAGCAAGGAATAATCTGTTTCTCTAACCAGCGCAAAGTGAAGCTTGTTGTAAATGAAACATTATTCTCTGACAATTCAGGCTTCATCGTATGGCATAATTGTAGCAGATATACAGGGAGGTCTGCATTTTAGTAGTCTATGAATTTAAAGCCTCACTGCCTCCTGTCAGTAAGTGGTAACAAGCAAGTACTAAATAGCACTGCTAACTAGCAAGTGCCCTTACCAGCAACTGGCCTACTAATTAGCCAGAAATAACTAGCAAATGTTACACTAGTGGCTGATCGTCAAGGCCAGGGCCTAGCTAGAAAGGACAGCTGAAGTGACCGATGCCATGACTGGGCCAATCTCTTACTTGGTAAATGACACGGCCCTCAATAACACACACGGTTGGCCGAGGGTCGCTACCAGAGTCGGCCTTACCACCGAGGGGTGGAGCCAAGCCACAATCACATCTAGGAACTATTTTAAAATGCCACATAAGCGCCCAAGAGTGGAGCACCTGGAAGTCTTCCACTGTTTAGTTACTTATTGTTATTTGCATATTTAACTGTACCCTTATATGTTTGTTGCAACTTATATATACTCATTGGCCTTGTACTCAAGTGGTTTGATTCTTTAAGAGCAAGTTGAGGAACTTTGCTGATTTCTTTACACCAGTAGCAGCAGTGGGATTGAGGATGCCGACTCCACAAGAATCAGTAAACCTCTAAATGCTCTAACCGAAGCTATCTTAGTTATAGTAAAGGAGAGCTCAAGAAAAAACGAGTGCTCGAGGTAAGAGCGCCTCCTGATCACAAAGAGCCTTGGCTGCCATAAGGGCAGCCTGCCTTAAAGGGTCTCATAAAGGCTGGCATCAGGATGGTTGCTAGGTGCACTCGGAACGCAGATAAACATACAGACTATTCGAATGAAGTGCTGGAAAGGATGATGGTGCCCCGAGCCCCAGCTCACCAGTTCAAGTCACCTCAGTACTCATATTCAGATGTGGAGTGCTTTATTTCCAGGAAGTGGCCAAGGCCAATGGATGGGCAGAGGTGGCCAGCTTACTCCATCTTTGAGTGGCTATGCAGGAGGAGTCAAAGAACTGTGGATAAGCCAACCAAGTGAAAACTCTCTTTGATGCACTGAGAGCTTGGTTCGGCCTCTTCCTTAGGTATTCTTGGTCTGCACTAAATACTCTCCAAGAGCACGCATTCCAAGTTAAATGGCTAGTCTGAGTGGCATACGATGACTTGCCAGCACCTTACTGAGCGAGCATGGCTAAGGAGCTGTTTTGCAGCACCCTGAACACTTCAAGCCTTCAACACCACTTATTGGCAGCACCCACATTACGTTGTCCAACATGGTTCAAAACTGGCATGGAGCTCCTGCAGGTCAAACCGGGAAACGCTAGTGGACGGTCGTCCAGTCCGTAAAAAGAAAGGCAAGCAGAGAGAACTGCTGTCATGCAGGAACAGACTATCAGTCAGCTGATGCTACTTGTACAGCAGCTAATGAAATAGGTTCAGCAACTGCAAAAAAAGGGAGAAATGGGGAGGCTGCAGCAAAAAAATTGCTTCAATACCAGGGGTGTGAGGGCAAGGGGCATGCTCGCAAAAACTGATCCAGCTGGAAGCCACAGAATTTGTAGAAATGGAAAAGGCTGCAATGGTAGTGCTGACTACTGGTTGCACTGAAGCTCCAAACTGATGCAACTCATTGCTGATGGAAACCGACTGCCATTCTATGAAGTCATACATCTACCCATTGATATGGCTCCAGGGCATAAAGACCAAAGAGATTTTTGTGGTGAGCCAGATTAGTGAATACGCTATCTTAGAGATGCCCTTCTTGGTGGCTCACCAATGTGCTATGGAGTTTCAGCAGCTCGTGTTTTCCGCCGCCGTTTGGCCATTGACCTGTACAGATAGACATGAGCAGCTGCTACTTAGCAAGGAACAAGTGGTGAGAGACATGGCCGTGCCTGCCCGAACAGAGATGGCCATTTCATATCAGGTAACCACTCGGAACTACTGCTTATTAGGGTTGATAGAGGGTTCCTCTGAGGTCCCCCGTACGTTACGAGCTTGAATCTGCCTGTGTCATAAAGAAGTGTGATCACCTGTAGCCTGAATCTTACTAACCAACCTCTACCTCTACGAGTCGGTGTCACAGTTGCCATGTACACAGGAGGAGAAGACCACCAAGTGAATGATGAACCACCCATTTCTGGCTCAGCTCTTGCAACACGTTCTGCAGACATAGAAGACTTATCCTTCCCACCTGAAAGACCTATTCTTGGCAGCCAAAAAGAATTGCATGGAATCAGGGCAAGCCGAGCAGCTAGCAAGACTGCTATCGCGTTACTAGAGCACATTCAGGATCAGTGATGGAAATGTAGAACAGACTTTCAAGGTGGAGCACTTCCTTCCACTGAAAGAAGAAACCCGATTCATATGGCAACCTCCACATTGGCTCTGACCAGAGAAGGAGGTGGAGTGACAAGTACAGAACCTCCTCAACCCACTGCAGAGCTCATCAAGCACGCTAGAAGTGCTTGGAGTTTTTTGGTGGTGTTGGTCCATGAGGAGGAAAAATGGCGGTTCTGTACAGACTACCGTTAGCTGAATGTAGTGTCCAAACAGGATGCCTACTTTTTCTCAGATCGATGACAGTCTTGACACCTTCAGTGGCTACTAACAACTGTTTTTGAATGTTGATACACAGGAAAAGTTTCATTTGCTATTTGCTCCTGCCTGCAAAAATGGAAGGTCTTGTCACTTGGACTCACTTTTGCACCAGCTATCTTTTAGCTGTTGATAGAGCGAGTGTTGCACAGCTTGCACTGTAAGACGTTGCTGCTCTACCTGGATAAAATAACTGGCATTGCTCAAGACTTCAACACACACCTACACCAACTGGAGGAAGTGTTTCAGCTACTAAAGGAAGCGGACTCAAACTTAAATCAACCAAATGCGAGTTGTTCCAGTCACAGGTGCGCTATCTGAGCCATGTGGTTAGCGTCGAAGGGGTGGCTACTGAATTTGAGAAAACGAGAGTGGTCCGAAAATGGCCGATTCCTATGGAGATCAAGGAGCTGCAAAGTTTCCTGGGCACGATAGAATATTACCATCAGTGCATTCCGAGCTTTGCTGCCACAGGACGGTCATTGCACCAGTTGACAAGAAAAGGTGAAAAGTGGATGCAGAGTGAAAAGAAGCAGATGGCCTTCAATGAGCTGAAGAGACTTATTTTTTTGGCACTTGTCTTGGACTATCTCAATCTAAACCAGCCATACATTCTGAACACAGACACAAGCAGATGTGGAGTGGGCGCAGTGTTATCTCAACTGCAAGCTCGCACCTAGAGAGTCATTATACGCTTCAGCAAGACCTTAACACTCATGGAAAGAAACTACTGCGTCATCCGGAAGGAGTTCGTGGCTGTGGTCAAGGCTGTGAGGCACTTCCGACCTTACCGTTATGATGCCTTTACCTTACCCTTTACCTTTAGTGGGGGTTGACTTAAGGCCGACTGAGGCCACCCTGAAACTATTTGACACGGCTCGGGTGAAAAGTCGAGGAACGCTAATAAGGAACTGACATAGATGCAAGCTACAGGCCAATGACCTGTTGCCCTCAATGCACCAAGCAATCTTTCAAGCAGAAAAGCTAATAACTAAAGACCAGCTAGAGCTAGGAGAGCAGAAACTCCAGCAGCTACACAGAATCCGAGTATTCTTTTGACTATGGTCGGACAGTGTGTTTGTAGTTCAGACATCCTACAAAAGCAAGCTTCGCTGGTGTGCAATCTGCCCACCGGCCAGCAAAGAGACTATTATGTGGCAAAACACATTCTTGGTTACTCTGGGTTAGAAAGGATGACCTGTTGCCTCCGTCTGACATGGTACTGGTGAGAGATGACAGCAACAGTAAGAAAACTGGTCAAGAGCTGCAAAGTATGCCAAGCAGCGAAGCATAGAGGGACAAAGACGGCCGGTGGTAGACAAAGGCTGTATGCATGATGCCCCTGGCGGAAAGTGGCTGTGAACTTTGTGGGAAAACTACCGGTGACAACAGAAGAGAACAAGTAAATATTGGCGTTGACTGACCACTTCACTAGATGGCAAAATGCTTCGGCACTTTTGTAAGCAATGGCACCAGTTGTCGTTAGTGTGCTAGATAAGAGAATTGCCTGCTACATGAGCTTGCTGGAACAGATCTACACGTATCAGGGGACACATTTCAAAAGTCAGTTAATGACCGAGCTGTGCCAACTCTGTTATGTAGAGAAGGCGCATATCATCCCCTGCTATCCGCAAGCTAATGGAGTAGTGCAGCGCAACAACCGTTAGCTGGAAGACCCATTCCAAGCACTGCTGCTAATCCGAGGCTAAGAAAAGTGGGATACACTGCTCCCTCAACTGTTGAGAGCATAACGAGGTACACCCTAAACAGCAAAAGAAGAGACAGCCAACCTGCTGATGCTTGGCTGAGAGTTGCGCCTGTCTGACCAGCTGGTGTTCTATCCCCACCCATGGAGGCTCGACCATCACATGAGTATGTGGTGAAAAACATTCAAGCATCTAAAACAAGTGCATCCTAGCCTCTGAGAGGAGCAGTTGGCTGTCAGCCAAAAAGACAAGGATCCACCCTTTTATACTTTGGGAGACTGGGTTTGGCTGGTGAATAAGCAAGAAAGAAGAAAAAATCCAGGCCAAGTTCGTGGGGCTGTACCAGGTTATAAAAGCCAGGCCTAACCACACATGCCTGATATAATGACAAAGACAACTTTCTATCCAAAGCGAAAGCCATTTAAAACTTTTCATGCCTGTCCGGAAGATTTAGGACAAGCGCCAGTCACTATTGAGCCTACCCAAGGTCCTAACATAAAAGGGCAAGAGCCAGGAGAAAGAAGGCAGAAGCCAAGCTGAAAACCGAGCCGAAGAGGGCCAAGGCTATAAAAAACCTAAAGTTCAGTAAAGAACTGGAAGTTCAGCCAGAATAGCTTCAGAAGAGATTGAAGCAAAAATGGCTTGGCATTCTAGAGCAACCAGCCAGGCCTCACAGTCTACAGCCAGCAGCACCAAGGATCATTTGACACAACCCTCGGCTAGCTCGTACCACCGATATGAAGAGAGGACGTGGCTATTTGCTGTAACAGCCATCCCAAACAATCATCGCGGAGGGACGCAAAAGTCGAGGAAAGGCGCCAAACTCAAAAGATAAGTAGGACAATACTATTTGCACTCGCACACCTTGACAAGCAAGTAATGCACATGATTCTTATTGATATTCATGAGTCGAACACCCTACAGCATTCTTACTAACCTGTCACCATGTCTCAATGAGGTAAGGCTGTCGATTCACTTGAAGAAATATTAAGCCAGTTGGAGCCATAAGAGACAGGGAAAAAATAATGCTTTGGAGAGCCTCCTAAACTCAAATGAGGAGTCCGTGTCCATGTTTCAGAGCATGGGCACAACAGACTCGCAAGAGGCAGTGGGGTGTTCCAACAGCAGAGAAGGAGAGCGTTTTAGCCAGGCTGCCTCCATCAGCAGCTTGGTTTCTAATAACAGAGAAACTCATGTTGAGTCACACCTGGTTGGTGCTCTACCTTCAATCGATTGACTGAAAGAAGTCAAGATCATGCCGTTTAAGGAGAAAACAAACAGCTAGCTGAAAAAAAGTCAACTTCTTCCACTTGAGATTCATGAGAGCTTTGACTGGGTAAAGAAAGCCGAACAGGCCGAGCTTGCCGAATCGGCTCAGTTTCCTTGCCTGCCTAAGGCCAAGCTAACTAGGGAGCTGACCATGACTTGTGCTTTGTCTCCGAATGGCATTAGTGGAGTTAGAAAAGCTAGTTACTCAGCCGGTCAAGAAGGATATTATCAGTATAGAGCGCTTTGTCAGTGACAGCACTTGGACAAAGGTGACCGATGCTATGCAGGGCAAGCCCAGCACTTGCGGACTGTGTGGCGTCGTCACCAGCATCCAGAAATGTCGGTAACGTGTTTTACAGCAATTTGCCATCTTTGTGTGTCCCTGCCAAGGGCAACATGTTTTACATGACCAGATGATATCAAACAGAAGGGCACATAAAGGTGGCGAATGTGGGAATGCCGTGTATCTTGTCAACGGAGCCACTGGTGGGAAACATTTTTTATGAAAAGAGGATGGCTTTTTGACCTCCTGATAATGTCGTGTATCTCCACTCTGACCACAGCATGCCATCTCCACAAGGACCTGGAAGCCAAGTTGAACAGTCGTAAAAGACCGTGCCGACCTTAGAGGCCGATAGATTTGCCTAAACCAAAGTTGATCCAGGGTCGCTTCCCCACAACCAAGCCAATTTGAATCTGCTGAGTGATCGAATTGACCTTTGTACAGCCCACTTATTAAGCCGTTGAGATGTGCTAAGAAAAAACCAGCATGGATTTTGTGTACTAAGGTGCCTGCTCGCAAATGAGCCCTTATTCCACCTTTAAAAGGGGTGAGCCACCAGCTACTAAAAGATAGCTGTCACTGGCTGGAGTTGGCTATGCAGATCACCAGTCTGATCCAAGCCAGGAAACTAAAGGAGGAGGACTGAGCCTTTGCTGGAACAGAAGTCTGCCGTCCAGAGTACGGAACCTGACAACACCAACTCTGGTCCCAGCTGATCTCTCCTCCCAATGCTGAGTGGGCGGCCCTCAGGGCCTCCACTGAAAGGTGAGTGTAGTGGCCGACTGCCAGAGCCAGGGTCAATCTAAAAAGGAGAACCAATGCCAGGGCAACTGACACCATGACTGGTCCAAGCCCTGACTCGGTAAACAAGGCGGTCATCGGTAATACTTCCGGTTGGCTACCGAGTCGGCCTTACTACTAAAAGGCACAGCCAAACACATCCAGGAGCTATATAAGGCGCTGCAGAAGTGACCATAGACAGAGCACCTGAAAGCCTTGCACTATGCAGTTACTTATATGTTTGTTGAATATTTAACTGTACCCTTACATATTTGCTGCAAAATATATACACCCATTGGCCTTGTACTCAAATAGTTTTATTCTGGAGAAGTCAGTAGAGGGACTTGGTCAGCTCCTTTGCGTAAGTGCTAACTAGCAAGAACTAACCAGCAAGTGCTAACTAGCAAGAACCAACTAGCAAGTGTTTACTAGTAAGTTCTTACTAGCAAGTGCTAACTAAAAAGTTCAGACTAGCAACTGCTACTAGCAAGTAATCACTGATAGTCATTATTTCAGGGCTAGTTTAACCGTTGACTTCTGGCAAGGATATGCCTATTCTTGACTTTCATGCTTAGAAGTAACACCTGTTAAGGCCTTTACAAGCTAATACATAACAAGCTGTTGAACATTAATTTGTAATTTTACCTTTTTTTAATCCTAAACAATCACCATTTTTTGTAACTTGTAGGCAAAAAGTAATTATCTTATTTTCAAAATAACAATGTATTTTTGCAGAAATATATGGAACTAGCAGTAAGCTTGGTATTGACCAGGTTTTCTATCATTTTCATTCAGAATCTCCACAAGTCAATTTTAAGGGCTGCTGGTTTTCAAGAACCAGACAGTTTTGAAAGTAAATATTTTTTGGAACCTAGCCAAAGTTTGTTTGCATGCCTGTTAGACTGCGTTAATCTGGGCTTCCGCCTTTTTTGGCAAATTTTATCCAACCTTCTAATGCATAAGATCCGAAGCTTATGCATTAGAAGGTTGGACAAAATTTGCCATAAAAGATGGAAAGCATGCAAACACACTAACACACCTACTAACACAATCTTTCTTGTAAATGCTTGCAATTGTTGGCTTTGTATTTTTACCATCCCTTTGAAAACAGCTTTCACCTGACATTAAAAGCTCTAAAAATTAAAAGCACACAAAAAAGTAGGTTTTATTAAGATAGATTTGCGTAGACCACAAGTTTGACAAGTGATTAAAGTACACTCAAGGCTTTAAGGTGGCCAGCTTGTTGAGACTTTGGTAGCTTTATGACTATAACTTCCTAAACTTGTTATTTACTACAGCTAGAAAAAGTAAGTACAAAAGCAAAGGGCTTTTGGTACTCGCCATCAATAAGAGAGTACTTTAGAGAAAGGCAGCGACCAGAAAAAGATCATAAAAGCCTGCAAAGCTATCATCAAACTTTGGAGGTAGGCAGGCCATAGTCCTGATACGCTTGTCTGTATTAGTCAGAGCTGTGCAATTTTCTGAAAGAGTTATGGAAGTGTTCCTCAATAGCTAATCTTGATAAATTAGAGTGGATATAGCCAGTTTAAAGTTTGCAATTAAAAATGATTTTCTATAGTATAACTTAGCCCATTCAGCAATTGCGGGAACTACTGACCAGCATAGATAAATTTTTGTTAAGGTACCTTAAGCACTTTATCAACCAGCCAATTATATTTATGAACATTTTATTTTTGTCATAAATGTTTGGAGGAATAACTGTTAAGTCAACATGATATAATTAGGCCAATTAAACTTGTTTCTTCAAAGAGTTAGTTATGGATACATAATGAATCTTTACACCCAAACCATAGACATCAGAATTAGCAGTATACCGTAACACCTTTATTGGAACGTCATGGCGGTTTATTTTCCAAACCTTCCCATCGAGTGATGTTTTATTCGAAGTGTTATTCAAATAGAGGGGGACACTGTATTTTTCAGCTAGCTCGTCAAACTTCTGGGAAGATAAGTTTGACTTTTTTGAGGGTAAAACGATGTTAATGTTGCTTACCCTACAGGTTGAATTTATTCGCGGAGTTATATTTCGCGAAAATTGTCTTTTCATGCATATTCGTGGATGAATTTATTCGCGGCTGAAAGCTGCCACTCTCTAGGAAAAGTTAACTCTATTACATCTAGTAATAGAGTTAACCTTACGCATGCGCGGCTGCGTGCATTGCGCGGCTAGGCCCATTGCGCGTTTCGTTTTCTATTTAGCTTACAACTACGGGTGGATCGTGCTAAGCTATAAATTCTTTGCTGCGTTCAGAGGTTTTTACAAATATTCATAGATTTGGAGGCCTTTGATGAACCAACAATTTGTGGTAAGTAATGAGTTTTTCACATTTACTAAATGAGTTGAATTTTACTTTGGCTCTTCGGTAAAACGCAATATTTATTTTGTCCATCCCTACCGCTTCATTAATTGTTTTAGTGTGAGAGAGCGATTTTTCATCATACTCGGAAGAACAATGATTGCAAGGGTGATAGATGTCATTCTTAGAAGATCACCAATCATTCAGGGGAGTCTTGAAATTGAGATAGAAGTGGCCGCAGCTGCTAACGAGGAGAATATACAGTATATGTTTTAAAAAAGGAACAAAACGCCTTTACGAGCACAAATCTTTGGCCAACCGGCAGAACTTTACAATAGTAAGCCACGAGGAGAGTTCTGATGATAACTTCCTTACCAGCCATGTAGTAGCAAGAGAATCGCCTTTAACATCTACTCAAGACAGTGACAGCGACAGAGCTGCTATTACCAAAATAGCTAGTCAGAGAGCACCATTACACGCTAGTATTCACTTATCAAGAGTACCAGTTTAATTTTATTGCTAGATAACCGCCATAATGACTAAACTGTTTCTATTTACTCCATTCATCGTTTGTAAAATTTTATTTGTGATTGAAGTGTTTTATTTGTACACTCAAGTTTGTAATAAATTATAATATATCTATACATGAAATAAAATATATAATTTAATCATGTTTGCTGCAGTGATATCAAGGAGTAGTTGTCGATGAAGGAGTCTAAGTTGACTGGTTGCTTCTCTGCCAATATTTCTGCCTTGATGAATATTACTACTTGTCTCTAGTTTTTGTAATCGGAGTAGGTTGTTTCATCCTCAATCTGCAGTTAACACAAAAAAGAAAAAATATTAATAAATGTTAAGGAAGTACAAAAACAATAGCTGAAGTATTTAATGAAAGCGATCAGTTTTTAAACAAAAGAATTAACTAATGCAGTTAATTATAGAAAAACGTATTTTCACTGCAAATCAAATACATACCATAATGTCCAGATCAGAATCATGATCGTCCTCAACTTCCGTATTAGAGATTGATGGAGTTGATTTCAATGTAAAAAGACTAGGAGAGCTGTTTGCGATGATGAAGCCATGCCGAACAACTTGTAAAAACCTTGAATAATTTTGTAAAGTTTGCTGCAATAGCAATAAAGAAGTTTTGGAACTCGGCTACGTTTAGTACTTCTGCCTAGTGGCTATTTTCGCTGACGCCGTTCTGCATATCTTGCGACAGCCTTGAATAATTTTGTAAATAAATGTGATGCATTGGCAATGGTGTTAGCTCAAAGCCCAGGCAATGATTTTAAAAATGTTTTGGAACTCAACTACGTTTAGTATTTATATTAAAAACTAGCCTAGCGACTAGTTTTCAATTTGATGCAGTAGTTATTCTCCCTTGTGATTAAAAATAGAACTAACTATTCACGGAATTTAATAATTCGCGGTAATTGACTGTTCGCGAAATCGCGAATTTTCATGACCAATGAAAATTTTCATCCTGTAGGGTATATCTTACACTTTCCTTTGGGCTCCGCTCAAAGGAAAGTGTAAGATATTCAACATTCTATTTGCAAAACCATTCGCTTTTGCTAAACCATTTGTCATATACGTCGAAGTATCAGTCCTAGTTAAACAAAGGACTACTTCGAGTAAAACACATTAGCCGTAAACAGTTTTTAATTATTTCGATGGTGTCGCATTCAAAGTTTTAAAGGAAAACTGTAAAAATTTAGAGTTAGATAAGAACTTCGATACAGCTTAAAAAGGAGTACTACTATGATGTATGGTGTCCCTCAAGAGTATTCTCTGTGGAGAATGATCGCTGAAGCCAGAGTCGAATGCTAGAGGGAAGCCGACCCCAAGGTGACTGATGCCACAACTGGATCGAGCCTTGACTCGGCAAATGACACCGCTCTCGGTGATACTTCCAGTCAGCCGAAAGTAGGCTGCCAAGTCTGCCATGCTGCTGAAAGGCAAAGCCAAGCTAGCACAAAGAGTATAGAAGACCCCTGAGAAGCAGCCAAGATCAGAGCACCTAAAAGTCTCATTCTATGCAGTTAATTGTATGCACACTTTTGACTGTATTATTATATATTTCAAATTACATATTTACTGCCCTGCACTAAAATGGTTTGTTTCTTTGGGAAGCAAGTAAAATAAATCAGCTGGTTCCTTTACACTGGTAGCAGCAGTTGGATTGTGAATCCTGACACCACAGAAAGCAGTGGACCTTTGGATGCTCTAACCAAGGCTATCTCAGTGATAGTAAGAAAAGAGCTCCAAAGAAAATAAGTGCTCCTAGGCGAGACAACCGTCTGATCACGGAGTGCCTTTGCTGCCCAAAGGGCAACCTGCCTTCAAAGGTCTGAAAGGTACTTTCATAAGGGTTGGCAATTGGATGGCCACCAAACTTGCTCGGAGCATAGATCAAGGTACAGACAGTCTGGCTGAAGTGCTGGAGAAGATAATGATGGTGCTTTTGCTCACTAGTTCAAATCGTCTCAGTACTTCAGCTTTAGAGACATGGACTACTTCTTTAGCCAAATTCAGAAAGTGGCCGACGCAAACAGATAAACGAATGCCATCAGTCTACTCCGCTTTCGAGCAGTTCTGTGAGAAGAGACAGAGAACTGCTGTCAAACCGACCAAGTGGAAGCTTTCTTTGACACGTTACAAGCTCGGTTTGGCCTCTCCCTTGAGCAAGCGCATTGTGAACTGAGTACTCTGAAGACAGCCATGACCACTACTCTCTATCAACATGCTTGTCAAATAGATCGGTTAATCTGATTGGCCTACACAGACTAGCCGGCACCCTACACAGCTTATATAACTAAATAGGTGTTTTGCAGCACCTTGAATAACTTGAGCCTGCAACGCCATTTATGAGCAGTACCGACACCCATGTTGACTGACCCGGGCTGAGTACTGGTGTACTCGTACAGCGGCTGACAAAGCAGGCTCAGCAACTACAGCAGGAGAAGCACCGGCTTATGTAGGTAACTGAGAGGACACCCTTCTAACACGGGGAGGGGGAAGGGGTGGGGATGCGAAGGCCAGGGACATTTCCGCAATGACTACTCAGCCAAAAACCACATAACCGGAAAAACGGCAAAAAGTTGCAACCGTAGAGCCGAATACTAGTTGCACTGAGGCCCCAAACCGATCCCACTCTGACAAAAGACATTTTGACTCGCTGGTTGAAAACACCCTTCCAAGAGGGACTCAAGCCAAAAAGAGCCCGAGAAGTAATAGAGAGCCAACATGGAGAAGGTCTGCTCCTGCCACATCAGACAAGATGGTGGCAAATGAGCCACTAACCATAGATCTCCGAAATTACTACAAGGCTTTAGAAATGCTCGAATACCTAGAAGACAGCATGGTCGAGGAGACACAACCTGAGCCAGAGTGAGGCACACCAGGCTGTGCTGCCAGGAGTGCACTCAGAAATCAGCTTGAAGGACCCCGACGGGTGCACAGTCAGAAACCTGGCGGTTGAGCTAACACACCAGGAGCCTGCTCTCAAAGTGTTTTTGCCTAAGGCCACACTTGAAACCGAGTCCACAGGATCTTGGCCAGTGCATAGTGGGAAGCCTGCTTTAAAAGCAGTAGGGCTGACTTCCTTTACACACCCCCGCCTCTCTGGACCCAACAGCCACTTCAGAAGAGTGTCCCGGCCAATCAAGGAGGGTTCGACCCTAAAGATCTTGCCTTGGGGTCGAGGCAAGGGTTGTACTGGACCGATCAGAGTGCAGGGTCTAGACTGGCTAAACTTATTGAGGTACCTGTGGCATAGAAGAATCTCAAGTTGCAATTGTACGCTCTTCTGTTCCACAAGGATAATGGAGCACCTTCGCACCGACTTTTTTGCTCCATCGTAGAAAACATCATTTATGCTTTTGAATATACATGTATGAGATCATCTTCCAATTTTAATACAACTTATATAGTGCTGCTGGTGGTGGTACAGCTAGCAGAACTCAGATATATTGCAATCCTTGCGATTAAACCTATAAATTGTGTGTATTTAACATTCTGTGATCTCACTCTGGTCAGCAGAGACAGGTCTTTTGTTGACAGGCCTAGGTAGTAACATAATAAAGCAGACAGCTTGTGTAGTTCCACCACCAGTAGCTGCCCATTAGCCTCTAATATCTGAGCTCAGAGCCCACCTAGCACTGCTATTGGCAGGTTATCACCTGAACACAACCTTCTATAAGAAATTGTTTATTCTTACCTCAGCTGGTAGAGTCATAGACTTATGCTAGACCAATTCTGGGAGTAGCAGCTAGGTTTAGATACCCTGTTAAGTGGAATTTCATGCATGTGCGTGTAATGACATGCATGAATTACATGCATGTATGCATGTTACATGCATGCAAATACATTACATGCATGAATTACATTACGTACATTACATTGCATGCACTAAGTTTGTGTCTCCTCTCTAAGGCTAAAGGGTGTGTGGAGGATATGACATACCTAGTCTGCTTATTTTTTTAAAAGCACTCTCATGTAGTTATCATACATCACAATGTTTATATTTAATCACAATAATTATCTTTATGCTGCATTGAGAGTTCACATTTAATTTGGTTAATTAATGTCTGGCCTGTACCAAACTATTTGTATCTTCAACTCGAACAAGTTAACTTCATAAATAGTTCAGCTACTCAGAGGTCTTTGAGCTTGTCAAACAGTCAGTTTGAAATTTTAACATTTCGGGAATGTGTGATGTCAACATAGTTTGAATTAATCTAAGCTTATTTAGCATTTCGATTTATGTTGCTGTAGTCTACTAGCTGAATGCTTAAAATATTTTTGGTCTAGCCATGTACTGTTACACCAGTCGACCAACCACATGTCTACTGATAGGAATCAGCCACAATTGTTCACACACTCACACAAAGACATGAGTATAGCAAGCACTGAGTACAACTAGTTTTAATACCAATAATGTTTTTATGTTGATCATATCCTCTGTGTTGGTGAAAATCTGATACAAGACACTTTTTACATGTATAAAATATTTCCTATTTGTTCATTATGATACCACAGAAGTCCTGAATCGTCTTTAGATTTTCCCTACCTTTGATTATGAATGATTGCTTTAACTTAAGTTGTATAAAAATAAATTATGTTTTTATATTTGCAGACTAGATGAATGCTCAGCATTGCTTGGATAATAAAATAATTACCCAATGAATTAGAGTAACTTAAGCTAGTAACTTGAGCTGATTTAAATCTTTACTTTAATAACAACTGTGAAGCCAGCTTAATGTTACGATGTTACGATGCATCATGATGTTACATGCCAGTTTTGTTAATATTTTCGTAAGCGCTGTATAAGTATGAGCACAATTATTAATTAGTACAGTTAATTGAGTGTGTAGTGTAGTAGTACGCTAATCTGGAGACCTGGATTTGTGATTTGATTTGTGATTTATTTTCATCAACAAAATTAGCTGAGCAAAAAAAAAGCTGGAGGAGTGAAGCCCATAATACGCAATAGCATTGCTAGTCAGGGCGTTGGGCTTTGTCGTCATCGGTTTTATTCACATGTTAAAAGATACAACCTGAGTTCTCTCTTGAAACTGGCCATCTTCTCTATGCCTTTGATAGACTTAAGGAGTTGATTCCAAAAAATGGCTTGTTGGAAATCCACCCTGCGATGGCCTGCACGGGAAGAAGGTTGTGGTAGACTTAGGCAGGAATTTGAGAATCAAGTTTGATGTATGGTGCGAGAGATGTAATTACAATGAACTTCTTGATGAGCTAAAAGTACTATGAGATATCAAGAATTTAATTGTAATTACATCCCTCGCACAATACATCAAACCATCATCAAACATCATCGTAGCATAATGGTTAGTACGCTAATCTGGAGAACTGGAGGTACCGAGTTCCCATCTAGAGCCAAGTGGATTTTTCATTCCTAAAACTTGATAGCAATAACTGAACATTCGTGCAACAAACAACAAAAATTTATATGCAGTAGACACACTTATAACATATATATACTTCCTATAGCGTAAATTCCAGATAAAGTAAAAAAAATTATGCTCAGTTTTGGCTTCGCACTAAATAAAAAATCTAGGTAACTTGAAGTGTCAAGTTGAAGCGAGTTCTCAAGTTTGATTTGATTAGTAAGATATCTTGCTGCAATCGTGAGAGAAAAAACGATGCATGTATAGCGCTGTTTGTATTACATATTACTACATACAGCATAATATTTATCATATGCAGCTTCCATGACATTTTAGTTCATCGGTATAAATCGTCAGATGTGTCGACAAAACAGAGAATAGGTAGCTGTGCAATTGTTCAGAAATATGCATAAACAATCGATTAGCCAAGATGTTACAGGGTCGGTGTACCAATCTGAATGTCACAAATTGAAGTATTGTCGAAAGTTAGCTTTTCTCCTAATACATGTAAAAGATTAATTGACCCCCTAGTTACAGATAGACGACAAACAGCTAAACACCGCTCTTTTTATAGAAAAACATATTTTTGTTTTACTTTTTTGTAGACTCATAAAATATATATTATTATTTATTTTGCAGAATAGAAAAATCGTTGTCTAGAAAAAATCAACAAATAGTTGTAAATGGATGTCGAAGATGCACATTCCCATCAGCTTATCGTAAAATTACCGCAATCATAGTCTATGAAACCAGTGAAATTGATCAGAAAAAGGAGAAAAGTTGTTGGTGCAAACTAATAATACTGCAGTCATGGTACAGCTAACAAATTAACAAGTTAAGTCTAGTTTTTTCCTTTTCGTATGGCGAAAGAGGTTGGTTTAAAAAGATCTTAAAACAGATTAGGTAATTTACATGTATTTTACTGTTTGTATAAAATAACATCAGTGTAAGTGTTTTTGAAACGGATTATTAATGTTGTTGGAGCGCCTATTGTATATAGATTGCCTGTCTGAAGAGCATATTTCCAGTTGTAAGCTTGTACGGGCCATACCCAAAATGTTTTCTGGTAGGCTTTCTGGTAGGATTTTCACAGTTTGCAACTTCCGTGGTTTGTCTTAGTATTCAAATAGTATAGATGGCAGTTTTGCTCTACAAAAGTCGATACCTGCAGTAAACTTAACATTAATTCCAAAACGAGATGAGAAACTAACAAATGCTTCTACATGTACTTTTAGTTCCTTGTAGACGTTTCACAACTGTTGTATTATCAACATAGGTTATGAATATTGTGAATATTGTACATGTATTGCTGAGACACCTACATGTAGCTGCATCACTTACTAGGGTTATGAGCACTAAACATAAAACATCCAATCCTGTTCAAGGTAACTCATATGGAGGATAACGTTTGGGTAACTAGCGATAAACGACTGTTTGAACTCCTTACTCCTTACGAAGAACAAGGTGTGGATCCCAACAGCTCTGTGGCTGCAGATGACATCCGACTTCACCACTCAATACCTCTATCAGAATCTGAATCCAGTATTACGCTAGCACTTGAGATGGCCTACAAAGGAGATCCAATCGAACCCTCTGTTCCCCTACCAACCACAGCAGCAAATAACATGGAATTAAGTCTCAGTCTAGAACTTCCGAGTGTTCAACCAGAAGATGCTGGTGCACCACCACGTATGTTAACTAAAGACCATCTCCAATTAGCTGGCAGTTTTTATGCAAGTTTGTATCTGGATGTAGCTTATTTTAACATAATAAATATGAAATTGCATTTCCTACCGTGTAGCAGAGATTCATGCATATATAGAGCTGTTATGTCTATGTAGTAGTCTTATGTCTATGTAGTAGTCTTATGTCTATGTAGTAGTCTTATGTCTATGTAATAGTCTTATGTCCATGTAGTAGTCTTATGTCTATGTAATAGTCTTATGTCTATGTAGTAGTTTTATATCTATGTAGAAGTCTTAAGTCTATGTAGTAGTCTTACGTCTATGTAATAGTCTTATGTCTATGTAGTAGTCTTATGCCTATGTAGTAGTCTTATGTCCATGTAGTAGTCTTATGTCTATGTAGTAGTCTTATGTCTATGTAATAGTCTTATGTCTATGTAGTAGTCTTATGTCTATGTAATAGTCTTATGTCTATGTAGTAGTTTTATGTCTATGTAGAAGTCTTAAGTCTATGTAGTAGTCTTACGTCTATGTAATAGTCTTATGTCTATGTAGTAGTCTTATGCCTATGTAGAAGTCTTAAGTCTATGTAGTAGTCTTACGTCTATGTAATAGTCTTATGTCTATGTAGTAGTCTTATGTCTATGTAGTAGTCTTATGTCTATGTAGTATTATGTCAATGTAGTATTATGTCTATGTAGTAGTCTTATTTCTATGTAATAGTCTTATGTCTATGTAGTAGTTTTATATCTATGTAGTAGTCTTATGTCTCTGCAGCATTCTTATGTCTATGTAATAGTCCTATGTCTATGTAGTAGTCTTATGTCTATGTAATAGTCTTATGTCTATGTAGTAGTCTTATATCTATGTAATAGTCTTATGTCTATGTAGTAGTCTTATGTCTATGTAGTAGGCCCTATTATGTCTATGAAGTATTATGTCTATGTAGTAGTCTTATTTATATGTAATAGTCTTATGTCTATGTAGTAGTCTTATGACTATATAGGAGTCTTATGTCTATGCAGCATTCTTATGTCTATGTAATAGTCTTTTGTCTATGTAGTAGTCTTGTCTATATGGTAGTTTTATGTCTATGTAGTAGTCTTATGTCTATGTAGTAGTCTTATGTTTATATGGTAGTTTTATGTCTATGTAGTAGTCTTATGTCTATGTAATAGTCTTATGTTCATGTATAAGTTTTAAGTCTATGTAGTAGTCTTATGTGGGTCTGCAATCTATGTATATCAAAGTTGGTCAACGTCTGTCATCATCTGATTGGATGTCTTCTTGTCCAGCTATAGCTATTGAAATCTTGGAATTAAAAACTCACTGTGTGCTGAATTTGTACTCACGATTATTGCAACTGCAAGTTTTAAAACCACAAATGTAACAACTGAACTATAAATTCACTATAGCACTATAAATGTCTTAGCACTATAAATGTCTTATCTAAATGATGTATTAATTGAAACTCTATGAACTCTATGATACACACACTTTTTAGTGTTTTTGTGAACTTGTATTTCCGGCTTTTCGTAAGGTTCAGTTGCTAAATAAGGGTCAAGACTAATCATTTTCATGCAGACATTTGTATTATCTCGAGTAGAACTAGCCTCTACATTTTCTCTCCATTCAATCAGACAAAGTACCGGACAAAACCGTCCGATATATCATTTTTACATTTGTACCAGCATCGATAGTTACCAGTATCGTTGTATTCAAAGTTTTGATGGACAGCTTCTGCTGGAACACTAACCTTTTTTTATACACACATTTCTATGCACAAGTTGTTATTATTAATTCAACATATTCAGGATTTTTATTTTGTTTTATCAGTTCATACTAATTATATCATCATCAAATCATTTTTATTGTAATTGTAGCAAAGCAAACTTAATTTAGCTATTACTTGCTAATTATTTTGCATTTACATTTAAACACTTTTATAGTTGTTTTATTTTGTTTCTTAATTTTGTTTGACCTGCACAAAACATTTTTCTCAAGGTATGAACTTTGAAATTTACAGCTGTTTGACAAAGTTTAAAAACCTTAACAGTTGTTTTATTTTTTCTCTTAATTTATTTAAACTGCACAAAACACTTTTTTCATGATTTAACTGTTGTTATATGTTAAAAATATGAATTTCCTATGCAAAGATTTTTATTACTCTGACAACGCCGAGCATTCATCTAATATAAACGTAAGAAGTATATGTCGATGATTTAGTTATGCGTTATGTCAAAATCAAACATTTGCAGATTGGCTTGTCAGCAGTGGTGCTGCTAATAATTTCCATTTCCTCAACAATAGAAATGAGTTTATTGCACAATCAGTCGCCCAAGAGACAGGAGCAATGATTGAAAAAACCCACAATTTAAGGTAAATCCATTTATGTCTTTGCTTTGTTATGCAATGTATATGCATTTTTATCTTCAAGTTTTTTTCTTTTTATGTAGTCCTGTGCTGGGGCAGCTCTAAACACAATCTTTCACAGACCCTTGGTGTCTCGGCTATGCTCACATGTTAAAGCAAAATACTACGTTATAACTATCACCTAGGTTACCTCCAGCAGTTCTTTAAAATACATCTACAGTTGCATTTAAAAACAATGGACCGCTTTAATTTTGCCAACGCGTTCATACAATGTATGTTTTTTGTATGTTTTTGTATGTAAATTTTGTTTGTTCATACAAAATGTAGTTTTTGTATATTTAATCAGTTGGTTCCAAGCCAAACCTAGCAAAGGTATACATTTTCAGAAAGTTTAAAATGTTTGGAATCTTAAAGCTTTATTTAAAGTTACCCAAATGCCTGCCAACTCACATTCCAGCTACAAATGTCACAACTTGACTTCAAGTTTGCCCATGTATATCCCTTTTTTGTTGGTGTATTTAAATATTCTTGCAAACTTTACACATTTTACTGATCATGATAAAAATAAAACTACCTGACCAATAGAAACACTGTTGAACAGTATTCGTAGATAATATCCAGCCAATCTTTTGCCAGAGGTTTGCAATTGGATTCAGATATAGCGAGTTTAGCTAGTGAAGAACTTTTACAATGTGTTCTTTGAACCACTCTTTAACTTTCTTGACTGCGTGACATGGTGTCTTGCTGGACTCGCCGGTGACCAGCAAATGTATTTTTGACCAATGGCAGCATTCACTTTTCCGTCACATCACAGCACTTTGCTGAATTCATAATTCCATCAATACCTTAAAGCCTACGAAAACCAGTGGCAGCAAAACTATCCCTTATTATTACTGATGTCGAGTATTTTCTTGTGTGCAAAAGCACTTGGGACTAAATTTTTCATCAAGCCGGCGGCGAACATAGTTTATTTTCCAGAACAGTTTTGGATAGTGAACGTACCCCCCATCACTGAAAAGCCCATTGTGACACTGACGCTTTGTACAATGCTGATGCATTTTGGCCTACTGTACTTGGCCTACTGTACATTGTTGGCCATTCAACAAAAGTTTTTGTCGGGCTTTACATCCTCTCATCCCATTCTTTAGCAAAACTCGACATACATCTGAAGATGTTAAGGCTCTACCTGTTGATGTCTTTAATTCTCAGCTCTATTTCGCAATTTTCAGCTGACTGTTGAATGTAGATAACCATAATTGCACTCACTCATCTCCATGTAAAAAGAATTTTTGTTGTCTCTGCTTTTTTTACTTGAACGCTTAATGGTGTTTGCTACCGTAGTCTTTGGGCAACTCGCCTCCACAGCAATGGCTCTCTGACTTTTAACCTTCTGATGCAAATTCACAATAATAGCACATTTTCTGAAACCAGATGTTTTATGGTGGTGGCCATGGATCTACTAATTATACTATATTAACTACTAGGCCATAAACCTATTAAATATACTATATTAACTTATTAACTACTCTACAGGATGAAAATATTCGTTGGTTATAAAAATTCGCGATTTTGCGAACAGTCAATTCCGCGAATTATTAAATTCCGTGAATAATTAGTTCTTTTTTTAATCATAAGGAAGAATAACTACTACATCAAATTAAAAACTAGCTGCTAGACTAGTTTTTAATATAATTACTAAACGTAGTTGAGTTCCAAAACATTTTTAAAATCATTGCCTCGGCTTTGAGCTAATACCATTGCCAATGCATCACATTTCTTTACAATACTATTAAAGGCTGTCACAAGATATGCAGAATGGCGTCATTGTAAAAATAGCCGCTTGGCAAAAGTACTAAACGTAGCCGAGTTCTAAAACTTCTTTAAAATCATTGCCGGGCTTCGAATTTTATTGCCATTGCGTCAAACTTTACAAAGTTATTCAAGGTTTTCACAAGTTATTCGGCATGGCTTCGTCATCGCAAACAATCTCTCCTTGTCTTTTTACATTGAAATCAACTCCATTAATCTCTAATACGGAAGTTGAGGACGATCATGATTTTGATCTGGACATTATGGTATGTATTTGATTTGCAGTGCAGAGACGTTTTGCCATAATTAACTGCATTAGTTAATTATTTTGTTTAAAACTGATCGCTTTCATTAAATACTTCAGCTATTGTTTTTGTACTTCCTTAACATTTATTAATATTTTTTCTTTTTTGTGTTAACTGCAGATTGAGGATGAAACAACCTACTCCGATTACAAAAACTAGAGACAAGTAGTAATATTCATCAAGGCAGGAATATTGGCAGAGAAGCAACCAGTCAACCTAGGCTCCTTCATCGACAACAACTCCTTGATATCGCTGCAGCAAACATGATTAAATTACATATTTTATTTCATGTATAGATATATTATAATTTATTACAAACTTGAGTGTACAAAAAAATATTTCAAATACAAATAAACTTTTACAAACGATGAATGGAGTAAATATAAACAGTTAAGTCTATATGGCAGTTGTCTAGCAATAAAATTAAACTGGTACTATTGATAAGTGAATACTAGCGTGTAATGGTGCTCTCTGACTAGTTATTTTGGTAATAGCAGCTCTGTCGCTGTCACTGTCTTGGATAGATGGTAAAGGCAATTTTCTCGCTACTACATGACTGGTAAGAAAGTTATCATCAGAACTCTCTTTGGGGCTTACTATTGCAAAGTTCTGCCGGTTGGCCAAAGATCTGTGCTCGTAAAGGCATTTTTGTTCCTTTTTAAAACAGATATATTCTCCTCGTTAGCAGCTGCGGTCACTTCTATCTTAATTTCAAGACCGCCCTGAATGATTGGTAATCTTCTAAGAATGATATCTACCACCCTTGCAGTCATTGTGCTTCCGTGTATGATGACAGATCTCTCTCTCTCACAATAAAACAAATAGGAAGCGGCAGAGATGAAAAAAATAAATATTGCGCTTCCCTGAAGAACCAAAGAAAAATTCAACTAATTTAGTAAATGATTTTGAAAAAACTCATTACTTACCACAAATTGTTGGTTCATCAAAGGCCTCCAAATCTATGAACATTTGTGAAAACCTCTGAACGCAGCAAAAAATTTATAGCTTAGCACAATCGACCCGTAGATGTAAGCTAAATAGAAAACGAAACATGTAATGGGCGCATGCGTAGGATTAACTCTATTGCTATACGTAATAGAGTTAACTCTTCATAGAGAGTGACAGTTTTCAGCCGCGAATACATTAATCCGCGAATATACATGAAACAGCAATTTTCGTGAAATTTAACTCCGCGAATAAATTCATCCTGTAGGGTATTAACCATAGACTTTTTAATGTATAGTTAATAGGTATATGGTGGTGGCTATTTATAAACTGATGAACTATGCTGCTACAATTTAAATTTATAGCTTAGTGCAATGTAAGACCGTAGTGCATGACTCAATACATAATGTAATCATGATGACCTTGAATAAAGATGTGATGCAAGACGCGTTGAACGGATAACGGTTGAACACTAATCTCATCAAATCTCACCAACAGACTGAAAAGTACTTTGGTCACTTTATGCATATCAGTCTGCATTTAATCATGATTCTTCATTGCAGAACAAAAGCAAAAAATCCCCTTTCCAATGCTATACAGTTGGCTATAGTTTGTGGCAGGCAAAGAAAAACATTTTTAGTAATAAACTGCTAGCATCATGTGAAAGTGCAGGTGGTTCATTAATTTTGGACATCACTGTAATATATTTTTATAATGGCAGCATGTCTCATGCAATAATATATATTATCAACTGTTAATCACTATTATCACTTATAATCAACTATTCCTTGGGGCTCATTCAACTACGTACTCTGCAATGAAATATTTTGCTATAGGCCATGTGGTGGACGCCGGGCCATGACATTACATTTTTTATTTTACTGTATGTGTTGCTCAGTTTATTTTATTGTTGTTTTACTCGTTGTGCTATCACTTATTGTCACTTAAATTGTTGTCATATCAACGCACTAGCGATCTTGTTTATCCACCATTTTAGCGGTGTTCTTACCGTTTGCCGTTAGCCGAAACGAGTGATGTTATTATATATAAAGGAGTGCGCTTACTTAGTTAAGCAGAGCAAATGACCGTATGCTCCTTGGCTAGTGGATTTCCTTCTCTAATAAAAAGTTGAACGAAATCACACACAATTTATTTCTTTATGAATAGTCTAGATCATGCCAAGTAAAGGCCGGCAAAGTCCTTTACACTGGTGGCAACAGTGGAATTGCGCTGAACCCGGCAAGCACCAACTAGAAATTTGGAAATCAAACTCCGGCAGATATCCTGCCCAGCTTGCAAAAGCAGTCTGAGTAGAGAAAAACCGGAGTAATACGGCAAACACCGAGGGTTCCGAATCTGGCCAAGATAGCTGTACGGCTATCCCCCACATTCTTAGAGAAACTTGGTGTTTTAAAATAAGCAAGTTATCCAGCAATCCAGAGAAGGGTTGATGACTGGCACTACGCTAACCATCCCCACTCTGTAAGGCACTCGATACTGCCAAAAAAGGCTTAAGTGCTCCAAGTCAGGCCACGAATGTCTATAACGGTCCTCCTCACTAGGAAAGAAGCTCAAGTCATGTTTCAAAGGAGGGCAAGGAGTGTAGACCGAGACACGGACCGACTAGCTGACGCCATTGGGCAACTTGTCAGATTAAGTCGGAACCCAGAATCGGCTTCCCAGTTCAAAATGCCCGAGTATAATGGCATCAGAGACCCAGAATATTTCATTACCAGATTTAGAGAAATTGCAGCAGCAAATAGGTGGGCCGAAAAGGCCAGCGCGCTGCACCTCAGAGAGCCTTTGAAGAAAGAGGCAGAGTCCTGTGGAAGGGCAGTCGGGGTGGCAGCTATCTTTGAAGCCATCCGAGCCTGATTTGGACTATCTCCCTGACAAGCCTGAGCAGAGTTGAGCAGTTTGAAAAAAGAAACATAAACCTCCCTGCAGGGACATGCAACGGAAATTGAACGGCTAGTCCAAATAGCCAATGTTGAACTGCTTGAACTGATCAGAAGTAACCTGGCAAAGGAGTACTTCTCACACTCTCTAAGCTATCCCACCATACAACGATACCATGCAAATGCAGTACAGGCTGGAAGAGGATTTCTTCAGATCAAATGCAAAGAATTGAGTCTGGGCAGAGCCATTCGGGCTGTAGAAAACTTGGAGGCTATTACAGGACTTGGTGCGGTACGCAGTGTCAAACAAGACACCTTGAATGTACTGCTATCCACATTAAAGCAGCTGGCGGAACAGGTCTAACAGCTGTAAAACAAGCCAACAGAGCCTCCAGAAAATAAGCCTGTCATTTTTTGGGGTGTGGAGGCACGGGAAATCTTTGAAAGGAGTGCCCCACTCAAAAGAAAAAAGAGTCAAAAAATGGAAGAAGGCGGCAGCAGTAGCACCAACTACTAGCTGGATAAGGCCCTTGCGGAACCCAGGAAAAAACAAAAAACTTATTCAGCCAAGGCCTCACTGGGATGGACATATCCGAAAAAGTCAGGCCGACCCAGAACTCTACCCCAAGCCACTCTTACAGCTACCCAGAACACGTTCCAAACACTAACCTAGAAGAGTCAGGCATGACTCCTCTCTAAGTAATCACTATGCCTTTCTCTCAGGTGCCTTGACGCCCTGTCTCGCTGAGGACAGCCACCACCATCCAAAGAGACTCGCCCAGGCACATTCTCTACCTGCTCGAACGGAGTAGCCTCACTCAGCCCCCTTTAAGCACAGAGAACCTCTGCAAGCACACTTGCTTGGGCGCCTACACTCTACCAGTTACTTTCTGCAGAATGAAATCGAAGGTCGAGCAGTACACTTCCTGTTAGATACCGGATGCACCACTAACGTGCTAGGAAAACAGGTGTTTGACCGACTTTTTCATGGTATAAGAGAACGATTGAAGGAAAGTGACATCCATAGCCTGCTCGCTGATGGGACCAGGTTACCCTTTTACGGTTAATCCGGCTTCCAGTGAGGCTCCGCGAAGTAAAGGCCAAAGAAGTCTTCATAGTCAGTCAAATTAGTGAAGACGCAATTCTTGGCATGCCCTTCTTTATGGCACACCAATGCTCGATGAAGTTTGCATGACCCGTGGTGAAAGTGGATGGGAAGCCATTAGCTTGTACCGACGGAACAAATAAGTTCCTCCAGAACAAAGTTTACATAATTAGAGACCTGCTTGTGTGAGCTACAACAGAGGTTGCGGTCAGGTGTAGGTTGACCACACAAAACCTCCGTCCACTCCGGGTTAATAGAAGGGTACCTTGAATGCCTGCTTCTAGCTACAAGCCTGAAGGAGCTCAGAGCAGATGGAAAGGTGTTGGTTGGGTGTCTCAATCCGAACCCCCAACCCCTGACCATTTGTTCAAGAACCACCATAGGCACTTACACTAGTGTGGAAGCACCTCCTTCCATCGCCGGCATCTCTCCCATCAATGGAGGCCCTGTTGTGCCGACCACCCAAGTCGAGGCTGCGAAATGGATCACCCAGCATTTCCAGAAACTGTACCAGGCTGCCAGACCTTTGTGCCAAAATGCAGAGCAGGCTAAACAGCAGGCTACCCTACTGACCAAGTATGGGTCCGTGTTTAGCACTGGAGATGACGATATGGGTAGAACATCACTCGTGGAGCACTCTATGCCTGTGAAAGACGGGATCCGATGTATTCGTCAACCCTCTCACCACTTAGGGCATGAAAAGGAAGTGGAGGCCGAGAAACAGGTGCAGGACCTGTTGGCCAGAGGGTTGATTGAGCTGGCTGGAGGAGCGTGGAGCTTGCCTATTGTGTTAGTAAAGAAGAAGAATGGAAAATGGCGGTTCTGTGTAGATTACCGAACGCTCAATGCGGTAACAGAACAAGACGCCTATCCCCTTCTCCGGATAGAGAAAAGTCTGGATGCCTTGGCTGGAAACCGATATTCTAGTACCCTCGATCTCGTCAGCAGATACTGGCAGGTACCGCTGGACGAAGATGCCAGAGAAAAATCAGCCTTCATCACTCGCTCAGGATTGTGGAAATGGAGAGTCCTTCCTTTTGGACTGACTTCCGCTCCAGCCACTTTCCAGCAATTGATGGAGAGAGTGTTGCACGGGCTCTACAGGCAAATGTTACTATTATACCTGGATGACGTGATTGTTCTTGCACCTGATGTTGAGACCCACCTCCAGCGACTAGAGGATGTATTATAGCGGCTGCAACAAGCCGGACTCAAGCTCAAACCAACAAAGTGCAAACCTCTACAGTCTCGAGTGTAATACTTGGGCTACATAGTAAGAAGCGAAGGGATTGCTATGGACCCAGCCAAAGTGGAGTTGGTGGAGCAGTCGCCAGCTCTGTGTGGAGTCCAGGAACTGTATGGGTTATTGAGTACTGTCGGGTACTACCGGCAGCACATCGACAGGTTGGCCATCATTGCAAAACCCCTCCACCGGCTGGTGATGAAGGAAGAGCCTTGGTGATAGACAGGCGAGGAGCAGGCAACATTTGGCATCCTGCGCTACAGCCTCACCACAGCACTGGTGCTGGAGTATCTGGTTCCGGGGAATACCTATATCCTAGACACGAAGGCCAGTGGGTGCGGCATAGGAGCTGTTTTCACAGCAGTAACGAGACCAGGAACGAGTGATTGCTTACTACAGCAAAATACTCCCTCGGAGTGAAATTACTGTGTGACATGCAGAGAGCTGTTGGCAGAGGTCAGAGCGGTAAAACGTTTCCGCCCATACTTATACAGGCTAGAGTTTCAGCTTTGCATGAACCATGCCTCCTTGCAATGGCTCTGTCGCAGGAAGGAGCCCTCTCACCATGTGGCGCATTGGCTAAAGGTGCTAGCCGAGTTTAAGTATAAGTTGGAACACTGCGCAGGATTAAAGCATGGCAATGCCGATGGCTTAAGCAGACAGACCTGCAAAGAATGTTGACAGTGTGCTCAGATAGACTACCACGATGGGGGTCAAGGTCAGTCGAGGCTACCCAGGGACCCAAAACATTGGCTCAGCTAACTAACCAGTTGGCTCGGCTGGAGAACGAGGGCAAAAGTGCCGTAGCCCTAATGTACCAGGCATTTCGGAGCCACACTGCAGTGCCTTCGGAACAGTTGGAGTTGGGAAGTTAGGAGCTCAAGGTTCTGCATTGCAGAAGGGAATCCCTGAGAATCAGACAGGATGGCGTGCTGGAAGCCAGAGTGGCCCCTCATGATCAAATCCGGTAGTGTGCTGTGTGACCCCCGGCTATAAGGTAGCCAGTTATCTGGCAAACACATACCATGACCCACTCCTGAGTGAAGAGGACGGTAAGCCACCTCCAGCTTACATGGAACTGGCCCAGACTGACAGCCGCTGTCCGCAGGTTAGTACGAAGCTGTGAGATGTGCCAAGCTGCCAAGCACAGAGGGACCAAGCCTGCAGGAAGCCAGCAGCAATTATACGGTGTTCGTCTTTGGCAGAAGGTCGCCGTCGACCTGGTAGGCCCCTTTCCCACCACCCGGATGGGCAATAAGTGGATCTTAGTGCTCTTGGACCACTTTACCCAATGGCAGGATGCCATTGCCATTCCGGAAGCCACGGCTCCAGTGGTGGCCAGTGCCCTCGATGAAAGAGTGTTCTGCTACCTGGGGCTTCCAGAGCAAACCCATACAGACCAAAGTGCTCAATTTGAGAGCCAACTGAAGGAAGAGCTCTGCCAGCTCTGGAAGATAAGCAAGACAAGGACTACGCCTCACCACCTCCAGCTCATGGGATTGTAAAAAGGAACAATTGAGGCCTGGGTGACTCTCTGAGAGCCATATTGTTGGAACGATGCCAGAAGGAATAGGATGAGCTCCTGCCCCAGTTCATGCGGGCGTATCGAAGCACCCCTCACACCGTGACAGGCGAGATGGCCAACTTCATGATGTTCGGCAGGGAGTTGCGTCTGCTCGACCAGTTAAAATATCACTCCCCTCCCACGGAAATGCAATCAGCCAGCGACTACGTTCTGCAGAAGCAACAGAGGCTGGAAGAAGTGCATGAGGCCCTCAGGGCGGCGCCAATGGAGACTAGGCAGGCAGATCAAGAAGATCCACCGCTCTTTGCACCTGGGAATTGGGTATGGTTAGTAAACAGGCAGTGGCGAAGGGGAGCAAACGCTAACCCACAAGCTAAGTTTGTGAGCTTTTACTAAGTCATAACTGCCTAGCCCAACTACACTTACGCGGTGGAAAGACAGGGCCAAACCTCGACTCAACACAAATCTAGGTTGAAACCCTATCATTAGAGACGCCTCGATTCTAATTTCACCAGCCGATTCAGATACCGATTCGATATACCGATTCTTATTGAAAAATAATACGATTCAGATACCGATTCAGATTATTTTGTGTTGCATAGATTATTGGTAATTTTATTATGCAAATATAAATATAATGCAAAAAAATATAAATATTGATGTATTTATTTGTTTGTATTTATGAAAAAAGATATACATGTACATGTATATATATTCACATACTGACATACCATGCATCTAATAACAAAACAGCCCATGTTTCTTGAAATATATTATTAATAATGGTAATTACTGTTAGTGGTACAGCTTTCTCTGTGATAATTAAGTCTCTTTTCTACTGCTGAACGAACTGCTGCGCTTGTACAAGTCTAGAGCAAATAAATGCGTCTTTAATTACCGTTACTGATTCAATTATCTCAGTAAGATGTCTTTATCTTCTATCACGATCGATGTAGCCAGTCGTATTGAAGAAGGACTTGCTTGCCACAGATGATAGAGGACAGGCTAAACACCGATAAGCTACTGAGGTTATTTTATGCGATACAAATGATACATCATATCGTCAGGATCAAGAGAGAGATAGAAAACTTTATGCATCGACTGCTCAAATTACTTTCGCAATGCTAGTAAATAGAAATACTACACCGCATTCTTGTTTCTCATTATGGTTCTATTGTTTGTGATTGGCTGCAATAAATCATATTGCTGTGATTGGGAAATAGCAAACTTTGTGATTACGTCCTGAATAAAGCCAAAATATTGCTCAGCTATGTGGATGTTTATTAAGCTCTAGACATGAAATAGATTGTGTGACAGGCCCGGAATTCATTAGCTAAAAGCAAGGAACTTGCAACTGATGATTTTTTATTAAATTAGCAGGCTAAAATATTAGTATCTGCTAAATAGTTTATTTGTAAAAAGTATCTGAAGTTTCCGATTTTTAAGGAAAAATCGGCCAATACCGATTCAGATACTTAACACCCAAATCAGCACCGATACCGATATCAAAATCGGGGCAACTCTACCTATCATGCCTGCCCAGGGAGCTCTGACCGTGCTAGGGCAAAACTTGAGCCTCAAAGGGGGCCAAATATAAAAGGAGCCAGGAGGGCTCAGACCTTACGAAGAAGCTGCCTGCAACCTGATGAAGAATTAATGGGGTTCCTTTCCCAAATGATTCCAGCTGATAAGCTCGACGAAATGGGAAAGGCGACTCTACAGACCAGTGCCAGAAAAGAAAACTTGCACGAGGGTTCAAACTCCAGAATTCTTGCAGCACCTCCCCAAAGCAAAGTTAGCAAGGAAATAAATTCTTTCCCTCTAAAAAGCCCCGGTGAGTTAACTACAGACTTGGACTTCAGACACCTAACGGTGTCCCCCCCAAGCCGTTAAAAACCTTAGCACCGCTACAGAAGATTTAAATCATCGTTCGTCCCGTACTAGAAAAAAGCCGGAGCGATATGGTGATTGGGTCTATCAGACAACGAGAGGATACTACGAACTAGCCACTGACCAGATGATCTGGGAGCCTGGTCTGGACCGCCCAACCACTCCATTAGGACAGCCTCCAGCTGGTCACCCGTATTCAGGCCATGCCGCAATAACTTCAGGAAGAAAAGAGACAGTTCCAAAAGGCAGCCCGCAGTACCAGAAACAGGATATGCCAGCTACTGACGAAAAACATTTGCTTAATCAAGAAGTTAGCCGCTTGGAGCATCATGTTAAGCAGCTTGAGACCTGGGCCCGACTAGTTGCTCCATCCATGTTGTTTAATTGGATAATGCCTCTAATGGAGGGGAGTGTGTGGTGGACACCGGGCCATGGCGTTACATTTCTTATATTATTGTATGTGTTGCCCCTTTTATTTTATCGTTGTTTTACTCGTTGTGCTGTCACTTGTCGTCATTCATGTTGTTGTCTTATTTTATTGTATGTCCTTTTTATTATATCATGGTATTACTCGTAATGCTATCACCTATCATCACTTAAATTGTTGTCATACCAACGCACTAGCGATCCTGTTTATTTACCTTGTTAGCCAGTATTCTTCCCGTTTGTCATTAGCCGGAATGGATGATGTTATTTTATATATAGGAGCATGCTCACCTAGTTGAGCAGAGCAAATGGCCGTACGCTCTTCGGCTGATGGATTTCCTTCTCTAATAAAAAATTGAACGAAACCACGCACAATTTATTTCTGTATGAAATAGTCTAGATCATACTAAGTAAAGGCCGGCAAATTCCTTTACAACCATAACTAAGGCTCATAATTTTAGTGATTCAAATTATGAGACTATTGTGTTCTCACTGTAATGTTCTTTATTCCAGTACTGAATTTACTATATATTATTGGCGAAAAGGATGGAATTGACGACAAGGACACTCTTCAGCTGGATATTCTACACTTCAACGCTACTGTAAATTTTCCTTACAATGTCTACTCAAACTGATCAACTGATTCAACTGCTGACTCAACAGATGGCTCTTCAAAGAGAATAAATGGAGCAGCAGAAGGAGCAGATGGAACAGCAGATACAGCAGCAAGGAGAGCAGTTAGAGCAGCAAAGAGAGCAGCAGAAAGAAGCAAATAGCCGGCTGATCAAACCTGTAACACAGAACACCACAATAAAAGCAGGAGAAACTAATCCTAATTTTACTGCTTTTGACCCAAATACAGAGCTGTGGGCAGACTATTTACTGCACTTCAAGACATTCATAGGAGCCAATTATATTACTGAAGACAGAGTTCCACAGATATTTCTAACCAATCAATCAAAAGTTATTTACAAACAATTACATGATTGGTCAGATCGACAAACTCCAAAAAAAGAGTCAACAAACTGACAATGGAAGATATCGAGGACTACATGATGACTCAATATAACCCTAGAACTTTCATCGTTAGAAAAAGACATTGTTACTGGAACAATATGAAAAGAAATCCAGGAGAGACAATTCAAGAGTTAGCAGCAAGAATAAGACATGATGCTACAACGTGTGACTTTGCAAGTATTACCAATACACAAGATGAAGCTTTACGTACAAGATTCATTTGTTCAGTTGAGAATGAAGCAATACTTAAAGCACTATTCAAATTGAAGCATGAACTTACTTTTGCCAGAGCTATCAAAATTGCTATGGAAATGGAGGAAGCAGCAAAAGTGACAAAGGAAACAGTCTAGAGTGCAGCAAATCTTGTCAAGGTGGTAAACAAGAAGACGACAACTTCAAACCGTCAACATCTGCAGATTAACAGAAATGCTACTGGTGTGGAACATCTAACTACAAATCTATTGAATGCAGATATAATAAATCTACCTGCAATAACTGTAAACTCACAGGGCATCTAGAAGTCATCTGCCATAAAAAGCAGAAAGGTGCTAAGTGTCTGAACTTGGTGAAGGCTGTCAAAACCGTCAACACTAATCCACAGCTACATGTCAACCTTGATTTAAAAGGTGAAAATGACACAAAAAATGGTTCAAATGACCTTGAAAGTGGACACTGGAGCGGGCGATGATTTCATATTCCTGAACAACTGGAGGAAAATGGGGAGCCCTACACTCAAAACTTCAGAAGTCCGTTATGAGTTTGCAACAAAAGACAAGATCGAAATACTAGGAGTCTGTCTCGTCAAAACAAAGCTAGATTTACATTAACATGAGAAGCAATTACATTTTGTCAGAAGCAAGATACTAAGTTTCAACCTTCTAGGAAGAAATGGTATTCGACAACTTGGAATCTCAGTTGATGGATTGATCAACCAATGTCAATCGCAGGAGATTAAGCACTTAGCTAAAAGCAAACAGATGCAAGACAATCGATCTACTAAAACAGTTCATCATTACACAGTTGAAACACCATGCTATGCTTTATACTGTGGACCCAAAAGAGATAAACATCCTAAATGGGTGGAAGCTTTTGTTATGAAAGTATTTGGCAGCAGAACAGTCAATGTTAGAATACTACCCAGAGGACGAACCTGGAAGTCGACATCTGGAACAGCTTTGTCCTAAACATGCTTCACCAGAAAATGCCGAACCACCTGCCAAAATACCAACCACTCCAAGCAGTCTTTTGCAATCACAACCATTGCCTGCAGCTACTGTACCAAAACCGAAAAGACAAAATCCAAGATTACCTGATGCCGATGAATACAACACGGACAATCCCAGACGCTCAAAGAGACAATCTAATCGCTCAAGTCACCCATACAGCTTCAATCTAGCAGGGAGGTGTTGGGACATTACATGACAATCAGTACATTACATTGTGAATGAAATTGACTATGTCATTATAGTATTATACATAGCTGGTAGTCAATTTTATTTACAATGTAATGCAATG
Organism: Watersipora subatra; assembly: GCF_963576615.1. Taxonomy (NCBI): domain Eukaryota; kingdom Metazoa; phylum Bryozoa; class Gymnolaemata; order Cheilostomatida; family Watersiporidae; genus Watersipora; species Watersipora subatra. The sequence continues at coordinate 47,640,737 of NC_088716.1, read as the reverse complement.
ATTGTCCATTGTAATATTCCAACAGAAACTATCAAAAGTACATTCCAGTAAACAGTGGAGTCTCTTCTTACAAAATTAATTTTTCTGAAAACCCTTTGGTATGTAGAAAATTTCAAGAGCAAAAACCAATTTTACCATGTAAATGCCCTTACTCTTTCCAAGCTCCCACAAAACTCAGAAACAAAATTTATGGGAAGCAAACTGCCGGTTCCTTTTACTCTCCACAAGACAGTTAAGCACCACTACCGAGTATTAACTGCCAAATACATATATAGCTAATAAATAAATATACCAAGCATGCATGTATAACAGGCAATGAACCACATTCAAACATGCAGAGAGTGTGCACACACAGCTTTGCCAAATTGATCGAATCTTCCTCCTTAAATATACTTTCTTCTTTCTTAGGCTTTCCTACTTTTCTCTTTATTTTATGCTTGGTCTTCTGAGTTTACTCAGTCATCCAAGCATCCTCAACGGTAGCAGAGCCTTCTTCTGTGACCGGAAGGATCGGCCCGGTGACCGTAGTGACCTGGAAGTTGATTGTCACAGCCCTGATCAAGGCACTCTGCTGTAACACTTGTATAAATACATGTAATGGTGAAAAACTGTAGCAGACGCATACTAGAACTATATTACTACATAATAAATAAAAAGTATTCGTGGAGAGAAGATGGAACAGAAAAATAATAAAAAAACTACGAACAATATTTTGTTTGTTTACTTTTGGCATTGGCCTTATGAACAAGGCTAAGCAAAAATTGTGGGAAATGGGAACACGATGGTCAGAATAGGTTGATATTATATTGTTATCTTTTTATTCTGAATAAATTTTCTTAAGAATGTGAGTAGAAAAATTTATATTCATTGGCATGAACTGAAAAACTATTTGATTATTTATACGTGTAAAACACAGAATGTGAATCGCCAAAAACAAAAGTTGTCTTATTCTGTATGTGGTATTTGATAACTCCGAATTATACAATTGACAAAAACAAAAGACTGGTTGTTTCCTTGACTTTTGCTACACATTGAAGCTAAGTCAGAAGCGTTGTACGTCGTACTCGGGGAAAGCATTCGGGCTAAGAACAAACAAACAAATGGTCCGAAAGCCTAGCAGCTTTTTGTATCTAGAAAGTAAGTTGAAGTTTTCGTAAGCTGAAGCCAAGTTTCTGCCAGAAAAATGGTTGGCAACTTGAAAATTTTGTATGTAGAGTCTTTTGTAAGTAGAAATTGTACCGTGCATTACTTTTCTATGAGGGTGCCAATAAAACATACAGTATGATTCTCAATTCTGAGAAACGGAGAGAGTGAGAGGGAGGTAAGAGAAAGCATCAACGAGATGCATCAATGAAGCTTACAGTATACCTCACTTAATAGCTTTATAGCCTATAGAACTTTTTAAGCATTGCCTCAAAAGCACCATAGGTAACTTGGAGAAGCTTACAAGCAAATACAAAGTTTATTCTTATTATCAACTAGATTACCTGTAGAATTTTCCTGAAATGGTAAATTACAATTTTTGAAGAGGCATCTGTATTTTGTGCAATAGCACTCATATATAGCAAAATATTTCAATCAGACATTTTACGGTAATTTGGTAGCGAAAGAGTTACGTTATCTGTTACTATTAAAAGTGTGGTAGTTTGGAGAGAGCCATAAAAATGATTAATTCTCACCTTCATCTTTTTAAAGCACGATTTTAATACAAGCTTTATTAATTTTTTTATAAGATTTTTTATCATCTTAAATATTTATAAAATATCTGTATAAATGTGACTGTTTTGTCATTTCAGTTTACCTGAAATTCAACCTTCTGAGGATGAGACTACTAATATCATGCCAGGTAAATAGTCACAGTATTATGCACTTACACATATTACTGTAAATGGTGAATTTATTGGGTAAAAGCAGACAACTTCAGTAATTAGTTGTTTATTTTGTGGCTCAACTGATCAACAAGTAAATTTACTAAACTTTTGCTATTGTAATATTATGTGAATGTGAACTAGTTTGTCTCTACAGTATATGTGCCACTGTATATCACTTACTGCGTCTCAAGATCCAATATATGGAGATTCTCTGATTCTTAACAATTTTTAACTCAGTCTCATCGATTTTATTCAGCTGGTGAATTCAGTTGGTACTCAATTAGTGATTTGCTAGTAGGTTCAGACCCTGATTCGGTACTTGTGCCCTATGAGTTACACATGTCAAAATATAAGAATATATCTGTCGTGGAATGGGTATGTGAAAAGCATTTAATTAGTTCTACTAATTACATGTAAATGCTTTTCACATAATTAGCTATAAGCATTTTAGCTCAGCCACATCGATCTTATTTAACTGGTGGGTTCAGTTGGTATTCAATTAGTAATTTGTTACTAGGTTCAGTCAGTGATTCCGTACTTGTGCCCTGAGTTATATATCTGTCGTAAAATCGGTTTGTGAAAAGCATTCAATGAGTTCTATACATGTGTGTAAACTTAGAGTTGTTTTCTTTATATCGACTCTAACTATCCGCTCAGTGATTCGTCCAAACTGCTATAAAATATTGTTAACATACAGTACACTGAATGAGTTTGTTGTGAAGTGCGCATTTGGTTATTGCACTTAGAAAATATTAGAAATAGTTTTCAAGATCTTGGGCCATGACTTTTAAAGATGATCACCACCCACATGTGTATTAATTATCAACAAACTCTACCCAACTCGGTTATTGTGTACCATCATGTGCCTGATCAATCATCAATCTTCAACAGCGGGAGGTAGAACAATCTCCCACAAGCATGGCTCAATCATGTTTTCCAGCTATGACACCAATCAGAGGCTGTTGATAATTTTGGTTCTTCATTCACCTCAAAAGCTAAATTTTGACCATCTCAGCAATTGAAACTGTTGTACATTGAATAACATGAGTTGTTGATTTTTTTTATAGTTTCAGTTATGTATTTTTAGGGTATTTTGGATATTTCTCTTAGCTATGTTAGAGGGAATACTTGTGAATAAACTGTATTGGCAACAAATGGCTAACTGCATGGTACAGAAAACAGTTTCAACTTGTTTTAAAAATGGATTTTCTTATAGCTTTTCTATAAATATTGTTCAAATTTTAAAGTGTAAAATTCAATTTAAGTTTGTAGCTTTAGGGTTAATATGGTTATACAAAATGGAACCTTGTATTAAATATTCTTTGGTTTCTGTTTACATAGTGCAAAGCAGTGAGGACTTCAGATGTATTGACTGCATGCAGTTGAAAGTTGACACCAGTGGGTCAACTAAATCTCATGCATCAACTAGCCCCAGTGAATCAAATAGCGCCAGCTCGGTTTCAATAGCGGTTTCTTCTGACTCATCAGCTGAAGCCAGCTACTCTGTGGAAGGGATGAGAATTTCTATGAGCAGTGCCGTTATTGGCCACCTTGAGAGAGGCCAGCCTTTACCATGCACAAATCCTCCATATGCTTAACTGCTCCCTGAAATTGCACGGCAAGTACCTGCAGTCTCTCAGCATGTGACAAACAATTACAGTTTTGTATAACCGTAAAAATTCATCTTATCATAGAATAAGTTACGTGAAATAATAACTTTTAAAAAGGTTGTTTCGTGTCATGATACTGCCACAAGTTAACAGTTATGATAGACTTTAGAGATACATAAGTAGGACTTACCCCTATTACTGTGACTATATACTATTACTACCTAAGGACTCAATACTACAGCCAGACGTGACTATATACTACTACTACCTAAGGACTCACTACTACATCAGCTGTAACAATGCAAGGCTTTCTTCCTAAACTTGTAACATTCTATCCTTTCTTCTAATTGGCAGGATATTTGAAAAACATCCAGAAGTCGTAGCCCCTCTTTTTTTCCCATCACCTTCAGATTCAAAGCTTTTGGTTCTTGGACCAGGTGTAGGAAAAGCTAGAGAAGAAATAACCCGACTGAATGACAATTTCAATTCGTTTCAGATCATAGTTTCCGAACTTGAACCAGTTTTCAGAACCAAAGAGCTTAATTTACCAGTTTACACCGAACCCTTTATTTCTAGCATGCCGTGCCGCATTTGTACGTCGTATCCCAGAGAAGGCACACATCTATCTGTTGTTGGCGGATATCTAAAGGATGATATTCACAGCCATAAGAACCTGATACTTGTTGCTACTGCTGGCCATGCCGTCTTGAATGAGAATGAACAAAGAGAGCCAGCAGATAGTAATCCAGCGCATGTTGTGAAAACCTTGACACAGTCTATTAGAGATAAGGCTGCTGAAAGATCTCGAAAGGCAGACGTTGTGAATAACGGCCGTCGAAAAGAGACTTTAGAACAACGCTATCGGTACACTAAACTTTTGTGACCACCCGTGATAGAAACTTTAAACTAAACGTAAACAAGCTTAGCTTACAAAACACATTCGAAGCTAAGTTTTAATCTTTCACTAAAGTCACTTAAATTTGGTGTCTTACTTTTTTAATGTCTGTTTCCGATTAGCTGCGTTTCTCCTTGTGGCTACTACAACTTTTAGATAACCTTTTAAAAACTTTTTCAACTAATTTGAGGAGAAAGTACGAGTGATACTGTTCTTGAAAGCGGCCTCTTGCATACTTAGCTATAAAGTGGTCATTGATAACCTTCTAGTATGCTTGTATCTCAAAGATTACTCATAACTCAAGGAAAAAACTTGCTCAAAAGTCAGCTCATTTATCAAATTTCTCACATTTTGGGGCACCCGTATGTAGAGGTATGACTGTACTATAGAATGGCTTTCTCTTTAAACATTATAAGTTTTCTATGCCAGAACGTTTTCAAGGTCTTAGATGATTTATTTAATTGTTTTAACAGAAAACAATACCAGCAAAGTATAGGTCAGTCTCCCTTCTATATTATTTCTATAATAATTTTTTGTGCAATTACGATAAAATACCCTAAATAATTTTTGTGATAATACTTGGGTGTAGGTTTATTAATGTAAATCAAATACGGCAAGCTTTTTTGATTTTTACAGCTATTTGGAATTGGAAAGATCATGATGGTAAAGTGGTTTGTGGTAGGCATAGAAGACAAAATAAACCCAACTGGTCACTTATAGAGAATGAACGTGTGTCAGCTGGGTAATTGAGACTGTTAATAGCTACATCAAGATACTTACAGTAGTAGGGTTTCTTTTTAATCAAAATTTTATTTATAGCTAACAAATTTCTAAAATAATGGCTAAAAAAACACACTTCGTGGTAATAATTCAATGCCAATTAAATACTTTTTGCAGTTTGCCAACAAGACAATCAGCTATACCAATAACAATCCTTGTCTGCCATTGACCTGCGGTTGCCACTTATTGCACTTGTCTATTATAGTCAATTTTATTGCTTGTATACTATAATAGTCACTACTACTACTTGTCTACTATAGTCACTAGTACTACTTGTCTACTATAGTCACTAGTACTACTTGTCTACTATAGTCACTTGTACTACTTGTCTACTATAGCCACTTGTACTACAGTACTTGTCTACTATAGTCACTTGTACCACTTGTTTACTATAGTCACTAGTACTATTTGCCTAATATAGTCACTTGTACTACTTGTCTATTATAGTCACTTGTCCTACTTGTCTACTATAACCACTTGTACCACTTGTCTACTATAGTCACTTGTACTACTTGTCTACTATAGTCACTTGTACTACTCGTCTACTATAGTCACTTGTACTACTTGTCTACTATAGTCACTTGTACTACTTGTCTACTATAGTCACTTGTACTACTTGTCTATTATAGTCACTTGTACTGCTCGTCTACTATAGTCACTGGTACTACTTGTCTACTATAGTCACTGGTACTACCCGTTTACTATAATAGTCACTACTACTACTTGTCTACTATAGTCACTTGTACTACTTGTCTACTATAGTCAATTACACTATTTGTCTACTATAGTCATTTGTACCAATTGCTTACCATACTCTCTCATAGTACCTGTTTAGCTTAGTCATATACAGAAAGCAGAAGCATGCAAAATATTGATATTTCATAAGTAAGATGGAACGTTGTAGTCACTTAGTGATGAAAGTACTTGGTGATGTGAAGCATGACTTTAACGTATGGTTTATAAACATAGTTAATAACAAAAAGTCGACAGTCCAATTATTGCCTTCTTTTAAAGAAATTTTCTTCAGTTGATTATCATATTAAAATTCTTTAATAGTGTTGGTCAACTTTGGTAACTGTTAGTTTGGCAAAAAAATCAATCGTGTTTACAATATTTTTATTATTAATATGACGAATATTAGTTTGATCACAAATTGACCATAAAACCCTTTTTAAAGGTAATTATTATTGACAGACTGCTTCCTGGAAAGAGCGGAAGTGAAATTCTTGTGCATAACGAAGAAGACGAGCTTTGCTACATCTTAGGCCTTCTTATTGGAAGGTTTATCGGGGCAAGTGAGGTAACAACTAATACAGTGTATCAAGCCATGGCTTATGGGCCAGCCATACGCAGCCTCATGTCTATGTATGATGGTGAGCTGAGAAATCTCAGACCTAGTGTTGGCCAAAGGAGAGGTGTCAGACTCAGTGATACAATTGATAGCCTTACATGATGTGTAAGGAGATGTTTGTAATCTGTAACATATATATCAAGGAAAGGTCTGCTGTCACATCAGAGCAGAATCCGTAGCATCAGCTATCTATGTTTCTACCTGATGTTCAGTCAAAAGCACTTGCTCTTCCTAAACCTTCAATCAATAAAATCAATTAAATTATTCAATACAATTAATACCTTTGTCTTTTTTATGGTTTCCAAATCTAATGTATTGCGGAGTTTTAAAGCCTTTTTATGAGCATTACTTCTATGCATCTATATTCACTTGCTGAATTGGACAAATAACTTTCCAAAGGCTTTATAAGATGACTTACATTTCTAGCATTGGCATTGTAACTGGTAGATGCATTAATAATGGTTTTAATTTGAGGTTGCTTATCAGCATTTTGCCCAGATATTATTTCAGTGCGCATACAAGGTAAAAACCTAATTATTGTTGACCTCTATTTATCGCGCAATGTCCTAGAGCTTTTTACCTTCTACAGACCTTTATGAGCAGTCTACTGTTAGACTCCGTAAATCTGTTCCATATTTTTTATATCAGTAACTACATTTATCATTTTTTTCATACATTTTAAACTTGACAGTATTACCATCTGGTTCCATTTAATAGCTCCCACGTTTTACAGTTTTACTATTCTCACTGCCCTCATCTTCATTTATCATCTTGTATCAGGGTTGTTTTAGAACAGATCTGTTAATGAATGAATGACTCATTAATGAAATATGACTAAGGCTATTCATGCATTAGTCTATAAGTGCTATTTGTGAATTAGTGCTATTTGTGCAGTAGTGCTATTTGTGCAGTAGTGCTATTTGTGCAGTAGTGCTATTTGTGCAGTAGTGCTATTTGTGAATTAGTCTATTATTGCTATTTGTGAATAATTTGTACTTATGATTTTTTACTCTTTTCTTGCTTGTTCTAGAATTGGTCTGCATTTTTATTATGTGATTTTGTTAGATTTCACTTATGCCTGGTTGACAGAGTGTCACTTGCTCTTATGAATGGGAACAAGGATGTTGTAACTGTTAGGCATCTTTAAAACTGTACATTTTATTACAAGTTATTCTAGCAAATTATATATTATGGCTAGCGTTCAATTATAATAATTATAATACATTAACACAAAAATTATAATAGCAAAGTATATAGAAGAATCTACATTTGAAGGCGTAGCGAATTAGATCGAAAAATTAGTGTTGGTTGCCAGGTTTCAAACAAAAGCTAACGCGAAATCATTTTTATCGCTTTTCTTCTCTGACAGCTGTGACAACATGAACGATGGTTTGCTGGAGGCTTTTGGTACTGACACCTACTCAGAATATAATCAGCTTTGACAGAGAGTGTTACGACAAGGAAAATTAGTAGATGTCTACTTGTCTGACTTAAGAACATTGGTGACCTTGATGGGCCAAGAATCACCTGAGCCACTGATTGGGTGTGCTTTCATGCCAGCATTACAGTACAGTATACTATCTCAGTGCAATAAAAATCTATAGCCTCAGTAGAATGGCTAAATCTAAGCAATTCAGTTGCAAGAGCTAGGCGTATGCTTTCTTGTCATGGACAGGCTTTGTGTTCGGCTGACTGACAGCTATTCCTGCAGAGGTCATCGTGCAAAAGACTGTATGACTCAGGAGCGCCAGTATGTTGGTTATCAACAAGAACCTTGTAGATGTTATTCTCTTGGCGATGAAGGCCATATGGCTCGACAATGCTGAAACCAGCGTGAAAACGAGCATATGACATTGTCAGCACCGGGCGTCACCTCTGTGCAGCAATAGCTTTAGTGCTTCAAACTGTAATAGTAAAGATAGGTGACAATAGTTTTGAAGCTCTTGTGAATACCGCACGTAAGCAGACAATAGTATGGAGTAATATATGTGAAAACTAGCAGAATTACCGGCGTTGCACGGGTATTAAAAATTCTGTTATAAACAGTGACAGGTAATGTAGTTGCCAATTACTTCTCACTATTCTGGCACATTGCCAATGGCTAATTTGAGTAAACTAATGTTGCCAATTATATTAATAAGAGCTGTGAGAGCAAGCATAGAATAACGTTGCACCGTTGCAAGAGCGGCATGCATATTATCACCCACATAGCGACATATATCGCCCAAAGAACCCACCTATCTCCTTCCTTCTTTTCTACAGCCGTAAATACAACAAAAGTAATTTAAAGGTTGTATGTAGAACACGCAAGATTCTATAGAGAAATCTTCACAGTTACAAATGTTGATATTAATGACAGAACTTTGTAATGAAGTGCTTAGTGGCCCAACAACTGGTTGATTTCCAAGTTATCATTGATCTGGACCTAGTGAGATGTTTGAGCGGAGGCCGTGTGAGCCCAGCTATGAGAGTTAGATTTGGGGCAACCAAAAGATTCGTTGTGACAGGGGTAGTTAAAAATGCAAAAACAATAGAAATGAAAAAGGATTTCAAAGAAGAAATAGAAATGGTAGTGGCAAAATTGTGTGCCAGAATTAAGCATCAGTTGGGTGGAATGTTCTGTACCTACGGACGGCCAAGATTTTGAAAATGAACTCAACCAATGGATCAATGACGGCTGGCTGTTGTATTATAGGTATCAAAATCTTGAAGCCATATCAGAAGTTATTCATCTTTTGGCTGTTAAACAACTCAACAATTCATGAAAGGTACACTCAGTATTGATTTATGAGAGCTAAATGTGTATGTTAAAAGCAACCCAGAAGTTGAAACTTCAGAATTTCAAGACAAGCTAAGACAATGGCACAAGTTGGGACACAAAGTATGTATGCTAGGCTTGAATAAGGCATGTTGTAAAGGTTTTATGCCACCTTCACTTACTTTACCAGTATAAGACTCGATGCATAAGTTTATACATGTATTTCCGCTTTGTTCATAAGTGTACAGAAATAATTAAGCACATGCAATGAACAGGCCCAGAACAGCTCTGCTCTCTAACCCAAATGTTTAAGCTGATATAGCAGGTAGGCCCCTTCTTGTTCTAATTGGTTGGGCTCGGCTTGGCTCGGTTTAGTAGATGGACACGATCCACCACAATATTTACAATTACACGGTAGCGAAGATTTGCAAATATTTCAGGTCAGGCAGTAAAGTAATTGAAAACAGCTTTCTCAATTATTTGCATAATTGGCAATGTTGAACAGTCAACACCAGTCTTCTGCTAAAACTAATTAAATATTTTGACAAAAGTCTCCTTTATAATGACAGAATTTGTTATTTATCTTGCGTGTTTAGCAATCCCAAACAGCTTTCTCAATCATACTAAGGATCTCTAAATGCCCTGATACGCTTCAGGATCTACACTAACAATTTAGCTTTGCCTAGCCTAAAAAATCACAGCGTGATTATCATGCATTACTAAGTCACCTTAAATAAAGAACTTTTCCTTCAGCATGTAGTAGGTGCCGTCAAGTAGCCTGTCCAGTTAGCCAAGTAGTCTTCCAGTTAGCTTTGATCACACGGAAGAACTCCTGTATCACAATATCTTATTTGTATTTGTTAGGAAACTTTTTGAAGTCTATCACATATTGACCATTGCGACAATTGGTGTATCATCATCTCAGATAGGTGTTTTGTTACCTACTGGGATAATTGCCAGCATCCTTGGAAAGCTTGATTCTAAAGTTGTACACTCAATGTCTTCAGCGCCATTTGGCTACTGAGTGGGCCTTTTTAATGGCTCGATCAAGCTTAAAAATTCTACTGTTATCAAATTATAATATTTTGACTTAAGTTGCATAAGCAATATTAGGACCTCCAAGGATCTTCCGAAAACAAAATGACTGGGCCAAACTTGCATCATTTGTCTGTTGCCGCACACATTGTTTGCCTGTGTAACTGTAAGAATATCAACTGTCAAAGCCGGGTAGCTTTTTCTTACCATTTTTTAGCATGGATGTGGAGTTTAGAGCCATCCCATTCACGAGGACGAGAAATTTTGCAAATGAATATCTTGCCTCCAGCCTTGAAGTGAAAATTCACTAAGACCAAGAAAGTGAAATTACATCTTATATGGTAATTTGGTCGCATTACCAAATAAAAAAATCGAACATGGTGGGATATGACAATTCTAGGTTTTAAGAGCGGATACATGTAATTTCCAAGTCCTAACCCAGATACATGTAACTTTGAACTACAAGTTGGTTTAATCAACATATTTAAGTTGTGAAAATAGGCAAAAACATTTGCAATATTTGCAAAATACCGACTAAAAACAACTACTTTATTATATAATTATATTAAACCCACTAGGTTTTTAACTAGATTATATAAAAATTGTTTGTTCAAAATTCCTGTCCATGATAAAAGAGCTTATCTGTTCTAAACAGATGACTTTTGAGAATAGCTATTTTCAGCAAACAATCTTTTAGAGTTTCCAGTTTGTGTAAAAGAATTTACTGCCAGCTCAATCTCCAAAAATGAAACATACAAACTGATTGGTGTAATTTTCATAACCACAGCTCAAAAACATGATGGATGTATAAATATGGGATCTTCAAACTTGCTCATATGCTCAGAATATTGGCAGATTGAGCACATATAAACATAGAGCTTATAACAGTCTTCTGTAGGCATTACTATAACTAATCTTGTTTTAATATGAATTTTTATTACAGTTTATTTATGAGCTTTGAAGTTGTGCGCTATGATGCATCATAAGTAATTTTCTAGGAATTATTTGTTTGACAAATTTTGATCATACAGAAAGGAGATAGATCAATAGACACAAGGTATTAATTGTGTACGATTGGCGCTAGACCAACAAAGTCAAGTAAGAAAAACTGCAATTTCTGGCCATAGTGTCATACTAGTACATTATAGTTGAGTGTAGTGTTGGGTCTGTAGCTAACTTGAAATCTGTTTAACTTGTATTTTTCCTAATACTATAACCACTGCTATACTACTCTGCTTAAATAAATAAATCAGTTTTAAAATAGTTTTAGCAAGGACTTTATTGTGTGTTGTTTATCAGTCAATTAAATTTCGTAATAATAGTAGGCTAGGCGGCTGATCAACCACAAATTTGTGTACATATATCCATACAGAATCTATATTCAGTAGTTAGCGCTCGCTCGTTTGATCACTTGGCTAATGAGTTTGACAGACCCGCTGCCTCGGACCACGATCAATGGGGGGTGGAGACTTGTTTACCGTTTAGACTAAGGGAAAGATCGTTGCGTTAGCAACCGTCTGCAGCCACTAAAAGCTGAATGGAACTTATTATGCTTAGCTTTGAAACGCAAATAAAGTGTTGAATACATAGAATTTTATTATCAGAAACTATGGCAAGCTAACGTGACAGAAAGCCAAAGGTTCGTTTTGTTTAAGCCACTGTTATAATCTTTTATTTTGTGTTTAAGCTACTATTATAATCTTTTATTTTGAGCTTTTAAATGACATTCATTCAGCAACTGTTGATATCTATTTTACTGGATTTTAAACTTCCTTGTGTTTATTCGTAATTAACATGTTATTGTAGATTTCACGATGTTACTTATTAGCCAGCGTTGATGGAAGTTTGAATATATATATAAATAAACACCAGTGAAATCGAACGCTCACCACAAACACTTCGCTACAGCACTCAAGTGCAATTACATAACAATTAGCTTGTCGGGTGTACACATATGTACATAGCAGACCGCGTGAACTGCTACAGTGAAATCTTTGTGGTTATCTACCAGACCGAAACAAAGCCAACGAGCCAGATCGAATATCGTAAACTAAAGACAGAGCCAACGAGCCAGATTGATTACTGTAAACTATAGGCAGAGCCAACGAGCCAGATTGAATATTGTAAACCACAGACAAGGAAACGAGCTTGACTGATTATTGCAAACTATAGACAGAGCCAACGAGCCAGATTGAATATCGTGAACTACAGAGAGGAATATATAGGACTGCACCACCAAACTCAGTAACGGACTCCGAGACATTCAACTGTTGAATAAGTTTCACTTGATTAAAATAGTTATTTAGTAAATGCCATAAACTTCATAAATTAGCATTGACAGTGATTATATTTTTCTTAAATTTTAACTTGTATTTCTTCTAATATTATTGGTGTTTTAATTAACCTAGAATCAACGTTCTTTCCCTGACTACCTGTGTGACCTCGTTCCCTTTGCTCTATCGTGGTCTGGGTCGTTTAGCCTATCGTGATCAGACCCATTCAAAACTGGCAAAACTAGTCCGGAGTTCGGGTCATGAAAATAATTTGGCTTTGTGACTCGAGCAGCGTATGCTCAATTTAGTTAACTCAGATTGTATACGAACTTGTGGTTGATCTAATCTGTCTTTCATTATAAAGCTAAGTAATTGTCTTCTTAAATCAAATAGATCATATTATGGCTGGAGTTAACAACAGCTTACTTGACCTAGATGACAATCCTAAAAATCAATTAGCAGATCCAATCATGCCTACAACCAGTGCTGACTCATTAAGTGAAGTAAAAATCATAGCTAAAACCAGGCCTACTCGTACCTTCAAAGCTTCTGCAATTGGCAAAGAAAGCCAGAAAAATGAGTTAGCATTTTCATTGTATGCTCCCATAAATAGAGAGCTAAGAGCAGTCGATGTTATTTTTAAGAGCTGTCTTAAAGGTGTTGTTTTGTCAGAAATTTTCAATGCATGCGTAACTGATATCGAAGCAAAGGCTTCAGCTATTACCTCTGATTACGCTAAATTGTCTCAGCTATCTAATAATAGAGTGGAAATGAAAATAAAACAACACTTTGAATTCTTCATTGGTGAAACCAGTAAGATTACACAAAGAATCCTGGAACAACAGCAGAGTATGGCATCTGAAGAAGAAGAAACTAGAGAACAGGAACACTTGGAAGCCAAAGAGAGGCTACTTGAAGAGCAGCGGAAACTTGAAGAATACCTTGCAGAAAGGAATATAGAAGAAGAGTTGGGACCGAAACCTAAACAGCAACAGCGACTAGGAGCAACATCCACACTCACAACACCAATCAGTTTGAATGCGCAGCCACCACTAAGAGCGTCCTTACTTAAATCAACGCCTTACCAACAGAGTATGCCACTGTATGAAGAGCCTATAAGAACCGAACCAGTGAACCTAGAGTCGCCTCCAGAAACTCCAACAAGAAAAACGGGCATATGGAGCCGGCTCGACGCACTTCCAGTAAAAAAAAAGAAGATCAATCAGGCATCTCACGCTCACAGTGAGATATCAGAGAGCGATTCCATTCGCATTTTAGCAAATGAAATTACGCAAGGAATAAAAAGATCTAGAAAGGTTGACATCGAACCTGAAATCTTTAGCGGCAATGCACTAGAGTTCGACGACTGAGAGTGTGATTTTGACGGTTATCTTTCTTCAATGGGCATCGAAGACGGCTCTGAAAAGATCAGATACCTTAAAAAATATGTTGAAGGAACTGCTAGGGAATGCATAAATGGCCAATTTATGATTCGTATGGAGCTGAGCTATCGACATGCACGAAAGAAACTCACCTCTCGATTCGGGAACAAATTGGACGTGGCCCGTTCAATGAAAAACAAACTCGACACTTGGCCAAAGATCTCTGCTAACGACACGCCAGCCCTCCAGAGATATGCCGACTACCTGGAGAGCTGTAGTAACGCCATGAAATCGATTCCAGGCCTAGCGAGCTTAGACGAAGAACTCAACAACGACCGATTTGCAAGAGTGCTTCCTGACTGGGCGCATCAAAAGTGGGGTGCAACGACACACCGTATACGGAAAAAGGAAATGCGTTACCCTAAATTTGCAGAGTTCGCTTCATTTGTTGACGACTTAGCAGAAATGCGCTCACAGCCTCTAATGCAAAATCTTGAGAAGGCACATGACAAACGGCCAAGACCCAATAACACCAGATCTTTAGCCACAAACAGCGTTGACCATACACCAGAGAGAAGTTGCCTATACTGCGAAGACCCCGCCACAAAGTGGCAGAATGTTTCAAGATTTGGGAAAAGCCCTACAGTCAGCGTATGAGGTTTATTGCTAATAACATGCTGTGCTACATCTGCGTTAAACCTGGTCACGGGGCTGCCAGATGCAGCAGTAAAGGAAAAAACATCTGCTCCAAATGCAGAAGACCAGGGCATGCCACAAGTCTACATAAAACAAAAGAAGACTGGAATGAAGAGCAACAAAATGCGGACCACCGAAACTACAATTCAGGACACATGTGGCCCAGAAACGCCATGCCAACAAACAGCTTCAGCTCACTTAAACTATTGGCAAACTCCGGGTAATGCAGCTAAAAACACCAACTCACCACAAGTGGCGCAGACACTCAACTCCAACAAAACCAGTAGCACAGAGCATTGTCCTCTCATTTCTCCGGTGGAATACCAAGATCTACAGGGTGCGGATTTAATTAAGTTGTCAAATAAAAACACAAGAACGACATCCCAAAACAAGCTGTTCAATATGGGTATGCCAGTGTATGTATCCTCAGCCTCAAACCCGCTCAATGAAGTTCTGATCTATGCATTCCTTGATTCAGCGTCAGACCATTCTTATATAACCAAAGATCTCACGACACAACTAGGACTGAGGAGTCTAGGAACAAAACCCATCGAAATCGAAACAATGACTGGCGAAGTACAACTGAGTAAGATAAACATGGTCGGAGACATCATCATTCAAGGTTATAACGGCGGAGAAGTTAAACTACCATCAGCATATGAGTGGGAAACTATCCCAAACTCGACCGGTGAGTTTGCGAATCACACCAACGTATTGGATCACCCTCACCTGCAAAAGATAGCGGACAAATTGCCACCACCAATGAACCTCCCCATGAGCCTGTTGATTGGTGCCAACTGTACTTCTGCCTTCTTCCCTCTAGAAGCTATCAAAGGTGGAGACAATAAGCCCTATGCGCTCAGGTCAGAACTCGGGTGGGCCGTTTTCGGTGTAGAGGAGACCTGCCGAACTAAACACAAGGTATGCACAACCTATCAAACAAATACCAGCGAGGTCGAGAGTGATATGCTGTCTCAAGATAACTACCAATTTATGAACTTCTTAGAGGCGCATACATCAACTATGGAGGCTGGAAATTACATGATGCCACTTCCGTTTAAACAACGACCAATACTCCCAAACAACATAGAGCAAGCCAAGAGTCGGCAAGAAAGTCTAAGCAAAAAGTTTCAGAAACAACCTCAATTTAGGGCAGATTATCATAAGTTTATGAATGAACTGATAGAGGAAAAACTAGCGGAGCCAGTGCAGGAAGAAGATGCAAAACCAGGAGAACGATGGTATCTGCCACACTTTGCAGTAAAACACCCTCAAAAACAAAAGCTAAGAGTGGTTTTTGATTGTAAAGCTGTGTACAAAGGAACATCGCTAAACGATCACCTACTTCCAGGCCCTGACCTTATGAACTCCCTCTTTGGGATACTCTGCAGGTTTAGGAGGGAGCAAGTGGCTATTAGCTGCGATATTCAAAAAATGTTTTATAATTTTTTGGTAGCGCCTAACGACAGAGATTATCTAAGGTTCCTGTGGTACAACGAAGAAGGCCAACCAAAAACCTACAGAATGAAGGTGCACCTATTTGGTGCCAAGTCGTCGCCTGCTGTGGCCACATACGGATTACGCAAGATTGCAACAGATCATAGCAGCATTTCAAAGAGAGCGGCAGCATTTTTCAATCGCAACTTTTATGTCGATGATGGCATCACCAGTGTAGCTTCAGAGACAGAAGCCGTTAGCCTTATTGCAGAATCTCGAGAAATTTGTAAAAAGGGTAACATGAGACTACACAAATTTTCATCCCATAGCGTGGAAGTCCTCTCATCTCTCCCCGAATCTGAAAGATCAGTACACGACAGAGACCTACTTGCAAACTCACTTCCCGAACAAAGAACCCTGGGCCTACAGTGGTCGATGTAGTCCGACACATTCAAGTTCGTGAACAAGATCTAGGAAAAACCAAGCACACGAAGAGGAATCCTCTCGATCGTTGGCCAATTGTACGATCTCCTTGGTTTTATAGCTCCGTACACTTTAATTGGCAAAAACATCCTGCAAGAAATAAACAAAGCCAATGTTAGCTGAGACGAGCAAATACCCGAAGAGATATCTCTTAAAAGGAACAAATGGACCTCCCAACTGCCAGCATTAGAACGAATCAACATACCACGATGCTTCAAGCCAAAAGATTTCGGTAAAGTCGTCAGAGCTGAACTGCATCACTTCTGTGATGCAAGTGATGTTGGAATTGGAACATGCTCTTATATCCGCCAGGTTAACGACAATGGTCATGTACACGTGGCATTTCTTGTCGGAAAATCAAGAGTGATACCATCAAAAGGCTTATTTACAACACCACGTCTGGAACTTGTGGCCGCCGTCATGGCAACACAACTTAGCAAAATGCTTCGTGAGCAGTTAGATATGAAATACGATGAGTTCTTCTGGTCGAACTCAAAAATTGTTATAGGCTAGATATCTAACGCCTCTAGACGATTTAACACGTTCGTCCACAATCGGATCAGGATCATAACTTCTGAAACAAAAATCAAACAATGGAATCACACACCGGAACACTGCAACCCAGCAGACATTGCATCGAGAGGAAAACCATGTGATCAATTGGCAGATTCGGCGTGGTTCTCTAGACCCGATTTCCTGAAGGCTGCAACCATTGATCAGTACAAGCCAAATCAGCAACATTCTGAAGTTCTAGACCCAAAAGATCCCGAGCTAAAAAACCTAAAAGTGTCAAAAACTGCAAACGTCAGGCAGCCTACTACAGTTGTCACTAGGTTTGCTAAATTCTCAACATGGACCAGACTCGTGCGCTCTATTAGCACAATTAGGAACATTAAAAAAAAATTGTACTAAATCATGGTCCATAAAACCAATTTCTGTAGAAGACAGCCGCACCTCCGAAAACAAGACCATCTGCGAAGTTCAAAAGCATCACTTCGAAGATTCTTACACCTTGATAAAGAGTGGGCAGGGACTGAGCAAAAAACACACTCTGTCTAAACTAAACCCATTCGTCGATGAAACAGAAATTCTGAGAGTAGGTGGAAGGCTACAGAATTCGCAGAGCCTAAATTACCAAGAAAAACACCCAATAATCTTGCCACGTGACACCCACATAGCATCCTTGATCGTACGCCACTATCATGACAGCATGCATCATCAAGGTAGAACATATACCCTGAGTGCCGTCAGAAATGCTGGATATTGGATTATAGGTGTAACCAGACTGACGAAGTTCGTTCTGAGTAACTGCATTGCCTGCAAAAGATTACGGGGTAAACCCTTGGAGCAAATAATGTCAATCCTACCGTTAGAAAGAGTCGAGCTTGCACCACCCTTCTTGAATATTGGGATAGATTGCTTCGGACCATTTGTTGTAAAAGAAAGACGATCAGAAATAAAAATATGGGGACTGCTCATCACATGTCTTTATTCAAGAGTCATACACATCGAGCTGTTAAATGACATGACAACCGACTCCTTCATTAATGCCCTTCGTACCTTTATCTGCCTCAGAGGAGCAGTAAACACTATATACTGCGATCAAGGGACCAACTTCCTCGGAGCGAGCAATGAATTTTCAAAAGAACTGCAGTCTCTAAATAAGAGGACATCTGCCCTAGGAACTTTCCTCTTAGATAAACAAATAACTTTCAAGTTCACCGCACCCCAGGCAAGCCACGCCGGTGGCGTATGGGAGCGTCAAATTCGTAGCGTGAAAGCTGTCTTAGACGGAATGCTCATCGGAAGATACCACAATAGACTAGACACAACAGGACTTCGAACAGCTTTCTATGAATCGATGGCCATTGTTAATAGCCAACCAATAGCAGTCAACCACATGGATGACCCAGAGGTGCCAATTCTAACGCCAAACCACCTAATCACATCAAAAGCAAAGGAGGTGACTTCGCCACCAGGAAACTTTGGAAGTACAGACATTTATAGCAGGAAAATGTGGCAAAAGGTTCAGCAGTTTGCTGAAGAGTTTTGGACATTGTGGAAAACCGGGTACATGAATAGAATCACGAAAAGACAAAGGTGGCAGAACCCAAAACCCAATATTCAGAAAGGTGACATAGTTATGTTAACAGACGAAAACACTCCGAGGAATCAGTGGCTTTATGGAATGGTTGAGGAGACGATTGCCAGCACAGATAGCAAAATAAGAAAAGTGAAGATAAAGATGTCCAACCGAGGCATTGACAGCAAGGGGAAGAGCATTACGAAAAGCTCCACCTTAGAAAGACCCATTCAAAAGTTAGTACTGCTCCAAAGAGATGAGTGAGACGACCGTCACCTCCATCCAACTTCCACAGCATGCAGATCCTGTAATGCTATAAAATGCTATAAATTACGTTAGAACCACTTTATAATAAAACTAAAACTTTTGATAAATTTTGCAAAGGAAAAATTAAGGTGGGAGTGTAGCTAACTTGAAATCTGTTTAACTTGTATTTTTCCTAATACTATAACCACTGCTATACTACTCTGCTTAAATAAATAAATCAGTTTTAAAATAGTTTTAGCAAGGACTTTATTGTGTGTTGTTTATCAGTCAATTAAATTCCGTAATAATAGTAGGCTAGGCGGCTGATCAACCACAAATTTGTGTACATATATCCATACAGAATCTATATTCAGTAGTTAGCGCTCGCTCGTTTGATCACTTGGCTAATGAGTTTGACAGACCCGCTGCCTCGGACCACGATCAATGGGGGGTGGGGACTTGTTTACCGTTTAGACTAAGGGAAAGATCGTTGCGTTAGCAACCGTCTGCAGCCACTAAAAGCTGAATGAAACTTATTATGCTTAGCTTTGAAACGCAAATAAAGTGTTGAATACATAGAATTTTATTATCAGAAACTATGGCAAGCTAACGTGACAGAAAGCCAAAGGTTCGTTTTGTTTAAGCCACTATTATAATCTTTTATTTTGTGTTTAAGCTACTATTATAATCTTTTATTTTGAGCTTTTAAATGACATTCATTCAGCAACTGTTGATATCTATTTTACTGGATTTTAAACTTCCTTGTGTTTATTCGTAATTAACATGTTATTGTAGATTTCACAATGTTACTTATTAGCCAGCGTTGATGGAAGTTTGAATATATATATAAATAAACACCAGTGAAATCGAACGCTCACCACAAACACTTCGCTACAGCACTCAAGTGCAATTACATAACAATTAGCTTGTCGGGTGTACACATATGTACATAGCAGACCGCGTGAACTGCTACAGGGTCCACAAAAGTATATGCCTTTTAGGAAAATGGTAAATGTGCAAGGTGGTACATGGGGATAAGTTTTCTATATTCTTTGTATCTTCTGATCTAAGTATAGTGTAGTGCGGCCTAGTTATAGAACATGATGGTTTTCAATGCAACCTATATATTTAGATTTTTAAGATTGTAGGATAATATTTTGCTGTTTTGAATCGATCTACTTTAATTGGTGTTCATGCGTTCACCTTAGTTGTAAAAAGTACATATTTTCAGCAAGATAAGTCAACCGTTGAACATTGTAGGTCACCAACCTTGGCATAACTGGGCTAATATATGACTGCTAGAGTGCAATTGAAGTGGTAAAAAGAGCCTTACCGTTATAAAGTTTAATATTTCCACATTATTACAGCAATAGTCATGTCAAGGTATTATTAGTTCAGTGATAATAAGCTGCTATAATTACAACCAACTGCTAACAAAAACAAGTGAGCATTGAGACTGCCAGTTCAGCTTTTAACTAAAATTAATATTTTTTTCATGTAAAAATATACTTCAACTTATAACAGAACTTGTTTTACTAAGGATGAACTCTTCGTAGCTGTTAAATAATGAGTGGTGATAAAATTTAAATTATTAAAAGGTAATTATTAAAATATTTTGGAGTAACTTTTGTTTTTAGTTACATTACATGATCTGTTAAACTTGACCTTTGAATCATTACTTAAAAAGCAAAGTGTGATTATTAAAAGACTCTCTCTGCATATAGAAAACAGCTGGTTCAGCTGGTTTTACACTCAGCTAGCGAAAATTGTGTACTAAAATACAACATTAAAAACTAGTTGTTTGTTATTTGAGTTTGTAGGTAGTAAAACAAGTCAATGCTCAGTTTCACAAATTATGTTGATATTGTTATACTATCTTATTATTGAAAAAACATCATTTGAAATGATGTCAGTAGCAATTACCTTTTTGATTCCCATGTGGAACTAACAAGGAATAGTCAACGTGTGCTGCGACGCATCTGATGTAAAGCTACAGGTTTTGTTGATAAAATGATATACTATCCTAAATCTGACGGTCTGCCTGTGACTACATCTCCAAACATACCTAGGTATAATTATGCCTGTCATACTTTCCACCCCTACTAATTCTACATAATGTTCCTTTTTGACCACCATTGCCTTATTTTTGCGTTAGATGTTCATTAAAATATCCCTATATTTGACTAATTAGTTATTAAAGGAATTCCAATCCCAGGAGAGTCCTTCACAGTTCTGCAGAATTGTTAACTACAGCATTGTCATTACCACTACATGAACAATGGACGAGGACTGAACTCACTCAAGCAGTGTTGGAATTTCCCAAAAATACGTTTCTTAGCGCAGCCCCATAGACATGTAATCCTGTACTACAATCATACACTGTGTTTACCTTTGAATGCTAGCTTATATACCTATCCATTTAATGAAGCTAGCCAATGAAATTCATTTATTCAGCAAACGCATAAGTACTTGTGCAGTGTATGACAGAATACTGATATTTCTATGTGGTGCTGTACTAGAACCAAAAGTGGCAAATAATGTAAATCCTAAGCCGCAAATTGAAAGACGCTAAAATGGCCCCACGTTGTCGTCTTTTTGATTGTTGTCCTCGGATAAAGAGAACCAAAAAGCGCTCAGTAAGTGAAGATTACTTTTTACGTACAAGTCACTCACTACTAAGTATTTAAGTATCATCTCATATTTTTAATAATGATAAGTGTCATAACCATTAGTAGGTTTTGTTAGCATTGTGAGACATCGTCAGTAATATCAGGTATTGGCTGCATTAATACTGCCAACACGATGTTTATTGATATTATTTACAATATTAATCGCGCAATATGATGGCTGTAATCTAGTTTTTAATTATAGCGTTGTACAGAGTGGTAGAAAGAATATCGTGATGTGACTTTCAGTTGACAAAGCTGCTGGTGTAGAATCTGATTAAGGAATCTGGTAGAATTCTATTTGTATGTGTACAAAACGCCCTATTGGTGATATGATTACCATCAACTATAGCCTAAACTTTATGGTCTGCAATCTATACTCCGTAGTAAACAATCAATAAAAAAACATGTTCGTAGGTTCGTAGTCACCTAGAGTCTACACTCCATCATTTACAATCTGTAGTTTCTTGCATATGGTGACTAAAAAGTTTAAAAATGGCTAATAATTATGAACTTTAGAAGAAAACGAAGAAACGTGACGATGGTATTGAACAAGAAGAACAAGATACAGGACTGAAAGTAAGACACCGGGTGTCTCAAGCTGAGCAGTGTAGGTACACTTACTGGCTACTATTGCCTAGTTAGCTACTACTATAGTCACAGCCCACATCTTAGTCATAAGCTTATAAGCGCTTTATCTGTTTGCAATAACCTTCTTCGGCTGACAGAAATCTCCGTTGCAGTGATCATAAACATACTCAGAGCAAAAGCATTGGCGGATGAGAGTTGTATGTTTATTTTAATTTGGCAGAATATTCTGGCTGGCATTAATTGGTAGGGAGCAGCCATTGCCTACCAGTCTAGAGCACTTGACCTGTGAACAGGAAATTATAGTTCAGTTCCTAGAAAAGCACCCTCAACTACCCCGGTGATGACAGGAATGGTGTCTAACTTTAAATTGCAACTGGTCACGCCTCCAGTTGTCGAGGTTTTTACTGGGCCCAGGCATATCTAGCCAAGATCACAGAATCAATGTTTTGCTCAACAATGCCCTTAAAAACACACAGCCATTGCTTTCATCATGTAAATAAAACATCATACTCATCTTTGAAGGCTTGATTTCATTCATTAGTTTTATTTGGTCTTAAAAGATATGTGAAAATTATTGTTATAATGGTTTGCTTACATGGCAACACTTGTACTTTACAGCAACTCAAGTGACACCATCAATATTTCTTGGAGGTAGTGGAGATGTAGCATCTTCTGTGGAGCAGGTGAGACAGAGAAATGCTTTTAAAGTGCAGGGAGTCTTTGGGTTACAACTCTTAATCCATTCTTGAGGTGCAACTAAATTGACATAAGCACTGAGACTGAATGTATGAAGTGATGCCACTTCTCTCACTCAATACGAGCAACAAAGCGAAATTTGTCAGCCATGCTCCCAAAACTGGGTGACTGTGTAAGGCAGGTTCTAAACTGTGTAAGGCAGAATGATGAAACGGTGTAAGTTGGCACCAGCCTAATCCGAGGACTCTCTGTACATACACACCATTTTATAGTGAAAGTAGCTCGTCGTTTTGGTACCATATTGAGCACATTGTCTAGATATTTGTGTATTGTTGATCTATATCTATTAGAATTTATTAGAAATCTATCTCATTGAGCTCTGCACCTGACTGTCCCATTTGCTGAGCATTCGTGCTGAACTGTACATTCAGGCACATTGTCGACATACAAAAAGTTGAATAAACACTTTTTTCCTGATATATTTTGAAACTTACTGCAGCAACAGAAAGATAAATAGATTTTATACAAAACTTTCAGGAATATCACTTTCAGTAGACCAAAATCAAGTCTCTAAAGCTGATTGCTAACATATATATGTTGTAATACATGCTATGCATCTTCCCCAGCTCACAGCAAGATGAAGCTGCCCTCCTCACTGTTGTGTCTGTGAGTTAAGAAGTGAAATAAGTGAATGGTGTGATGCCAGCAGATATTGTTTGTATTTTTCAAAACCTGTGCAGCAACTGACTGATATAAAGGCCAGGTTGTGGTTTGTAGGCAGTAAAAACAGAAAGTCATATGATCAAATAACTCATAAGCTTTGATATGACTATTCTGAGCATAGCATTAGGTAGTAGCGTGTAGTCCGCTATTACTGCACATTAGATATACTGGCTGAAGCAAAACCAGTGTTATCTTTAAATCATCTCTCAAAGTGCTGATTCAAGGTATTTAGGCCACGCAGTGTATTTGTACACTTAGTCGTTATCTATTATGGTATGCTCTGCAGTATAGTCTGTGGATAGTAGGCCTATGTAGCTCTCTTATCAGCTGGTAGACCTTAACCAATAGCTCTTGCACATTCTACTGTACCAGTTTCTATTCACGTCTGTGAGTGTGTCTAGAAAAGGTCAGTGCAAGAGTGTGGTTCTCCATAGCCCCCATCACCTTTTTATCTATATTTTGTAGGCTGATTTGCACTATACGGGCAACAATCCAAGAACGGCAGACTCATATCAAAGGATCTGTCAAACACAACACACAGGTGAATGGCCCCTATGAGTTTTTTGCTTTAGCATATAATAGCTCTTGTAAACATTTCATCACATTAGGAAATTTATAGCTTTTCAGTTACCAAAATTAGAAAAGTAAAAAATCTAGTCCTAAAAGAACATGTTGCAATTGTTATATTTGAACCATATTTAACATAGATTTATAAATATATTTTGTTATAAAAACATATGTAAACAATGTATGTTTTTTTAGACTTGGAAAGAATATCTAAAGTTGGTATTTGCCAAATCAAACAAAAACAAATGTAGATTTTTGTGAACTTTGTGAACACCTCTATTTCAACTCAAAATTTATCTAGTTTGCAGCTGTAGTTCTACATTTGTTAGAGATGAGATATTTTTTATTATGTTATATATTTTCTGAATACACTTCAGTAAATGCTAAATATAGATGCTAATATATCAACAACTAATGAACAGACAAATGAAACAAAAAACGCTAAGGACTATTTGCACAGGATTTATATACCTGGTATATACAAACTAGATGAGTGCTCAGCGCCTCCTGGGTAAGAAAAAGTCTTTGCGCAGAAAACTTAATTTTATTTAATATATACAACATTTGCCATTCTAACTTCTAAACTGCAGTTCAGATAAATTAAGAGAAAAAATAAATGCTGAATACAAGGAAGTTTGTGTATAAACAAGGTTACTGTTGCAGCAGAAGCTCGTTGTATTCAAAGTTTTGATGGATGATACTGATACTTCTCGATACTGGTACTTCTCGATACTGGTACAAGAGTAAAAATGAGATAGCAGACTTTTTTTCTGATACTTTGTCTGACCAAACGAAAAGAGAATTTAAAATCAAATGTCCACCTGAAAAACATTTATCTTTAAAGATTCACCGAAACCGTAATATGAGTGTAATGGCACATTTCAAATTTAAACAGCATGTTTGAAAATCACCAATTAAAAAAATAGGTAATGGTAAAAAAAAGTTTGAAAAAATTTCAAAAAAATATCAAACGCGAAAGGTAATATTGATGTAACTATATATAAATCGTAAAGTGTGTCATTCGTCGGTTCGTCTATAGCTGATTGAAAATCTTCCCCACAACTCCTGAAAGAGATATACGATGCTCGCTATCTCAGTTCAACGTTATTCGTTGTAAGTTACATTGAAAAAAAATTCGGAAACAGATTAGTGATAAAGTTTTAGCCCATGACGAAGTTGAAGTTTACTAAAATACATACTAAAATTTAGCTGTAAGCATGCGTTTAACAAGCTAAATTCATTTTAGATAAATTCAATGTATATATTATCCGCCTATCTTAAAGGTAAGTACTCTCCACGATACGTACTGCATGTAGCACACTGTAATGTTACATTTTTTTGCAAGATCATAACCACCAAATACACTAAAGCTACTTTAGGCAACTACAGTAACACATTCACATTTTAACACCTTTACAGTTTTTTTTTATTTTTCTCTGAATTTCTACTATACAATACATTTTTCTCATGATAACAAGTTTGAAAACGAGAACGGTAACTGTTGTTATATATTAAATAAAGATTAATTTTCTGTGCAGAGACTTTTTCATTACCCGAGCAATGCCAGGCATTCAACTAGGTACTAGTAAAACGTGCATTTTTAGCATGTGTAATCACGACAAAGGATATACAATATTTGTTAAGAACGACGGGAATGATAAGAATGGCTTAGCCTTGTGGTTATGCAGAATTGTTGGTAAACTTGTGATTTGAATGTCGCGAGTTCTAATCCAGTAAAAAGGTGATCTTTTGTTGCTAAAACTTTACTGCTATAACTAGAGAAACAGATGAACGACAGACAGGCCTGCCAACCCAAAAGTGGGGCACTGCTTAAGATTTGGTTTTGGGCAATTGATGTATCAATGATAGTATATATAAAATTGTGGAAATTGGGGCAAAAATCTCACGCAATTCTCACGCATTTTCATTTTTCCTTTGGGGTTATTGCGTGAATCTCACGCTCAATGTGTGAGAGTTGGCAGGTATGACGACAGACAAACATTGAGATTTATATAGATAGATTAAAGTGTCTGTCTGTTTATCTATTTATAGCCATTCAAATCTAAAAAAAGATCAAAAGGTAGATGAAAAGCACTTTTCATCTACCATGAAAAGTGCGCATCATATTGGATTTGAACTCAAAATGTCTAAGTCTACAGACAGGCACAAAAACCACTACATTAAAGCTAAATTATTGTTGATAATTGCCCATATCCTTCGTTGTTTTGTGATGTCATTTTATCATTGTCGGCCATCTCTATAGACAATTTTATCGTTAAAAACACAAAGCTTTTGCAATGAACTTTTGAAAATGATGCTTTTGTTTACAATTTTGTTATTATAGTATCAAAACAACACCAAAAAGTACTATTAAATAAAAGAAAAAAGATTGTTTTCTACAAATATGGCAGCTTTTTCGTGAACGAGCGCATGTGCAAACATGCGCTCAGTGTGTACAAAAGTACTATTGGCCAGTTTCTAGCTCACTAATTAGCCTGTTACACTTACTAGTGTAACGTGACGTTTAGAAGCATAATTATAAGCGGAGCTGCTTCGGATGCAAACTTTGAACATAGATCAACTTTGAACCCTGCTCTTATTATCGTAAGAACTAGACTAAGACCTAAGACTAGCTTAAAGGTTGACTTGCAACAAAATTCACATTACAGTTATTTGGTATCATAAGATTCACCATGTCTTACTCCGTTGTGTTGTAGGTGCAAAATATGTGGGAATGTGATTACAAGCTTTTAAAAGCTAAAAAATGAACAGTTAATCGCAGCCACATGAGACCGCCGTAGTTTGGATTCGCTTTCCAAAACGGCTCAAATGAGACGTAGTTGTTACAGGATGGTTTCTGTTTACACTTTCATGCAACCTCATTCGTCGAAATATTTTCACAAATATACTTCACGCATTCAATAAAACCATGTCTATTGTTTTTACGCGTCTGTTTTATCGTCATTGTAATGCTGTAGCTTTTTAGCACTGATATTTTATAACTTACCGTAAAAATTCGTTAAACTTTTTAACCTTAGCTCGAAGGAGTACATATCAATGTCTGATAATCATGACGAGTCTGTTGGTCACCTGCGGTAATCGAAAAGTGCTGCAAAAAATATTTGCGAAGTATTGGTTCACGTGATCAGATTACGACTTGACGATTGAATAATGCTGAAACAAAACTATAAAGTAGCGAGCATTTATATTTGATACAAGATCTTCGGTAAAACCCGAAGTGTTTGTCATAAACTAGTGCAACGATAAGTTTTGTATTGAGCTTTTTATAAGCCTTTCAATTCACGTGAGAACATCACGTGACAAGACAATAACCAAACTGTAATGACTACGTCAGAGAAATAAACATATTCCAATCTAAGGCGGTTTTTCGTTTTTGAGCTTTTAAGAGCTTGTAATCACATTTCCACGTATTTGGCACCTACAACGCAACAGAATAAGACATGGTGAATCTTTTGATACCAAATAACTGTAATGTGAATTTTGTTGCAAGTCAACCTTTAAGATACCCAAACTTATTGGATAAAGGAACTTAGCCATTGGCAGCTACACTACCTGCCTCTGTTTCTAAGCTGTTTAATATCTTGAAAAAATGTGTAGCGTGTAACCATGCAACGCTGAGCTTCCTGCTAGTAAACAGTTAACTACATGAATTTTTTTAGTAGGGTTTGTGTACTACCAGCATAACACTTGAGACATGTTTAAGTGTATTTACGAGTGTCACCCAAATAGTTCTGTATAGAATATTTGTGTAACTTTTGTAGTGACTGTACATCAAGAGCAGAAAACAGTTGTTAGATCTCAGGTGAGTCTTCTGCAGGTTATTTCCATCTTGTTAGAAAATAAGTTGCCTTTGTGCATTTAATAAGTAACTCACTATATATTTGTAAAAGCTGATAGTATTCTGAGTAGCTGGCACAGATAATTTACCAACACATACATGTAGTAGTTCATACTCTAGTAGGATATGACTATATACTCCTACAATACATACATGTAGTAGTTCATACTACTAGTAGGATATCACTCTATACTCCTACAATAAATGCATGTAGTAGTTCATACTCTAGTATGATATGACTTTATACTCCTGCAAATCATTAAAATATAGTTTGTATGTTTGGAACTTTCTGATTCTGTAAAAGGACTACATACTATACCTTATTTTTTTATTCTGCAGAGTTTTGCAAATCAGGCTCACACACCTTCTGGACCAAATACTTTTCGATCTGAATGTCAAGTGACAAGCCTTGAGGTAATGACACAATTGGTTTCTTTTTTTTCTTCTTTGCATCTTCTTTCTTCCACTATATTTAAAAAGTAGTAATCTGGTTGTCATGTCGTTGCAAAGTTAAATTTGTTGCAAATCTACAAGTAGCCTCTGACAATCTAGACTACATTGTTTGGCATACTTACAGCAGCTGTGCAACAGTGTGCATTTTAGTAGTCCAAGAACTAAAGCAGTTTCAATGTTTTTAAATTGTTTGAAAGCTTTAGCTGGTCACTCTGTTTTATGTCAGTATGTGGAAACTAGCAAGTACTAAATAGCATTTTTAACTAGCAAGTGCCCACTACTCAGTGAAAAAAACTAGCAAGTTTTAACTGGTAAGAACCAACTAGCAAGTGTTAACTAGCAGGTACCAACTAGCAAGTGTTAACTAGTCAAGTACCAACTAGCAAGTTTTAACTAGCAAGTACCAACTAGCAATTGTTAATTAGAGAGAACCATTTAGCAAGTGTTAACTAAAAACCAACAGCTAGCAAGTGCTACTGAAAAAGTTCTGACTAGCAGCTGCTACTTAACAAGAACTCATTATCATTCATTATTTCGTAGATATAGTCACCGTTGATTTCTGGTAAGGATGTGCTTACTTTCAACTTGGCTGCTTAGAAGTAATTCCTGTGAAGGCAGTTACGAGCCAATACATAGCAACCTAATGAACGTTATTTTGTAGTTTTACCTTTTCCTTAACATAAACAATAGCCATTGTTGTAACTTATGAGCAAAACGTAATTAATTGTCTCTTTCTCAAAATAACAATGTATATTTGCAGAAATAACTGAAACTAGCGGTAAGCTTGGCGTTGTCCAGTTTTTGCGTTTTCAATCAGAATCTCCACACAGGGTGCTTTCACATGCCAAGTCACTTAGCAAGCTACACCAGATAGCAAAACAAGATAGCCCGCAATCCACCATAAACAGGAATACTTGGCCGCCATAGTGACCATCTATAGCCCCCCGGCACCAGCTCCCCTCAACACTCAAGCTGCCTGTTTTCACGAGGTTCTCACCTTTCAGAGCCGGGTCGATGTACTGGCAGGTTTTACAGCCAGCCAGCTTGCACTTAACCTAGCTGCTCCGGCGACAAGTCACTCTGGACTTGCTGTGCAAGTTACAACGTCCTTTCGTCGCCCAAACGGTGTGGCAGATATGCCAATCATATAGTATCCTCAAGAATTTTGTCGGTGAAAATGGCAGCAGGCATACTCACAGTCTCACCTTCACTCAATTTTCAATGCCCAAGCCACTTCTTGGGCACCTTTGTCATTCTATCCCCCTTGCTCTCTACCGTGGGAACAAGGCTCATTGTGACCGGTTGTTCAAGCTATTTCGCTTTATTGTTTTTCTTTGTTGGTAAATTGATGCAACTCAGCTGAGCTGAAGCAAGCAGGAAGGGTGATGAGTAAGCCAGGGAGCAGCCAGAAGGCGGAGCCATCTCAGAAATGCAGAAAGGATCAGCCACCGAAAGGTGCAGGCGCAGCTGGGGGGGTGCCGGACAAGTTCCTTTGGTGCTCGATGCTGCCTTTTTGGCTAATTTGGCCATACAGGTATGAGTGCCTATACTGGAAAGGCTGAGCTATCAGATGCAGTCATTTACCAGTGATAGCGCGGTTGCGGTAACCACATGGCTCTCACAGTATGAGCGGCTGTGTGAGCTAGAGCAGATTGCTTCGCGCACGCTAATTGTGTACATGCTCTCTGACACTGCTGCCAGAGTGCATTGATGCATGAGAGTGGGCAAGGCCTCCTAGTGGGACGCTGAGAAGGCGGTTCTGACTGCTGAGTATGCCATGCCTCAACAGAAAGCATGGTGTCATTTTGTCAGCTGCTGGCTTGAGGCCGAAGAGACAGTTGGTATATACCTGGACTGCCTGGAGCCGTCCGGCGGTAGACTAGGGGTAGCACTCGGAGACATGGTCTTCAGAACCAAGTTTTATGAGGGGCTGCTCGGGTTAGTTTATGAATGGGCAGTGACACATGACCAAGCGTACACTGCCGACTATGGTTCTGTGCTGAACCTAGTGAAGGAAAGTTAATTTCCCAAAGAGCTGTTGATGGTCGCTCCGCAACAAATAGCGTAGTGGCCAGTTCTGATAACCGGTCAGTGACTGCTTTTGGCAATCAGTTGAGGGCTGCTTCTAGAAAGCAGACAGAAAGCAAAGAAGGTTGCTTTTGATGTGAGGGCTCACACAGAGTGGAGGGCTGCCCACGAGTTGAATGACCTTCGTCTGGTATGGTGTCACAGTGTGTGCTCACACTGAAGGTTAATGACTCTACCAGCCCTACAGTAGCTGAGTCAGCTTATCCTATTATTATAAGATTACTTATGCTTGCTATGTTTGGGCTAGCTATGTTTGCCAGTTACTTATATACATCCTATGCATACAGTTCACATACAATATAACATTATTAACTAACAAATACTGGCATTATGATATGGTGTCAGGAGTGGGATTTTTGAGTGGAACAAAAAGAAAACATGGCAGAAGAAGGGCTCAAGCCGCTGGCAAGTTTTGTAAATTCTACAGACAATCCCAGCGAGACTAGTAGAAGTTGGAAAGCATGGCTTGAGCAATATGATTTTTACCTGATAGCAACAGAAAAGACTAAAAAGGATGGAGAAATACAAGTTGCGACTTTATTGACGCTGCTTGGCGCACAAGGCCAAGAAATATTTTGGACACTGAACATAGCAGACCGAAAAGACATTGCAGAAGTAAAGAAAGCGTTCACTGAACACTTCAACCCTCAAGTAAAGACAGTCTTTGAGCGATTCAATTTTCACAGCAGAGTTCAGAAGCAAGGCGAGCCATTTGAAAGCTTTGTGACAGCGATGAGAGATCTCATCATAACACGTGAATTCCATGCTGATGAGAAAGACAAAGCGCTAGTGGACAGAATTGTAGCAAGTATATCGTCTAAGTCGGTTCGTGAGGATATATTCAACTTGCCAGGCAATCCTACATTACAGGAGGTTATCTCAGTATGCCAACGTAAAGAGGCTACAAAGCAATACCTCAGAGAAAGGAACCACCTGACAGATGGTGTTAATGCCATACGAAGTGTCGTACCCCTACAACAGAAAGTATCCTTGTCACAGAGCAAAAGCCCAAACCCACAATCAGATAGACAATATAGAACTGGACCGTTACAAACGATAAAGAACTGTAAATACTGCGCTATGGAACATCAACGAGGGAGGTGCCCAGCTTACGGAAAGGTATGCAGAAAATGCTCTCGTAAAAATCACTTTTCCACTGCATGCTTATCTACACGAGATAACAGTAACAACACTGCCAATGAGGTATCGGAACCTGACAATGTTAATACCGGAGACATTGCATTTGCCATTTAATGACGTAAGAGAATGGACAATCAATGCTAAGTGCAATGGTAAGCCATTACGATTAAAAGTGGATACGGGAGCATCATGTAATGTAATTTCACAGACTGTGCTAGCCAGCGTAAATAGTCAGGTGACAATTGTCAAGCATGCTAGATCATTGGTATCTTTTAGTGGACATGCACTTGATGTATTAGGCAGGGTTATGTTACTGGTGGATGTTAGCAATAAGTATCATACAGTAGAGTTTATAGTCGTAAAAACTGATACAAACATGGCAACTTTATTGGGGCTGCCAAGTTGCATTGAGCTTGGGTTGGTTGATAGGGCTGATTTCGTCACAGATAGGGTAGCTAAACAATTCACTGATGTGTTCAATGGTCTTGGCAGGTTGCCATGTAAGCATGCTTTGCGACTAACAGAGAACGCTCAGCCTGTTATACAAAGTGCTAGGAGGGTCCCATTTAGACTTAGAGATAAACTAAAATTCACGTTACAAGATATGGAAAGTGAGGGCACAATAGCTAAAGTAAGACAGGCAACTGACTGGATGCACCCTATAGTAAACATACTGAAACCTGTCGGGTCACTCAGGATTTGTCTAGACCCTATACAGTTAAATAAAAATTTAAAACGTGAACATTTTGCATTACCAACAGCTAGTGAAATATTTGCTAAACTTTCAAAGTCTCGAGTATTAACTACATTAGATGCAACCTCAGGATTTTTGCAGATTGAATTAGATGAGGCTAGCAGTTTGTTGATGACTTTTGCTACTCTATTTGGTAGATATCGATTTCTTAGATTGCCTTATGGAATATCCTATAGTCCTGAGATATTCTGTCGAACCGTCTCGGAATTATTTGAAGACACTGGAGGAGTGGAATGCTACGTAGATGATTTGTTGATTCATGCAGTGACTGAAACCAAGCACCATAAAATCTTAGAGTTGGTATTGCAGAGATGCAGGGATTGTAATCTGAAATTGAAAGAGTCAAAATGCAATTTTAGGCAGTCTGAGTTGAAATATCTAGGTCACGTTATAGGCAATGGTACTATCAGAGCCGATGTCCGTAAAGTGGAGGCAATTACAAAAATGCTAAAACCAGAGTGTAAAGATGCCGTCAGTAGGCTTTTAGGAATGGTCACATATCTAGCTAAGTTCTGTCCAAATCTGTCGGAAGTTACCACCCCACTGCGCGAGCTCACTAAAAAAGGTGTAGAATGGTCCTGGAACGAAGCAGCTGAGCAGGCGTTTGAGAAACTAAAATTCCTCGTATCATCTAGCCCAACGCTAAAAATGTTTGATCCAGAATTGTCAGTTAGTCTATCAGTTGATGCCAGTCAGTTTAGCATGGGAGCAGTAATAAGGCATGCAGGCCAACCAATAGAATATGCTAGTAGCTCCCTTACAGAAACTCAGAGAAAATATGCACAAGTTGAGAAGGAGTACTTCGCGATTTAATATAGTCTGAGGCGGTTTCATCAGTACATATATGGGCAGCATATCATGGTAGAAACAGACCATCTTCCACTAATTGGAATTATGAAAAAGGGCTTAAATGAGCTTAGCCCTAGATTGATGCGTATGAGACTACACAATCAAGGATACGATTACACTTTAATTCATAAACCAGGTAGAAACCTAATTTTGGCTGATACATTGTCACGTGCATTTCTTCCTAGCTACGATGCTGAGGCTAATAAACTTGACGCACTAGATCAGATTGATCCAATAACCACAGGCATTATCACACAGCCTCTGTTCAAAGAAAAGTTGAGTCAGGCAACCAAACTAGATCCCACAATGCAGATACTAGCGTCATACATAGAGCATGGTTGGCTAATGACTAAACATGCTTGCCTTGAGCCACTAAAACCTTACTGGAATGTAAAATCTGATCTCACAATGCATAATGACCTGTTACTGTGCCGGGCCCAGATTGTTATTCCAATAGCAATGAGGAAAATGGTGTTGGACCAAATACATGCTGGTCACATGGGAGTTAGTAAATGTACTGAGCGAGCCAAAGGTGCAGTTTATTGGCCAGGCTATTTAGGTCAGATTAGAGATTTGATAGAATCGTGTTCTGTTTGTCAAGAATACATGAGATCGAACAGTCAGTATAGCCTTGAGCCATATGATATCCCAGAATACCCTATGCAGTCGGTTAGTATGGACATTTTCCATCTCGATGGCAACGATTATCTGGTAACAGTAGATCGATCCTCGAAGTGGCCAGCCTGCTATCAATTAAAAACTCTCGGTCTTTAGAAGTCATAGATTTACTAAAAAGGCAGTTCTTCGACTTTGATCGGCCTGAAACCTTGGTCAGTGACAATGCGTCATATTTCACGTCTTATGAATTTAAATGCTTCATTGAGGATAATGACGCTAAACACATAACTTCCTCTCCCTATCATTCACGCTTTAATGGGTTGGCCAAACCCATGAATCAAACCATCAAAAACAGCCTCAGAAAGGCGTTGATATCTGGTCAAACATTGTGTGACGTTTTGGCCACATTACGGTCAACTCCATTGGGTGACCAACTCCCATCTCCAGCAGTTTTGCTACAGGCTCGAAATTTAAGAGGACAATTACATTGCCTACCTCACTAACTCAAGCCCCAAGGACTGCATCTAGGGGAAATACACAATCGCTTTGTTAAAAGACAATCACAAGCTATATTTCAGAACAACACAGCTACCCTTCCTACTGAGTATTGCGTAGGAATGAAAGTTTGGTGTTAACTAGGCCATAGAAGGTAGGCAGAAGGTGTTATTGTTGAACATGCGGAGACGTCTCGAAGTTACTACATCAGATTAGCGGATGGAAAATTTTTCAGGTGCAACATAAAGGCTCTGAGACCTAACCGATCTTCTCATGCCTATAATAAAACCTCGATTATTGATCACATTGATAAACAACAGAGACTCGTTGAAAGTACTAATTCTGATAAAACTTTGGTTCCGGTCCAGTCTGCTCAGCAAAGTCAGCTAGCTGTTGTTCCCAATTCCGTTGACCAGAGTGACACCGCAACTCCTGCATCGACAGGTGCAACCAATCCTAATCAAATGAGTTCAAGCTTTTCCTCAGTTGTCACTAGGTCGGGAAGAGTGTCCAAACCACCCACTCGTTTAGTTTCTTTTGATTAGGACAAACTATTGTAAGCTACATCCACCAGATTTTTGTGTCTTTTTATTTAAAAAAATCATGTTTTGTTTTTGGTGTGGTTTTGGACTAAGAGTCAATTTCTACCAAGAATCAGATTTTGTACAATTTTGTTTTGCAATCAACTTTTATTATTTTAAACTGTTATGCAGATATGTTATTTTTCTATAAGTGCCTGACTTGTGATATTTTAGAGCAGTTTGAATTGTAACAACAACTAAAAGAGGAAGATGTCACAGTGTGTGCTCACACTGAATGCTAATGACTCTACCAGCCGTACAGTAGCTGAGTCAGCTTATCCTATTATTATAAGATTACTTATGCTAGCTATGTTTGGGCTAGCTATGTTTTGCCAGTTGCTTATACACATCCTATGCATACAGTTCACATACAATATAACATTATTAACTAACGAATACTGGAATTATGATATATGGGGACGGCAAAAACTTCTTCTGGTAAGAGGTTTGAGTGTTTCCGGTGCAGTCACACAGATCACTTCATACGAGACTGTCTAGTGTGGCCACCACCTGAAGCGGCGGCAAGGCTCACTGAGGATGAGCAGGGTTTTTATCAAAAGTTTGCAACTCGGGGTGCCGCGTCCTCCCATATGGATACCGTGTAAGCCAGGCTTACGTGAGATCTCATAACATCATGGGAATTCGAGGTGACATTGGTGTGACAAGGGGAGGCTAGAGGTCACACGCAGACAGTAAGAGTGTACTGCAGGACAGTCTTTGGCTGTCTGGGGCAGCTGGCGAGGCTACAACAAACAGTCGTATGCCGGTCGTTCGAGCAATTTTGAATGGCTGCAGTTTTCAGTGTCTAGTTGACACTGGAAGCGAGCAGACCCTGGTAAGTCCAAAGGTGCTGGCAAGCTCGACCCAGCTTAAGCCAAGCCAGCCGCTGTTGACGGTGACTAGTAAAGTTTCTCACGTGATGGGTCGGTGTTGAGTGGTTGTTGGTGTGCAGGGACACTTTTTTGGTGTTACAGCACATGTGATGGACAAGTTGTGCAACCTTGAAGTTGACTGTTTGCTGAGTGGCACATTATCGACCACATGGGAGGAGTCGCTCTCCGTAGAAGAAGTGATGCACAGTATTGTCAGATGAAAAAAACCCTTTTCAAATAGATGCTGTGGAGTACGTGCAGGGGAGGATACTGAGGCTAGCAACGCATGCGAGGTGGCAGGAGTGGCGTCGTCGTCAGGGTTGGGCGGTGATCTGGTTTCACTGCGAGTCGATGGCCCTGATTTCGTTGCCACTTTTGCCCAAGGCTGGTTAACCGTTAGCTGGTGGTGGTCCAGGGAATCTCCGAATGGATTGCAGACTCGGGTCGGGGAGTACAAGTTTACTCGGGCACCTAATCTGCATGAGCGGTATTGTGCTGAGATTGAGAGCTGGATCTCAAAAGGCTGGTTTTAAGAGTGGAGTATGTCCCGGGAAGGTATTGTTCCTTTTTTGGCAGTGTTTCAACCAATGAAGGACAAAGTGCGACCCGTCATAGATTACCACGAACTGAACTCCTTTGTTGAGAGTCACACAGGAGATGACGCAGTTGCTGTGTGTGGCAAGAAAATTCAAAAGTGGAGACAGTTGCATGGTGAACTTGAAATAGTCAACCTTAAGTTTGCGTACCTACAGATCCAAGTTTCAAACGACCTGTAGAAATACCAGGTCGTGACGTATAAGGGGGTTCCTTATGCGTTGACACGCTTAGGCTTTAGGCTATCGTGTGCGTCTAGGGTCATGACCAAAATCCTAGGAAAGGTTCTTTCACTAGATGAGCGGGTCCGAAGGGGGTCTGACCGTTATATTGATGATATAGTGATGCAGGAGACTGTACTTGGCGTAGAGGAGCTGAGGAAGCACCTTGCTATGTATGAACTGGCAAAAAAAGAGCTGGAGGGCCTTGATGGAGGTCAATTGTTGGGTGCCATCATGTTTGCACGAAAGGTGCCGCAAATATGTTGGTGAAGCGTCGGCTGAAGTTGATTCGTGACACGGTCACTGACTATGGCCGAAATAGCTTATAAGCAAAAATACGCAATTCCAGACTGCTAACGGTGACACTCTAAACCTTCCCTAATGTTGCTCCTACTCTACCTGGGCGTCTTTCCAGAAAATATCGTATTGCCAGACTACTCCAAGAAATAATATAACCATGAGTCACCAAGAACCAAACAGACAAGAAAAAGTTGATTGATCTGTAACATAGCGAAAACACAGCGAAGATTCCAAATCATGAGCTATCCGAACAGAGCCCTCTACCAGAAAACAACATGTCTGATTTCCCATGTTTGGTGGCGTGTGTAACAAGCAGTAACAAGCAGCTACATTTTACCATGTAGCTGATTGTTACTCATCATCATTCCCTATGGAACTCACTTGGGACAAATAACTTTTCATGAGCTTTAGGAAATGACTAACATTTCTAGCATCAGCATTACAACTGGTAGATGCATAAATAATGGTTCTAATTTGAGGTTGCCGATCCGCATATTGCTCAAAGGTTTTTTGAGCAAAATATGAATAGGCAACCTCAGTTGATGCCAAGGTTGTCACCAACCTGAGCATCAACTAGGCCAATGTATAACTGCTAGAGTGCGATTGAAGTGGTAAAAAACCTTACCGTTATAAAGTTTAATATTTCCACATTATTACAGCAATAGTCATGTCAAGGTATTATTAGTGTAGCGATAATAAACTGCTAGAATTACAACTGACTACTAACAAAAACAAGTGAGCATTGTGGTTGCCAGTTCAGCTTTTAACTAACAAAATTAATATTTTTTGCATGTAAGAATATATTTCAAATAATAGCAGGATTTGTTTTACTAGAGACAAACTAGTTGTAGCTGTTAAATCAAGAGTAGGCCTAGTAATAAAACTTAAATCATTAGAAGTGCTCTTAAAAATCAGCAACTCAAGTTAATGTTCCTTGTTGTAAGGTCCTAGCAAAAACTGCGTGTTGTAATCATTTATCATGTTGAATAACCAAAATATGAGTGGATCCCATTGGACAGGAAACTATTTTTCAAATAGCAGATAATCTACATATTTTGTTATCACCTTTATGTTTTGGCAAATCTGTGATATTGGTATCAGCAATTCACAGTTCAATGTTTTGCAATGAAATGATCTCATATCATAACCAAGAGCTTGTATACCAAGCGTTTTTCTATTCATAGCTGGTATCGCTGAAAAATGAGATATCTTGATTATATTTTTGTGAATATACATAATTTTAAAATGCTGCTATTTAACTTTTAAACCAGATCGTTACTGAAATAAATGTAAAAATCTATATGATAAATTTATTAAGCTCTAAAGATAAAAACATGTACTGATAACTCTACTTACCTCTATAGTTTTATTGTAATTACTTTCACAAAATATTTTGGAGTAAAACTTTTGTTTTTAGTTACATTACATGATCTGTTAAACTTGACTTTTGAATCATTGCTTAAAAAGCAAAGTGTGATTATTAAAAGACTGTCTTTACAAATAGATAACAACTGGTTGAGCTGGTCTTACACTCAGCTAATGAAAGTTGTGTATTGACATACAATATTAAAACTAGCTGTTTGTTATTTGATTTTGCAAATAGTAAAACAAGCCAATGCTCAAAGTTTCACAAATTATGTTGATATTGTTATACTATCTTATTATTGAAAATCCATCATTTGAAACGATGTCAGTAATAATTAACTTCTTGATTCTCATGTGGAATTAAAAAGGAATAGTCAACGTGTGCTGCTACGCATCTGATGTAAAGCTACAGGTTTTGTTGATAAAATGATATACTATCCTAAATCTGACTGTCTGTCTGTGACTACATCTTCAAACATACCTACATGTAGGTATAATTATGCCCATCATATCTTCCACTCCTATTAATTCTACATACTGTTTCTTTTTGACCACCATTGCCTTATTTTTGCGTTACATATTCATTAAAAGATTCCTATAATTGACTAATTGGGTACTAAGACATTTCTAATCTCAGGAGAATTCTTCACAGTTCTGCAGACTTGTTAACCGCTACCGCAACAATAAATTAGGATTGAGCTCATTCAAGCTTAAATGGAATCTTTTATGAATGTGTTGGTTAGCGGAGCCGCATAGACATCTAATCTTATAGTACATTGCGTTGACGTTTGAATGCTAGCTTATACATATACTTTGAATGCTTATAATGCTTATAACGCTTATACTTTGAATGCTAACTTATATACCTTTCCATTTAATGAAGCTAGCCAATGAAATTCATTTATTCAGCAAACACCTAAGACAGAAGTACTTGTACAGTGTACAGTGTATGGCAGAATACTGATATTTCTATGTGCTGCTAC
The DNA here is from genome assembly GCF_963576615.1 of Watersipora subatra. Classification (NCBI taxonomy): domain Eukaryota; kingdom Metazoa; phylum Bryozoa; class Gymnolaemata; order Cheilostomatida; family Watersiporidae; genus Watersipora; species Watersipora subatra. The sequence continues at coordinate 47,601,422 of NC_088716.1, read as the reverse complement.
ACTAGAACAAAAGGTGGCAAACAATGTAAATCATAAGTCACAAATTGAAAGACGCTAAAATGGACCGAGGGTGTTGTTTTTTTTATTGTTGTCTTCTGATAAAGAGAACCTAAAAGCGCTCTGTAAGCGAATATTACTTTTTACATACAAGTCACTCACTACTAAGTATTAAAGTATCATCTCATATTTTCAATAATGATAAGTGTCATAACCATTAGTAGGTTTTGTTAGCATTGTGAGACATCGTCAGTAATATCAGGTGTTGGCTGTATTAATACAGTCAACACAGTGTTTATTGATATTATTGACGATATTAATTGCGCAATATGATGGCCGTAATCTAGTTTTTAATTATAACATTGTACAGAGTGGTAGAAAGAATAATGTGAAGTCGCTTTCAGTTGGCAAAGCTGCTGATGTAGAATCTGATCAAGGAATCTGGTAGAATTTTATTTGGATGTGTACAAAACGCCTTATTGGTGATATGATTCCCATCAACTATAGCCTAAACTTTATAGTCTGCATTCTATACTCCATAGTAAACAAGCAATATAAATGTAAAAATTGTATTTTTGTATGTTCATAGGTTTGTAGTCAGCTATAGTCTACACTCCATTTACAATCTGTAGTTTAATGCATATGGTGACTGAAAAGTTTAAAAATGGCATATAATTATGAACTTTAGAAGAAAATGAAGGAACGTGACGATGGTATTGAACAAGAAGAACAAGATATAGGACTGGAAGTAAGACACCAGGTGGCTCAAACTGAGCAGTGTAGGTACACTTACTGGCTACTATAGCCTAGTTAGCTACTAGCTGCCTATTACTAGCCACAGCCCACATCTTAGTCATAAGCTTGTAAGCGCTTTTTCTGTTTGCAATAACCTTCTTCGGCTGACAGAAATCTCCGTTGCTGTGATCATAAACAAAGACATTGACGGATGAGAGTTCTATGTTTACTTTAATTTAGAAGAATATCCTGGTTGGTATTGATTGGTAGGAGCAGCTATGGCCTACCAGTCTAGAGTGCTTGAGCTGTGAACAGGAAATTATAGTTAAATTCCTAGAAAAGCACCCTCAACTACCCCAGTGATGACAGGAACGGTGTCTAACCTTAAATTGCAGTTGTTGAGGTTCTCAATAGGCCAAGGCATATCTAGCCAAGATCACAGAGTCATGGTTTTGCTCAACAATGTCTTTAAAACACACAACTCTTGCTTTCATCATGTAAAGAAAACATCATACTCATCTTTGAAGGCTTGATTTCATTCATTAGTTTTAGTTGGTCTTAAACGATATGTGAAAATTATTGTTATAATGGTTTGCTTACATGGCAACACTTGTACTTTACAGCAACTCAAGTGACACCATCAATATCTCCTAGAGGTAGTGGTGATGTAGCATCTTCTATGGAGCAGGTGAGACAGAGACATGCTTTTGAGTGCAGAGAGTCCTTGGGTTACAGCACTTAATCCATTCTTAAGGTGGAACTAAATTGACATAAGCACTGAGACTGAATGTATAAAGTAATGCCACTTCTTTAACTCAATACGAGCAGCAGAGCCAAATTCGTCAGCCATGCTCCCAAAACTGGTTCATGTTAGCGTATGATTCTAAACTGTGTAAGACAGAGTGATGAAACAGTGTAAGGCACCAGCCTAACCCGAGGACTCCCTGTACTTACACACCATTTTATAGTAAATGTAGCTCGTAGCTTTAGTACCATATTGAGGACATTTCTAGATATGTGTATTATTGTTGATCTATATCTATTAATCTATTAATTATCATTGAGCTCTGCACCTGACTGTCCCATTTTCTGAGCATTTGTGCTGAACTCTTAAGCAATCAGACACATTGTCGGTATGCAAAAGTTGAATAAAAAATTTTTTCCTGATATCTTTTAAAACTTACTGCAGCAATGAAAAGATAAATAGATTTTATACAAAACTTTCAGGAATATCACTTTCAGTAGACCAAAATCAAGTCTCTAAAGCTGATTGCTAACATATATATGTTGCGATACATGCTATGCATCTTCCCCAGCCCACAGCAAGATGAAGCTGCCCTCCTCACTGTTGTGTCTGTGAATTAAGAAAAGTAAAAGAAGTGCATGGTGTAACGCCAGCAGATATTGTTTGTATTTTTGAAGCCTGTGCAGCAACTGTATGATATAGAGGCTAGGTTGTGGTTTGTAAGCAGTAAAAACAGAAAGTCATATGATCAAATAACTCATAAGCTTTGATATGACTATTCTGAGCATAGCATTAGGTAGTAGCGTGTAGTCCGCTATTACTGCCCATTAGATATACTGGCTGAGGCAAAACCAGTGTTATCTTTAAACCATCTCTCAAAGTGCTGATTCAAGGTATTTAGGCCACGCAGTGTATTTGTACACCTAATCGTTATCTATTTTAGTATGCTCTGCAGGATAGTCTGTGATTAGTATGTAGCTATCTTATCAGCTGGTAGACCTTAACCAATAACTCTTGCACATTCTACTGTACCAGTTTCTATTCACGTCTGTGAGTGTGTCTAGAAGAGGTCAGTGCAGGAGTGTGGTTCTCCATAGCCCCCATCACTTTTTTATCTATATTTTGTAGGCTGATTTGCACTATACGGGCAACAATCCAAGAACGGCAGACTCATATCAAAGGATCTGTCAAACACAACACACAGGTGAATGGCCCCTATGAGTTTTTTGCTTTAGCATATAATAGCTCTTGTAAACATTTCATCACATTAGGAAATTTATAGCTTTTCAGTTACCAAAATTAGAAAAGTAAAAAATCTAGTCCTAAAAGAACATGTTGCAATTGTTATATTTGAACCATATTTTACATAAATCTATAAATATATTTTGTTATAAAAACATATGTAAACAATGTATGTTTTTTTAGACTTGGAAAGAATATCTAAAGTTGGTATTTGCCAAATCAAACAAAAACAAATGTAGATTTTTGTGAACCTTGTGAACACCTCTATTTCAACTCAAAATTTATCTAGTTTGCAGCTTCAAAATTATTACATTAACTTTTAATTTCAGCTTAAATTATGTTGTCATCTTCAATGTCTATTGTAGTTGTGTTAGGCATTGTATCCTTATACGATCAACAGATAACAACATAATTTTTGTTGAATAGCACAATGACAAATGTTTGTATCATTGATTCTGCCAACTTAATTCTAGAGTGAACTCTGTGACATTATTAAACGTCTACAGTTCAACGGTTCTACATTTGTTTGAGATGAGATATTTTTTATTATGTTATATATTTTCTGAATACACTTCAGTAAATGCTAAATATAGATGCTAATATATCAACAACTAATGAACAGACAAATGAAACAAAAAACGCTAAGGACTATTTGCACAGGATTTATATACCTGGTATATACAAACTAGATGAGTGCTCAGCGCCTCCTGGGTAAAAAAAAGTCTTTTCGCAGAAAACTTAATTTTATTTAATATATACAACATTTGCCATTCTAACTTCTAAACTGCAGTTCAGATAAATTAAGAGAAAAAATAAACGCTGAATACAAAGAAGTTTGTGTATAAACAAGGTTACTGTTGCAGCAGAAGCTCGTTGTATTCAAAGTTTTGATGGATGGTACTGATACTTCTCAATACTGATACTTCTCGATACTGGTACTAACATAAAAATGAAATATCGGACTTTCTTTGTCTGATACTTTGTCTGACCAAACGAAGAGAGAATTTAAAATCAAATATCCACCTGAAAAACATTTATCTTTAAAAATTTATCGAAACCGTAATATGAGTGTAATGGCACATTTCAAATTAAAACAGCATGTTTGAAAATCGCAAATTAAAAAAATAGGTAATGGTAAAAATAGGTTTAAAAAAATATAAACAAAATCAAACGCGAAAGGTACTATTTATGTAACTATATGCATAGAGTTATCTACCTTTAGAGTGATAACTGTGCCTTCAACAACACGAGCGTTTGCGGTGCCAACAAGGAGCGTTTAGGCCACGCCCCTTTTTTATGCTAGTCAATCGTAGTGATTGACAGAACAACAACATCAGCCATGGGAATGATCATGAATTTCTACAGTTAAGATAGTAATTATTGCTCATATTAAATAAATGATGATTATAGTTTATTACTCTAATATATGCTTATTATTTAAAGCAATTCAATACCTACATGTCTGGCAAAGGCACTGAATAGATAGTGTTAAGTAAGTGAGTTAATGCAATCAGTTACTCCAATGATATACAGCCCCCCACATGGGGCCTGTATATCATTGGTTACTCATGAATAAGATAGATAGTCATACTAGGGTTGTATTACATGTACATTGGTGTGATGGGAAGCTAATCGACTGCCATCAACTGAAAGTATTGACATTGTATGGTGATAGAGTGATTTATTCACACTACAGTTCACAAACAGCCCTTGCATGTAATATTAGATTTCAATACATATCAATCAAAGACATAGACTAGCTTAAAGCAAAAATGTCCCCTAGTTAGTCGACATCTTTGCTTGATGTAAGCAAGCAAAAAGTTTGAAAGTTAGAATGGCAAATGTTGTTGTATGTTAGATAAAAGTAAATTATACTTAATTGTACTAAACTATAATTATTTAAAAATAAGATAGACTTTGTTATTACTTTATTTATTAAATAATTTTTTATTGTAATCATAGCTAAACAGATTATATTTAGACATTACTTGCTAATTATTTTACATTTACATTTAAACCCATTAGTTTTATTTTTCTTCCTAATTTATTTCAACAAAACACTTTCATGATATGAAATTTAAAAGTTGTAGTTGTTTGAAAAAGCTTGAAAACCTTTACAGCTGCTTTCTTTTTCCTATTAATTCATTTGAACTGCTTAAAAATATTTTCTCATGATATGACGTTTAAAAGTTAGAATGGTAAATGTTATATAAAAATAAATTTTCTGTCCAAAGACTTTTATTACTCGGGCAACTCGGGTAGTACAGCTCATAGTTGATGGCAGTCGATTAGCTTCCCATCACACTAATGTAATACAATCCCAGTATGACTATCTATCTTATCTATGAGTAACTGATTGCATTAACTCACTTACTTAACACTATCTATTCAGTGCCTTTGCAAATCATTGGGTATCAGAGATTATGTGTATGTCACAATTTCCATTTCCATAATTAATTTCCATATTATTTCCATTTTCATAACATTTTCATAATTCATTTCTATTTCCATAACATTTCCCTACTTCATTTCCATATTATTTCCATTTCCATAACATTTCCCTACTTCATTTCCATAGTATTTCCATAACATTTCCATAATTCATTTCCATATTATTTTCATTTCCATAATTGATTCCCATATAATTTCCATTTCCATAACATTTTCATAATTCATTTCCATATTATTTCCATTTCCATAAATTTCCATAATTCATTTCCATATTATTTCCATTTCCATAAAATTTCCCTACTTCATTTCCATATTATTTCCATAACATTTCCCTACTTCATTTCCATATTATTTTCATTTCCATAGCATTTCCATACTTCATTTCCATATTATTTCTATCTCCATACCATTTCCATATTTCTAAAATAAAATTTCCATATCCATTTCTCTAAAATTATGGAAATATTTATGTTTATGGAAATGGATATGGAAAAGTATACATTTCCATAATATGTTTAGCGATCCCTGGTAGGTATTGAATTGCTTTAAATAATAAGCATATATTAGAGTAATAAACTATAATCATCCTTTCTTTAATATGAGCATTAATTACTATCTTAACTAGAAATTCATGATCATTGTTTAACCATTCTCATGGCTGATGTTATTGATCTAGTCAATCACTACGACTGACTAGCACAAAAAAGGGGCGTGGCCTAAACGCTCCTTGTTGGCACCGGAAACGCTAGTGTAGTTATCACTCTAGGGGGAGATTACTCTATGACTATATATAAATCCTCGTAATGGATTTGAACTCACGAAGGTTGCAACCGCATGTAAGTAACCAAGCACACCTAACCACAGAGCAACACTGTTTTTACCATTCTCATCGCTCTCGCCATAAACTGTATATACTTTTCACGGTTGCACACGCTCAATTATCAATTAATACAGTGTGCCCACGGGTTACGATGCCCTGTGATAAAAACTGTTTTGCCTTACTCTTTGAAGCATAATGCTTTTCCTTTTGTCCTTGCCTTACTAGTGCGACTTTGTTTTCCGCCATACGCTATCAGCAAAAAACTTTCTCAAAACTTAAATTTGGCAGTCGGTATATTGATTATAACAAAAATGCTAGTCGCCGAAATCTTCCCCACAACTCCTGAAAGAGATATACAGTGCTCGCTATCTCAGTTCAACATTATTCGTTGTAAGTTATATTGAAAACAAATTGGGAAACCGATTATGATAAAGTTTTAGCCCATGAGAAAGTTGAAGTTTACTAAAATACATACTAAAAATTAGCTCTAAGCATGCGTTTAGCAAGCTAAATTCATTTTAGTTAAATTCAATGTATATAATATCCGCCTTTCTTAAAGGTAAGTACTCCCCACGATATGTACTGCACGTAACACACTGTAATGTTGCACTTTCTTGCAAGGTCATAACCACCAAATACACTAAAGCTACCTTTGGCAACTACAGTAACACATTTACATTTTAACACCTTTAGAGTTGTTTTATTTTTTCTGAATTTCACCTGTACAAAACACTTTTCTCATGATATGAAGTTTCAAGCGGGAATGGTAGCTGTTGTTATGTAATAAATAAAGATTAATTTTTTGTACAGAGACCTTTTCATTACCAGAGCAGTGCCAGGCAATTAACTAGGTACTAGTAAAAAGTGTACATTTAGCATGTGTAATCGCGACAAAGGATATACAATATTTGTTAAGAGCGACGGGAAAGATAAGATCGGCTTAGCCTTGTGGTTATGCAGAATTGTTGGTAAATTTGTGATTTGAATGTCGCGGGTTCTAATAAAGGTGATCTTTTGTTGCTAAAACTTTACTGCTCTAATTAGACTTACTAGACAGACAGTTGAACGACAGACAGGCCTGCCAAACCAAAAGTGGGGCACTGCTTGAGATTTGGTTTTGGGGCAATTGATGTATCAACGATAGTATATATAAAATTGTGGAAATTGGGGCAAAAATCTCACGCAATTCTCACGCATTTTCATTTTTCCTTTGGGGTTATTGCGTGAATCTCACGCTCAATGTGTGAGAGTTGGCAGGTATGACGACAGACAAACATTGAGATTTATATAGATAGATTAAAGTGTCTGTCTGTTTATCTATTTATAGCCATTCAAATCGCACTGGATTTGAACTCGAAATGTCTAAGTCTACAGACAGGCACAAAAAACCACAACGTTAAAGCTGAATTATTGTTAATAATTGCCCATATCCTTCATTTTATCGTTGTCTGCCAACTTTATAGACAATTTTATCGTTAAAAACACGAAGCTTTTGCAATGAACTTTTGAAAACAATGCATGTGTTTACAATTTTTTTATTACAGTATCAAAACAACGCCCAAAAGTAATATTAAATAAAAAAAAACGATTGTGTTCTACAAATATGGCGGCTTTTTTGAGAACGAGTGCATGAGCAAATGGCTTGATAACATCAAAAAACGATGGATACCTAATTAGTGCTACAAAAGTACTATTGGCCAGTTTCTAGCTCATTTATTAGCCTGTTACACTTACTAGTGTAACGTGACGTTTATAAGCATAATTATAAGCGGAGCTGCTTCGGATGCAAACTTTGAACATAAGATCAACTTTGAACCCTGCTATTATAATCGTAAAGATTAAGACTAGCTTAAGATAACCAAACTCATTGGGTAAAGGAACTTAGCCAATGGCAGCTACACTACCGGCCACTGTTTATAAGCTGTTTTGTATCTTGAAAAAATCTGTACCATATAACCATGCAACGCTGAGCTTCCTGCTAGTAAACAGTATCCTACATGAAATTTTTTAGTAGGGCTTGTGTACTACCAGCATAACACTTGAGACATGTTTAAGTGTATTTACGAGTGTCACTCAAGTAGTTCTGTATAGAATATTTGTGTAACTTTTGTAGTGACTGTACATCAAGAGCAGAAAACAGTTGTTAGATCTCAGGTGAGTCTTCTGCAGGTTACAATGTATTTCCATCTTGTTAGGAAATAAGTTGCCTTTGTGCATTTAATAAGTAACTCACTATATATTTGTAAAAGCTGATAGTATTCTGAGTAGCTGCCACAGATAATTTACCAACACATACATGTAGTAGTTCATACTCTAGTAGGATATGACTATATACTCCTACAACACATACATGTAGTAGTTCATACTCTAGTAAGATATGACTCAATACTCCTACAATACATACATGTAGTAGTTCATACTCTAGTAAGATATGACTCTATACTCCTACAATACATACATGTAGCGGTTCATACTCTAGTAAGAAATGACTCTATATTCCTACAATACATACATGTAGTAGTTCATACTCTAGTATGATATAACTCTATACTCCTCAAATGCATACATGTAGTAGTCCATACTGTAATAATATACGATTATATACTCCTACAATACATACATGTTGTAGTTCATACTCTAGTAAGATATGACTTTATACTCCTACAATACATACATGCGGTAGTTCATACTCTAGTAGGATATGACTCTATACTCTTACAATACACACATGTAGTAATTCATACTCTAGTAAGATATGATTCTATACTCCTACAATACATACTTGTAGTAGGTCATACTCCAGTATGATATGACTCTATACTCCTACAATACATACATGTAATAGTTCATACTCTAGTAGGATATGACTCTACACTCATACAATACATATATTTAGTAGTTCATACTGTAATAGGATATGACTCTATACTCCTACAATACATACGTGTAGTAGTTCATACTCTAGTATGATATGACTATGTACTCCTACAATACATACATGTATCAGTTCATGCTCTAGTTAGATAAGACCCTATAGTCTTGCAGGTCATTAAAATATAGTTTGTATGTTTGGAATATTTTGATTCTGTAAAAGGACTACACAATATATCTTATTTTTTTATTCTGCAGAGTTTTGTAAACCAGGCTCACACACTTTCAGGACCAAATACTTTTCGATCTGAACGTCAAGTGACAAGCCTTGAGGTAATGACACAGTTGGTTTCCTTTTTTCTTCTTCTTTCTAGTTACTTTCTTCCACTTTATTTCAAAAGTAGTAATCCGTATGTTGCAAATCTACGATTACTCTCTGATAATCCAGTCTACATTGTTTGGCATACTAAAGGCAGGTGTGCAACAAAGTGTGCATTTTAGTAGTCAAACAACTAAAGCAGTTTCAATGTTTTTAAATTGTTTGAAAGTTTTAGCTGGTCACTCTGCCTTATGTCAGTAAGTGGTAACTAGCAAGTACTATGGAGCATTGTTAACTAGCAAGGGCCCACTAACCAGTGGAAAACAACTAGCAAGAACCAAATAGCAAGTGTTAACTAGCAGGTACCAACCAACAAGTGTTAACTAGTCAAGTACCAACTAGCAAGTTTTAACTAGCAGGGACCAACTAGCAATTGTTAACTAGAGATAACCATTTACCAAGTGTTAGCTAAAAATCAACAGCTAGCAAGTGCTACTGAAAAAGTTTTGACTAGCAACTGCTAATTAACAAGAACTCACTAGCATTCATTATTTCAGGGATATGGTCACCCTTGATTTCTGGTAAGGGTGTGCTTACTTCCAGTTTTGATGCTTAGAAGTAACACATATGAAGGCAGTTACAAGCCAATACATAGCAAGCTATTGAATGTTATTTTGTAGCTTTATCTTTTCCTTAACATAAACAACAGCCATTGTTGTAGCTTATAAGCAAAAGGTAATTAGTTTTCCTATTCTCAAAATAACAATGTATAGTTGCAGAAATATATGGAACTAACAATAAGCTTGGCATTGCCCAGCTTTTTCCTTTTCAATCATAATATCTGCACGGAGTGGTGGTTTTCAGGAGGGTGCGCAGTTTTCAGGTGGTGGTGCACAGGAGGGTGGTTTCAAGAACCAAACAGTTTTTAAACCAAGTATTTTTGGGCACCTAATAGAAGGCACGGAGCTTATATGCTAGGAGCTTATTTGATCTTGCACACACACTAACAGATGTACACACACCCAATGTAACACACACTAACACACGTGCACTAACACAAACACACACTAACACATACACTAGCACACGCACTAACGCACTCATCAATCCATGCATTAACGCAACACTAACACACACTAGCACATGCACTAGCACACACATTAACACACACACTAACACACCTATTGTTACATGCACTAACACACACGCACGCACACACACTAACACACACACACACTAACACACACACTAACACACACACTAACACACACACACGCACACGCACACACACGCACGCACACACACGCACACACACGCACGCACACGCACACACACGCACGCACGCACACACACACACACACTAACACACACACTAATACACACACTAGCACATGCACTAGCACATGCACTAACACACTCATTAACATATACTTTAACACATGCATTCTTACACACACACACACACGCACACTAACGCACACACTAACACACGCACACACTAACACACGCACACTAACACACACACTAACACACGCACACACTAACACACGTGTGGTGGATGCCGGGCCAATACTTTACACTTCTTGTAAATATTTTATTATATGCTTGTATATATTTTATATGTCTGTAAATATTTGATTATATGCGTTGTACTTTTTTATTATAGCCTTGTTACTCGTTATGCTATCAATTGTCGTCGTTTATGTTGTCATATCAACGCACTAGCGGGCTTGATTATTCACATTGTTAGCCGGTGTTCTTACTCGGTCCCGTTAGCCGGAATGGGCAATTTCATTGTATATAAGAGAGCAACGCTCTTTTAGTAGACAGAGAGAATGGCTGTACGCTCCTCGGCTAGTGAATTTCCTTTGCTAATAAAACATTGAACGAAATCACACGCAATTTATTTCTGTATGAAATAGTCTAGATCGCGCCAAAAAAAGGCCGGCAAGTTCCTTTACACTGGTGGCAACAGTGGAACTACTCTGAATACGGCAGGCACCATCTAGAAATTTGGAAATCAAACTCCGGCAGACCTCCTACCCTGCTTGCAAAAGCAGCCTCAGTAGAGGAACCCAGAGTAATTCGGAAAACACCAGGGGTTTCAAATCCGGCCAAGATAGCTGTACAGCTATCCCCCACATTCTTAGAGAAACCTGGTGTTTTAGAATAAGCAAGTTATCCAGCAATCCAGAAAAGGGTTGATGACTGGCACTATGCCAACCACCCTCGCTCTGTAAGGCGCTCGATACTGCCAAAAAAGGCTTAAACACTCCAATTCAGGCCCCGAAGGTCTATAACGGTCCCCCTCACTAGGAGAGAAGCTCAAGTCATGTCTCAAAGAAGGGCAAGGAGTGTAGACCAGGACACGGACTGACTAGCTGACGCCAATGGACAACTTGTCAGATTAAGTCGGAACCCAGAACCGGCCTCCCAGTTCAAAACACCCGAGTATAATGGCATTGGAGACCCAGAATATTTCATTACCAGATTTAGAGAAATTGCAGCTGCAAATAGGTGGGCTGAGGAGGCCAGCACACTGCACCTCAGAGAGACTTTGAAGGGAGAGGCAGAATCCTGTGGAAGGGCGGTTGAAGTGGCAGCCATCTTTGAAGCCATCTGAGCTCAATTGGACTATCTCCCCGACAAGCCAGGGCAGAGTTGAGCAGTTTTAAAAAAGAAACTCAAACCTCCGTGCAGGAACACGCAACAGAAGTTGAATGGCTAGTCCAATTAGCCTACGCTAAACTGCTCGAACCATTCAGAAGTAACATGGCAAAAGAGTACTTCTCAAACTCCCTAAACCATCCCACCCTAGATCAGCACCTTCTAGCGGTACCCAGGTCGACTCTCGTGAATGCAGTATGAGCTGGAAGAGAATTTCTCCAGATCAAATCTAGAGAATCGAGTCTGGGCAGAGCCATTCAGGCTGTAGAAAATTTGGAGGCCAATACAAGACATGGTGCGGTAGACAGTGTCGAACAAGACACCTTGAATGTATTGCTATCCACAGTAAAGCAGCTGGCGAAGCAGGTCAAACAGCTGCAAAACAAGCCAACAGAGCCTCCAGAAAGTAAGTCTGCCATTTGTTGGGGATGTGGAGGCATGAGACATTTTCGAAAGGAGCACCCCAGTCAGAAAAAAAAGAGTCGGGAAACAGAAGAAGGCCGCAGCAGTAGCGCCCACTACTAGCTGCAATAAGGCCCCTGCGGAAACCAGGACAAAACAAAGTACCGATTCAGCCAAGGCCTCACCGGGATGGACATATCTGAAAAAGTCAGGTCGACCCAGAACTCTACCTCAAGCCACCCCCACAGCTACCCAGAACACGTTCCAAACACTACACCTAGAAGAGTCAGGCATGAGTCCTCCCAAAGTAAGCACTATGCCTTCTTCTCAAGTACCTTGGAGCCCTGTTTCTCAGAGGACAGCTCCCTGCTACCCAAAGAGACTCGCCCAGGCATGGTTTCTACCTGCACAAATGGGGCAGCCTCAGGCAGCTCCCTTCGAGCACAGGTAACCTGCGCAAGCATGCCTACTTGGGCTCCCACACTCTACCAGTTACTTCCTCCCGGGTAAAATCGAAGGTCGAGCCGTGCACTTCCTGTTGGATACCGGATGCACTACTAACCTGCTGGGAAAACAGGTGTTCGATCCACTTTCTCGTGGTATAAGAGAATGATTGGAGGAGAGTGACACCCATGGTCTGCTCGCTGATAGGACCAGCTTACCCTTTTACGGTGTAATCCGGCTCCCAGTAAGGCTCCGCGAAGTGAAGACCAAAGAAGTCTTCATAGTTAGTCAAATTAGTGAAGATGCAATACCTGGCATGCCCATCTTTATGACACACCAATGCTCGATGGAGTTCACACGACCCGTGGTGAAGGTGGATGGGAAGCCATTGGCTTGTACCGACCAAGCGAGGAAGCGCCTCTTGAACAAAGTTCAGGTAATTAGGGACTTGGTTGTGCCAGCTAGAACAGAGGTTGCGGTCAGGTGTAGGTTGACCACGGAAAATTTCTGTCCAGTCGGGATAATAGGAGGGTACCTTGAAGGCCCGCCTCTAGCTACAAGTCTGAACGAGCCCAGAGCAGATGGAAAGGTGTTGGTTATGTGTCTCAATCCGAACCCCCAATCCCTGACCATCCGTTCGAGAACCACCATAGGCACTTACACTAGTGTGGAAGCACCTCCTCTCATCGCCGGCACTCATCCCCTCAAGAAAGGCCCTGCTGTGCCAATCACCTGAGTCGAGGCCGAGCCACGGATCTCCCAGCATCTCTAAGAATTGCACCAGGCTGCCAGACCCTCGTGCCAGAATGCAAAGCAGGCTAGAAATCTGGCTACCCTACTGACCAAGTATGGGTCAGTGTTTAGCACTGGAGATGACGATATGGGTAGAACGTCGCTCATGGAGCACTCTATACCTGTGAAAGACGGAACCCGACCTATTCGTCAACCCCCTCACTGCTTAAGGCCTGAAAAGGAAGCGGAGGCCGAGAGACAGGTACAGGACCTGTTGGCTAGAGGGTTGATTGAGCCAGATGGAGGAGCATAGAGCTCGCCTTTTGTGTTAGTAAAGAAGGATGGAAAATGGTGGTTTTGCGTGGATTACCGAAGGCTCCATGCGGTAACAGAACAAGATGCCTATCCTTTTCTCCGAATAGACGGAAGTTTAGATGCCTTGGCTGGAAGCCGATATTTTAGTCCTCTCAATCTTGTGAGCGGATACTGGCAGGTTTCGCTGGACAAAAATGCCAGGGGAAAATCAGCCTTCATCACTCGCTCAGGATTGTGGTAATGGAGAGTCCTTCCTTTCGGACTGACTTTTGCCCCAGCCACCTTCCAGCAATTGATGGAAAGGGTGTTGCACGGGCTCTACTGGCAAACCTTACTATTATACCTGGATGACGTGATTGTTATTGCACCTGATTTTGAGACCCACCTCCAGCGGCTGGAAGAAGTATTCAAGCGGCTGCAACAAGACGGACTCAAGCTCAAACCAACAAAGTGCAAACTTCTACAGTCTTAAGTGCGGTACTTGGGCCACATAGTAAGTACCAAAGGGGTTGCCATGGACCCAGCTAAAGTGGAGGTGGTAGAGCAATGGCCAGTTCCGCGTAGAGTTCGAGAACTGCAAGGGTTCCTGGGTACTGTCGGGTACTACCGGCAGTACATTCCTAGGTGTTCCACCATTGCGAAACCCCTCCACCAGTTAGTGGGAAAGGAAGAGCCCTGGAAATGGACAGGCGAGGAGCAGGCAGCATTTGATGCCCTGCGCCACAGCCTCATCACAGCACCGATGCTGGGGTATCCGGATCCAGGGAATACCTATATCCCGGACACGGATGCCAGCGGGTGTGGCGTAGGAGCTGTGCTGTCACAACAGTATAGCAACCAGGAACAAGTGATTGCTTACTACAGCAAAACACTCACCCCCTTGGAGCGAAATTACTGCGTGACAAGCAGAGAGCAGTTGGCAAAGCAGTAAAACACTTCCGCCCGTACCTATACGGCAGGAGTTTTGGCTTCGCACGAACCATGCCTCTCTGCGATGGCTCTGCTGCAGGAATGAACCCTCTCACCAGGTAGCGAGGTGCTAGCCGAGTTTAAGTGCAAGCTGGAACACCGCGCAGGATTAAAGCACGGCACTGCCAATGGCTTAAGCAGACAGACTTGTGAAGACTGTTGACAATGTGCCCAGTTAGAGTACCGTGATGGGAGTCTAACCCAACTGGAGTTAGACCAAGAGGACCAGGATGAGGCTAGGGTGATCGGGAGAAACCATGTTCTGTCAGGTTCATCGCCAAGCCCGCGCGCGAGGCAGCCGGTCCACGGGTGCGACTCCCTGTTTCCACTGAAATAGCAAAGGTCGACCCGGGCCCGGTCAAGGCTATCTTGGGATTCCCTGACATTGAGTGGGGGATGACCCGAGGCACTACTAGTCGCCACCAAGAACCACATAAGAGCTGGGCAGAGGTCGCCAGGACCCGGCCGGCACTCTGCCCCCCACGGGAACACGGGCCGGCTCGAGGTTGGTCAAGGCCCCCCTGGGACCTGAGACATTGGCTCAGCTAACTAGCCAGAGCCAGTTGGCTCGGCTGCAGAGCAAGGGCAAGAGTGCCGTAGCCCTAATGTACCGAGCACTTTAGAGCCTCACCGAAGTGCCTTTGAAACAGTTGGAGTTGGAGAACCAGGAGCTCAGGGTTCTGCATAGCAGAAGGGAATCTCTGAGAATCAGGCAGGATGGCGTGCTGGAAACCAGAGTGGCCCCTCATGGTCAAATACAGTGGTGTGCCGTGTGCCCCCGGCTATGAGGGAGCCAGTTATCTGGCAGACACATACCATGACCTGCTCTGGACTGAAGAGGAGGGTAAGCCGCCTCTAGCTTACATGGTACTGGCCTGGACTAACAGCCACTGCCTGCAGGCTAGTACAAAGCTGTGAGGTGTGCCAGGCTGCCTAGCATGGGGAGACCAAGCCTGCAGGAAACCGGCAATGATTATATGCTGGCCGACTCTAGCAGAAGGTCGCCGTCGACCTAGTAGGGCCCATCCCCACCACCCCGAGGGGCAATAAGTGGATCTTAGTGCTATCAGACCACTTTACCAGGTGGCAGGATGCCATTACCATTCCGAAGGCCACAGCTCCATTGGTCGCCAGTGCCCTCAATGAAAGAGTGTTCTGCTACCTGGGGCTTCCAGAGCAAATCCATACAGACCAAGGCGCTCAATTTGAGAGCCAACTGATGGAGGAGCTCTGCCAGCTCTGGAAAGTGAGCAAGACACGAACTACTCCTTACCATCCCCAGGCCAATGAGATTGTAGAGAGGAACAATCGAGGCCTGGGTGACTCCCTGAGGGCCATGTTGTTAGAATGAGGCCAGGAAGAATGGGATGAGCTTTTACCCCAGCTCATGCGGGTGTATCAAGACACCCCTCACACCGTGACAGGCGAGACAGCCAACTTCATGATGTTTGGCAGGAAGTTGCGTCTGCCCGACCAGTTAGAATGTCACCCCCTCCCACGAAGATGCAATCAGCCAGCGACTGCATGCTGCGGAGGCAGCAGAGGTTAGAAGAAGCGCATGAAGCCCTCAGGGAGGCGCAGATGGAGACTAGACAGGCAGATCAAGAAGAGCCACCGCTCTTCGCACCTGGGGATTGGCTGTGGTTGGTAATCAGGTGGCGGCGAAGGGGGGCAAACGCTAAGCTACAAGCTAAGTTCGTAGGCCCTCATTAAGTCATAACCGTCTGGCCCAACCACACCTATGTGGTGGAAAGACAGGGCCAAACTTCGACTCAACACGAGTCCAGGTTGAAACCCTATCATGCCTGCCCAGAGAGCTCTGGCCGTGATCCGGCAACGCTTGAGCCTCAAAAGGGGCCAAATATGAAAGGAGCCAGGAGGGCTCGGCCCTCACGAAAAAGCTGCCCGCAACCTGATGAAGAATTGATGGAGTTCCCTTCCAAAATGAGTCCAGCTGATAAGTTCGACGAAATGGGAAAGGCGACTCTACAGACCAATGCCGGAAGAGAAAACTTGCACGAGGGTCTGAACTCCGGACCTCTTGCAGCACCTCCCCAAAACGAAGTTAGAGAGGAGATAAACCCTCCCCCTCTAGAAAGCCCGGTTGAGTTAGCTACAAAGCTGGACTCCGGACACTTGGCGATGTCTCCCCAGGCAGTGGAAAAACCTAGCATTGCTACAAAAAATCTAAATCATAGTTCGTCCTGTACTAGAAAAAAACCAGAGCAGTACGGTGATTGGGTCTATCAGACAACAAAAGGATACGACGACCTAGCCACAGACCAGATGACCTGGGAGTCTAGTCCAGACCGCCAGACCATTTTATTAGCACAGATTCCAGCTGGTCACTCATGTTCAGGCCATGCCGCGATAACTTCAGAAAGAAAATAGACAGTTCCAAAAGGCAGCCACAGTACCAGAAACGAGATCTGCCAGCTACTGATGACAAACATTTGCTTAATCAAGAAATTAGTCACTTGGAGCATCATGTTAAACAGTTTGAGACTTGGGTCCGGCTGGTTTGCTCAACCCATGTTGTTTAATTAGATAATGCCTCTAATGGAGGGGAGTGTGTGGTGGACGCCTGACCAATACTTTACACTTCTTGTAAATATTTTATTATTTGTTTGTATATATTTTATATGTCTGTAAACAATTTATTATATGTGTTGTCCTTTTTTATTATCGCCTTGTTACTCGTTATGCTATCAATTGTCATCATTTATGTTGTCATATCAACACACTAGCGGGCCTAATTATTCACATTGTTAGCTGGTGTTCTTACTCAGTCCCGTTAGCCGGAACGGGCAATTTTATTGTATATAAGGGAGCAGCGCTCACTTAGTAGACAGAGCAAATAGCCGTACGCTCTTCGGCTAGTGAATTTCATTCACTAATAAAACATTGAACAAAATCACACGTAATATATTTCTGTATGAAATAATCTAGATCGTGCCAAGTAAAGACCAGCAAATTCCTTTACACATGCACACACTAACACATGCACAACACAAAATAGGCTCTATTAATATAGATTGGTGTAGAACACAAGTTGGACAAGTGATTAAAGTTGGCTGAAGGCTTCAAGGTGGCCAGTTTTTTGAGGCTTTTACAACTTTTTAAACTATTATAACTCTTAAACTCTCGATCTATTGTAGCTAGAGAAAGTTTTAAATGCAGAAAACTGTTGGTACTCGCGATCAAAAGATTGGTATTTTAGAGAAAGGCACCTACCAGAAAAAGATACTACAAGCCTGCAAAGCTTCCATCGTCATACTCTGAAGGTAAGCAGACTGTAGTCTAGATATGTGCCTTTATATTAGTTAGAACTGTGCGCTCTTCTAAAAGAGGTATTAAAGGGTTCTTTAATCATTTATGTTGATAAATTAGACCGATTATAGCCAGTTTCTATTTTAGAATTTAAAAAAAAATTTTATATTGTTAATTAGCACGTTCAGCATTTGCGTGAATTACAGACCAGTACTAGAAATACAGACCTGAATGCTTGAAACTCTTGGTTTAGCCATCTACTGTTACACCAGTTAACTAAGCAAATGTTTGTTGATAGGAATCAGCCACGATAGTTCGAGTGCTCACATAAGAGCATAAATGTAGCAAGCACTGAGTACAAGTAATTTTAATACCAATATTGTTTTTATGTTGATTGTATCTTCTGTGTAAAAATCTGATAATCAAACTTTTTATACATATAAAAATGTTTTCTATTTTGTTCATTATGATACTAACACTCAAGTCATGAATTGTCTTTAGTTTCCCTACCTTATATTATGAAATATGAATGCAGTAACTTAGGTAATATAAGAAATATCACGCCTTTTATATTGGTAGATTGTTAGTATTCAGAGCCTATTTCCAGTTGTACAAATAAGCCTGCACGGGCAATACCCAAAATAATCAATCAATACTCAGGTGGTTTTTGGTAGCATTTGACAGTTTTTAACAAGCAAAATAACATACAGCGTACCCTCAGGATACAATTTTGATCCACTCCATGGTTGGCAGTGTGTGGTGAAAAATTTGTATGTAGGGGTATAGAGACCATTATAATTATGCAATGCAAACATCCCCTGGTAAAAATCGTCAAAATTTTATAAAAATGTGTACATATTGTAAATTGGTAACAAAATAGTATGTCAACTTAAGTAATTATAGTTACCTACAATAACTGTTACAGTAGTGCATTGAGTGTATTTTAATAGTTATGATCTGCAATAAAACGCAACATTATAATGTGTGTACCAAATGCAGTACATACGGCGAGGAGTTCTTACCTTCAAGACGTACGTATAACATTAACTTTGAATTCGCTTCAAATAAGTTTAGCTTACTGAACTTACACTTAAAACTGAGTTTTAGCATGTATTTTTACTTATTTTACTGAGTTTTTATCAATAAAAATTTATCCCTTATCAGTTTCTGTCTTTACTTTTACTATAACATTTAGCATGTCTGTTTAAAACCCTTTTCAACCTGATTCGACAAGAAAAGCCGAGCGATGCAGTTATTGGAAGCAGCTTCTCGCACAATTGACCATTTAATGGCCGTCGAAAAAAGAAAGGAATTTTATTTACTGTAAGGGCGTACATACCTTAGGAGTAACGTGACTTGGACTGGTGCATGTAGCGAGTAGAACAGAGAGGAGGCAACGCCGTATCGATGCTAATTATGTTACTGTACACTCAAAAATAAATTTAATATGTAATGAAATAGAATTTTCAGCAGGCTAAAAGAAGTTGTTTAATCCTAAAAAAAAGTTTACCACTATGGGTTCTGAAAAGCCGAAATGACCAGGAAGACACAGCTTTCCTGTTGGGGCAGAGTGCTCTAAGAAAGACAGCTTGTTGCAATGTAGAAAATAGCCTACTTGATCATTTATTGAGGATGATGCTTGTTGCCGCAATGTAAATGCTGGTGCAATGCAAAAAATTGTTAGCTAGCTAACGCTTGTAATAGGATCTAGAAAAGGTTGTGCAGTAGTTTGACGTGTATGAAATTTGCACAAGAATCAATGTAACTATACATACAGAAGTTTGTACACATTTATACCCTAGCGGGCAGGGCTTTAGCAAGTTCTAAAAGTAATGTGGATATGTCAACTATCTTGAGCCGCTAGTTATATACGAGGTACATACATACGATGATTCGTATTTATGTAGTAGAAAACAGGCCTGCCTGCAAAAGACATGACTAAACAAAAAAATTAAACAAAATCAAAATGAAATAAATAAAACAAAACATAAAATGAATAAAACAGGAAAAATGTGCCACACAAAGGAGATAAATAATAATATACATTATACATGCATTGTACAGTATGGTTTTCATATACTAGTCCACATCAGTAAATTAAACACTTAAGATTTTTCTGCCAATGTAGGTTTTTCTAAATGGTTGCTCTTCTTAAATGCTGATCCTGTGCATGGCCTCCAACTCCTTCAAGTCATCAATCGTAAGCTCCTCCTTGTGCTTGCTTAAATGGATTTATTGTTTTTAATAATAATTGCAAACGTTGATTGGTTGCGATCATATTCCTCAACAATATTGAAAATACGGGCGCCTTCTTCATATTTATTTATGACCTCCAACTTTGTTGTCACGGAAATCATTTTTCCTTTGTCTTGTAACGTTTGTATCAGTCTCAGATTCCGTAGCAAACGACTTAAATATAGATACTTGTAGTTATTTACGTATGCTGAATAAAAGTTTATAATAAAAAAGTGTAATGCTGAAAAATGAATATTTGCTCTTGCTCATGTATTTTTCACAAAATTTCCATCATGCAATGATGACCTGAGAGAAGTCGGTCATCATATCTCTTCCAAACACTGTGATAATTTTTCCAGCAAACCGCATTTTGGCGTCTTTGTTATTTCGACGTATGTAATAAGCACACCGACTGCCAAATCTGAACTCTGGCGAAAATTTTCTCGACTTCGTATAGTGAAATAAAGTTCGTATGATGAGGTGAAAATTTCAACATGTTCAACTTCGAAAGGTGAAAAAATCGTATACCAGGGTAATCGTATCCTGAGGGTGCGCTGTATTTATATTTCAAATTAGATAAATAGCAGTTTAGCTTTACAGGAAAATTATCTACAGCTTAACACTCGCTCAAAAACTAGACGAGTAACTAACAATTACATTTGCTTCAAGTTCATTGTAGACAATACGTAACCCTTGTATTATCACCTTAAGTTATAAATACTGTGAATATTGTACATTCATTGCTAATGCACCCAGCTGGCTCACTTGCTATAATTATGAGGATCTAAAATAAAACATATAAATCTGTCCTAGGTGACTCGTATAGCCGAAAATCTTTGGAGAACTAGCGATGGACGACTGCTTGAACTCTTCAATTATTATCACAAGCGAGGTGTGGATTCCGATAGCTCAGGGGCTGTGGACCATAGTAGCCTTCATACTTCAATACTAGAAAGATGTAGTCAATCAGGGTCTGAACCCAGTAATAGGCCAGCGCTTGAAATAGCCCACCAAGTAGAGCCAATCAAATCATCTGTTCCAAGACAAACCTCTGCCGCTGATAACATGGAATCAAGTTTCAGTCTGGAACTTCAAAGTGTCCAGCCTGAATATGCTAGTTATCATGCTAGTACACCACCACGTATGTTAACTGAATTAAAACTCAATTAGCTGGCAGTTCTTATGCAAGTTTGTATCTAGATTTAGCTGAAGGATGGCTCACACTATATCGTTGTATCTCGGGGTTGATGCCAAGGTACTTATTAGATGTTCATCAATAATAACAATGTCCATACTATCATAAACACATGCTGTTGTTTGCTCTCGTTTTCACTTTTCTTTTTAATTTTTCCCGAACAAAATTTTTCTTGCCACTCGCTCCAATCAAATATTAGTAACGCAGTGACTATCAGAAATGGAAATATGTAGATAAAGCTATACGTGACGGCAAATCATTGCTGAAATGGTGTACATGTACATTGTACAGGTCAACATCAATACTCAGCAAACTATTTGGGTTTGATTTCAAGTATTTGGGTTTCATCAACGTTGCCATTGGTTCATGATGTACATTATCAGCGATGAACGCCAAAAAGACAAGGGCGATATAATGTGAACCAGACTTTATTTAACATAATAAATATGAAATGCGTAGCGTTTAACATCAAGCAGCAGAGAAGCTAGAATTGACTTTTACATTTCGCATATTTGCAAGTTTTAGACTTTAAATCGTAGATGTATTTCCAATCCACCAAGGTCGGTATGGTATTTAATTTAAACTTTGGCGATTTCATGTAGAAATGTTTGTGTGAATTATCAAAATGAGAAATTACAGAAAATATTAGCAATTTTAGAGTTTGTAGAATCCTTTTTGCTAGGTTTGTAGCAGCATCTTTGATAACCTTGTTAATGAACCTTATGATTTGTGTTTATATAGGGCTGTTATGGCTATGTATTAATCTCATGTCTATATAATAGTCATATGTTTATGTTGTAGTCTTATGTCTATGTAGTAGTCTTAGGTTTATGTAGTAGTCTTATTTCTATATAGTAGTCGTATGTCTATGTAGCAGTCTTAGGTTTATGTAGTGCTCTTATGTCTGTATAGTAGTTTTATGTCTATGTAGTAGTTTTATGTCTATATGGTAGTCTTATGTCATTGTAGTAGTCTTATGTCTATGTAGTATTCTTATGTCTATGAAGTAGTTTTATGTCTATATAGTAGTCCTATGTTTAGGTAGTAGTCTTATGTCTATTTAATAGTTTGATGTCTATGTAGTAGTCCAATATCTATGTAGTAGTCTTATGTCTATGTAGTAGTCTTGTGTGTATGTAGTAGTTTTATGTCTATACGGCAATCTTACATGTATGTCTATGTAGTAGTCTTATGTTTATGTAGTAGTCTTATGTCTATGTAGTAGTCTTATGTCTATGTAGTAGTCGTATGTCTATGTAGTAGTTTCATGTTCATGTAGTAGTCTTATGACTATGTAGTAGTCTTAGGTCTATGTAGTAGACATATGTCTATGTAATAGTCTTATGTCTTTGTAGTAGTCTTATGTTTATGTAGTAGTATTATGTCTATGCAGTAGTCTTATGTCTATATAGTTGTCTCTTGTCTATATAGTATGCTATGTAGGTGTCCAATGTAAACATTTAAACCATATGTCAATCATTTATTCATGTATTTTGCAACAATCAAACATTTTCAGAATGGTATATCGACAGTGGTGATGCTGGTAATTTCCATTACATCGATAATAAAAACGAGTTTATCACAAATTTAGTTACCCATGAGGCAGAAGCAGTGATTGAAAAAACCTCCAAACCAAGGTAAATTTATTTACTTCTTTGCTTTGGTCTGCAATGTATACACATATTTAACTTCAGTTCTGTTGTTGTCCTGTGCTCGGTCTTCTTTGAACATACCCTTTCGAGTCCACTTGATGACTCAGATATGCTCACGTGTTAAAGTGAAATAACAAGCTGGTAATTTCACCTAGGTTACCTCTAGCAGTTATTTAAAATATTTCTTGAGAAAGCTGAAAATTTGTAAACTCTTAAAAAGTTACAACATGCCAGTTCCAAGTTTGCCAAAGCATATCTATTTTACACAGGTTTTCTCAAATACTTTAACAGGCACTACACAACTTAAGGAACTCAATCAAAATTATTACTTGGCCAATAGAATCGTTGTTGAACAATTTTAGTGGTTATGCAAAAGGGCTCTTGAGATACAAAACTGTTTCAATAATACATGTACTTACTGTGCCAGTTTTTGTTTTGAAGAACCATTTGGCATCTTCTGTGTGCCACTTTCTTCAGATATTTTTGTGTTACTACCCTTTCCCTAGTTCTTATTATTGCTCCAATCAGTGCGACCTTTGTAGCTGGTTTGTCAGTAGATAATATTTAGCCAATCTTTTGCCAGAGGTTCTTAATAAGGTTCAGATCTGGCAAATTTAGCCCGTTGAGAACTTTTACTAAGTGTTCTTTGAACCACTTTTTAACTTTCTCATGACATGGTGCTTTATCTTGTTGAGCAAGCCAACGACCAGCATATAGATTTTTGATCAATGACAGCATTCACTTTTCTTTTACATCACAGCACACTGCTAAATTCATAATCCCATCAACAATTTGAAGCTGATAAAAACTATTGGCAGCAAAACTACCTCAAATTATTACTGATGTCGGGTATTTTATTGTGGGTAAAATCCATTTGGGGCAAAAGTTTTCATCAAGCCGACAACAAACATAGTTTTTTCTAAAAATGCTCTAGATAGTGAATATACTCTGATCACCTAAAAGCACATAATGACACTGAAACTTGGTACGACACTGATGAATTTTGGCCTGCCGTACTTGAATTTTGCATTGTCGGCCATTTAACAATGGTTTTTGTTGGGCTTTGCATCCTTTCATCTCATTCTTTAGTAAAAATCAACGTACATATAAAATTGCTTTGATCTCATTCTTTAGCAAAATTCAATGTACAGATGAAGATGCTATGGCTATACCTGTTGAGCCTTTCAACTCTCTGCCTAATTTCACACTTGTCACCTGACTGTTGGCTGTCAATCACTGTACTAGCACTCACTCATCTTGGGTCAGCACAGTTATTATTTTTGTGTCGGTCTCCTCTCTTTTAATGCATGCTAGTATTTGTTATCATGGTCTTAGGGCAACTCACTTCTACAGCAATGGCTTTTCGAATTTCACCAGTATACGCACAATGAAAGCACATTTTTCTGAACCCAGATGTTTCATGGTAATGGCTGTTCATAAACTAATTAACTATGCTTTTGCAGTTTAAATTTATAGCTTAATGCAATGACAGACCGTAATGCATGACTCAATATTTAGTTTAATCATGATGACTTTGAATGAAGATGTGAAGCAGGATGTGCGATGTAATGGCTGAACACCATTCTCATCAAATCACACTAACAGGCTGACGACCACTTTGGTCACTTAATGCATACCAGTCAGCATCTAATCATGTTTCTTTATTAAAGAACAAAAGTAATAAAGTTTTTTTCAAAAGCTGCAATGTATACAGTTGGTTATAGTTTGTGACAGGCAAAGGAAAACATATTTGATAATAAACTGCAACCTTCACGTGAAAGTGCTGGCAGTTCATTATTTTTGAGCATCACTATAATATATTTTGATAATGGCAGCATGTCTTGTGCAATCATACACACTTCTAAATCATAATCCCTTTTTCTCTTTCTTGCAGTTAGTCCAAGCGGCTAAGACCGTACTACTGCTTTGGCTTTGTTTTGATTGCGGCGCTCCAGGACAGTCGGTAGTCTGCTGTTGTTTGCCAACATGTTGTCTGGATGTTTCTCCAAGACATATTACATTTTGCTACATACTTGAATCTGACTCTAGACCTTCTCCAATTTTTCCTTCTTTCACAGAGTTGTGAGTACAACAGTTTTTTGGGGAGTCTGTTTCTTGTCCATCTTGTGTACATGGCCAAGCCCTCGAAGGTTTTTCTTGACAAGGATGTCAGCCATTGAAGGCATTCTATCGTGTCTAAGAACTTCTTTGTTTGTAACCGTGTTGTACCACTTTATCCTCATAATGTCCCTGAGTTGACTCATCATGTACGCCTGTAGTTTTCGGACCTAAGTTCTGTATACTATCCATCTTTGTGATCCGTAAAGTAAAGTTGATAATATAACTGCTTTGCACACTTTAAATTTTGCCTCTATGGAAACATGGGTGTTGTTCTGCAACCTGTCTCGGAGTTTGCCAAAAGCATTGCTTGCTTTTCCCATTATGTTATGAAATTTTTTGTCAATCCTGGAGGAGCTTGAAACAGTGCTATTTAGATAAATGAAGTCTGTTGTCTGAATGATCGGCTTTTGGCCTATGGTGATTTCTACAAGCTCAGGAGGAGAATGGAAGAGCTTGATTGGTTGATAAATTAATTCTGTTTTTTTGATGTTGATCTTCAGGCTGTACGGAGCTGCTACCCATAAGAATCTATCCACCAGTAGTTGTATGTCGGTAGCAAAAGGCGCCCCCAGTGCACTATCGTCGGCAAAGTTTAAATTGGGATATATTAAAAGGACAGCTTCATGCCTTGTCTGTATGTAAAGCCTGGTTCCCATATATGCCGCAAAGCACCGGCGACAGCACCGCAGGCTATTAGTGGTGAAATGGGAACTTACACATCGGGTACCGCCGAGGACCGCCAGTAGTTGCTGGCGGCATCACAATAGTTTAGTGCTGTTCAAATTTCGCAAAAGGCTGTAGGCAAAACCTTCCCAAAATGCACTGTACGGGTGAAGGTCACCATTATAGAAACGGCATGGCGAGCGAAGATTTTATTTGATTACGCGATTATGTTTAGCGGTGCAGCTTGTATGTGAGCATATGCCGCCGAGCCTAGCGTCGCAAACGTTTTGCTGCGCAAGTTACTGCCGGAGTCTCGCAATCAATGTGGGAACCATGCTTAAATTCTTTCATGAATGTCTTTGCATGTGACTTCGAGCATTGCAGTGAGATAAATTGAAAATAATGTTGGAACTAGAACACACCCTTCGTTTGTTACTGTGATCTTTGAGAAACAGCTTTGCCCTGTAGTACTTTGGCTTCCATACCATCATGAAAAGCTTGTATCAAGTTGATAATTTTATCCGTGCAGCCAAACTTTCTCAGTGCACACCAGAGACCTTTCCTTGATATTGTATCAAAAGCTTTTGTGAAACTATTAATACAGCATACAATTTCATGTTCTGTACATCTTTCTTAAATTTGTCTCAGACTGAAGACCATGTTGATAGTATTCTTGTTGCTTCAGAAACTACTCTGCTGCGCCTCAGAGAAAGATTTTAGTGAGATCTTCACATTTATTTTATTTAAGATGATATGAGCCATTATTTTTCCTGCAACCAATAAAACGACGATGCCTCTATAGTTCCCACATTCATTCCTACTACCCTTTTTGAAAATAGGCACGATGTTAGCATTTTTCCAGTCTTGAGGCATTTGTTCTGATTTCCAGATCTCAACAATCTGTTAGCTCAGTCGCTCTTGTAGGTTCAAACTATGGCTCCAGACTTCTGCAGTGATTCCAGACCTACCGAGAGCCTTGTTTTCTTTAGTAGTTAAGTAGTAGCTATTGCCATTGAGCTTCCTCCCGACTAGGTGTGTTATCCAAGCTTCTGTCAGTCAGCATGTTTGGCAAGTTGTTCAGTGCCCCTTGATCCACAGTTCTAGGTACATTTAAGAGTTTTTGGAAATGTTCTGCAATTTTCTTCAATATCTTATCCTTATCTTTCAATAATTTATTGCCATCCTGTAAAGTAAGTTGAGCCGTTCCTCTTTTCTGTGGTTCGTACACCTCTCACAGGCTATGTAGGATGATTGCATATCATTTTTGTCAGCTGCCAGTTGTAAAACCTTTGCTTTCTCCTCTCACCATTATGACTTTATATCTCGAGTGTATTTCTGAATATCACTTTTAGCCTTGGTAGGTCATGCATTGTTAGCACAACTGCGTTGATGTAAATTTTGTGCATTTGCCTTGTTGCGTTCTTCAAGCAGTGTGTTGAGCGGAGCTTCACTCTTGTCTAACCAGTCTTCATGTTTTCTCTCTGGTTTCCTTTAAACATCAGCAGCTGTTGTGTAAGCCAACTTCTTCAGCTTGTGCCCCTTTTCTTCAATGCTTCGTTGTTTATCAATAGTGTAGTTCATGATCTTATTCATCTGTTCCTGAAACCCTTGACGTACAACCTGGTTTCTTAGCTTCATCACATTTAACACAAACAGGCGATGTTTTAGAGGGTAATTTTCATGCACATAATTCTGTCACTAACTGGTGATGGTTCCTGTTCAAGCCTACTGACGATTGCATTTTTGATCTCAAATCTCACTTCAGAATATCTTCTTTCTTCTTCACCTTTTCCACTCCACACAAATGTTTATCCATTATCTACCATGCCACCATGACTAGCCGATTGAGTATCAGTAATAGCGGTACTGTTGATATTGTACCTGCTTGGTTGTTTAGGTACTGGTGTGGTTTGCATTGCAGGTCTCTTTGAGCAAGTTCTGTCCATCAGTGTTCGAACATTCCGTTTGGCTATTTTCAGATTCTTCCTTTTCTTCTTGCCTCATTGCTGACTTTCCCCTGGCTGCCAGAGCGAGCGCAACCCAGCGCAAACCTTGTTAGCCTGGGTGACGTTCGAGTTGGTATGAGAGTCTACTCATTGCCATACTTCATAGAACTGCATTGGAAAAAAGCTAAGTGATCCTTGGCTTTCACCTTACTAAGGACACTCTTTTGACAGTCTGGAAATATTATCCAAAGGCAAACACAGGTCAAGACATGTTGCATTTTTATCCTGCTGCAGTGGCTGGCCGGATGATAAGTCTATCTATCACCGCCTTTGGGAGCTGCCACCGCGCACCTGATAGAGTGACTACAGACCTTAGGCAGATATTGTGTTTAGTTTTATCTAGATGACCAGCGATACCCTCCGAATTCAGTCACAAGAATGGGAGCCGCCGGTTTAGTCGCCGAGCAGTCCGACTCATGTAACAGGTAGTACCGGGTTTAATGGATTACCAGTAGCAGACTAGCTAATGCCTGACCTGATTAATCACTATTAATCAGATAAGGTCAGGCATTAATAATATTAATCACCATTATCACTTATAATCAACTATTCTTTGGAGCTCATGCAATTACACCTGCTATGAAGTATTTTGCTGTTGTTAGACCTAAGGCACGTAATTGCAGTGATATAAATGAAACCGCCCACTCCTTTACTCTCTACAAGACAGTCAAGCAACAAATAAACACACCAAGTGTTTAATCACCAAAGAATGTATATTTTAACACAAATTTATATAAATACATGACTTCAAATGTATGTGTATTCAAATGACAATAATGCAGACATCCTGCTCGGCTGGAATAATGGCATTCTCCTTCTTTTACAACGATCATTTTTCCTTAGGCTCTGCCCCTTTTCTTTATTTATCGCTCAAAGCTCAAACTCTTTATTTGTTAGCTGGTCGTCTGAGCCGGTTCGTGGGTGACCAAGCTTTTTGTGATGGCTGAAAGCTCGGTCTAGCGATGTCGTGATCATGAGAACAATCCTTATGGCTTTGACCATGGCGCTCTTTCACAACAGTAGTTCAAATTATGAAATTATCAAAAGTGCAATCCGGTAGACAGTGGCACCTCTTTTAAATGATAATTGGTCTGAGATGTTTTCAGTAAGTAAAATTTCATAAGTAAAAACTGATTTTTCCTCGTAAATGCCCTAACCCTTTCCAAGCTCCCACTTAACTCAAAAATGACATTTGTATAAATACACGTAATGGTGAAAACCTGTAACAATTGCATGTTAGAATTATATTACTACATAACGAATAGAAAACGTACCTGTGGAAAGAAGATAGAACGGAAAAATGACAAATAAAAACTCCAAACGATATGTTTGTTTACTCTTGGCATTGACCTTATGAACAAGGCTTAGCAATGGCTGTGAGAAATGGGGAAACAAGGGTCAGAAGAAGTTGTTGTTGTATCGTTATCTTTTTTACTCAGAATAAATGTTTTCAAAAGTCTAAGTAGAAACAGTTATATACATTGGCTTGAGCTTAAAAACTATGTCATCTACATATAAGTCTCAAAGTTTGTGTGTCTGTTTTTCTGTGATTCTGTACTTAGAGGTGTTCAGCTACATGTATAGTTGTTAAAATTTAGGAATGAAATATCTGTTCTATGCTGGAATTGAACTCATGAAAGTTACAACCAAATATTTGTTAACCATTTCTCTAACCACAAGTTTACGGACACTCTTACGAGTCAATGGCACTTATTATATATGTGCTCCGCATTCTTTTTACGATTGCACATGCTAATTGTGCTTTTTTAATATTAATTAATGTTATATTTTGCATTTGTTGTTTTTGAAATTTTTTAATGAATAGTTTTTTGCTGCCATTACCTATTTTTTTAATTTGTATTTTTTAAATGGCTGTCAATTTCAAGTGGGCTGTTACAATCCGATCTTCAGTTTTTCCTCAACGTTTGTTTGCCAGATCTGTAAAGGCTTAATTCTTTTCACGTGGCAGTTGTATTATCTCGAGTAGGAATAGCCTTTACGTTCTACCTTTGTTCGGTCAGTCAAAGACAGTTCGATATCTCATTTTTTGTACCAGTATCGAGAGGTACCAGTATCATCCATCCTATTCAAAGTTTTGATGGATAGCTTCTGCTGCAACAGTAACCTTTTTTATACACACACTTGTATGCACTAATTATTGTTATTATTAACTCGACATATTCAATTTTTTTTTCTCAGTTCGTATTAATTGTATCATTGCCAAATCATTTTTTATTGTAATTTTAGCAAAACAAACTTCATTTAGCCATTAATTGCTAACTATTTAACATTTAAATTTGAAACCTTTTTACAGTTGTTTTATTTTTCTTTTTAATTTATTTGACAAAACATTTTTCTCATAACACAAAGTTTGAAAGTTAAAGTTGTTTGACAAAGTTTGAAAACCTTTCCCGTTGCTTTTTTTTCTTAATTTATTTAAACTGCACAAAACACTTGTCTCATGATATGTATGAAGTTTGAAATTTAGAACGGAAACTGTTAATATTTGTTAAATATAAATAACGTTTCTGTGCAAAGACGACTTTTTTTATTACTCAGCAATGCTGGGCATTCAGCTGGTCATACATAAAACGCAAAATAAGAATTGCTTTAGACAGCAGTTGTCTTATTCTGTATGTGGTATATAATAACTTCGCATTATATAACTGCTTTTGATTGATGACTTTTAACTTTTTACAACTACAACTGACATTTGCTAGCAAATGAAACTGAGTTAGATGCGTTGCACGCTGTATCCACGGAAAGCATTCAAACAAACAAATGGCCCGAAAGCCTTTCAGCTTTCCGTATTAACAAATATTTTTCGTAAGTCAAAACAGAATTTCTACCAGAAAAATGTATAGCAAGTTAAAAATTTTATACGTAGAGTCTTTCATAAGTAGAGGTTCTACTGTACCTCACTTTCTATGAGGGTGTCAATGAAACATACAGCATGATTCTCAGTTTTGAGAGACGGAGAGAGTGAGAGGCAGGTAAGAGAAAGCATCAAAGAGATGCAGTAGACCTCTCGTTCCCAGAAGGGCATCAATGAAGCTTACAGTACACCTCACTTATAGCTTTATAGCCTGTAGAACTCTTTAACAATTCCTCAAGAGCACCATAAGCAACTTGGAAAAGCTTACAAGGGAATACAAAATACTTTCTTACTATCAATCAGATTTCCTGTAGAAGTTTCTTGAAATGACAAATCAAACTTAATAAAAATGGCAAACTACACTTTTTAAAAAAGCCTCTGCATTTTGTACAATAGCATTCAATATGGTAATAAAATATTAATCAAAGTACAGCGCAAGTATACAGATAGTACTCTGCAATGAGAAATTCCATTCACGAAGAGGAACTTAATAAAAGCTTTAAATTTTTGTGATTCAACTCTTTGTGTACCACGAGAGCCGCTTAGTACAACTCGGCACAGTGTTTGTGTATAGCCAAAAGCCGCGTGGTACAGCTTTAGTAGGCTTTGTACTAAATGTTTTTGATTAGTGGGTATTTACTCATTAGCCTATCAGATCTGTACTTAAGCAAAAGGAAACAACTATTTGCACCCATTGAGCCAAGAGAAAGTATGTTTACATCCCATCTTGAGCATAGTTTCACTTTGCAACAATTTTATTTTTTATTTCTATTTGTTCTGAGCAGAGACCAGCTGTGTCATATGCGTTACAGCTACAGACATTTCACTAATTGTAAATTAATGAACTTTAATTGATTTTTTATGAAACAATATTATTACTGAGAGTAATTATTTTATCTTTAGCAGTAATAATAACACTGCATTCTGTACTAGTATTGATAACTGGGATATGCTCAGGGTAGTAGCGAAAATAGCCAAAAAATGTCCAAGCTCAGTCTGCAACACATTGTGATATTTTAATGACATTTGCTGATGTAAAATTTCATGCTGATTAGTTTAGTATCAAAATCTTTTTTATAGACAGTGTGGTTCAAAAGTTGCATGTATGACAATCTAAATGCGCCCATCACAAATATTAGGTTATACCGAATATCCAATTACATCCTAACAAAAAACTTAATTTGGTAGCGAAAGAGTTGCGTTATCTGTTACTATCAAGTGTTTAGTAGTTTAGACAGAGCCACTAAAATTGTTTAATTCTTACCCCA
This sequence comes from Watersipora subatra, assembly GCF_963576615.1. Taxonomy (NCBI): domain Eukaryota; kingdom Metazoa; phylum Bryozoa; class Gymnolaemata; order Cheilostomatida; family Watersiporidae; genus Watersipora; species Watersipora subatra. Next base: position 47,569,428 of record NC_088716.1, on the reverse strand, counting down.
ATCCTTTTACAGCTTGATTTTAATACAAGCTTTTTCAATTTTTATAAGATTATGCAATCATTTTAAATATTTATAAAATATCTGTATAAGTGTAACTGTTTTGTTATTACAGTTTACCTGAATTTCAACCTTCCGAGGATGACACTGCTAATATCATGCCAGGTGAATAGTCACAGTAATATGCATCTGCAAATATTACTGTAAATGGTGAATTTATTGGGTAAAAGTAGACAACTTCACTAATTTGTCGTTTATTTTGTGGCTCAACTGATAAACAAGTGAATTTACTAAACTTTTGCTATTGTAATATTATGTGAATATGGACTAGTTTATCTCTACAGAATATGTGCCATTGTATATCACTTACTATTTCTCAAGATCAAAGATACGGAGATTCTCTGATTCTTAACCATTTTTAGCTCAGGTTCATCAATTTTATTCAGCTGGTGGATTCAGTTGGTGCTTTCTATTAGTGAATCTATTAGTAGGTTCATGTATTGATTCTGTTAGCAAGTTCAGTCAGAGATTCCGTACACGTGCCCTATAGATTACACATGTCAAAATATCGCAATATTCCTGTAGTGGAATGGGTGTGTGAAAAGCATTTGTTTAGTTCTATAGATTTGTATAAACTTAGAGTTATCTTCTTTATATCGACTCTGACTACTCGTTCAGTGATTCGTTTAAACTGCAATAAAATATTGTCAACACACTGAATATGTTTGTTGTAAAGTAAGCATTTGGATATTGCGCCTAAAAATATTAGAAATAGTTTTAAAGATCTCAAGGTCAGGACTTCTGAAGATGATCACGACCCACGCATGCATTCATTCTCAACAGACTCTACCAAATTCAGTTATTTTGTACCATCATGTACCTGATCAATACAAAAATCGTTACAAGCCTTACCTAAAGTGAGACAACTCTTCAACAGCGAGGGGTAGACCCATCTCCCACAAGCATGACTCTATCGTGTTGTTCAGCTTTGACACTTCATTTACATCAGATGCTGAATGTTGACCATCTCAGCAATTGACACTGCTGTACATTGAATAATATGAATTGTTAATTTTCTATGGTTTCAGTTTTGTATTTTTATGGTATTTTGGATATTTCTCTCAGCTATGTTAAAGGAAATATTTGGGAATAAACTGTATTGGCAGCAAATGGTTAACTGCATAGTACAGAAAATGATCTCAACTTTTTAAAACTTATTGGATTTCATTAAAAGCTTTTCTATAAATGATCTTCAAATTTTAAAGTGTAAAATTCAATTTAAGTTTGTAGCTTTGTGGTTAATATGGTTATACAAAATGGAACTTTGTATCTCTTTGGTTTACGTTTACATAGTGGAAAGCAGTGAGGACTTGATCAACAGTATTGATTGCATAACGCTGAAGTCAAGCCCTGATATTGACTCCAGGATGCCCGCTGACGCCAGTGCACTAAATAGATCTCATGCATCAACTAACCCCTGTGCACCAAATAACTCCAGCACTCCAACGGGTTCTGGTGCATCAGCTGAAGCCAGCTACTCTGCGGAAGGGATGAGAATTTCTATGAACAATTCTATGATTGGCCACCTTGAGAGAGGCCGGTCTTTACCATGCAAAAATTCTGAATATGCTAAACTGCTCCCTGAAATTGCACGGCAAGTACCTGCAGTCTCTCATCATATGACAAACATTTACAGTTTTGTAAAACCGTAAAGAATCATGTTAACAGAGAATAAGTTTCATTCGACCATAAAATAATAACTTTTACAAAAGGCTATGTTGTGTCATGGTAATGCCACAAAGTAAAAGTTATGATAGACTTTAGAGATGCAGAAATAGCACTTCCTACTACAGTGAGCTGTGACTATGATTTATACTATTATATACTACTACTACCTAAAGACTCGCTACTTCATTCATCTGAGTCTTCATACTACTACTACCTAAGAACTCACTATAACTACAGTCAGTTGTGACTATATACTACTAATACCTAAGGACTCACTACTACAGTCAGTTATGGCTATATACTACTAATACCTAAGGACTCACTACTACTGTCAGTTGTGACTATATACTACTAGTACCTAAAGACTCACTATTACAGTCAGTTATGGCTATATACTACTAATACCTAAGGACTCACTACTACTGTCAGTTGTGACTATATACTACTACTACTACCACCTAAGGACTCACTACTACTGTCAGTTGTAACAAAGCAATGCTTTCTTCCTAAACTTGTAACATTTTACCTTTTTTCTAATTTGCAGAATACTTGACAAACATCCGGAAATTTTAGCCCCGCTTTTTTTTCCATCACCTTCAGACTCAAAGCTTTTGGTTCTTGGACCAGGTGTAGGCAAAGCTAAAGCGGAAATAACCCAATTGAATGACAATTTCAGCTCATTTCAGATCATAGTTTCCGAACTTGAACCGGTTTTCAGAACCAAGAAGCTTAATTTACCAGTTTACACCGAACCATTTGTTTCTACCATATCGTGCCACATTTGTACGTCGTACCCCAGAGCAGGCACACATCTATCTGTTGTTGGCGGATATCTAAAGGATGATATTCATAGCCATAAGAACCTGATACTTGTTGCTACTGCTGGCCATGCCGTCTTGAATGAGAATGAACAAAGAGAGCTAGCGGATAGTAATCGACCGAACGCTGTGAAAATCTTGACACGGTCTATTAGAAATGAAGCTGCTAAAAGATCTCGAAATAAACTTCAAGTTGAGCCACATAATGGCTCAAGTGTGAACGCTGGAGATGAATTGTTCTTAGCTTATAAACATTTTATTCCATCTTGTGAAGAAAGACCCGAGCCCTCATTTGTTGAGGATATTTGCTTATTGCAAGTAGATGCCAGCCAACTAGATCCGCACATTACAGCAAATACAGTTCAACGATCAAAATCTCTTTCACACGTATCTGAAGGACCATCGATTTCGAGCAAAAGTCACCCAGCTCGTAGCATTCGCGTATCAGGCTACATCGATATTACAGATGAGAGGGATATCGATAAACTTCGTGATGCAAACGTAACCCTAATTGTGGATGGTGTCAAGGATGGAAAACTTATAGAACGGCCACGGACCATTGATAAGAATGACAAGACATTTGCTTTCACTCCAAAGTCTCAACCAAGACCATCCAAAGCTGTGATAGCTCCTCACTTCGCATTCACCACCAACGTGGGAAGGTGAGTTATGGAGTCATTACGCATTCAGTTTTGCAATAATGCTTGGATATTTCTACTGGTACTGCTAAAAACTACAAAAAATGTTGCGATAGAGTGAGACATCTACACACTGCAAAATATTAAATGTTTGTCAATAAGCATGAATAATTACTGTATCAATAACTAGTCACAAAGAGCATTTGTCTAAACCGTTGCTGTTTTAAACATACAGCAATGGTTTAGACATACAGCTGTTTTAAACATACCTCGACATACCAGCATAATGCGTTTTGGGACTGACCTCTTACGTCAATTTACTCGCATCCTGAAGCACTATTTCCTATATAAAACATGTAAGTACAGATTAATCCATTAGCATGCGATGAAAAAAACATAAAACACCTAAACAGGATATTACAGTAGGATGCGTATTGCTAGTTGTTGTAATTCCGTACATGAACTGAAAAAGTAACGAATAGTTATTTAATTGTTATGATCTGCAATAAATAAATAAATATAATGTAACATCGCTATGTACAACTTTTTGGAGTTTTCACCTTCAAGATAGACGTTGTGAATAACGACCGTCTGAGAGAGACTTTAAAACCACACACTTGGTTCACTAAACTTTTGTGACCCTAAGTGAAAGAAACTTTAAATTTAATGTAAAAAAGCTTAGCTTACTAAACTCAACTTTGAAGCAAAGTTTTAATCTTTCACTAAACTCATTTTAATTTTGTTGCCTTATTTTTCTAATGTCTGTTTCAGATTAGCTGCGTTTCTCCTCGTAGTTACTACAATCTTTAGCCAAACTTTTAAAAACTTTTTCAAACTAATTTGAGGAGAAAAAACGAGCGATGCTGTTTTTGAAAGGAGCCTCTTGCATACTTGGCCATGAAGTGGTTATTGAGAACCTTCTAGCATGCTTGTACCTCAAAGATAACTCATATCTCAAGGAAGAAAGCTGCTTGGAAGTCAGCTCGTTTCTCAAATCTCTCACATGTTGGGGACTCATATGTAGAAGTATGACTGTACTGAAGAATGGCCTTCTTTTTTAACCCCAAAAGTTCACCACATCGAAAAGTTTTCAGGGTCAAAGATAATTTAATTAATTGCGCAAACCGTAAAACATACCAGCCAAGTAGATCCTACTAGCAAAGTAGGTCAAGATCCCTGCTATATTGCTTCTATAATTATCTTTTGTGCAATTACGATAAAGTATCCTATGTAATTTTGGTGATAATAATTAGGTGTAGTTTTATTAATGTAAATCAAGTATAGCAAACTTTTTAAGTTTTAGAGCTAATTTGAATAGGAAGAATCATGACGGTAAAGTGGGTTGTGGCAGGCATAGGAGGCACAATACATGTAAACCTAATTGGTAACCTTTACAGAACGAACGAGTGTCGGATGGGTAACAAAGAATGTTAATAGCTACATCAAGATACCTGCAGTAATTGGGTTTTTTTTTAACCAAATTTTTATTTATAGTTAACAACTTTCTAAAATAATGGCTAAATAAAACACACAGTGTGGTAATAATTCAATGCCAATTAAACTTTTTTTTCTGTATACCAACAAGACAGTTGGCTATACCAATAACAATCCTTGTCTACCATTGACTTGCGGTTGTCACCTATAGCACTTGTCTATTATACTCATTTGTACTACTTGTCTACTATAGTCACTTGTACTACCTGTCTACTATAGTCACTTGTACTACTTGTCTACTATAGTCACTTGTACTACTTGTCTACTATAGTCACTTGTACTACTTGTCTACTATAGTCACTTGTACTACTTGTCTACTATAGTCACTTGTACCACTTGTCTACTATAGTCACTTGTTCTACTCGTCTACTATAATCACTTCTACTACTTGTCTACTATAGTCACTTGTATACTTGTTTACTATAGTCACTTGTATACTTGTTTACTATAGTCACTTGTATACTTGTCTACTATAGTCACTTGTACTACTCGTCTACTATAATTGCTTGAACTACCTGTCTACTATAGCCACTTGTACTACTCGTCTACTATAGCCACTTGTACTACTCGTTTACTATAGTCACCTGTACTGCTTGTCTACTATAGTCACTTGTACTACTCGTCTACTATAGCCACTTGTACTACTCGTCTACTATAGTCACTTGTACTACTCGTTTACTATAGTCACCTGTACTGCTTGTCTACTATAGTCACTTGTACTACTCGTCTACTATAATTGCTTGTACTACTTGTCTACTATAGTCACTAGTACTATTTGTGTACTATAGTCACTTGTACCATTCGTCTACTATAACCACTAGCACTGCTTGTCTATTATAGTCACTTGTACTATTTGTCTACTATAGTCACTTGTACTACTCGTCTACTATAATCACTTCTACTACTTGTTTACCATAGTCACTTGTTTTACTCGCCTACTATAGTCACTTGTACTACTTGTCTACTATAGTCACTTGTACTACTTGTTTACTATAGTCACTTGTACTACTTGTCTACTATAGTCACTTGTGATACTTGTCCCCTATAGTCACTTGTACTATTGTTTACGATAGTCCCTTGTACTATTGTCTATAATAGTCACTTGCACTACTTGTCTACTATATTCACTAGTACTATTTGTCTACTATAGTCACTTGTACTACTCGTCTACTATAGCCACTAGCACTGCTTGCCTATTATAGTCACTTGTACTATTTGTCTACTATTGTCACTTGTACTACTCGTCTGCTATAATTACTTCTACTTCTTGTTTACCATAGTCACTTGTTTTACACATCTACTATAGTCACTCAAACTACTTCTCTACTATAGTCACTTGTACTACTTGTCTACTATAGTCACTTGTACTACTCGTCTACTATAATTGCTTGAACTACTTGTCTACTATAGCCACTTGTACTACTCGTTTACTATAGTCACCTGTACTGCTTGTCTACTATAGTCACTTGTACTACTCGTCTACTATAATTGCTTGTACTACTTGTTTACTATAGTTACTTGTACTACTTGTCTACTGTAGTCACTTTGGTAACGGTGCATCTTTGGTCGGTACAACTCGCGTACAACGCATGCGCAACGCACATACAAGGCACTTGCAACACACAAACATTGTTAATACAACACGCTTACACTATCATCACAGCGCTCATACAACGGTCAATAGAAAATAAATAGAAATAAATAAATAGAATACCTTGTGTAATGTTTTAGACCTATTTTATTAACAGGCTATTAATATAAACAGAATATTGAATAATAATATAACATTATTACTATTATTATTACGCATTAATATTATTAATAATATTAATGTGCTCACAGTGTCCCATTGTGGTGCGTGCGTGGTTAATTACTTGTGTGGGCGTTTTATCCGCAATGTTTGCGCGTTGCGAGTGTCTTTTACCATCACTATCTTACCATCTTACTATCACTTACCATCGTGTGTCGTTACCATCACTTTCACCAATTGTTTACCATACTCATTCATAGTACCTGTTTAGCTTAGTCATATACAGGGAGTGGAAGCATACAAAATAGTTATAGTTATATGTAAGATGGAATGTTGTAGTCACTTAAGGTGAAAGTATTTAGTGGTGTGAAGCATAACTCCAACGGATGTTCTATAAACATAATTGATAACGAAAATTTGACAGCGCAATTATTGTCTTCTTTTAATTAATTTTTTGTCAGTTTTTCATCATGTTAAACTTTTTTAATAGTGTTGGTCAACTTTGGTAACTGTTAGTTTGACAAAAAAAACAAATTATGTTTGCAATTTTTTTATTGGTAATATGGTGAATATTAATTTGATCACAAATGCGTTCTGCAGTGTTGCAGATGTGCCATTTTAAACCTTTTTTAAAACTAATTACTATTGACAGGCTGATTCCTGGTAAGAGCGGAAGCGAAGTTCTTGTGTATCATAAAGATGAAGGAGTTTGCTACATCTTAGGCCTTCTTATTGGAAAGTTCATAGGAGCAAGTGAAGTAACAACTAAGACAGTGTATCAAGCAATGCCTTATGGGCCAGCCCTACGCAGTCTCACGTCCCTGTATGATGGTGAGCTGAGAAATCTCAGACCTAGTGTTGGCCCAAGGAGAGGTGTCAAGCTCAGTAGTGATAACCTTGAGAGCCTTACATGATGTTTAAGGAGAAGTTTTTAATCTTCAACATATATATTAAGGAAAGGTCTGCTGTCACATCAGAGCAGAATCAGTAGCCTCTGCTATCTATCTATGTTTCTGCTTGATTATCAGCCAAGAGCACTCTTTCTTTTTTAGACTTTTGATCAATACAATTAATAAAATCAATTCAATCAATACAATCAATACAGTTGTCTTTCTTTATGATTTCCAAGTACATTGCAGAGTTTTCAAGCCTTTTTATAAGCAATAATTCTATGCATCTATATTCGCTTTGCTAAATTGGGTAGCTGTTGTTCCATGACCTATGTAGAACTTCACATCACAGTAGTGTTTATTGATATACCCATTCTGGTTATACATGTAGCTCTCAAATACTAACAAACTTTTAATTTTCTTTCAAGTCTTACAAGACTAAAAAGATCGAATATTGCATATATTAGCATGTTTTGCTAAGTTTCTAATATTTTTCTTTACTAAAAGGGTTTAACGTTTTAAAGCATTGGTTTTTTATTAATGTAAAATAAAGGCACTCCTAGAACAGCCGTAAATCAAGATTATATATTAACGCTAGCTAGCTTCTATTATTGATAGAATAATACTCCAATCCTTATTCTATTTTTGTTTTCTGTTATTGTTGTTCGCAAGCTTGGGTATAAATGAGTTGAGCCTGATTGGTTAGCTCAAACATATGCTTCATCTCCACCATTGTTTTAACGAGCTTACTGGTGGGAAGTTGTTTTGGTTTATGTGTTCAACTGCCAACAAACAGACAGGATACACTCAAGTTGTGGCATGGGCCAGGTCCAGACTTTGGCAATTGGTTTATCAGTGGCTGAACTTGTTTGACTGTTTTTTAAAAACTTGCTTAAGGCCATATTAGCGCTGCTTCTGTTTTCATTGTTTTCCTAACCTTTTGCTTTCTTTATTCAAGCTTATTTGCATTTAACTCATTTTACCATGCAGCTGCTTGTTACTCATCATCATTCCCTATGGAACCCATTTGAGACAAATAACTTTCCATGAGCTTTATGAGATGACTTGCATTTCTAGCATTGGCATTACAAAGGATAGATGCCGTAATAATGGTTGTAATTTGAGGTTGCCCATCCGCATTTTGTACAAATATTTTTTCAATATGCATACAAGGGGAAAACTTAATTATTGTGAGCATCTATTTATCGCACAATGTTCTGGCGCTTCTTACTTTCTACAGACCTTCATGAGCAGTCTACTGTTGGACTGCATCAATTTGATTTATATATATTGTTATATCAGTAACTTTGTTTATCATTTTTTTCAGGTATTTTAAATTTTACAAGATTGTCATTTGGTTCCATTTAATGGCTCCCACGTTTTACAGTTTTACTATTCTCACCGCCCTAATCTCCATTTATCATCGGGTATCAAGGTTGTTTGTGGAATATATCTGTAACTACTCTCATTAATGAAAGATGACTAATGCTATTCATGCATTAGTCTTGTAGTGCTATTAGTGCATTAGTGCTATTAGTGAATTATTCTATTAGTGCAGTAGTACAATTTGTAAATTATTTGTACTTATGCATTCTTACTTTTCTTTTGTTTGTTATATAATTGGTCTGCCTTTTTTTTATTATGCGATGCTGTTAGATTTCACTTGTGCCAGGTTGGCAGATTGTCACTAGCTCCTATGAATGTGAATAAGGAGGTAGTAATTGTTAAACACTTCTAAAACTGTACATTTAATTACAAGCTATTCTGGTATATTATATAGCATGGCTAGCGTTAAATTATAATAATTATAGGCTTACATAATAGCAAAGTATAAGAAGAATCTACATTTGAAGATGTAGCAAATTAGATCGAAAAATTAGAGTTGGCTGCAAATATTCCAACAAAAACTAATGCGGAATCATTTTTACCACTGACAACTGTGACAACATGAAAGATGGTTTGCTGGAGGCTTTTGGTACTGACACATACTCAAAATATAATCAGCTTTAAAAGATCGTGTTACGACCAGGAAAATTAGTAGTTGTGTACTTGTCGGACTTAAGAACATTGGTGACATTGACGAGCCAAGAATCACCTGAGCCACTGATTGGATATGCGTTCATGGCAGCATTACAGTCAACTCTCTCAGTGCAATTGAAGTCTATAGTTTCAGTAGAACGGCTAGATCTGAGCACTTCAGTCGCCAGAGCTAGGAGTATGCTTTCTTGTCAAGGACAGGCTTTGTGTGCGGTTGGCTGGCAGCTATTCCTGCAGAGGTCATGGTGCAAAAGGCTGTATGACTCAGAAGTGTATGTTGGTTGTCAACAGAAACCATGTAGATGTTATTCTCATGGCGATGAAGGCCATATAGCATGACAGCACTAAAACAAGCGTGAAAGCGAGCAGATAAGATTGTTCCAGATAGCTCTAGTGCTTCAAACTGTATCAGTAAAATGTGTGACAATAGTTTTGAAGCTCTTGTGGGTACCGCATGCAAGTAGACTAGTATAAAATAATATATGTAAAAACTAGAGGACTGCCCGGCGTTGCACGGATATTAAAAATCAGCTTATACGCAGTGATGGCAGTGCCAGACTTACAAACTCAGCTTAGAAACAATGCCGCTTGCCATTCGCCTAACACATTGCCAATGGCTAATTTAAGTAAGCTAGTTATTTACGGCTTTTACTAATACATATATGTACGTTGCACCATAATGGAGAGCGTGATAGAGGTGCCTAATAGAGGTGAAATGTTGTCACCCACATAGCAGCATATATTGACCAATGAATCCTTCAATTTTGTGTGGCTCAATGGGTAGCATAGTGTTTGAGGAACGGAGGTTCTGCGATCAAATCTTCCGCGATACTGATTCCTCATTCCAAGATTTTAATAGCTCTAATTAGACAAACCGAAGTACAAACCATGAGGTTTATTCATATAGATGACGTCTGTTCCACAGCCAAAAATGCAACAAAAGTTGTTTAAATGTTGCATGGAGAACACGCAAGATCCTATACATAAATCTTTTACAAGTACACATATTGATATTAATGATAGAACCTTGTAATAAAGTGCTTGGAGGCCAAACAATTTGTTGTTGTTCAAGTTATCATTGGAATGGACTTGGGAAAAAGTTTGAGTGGAGGCTATGTGAGCCCAGCTATGGGAGTTAGATTTGGGGCAAACAAAAGTTTTTGTTTAACAGGGGTAGTCGAAAATGCAAAAATAAAACAAATAGATGAGAAGTATTTCAAAGTGAAAATGGGAGTGGCAAAATGGTGAGCCAGAATTAGGCATAGATTAAGCTAGAGGTTCTGTACCTGCAGACTGCGAAGATTTTGAAAATTAACTCAACCAATGGATTAATGATGGCTGGCTGTTGTATTATAGGTATCAAATTCTTAGAGCCATATCAGAAATTATTCATTTTATGGCTGTAAACCAATCCAACGATCCATGAAAGGTACACTCAGTAGTGATTTATGAGAGCTAAATAGATAAGGTAAAAGTAATCCAGGAGTTGAAACTTCAGTATGTCGAGACAAAGTAAGACAATGGCACAAGTTGAAACCCAACATACTGCATATATGCTAGGTTTGAGTAAGGCATATTTGCAGTTACATGTTAGGGAAGATTTGCAAATATTTCAGGTTAGGCAGTAAAACATAATCGGAAATGTCTGTAAGTTATTACTCATATGATTAAGGGGTGATGGTTAAAAGTTGCATCTGAGATAATCACCCAAGAGTTAGGTAAGGTTTTGTCATCTGATAGCTTAATATCCATTAGCATGGCTAATTACATTAATGATATCATAATAAATGACCACCACCCTGGAAAAAAGGACAAGTCATTAACCTAGGCTTAATCGATGCATAGTCTTTAGGTCAAGGTTGCAATAGGGATTACGTGCTGCTAGTTTTGAAGCTTCAGGACGATTGAGAACTAGGGCTACTGCTCATGTTGACTTTAGTCAAACTTCCAAAATTGTTGGAAGGAGTGTTAGCGCCCACCTGCAAAACACCTGTAGTAAATGCGTGGAACACTAGCTATTTAGTCGAGTGTCCTGAAAATACTCGCATTCTATCCTTGACTAGCACCCAACCAATATGGGTTATAAAGGACTTTGGCTGATGCTCGAATAGCAAATAGGCTAACTACCAATAGGTTAGTCTAAGGGTGTGCGGACCCACCCGCAAAAAGATGCCCCCACTCCAGGGGCTTCGCATACTAAGTTTTCTCTCTTATGCTATGTACAGCTTATTCTAGATATTCCTATACAATTTAAAGACGTCCAAAAAGATGTTTGCTGCTGCCAAAGTTTACATCGATTAAGTAGGACAGAAAATGTTTTAAAAAGCAAAACATTCCTGTTTGCGGTATACTACAAGTGTACCACAAGCATGCACCTATTGCAAAAATGTTCACTCTAAAGTCAAGTCAGTGTGTGTATGCTTAAAGTTACATAACCCAAACCATGAACTACACGAATAGTATGAAGAATAAAGATATACCAACTTTAAGAGTTATTAAAACATGTTATTGGCAGCAGCTGCTACTCAACTAAAATAAAATTAGGAATACGTAGTCAGCAGCATGTCGATCTACTGCCACTATTTTTATCAACTAGCATACTACAACATACATGGTAAAAACTGCAAAACTACAGAGAAGCGTGGAATAGTTGATGGTTGTCGGTCACTGCATTGTAATGTACATAAAACTTTGACAGCACGATGTTGTGTTCTATTGAGAATTATTGAGCAGCTGATATATACAAATTGATGAATTCTAAAGTAGGCACTTGATAGTAACGGAGTAACAAAAAAAACTGTAACAGCACACTTTTTAACTCAGCATACCAATACTCTGTACTCTTATCTCTGACTTCAAATAAAAAACCCAAAAGCAGCACTGACTATGAAGCTACTCTGAAAGCCTTCGTATGTTTCGTGTGTCTGATGAATTGGCAATAAAATACTCCCCTAGTTTACAGAGACTCCCTTGTGTAACGATAGATAACAGCTTTAAAGATGAACTTACACAATAGTTTGATAGATTTTGTCAGGTGTTAGTGTTTTATATCATTTGCAATTGTTGTTGATGTTTGAGGTGATCTGATTGCCAGAACTGGCTTGCTTGTGTAATGATAGATAGCAGTTTTAAACAGTTCCAACAATCCTGGTTGAACAACAACATGTTCATGCAGTAGTCTTATGTCTATACAGTAGTCTTATGTCTATGTAGTAGTCATTTGTTTATGTAATAATCTTATGTCTATGTAATAATATTATGTCTATTTAGTAGTCTTATGTCTATGTAATAGTCTTATATCTATGTAGTAGTCTTATGTCTATGTAGTAGTCTTATATTTATGTAGTAGTCTTATGTCTATGTAGTAGTATTAAGTCTATGTAGTAGTCTTATGTCTATGTAGTAGTCTTATGTCTATGTAATAGTCGTATGTCTATGTAATAGTCTTATGTCTATGTAGTAGTCTTATGTCTATGTAATAGTCTTATATCTATGTAGTAGTCTTATGTCTATGTAGTAGTCTTATGTTTATGTAGTAGTCTGATGTATATGTAGTAGTCTTATATCTATGTGGTAGTCCTATGTCTGTGTAGTAGTCTAATGTCTATGTAGTGGTCTTATGTCTTTGTAGTAGTCTTATGCTTATGTACAAGTCTTATGTTCATGTAGTAGTCTTATGTCTACATAGTAGCCTTATGTCTATGTAGTAGTCTTATGTCTGTGTAGTAGTCTATTGTCTATGTAGTAGTCTTATGTCTTTGTAGTAGTTTTATGTCTATGTAGTAGTCTAGTCTCTATGTAGTAGTCTTATGTTTATGTAGTAGTCCTATGTTTATGTCGTAGTCTTATGTCTATGTAGTAGTCTTATGTCTATGTAGTAGTCTTATGTCTATGTAGTAGTCTTATGCCTATGTACTAGTCTTATGTCTATGTGGTAGTCATATGTCTACATAGTAGTATTATGTCTACATAGTAGTCTTATGTCTATGTAGTAGTCTTGTCTGTGTAGTAGTCTTATGTCTACGTAGTAGTCTTATGTCTTTGTAGTAGTCTTATTTCTACATAGTAGTCTTATGTCTATATAGTAGTCTTATGTCTATGTAGTAGTCTTATGTCTTTGTAGTAGTCTTATGTTTATGTAGTAGTCTAATGTCTATGTAGTAATCTTATGTCTGCGTAATAGTCTTATGGCTATGTAGTAGTCTTATGTTTATGTCTCAGTCTTTCATCTTGGTGTCTGGTATAAGATGTTGTATTTTTTAAAGAAAATAGGAATGTACTGGATAGCCCGGCAAACTGGAGATACAATTTGAGTATTTTAAACAACAAATATCTAAGAAAGATTTGCTCCTCAGCATTAACAGCACTTAGACGCTGGTCATAACTGTCCATTTCAAGTAGCATAACCCTAAAAGATACTTTTTGAAATTGTATAGATTCTTCATTGTCAGCTTTTTTCCACAAAGAGATACCAGCTTAGAGCAGCATATGACAAAATGGAAACTATACGGATTCTGGTAAAAGGGTGATAGGTTTTTTATTTTACATCTATCTTTCTGAGTTGACTTAGAACATGAGTTGATAATTCAATATAGTTTTTGAAATGATCTTGTCAACATTGCTTGAGAACTGCAAATGATTGTCTACTTGTATGCCTAGAAGCTTGAACTGTCAGTATTTTATATGCATGTTGTTTATGGTGAGATAAGGGCTGCATGCAGCTTTCCTTAAGCTACATTTGATAGTCTACGACTAGGCAGTAATCAGAGAGATAGAGTTTCATTAACATCAAAGTGACGCATAATTTTTCGCATGCTGTAGTAAATGTTGATCTGGTCTTTGTTGATTCAATGGCCAATACTCCATGTCGTTTTACAGTGTCATACAAAGTAGTGTCATCAGCATTATTTATATGTTTGCTGCTTGACTCTGAAAAACTGAACAATATGTGTTTTGTTTTTTCTTGCTTTCGCGTTTAGACGAGACTAAGTGAAGACCTGAGAATTGAAATGACTGCAATCAGATGAGGTGGATGTTGTGTTGTTTTCTGGTTTTTTTTGGGGTTTAATGTTTAAAGAACATAAATAAAAAGAGTTATTCATACCAGCACGAACTTAAAAACTGTGTTATCATACAGATAACTCATAGCTTTAATTACCAGAGATTAAAGTTGACTTACTCTGTATGTGATATATGATAACTTCAAATTATATAACAGTGAGAGAAAGTAACTACTTGTTATCAGTCAAGAAAAAACGTAATTTATGAAAATGAAAATACATAGATGCGCAAACACACACCTGCATGTACACATGCAAATGCATCCACACACACAACCACACACATACATCAAACACACAAATATCCACACTCACACACCTGCATACAGGCTGACACACACATCCACACACAACCACACACCTCACAGCCGCACACACACCCTAACCCATGCTCACCCACACACACAAATACTTATTTGTGTGCTTGCATGCACACCCACTTACACGCTCACACCCTCACATCATGTGCTCACACCACACATGCACACCCTAACTCACTCTCACTCACACAGTCACACCACACCATGCCGGCATGGGCGCACACACTAATTTCAAAACATATGCTGTAAGTTTATAATGAGCACACAGAGTAATATTGAACTAGCTTTCTTTTATGTAGTGCACCCTACCAGTGCAAAAGGCCAAATTGAGTCAGTCCAACCACTACGCTGCTACATTTTGTTTAATATAATGTTCCAGAAGTGATAGTATAATTGTTTGTAGGTCCGCATAGAGGTCTATCAGGTTTGACCACAAAGTCTGAAAAGTTGCACGTAGGACAAGTTGATCATTGTTGATTTGGGGTAAGTTAAGCATGCTCAACTTACCGCGGTATGTTCATGAATCCCGTATTTCTGACCTTAGACAATTACGGTTCACATATCAGCATTGATGGTATAAAGAAAGTAAAACATGCGGTGTGGTTATGTTGACCAGACTTCATACTTCCCATCGCGTTCAGTCATCTGACATCACAGTGTATCGACCATTTGCAGCATATTTTAACACTGCAGTTAATGACTGGATGAGGCCTAATGTTGGCGAACCTGTTCAAATTGTAAAATTGCAGCTTGTCAACCAAGCTGCTCTAAATTTTCTAACATCTAAAGACTTTGTATTGGAATTTTAGAGGTCAGGGATATTCCCTAGAATCGTGATGTGTTTTGTGAATTAGACTTTGTAGCAGCTGATATTACAATCATCCTATGGCTGGGTCATTGGAAAATTGAAATTTATCTTTGTTGGACGTTTTACCTAAGCTATCTTGCATTGGAACTACATGGTATACACTACCTGTTGCACTGTTTGCAGGACCAAAAGCCCCACGTTGAGAAGCAAGAACAAAAAATCAAAAGTGTGGTGAAACTCTGATATTGACTGATACCCCAACCAATGATATACTCGCCAAAAAAAAGCATACCAAAGCTCCAGTACAATATACCAAAACTAAACTGAAAAAAAGACAGAGCCTATCAATGACAGTAGTGAAGACGAATCAGCCACTCGTAATAAACAGATGGGGAAATAAGTGAACCTGGCCATTCACAAACTATTGAAGTGAGAATCAGCAATTATGTAATGGCTAGTATATTAGGAAAAAGGTCAACAAAAAATATGTTGCTGTTGCTACTATTGTTGATGAAAATATTAAAGTAGTCTACGGAAACAATCTGATTTGAACAGGAAAGCGCTAACCTACTCGAACATCTTTCCGCTATCAAGATGATGAGATATAAAGATGATGAGGGATGGTGGGACTATGAAAATATCCTTGATGCTCTGCTAGAGCCTGTCATTGACCAGCAAGGAAGCATTTTTTTCAGTTATGAATTGGACTGTAATAAATACTTTTTACCTATGTATACTTGTACCTACTTAACGCTGCTCTATTTTCGTTTTTCCTCATCATTTTGCATCCTAAATAAAAGTTACAGCAATCACAGCCTGCTTAGTATTTTTATGCTCAATATGCCCCGACCATACTCAACATGCCCCGACTATGTTCAACATGCCTCGACCATGTTCAACATGCTCCACCCATGCTCAACATGCCTCGACCATGCCCAACATGCCTCGACCTTGCTCAACATGCCTCAATATCTTTTTTGGGTTTTCAATTTTTATGAAAACTTCATTAGTTGAGCTTGAAAAATAGAACTGTTTTTGAAACATTGTAGTAGGCCGAACCTATGCTACAATAGTCAATTTGATTGTACTATATATAAATAAGTAAAACTAATCAAATTTTGCCATCAGCAGCAGTGCAGTAGCAGTAGCAGTGCAGTAGCAGCCGTAAGCATGCCACAACATGTCATACATGTAGTTGGCAGTATACCATAGTTGCATTGCATGCATGCATACTGCGCAGTATGCATGTAGTACAACCAATTCATAATGCGCTGTGAGCTGTGTTGGCACAATGCTATTATTGCCTTCTGCATTGTGTGCATTGCTGCACGCAATGGGGGTGTTGCTAGTGTGCATCTCGCGGTGCCAGTTGCAGTAAGAACTTTTGCATTACTCTGCATATACATGCACAGCACATTTTCATCAAAACTCATCACAGAATCAAGTATTGAGTTGACTTTGGCGCAAAAACAATGGAAAACAGTCAGAAGAATTTGGGAAACAGTTAGAGATTGCACGTGTCAAACAGAACAGATCAGTTGTTGAACAATAGCATGGATTGGCATAATGACAAAGCCATTACAGAATTAGTCAACTGGATGATAATGGTGGTTATTCCGGTGCGGATATCAGTAGTATAAATCAGTATGCAGCAGCAATGTAGGGCAACCACAGGGAACTTTTCTATATAAATTTGTTGTATATTATTATGTAGATGAGTAACTCAGTTGTATAATAAATCCTGGTTATAAAATTGTAATTGACGTGTGAATGTATGTCGAGATATGCTAATATCACATTGGACACAACCACAACACAATTTCAAGATGTGAATGCAGCTCAAACTTCTGTATGAGTGAGCAAACTAAT
The DNA here is from genome assembly GCF_963576615.1 of Watersipora subatra. Classification (NCBI taxonomy): domain Eukaryota; kingdom Metazoa; phylum Bryozoa; class Gymnolaemata; order Cheilostomatida; family Watersiporidae; genus Watersipora; species Watersipora subatra. Next base: position 47,552,019 of record NC_088716.1, on the reverse strand, counting down.
TTATTAATTAATTAACTAATATTAGCTCGCTGTATATGATTGATGTGAAAATATATTATGGTTTTAATATATAATGTTAATGATCAAACAATAGTAAAATCTCAATGTCATCGACCATGATAATGGCGATAATGCCCGACTCCCTATTCCGAAATGATATGGTAGCTAAAGCAAAAGTTTATGAGCAAGCTAAACATAGCATCTGACAATTTTGTACAATGCAATACAGACGCCTGGAAAACCAGCAGTGTCCGCAGATCTACAGCATCAACTTCAAACTAATGCGTAATTGCAGTACAAATGCAGTTTCAAGTTTTAAAGAATGTGCATTTGCAGTACACATGGGTTGCTGGGTAATGCATCAGGGAAGTGAAAGCGAGTACAGTAAACCCTCGTTTATCGCAGGGTTCGCGTTCCAAAAATAACATGCAATAGCGGAAATCTGCAAAGTAGTCAGCTTTATTTTTTACTGTGATTTTACAATGCAATACTGAACTGCAGAATGAAACAAAAAATAAAACCTCTTTTCAGGCCCAATATGTGGTAAAGAAATAGAAATATTAACGTTTAATTAACATTAATAGTTTTATATAGTAATGAATACAAGGTAGGAAACATTGTCACTCGCATATTTCACAGTTCCTTCAGCTGTGCCTCTTCGTCCTGACTCCGCTGCGCTGTAACGTCTATTTTTACTGAAGGCTGCGCAGGGGTCTTTCTTCGAGAGAAGAACATCGTTATGGGTAGTTGTCGGCACTCTTTCTTTTTCTGAACAAGAAGATTTTTATAAATGGACATGCCACCTTCAATTATATGTGAGAACTGCAATGAACGACACATCAAAGAGTCCCATTCTTGTGTCGTGCGCTGAAGTTCAGTGGCAATTCTCATCATGGTTGCTAAGCAACCAAGTGTTAGTCCTTCCTCCTCTTTTTTATCAACAAGCGTGTCTTCTTCTTCCTCTTCTCCGTCATCCTCGATTGGTGACTCTGTAATCTCTGCCAGGTCTTCGTCCGTCAGTGGTTGTGTGTGTGCATCAATCAGGCCATTGACTTCATCAGCAGTCATATCATTAAAGCCGTTTCCTCCAAACTGTTTTGCTAGATTCACAGATGAATCCCGTGCAGAGTGATGCAGCTCATCAACAGATTATCCGGTCGCGTTTTGCACTGCCTCTGGCCACAGTTTTTTTTTAGTCAAGAATTCAAAGTCTCTGTTTTCATTTCCAAAATGGCTTTCTGACTATTAAGGAGACACGATGCAATGGTGTATTTGCACCAGTAGTTTTTAAGTGAGAAGAATGGATCTGAGTCCACGGACTCAACAAGATGCTGCAGCGGGTTGCGTGTATACAGGGCCTAGAAAGCGCGGATGATGCCTTGGTTTATGGGCTGAATCAGTGATGTAGTGTTCGGTGACAGAAATTCTATTTTTACACCATCGTATGACAAATCATCAGCGTTACCCCCGGCGTTGTCAGCGAGCAAAAGCACTTTAAAGTCCAGTCCTTTTCCTCTCAAATAACGCTTGGCCTCCTCCGGGATGAAACAGTGTTTGAACCAATCCTGATTGAGAGCTTTTTTCATCCAAGCCTTTGAATTGTACATTCAGTAAACGAGCAATGCATCCTTATTTTTGTTTTTCAGGGCTCTAGGATTTTTAGACTTATAAATGAGCCCTGGCTTTATCGTAAAGCCTGCAGCATTTCCACACATAACCAGAGTCACGCAATATTTTTGGGCCTTAAATCCCAAAGCCTTTGCTTCTTCTTGCATGATAAAAGTATGGGAGGGTATATTTTTCCAAAATAATGCTGTCTCATCCATGTTAAACACTTTTTCAGGCTTGTATCCTCCTTCCTCAATGATGGCTTTAAATTTGTTGCTCACGTATTCCACTGCGCCAGCTGTATTTACAGAAGCGACCTTTCCGTGCAGAGAAATATTTTTAAGTCCAAAGCGTTTCTGGAATTTCTCAAACCAGCCTTTACTGGCATTAAATGTGCTTGAGAGGGCATGAACAGCACTTGTTGATGGCCTGAGATCTGTATCCCCCTCCCTTTTGCTGTCATGAAGGACATCACTGCCAGCAAAAGTTTCATACGGTTTTTTAGCTTTTGTACAAATAACGCTAGTATCCAGTGTAATGCTCTTTTTCCTGCAGTCATTAATCCACAAAGCTAAAGCAGATTCCATCCTTATGATGGCCTTGTTGCGAACTGTCACAACTCTTTTTGCATATTTGTTAAAGCTTATTGCTGATGTCATCCTTATATTATTTTCCACCTTCTTTATGTAACGAACCGAAGATTCATTTATTCCGTAATGGCGCCCTACAGCCGCATAGCTTTTACCTTCCTTCAGCATGTCCAGAAGTGTAACTTTTTCTGCAATAGTTAGCATCTTCCTCAGCCTCTTTGGCGTGTCTGGAGGCCTCTTTGCAGGCACAAAACATTTCTTTGACATTGTAGGTTTTGTCACAGAGAAAAATTACAAACGTAAATTTGACAGAAAGTACAGAAACGAAAACTGTTGGCATCGGTGTAATGAAAAACCAATCTAACTCTTTTCACTTCTAGACAACAGTAACGTCCCTGAGCCAATCAGGATTCGCTGTAAAAAATAAAGCGCAAATAAATCAAAAATAAAAATTCCGCGAAGCAGCGATAGGTGAAGCGCGATATAGCGAGGGATCACTGTAGATCTCAAGGAGCAGTTTGCAGTAGGAGGGCAGTTGCTATAACGGGAGATGTCCATTGAGCATTAGAGACTGTAACACACTGAAAAATTACTGCACTGCCATGAGACAGTGTAGTGCTAATACGTCGCACCGTCTGCTAACATGCATGCGTAGAGGATGCTATCAGGCAGGTCATTTATATATTTCTACAGATCAGCTGTTGATCTTATAATATTGCTGCAGCTTTTCTCACTAACAAAGATTATAAACTGCAATTTCAATTGCTCTTTGATGTATTCCAGGCCAGCCACAGTATTTATTTTATGCCCATTGTCTGAAAAATGTGAATATAATGGGATTGGATCGTTTTAATTAGGATGTAAACAATTAGTGTCATATTTCCCATTTATAACGATGAAATTTATTGCAGCCAATTACAGCCAAACAGGGAAAGTTGCAATGCATTGTGAGACTTCTTTTTATGAGCATTACGGAACTAAAATCAAGCAGACGCACTATCAAGTTGGCTTCTCCTATTGAGTAGAAGAGTGAGAGTGGATGCATCAGCTGACTTCCGGTAAAGCACTGGCGACGGATATTCAGTTATACCATTAGAGCTCATACAATTTGTTGTAATGTTGGCCTTTGAAATATCAAACTTTTTAGAAGTAAAGGCTCTAACAATGGAAAGCCCAGAATGTGCCTTGTTTACTTATATGCCTTTCCCTAAAAAGTTACTCACCAGAATGTATACATGAGTGCACAACTCCCCTCATATTATGTTATACATTAACCAGGCTACATGATATAATTTACATAGTACATGATACCATTTTATCATGCATGCAACTAATGTGTATATGTAAATATGTACATAGAATAAAGTTCTATATTCTAAATGTGTAGCCAGAAGGAGTTTAATCTCAAAATAAAAAACCTGCATGTATAGTAGTAAATGGAAGTTGAATCAAATAACACAATATATTTTGTGATTGACTAGAAGTAGAATGCTTTTTTATTATTACTAAATATAATTGCAGTCAGAAATAAGATTTCAAAATATAGTTTATTTCATAGGCTATCTCTCTGTAACATTTAGTATAAATGTTCAAATATAGTCGCTATAGCAAGTTTAGCATTTAGAAATTCTATATAAACGCTCCAGTAGAAAAGTATTGATTAAATGCAATATAAAAGAATTGTGAATATTTAAAGAAAAGAGTTAAAAGTAGAACATAAACTTAAAACGTACATGTAATATGAACATCTGAAAACCAAATGAATGTCATGCAGGCACTTTACAATATGAATATTGCTTATAACTAATTTTATTGTGACAATTTATAGAAACACTAGTGCAACATATAGACCTATTATGTACATGCGTGTAAACTATATAAATAGACATTTTGGATCCCTTCTGTTTTAATTAATTTAGAGTCTTTTGACGACATCTCACATGGCCATTGATTTTGAATCTAAATGAACTTTGCTCTTAGTTGTTAAAGTTCTAACAGTCTCTTTACAGTAGATATGTATTCTTAACTTTAAAATTTTTTGAATAACTGTTTTGTAGGTAGAGTGACTCTGGCCACACTTGGACCAACAGCTGCTACTCCCTCCTCAATTTCAAGATATAGAAAATTGACTATTGAATGAGCGACCTTTTTTATTGCACCTGACCATTCGCGAAAGATCAACTCAGTCTTACATGAATTTAGCACAAGCATAAAAAGCCTCCTTAGACAGGAAAGCACTTGGTGATGGTAAGGAAGCTAAATTTGTACATAACTCACAAAATGTTATAGACTTCAGTGCCTAGCCAGCTAAATAGTACAAAGAGGTAAGCTCAGATGTTGACAGCTTGGAAGTAGTCGCATTTGAGGCGATGCATTTGAGGCGATAACAATTTCTTCAGTGGAAGACAAGCTGTCATTATCATCAGGTGGTAATTCATTAGCAGAAGCATGCTTCAGATAGTCGGCTAATTAGGATGTGTCATCTCCATCATATGAAGAATTAGAGGAAACTTTTAAATACTGACTAGCAACCATTATTTTCAATGAGTTCCTCAATTCCATAAGAGAGGGAGTTGGTGTCTTTGTTGGTGTTTTGTTAAATAGACTCTCTGTTATGTATCTCAATAGCTTGAAATTTATAATGTGGTTATTTCAAAGGTTTGAAATACTGAGTCCTTCCAGTGTTTGAATAACAGTAGTAGCTTATTCGTAACTTGAGATTAGACTGATCAGTAAATAATATGATTTCATTTATATAGCCATTTGTTAGCTTTATAGCTAGAAAAAGCGTATGTATCAAAAAGCTTTAATGAATAATAAAATATAGCCTTTAGCTTTTCAATAATAGAATAATTCATTTCTTTGCTTTCAAGAATCTCAAAACTTTCAAAACAATCTTGGGTCAGTCTGCCAGTTAATAGAAAATTGCTATCACAGAATAACATTTCATTAATTAACTCCAATACGCATTGCGTTGACATGATTGTTACTGATTAAACAGGCTTCAGCTTTCCATTTCCTATTTTCATATCTTTAGCCATCCGTTGAATCTCTCTGACTAGGGCTGTGCTTTCTCTAAATTTGCAAACAGAGATACAAACTCTGCAGCAAACATGGCAACTGGAATGAGATGAGCTGGCATTGTATCTTGATCAGCCATTGTATGTAAGCCAGAAGCAAAATAATTAGAAATAACATGAGCAGCGCTACCTACTTTCCTTTTATCAAAATGTGTTATAGTCAAATGCTCATTCTTTAATTCGGGTGCAAGTTTTAAACTGCTTCTGCTATTGAGATCAGCCAAACCTTTAATAGGTTTAGCATTGATAACCATGCTATTGATTACAATGTCATTTCGTATAAGTGCAGCTTTCAAGTTTTTAAAGATGTGTGGAGCATCAGGCATGAATGATCACACTTGATAGGATGACTGATAGACACCACTTCTGGCCCACTTTTCGGACACCCCACATTGAAATCTTTCCGCATAGCATGATTAGAACTTCCCATATCACTTGTCATACAGATGAAATGTAGACCGATATCCTTAGTCTTGTGCAGAATGGTGATAATAATATCTTTGAAAGCAGTACCATCAGCGCTGTCACCTTTACGAGAAACAATAATTTAACAACTACATGTATAGATAATGCAGTGCAAAGATTTTAAAAAAGAATAAATTATTGAACTAAAAGTTATAACATGAGAATAAATTCCTTATTAGTATTGTGATTTTGCAAACGATTTATGATTTACATGAAGATGTGAACTCTACAAAAAACCTATAGCATTTACATAATTTATATATTCATACATAATGCATGCTTCTGAGCGTTAGACGTAGCACTGTTTGCATTCAGAGACAATAACTCAAATGCACCAATATAAGCCCATCATGCTAATGTCAGCATCAACTTTTAAACCGAAACCAGGTAGCATAAATTTTATTACGCACAAAATGCAACTTGTTCAGCGAATGTAGCATAGAATAGATTATACTGACAGGGGCTAACTGTGGATCTATTCCATGGATATATAAAACTGGATTGGCCAATGATAGCTATTCTCGTTGGTTGTCTTGTCAGACTTAAATAGCATGACGTTACATCATTGAATTGTACCAATTGAACCAATGCTATACAATTCATTGTACCAATGAATTGTATAATGCTTGACTGCACTGTTCTTAACAATGGAGCTAATGAGAAGGTATCAAAATCGCATTTATTTTCACATAGAAACCTTCTTGGATACATAATCCAGTAAACTAAAGCAATTATGTGATAATATCTGATAACCACCATAGATTAAAACTATCACAGCTATGAAATGTTGCACACAAATCATGAGTCATCAGGATTTATTTGCCCCCTCTCCTATCCCCCTTCTCTCGTTTCCCCTTTCCCCTTCTCCCAAAAAGAAGTAGGAAGGGGGAAGGGAAAAGAGAGAAGGGGGAAAGGAGAGAGGGGCAAATAGCCTACCCACCCAAAGAACCAGACCCTGGCTAGGTAAATAGACTAATATCATGCTGAACTAAACATGACTAAATAGGATGTGTATGCAAGTATATCTTAAGTCAAAAATGAGACAGAATGATTATTTCACAACTGGCTATGTATCTCGGTCACTAAAGCTGAAGTGTAATGATTGTATCATTAGCATCGTGGGTGTTACCAACTATGATGTCAACCAAGCAACAAATTCCCTAATCACAATTAAGAATCATGGTGGCTTGATTTTTTCTTCGCCTGTGGTGATTGAGGTTTGCAACCACAGCGAGAAAGCGATGAGAGTGTTGCTTAGTAGTGCTGGATTGGTGACAAACTTTCCCAGGCTAGCACTACCTTAGGACACTTATGTAAACGTGACATATTACTTTCTCATTTTCGCGGAGTCATCCTCTCGCGAAAATTTCATGAGTGAAACTAAACTATCATAACGGACAATCGAAAACGCAAAACTAATTAGCTTTTTTCATTGATATCCACAATAAAATCGTCATATTAGAAATGCAGGTAATTTTCGTGTGTGGTTGGGCTCATTGGGCAATTTCTGCTAAACTCATTATACCTAATACACCGACTGAGCAGCATGGCAAAGCAAATTAAGATAACAAGTTTTTTTTGGAAAAGCCGAGACAAATGAAGAAGATGTTGATACTACTTTAGTCACTGAATTTGTAACTGATGAGAACGAAAGTCTGGTAGAGAAAGTCATAAAATTGAATAATAATTATTGTAGCGATAAATTTTATTACCAACCAAAAATAATAACAACCCTGAGCCATGGCCACAGCCTGCTATAAATACTTGAGATATAATATTGGTACCACATCAGTCACGGCGGCAAGGACCTACATGTAGATGTCATTGATAGTCCAAGAAACAAATAGCAGCAAGCGATCAAATTGCATTATCGATCTCGCCCACACAATTCTACCTGCAGTTCACAATTACAAACTAGTCCCAAATTGAAAGTTTTTTTCCTATTAGTGAACTGGACCTGAGGAATCTAATTATGTTTGTTCCACTGCATTTATTTTTACATCACTATATTTTCGCACTCATCAGAGCCGCGAAATTAAGTTGCAGCAAAATTTTACTCTGTATGCTACGCACAAAACTAAATACTAGCAAAATATAAGTGTTCTAGGGTAATTGTCACCATGGAGAGGTTGCTGAGGTTCAACAACATGCTATTGTTTAAGTGTAATCAGCATGCTAGTAACCTAGCTCGTGAGATAGCAAAGAGATATATTTCGATTTAAGGCACATTAATGAAGCTAAGAAAGCCACTGATTACACTTCCCTGATCAGATCAAAACTTCACAGGCTCATTATATTAAGTCATGTTTAGTTCAGCATGATATTAGTCTTTTACCTAACCAGGGTCTAGCTCTTCGGGTGAGTGGGCTTTTTGCCTCCCCCCTCCTTCTTCTTTCCCCCTTCTCTCTTTTCCCTTCCCCCTTCTCCCTTCCTACTTCTTCTTGGGAGAAGGGAAATGGAAGAAAGAGAGAAGGAGAATAGGAGAGGGGGCAAATAAAACTCTGGTGACTCATGATTTGTGTGCAACATTTCATAGCTTTTATAGTTTGAATCTATGGCGGTTATTAGATATTATCACATAATTACTTTAGTTTACTGGATTATGCATTCAAGAAGGTTTCTATGTGAAAATAAATGTGATTTTGCTACCTTCTCCTAATTAGCTCCATTGTTAAAAACAGTGCAGTCAAGCATTAGGTACAATTCAATGACATAACGTCATGCTGTTTAAAGGTGCATTTAAATCAGGCCGATTTGTCGGAGTTGTTTCGACTCAGACAAAATCGGCCTAGTGTAAAAGGTAAATCGGTTGTAAAAACTGCCTTGTCTCCGTCACCGACACAAAATCGGTGAAATGCTACATACTATGTTGGTCCGATTTTGACGGCCGTCCTTGTCAGAGTGAAACAATAAATTGACCAATCATATATTGTAATATTGCAAAATTTCGCAATTGCGCGGAGAAATATAATCATAAAACATGGCTGTTTATTCCGTTGTTCCTAAAGATCAATTAAAATTAGCATTGAAATTCTGTTCTGAGCAGTTAATTGCAGAGTTACAACCAAGGTTTCACATATGGAACCATACGCATCCGGAGCATTTTTTACGTGCTCAAGGACAGTATGTGGATTTAGCCAAATCGCTGAACAGTACAGGTTAGTAGGTCTAGCAATAGTGCCCAGTGCAGTGTTATTGTGTAAACAGCTGATCTAGCAAAGGTAGTAAACATTTAGTAATTAAACATTATTAATGTTTATGTTAATGTTAATAGTTTGTTTATTACAACAAATTTAATAATAATCGCTTTTATTTGAGCCCTCCCCAAACTGCAACCTATTTTCATCAATGCTGATAGTTTTATTAGAGATCACTCACGTTGGTTTACCTACACAAGAATTCAATGTGTTAATTATTTATTTAGTTTTTCGTCTCATTTTAGTTCAAATTGTCAAAGCCAAATATCAAGGGCTACGTATGTACTGGCTGAAAGAATATAAAAAAGTACTCAGTTCCCAGAGGTCAGGTGCAGGGGCTGGAGATGCTTATCGACCATCTTGGCCATATTACACCAGCCTGATGTTCCTTTCAGCGACGGTGCATGTCAATCAGGCTGAGTCTAGTATTGAGATGCCTAGTGAAGGTACGTATTTCATTTACAGAGTTTTACAAATTGTACACGGTACATTTAACAATAGCAACAACAGCAAAACTCTTCTTTAGACAATAGGAAGTAATTTTGGAACGTGCCAACCCGGTTGGACGGTAGCTTGTCATCGCCAGTAGCATCGATGAGCTTTGGCACAGTTGAATAAAAAGCACCATGTATGGTACGTGATCCAGTAATTGGCCTGACCCATGGTTTACCCTTTCTCAAATCTTCCTACAAAAACACAGAACATGCAGTAGTGCAATCATGGGAAAAGTCGGTTTGGGTCACAAATCAAGGAAAGATTTTCCTGAAAATTAATAGGCAATATATATATGAGCAATCCTTACTGTGGTAATCAATAGTCATATTTTACAATATGTTTTCCACAAGGTACCACAGCAAGTAAACTAACTAAAAAGCAGTGTACAACAAAAAGTATTGTTTAAACAAAAAGTGAACCAACAAAAACTGTGAAAATAGTTATGCAAACATGTATCTATGACAACAAATTTCTAGTTATGAAAACAACCAACGTATAATGTTAAAATAGGTAAGACTAGATGGTGAATGGTATTATTGGTCAGAGGATAGTAGGTGTAGTTGGAGTTTGGTTTTAAAAGATTCTACAAGTGTTGTAAGGTAGAACACATGTAGGCCATATAAAAGATAAGAATAGATAAAATTATAGTAATATAGTCTGGCAATATCAAAGTTCATAAGATGACGAATGTTATAAAATAAACGTAGGTTAGATTATATGTTATTTGAAATGAATGAGATGTGGTCTAGTTGATGACAAAGCCAAGTAGTTTAAAAGTAGATTGTCTTGTTAGGGTACTGTCGAATATAGAAATTGTCAGAGGGAAATTCAATGGTGGATTTACTAAGATATAGTGAGATTTCGATAAATATAAGCAATATTTTTTTCTAACGGTTGGTCTAACCGGGTACAGTGACAATTAATAAAATTATGTGAATTGAAACATTGGTGAAAAACCGTGAACAATATTGTTAAATTAAATGTTAACAATATGAATAGCCTAAATAATTGACTATATATCCAAATTAAAATATGCGTACGTACCTGTTTTTCTTCGACTTCATCTAAAACTATAACGACTGCAGCTGCAGCACAACATAGTAGTAAATCGTCGTTGTCTTGTTCCATCATTGAAAAAAATTACTTTTGACGAACTAAATTATTACTATTATTACTATAAGAATTACTGTAAGAAGCAGTGTGGGCACGCTATGAATCAATGACAAGGTTATCGTTTCCGTTTATGGTGCTAAGCGCTCAAAATGGAATAGGTATCGATGTTGTATTTAATTGGTTAAAATAGTGACCCATTTTGTATAATTGGAGTTGGAGTTGGTCCAGTGTAAAAGCCTCTGCAAAAACGTATTACAAATCGTAGACAGGCTAGAAGCGGTTTCAACTCCGACTCTATCGGAGTTGAAGCAACTCCGACAAATCGGCCTGGTGTAAACACACCTTAAGTCTGACAGGCTTTTTCCCTATTGGCCAATCTAGGTTTACATAGCTATGGTCTATTCGAGTCCAAAATTATCAAACCCTAGAGATAAACCATTGATAAATACTAGTATAATAGTAAACAGCTGTCCGTTTTCATCTACTCCATAGCCCGGACGACATAAAGACAAACCCTTTGGTTGCAAGAACTGATTTATGATGCGATAGATTCACCCTGCCAATAATAGTACATGTACTGCTGTTATACTGCAGGTCACTTGTAATACTAAGCTCATCTAACGTCAAACAACATAATGTTTCAGTGGTTGACATAGCATCAACCTGTAACATTGATAATATTAGTTTTTTTATTAGAACATACTTTGAACTAACAAATTCTCATAATCAATGTAGCATAATAGAGACCAAAACATAATAATCTCACATGAGATGTAAGAATATTCCAAAATCATATACATACTTCTTACATCTCAATTTCAGCCTATCAAAGTGTCTGAAATAAAAAATCATTGTCATTTTGAAGTGTTGGTACCAACTTTTACTTTCATCATTCGAAATACTTCTTCTAAAATACCAGGACGGAAGTCAATTGATCTCAACCTACCCCTGAGAGTTGACTCAGAGGGATAAGGCAGGTTTTGATCCAAAATTGTTTGATATCCGCTGCCACATAGAAATTTCAGCTGTAGAGCCATCTAGAAATTTTGCACTGACCATATTAACCCACGAGTAGAGTTTCTATATATGAAAAATTAAAATGATCATAAAGAGACGCCATCTATTGATAACTTTGTTTATGAAAATTGCAGAGATATTAATTACCTCTCTAATGCTTGCAACTGATCCAGATTGAAAATTAAAGATATCTGAGACTGCAGTCTTTCATTCCTTTGCTTCTGTCGCTCATAAGCCTTTCGCAGCTAAAATCAATATTGGTAGTAGATGTTATGGTAATACTAATGCTGCTAATTTTTATAACTGTGTTTGCACTACTAAACAACATACAAATTTTTTATAGGTCTACAGATTGTTTGAAAAAAATAGGTATTTCAAGCTTCTTAACTAGCTGCCCACAGATTTAAAACATTCTAATCCCACGACCAAACAAGAGTGAAACGATTGATTGGGAGAATTATGATAAATGCACATGTGCACACAACTCCCGAAAAATTATCCGTTAACGGCCGTCACCAAACCCTTGCAACGAAATCCTATCAACAAATTTAACTATTTTTCAGTAAAGTCGTTTAAGTATAATAATGATACAAAACGCATATAAACTTATTTAAATATGTTACCAAGCCTTTGAAAGGTTGACGCAAATACCTAAAACTAACCCATCTGATCGGATTATACATAAATAGACAGATTTATTAGGACGAAAATCGTCTCAAAACGCTTGAAAAGCTTCGTTTAATAAAAGTTAAGACCGGAAATTGAAATGCCGAGCGACAGAGAATAGAACGATAAAGTCTTGCCACAAAACGCTTGAACAGCTTGGTTTATTAATAGTTTCGACCGACCTACGAAACGCCAAAAAAGCCGTGCGACAGATAGTAGAACTATTTACTGTGTACTGTTTGTCTACTGTTAGAGGCGTAGACCGATTTACAGGTACGAAAATGTGGTACACAGTTTATCAGCCTACGGTTTTGTCCAATTACCGAAGGTTTTTCAAATTATCTAGAACATCAGCCAGATTTCTTTACATCTTATCTAAAAGGTAGGGCCTTTACTACAACTCCCTTTTATGACAAGAATATTTCTTTATTTCACTCCTGTTTGCATAAAACTTCCAGACGTGTAAATGCCAACGCTTGCTCTTTGTTACATATCGCTGTCAAAACCATTCTACATTCATCACAACACAACCAACTTTCAAACTGTATATTACACATCAGTTTGCCGTTTAACGTTTAATATTGCATTTAGATTTACATTTGCAGAGATATAATAAACGTATTTCTTTATTGTTGGCATTGTTGTTGTTAGTTAAATTACGTACAGTAGGTTAGGTCTACGGCTTGAATTAATGTTTATTTTATTATTGTAAAACATAAGTTTGAGATAGTTAAATATTTATTTTATTAATATTTATTTCTGTTACATATCGCTGTCAAAACCGTTCTACATTCAACACAACCAACTTTCAAACTGTATATTACAATATATTTTACTTTTAACATTGCATTTCAGATATGTAATAAACATATTTGATTATTGCTGTTGTTAGTTTAATTACTTACAGTAATTTAGGTCTACAGCTTGAATTAATGTTTATTTTAACCAACAAACAACTTTCAAATTGTATATTACACGGCAGCTTGCCATTTACTTTTAATATTGCATTTCAATATAATAAGAGATATAATAAACATATATCATTATTGCTGTTGTTATTTAAATTACGTACAGTAGTTTGAGTCTACCGCTTGAATTAATATTTATTTTATTATTGTAAAACATAAGTTTGAGATAGTTAATTATTTATTTTATTAATATTTATTTCTGTTACATTTCTGTTATTTCTGTTGCGCCTTTTTAGAGTCGTGCTCTCTCAAATTTATTTTATATCATCTCAAACAAGTCTCATTTACATTATACTCTGTCAATTCCTGCTGAGAACTACTTTTTCGACAACCATCAGTACCCTTTCTTTTTTCCATTACTACTTTGGTCGTGGGCTGTATGACAGTGGAATTTCTAGTATTGTAATATGTTGGATAATTTGCACTTACTGCATCCATTTCATTACTGATTTACATATCACTGAAGGTGCTAGGCAACTCTTCTGTAGATTGATTATGTGTATCTACAAGTTGAGTTCTCAGAGTTAAGCATCAAGTTAAGTATTATGTATCCAGTAAGGAACAATAATATAAGTTGGCACATTGGTACATTACAATTAGGGTTAAAATAAATAAAACACAAATAACAGTAACAAGAATTACTAGTAAATGTGAACATACCAAAATAGAGATGGTCATTAGACACACTAGTTGTTGCAGGTGTATCAAAAACTGATGTTGATGACTGAGTTGTTTCCTTCCTTACTGTTTTGGTGAGAGGTGTATGTGGAAATATTGAAGGAATAGCATCCGTATTAAGTACTCGCTTATCACTTTTATTTTTGAAGTCATCATCAGTGAAGTGAGCCTAAATCGGATAAAGTGAAATATAGCCAATTATATTCGACTTTCATTGTTTAGTTGTTTAAAGTTAACATAAACTTCTATAGCTTATTAAACAAATTAATTTTGTGTAGCCTAGTATAATGCTTACAGTGAATATTAAATCAAAGTAGTCACTTCAGTTCACAGTTTACATATGGCTGAATGAATATGCAGAATGAAAACAGCTATGCGCACATGACAAGTAAAAACAGGTATAAACATTCCCCAAATATGAATTTCAATATTTACTGAACACAAACGAGAACTATTGGTGAGCATCCATAATAAGTTTAGCCCCTTTGAAATGGTACCTCCAATGCACCGCATACATTGCACCCAGAGTTTACAGCACTCCTCTGCTTTGGGAAATCGGTGATAGGTATGGTTACCATAACTACTTCTATTTTTAGCAACCTGGAGCAGAGCAGCTACTAGGCACTGCAATATTAGACATAAAATAACCAACAATATTGTGACAGCATTTCATTTACCAATCAATATGATTTATAATGTTATATTAAATTATTCAATATTGATATTGCTACTAGTAGTATTTCAATTAAAAATTTTAAAATTAACATTTTGGATGTTGCATGTCTTTATAAGCTATAAAGATGTATTATTTTTTATAGGATTTATTGTTGTTATAAAATATTTAATTTTAATATCACAGTCCTATACATATATTTAAGTTTAATATTTATTAATTTAATAATACAATATAGTACACGTTTCACAATAAAAAACAATTTAATATAAATATAGTAAATGAAATGTAATTGAATAAATTATTATAATTATTACACTGTGGCTAACGCTAACTAATAAAATAAGACGTGATAAAATATTACAATATTTAAATACTTATCACTCATGTATCGTATGTAGTACGCAGTAGTATTGTTAATTGTACGTAATACTATATAAAAATATAGATAAATTATGATAACGATATAAAATTATGTATAATTTAAAATTTGTAATAAATCAATGCATATATTTATATAATTATATAATACATAAACATATATAAATAATATTTATATTTATCTTTTAATATTATTTTTCAAATATCTCGCCTGATACTCACTCAGTCACTGGTAACTTTTCCTCTCTATCTATTGAACTATTACTGTATGTTTAAATCTGGAATGACAAACTAAAAGTTTGAACTTAAAATATAATGAAAATGGTACTTGGTATAAGCAAAAATGTTAATTTGAGTTAATCAGAATTCAGAAGTCACTAAAATAATGTTGGTTACGCCAACATGTGACCATGTAACAACCATGCGGTTAATTTAGCAATCAACGATAGCCAATGTTAATGACAACGTACATTTAGATTTTCAATTAAGGCATTAGGCATAAGATTTACCTGTTATATTGACTATTGTACTTTCAATAGACTCCACAGGTATTGAATTTTGCTCAATATACCTCAAATTATGACTAGTCTGTGAGTAGCATAGTTTATTAAAAAAAACAATTTCAGTGCCATGGTGAACTCAATAAAATACACAGTTTTTCACCACCATTTCTAGGAGCTCAACTCAAATAGCCTTGGACCGCATTGCATCCACTCTCACTTTTCCACTCAGTTCTCCCCAAGCGATAGCCCGTTCCATTTTTCGGTTGTATTGCAGGGCTAATTGTTTCTTTCCATTATTTTATATATATACTAGCTGCATAACCTGTCCACGAGAACAGATTCACGTACAGCAAGAAGTTTATTGAGAGTTGTCTATCATATCGTAAAAAAACTCCAAATATGCAGTCTACTGAAATTGTGCTGATCAGATTACGTATGTATACACATATGCCGTCATACATGTCAATAATGTTGAGGAGAACAATGGAAATCTGCAATGTGTTTTACAGCTAGTCTACAATGCATCAGTCTCAAACCACTCAAATTTGAGATGCCCTATTTGTGTACAGAGAACTGATAATGAAATTGACATTGCTAGGCAAACTGTAATTCGTCAAACTGGCAGTTTTGAAAATTTTTGCACCTTTTAGGAAATTCTACAATGTACTTTTCTATTGCACTGCTGAGCTATCACCAGCATTAATTGAATGAAGGCTTCTACATGCTTAAACACTAATCATGGCTCACCAGTTCGTCCTCTATAGCCTGTGTCTTGACATGGTATATACAAACAGTGCAGCAGTAATGTGGTTGGATTGATAAAATAAATTATCAGTAAAATTTGCATGTATAACAGCACAGACAGTATGATGTCAAGGCAGATACAGCATTAGCACGCTTACAATAATAAAACATAACGCCAGCATGATAGCCTTTTTGCCGAGCAGAAACTGCTGAGCAAACACGGCTACGGCTAGAAAATATCAGAACTGCTACTAAAGGCGTTTCTAAAAGTGAATGAGACGGTGTGCTTTTTTGTAATATACCCTGCTCTTTTTCTTTTCAACGTCGTCTATCGCAACGCTCGGAGTACCCGTGCAAGTTCATTAGTAGTTATAGTTCTGTAGC
Organism: Watersipora subatra; assembly: GCF_963576615.1. Classification (NCBI taxonomy): domain Eukaryota; kingdom Metazoa; phylum Bryozoa; class Gymnolaemata; order Cheilostomatida; family Watersiporidae; genus Watersipora; species Watersipora subatra. The sequence goes on along the minus strand of NC_088716.1, from coordinate 47,535,457 downwards.
ACTTGTAGCTGGGAAAATGTAAAAGTAACTCAGCTGCAGAAGGAAATGAACATGTTTACTATCACGAACAGTGGCAAATCCAACGTTTTTAAGTAGTGGATGTGTGGCAATTTATAGACAATACAACATTGAATGAGAAGTACTTACCTTTTTGAAGTAGAAATTTAGTAGGTAAAACGTAGTAGCAGTACCCGTGCAAGTTCTGTAGTAGCTGTAGTTCTGTAGTACTTAAAGCTGGAAAAAAGTAAAAGTAACTCAGATGCAGAAGGAAATGAAACATGTTTACTATACCAACAGTGGCAAATCCTACGTTTTTAAGTAGTGGAGGTGTGGCAATTCATAGACAATACAACATTGAATGAGAAGTATTTACCTTTTTGAAGTAAAAATTTAGTAGGTAAATGTGAAAACAGTTGTCTAGGTAGCCGCAAGAAACAAACGCTTATCTGACCTTCCCTGTACGCGTAAATATTAATATTTAGTAGTAAATATTAATTACATGTAATTTACTACTCATTAATTTATTTAATGAGTAGTAAATTCTATTTAATTTACTACTAATATTTATTACTAACTTAATTTTACTATTCATAATAATTCAGTTCGCTTTGTACGACCGGATCGAAAAAAGGAAAGACCGCTCTATAAGGTGGACAAATACACACACAAACATTCAGACAGATTTTTTGCCATTTATATAGTAGATGTGCATTGAAATTTAATAACAATTTTTTGATAATTTTTAATTGTTCAATAATTTTTAATTTTTTAATAATTTTAATTTTTTAATAATTGAATAAAAATAGTTTATTTAATTATAGACCCTTATCTGTACTTCCCAAACTGCACTTTCTAAAATTTATGAAATACATATACGTACTGCCTTTCAAATACACTTAAATAGCAACAAAATTATAAGCAGCTTACAGTTAGGATTTAGAAAAAACCACTCTTGCATCACTACCATTCATCATCTCTACTCCACTTGGTCAAACATGGTCAAAAACAAAAATATTTAGTAATTATTTTTCTTGGCTTTCAAAAAGCTTTTGACATGGTTAATCATCCCATGACCAAACGAGCGGAGCAAATGTTTGAGAGTTTTTATGATAAATGCATGTGCACACAACTTACGAAAATTATTCATCAACAACGTCGCAAACCCTTGTACCGAAATCTCATCAACAAATTTAACCATTTTTTTGTAGAGTCATTTAAGTATAATAACAATACAAAATACACTAGAAATTCCACTGTCATACAGCCCACGACCAAAGTAGTAATGGAAAAAAGAAAGGGTACTGATGGTTGTCGAAAAAGTAGTTCTCAGCAGGAATTGACAGAGTATAATGTAAATGAGACTTGTTTGAGATGATATAAAATAAATTTGAGAGAGCACGACTCTAAAAAGGCGCAACAGAAATAACAGAAATGTAACAGAAATAAATATTAATAAAATAAATAATTAACTATCTCAAACTTATGTTTTACAATAATAAAATAAATATTAATTCAAGCGGTAGACTCAAACTACTGTACGTAATTTAAATAACAACAGCAATAATGATATATGTTTATTATATCTCTTATTATATTGAAATGCAATATTAAAAGTAAATGGCAAGCTGCCGTGTAATATACAATTTGAAAGTTGTTTGTTGGTTAAAATAAACATTAATTCAAGCTGTAGACCTAAATTACTGTAAGTAATTAAACTAACAACAGCAATAATCAAATATGTTTATTACATATCTGAAATGCAATGTTAAAAGTAAAATATATTGTAATATACAGTTTGAAAGTTGGTTGTGTTGAATGTAGAACGGTTTTGACAGCGATATGTAACAGAAATAAATATTAATAAAATAAATATTTAACTATCTCAAACTTATGTTTTACAATAATAAAATAAACATTAATTCAAGCCGTAGACCTAACCTACTGTACGTAATTTAACTAACAACAACAATGCCAACAATAAAGAAATACGTTTATTATATCTCTGCAAATGTAAATCTAAATGCAATATTAAACGTTAAACGGCAAACTGATGTGTAATATACAGTTTGAAAGTTGGTTGTGTTGTGATGAATGTAGAATGGTTTTGACAGCGATATGTAACAAAGAGCAAGCGTTGGCATTTACACGTCTGGAAGTTTTATGCAAACAGGAGTGAAATAAAGAAATATTCTTGTCATAAAAGGGAGTTGTAGTAAAGGCCCTACCTTTTAGATAAGATGTAAAGAAATCTGGCTGATGTTCTAGATAATTTGAAAAACCTTCGGTAATTGGACAAAACCGTAGGCTGATAAACTGTGTACCACATTTTCGTACCTGTAAATCGGTCTACGCCTCTAACAGTAGACAAACAGTACACAGTAAATAGTTCTACTATCTGTCGCACGGCTTTTTTGGCGTTTCGTAGGTCGGTCGAAACTATTAATAAACCAAGCTGTTCAAGCGTTTTGTGGCAAGACTTTATCGTTCTATTCTCTGTCGCTCGGCATTTCAATTTCCGGTCTTAACTTTTATTAAACGAAGCTTTTCAAGCGTTTTGAGACGATTTTCGTCCTAATAAATCTGTCTATTTATGTATAATCCGATCAGATGGGTTAGTTTTAGGTATTTGCGTCAACCTTTCAAAGGCTTGGTAACATATTTAAATAAGTTTATATGCGTTTTGTATCATTATTATACTTAAACGACTTTACTGAAAAATAGTTAAATTTGTTGATAGGATTTCGTTGCAAGGGTTTGGTGACGGCCGTTAACGGATAATTTTTCGGGAGTTGTGTGCACATGTGCATTTATCATAATTCTCCCAATCAATCGTTTCACTCTTGTTTGGTCGTGGGATAAAAACATATTTAAATATGTTACCAGGTCTTTGAAAATTGTCGACATATTCCTAAACCTTACCCATCTGATCGGATTATACACAAATAGACAGATTAATTTGGCCAAAAACTGTTATTAAAACTTGCCAAGCCTTGCTTTTATCAAAATTAAGACCAGCAAACGAACCGCCGAGTGACAGAGAATAGAACCATCAAGTCGTGCGCATTTCACAAAAGAATAACGTGCACATTTCATCAGTCTATAGCATTGGCGAATTGTCGAAGATTTCTGTAATTAATGCAGAAGTACTGAAATTGTTTCTTTGCCGATTTCAAAGTAACTAACATTTTGGAAACTTTTGAGTACTTTGGTATTCTAACTGATGTCCAAAGCAGTGAAAGTAAAGAAAATTATGATGATATTTTTTCTAACGATTGTTATGAGATTATTACAATATTTAATTATAAGTTTGAATGACTATTGAAGTGTTATAGTCACACTAACAACATCGATGATGGGCAATATGTTACTGTTATTATTTTTTCTAAATAGTTTTGTTAAATAGATTTTTGAAAAGTCTATAAAAATATCACAACTTCTTGATATTGTTAGCTATGACGTTTTGAAATGTAAACAAAATTGTGCATTGATTTTCTATTATTACTGTATTACTATATTAATACGATTGGTTATTCTAATAATATCAGTGCATTTTACTTCTAATATTGCATTTCTCCTATTGCAGGGGGAGAGATATAGACATATAATCTTTTTTTTTCATTATTACTGTTTGTCATGACCAAACACTTTTTTAAATAGATTTTCTAAAAATCTATATAAATATCACAACTTCTTGATATTATTAGCTATGACGTTTTGAAATGTTAACAAAATTGTGCATTGGTTTTCTATTATTACTATATTAATAATATTGGTTATTCTAATAATATCAGTGCATTTTACTTCTAATATTGGCCAATATTGCATTTCTCCTATTGCAGGGGGAGAGATATAAACATATAATCTTTTCCTTTCATTATTGCTGTTTGTTGTATATAATAACACCCACACCCAGTACATTACAGCTACCATTGCAGTTATCCTATTGCACTGCAGTGCCATTTGACTGCTAATATTGCATTTCTCAACCACCAGTACCCTTTCTTTTTTCCAATATCACTTTGGTCGTGGGCTGTATGACAGAGGAATTTCTAGTAGTATCCTTATTTCAAAACTTGAAACATAGGAATAACTGATAAATTTCTTGACACCATCAGGTCATTCATACCTGATTGGATGGCACCAATACGTAAACACAGAAAATATGTGCTCAGATGCTCTTCCTACAGCTACTGGCATTCCACAAGGTTCAATTGTTGCACCCACACTGTTTCAAAATTTTATAAATGAATTACTGAAGTGCTTACCACTCCACGGCACACCTCATGCTTATGTTGACGATACCTCATTCTCTATATTTGAAACTGACTCTTCATGCTTCCAATCTAAAATAAATGCAGACCTAACACTTATCCAACAGTGGTGTGACGAATCAAATGTCTCTTAACATCTCAAAATTTCACTTTGTCTTAGTAAATCCATCATTGAATTTTCTTCTAACAGTTTTTATATTCGACAGTACCTTAACGAAACAATCTTTTTCTACACTACTTGACTTTATCATCAACGACTCTTTATCGTGGCTAGACCACATCTCATTCAATTCAAATAAAATATCATCTAACTTACGTTTATTTTATAACATTTGTCATCTTTTGAACTTTTATACTGCCAGACTATATTACTATAATTTTATTCATTCCTATCTTATATATGGCCTACATGTGTGCTACCCTACAACACCTGTAAAATATACCAACACACAATTTATCTTACAATACAACGTACCCCATAAAAACCATCACTTACCACCTACCATCTTAATAACAAGCACTACTGGTGTTCTTCCCTTACCTAAGCTGTCACATTACTTTACCTGCCTCACTGTTCATTCAATACTCCACAATAACTGACCTAAATATCTCAGCTATAGCTTTCAAACCGTAAACCATGATCACAAAACCAGGACCAGATTTAAATTACCTAGTGCCATAAACCACAACAAACTTAACAGTAAACTCCTAAATTCATTTAACAACCTTTGCATTCGCTTAAGAATTCTTCCCCTGCACCTTTTTAAAACAAAACTCAAATTATACCTACTATTCTCTGGCCAATAATAACATTTACCATTTAGTCTTACCTATTTTAGCATTTTTACATTATACGTTGTCTTCATAACTAGAAATTTGTTGTCATAGATATGCATAACTATTTTCACAGATCTTATATTTGCCCACTTTTTGTTTAAACAATAGTCATATCAATCCTCAAGCTTGATTTTTATATATTTTATGCTTGCAGTTCCAACATTATTATATTAGACTATTCATTAGTTTTTCAGTTAGACTAACATTTTATTTCAAGTTTGTTTTTTTGTAGACTGCTTTAGTTATTTTACTTGCTGTGGTGCCTTGTGGAAAACATGTTGTAAAATATGACTATTGATTCCCACAATAAAGATTGCTCATATATATAATTTTGAGCTTAAAATAAATGATTATGATTTTGGAAATAATTTTTTCAAATAGCTAGCTCTGTGTAAACTTTACCTTGCAATGTTTACTTAAAACTCGCGATTCTCATCTCAGTTTAGGTGCCAATATGAGCAAGTGTGTTTCATTGATACTTTTTATAATGTACAGCAAAATTAAACTGTCTTACTATTAGCACTAATTCTACTTTAGTGAACTCATTTACTGCAACATTTACAATTACTAAACCTTAAAAGTGGAAGTGGAAGTTGGTGCTGACTAGCCACTTGCAAGTAGGTTCTGTGTACAAGTTGTCTTACACCGACTGAGTAATAGCTCTCATGCACAACTGTGATTGCTGCAAGCGAGGTGACTGGTGAATAATGGCTCTTTATTAAACAAGCTTTATAAGCATGAAAAGACAGAAGAATTAGATGCAATTCAATACAATCAAGCGAGCTGCTGAAATGAGTTTATAAATAGTAAATACTTTACAGCTTCTCTTGTAAATGTGAGAATGTCAAAATATATAAGTATACAGAAAGCTGTCCAGAGGTAAGTTGATGTTACCATGCTGTTCTTAATTTTGATTACAAACAGAATTCTCTGTCTTGTAGTTTTGTAGCTTGTAGTCCTTATTCCTTGCTCTGTGCTGTTAGTTCTCCCCCTTAACACTGAAGCACCTTTGCTTATATAGCAAGGACTGGCTGGTAATCCATGGGCTTTCTATGCAAGCTAGCTTTTGAATTACAGGGCTAATTTGAGAATAGTTTAACACTTACGCTAATGAAGCAGCCCAGCTTAGTAAATTCATCACACTTATTTTCCCGGCGGTTCATTCATTTATCCTTTCATAAAAATAACAAAAATGAGTACATTTATATGTTCTGCATTAAAATAAATCCGTATCCACGGAATACAAGATCGGTATCTAAATCAAGTCTAAATCTGAATGATCTATATATATATATATATATATATATATATATAGATATATATATATATATCTACATATATATATATACTAGCTGTGCTATAAAAATGACCTGCATGAAAATGTTTCATGCAGGTCAAATAAATTAAACAATAAAACGGTTATAAAAATGATGTAAATGTTAGATGTAAATATGAAATAATTAGCAAGTAATAGCTAAATTAAGTCGGTTTTGTTACGATTACAATAAAAGATGATTCGGTAATGACACAATTAATACAAACTGAGAAAAAAAATTAAAAATGCTGAATATTTTGAATCAATAATAACAATTCTTGCATAGAAGTGTGTGTGTAAAAAAGGTTACTGTTTCATCAAAAGCTATTCATCAAAAATTTTCTCATGACATGCAGTTTGAAAGTTAGAATGGCAAATTTTGTTATATGTTAAATACAAATCAATTTTATAATCAAAGACTTTTTTATTACCTGGGCAACGCCGGGTAGCATAGCTAGTTTTCAATAAGAACCATATATCAGTGCGGTATTTGGATTAGCTGATGCATTTTGAATTAGGTCATCTCTAGTTTAAATTTTTTATCCTGCACTTAGTTCAGGCGTTTTGTATATTTCACATGTACATTGGAAGCTTCAATAATTTCAGAGTGTTACTTAATTAGGGCTACTTGTTTTTGCACTGATGATCAATATCCAAAATCAAAAGCAAAACGAAGCGAAAAAAGGTTGTTATTGGGGGTTAATCCTTAAAAGACTTTTGGCACAGTCCATGCTCTTATAACTTGTTAGAATTAGAGTTTTACCTTTAAATAACATGAGTGATGCCAGAAACTGCTATCCTGATATTATGGGCAGCCTTGTTATTAGTAGAGTAAGCCGGAGATATTACATTACACCAAACTAATAAAAACCTTTGTAGCCAAGATGGTAAACCAAACAAAGCCACAAAAACAAAATTAACCTCTAACAAATATTTTGTTTGAGTAAAGTTTATTAATGTAGAAAATATGGAAGAATATATTGTTCTATTCAGACAAGCTTGCTAAAATGATAATGACCAAGATACTTAGCAAAAACGCAGTTCTGGTAATCGAATTACTTGTTCACTTGCATTTTGTGGACACAGATAGACCATACAACTTATCAAAAGATAGAAGAGCAGAAAACCTCTGTTCTTAGAATTACTTAATTTAGATACCATTTTTTTTATCAAAACTTTCCCAATTCACCCAGACATACTAACTGATATGGTAGAGCGCTCTTAAGATGGCTGCTTGGCACCAACATGTTGCTCACATTAAACCTCATTTGTAAATCTCTTTTAGCAAAGTTATACTATTCTTGCGGTGCCAGTTGTGGTACCTGATGCATTTTCATTGCAGTGCTGATGCCTTAGTTTAGCGTGTCACGCTTCTGCCAGTTGTCAGGATGTCTGTTGTGTGTTTTTTAAACTGCCATGTCTTTGCCTGATGCATATTTGTTGCATTACTTTCTATTTTTCTCTCCGATGTCAGACTCCTGTATGAGCCGGATGGTGGAAATTCATTGCACTGCTTCCTTTCTTTATCTTTTCTACCAACTTTTGTGCTGTGGTGGTGTCCAGTACATGTCCACAGCATTACTTCTTTTTTTTATCCAGCTTTTCAGACCCTGTGACAGTGTTGTCATCTTGTCATCTTGTCCACGTCCAATGTATTGCTTCTTTTTTGTCAGCCTTCAATGGACGGGCATCAGTAGGGTATCTAATGAATGTTCTTTGCATTTTTCCCGCTCTCAAACTTACATGTATATGCCATGCATTTGTTCCATGTTGGTGATTTGGTGCATTTCTGTAGAATCGCTTACTTTTTGCCCAATATTTTGGTGTATATTCGGTGTTTTGAGTATTCATTACCGGTTCATTGTTACTCTTATACTCCAGTATGTCGAGTTTATGCGCATGTTGCAGCGTCAGCACCTGTCTAATGCATTATTTTTTCATCTAGTCTGCCAGGTTTTTTGCGCCATTTGTGGTGTTTGGTTTATCTTCACTGCCATAATTCTGCTGTTAGACTAGGATCCCATGTTTTTGATCCAGTGTAGATGTTTAGTAAATTTCTTTCACATCATTTCTTTTTTGCAGTGTGCCAAGTGTGTATGTCATTTGTATTGTTTGGCGCTTGTCCATTGCATTAGGTACTTTTTTTTACCAGTATGTTGCGCACCTTCTTGTGTTTGAGTTAGTGCATGTCAGTTAGTGTTCTTATCTTATTTAATATCCCAGGTTCCTGTGTCAGTGGCCATCTCTGGCAAAAGTGTGCTTCATTACTTTTCTTCACCTACATTAGTTTGCCAGATTATTGTGCCAATTATGGTGCCGGATTTGTGTCTGTTTAATTACTTTCACTTTCCTATTTATCCGGAGTGCCGGGCTCCTTAGCCATTGATGGTCTCTGGTGAACCTCTATTTCATGATTTCTTTTAGTTCAGTTTACAAAACAAGTATTCTGGACTATTTTACCTGTTATGGTTCAAGGTGCATGTTCATTCTAAAACATCATTTGTCGTTCAGTTTGTTGGGCTCCTTAGTAGCCGAGATAGTGTCTGGAGAATGTCTGTTATATTATTTCCTGCGAAACTTTTAAACAAATCTTCCGAACTCTGAAGATTAATTATTGTGAGATAAAAATACCTAAGTGTAACAATGAAATAGTGAATGAGCTTCTGGCCTCCAGTTCATTTATTCGCAAATAACACTGACACTTTGACGTTTAAAAGCAGAAACATTAATCAATTGAACTAAAATTGCAATAAAAAGATATAAAATATGAAGATTAGAAGTTTGAGTAAAGATTAAAGTGAAACACAATATTAATTTGGTTAAACTCAATTAACAAAAATGAACTAGCTACTAACCTTTGTCTCTTTGAACAATCCTCATAGTAACTTTAATTGCTAATAACCTTATTTTAACACAAACGTAAATCATTTCATGTAGCTGAGGGAATGGGACCTATTGCTACCTAACTACCCTATGAGCCTCACCACCAGGTGAGAGGTGTCATGCCCTGTGACCAGAGAGCAAGCAGAATGAGCAAAGAAAGCTCAACAATGACCGAGCCAACAAGAGTATTCAACGATACCGCGCACCGAGTAAAAGTACACCAATCCAAATCACATGGCGGGTAATTGGTGCAACCAACAATTCCAATTATTTTGCACCTTCTCTTTTTGTCTAGTATACCAGACTGCTGTAGCAGTGGTGGTGTTTAATGCGTGTCTGTTGCATCACCATCACCTTGTTCCGCACTCAGGAATCGTGTGCTAGTGGTGATGCCTGGTAAATGCCCGATCCATTATTTCTCTTAGTCTCATATGTCAGATTTTGCTAACCCTCAAATTCTCTTGACATCGCATTTGCAGCATTATCATTCATCAACTCCTCTTGGAAACCTTTTTAGTAAATATGCTTTCAAGGAGCTGAATGATATTCATTGATGTAATACTAATCATGAATGTCTCCCTTTGCCATACACTACAAATTATAGTCTACCGGCATAATAGCTTATCGTTGGTCACCATTTCTAATGTTGAACAGCCTACACCAGCCTTCTGCCAAACCTAATTAGTATGAGGCAGTTTGTCCAAACTCTCATTTATAATGTCAAGATTTGTCTTTTATCTCGCATGTTTGGAAATTGCGAACAGCTTTCTCAATCATACTAATGATCTCTGAGTTCCCTGATACGCTTCAGGATTTAAACTAACAATTTACCTGTTATCATGCGTAACTAAGTCACCTTACATAAAGAACTTCTCCTTCAGCATGTAGTAAATGCTGTCAAGTATGTCTGATTTAATCTTCCAGTTAGCTTTGATCAAACGGAAGAACTCCTGTACAACAATATCTAATTTGTATTTGTTAGGGAACTTTTTGAAGTCTATCACATACTGACCATTGCGACAATCAGTGTATCATTGTCTCAGATTGGTGTTTTGTTACCTACTGGGTAATTGTCAGCATCCCTGAAAAGTTTGATCTTAAAGATTTACGCTCGATGTCTTCAGTGCCATCTGGCTACTCACTACTTGAGTTCGCTATTCTGACCACATTAATTAATTCAAGCGAATTTTCGAAAACTCGATATACTGCTAATATTTATGCAATATTTTGAGAATCAATGTAGATATTGTTTTAGTGTAAAATGCATCTTATTCAAAACAAAACTTTCTACAAGTATAAAGTTGTTTAGTGAATCTCACTCGCACAAAATTGCTGATGCTCTCTTTGCCTTGAAAGGATCCGGTGAGTTTATTATTGCCATGACAATAGCACTTTGGTTTTCTCATTTTGAAAAATGATTAGAAATGGAAGTGCTTAGCAAAAAGATTTTGCATTAAATGCACGTGCTGGGGAGCAAGGTTGTTTCTTTTGAGACAAAAGTTCATTGGTCTAGCTAATTTGTAGGGTTTGAAATGAAAACAAAGTGAAACCCTATTGATAAGCCGATACATCGGCTTTCGGTCTGTACTTCTATTACTGCGCAAGCCGATACATCGGCTTACGATAGCAAAAGAGTTATTGGCTGGATAAAGCTTAAAAATTATATTGTTATCAAATTATAATATTTTACTGAAGTTGCATGAGCAACAGTAAGGCCTCCAAGAATCTTTCAAAGAACAAAATGACTGGGCCGAACATGCATCATTTGTCTGCTGCCACACACATTGTTTGCTTGTGTAACTGTAAGAGTATCAACTGTCAAAGCTCGTTAGTTTTGTGTTGCCATTTTACAGCATGGATGTGCAGTTTAGGGTCATCCCATCCAAGATGACGAGAGATTTTACAAATGAACATCTAGTCTCCAGCCTTGAAGTGAAAACTCACATAGACCAAGGAAGTGAAACTACATCTTATATGGTAATCTGGTCGCTTTACCAAATAAACGAACAGAACATGGTGGGATATGACAATTCCAAGTAATTGGAAGCAGGCATATATTCAGACATATGTAATTGTGATGTAAAAGTAGGTTTGGTTAACATTTCCGAGTTGCGGAAATAGGCAAGAATATTTGCAAAATATCAATTAAAAACAACTACTTCATTACATAATTATATTAAACCCACTAGGTTTTTTAACTAAATTATATAAAAACTGATCGTTCAAAATTCCTATTTATGATAAAAGAGCTTATTTGTTCTAAACAGATAACTTTTGAGAATAGCTATTTTCAACAGACAATCTTTTAAAGTTTCCAGTTTGTGTAAAGGAATTTACTGCCAGCTCAATCTCCAAAATAAAACATACAAGCTGATTGGTATAATTTTATAACCACAGCTCAAAACATATGCAGAATGTATAAATGTGGCACATACTGGTTTTGATCTTTAACCTTGCTCACATTCTCAGAGTATTGGCAGATTGAGCACATACATGTATGTATAAACATAGAGCTTATAACAGTCTTCGGTAAACATTATTAGAGATATTCTTTCAATATGAATTTTTATTACAGTTTATTTATAAGCTTTTAAGATGCATACTATCATTTATCATAAGTGTTTCTAAAAATTATCTGTTAGGTAAATAATGATCAAACAGACATGAGATAGATCAATAGATCAACAGACATAAGGTATTAATTGTGTACGATTGCTGCTAAACCAACAGATTCAAGTAAGTAAAATTGAAGTTTCTGGCCATAGTGTCATACTAGTACTTTATAGTAGAGTGTAGTGTTGGGTCCACCAAACTATGACAAAAGTGTATGTCTTTTAGGAAAATGGTAAATGTATAAGGTGGTGCTGGTGATAGGTTTTCTATGTTCTTTGTATCTTTTAATCTAAGTATAGTGTGGCTTGGTTTAATCATAGAACATGAGGACTTTTTAATGCAGCGCATGTATTTAGATTTTTAAGATTATAAGATAGTATTTTGCTGTTTTAAATCGATCTACTTTATTTGGTGTTCATGCATTCACCTTAGTTGTGAAAAGTACATACTTTCAGCAAGATAAGATCAACCGTTGAACGATGTAGGTCAGCAACCTTGGCATCAACTGGGCCAATATATAACTGCTAGAGTGCGATTGAGGTGGTAGAAAAAGCCTTACTGTTATAAAGTTTAATATTTCCACATTATTACAGCAATAGTCATGTCAAGGTATTATTAGTGTAGCAACAATAAACTGCTATAATTACAACTGACTCCTAACGAAAACGAATGAGCATTGTGGTTGCCAGTTCAGCTTTTAACTAACCAAATTAATATTTGTCTCATGTAAGAATATATTTCAGCTAATAGCAGGACTTGTTTTACCGGAGAGAAACTATTGTCGCTGTTAAATAATGAGTAGTAATAAAACTTAAATCATTAGAAGTGCTCTTAAAAATCAGCAACTCAAGTTAATGTTCCTTGTTGTAAGCTCCTAGCAAAAACTGCAAGCTGTAATTATCTACCAGGTTAAATGATCAAAATGTGAGCGGCTCCCAATAGACAGGAGAAATTTTTTTCGTTTTTTGGCCTTTATGCATTAGCCAATCTATGACATTGATATCGGTTATTCACGTGTCGATATTTTGCAATGAAATGATCTTACGTCATAGCCAAAAGCTTGTATACCATGCATCTTTTATTCATAGCTGGCATTGCTGAAAAATGAAATATCATGATTATATTGTTATGAATAGTCATAATTTTATAATTATGTCATTTAAACCTTTAAACAAAATAGTTACTTAAAGTAGGAATCCATACGACAGATTTATCAAGTTTCAAAGATAAAAACATGTACTGATAGTTCTACTTACCTCTAATTTTTTATTGTAATTACTTACACAAAATATTTTGGAATAAAACCTTTGTCTTTGGTTACAAGATCTGTTAAACTTGACTTTTGAATCATTGCTTGAAAAGCAAAGTATGATTATTAAAAGACTGTCTCCACAAATAGATAACAACTGGCTGAGCTGGTCTTACACTCAGCTAGCGAAAATTGTGTATTGAAAGACAGCATTAAAAACTAGTTGTATGTTATTCGATTTTGAAAATAGTAAAACAAGCCATCTATTCAACTTCGTCCCATTTGAGCCGTTTTGAGAGGGGTTCCAACCTATGGCCGTTTTTTAACTGTTCGTTTCAAGCTTTTAAGAGCTTGTAATCACATTTCCACATATTTTGAACCCACTGCATAACAGAGTAAGACATGGTGAACCTTTCGATACCAAATAACTGTAATGTAACTTTTGTTGCAAGTCAGCCTTCAAGAGAATTTTAATCCCAGGAGAGTCATTCTAAATTCTGCAGACTTGTTAACTGCAGCAATGTCATCACCACTACACAAACAATAGACGAGGACTGAACTCACTCAAGCATACTGTAGATGGAATTTCCCATAAATACATTTGTTAGCGAAGCCCCATAGACATCTAGTCCTGTACTACAATAATACATTGTCTTGACCTTTGAATGCTAGCTTATATACCGTTTCATTTATTGAAACTAGCCAATGAAATTCATTTATTCAGCAAACACATAAACGCAAGTACTTGCACAGCGTATGACAGAATACTGATAATTTTATGTGTTGCTGCACTAGAACAGGAAGTGGCAAATAATGTACATCATAGGTCACTAACTAAAAGACCCTCAAATGAATTCAGGTCTTTTTCTTTTTGATTGTTTAAGTCAAACAAGGAGAACCAAAAAGCGCAAGGTAAGTGAATATTACTATTTATGTACAAATCACTCGCTACTAAGTATTAAAATATTATTTGATCTTTCAATAATGTTAAGTTATAACCATTAGTATGTTTTGTTAGTATTGTGAGGCATCATCAATATTATTAGGTACTGGTTGTATTAATACAGCCAACACAATGTTTATTGATATTATTGATGATGTTAATCATGCAATACGATGGTCATAAACTAGTTTTTAATTGTAACATTGTACAGAGTGGTAGAAAAAATAATGCGAAGTCACTTTCAGTTGACAAAGCTGCTGATGTGGAAGATTAAGGAATCTGGTAGAATTATATTCGTACGTGTACAAAACGCCCTATTGGTGATATGATTACCATCAACTATAGCCTAAACTTTGTAGCCTGGAATCTATACTCCATAGTAAACAATCAATAAAAAACATCTTCGTAGGATCGTAGTCACCTATAGTCTACACTCCATCATTTACAATCTGTAGTTTATTGCATATGGTGACTAAAAAGTTTAAAAATGGCATATACATATATTCACAAGTTTATGATCAACTTTAGAAGAAAACGAAGAAACATGAGGATTGTATTGAACAAGAAGAACACGATACAGAACTGGAAGTAAGACACCAGTTGTCTCAAACTGAGCAGTGTAGGTACACTTACTGACTACTATTGCCTAGTTAGCTACTAGCTGCCTACTACTAGCCACAGCCCACATCTTAGTCATAAGCTTGTAAGAACTTTTTCTGTTTGCAATAACCTTCTTCGGCTGACAGAAATCTCCGTTGCTGTGATCTTAAACATACTCAGAGCAAAGACGTTGGCGGATGAGAGTTGTATGTTTACTTTAATTTAGAGGAATATCTTGGTTGGCATTAGTTGGTAGGGAGCAGCTATGAACTACCAGTCTAAAGTGCTTGACCTGTAAATAGGAAATTATAGTTCAATTCCTAGAAAAGGACCCTCAACTACCCCAGTGATAACAGGAACGGTGTTTAACCTTAAATTGCAACTGGTCACGCCTCCAGTTGTCGAGGTTTTTACTGGGCCCAGGCATATCCAGCCAAGATCACAGAATCAATGTTTTGCTCAACAATACCCTTAAAAACACACAGCCATTGCTTTCATCATGTAAATAAAACATCATACTCATCTTTGAAGGCTTGATTTCATTCATTAGTTTTGGTTGGTCTTAAGCGATATGTGAAGATTATTGTTATAATGGTTTGCTTACATGGCAACACTTGTACTTTACAGCAACTCAAGTGACACCATCAATATCTCCTAGAGGTAGTGGTGATGTAGCATCTTCTGTGGAGCAGGTGAGACAGAGAAATGCTTTTTAAGTGCAGGGAGTCCTTGGGTTACAGCACTTAATCCATTCTTGAGGTGCAACTAAATTGACATAAGCACTGAGACTGAATGTATGAAGTGATGCCACTTCTCTCACTCAATACGAGCAGCAAAGCGAAATTTGTCAGCCATGCTCCCAAAACTGGGTCATGTTAGCGTATGATTCTAAACTGTGTAAGACAGAATGATGAAACAGTGTAAGGCACCAGCCTAATTCGAGGACTCCCTGTACGTACATACCATTTTATAGTAAATGTAGCTCGTAGCTTTAACACCACATTGAGCCCATTGTCTAGTTCTGTGTGTTATTGTTGATCTAAATCTATTAGTCTATTAATTATCATTAAGCTCTGCACCTGAATGCCCCATTTTCTGAGCATCCAAGCTAAACTTTTAAACACTCAGACACTTTATCGGTATAAAAAATGTTGAATGAATATGTTTTTCCTGATATCTTTTAAAACTTACTGCAGCAACGGAAAGAGAAATAGATTTTATAGAAAACTTTCAGGAATACCACTTTCTGTAGACCAAAATCAAGTCTCTAACGCTGATTGCTAACATATATATGCTGCGATACATGCTATGCATCTTCTCCAGCCCACAGCAAGATGAAGCTGCCCTCCTCACTGTTATGTCTGTAAATTAAGAAAAGTGAAAGAAGAGCATGGTGTGACGCCAGCAGATATTGTTTGTATTTTTGAAGCCTGTGCAGCAACTGTATGATATAGAGGCCAGGTTGTGGTTTGTAGGCAGTAAAAACAGAAAGTCATATGATCAAATAACTCATAAGCTTTGACTTGACTATTTTAAGCGTAGCATTATGTAGTAGCTGTAGTCCGCTATTACTGCACATTAGATATACTGGCTGAGACAAAACTATTGTTATCTTTAAATCAACTCTCAAAGTGCTGATTCAAGGATTTAGGTCACGTAGTGTATTTGTACACTTAGTTGTTATCTATTATGGTATGCTCTGCAGTATAGTCTGTGGATAGTAGGCCTATGTAGCTCTCTTATCAGCTGGTAGACCTTAACCAATAGCTTTTGCACATTCTATTGTACCAGTTTCTATTCGCGTATGCGAGTGTGTTTAGAAGAGGTCAGTGCAGGAGTGTGGTTTGCCATAGCCCCTATTACCTTTTTTAGCTATATTTTGTAGGCTGATTTGCACTATATGGGCAACCCTCCAAAAACGGCAGACTCATGTCAGCTGATGTATCAAACACAACACTCAGGTGAATGGCCCCTATGAGTTTTTTGCTTTAGCATATAATAGCTCTTGCAATCATTTTATCACATCAGGAAACTTATAGCTTTTCAGTTACCAAAACTAAAAAAGTAAAAAATCTAGTCCTAAAAGAACATGTTGCAATTGTTATATTTGAACCATATGTTATATACAAGTATAGATATATTATTTTTACAAAAATATATGTAAACAATGTATGTTTTTTACACTTAGAGAAAATATCTAAGGATGGAATTCACCAAACCAAAAAAATGCATATAGATTTTTAAACAATTTTTAATGCGGATGGCTTCACTAGCTGGATGCTACTTGTTAGATACTTTAAGATTGGAGTATTTTGGCCAACCTTGTGAACACCTCTCTTCCAACTTGAAGTTTATCTGGTTTGCGGCTTCAAAATTATTACATTATTTTTTTATTTCAGCTTAAATTATGTTATCTTCTTCAATATCTGTTGTAGTTGTGTTAGGCGTTGTATCCTTATACGATCAAAAGATAACAACATAATTTTTGTGGAATAGCACAATGACAAACGTTTGCATCATTGACTCTGCCAACTTAATTCTAGAGTGAACTCTATGAAATTATTAAATGTCTACAATTTAATGGTTCTACATTTGTTAAAGATGAGATATTTTCTGTTTTCTGAATGCTTTAGTAAATGTTAAATATAGATGCTAATATTTTAACGACTAATAAACAGATAATGAAACAAAAAACACTAAAGACTATTTGCACAGTATTTATATACACAAACTAGATCAGTGGTCAGCGTCGTCTGGGTAACAAGAAGTATTTGCACAGACAACTTAATTTTATTTCACATATACAACATTTGCTATTCTAACCTCTAAACTTCATATCATGAGAAAAGTGTTTTGTACAGTTGAAGTGAAATAAGAGAAAAAACAAACAATGAGTACATTGAAGTGTGTGTATAAAAAGGTTACTGTTGGAACAGAAGCTCGTTGTATTTGAAGTTTTGATGAATGATGCTGGTACTTCCCAATACTGGTACTAACATAAACATGAGATGTCAGACTTTATTTGTCTGACACTTAGTCTGACCAAACGGAGAGAGAATGTAAAATCAAATGTCCACCTTAAAAACATTTAGCTTTACAGATTTACTGAAAGTGGGTTTATGAGTGGAACGACACATTTCAAATTTAAACGGCGTGTTTGAAAATCACAAATTAAAAAAATAGGTGATGGTAAAATGGCTTTGAAAATTTTTAAAAAAAATAACAAGTGCGAAAGTTAATACTGATCTATCTATATATATAATTCCAAAAATGTGGCATCTGTTGTTCCAGTAGCTGATTGAAATCTAGCAATGAACAACACGCTTCGCATTAGAAAAAATGTGGCATCTGTTGTTCCAGTTATAGCTGATTGAAATCTAGCAATGAACAACACGCTTCGCATTAGATTTGAGCTCACAAAGATTGCAACCGCAACAAAGATTGCAACCGCATGTTTGTAGCCAACACGCCTAACCACAAAGCTGTTCTTACCATTACCATTGCTCTTACCATTCTTATCGCTCTTACCATATACTGTATGTTCTTTTCACAATTGCACACGCTTAATTATTAATTAATACAATGTGCCTACGGGTTACGATGCCTTGTTATAAAAAAATTTTTTGCCTTGTTCTTTGAAGCAAACCAGTTTCAAAAGCAAATTTTGAAACAGATTACTGATAAAATTTTAGCCTATGACGGAGTTGAAGTTGGTTTAGCAAAATACATACTACAACTTAGCTCAAAACATGCATTTAGTAAGCTAACTTTTTGTTAGTTATATTCAATGTTTATGGTATACGTCTATCTTGACGGTAAGTACTCTCCACGCTACGTACTGCACATAGTACATTGTAATGTTGCATTTTCTTGCAGATTATAACCACCAAATACACTAAAGCTACTTTAGGTAACTACAGTAACACATTTACATTTTAACACCTTTACAGTTGTTCTATTTTTTCCTAATTTCAGCTGCACAAAACTCTTTTCTCATGATATGAAGTTTGAAAGTGAGAACGCTAACTGTTGTTATCTGTTAAATAAAAATTAATTTTCTACGCAAAGGCTTTTTTATTGCCGAGGCAATGCCAGGCAGTCATCTAATTAATAGTAAAAAGTGCATATTTAGCGTGTGTAATTGCAACAAAAGACATACAGTATATGTTAAGAGCGGTGGGAAAGGTGATAACGGCCTAGCCTTGTGGTTATGCACACTTGTTGGTAGACTAGCATTTGAATGTTGCGAGTTCAAATCTAACGCAAAGGTTATTTTTGTTGCGAAATCTTTACCGCTATAACTAAACAGACAGATGAACGACAGACATCCATTGAGGTTTATGTAGATAGATTAAAGTGTCTGACTGTTTATCTATTTATAGTCATTCAAATCTAGCAATGAAAAGTGCGCATCGCACTGGATTTGAACTCAAAATGTCTAAGTCTACAGACAGGCACAAAAAACCACTACGTTAAAGCTAAATTATTGTTGATAATTGCGCACATACTTAAGTAGTGCGTACAAAAGTACTATTGGTTAGTTACTAGCTTGCTTATTAGCCCGTTACTCTTACTAGCATAACCGGATGTTTACAAGCATAATAATAAGCGGAGCTGCTGCGGATGCAAGCTTTGAACATAAGATTAGCTTTGAACATTGCTCTTGATATCGTAAAGACTAAGACTAGCTTAAGTTGCTCAAATTCACAGGGTAGATAAACTTATCCAATGGCAACTACATTACCTGCCGCTGTTTATAAGCTGTTTTAAATTTTGAACAAATGTGCAGCACATAACCCTGAAAGGCTGAGCATTCGGCTAGTAAACAGTATACTACATGAATCTTTTTAGTAAGGTTTGTGTACTAACAGCATAACACGTGAGATATGTTTAAGTGTATTTACGAGTGTCACCCAAGTAGTTCTGTATAGAATATTTGTGTAATTTTTGTAGCGACTATACCTCATGAGCAGAAGACAGTTGTTAGATCTCAGGTGAGTCTTCTGTGTATTATCTCAATCTTGTTAAAAAATAAGTTGAATTTTACATTTAATAAGTAGCTTTCTATATATTTGTAAAAGCTGACAGTATTTATGAGTAGGTGCAACAGATAATTTACCAACACATGCATACATGTAGTACCTCATACTCTAGTACGATATGACTGTAGTCCTACAATACATACATGTAGTAGTTCATACTCGAGAAAGATACGACTCTATACTCCTACATACATACATGTAGTAGTTCATACTCTAGTAGGATGTGACTTTATACTCCTACAGTACATGCATGCCGTAGTTCATACTCTAGTAGGATATGACTTTATACTCCTACAATACATACATGTAGTAGTTCATACTCTAGTAGGATATGACTCTATATTCCTACAATACATACATGTAATAGTTCATACTCTAGTAGATATGACTTTATACTCCTACAATACATACATGTAGTAGTTCATTCTCTAGTAGATATGACTTTATACTCCTACAATGCATACATGTAGGAGTTCATACTCTAGTAAGATATGACTTTATACTCCTACAGTACATATATGTAGTAGTTCATACTCTAGTAGGATATGACTCTATATTCCTACAATACATACATGTAATAGTTCATACTCTAGTAGATATGACTTTATACTCCTACAATACATACATGTAGTAGTTCATACTCTAGTAGGATATGACTCTATACTTCTACAATACGTACATGTAGTAGTTTGTACTCTAGTAGGATATGACTCTATACTCCTACAATACATGCATGTAGTAGTTCGTACTCTAGTAGGATATGACTCTATACTCCTACAATACATACATGTAGTAGTTCATACTCTAGTAGGATATGACTCTATACTCCTACAATACATACATGTAGTAGTTCATACTCCAGTATGATATGACTATATACTCTTACAATACATACATGTAGTAGTTCATACTCTAGTATCATATGACTCTATACACTTACAATACATACATGTAGTAGTTCATACACTAGTATGATATGACTCTACACTCCTACAATACATACTTGTAGTAGTTCATAGTCTAGTTTGATATGACTATATATTCCTACAATACATACATGTAGTAGTTCATACTCTAGTATGATATGACTCTATACACTTACAATACATACATGTAGTAGTTCATACACTAGTATGATATGACTATATATTCCTACAATACATACATGTAGTAGTTCATACTCTAGTATGATATGACTCTATACACTTACAATACATACATGTAGTAGTTCATACACTAGTATGATATGACTCTACACTCCTACAATACATACTTGTAGTAGTTCATATTCTAGTAGAATATGGCTCTATATTCCTACAATACATACATGTAGTAGTTCCTATTCTAGTAGGATATGACTCTATACTCCTACAATAATTACATGTAGTAGTTCATACTCTAGTATGCTATGACTATATACTCCTACAGTATATACATGTAGTAATTCATACTCTAGTAGGATATGAATCTATACTCATACAACTGCTGTGAATCCTCGTATATAAGCCGCCTTCATGTATAGGCTGCACCCTAAAAACTGAAACCGGCTTTTGGTTTCAGGTACATAGTGTGTAAGCTGGATCCACCGTTTCCATATTTGTTTAACTAACTTAATTTTACTTAGTCACGTGAGTCATTAGCAAAGTCAACAGTCTCCATCTGTGGTTACACTCAACCGTTGACTGATGAGTTGAAAATTAACCAATGAGAGTGCCCAGCTTTGCAGGGGCATGCCTTAGCTTTCAGCAACTGTTACTGTACAGTCAGCAAGAACTACTGTAAATCAACAAGCACATTTTGTAACACACGTCATCGAGAAGGGCAAAAACAGCGCCCGTGTTTAAGTTTAACATTGTAGTTATAGCTTTGAAAACCACCAAAAGCAATGTTGTGGCAGCTTTTGCACCCACGAAAAGCAACCCAACAAATGGAATCAAGGGCTGGAGATGTCGCATGACAATGACCATGACTAATAACCTCATTATGTCAGCACAAGTTCTTGATATTTCTAAGCGTCTTATTGATGTATAAATTGTTTTTAGCATTTGAGCATTTAGAAAAATACTTTAACCCCAAGCATAGTGCAAAGTGCAAAGTCTAATGGTGTAATATTTAGATTGCTTCTATAAGCAATCTTTCAAGCAAATCTCACGTTTATGAGTGCAGCTTATACTCAAAGGTTTATGGTAATTAAGATTCAGTTTTTATGGATTATCTATTGTTTTTGTCAAAAGACTGCATAACATGTCTTTTTTCTTTACTCTGCAGAGTTTTGGAAACCAGGCTAGCACCTTTTCAGGACCAAATACTTTTCGAATGGAACGTCAAGCAACAAGCCTTGAGGTAATGACATAGTTGGCTACTTCCTTCCACTTTACGTGATAGAAAGGGATAATCTGTTTTATGTCAGCAAAGAGTGGAGGTTATTACGAGCCTAGGTTTACTCTCTGACATTTTAGTCGTCATATTATGGTTTACAGCAGATGTACAACAAAGTGTGCATTTTACTAGTTCAAAAACCTAAAAGTAGCTTCAACACCATTATATTGTTGAAAGGAATTAGTTGGTGTCTCTGCTATACGTCATTGAGCGATAAACACTATTAAACGTTATTTTTGTAGTTTTATCTTTTCCTTAACATAACCAATAGCCATTGTTGTAAATTATGAGCAAAAAGTAATTAATTCTCTCATTTTCAAAATAACAATGTATATTTGCAGAAATATACATTGTTATTGAACATTGTTATTTAATATTGTTATTGTTATTGAATATTGTTGAACTAGCGGTAAGCTTGGCGTTGTCCAGTTTTGTCATGTTCAATCAGAATCTCCACATAGGTAGTTTAAGAGGGTAGTTTTTGGCAACCAAACAGTTTTTAATCCAAGTATTTTTGGGCACCTAATAGAAGGCATGGAGCTTATATGCTAGGAGCTTATTTGATCTTGCACACACCCTAACGAATGTGCACACACCCTCAGTGACACACACTAACACACATGCACTAGTACAAACACACACTAACACATACACTAGCACACGCACTAACACACGCACTAACCCATGCACTAACGCAACACTAACGCACACTAGCACACGCACTAACACACATTAACACACACACTAACACACCATTGTTACACACACTAACACGCAGACACACTAACACACACTAATACACACACTAGCACATGCACTAACACACTCATTAACACACTCATTAACACACACTTTAACACATTCATTCTTACATGCACTAATAAACACACACACACACACACACCACACACACCACACACACCACACACACCACACACACCACACACACCACACACACCACACACACCACACACACCACACACACCACACACACCACACACACCATACACACACCAAACACACCACACACACCACACACACCACACACACACCACACACCACACACACCACACACACCACACACACCACACACACCACACACACCACACACACCACACACACCACACACACCACACACATCACACACACCACACACACCACACACACCACACACACCACACGCACCACACGCACCAAACATACCACACGCACCACACGCACCACACGCACCACACGCACCACACGCACCACACGCACCACACACACGCATTAGCATACGCATTAACACACGCATTAACACACGCATTAACACACGCACTAAAACACACATTATTACATGCACTAATACACAGATGCACTAACACACACTAATACACACGCATCAACACACACACACACACAACACACACACACACACACACACACACACACACACGCGGTCTTGTAAACGCATGCAATTGGGGACGCGATATTTTTACCATCACTTTGAGGACAATTTTCATCTATCATTGAGAGCTTTAAAAAACAACATATTAAAACATTTTTTGTTGGGTTTACAAATGCACTGATTTTTGGAGCTGTCATCTTATCCGTTTTTCAGTTATAGCCCGTGAGAATTTAACACTTACTTTGGGGACTTCACCTCACACACATGTATGAATTTTTTATCTAATAAACGGGGACTTTTGCATAGAGAAGATAACTCTGGCTTATTTTTGTCTTTTTCAACCATTTTGTCCATACCAGTTGTCGGTATGTGATATTCTTCCCACACTTTCGTAAATGTGCTTGTAAAAGTTATCCATCACTTAATTTTGTCCTCAAATATCAACTTAGAAGTTTAATAGTTCTTTATTAAACCTATTTAAAGTACTAATTCTACACATGTATGGTGCGCAAAGGTTGAATCGACCTGAGACTTTTATGTTTATTAATAAATTCAGTGTAATCAATTGCTTCACAGAATTTATGGTGATCCGTTCAAGTTAAGGTTTTGAATTGCAAACAGCCAGGCCAAGGTTGCAGGCTGATGTCTATCTAGATTTACGACTTTTCAACATTTAACGCGAGTATGTTCAAGGTAAACATTTTAACATAGTTTTCATAGAACTCTTAAGCCCTGAGATCTGGGCAACAAATTTAATTACTATAATCGATAAAGTATTTTGCTACATCTCATTTTTATCGCTACCAAGAGCAGCCATCAGAAATATTACATTGCGCGATCATGAGTTAACTTTTTTAAACAAAAGTAAAAATAACCAGGCCAGCAAATGTGAGTAATTTTTTTAAAATCAGGAAGCCAAATAAATTTGGATATAGTTAATTTTAGTCGTACTTTTCTGTTTGGTTGCACATGATGATTATCACTTTCAATTTAATATTTTGCGCAACTCCTTTGTTTGTAAGCCATGCATAAAAAGCCAAGCATAGACGGAGACATATTAGAATCAAGCTTTGGAAATGAAGCATTGGTATCTCCAATATGCCTAATGTAAGCCCAAAAACCTTTACCTTATAAAAATATCTTTTTGTTTAATAAATCGTGTTATCCGTACCAAAAATTTGCCTTCTATTACATTTTCCTAAAAATATATTGAGTTGCCCATCTTTGCAAAAGCCATACATTTAACTGTAATCTATTCAAATGTTTAATAACAAGATTGACTCAATTTTTAGTGCAGATATGATCAAAAGTTTGCAAAATATTTTAACCATTAGCTTGGGAGTGTTAAATAAATACTATCACTGCACACACTGATTTGAGCTATCTCGGTACTATTGAAATAAACTTTGTTCAATTTGAAGGCGTGTACGTCATCCACATTACGTATGATACTACAGTCAATGTTTTTTGAAGTAATTGGCCAGTTATTGGAACTGCAAACCATCAAAAATAGTCTCAAATATGTTGTCATACAATTTTTCTGATGTATGATGTAAACATAAAACAAAAGTGTCTTTGTATTAGTATACAAGTATATTCATTATTTAGGTACAATTGACCAACTATTATAAGTGCACACGATATCATAAGTTCTCTCAATGCTAGTCTAATAGGGAATCTGTACTTTTCACCCTCAACTATTTAGAGGGCAATTTGAGCACAAGGGAATGTTTGGTACTTTAATCAGCAAGTTTGTAACCATTAGTTTAACAAATTAGTGGAAATATTATTGAGAAAAGATATCCCTATATTGGTTGTAGAAAAATTATCGCAGGTGTGTATGATATTTTTACCATTGATTTGGGGACACTGACTGATTATTTTATTTCATATCACAGTCATCATCATTCCTAATACCATTGCTGCAAGATGTTCCAAATTTAATGCCAGAGTATAAACCCCAATGAATATACTTCTTAAGCAGTTTCCTGAGCACATTGACCAATTAGAACAAAAAAGCACAGTCATTCATAGAATATGTCAACACCATTGCAACAATATGTCCCCAATTTGATGGTAAAATTATTCTCACAGGTGTGTATGATATTTTAACCATTGATTTGGGGACATTGACTGACTATCTTATTCTATATCACAGTTAAGATCATTCCTAATACCATTGCTGCAAGATGTTCCAAATTTAATGCCAAAATATCAACCTCGATGAATATGCTTCTTAAGCAGTTTCCTGAACACATTGAACAATTATAACAAAATAACTCAGTCAGTCATAGAATATGTCAACCTCATTGCAACGATATGTCCCAATTTGATGGTAAAATTATTCTCACAAGTGTGTATGATCTTTTAACGATTCATTTGGAGACATTGACTGATTATCTTATTTGATATCACAGTCATGAATATTTCTAATACCATTGCTGCAAGATGTTCCAAATTTAATGCCAAAATACCAACCTCAAAAATATGCTTCTAAAGCAGTTTCCCGAGCACATTGACCAATTATAACAAAACAACACAGTCAGTCATAGAATAGGTCAACACCATTGCAACGATATGTCCCCAATTTGATGGTAAAATTATTCTCACACGTGTGTATGATATTTTAACCATTGATTTGGGGACATTGACTGATTATTTTATTTGAAATCACAGTCATCATCATTCATAATACCATTGCTGCTAGATGTTCCAATTTTAATGCCAAAATAGCAACCCCAATAAATATGCTTCTAAAGCAGTTTCCCGAGCACAGTGACCAATTATAACAAAACAACACAGTCAGTCATAGAATATGTCAACTCCATTGCAGCGATATGTCCCCAATTTGATGGTAAAATTATTCTCACACGTGTGTATGATATTTTAACCATTGATTTGGGGACATTGACTGATTATTTTATTTGAAATCACAGTCATCATCATTCATAATACCATTGCTGCTAGATGTTCCAATTTTAATGCCAAAATATCAACCCCAGTAAATATGCTTCTAAAGCGGTTTCCCGAGTACATTGACCAATTATAATAAAACAACACAGTCAGTCATAGAATATGTCAACACCATTGCAACGATATGTCCCCAATTTGATGGTAAAATTATTCTCACACGTGTGTATGATATTTTAACCATTGATTTGGGGACATTGACTGATTATTTTATTTGAAATCACAGTCATCATCATTCATAATACCATTGCTGCAAGATGTTCCAATTTTAATGCCAAAATATCAACCCCAATAAATATGCTTTTTAAACAGTTTTCTGAGCACATGGACCAATTATAACAAAACAACACAGTCAGTCATAGAATATGTCAACACCATTGCAACGATATGTCCCCAATTTGATGGTAAAATTATTCTCACACGTGTGTATGATATTTTAACCATTGATTTGGGGACATTGACTGGTTATCTTATTTGATATCATAGTCATGAATATTCATAATACCATTGCTGCTAGATGTTCCAATTTTAATGCCAAAATATCAACCCCAATAAATATGCTTTTTAAACAGTTTTCTGAGCACATGGACCAATTATAACAAAACAACACAGTCAGTCATAGAATATGTCAACACCATTGCAACGAAATGTCCCCAATTTGATGGTAAAATTATTCTCACACGTGTGTATGATATTTTAACCATTGATTTGGGGACATTGACTGATTATTTTATTTGAAATCACAGTCATCATCATTCATAATACCATTGCTGCAAGATGTTCCAATTTTAATGCCAAAATATCAACCCCAATAAATATGCTTTTTAAACAGTTTTCTGAGCACATGGACCAATTATAACAAAACAACACAGTCAGTCATAGAATATGTCAACACCATTGCAACGATATGTCCCCAATTTGATGGTAAAATTATTCTCACACGTGTGTATGATATTTTAACCATTGATTTGGGGACATTGACTGGTTATCTTATTTGATATCATAGTCATGAATATTCATAATACCATTGCTGCTAGATGTTCCAATTTTAATGCCAAAATATCAACCCCAATAAATATGCTTTTTAAACAGTTTTCTGAGCACATGGACCAATTATAACAAAACAACACAGTCAGTCATAGAATATGTCAACACCATTGCAACGATATGTCCCCAATTTGATGGTAAAATTATTCTCACACGTGTGTATGATATTTTAACCATTGATTTGGGGACATTGACTGGTTATCTTATTTGATATCACAGTCATCATCATTCATAATACCATTGCTGCTAGATGTTCCAATTTTAATGCCAAAATATCAACCCCAGTAAATATGCTTCTAAAGCAGTTTCCCGAGTACATTGACCAATTATAATAAAACAACACAGTCAGTCATAGAATATGTCAACACCATTGCAACGAAATGTCCCCAATTTGATGGTAAAATTATTCTCACACGTGTGCATGATATTTTAACCATTGATTTGGGGACATTGACTGATTATTCTATTTGAAATCACAGTCATCATCATTCATAATACCATTGCTGCAAGATGTTCCAATTTTAATGCCAAAATATCAACCCCAATAAATATGCTTTTTAAACAGTTTTCTGAGCACATGGACCAATTATAACAAAACAACACAGTCAGTCATAGAATATGTCAACACCATTGCAACAATATGTCCCCAATTTGATGGTAAAATTATTCTCACACGCGTGTATGATATTTTAACCATTGATTTGGGGACATTGACTGGTTATCTTATTTGATATCACAGTCATGAATATTCCTAATACCATAATGCTGCTAGATGTTCCAAATCTAATGCCAAAATACCAACCCAAAAAGTATGCTTCTTAAGCAGTTTCCCGAGCACATTGACCAATTATAACAAAACAACACAGTCAGTCATAGAATATGTCAACACCCTTGCAACGATATGTCCCCAATTTGATGGTAAAATTATTCTCACATGTGTGTATGATATTTTAACCATTGATTTGGGGACGTTGACTGATTATTTTATTTGAAATCACAGTCATCATCATTATTAAAACCATTGCTGCTAGATGTTCCAATTTTAATGCCAAAATATCAACCCCAATAAATATGCTTTTTTAAACAGTTTTCTGAGCACATTGACCAATTAGAACAAAAGAACACAGTCAGTCATAGACAATGTCAACACCATTGCAACAATACGTCCCCAATTTGATGGTAAAATTATTCTCACAGGTGTGTATGATATTTTAATCATTAATTTGGGGACATGGAACAATTATTATGTGTGAAATCACAGTCATGAACAATCTAAAAACCGTTGCTGTAAGATGGCCGTTATTTGACAGCCAAATATCTCAGACATGTTTACGCTATTTTAAACATTTGTATGGTCGCATTAACCAATTCTGATAAAAGAATGTACAGTTTTAAGCCATGTAAATTCATTATGCCAAGATGTCTCAATTTAATGACAGAACTATTATCACATGTGCATATGACTTTACAATTTTTTGTAAGTTCACTTACAGTCACTAATCATTTCAAAGCATTTGGGCTGTGGTAAAATCTCTCTAATTTAATGGCACAAATATCACAGCAAGTTTTTGTTATATTTGAAACATTAGCTTGAAAAAATTGATCTATAATGGTAAGTGCACACTTATTCGTTAACCATCTTAAAGCGAATGTGTGAGAAGATTTCACCAATTTTGTGGCAAAACTATTATTGCAACTGTGAATGATATTGCTTCCATTAGTTTGAAACATTGACCAATTATTACCAATCTACACGCAGTGATCAAGCATCTCATAGCTATTGTGACAAGATGTCCTTAAATAGATGCTAAGATACCATCACCAGTGTTTATAATTATGTAACTATTCTGGGAAGTTGGCCAATTGATGCAACTCCGCTCACAGTCATACAAATATGTATAAACAAATATGTAGAAGTCATATGTAATAAAATGTCCCTAATGCCTGCTCCATTATCTCCACAAAGCGTGTATGATTTTTTAACCATTTGCTCGGGGATATTGAGCAATTATTACAAAAGCAGTTTGAGTGATATAGCATATCAACGCCATTGTGATATGTTGTTGCTAATTTGAGGGTTCCAATATAACCACGAGTTTGCATAACCTTTTAACCATTGGTTTGAAATAATTGTCAAAATTTACTGGTGCATGCATAGTATTAATTCATATCAAGGATGTTATAAAAAGTTTCCTTCAGTTTTTTGTTACATTTGATGACAAAGAATAAAATATTTCTAATTTGGAAAGACGAATACCCCAACAAATACTTATTATATTACAACCATTAGTTTCGAACATTACACAATGATTATAAGAGCAGAATTAGTCGCCACCAATCTCAAAACATTTGTAATAAGATTTTCCCAAATCGATGGTAAAAATATCAGTGCATGAACATTTGCTTGTATGGCCATTGGTTTGAAAACATAAAGCAAATCTCATAACTGTACATACAGTCATAAAATTTCTCAATGCTATTTCAATAACTACGAATATTATCAAAACCATTCATTAAAATACAACCATTACTTTTAGAATATTGATGAATTAATTAATTATACTTTCATCCGTGAAAAATTCATTGAACACATATCCTCATTTCGGTTTCGGAATTATTATCATGGGTGTGTATGCCATATAATCTATTAGTTTGGGATTTTTACTAAATCTTGTACGAAAATTATTGGGTGTAATAAAATATATTTATTTGTTTCAAATATTAGCATGATAGAAACTATTGAGCCTATAATTGGCACACGTAAACAAGACAACAACACTAATGCAATATAAATATAATATAATTTGTGTACAGCTAAAAGACAATATTGCAACTAAAGGTGAATTGCTGTCTACTAAGTAGATATTTGCCAGATTCTTTTCAGAACCTGTGAAACAGAATACAACCTTTCAAACACATTTCACTTGCTATGCCTGTTTGGCTTTTAATTCATATTGAAGTTTTTAAAAATAAAAATAGACAGTAACTATCAAATTCTTTAAGTATTTAATAAAATTTTAAGTATAACATTTCAGTGTGAAACCTTCGGCCATGTTTTACTAAGTCAGTATTGTTTATGATGATAATCATCTATGTGAGCAACAACTAATAATATGAAATATTTTGAAAAGGTGATTCGTCGTTACCGTTAACTGTTGTTCACTTTATTTTGTCGATTCAAGACGCGTGGCATAACTCTTTGGCAATTGTGCAGTAAGTTGATGGATCGTGAAAGCTGTTTAGATTGGCAAATATGTACGCATGTCTTTAAAAAATGGGCATAGTGGAAACCATGTGATATAAAATAGAAGTGAGCATGACTATCTGATGTTGCAAATAAAGTTTAAAACCTTGCGCCTAGGTAGAATCTTGACAAATTATTTGCAGTGTATGTGAGATTTACAAGCAACCATTTTATTAACAACATGTCTTACTCACTGAATCTGCTTTGTTTCTAGCTAACCATAAATCCTTGCACAGAATAGGATATTATAGAATGGAATAGACAGAAAATATTAAATTCATTGAATATTTGAAAAGTGTATACGCTATTGAGCACAAACTTTATGAGAGTTTAGGATCTTATTTGTCTTTGATGTAGTGTACAAGCATAAAATGTTATAATCTTGTTATTGTGCATGAGCAGTACTGAATTTTACTGATTGCAGTATTGAATAAGTTTCTTTGTTCTCTAAGTTTAATTGGTGCTACTTCAATATTACATAATCATAAGCAGAACACGACATGTTCAATGTATGACAGGCAAAGTTTCAACAGTGATAAACATGTTGGCTCAGAAAAATCTCAAACAGCGCAGAAAGTTTATCAATGCTGCGAGACTTTTTCAAAGCAATTATTAATAAAAAGGGGTGGCTATATACATGTATGAGCTACGCAAAGTAAAGTGAGATGAGTTTTCCAATCTTTAAAACTATATGTAAGCTTTCCAACAAAAGTAGTCAACGGCCAGCTATAGAATATTTCTAAAAAAAAAGGTTAGTTCAAATTAGCGATCCCAATAGAACAATAAGTAGGTTATTGCACTATTGCTATTGCTATCTAAAATTATTTTGTTACAATGCAATTTCTAAAAAGACTTGTGTAGTTTTTTAAACAAAATTACAAATTGACAAAACAGGAATTTTGGCTCGTGAGCTTCCTTGAGTAAAAGACCAAAAGTAATAACTTTGTCAGCAGTAATAAAAACAGTTGACAAGGATCTTCAGGCAATTTTGCAAGTGTGCTTTTGCGAATTTTCAACAAGGGATCTACCAGTTGGTAATTATTGGTGCTCAACACAAGTTTTTGTTTAATTTTGTATCTAAATTTTCAGAAATATTTTTGCAAATTGGTATCATTCCTGCAGACCTTTTATTATTGTGAATTTTATAAGCAATTATCAGCCTCTCTTGCTTCATATAAAATTAGCATTGTAATTAAAACTGTTAAATATTTTTCAGTGTAGTATGTTATGGAGAGCATATCTTAAGAGAACAAATTTCTTCTCTGGATGAGAGACTGTGTAAAAGTCGCAAACCATATAATCTTATTATTGCCTGCGAGTAACCGTATTGCATAACTTGCTTTGTTCTATTAATAGATCTTGTTGCTGTTTGATGTTGCATCATGATTACCCGGGCCCTTGCTGCTTAATGTTTAGCAGAAAATAAGTGGAAAGTAATAATATTTACTTGGTTCAGGAGATTCTCTAACAACACTGAAAGTATACCAAAACGACGGATATTAAACAAAAATTATTAGAAAAACAACGGCACTAGAAAACAACTTAGCAATAATCGCTCACTATTAGAGTTCTTGCTGTGCAAGCCGTTACATCAACCGAACTATCTAATGTGATGCAAAAGAAAAAAACTTTGTGAGTGTGATATTCCAACAATCAACCTTGAGAATCATGCATTTTGAGTTTAAAAGATTTTTCCAATTGCGATTTAAATTAAAAACTAAAGCAAATCAGTAAATACATGACTTCAAGCCTTCCATAGTTGGGGGTGATATAATTCTATTGTCTATCATAATTTTTTTCTGGTATAGGTTGCTCATGGTTAAATTGCATATAAATTGTCAAAATAATAAATTTCTCTTGAGAAATTGATAAAGGTTTCATAAGAAAGATCCTTCATATTTGTTTTAAAATATAACTGTTCAACTCTTTTTAAATTCGATAGTCTGATTAAAGAATTAATTTGTGTTCCATATTACAGGTTGTTTTTCATAATGTTATCAAATAAATCATTTGACAATATTGCCCTATGTCAGTATAGCGTATGATAATAGTAGTCTATGGGAACAACATCAATTTAGATGAAACATTTTAAAAATATGATTTGTGTTGATTGTTAGCTTTTGTTCATTTTATTTTTTCTATTTAACACGCATGTGATAACTCTTTGGAAACTATGCAGTGATTTGATGCACTGCGAAAGCTGTTTAGATAGGCAAATATGTACGCATTTCCTTAAAAAATGGGCTTAGTGAAAATCATGTGATCTGAAATGAACGTGAGCATGACTATCATTAATCCAAAACAAATGTAATATTTCCTGTTTGAGGCTAGCTAGGTGATGTTGCAAATAAAGTTTAAAACCTGGCACCTGGGTAGATTCTTAAAAACTATTTGCAGTGTCTGGAGATTTTGAAGCCACAATAGCATTTACAACATGTCTCACTTGCTGAGTCTGCTTGCATTTTAGCTAACCATAAAGCTTTGCGCAGAATAAAATACTGTAGAGCAAAGTAGACAGAAAATACTAAATTCATCGAA
Organism: Watersipora subatra; assembly: GCF_963576615.1. Classification (NCBI taxonomy): domain Eukaryota; kingdom Metazoa; phylum Bryozoa; class Gymnolaemata; order Cheilostomatida; family Watersiporidae; genus Watersipora; species Watersipora subatra. Next base: position 47,502,139 of record NC_088716.1, on the reverse strand, counting down.
TATTTGTAAATTGTATATGCTAGCAAGAGCAAACTTTATGAGAGTAAACATTTGATTTGTCTTTGATTGGTGTATAAAGCATCGAATGTTATAATCTTGTTATTGTATATGACCAGCAGTACTGAATAAGTTTCTTTGTTCTCCAGATTTAACTCCTGCTTCTTTGATATTACATAATCATAAGCAAGACACTACAGGCTCAAGGTATGACAGGCAAAGATTGAGAAGCGATAACATGTTGGGTCAGACAAATCGCAAACAGCATCAAAATTTCACTAATGCCGTGAGACATTTTCAGAGTAATTATGGAAAAAAGAGCAACTATCAGTAACACAAAATACAATTAGATGGGTTTTCCAAACATTAAAACTGTAGATAAAATTTACAACCCAAGTTGTCAATGACCAGTTATAAAATAATTCTCATAAAACTGATTAGTTCAAATTAGCAAACACAATAACAATAGAACAATAAGTAAATTATTGCACTATTGATATCTAAAATTAGTTTGCTACACTGCAATCTATAAAAAATTCTTGCGAATGTCAAATAGGATGTTTCCATGTGAAATATTTGACAACATTGATCTATGTCTGTATAGTTTATGATAACAGTGATCTTTGTGTGCAACATCAATTCAGATGTAATATTTTGCAAATATGATCCGACTTGATTATTACAGGTGGTTCACTTTATTTTCTCTATTTAAAACATATAACATTACTCTTTGGCGCCTGAGCAGTAATTTGATGCATTTTGAAAGCTATTTATATTGGCAAATAAGTACGCATTTTCTTAAAAAGATTGGCATAGTAAAAACCATGTGATTTAAAGTGAACGTAAACATGAGTATCAATAATACAAAACAAATACAATTTGTTCTGTTTGAGGCTAACTGGGTGATATTGCAAAGGAAGTTCAAAATCCCGCGCCTAGGTAAATTATTGACAAATTATTTGCAGTGTCTGTGAAATTTACAAGCTACTATTTTATTAAAAACATGTCTCACTCACTGCATCTGCTTGGTTTTTAATTAACAATAAAGCCTTGTGCCAATAGAATATTATAAAATGGAGTAAATGGAAAATAATAAACTCATTGAATATTTGTAAATTGTATATGCTATTGAGCACAAATTTTATGGAAGTAAACATCTTATTTGTCTTTGATTTGGTGTGTAAAGCATCCAATGTTATAATCTTGTTATTACAGATGACCAGCAGTACTGAATAAGTTTCTTTGTTCTCTATATTTAACTTGTGGTTCTGCGATGTTACATAATCATAAGCGAGACACTACAGGGTAAATGTATGACAGGCAAAGGTTGAGAAGCGATAACACGTTGGCTCAAATAAATCTCAGATAGCACGAAAATTTTACCAATGCTGTGAGAGTTTTTTAAAGTAACTATTAAAAGAACAATCAACTATGACCAACAAAAAGTTAAAAAGTCGGTTTTTCAAACATTAAAATGTAGGTAAGCTTTCTAACAGAAGTAGTCAATGGCCAGCTATAGATTAATTCTCATAATACTGTTTACTTCAAATTAGGAATCACAATAACAATAGCACCATAATTAAATTATTGCCCTATCGCTATTGATATTTAAAAATAGTTTGTTACAATGCAATCTATAAAAAATAATTGCAAAGTTTTAGGAACAAAATTAAAAATAGCATCTACTATAGATTTACAAATACTACAAATAGATCTACTATTTGGTATTTTCTGGTGATCAACAGAATTTTTGGTTTCATTTTGTGTTTTAATTATAAAAAATGTTTTTCTTTATATTGATCTAACTTCTTTAGATTTTTTATTGTTGTGAATTTTTACAAATAGGTAGCAGCCTCTCTCGCTTTATATAAAACAAGCAGATTGCCCGATTTTGCATGGGTAATAAAAATGACGGTTTTAAATAAAGCTTTGTTTTATTTCTGCGTACTGCATTTATTTCTGTGTACTGTTTATATATTTGTGTAATTCATACTGTGCCTGTTTCAGTCCTACTACAGCTCTCTACTGATTGCAATATTCTTGCTTAGCATATCAATCAAGCTTATGCGAGAGTCATGTAAGTTATGCATTGTTATGTTAAAACAATGCATACTTGTTATAAATAAACATACAATAAAAGACAAAAAGACGCTGATATTTATATATAGATTTTCAGTATGCATTGCTTATTTGCTGAGACGTTAGCTAAGCGCATTTGGCTTTGTATCGTATAACAAACAAAGTTTCATGCATTCACTGAACCGTATTAGGCTCTTACATATATACATTACTGAAATCCAACTAAAATTATATATGATGAATACTACAATAAAATTAAAAAAATTTTTATCTTTTGCATTCCCATGAACGAAGTAGTAATAAACATTAAAAAAATCATTCATGTCGACGATTATTTGCGTTCAGTATTTCATACCCATTTAACACCCCAAAAAATCTTTTTATTGTTTGTATACTTTGTATACTTAACTTTTTGCCAATTTCATGTGCTCGGTGGACAATTTCATGTGCAATTTCATGTGCACACTTTCATAATTATGCTATTAAAAGTTATGCATGACTTCATTTCTACTTCAAACTCAGTTCAAAAGTTCTATAGTTGTCTATGAAATCTTTGTTGAGTAATAAATATACATATTATGACACTTTTTTAATTTACTTTTAGGAACTATTAATTCTACACATGTATGATTTACAAAGGATAACTCAGCGTTAGGCCATTAGCGATTGGCATAAACAGACAACAAATTTAATTACGTTACTGAATTAATTTTGTTGCCGTATCTCGTTTTATACTGCTAGCAATGCCAGTCATCAACATATTTACATTGCGTCAGCATGAGTTAACTATTATAAACAAAAGTAAAAAGAACAAGTGAGGTGATGACAAGCACTTTTTCAAAAATCCAAAAGCCAAAAATAATTAAATATATTCATTAAATGTTGACACTGCTGCTTAGTTTTACACATTGATAACCGCAATTGATTAAACTTGAAACTTGTATAATTCCATTGTTTTCAAGCCATACATAAAAAGCAAGCATAGGAACATAGGAGTTAAATTACAATCAAGCTTTAGATAAAAATATTGGTATTGTCAACATACTCAATATAAACTTGATGAAATATATATATTTTCTAAAACAACTATAAGTATTTTCAATGAGGAGCGATAAATGTATGGCAGAATTTTCTATCTAGCTATTTCATTCTCAAAAGATATACTACCTTGTCAATCTTTGTAATTGACTCTGATCTTTTAGTAGCAACGAAAGTTTTTTAAGACTACGTGAAATTAACCTGAGATTTTATGCAGCTATAACTTATGTAAGAAATGTACGTAATGAATTCAAACAAATCTTTTGAATAAAAAAGCGCAATTTTTTTTAATTGCGTATAAACTACAACCATACTAAAATGAAAGCTAATAAGTGAAGAAGGATGCATATGTGACAATATTTGAAAAAGTACAAGAGCTCTCAAGGATTATTAAAGGCCTGAACTATTGAAGGAAGCAAACGAGACACACTTTCAAATGTCTGCTGAGCGTGTATAACTGCTGACCAAATACATTATAATGTAAAAAAAACTTTGCAAATGCTAAACTACAAAATACATTTGTAATGCAGAAGAGCAAATATAGCCTTTAGCTAAACATAAGTTCAAAAATAGTGTAAAGGCTCAATTTGCTTCCGAAGCTACATTAAAAAAAACTCACAAATATTGTGACTTTTCACTCACAAATATTGTGAGTTTTCATTTCTTGTAATTTCATTCTTGTAGAAACTCGCAAATATTGTGAGTTTTTACAAGGTAGAAATTAGCTCCCCAATAAGATATAATGTCCCCAATTGTTAGGTAAAAAGTTTCTATGAGAAGAAAACTCCGAAAATATTTGCCTACTAACAAATGGAAACAAGTCAAATGTGTGTAAGAATTTAACAAACTTTATGGGGACTTACATATTTTTTCACACACCCACACTCACAGATGTTCTCGTACAAATGCAGGCAATTGGGGACAGTGCTCAGATTTTGTCGGGAGTTGGATTAAACTATATATTTTTTAGTTTTTTATAAGAAAAAAGGGTTTAAAAGATTGGGGACGTCCCCAATTTCCGAACGTCCCCAATTTGTCTGTTAAATTCTGGTGTGAGTCCCCAATTGCATGCATTTACAAGTTCGCACACACACACACACACACGCACGCACGCACGCACGCACGCACACACACACACACTAACACATACACTAACACCTGCACTGACATACACATTAACACAGCACTAGCACACGCATTAACACGCGCACTAACACACAATTTATTACATGCACTAACACACAGATGCACTAACACACACTAATACACACACTAACACACGCACTAACACACGCACGCACGCACACACACACACACTAGTGCAAACAATAACACACGCTAATACACACATTAACAAATGCATTATTACATGCACTAACACATATTATCACATGCACTAACACTCGCACTAACACATGCACAACACAAAGTAGACTCTATTAATATAGATTGGTGTAGAACACAAGTTGGACAAGGGATTAAAGTTGGCTGAAGGCTTCAAGGTGGCCAGTTTTTTTAGGCTTTTACAACTTTTTAAACTATTATAACTCTTAAACTCTCGATCTATTGTAGCTAAAGAAAGTTTTAGATACAGAAAACTGTTGGTACTCCCCATCAACAGATTGGTGTTTTAGAGAAAAGCACCTACCAGAAAAAGATACTACAAGCCTGCAAAGCTTCTATCATCATACTTTGAAGGTATGCAGTCTATAGTCTAGATATGCGCCTTTGTATTAGTTAGAGCTGTGCACTTTTCTAAAAGAGGTATGGAAGCATTCGCTAATATTTTATGTTGATAAATTAGACCGAATATAGCCAGTTTCTATTTTAGAATTAAGAACCATTTTTTATAATGTGAATTGGCACATTCAGCATTTGCGTGAATTACAGACCAGAACTAGAAATACAGACCTGAATGCTTGAAACTCTTGGTTTAGCCATCTACTATTACACCAGTTAACTAACCACACGTCTATTGTTAGGAATCAGCCACGATAGTTTGAGTGCTCACATAAGAGCATAAATGTAGCAAGCACTGAGTACAAGTAACTTTAATACCAATATTAATTTCATGTTGATCGTATCTTCTGTGTAAAAATCTGATACATGAAACTTTTTATACATATAAAAAGGTTTTCTATTTTGTTCATTATGATACTGTCTCTCAAGTCATGAATTGTCTTTAGATTTCCCCACCTTATATTATGAAATATGATTGTCGTAACTCAGGGAATATAAGAAATATCACGCCTTTTATATTGGTAGATTGTTAGTATTCAGAGCCTATTTCCAGTTGTACAAATAAGCCTGCACGGGCGATACCCAAAATACTCAATCAATAGTCAGGTGGTTTTCTGGTAGCATTTTGACAGTTTTCAACAAGCAAAATAACATATTTATAGTTCAAATCAGCTAGATGGCAGTTTAGCTCTACAGAAATAATATCTACAGCAAATTTAACACTCACTCAAAAACTAGACAAGTAACTAACGATTGCATTTGCTTTGAGTTTATTGCAGACAATGCGTAACCCTTGTATTATCACCTTAGGTTATGAATACTGTGAATATTGTACATACTTTGCTGATGCACCCAGCTGGCTCACTTGCTATAGTTATGAGCACTGAACATCAACCATCTAAGTCTCTCCTAGGTAACTCGTATAGATGAAAATCTTTGGAGAACTAGTGATGGACGACTGCTTGAACTCCTCACTTATTATAAAGAGCGAGGTGTGGACTCCAACAGCTCTGTGGCTGCAGACGATGTCAGGTTTCCTACCTCAATACTAGAAAGACATAGTCGATTAGAATCTGAACCCAGTGATAGGCTAGCATTTGAAACTGCCCACCAAGTACAGCCAATCGAATCATCTGTTCCACGACAAACCTCTGCCGTGGATAACATGGAATCAAGTCTCAGTCTGGAACTTCAAAGTGTACAGCCTGAATATGCTAGTTATCATGCTAGTACACCACCATGTATGTTAACTAAAACAAAACTCAATTAGCTGGCAGTTCTTATGCAAGTTTGTATCTAGATTTAGCTGAAGGATGGCTCACACTATATCGTTGTATCTCGGGGTTGATGCCAAAATACTTTGACGATCATGAGTGATAGCAATGTCCACACTATCATAAACAGACATTGTTGTTTGCTTCCATTTTCACTTTTCATTTTATTTATTCCTAAATTAACATCTTTCTTGCCACTTACTCGAATTAAATATTAGTCTCGCAGTGACTATCAGAAATGGAAATAAATAGATAAAGCCATCGGTGACAGCGAATCATTGCCGAAATGGTGCACACCATGCAGGCTAGTGCTGGGACGACATCAAAAATAAATTTCGGTACGATATGATGGGGTAGCCAACCGATATATCGAAATATCGGGTATGGTATTCGGAGTTGTCTTACCTGCCAGAAAAAATCTGCCATGGGTGAACAACTCCTTAATGAATCCATGTACCAGTATAATTCTATGAAAAGTCCGTCCAATCGAGTAAAATATATACAGTCAAACATGGATGACTCAAACTTCACGGGACCGAGCGAAAGTGTTCGAGTTATCAGAGCACTGTCACAAGTCCATTTATTTATTTATTAGTAGATACATGTAAATATACAAACTATAATATAAATCAAAAGCATGAATGGCCTGTTTCAAATTAAATGCTTCTAATGTGAAGTTTAAAAAAATTGTATCAAGAAGTATAGAGATTTTTCTATCACTTGAGCTTGGTTTGTTGTTTGAGGTGATGTTATTGTCAGGACGTTTTTTAGATTAAAATTGGCAAACAAATCGCTGTTGAAATGCTCAGAAGAAAATACATCTTTTTATTTTGAGCATTTTAACTGCAGGCTCATGTCGACGCGCAGTGAACTATCGAGAAAGTTTGACAGCTGCCAACTTTTCCGACGTATCTGGGGTTCTTGTTTACATGTCTGGGTTTCTATTACATAGTCTCATGTCTACGTAATAGTCTTATGTCTATATAGTAGTCTCATGTCTATGTAGTAGTCTTATGTCTATGTAGTAGTCTTATGTTTATGTAATAGTCTTATGTCTATGCAGTAATCCTACGTCTATGTCGTAATCTTATGTTTATGTAGTAATCTCAAGTCTATGTAGTAGTCTCAGGTCTATGTAGTAGTCTTATGTCTATGTAATAGTATTTTGTCTATGCAGTAATCTTACGTCTGTGTAGTAGTCTTATGTCTATGTAGTAGCCTTATGTTTATGTAGTAGTCTTATGTCTATGTAGCAGTCTTATGTCTATGTAATAGTCTTATGTCTATGTAGTAGTCTTATATCTATGAACTAGTTTTATGTCTATGTAGTAGTCTTATGTCTATGTAGTAGTCTTATATCTATGAACTAGTTTTATGTCTATGTAGTAGTCTTATGTAAGTGTCCAATATAAACTTTACAAGCATATATCAACGATTTATTCATGTATTATGCAACAATCAAACATTTGCAGATTGGTACATCGACAGTGGTGATGCAGGTAATTTCCATTACATCGACAATAAAAACGAGTTTAGCATAAATCTAGTCACCCATGAGGCAGAAGCAGTGATTGAAAAAACCCTCAATCCAAGGTAAGTTCATTTACTTCTTTGGTGTGCAATGTACACACATATTTATCTTTCCTTTTTTAGGTGGTCCTGTGCTAGGTCTTCTTTGAGCAAAATCTTTTGAGTCCACTTGGTGCCTCAGATATGCTCACATGTTAAAGTGAAAATAACAAGCTGAAGCTTTTACCTAGGTTATCTCCAGCAGTTATTTAGAATACAACTACGATTCTGTTAAAAAAAAAACATTTCAAATTCACCAACATGTCCATAGTTTTTTGTAGATTTACACAGTTGATTTTGAGCCAAACCTAGCAAAAGTTTACATCTTTAGAAAGCTGAAAATGTGTAAAATCTTAAAACTTGACAACATGATAACTTCAAGTTTGCCAAAGCATACCTTTCTTACACAGGTTTTCTCAAGTAATATTCAACTTACTGAAATTGATAAAAGCTATTACCTGGCCAATAGAACAGCTGTTGAACAATATTGGTGGTTTTGCAAAAGGGCTGTTGAGATACAAAACTTTCAATAATACATGTACTTATTGCGCCAGTTTTTGTTTTAACGAACCACTTGGCATTTTCTGTTTGCCAATTTCTTCAGATATTCTGGTGTTACCACCTTTTTCATAGTTCTTATTATTGCTCCAATCTTTGCAACCTTTGTAGCTGGTTTGTCTCTAGATATTGCTCAGCCAATCTTTTGCCAGCGGTTCTTAATAAGGGTTCAGATTGGGCGAGTTCAGCCAGTTGAGAACTTTTACAAAATGTTTTTTGAACCACTTTTTAGCTTTCTCATGATATGGTGCATTGTCTGGTTGAGCAAACCGCTGACCAGTAAATAGATTTTTGATCGATGACAGCATTCACTTTTCATTTACATCACATTGCTTTGCTAAATTTATAATTCCATCAATACCTTGAAGCCGACGGAAACTGATGACAGCAAAACTACCTCAATTTATTACTGATGTGGGGTATTTTATGGTGGGTAAAATCTATTTGGGGCAAAAGTTTTCATCAAGGCGACAACAAACATAGTTTTTTCCAAAACTGCTCTAGACAGTGAATGTACTCTCATCAACTAAAAGCACATTGTGACAAAGAACTTGGTACGACACTGATGCATTTTGGCCTACCGTACTTGAATTTTGCATCGTCAGCCATTCAACAATGGTTTTTTGTCAGGCTTTGCGTCCTTTCATCTCATTCTTTAGTAAAAATCAATGTACATATAAAATTGCTATGGCTATACATGTTGAGGCTTTTAACTCTCAGCCTAATTTCACCTTTGACAGCTGATCATTTGCCGTCGATCATCGTACTAATACTCACTCATCTTTGGGTGAACACAATTATTTTTTGTCTTTGCTTCCTCTCTTTTAGTTTTTGGGCAACCCACTTTTACATCAATAGCTCTCCGACTTTCACTATTAAATGCACAATGCAAGCAAATTTTTTTCAACCCTGATGTTTAATGGTGGCGGCTGTTCATAAACCGATTAACTATGATATTGCAGTTTAAATTTAATGCTTAATGCAATGACAGACCATAATGCAAGACTCAATACGTAATGGAATCATGATGACCTTGCATAAAGTTGTGAAACAGGATGCATGATGCAATGGCCGAACATCATTTGCATCAAAACAGAGTAACAGACATCCTAACAGACTGAGGAAGACTTTGGTCCCTTCATGCATATTAATAGCATTTAATCAGGCTTCTTCATTGCAAAGCAAAGGTAAAAAATTTTCTTTTCAAAGCTACACAGTTGGTTATAGTTTGTGACAGGCAAAGGAAAACATATTTGGTAATAAACTGCAACCTTCACGTGAAAGTGCTGGCGGTTCATTATTTTTGAGCATCACTGTAATATATTTTGATAATGGTAGCATGTCTTGTGCAATAATGCACACTATCAACTATTAAACACTCTCTCTTTCTTTCTTGCAGCCAGTCGAAGGGGCTAAGACCGTACTATGGCTTTAGCTTTGTTTTGGCTGTGGCTCTCCAAGGCAGTCTGTTGTCTGCTGTTGTTTGCTAACATGTTGTTAAGATGTTTCTCCAGGACATATTCCATTTCACTACATCCTTGAATCTGGGCCTAAGCCTTCCCCGATTCCTCTTTCTCTCGCAGAGCTGTGAGTAGAGCATTTTTCTGGGTAGTCTGTTTTTCTCCATTCTGTGTACATGGCCAAGCCATCAAAGGTTTTTCTCTACAAGGATGTTGGCCATAAAAGGCAGGCTAGCACATCTACGAATTTTTTGTGTGTCACCTTGTTGTACCGCTTTATTATCATAATGTCCCTCAGTTGTCTCATCATGTACACATGTAGTTTTTTTACCTGAGGTCTGTATACTATCCAGTCTTTTGATCAATAGAGTAAAGTTGATAGTATCACTGCTCTGTAAACTTTACACTTTGCCTTTATGGAAACAAGGGTGTCGTTCTACAACCTGTCCCAAAGTTTGCCAAAAGAACTGTTTGCTTTCCCATTCTGTTACGAAGTTCTTTGTCAATCCAGCAGGAGCTTGAAACAGTGCTGCCTAGACATATGAAGCCTGTTGTCTGAATGATCAGCTTTTGGTCCACGGTAATTTTTACAGGCTCGGGAAGGGAATGAAGGAGTTTGATTGGTTGATACATTAATTCTGTTTTCTTGGTGTTGATCTTCAGGCTGAACAGAGCTGCTGCCCATGAAAATCTATCCACCAGTAGTTGTATGTCAGTAGCACTATGCGTCACCAGTCCGCTATTGTCAGCAAAAATAATTTCTCTCACGCGGTATCTTGTGGAGCATGTATTTGCCTTGAATTGGGATACATTGAAAAGGTCAGCTTCATGCTTTGTCTGGATGTAAATTTCTTCATGATGTCTTCGAATGAGACTTGGAGAATTACTGTGAGATAAGTGAAAACAACAATGGAGCTAGAACGCACCCTTGCTTCACAGCGCTTGTTACTGTGAATTCTTGAGAAGCAGCTTTGCCCTGTAGTACTTTGGCTTTCATACCATGATAAAGAGCTTGTATCAAGTTGATAATTTTTTTTGTGCAGCGAAACTTTTTCAGTACACACCAGAGACCTTCCCTTGTTACTGTATCAAAAGCTTTTGTGCAGCCTATGAATACAGTATACAGTTCCATGTTCTGTTTTGTACATTTTCTTGAATTTGTCTTAGGCTGAAGACCCTGTCAATAGCATTCATGCTGCTTCGGAAACCATTTTGTGCTTTAGAGAAAATTTTTAGTGAGATCTTCGCATTTATTTTATTTAAGATAATATGAGCCATTCTCTTTCCTGCAACCGATAAGAGAGAGATGCCTCTATAGTTCCTACATTCTTTCTTACTACCCTTTTTGAAAATAGACACGATATTAGCATTCTTTCAGTCTTGAGACTTTTGCTCTGACTTCCAGATGTCAACAATCACTTTGTACAGTTACTCTTATAGGTTCAAACCGCCATATCTCCAGACTTCTGAAACTTTCTCCCGACTAACTGTGTTATTCAAACTTCTATCAGTCAGCATGTTTGGCAAGTTGTCTAGTGTCTCTTGATCCACAGTTCAAGGTACATTTAAGAGCTGTTAGAATTGTTCTGCAAATCTCTTCAAGCTCTTTACCTCATCATTCAATACTGTATTCTCATCGTGTGAAGTGAGTTGAGCAGTTCCTCTTTCTGTGGTTCGTACACCTCTCACAGGCTATTGTAAAATGCTTGCATATCATTTTTATCAGCTTCCAGTTGTAAACCTTCTGCTATCTCCTCTCATCATATTATAGACTTCATATCTCGAGTGTATTTCCAAATATCACTTCTAGCCTTGGTAAGTTGTGCGGTGTTAACACGACTGCTCCGCTGTAAATTTTGTGCTTTTGCCTTGTTGCATTCTTCAAGCAGTGTGTTGACCTGAGCATCACTCTTGTCAAACCAGTCTTAATGTTTTCTCTCTGGTTTCCCTAAAACATCAGCAGCTGCTCCGTAAGCCAACCTCAGCTTGTCCCACTTCCCTTCAATGCTTAGTGATTCATCAGTCGTGTAGGTCATAATCTCATTCGTCTGTTCCTGAAACCCCTGAAGTACAACCTGATTTCTTAGCTTCCTCACATTTAACTTAACAGGTGGCTTCCTTTAACTTTTCTTGTGGGTTTTTCCAGTGCCAATGCAACTTTGGATAACACCATGCTGTGTTTGGTTCTACATTCAGCACCTCGCATTGCTCTGGTGACAACTATATCTTTTAGATCTTTCTTCTTTGTTATCACATAGTCCAAAAGGTGGCAAGGCTTTGACCGAGGATGCATCCATGTGGTTTGATAATGTTTCTTGTGCTTGATTCATGATCATTTTTGATCACGAATCTCACTCTAGAATCTTTTCTTTCTTCTCTACCTTTGCCATTCCACACTAATGTGTATCTGTGATCTACCATGCCGCCATGACTAGCCAATCGAATTCCACTCATAGCGCCAATGTCGATGTTGTAACTCCTTAGTTATTTAGCTATGAGTGCTTTTCGCCTTTCAGTTCTCCTTGAGCCAGCTATGTCCATCAGTGTTTGAACATTCCTTTGCGCTATTCTCAGAATCTTCCATTTCTTTTTGCCTCTTAGCTGACTTTTCACTGGCTGCTGGAGCGAGAGCAGGCCAGCGCAAACCCTGTTAACCTGGATGATGTTCGAGCAGGTATGAGAGTCCTTAAGGTACCTGAAGGTATTGAGGTACCTTGAACTGAATGATCGGGGCCTAGGCTCAAGGTAGCATCGTTAGTCCTTCAAGGACCTCAACTGATCGGTATCTCAGGCCTGCTCCTTGAGAGTTGGCCATTCATAGTTTACTGGAAAAAGCTTGCTAAGCTCAGGGACGGCGTTGCTCATGCAACACGGCCTGTCAAGCTCAGATAAATCCATTTCTACAGACTCACTCAAGCAAGTACTCGCCAACCACTAGGGAACAGTGATGTTTGCTCCAGCCCACGGCCCCTAGGGTTCAGACATGCTTTTGTTTCTGGACTCGGTCTTGTGGAGCTGAGATTCTCGATCCCACTGCTGCTGCAAGTGTAAAGGAATCTGCCTGCTCCTTTACTCTCTGCACAACTAAAGCAATAAATAAACACACCCCGTGCTTAATCACCAAAAAACATACATTTTATCACAAATATATATAAATACATGAATTCAAATGTGTGTGCATACAAATGACACTCACGTACAGATCCTGCTGAAATGATGGCATTCTCCTTCTTTTATAATGATCGCTTTATGTTAGGCTCTGACCTTTTCTTTATTTATCGCTTGGACATTTATTTATTACTTGGTCGTCCTAGCCAGTTCATTGGTGACCAAGCTTTATTTGAAAGTTGGGTTCAGTGAGACAGGTTATCATGGGATCGGTTTCTATGTCTTTGACCACAGCGCTCTTTCACAACAGTAGTTTATTAAATTATGAAACTATCAAAAGTGCAATCGAGTAGACAGTGCCACCTCTTTTTACATAATAATCGGTCTGGAATGCTTTTGGTAAGTAAAAAGTTTTCTGCGTAAAAACTGATTTTTTTCACGTAATTGCCCTAACTCTTTCCAAGCTCCCACTTAACTTGGAAATAATATTTGTATAAATACATGTAATGGTGAACACCTGTAACAAATGCATGCTAGAATTATATTACTACATAATTAATAGAAAACAAAACTGTGGAAAGAAGATAGAACAGAAAAATAACAAATAAAAACTACAAACGATATGTTTGTTTACTCTTGGCATTGGCCATATCGACAAGGCTTAGCAATGGCTGTAGGAAACGAGAAAACAAGGGTAGAAGAAGAAGTAGTTGTTGTATTGTTATTTTTCTTACTCAGAATAAATGTTTTCAAGAATCTAAGTAGAAACAATTGTAGGCATTAGTTTGAGCCGAAAAACTATGTTATCTATATATAAATCTCAAAGTTTGTGTGACCGTTTTACTGTGACTCTGTACTTCGGGGTGTCCAGCTACATGTATAATTATTAAAATTAAAGAATGAAATATCTGTTCCATGCTCGATTTGAACTCATGAAAGTTACGACAAAATATTTGTAAACCAATTCTCTAACCACAAGTCTATGGAAACTCTTACGGGTCAATAGCACTTATTATATACGTAGTCTGTATTCTTTTTACGATTGCACATGCTAAATGCGCACTTTTTAATATTAATTAAAGTTATCTTTTGCATTTGTTATTTTTGAAATTTTTTACAAATCAATTTTTTGCTGCCATTGCTTATTTTTTCAATTTGTAATTTTAAAATGGTCATTTCAATTTCAAATGCGCCGTTGCAATCCGATTTCCGGTTTTTCCTCAACGTTCGTTTGCCAGATCTGTAAAGGCTAAATTATTTTCACATAGCAATTGTATTATCTCGAGTAGGTATAGCCTCTACATTTTATTTCTGTAAGATCAGACAAAGTACCAGACAAAGGCAGTCCGATATCTCAATTTTGTACCAGTATTGAAAAGTACCAGTATCCGCGTAGTATGACTTGGCACAGTGTTTGTGTGTAGCCAAGCGCCTCGTGGTACGGCTAAATTAGTAGGCTTTGTACAAAATGTTTCTGATTAGTGAATATTTACTCATTAGCCTATCAGATCTGTACTTAAGCAAAAGGAAACAATTATTTGCACCCATTGAGCCAAAAGATAGTATGTTTACATTTCATCTTGAGCATAATTTCACTTTGCAACAATTTTGTTTTTTATCGCTATTCGTTCTGAGGAAAGACCAGTCATGTCATACGCGTTACAGCTGCTACAGTTGTTTCATTAATTGTGAATGAATGAACTTTGGTTGATTTTTTATTAAGCAATATTACTGCGGAGAGATATTATTTTACCTTTAGCAATAATAATAACGCTGCATTCTGTACTAATATTGATAACTCGAATATGCTCAGAGTTGTAGTGAAAATAGTCAAGAAAATGATCAAGCTCAGTCTGCAACACAGTGTGACATTTTTATGACAGTTGTTGTAAAATTTTATGCTGATTAGTTTGGTATCAAAATCTTTTTATAGACTGTATTCCTTTTTTATAGACTGTGTTCCTTTTTATAGACTGTGTTCCTTTTTTATAGACTGTGTTCCTTTTTTATAGACTGTGTTCCTTTTTTATAGACTGGTTCAAAAGTTACATGTATGACAATCTAAATGTATCCATGAAAAATATTAGGTTATACCAAATATACAATTACGTCCTAATGAAAAACTTAATTTAGTAACGAAAGAGTTGGATTATCTGTTACTATCAAATGTGTAGTAGTTTGAACAGAGCCATTAAAATTAATTAATTCTTACCCCCATCTTTTTAAAGCACAATTTTAATACAAGATCTTTTAATTTTTATAAGATTATGCAATCATTTTAAATATTTATAAAATATCTGTATAAGTGTAACTGTTTTGTTATTACAGTTTACCTGAATTTCAATCTTCTGAGGATGATGCTGCTAATATCATGCCAGGTAAATAGTCACAGTAATATGCACTTACACATATTACGGTAAACAGTGAATTTATTGAGTAAAAGCAGACAACTTCACTAATTAGTCGTTTATTTTGTGGCTTAACTGATCAACAAGTGAGTTTACTAAACTTTTGCTATTGTAATATTATGCGAATATGGACTAGTTTGTCTCTACAGAATATTTACCACTGTATATCACTTATTATTACTCAAGATCAAAGATATGAAGATTCTCTGATTCTTAACCATTTTTAGCTTAGGCTCATCGATTTTATTCAGCTGGTGTATTCAGTTGGTACTTTCTATTAGTGAATCCGTAAGTAGGTTCAGTAAGTGATTCTGTTAGCAAGTTTAGTCAGTGATTCCGTACTCTTGTCAAAACTTGGACACTTGTCAAAATATCCCAATATTCCTGTCGTGGAATGGGTATGTGAAAAGCATTTGTTTAGTTCTATAGATTTGTATGAACTTAGAGTTATCTTCTTTATATCGACTCTGACTACTCGTTCATTGATTCATTTAAACTGCAACAAAATGTTTTTAACACACTGAATGTGTTTGTTGTAAAGTGAGGATTTGATTATTTTATCTTAAAACATTAGAAATAGTTTTAAACACAATTATAGTTTAGATCACAACCCACACATGTATTAATTCTCAACAAACTCTACCCAATTCGGTTATTGTGCGCCATCATGTATCTGATCAAAATTAAATCTGTGCCAAGCCCTACCTAAAGTGAGACAACTCTTCAACAGCGGGAAGTAGACAATCTCCCACAAGCATGGCTCTATCGTACTGTCCAGCTATGACACCAATCAGATTCTGTTGACCATTTTGGGTTCCTCACTTACCTCAGAAGCTGAATGTTGACCATCTCAGCAATTGACACTGTTGTACACTGGACAACATGAATTGTTAATTTTCTATAGTTTCAGTTATGTATTTTTATGGTATTTTGGAAATTTCTCTCAGCTATGTCAGAGGAAATATTTGTGAATTAATTGTATCGGCAGAAAATGGTCAACTGCTTGTTATAGGAAATGATCTCAACTTTTTAATACTTATTGGATTTAATTATAAGCTTTTCTATAAATCATCTTCAAATTTTATAGTGTAAAATTCAATTTATGTTTTTAGCTTTGGGGTTAATATAGTTATAGAAAATAGAACTTTGTATTTCTTTGGTTTATGTAGTGCAAAGCAGTGAGGACTTGATCAACAGTATTGATTGCATGAAGCTGAAGTTAAGCTCTGATATTGACTCCAGGATGCCAGCTGACACCAGTGCATTATATGACTCTCTTTCACCAACTAACCCTAGTGCACCAAATAACTCCAGCACTCAAATGGGTTCTGTTGGATCAACTGAAGCCAGCTACCCCGCGGAAGGAATGAGAATTTCTTTGAACAATGCCATGATTGGCCACCTTGAGAGAAGACGGTTTTTACCAAGTGCAAATCCTTCGTATGTTGAACTGCTCCCTGAAATTGCACGGCAAGTACCTGCAGTTTCTCATCATGTGACATACATTTACAGTTTTGTAAAACTGTAAATAATCATCTTATCATAGAATAAGTTACGTACATGAAATAATAACTTTACAAAGGGTTATGTCGTGTCATGATAATGCCACAAAGAAAAAGTTATGATATACTTTGGATATGCAGAAATAGGACTTTCTACTACAGTGAGCTGCGACTAAATAGTACTACAACCTAAGAACTCACTACTACAGTTAGTTGTGACTATATACTATTACTACTACCTAAGGACTTACTACTACAGTCAGTTGTGACTATATACTACTACTACCACCTAAGGACTCACTACTACTGTCAGTTGTAACAATGCAAGGCTTTCTTCCTAAACTTGTAACATTCTATCCTTTCTTCTAATTGGTAGGATATTTGAAAAACATCCGGAAGTCGTAACCCCTCTTTTTTTCCCATCACCTTCAGATTCAAAGCTTTTGGTTCTTGGACCAGGTGTAGGAAAAGCTAGAGACGAAATAACCCGACTGAATGACAATTTCAATTCGTTTCAGATCATAGTTTCCGAACTTGAACCGGTTTTCAGAACCAAGAAGCTTAATTTACCAGTTTACACCGAACCATTTGTTTCTACTATATCGTGCCGCATTTGTACGTCGTACCCGAGAGCAGGCACACATCTATCTGTTGTTGGCGGATATCTAAAAGATGATATTCACAGCTGCAAAAACCTGATACTTGTTGCTACTGCTGGTCACGCCATCTTGAATGAGAATGAACAAAGAGAGCTAGCAGATAGTAATCAACCGAACGCTGTGAAAATCTTAACACGGGATATTAGAGATAAGGCTGCGGAAAGATCTCGAAATAGACTTCAAGTTGAGCCGCATAATGCCTCAAGCATCTATGCCAGAGATGAACTGTTTGTAGCTTATAACCATTTTATTCCATCCTGTGAAGAACGATCCGAGCCTTCATTTCTTGCAGACATTTGCTTATTGCAAGTAAATGCTAGTCAACTGGATGAACATATCACAGCAAATACAGTTCAACAATCAGAATTTCTTTCACACATATCTGAAGGACCATCGATTTCTAGCAGAATTCACCCAGCTCGTAGCATTCGCGTATCAGGCTACATCGATATTACGGATGAGAGTGATTTTGATAAACTTCGTGCTGCAAATGTAACCCTGATTGTTGATGGTGTCAAAGATGGCAAACTTATAGAACGGCCACGGACCATTGACAAGAATGATAAGAGATTTGCTTTTACTCCAAAGTCTCAACCAAGACAGTCTGCAGGTGTGATAGCTCCTCACTTCGCATTCACCATCAATACCGGAAGGTGAGTTATGGAGTCATTACACATTCAGTTTTGCAGTAATGCTTGGATATTTCTACTGGTACTGCTAAAAACTACCAAAAGAGTTGCAATGGAGTGAATCATCTAAACACTGTAAAATATTAAATGTTTGTCAATAAGCATGATTATTTACTGTATCAATAACTGGTCAGAAAGAGCATTTGTCTAAGCCATTGATGTTTTAAATATACAGTCATACAGGGTCTTCCCACTTGATACAATTTGGGATTGATCTAGTATGTCAATTTACTTGCATCCTGAAGCATTATTTCCTATATAAAATATGTAAGTACAAATTAATCCATTAGCATGCGATGAAAAAAACATAAAACACCTAAACAGGATATTACGGTAGGAAGAGTATTACTAGTTGTTGTAATTCCGTACATGAGCTAAAACAAGTAACAAATACCTATTTGCCATAAAACCTCTAAATGAATGCCACCTCTATTTGACCACTACCTCCAATTGATCGCCACCCTGAGAGAAGGGTTGAAAATAGATCGCCACTCTCCAATTAAACAACACCGCCATTTGACCGCCACTTTGACACTATTTGGTCTTTACAAGCCCATAATATCAACAAATCAGTAGAAAAGTGGTTACAAAATTGTATTAATAATGAATCACTTATATCAATAACAATTAATTCTCCCGTTGTCCAATTTCAAAGCTTTTGGTTTTTTTTGTTAAATTTTTGAAAGCAACACCCTAGCAAAATCAATAACCGTCTCAGGCTAGTAGTATGTAGTTTTCTGTTTAACACGGTCCTTCCACTTCAAAGTAGCCTCCATATAAAAAAAACCGCCTAAATTTATGACGGTAGATGTACTTTCAAAGTAACGCTATCGAAATAATTACGGTTTCAGGCTAACAACTTGTTTAATGCGGTCTAATGCGGCCCTGATACTTTGAAGTACCAGGTATATGTACATGTACATATATAAAAACGGTTTAAATTTACAATGGTAGATGGAACTTTGAAAGCAACGCCATAGAAATAATTACTGTCTCAGGATAATATTAGTTCTTTGTTTAATGCATTCCTAATACCTCAAAGGACATGCATATCCAAACCTGTTCACAAGTTTTGAACCAAAGGTTACATTTACTAAGCAAACTTTTACATGTTGCATTAGTTCTAAATGCAGCGTGTAAGAGTTGTGCTCTGCTAAAAATAGTTTGGACGCTAATATTGACTATTTCAGCGGTGCAAAAGAAGTGTTGAGGCTAGAAAATATTGTGGAAGGTATTGAAAAACTAGAATATGTTCTTTTCATCAAAAGCAACAATCAGAATGCAGCTATCCTAGCAAACAATGGACCTATTTCAGTTTTAAAAACGTTAATTTTTGTTTCTGCATGTAATATAAGTATGATTCGTTTATGTCACTTGTTCATAAGTATATATTTGTATAATTTGATGGCTTATTATTGTATAACTAATAAATATTCAGATTTGTGGCATTTTATTTAATAGCATCCTTATCCTTTCGGCTATCTTAACCCGGCTTACAATGGATCGATGCTCATAACTTCCCTTCCGTTGCACATAAAAGTCTAGTTTTTGTTGCAAACTATAGCAAACATATCAAAGAGCTCAATGAGTTTTTATTCAACAGTGTTAAATAAAGATATCAAATAACAACATGTTTTCAAGTTTAGAATGAAAAAAAAATTGAAAACGCCAACAAATTGCAAAGAAGGACACAATCTATTATATCATCGCAGGTCAATTTCAAGCCATAGATATTAACTGGTAAAGATATTTTTGGGTTTCTCAATGCACGCTCGTTAAGAGATTTTTGACAAGTTAAAGGTAAGTTAGCAGATTATTGCATCAGAATGGTTTAATATCGCTCCACCGGAAACCGAAAAAAAAGAGCAAAATATAGACGATATTCACATCGCTCGTAATAGTGCTGAAGTTATCTTTCGAAAATTTTGACGAGCCATTTGAACATTAGACTGCCAGCCTCTATTTGAACGCCACCTCCAATTGACCGCCACTATAGAATAAAGGTTGAAAAATAGAACGCATTGGAGTTCAATTAAAGGTTTTACGGTAGTTGTTATGTTCTGCAAAAAATACAACAACACTGTGTACAACTTTATGGAGTTTTACCTTCGAAATAGACGTTGTGAATAACAGCCGTCTAAACGACTTGAGTACAACGTATTTGGTACACTAAACCTTTGTGACCGTATGTAATAGAAATTTTGTTTGTTTGAAATGAGTTTAGCTTACTAAACGCACACTCGAAGTTAAGTTTTAATCTTTCACTGACCTCATTTTAATTTTGTTGTCTTATTTTTTTAATGTCTGTTTCCGGTTAGCTGCGTTTTGCCTCGCGTTCACAACAATTTTTAGCCAAACTTTTGAAAACTTTCTTCAAACTTATTTGAGGAGAAAAAACGAGAGATGCTGGTCTTAAAAGCGGCCTCTTGCATATTTGGCCATAAAGTGGTCATTGACAACCTTCTGGCATGCTTGTATCTCAAAGATTACTCATACATCAAGGAGGAAACTTGTGTGGTGGACGCCAGGCCATGAAATTGTAATTCGTGTAGATGTTTTTATATGTTATATCTTGCATGCTGTGTTGTTTTTTTTTATTATGTTGCTATTAATTTTTCCATTAATTATATGGCTATTATGTCTTTGTTTATCACTGTAATATAACCATGCCAACGGATTACCGATTCTGTTTATTACTGATGTTATACGGTTTTTGCTCGGTTCCGTTAGCCGTAATGGGCGGGTTTATGGTATATAAAAAAGCCCGCTCACTCAGTTGAGCAGAGCATTAGCTGTATGCTCCTCGGCTAGTGGAACTTCCTTCTATAATAAAAACGGGAACGAAATCACATGCATTTTCTTTCTTTATGAAATAGTCTAGATCGTGCTAAGTCAAAGCCGGCAAATTCCTTTACACTGGTAGTAACAGTAGAATTGAGCCGAACCTGGCAGGCACCATGTAGAAATTTGAAAATCAAACTCCGGCAGACCTCCTGCCCTGCTAGCAAAATCAACCTCAGTAGAGGAAAACTGGTGTAGTACCGCAAACACCAGGAGTTCCGAATCTGGCCAAGATAGCTGTACAGCTATCTCCCACATTCGTAGAGGAACCTGGTATTTTAGAATAAGCAAGTTATCTAGCACTCCAGAGAATGGTTGATGACTGGCACTACGCCAACCACTCCCCACTTTGTAAGGCGCTTAATAATGCCAAAAGAAGCTTAAGCACTCTAAGTCAGGCCACGATCGTCTATATTGGTCTCCCTCACTCGAAGAGAAGCTCAGGTCATGTCTCAAACAAGGACAAGGAGTGTAGACTGAGACACGGACCGCCTAGCTGACGCCATTGGGCAACTTGTCAGATTAAGTTGGAACCCAGAACCGGCTTTCAGTTCAAAACGCCCAAATATAATGACATCGGAGACCCAGAACACTTCATTACCAGATTTAGAGAAATCGCAGCTGCAAATAAGTGGGCCGAGAAGGCCAGCACACTGCACCTCAGAGAGGCTTAGAAAGGAAAGGCAGAGCCCTGCAAAAGGGCAGTCAGGATGGCAGCCATCTTTGACGCCATCCGAGCCTGATTTGGACTATCTCCTTGACAAGCCAGAGCAGAGTTGAACAGTTTGAAAAAAGAAACCCAAACCTCCCTGCATGAGCACGCAACGAATATTGAACGGCTAGGCCAAATAGCCTACGCTGAACTGCTTGAACCATTCAGAAGTAACATGGCAAAAAAGTACTCCTCAAACTCCCTAAACCATTTTGCCCTACAACAGCACCTCCTAGTGGTACCCACGGAGACTCCCGCAAATGCAGTACGGGCTGGAGGAAAATATCTCCAAATCAAATCTGGAGAATCGGCTCTGAGCAGAGCCGTAGGAGACTCAGAAACCAATACAGGACATGGTGCAGTACACAGTGTCAAACAGGACTCCTTAAATGTACTGCTATTCACTGTAAAGCAGCTGGTGGAAGAGGTCAAGCAGCTGCAAAACAAGCCAACAGAGCCTTTAGAAACTAGGCATGGCATTTGTTGGGAATGTGGAGGCACGGGACATATCCAAAAGGTGTGCAAGAAAAAGAAGTCAGGAAACAAAAAAAGCCGCAGCAGTAGCAATCACTACTAGCTGCAATAAGGCCCCTTCGGAAACCAGAAAAAAACCGAAGTACCGATTCGGCCAAGGCCTCATCCGGATGAACCTATCCAAGAAAATCAGGCCGATCTAGAACTCCACCTCAAGCAACCCCCACAGCTACTCAGAACACGTTCCAACCACTACACCTAAAAGAGTAAGGCAAGAGTCCTTCCGAAGTAAGCAATATGCCTTCCTCTCAGGTACCTTGGCGCCCTGTTTTGCAGAAGACAGCTTTCCGCCATCCAAAGAGACTCGTCCAGGCACATTCTCTACCTGCTCAAATAGAGCAGCCTCAGGCAGGTCCTTTTGAGCACAAGGAACATGCGCAAGCACGCCTGCTAGGGCGCCCACACTCTACTAGTTACTTCCTTCCGGGTGAAATTGAAGGTCGAGCAGTGCACTTCCTGTTGGATATCGGCTGCACCACTAACTTGCTGGGAAAACAGGTGTTTGACCGACTTTCTCAGGGTATGAGAGAGCGATTGGAGAAGATTGGCACCCATGGCCTGCTCGCTGATGGGACCAGGTTACCCTTTTACGGTGTAACCTGGCTCCCAGTGAGGCTCCGCAAAGTGAAGACCAAAAAAGTCTTCATAGTCAGTCGGATTAGTGAAGACGATACACTTGGCATGTCCTTTTTATGGCACACTAATGCCCGATAGAGTTTGCACGACCTGTGGTGAAAGTGTATGGGAAACCATTGGCTTGTACCGACCGAACAGGGAAGCTCCTCCAGAACAAAGTCCAGATAATTAGGGACTTGGTTGTGCCAGCTAAAACAGAGGTTGTGGTCAGGTGTAGGTTGACCACATAAAATTTTTGTTCACTTGGGATAATAGAAGGGTACCATGAAAGCCCGCCTCTAGCTACAAGCCTGAATGAGCCTGAAGCAGTAGGAAAGGTGTTGGTTAGGTGTTTCAGCCCAAACTCCCAACTCCTGACCATCTGTTCGAGAACTACCATAGGCACTTACACTAGTGTGGAAGTGACTCTTCCTATCGCCGGCGCCCCTCCTCTCAAGGGAGGCCCTGCTGTCCCGATTACCTGAGTCGAAGCAGAGCCACAGATCCCCAAGCATCTCCAAAAACTGTACTAGGCTGCTACACCCTCGTGCCAAAATGCAGAGCAGGCTAAAAAGCTGGCTACTCTACTGACCAAGTTTGGGTCAGTGCTTAGCACTAGAGATGACGATATGGGTAGAACGTCACTCGTGGAGCTCTACATACCTGTGAAAGATGGGACCCGACCTATTCGTCAACCCCCTCACCGCTTAAGGCCTGAAAAGGAAGCCAAGGCCGAGAGACCGGTACAGGACCTGTTGGTCAGAGGGTTGATTGAGCTGGCTGGAGGAGGGTGGAGCTCGCCTACTGTGTTAGTAAAGAAGAAGGATGAAAAATGGTGGTTTTGTGTGAATTACTGAAGGTTCAATGTGGTAACAGAACAAGGTACCTATTACCCGGATAGACAAAAGTCTGGATGCCTTGGCTGGAAGCCGATATTTTAATACCCTCGATCTCATCAGCGGATACTGGCAGGTTCCGCTGGACAAAAATGCCAAGGAAAAATCAACCTTCATTATCCACTCGGGATTGAGGAAATGAGGACTCCTTCCTTTCGGACTGACCTCCGCCCAAAACACCTTCCAGCGATTGATGGAGAGGGTGTTGCACAGGCTCCACTAGCAAACCTTACTATTATACCTGGATGATGTGATTGTTACTGCACCTGATTTTGAAACCCAGCTCCAGTGGCTGGAGGAAGTGTTCCAGCAGATGTGGCAAGCCGGACTTAAGCTCAAACCAACAAAGTGTGAACTGCTACAGTCACAAGTGCGGTAATTTAACCACGTAGTAAGTAGTGAAGGGGTTGCCATGGACCCAGCCAAAGTGGAGGTGGTAGAGCAGTGGCCAGTGTAGTGTAGAATCCGGGAACTGCAAGAGTTTTTGAATACTGTCGGGTACTACCAGCAGTACATCCCTAGGTTTTCCGCCATTGCGAAACCCCTCCACCGGCTGGTGGGAAAGAAAGAGCCCTGGCAATAAACAGTCGAGGAGCAGGCAGCGTTTGACAAACTGCGCCACAGCGGACCACAGCGTCCGTGCTGGGGTATCTGGATCCGGAAAATACCTATATCCTAGATACGGATGCCAGTGGGAGCGGAGTAGGAGCTGTGCTGTCACAGCAGCAACACGACCAGGAACGAGTGATTGCTAACTATAACAAAACACTCACCCCCTCGGAGCGAAATTACTTCGTGACACGCAAAGAGCTGTTGGCAGTGGTTAAAGCAGTAAAAAACATCCGCCCGTACTTATATGGACAGGAGTTTTGGCTTCGCACGGACCATGACTCCCTGCAATGGCTCCGCTGCAGGAAAGAGCCCTCTCACCAGGTGGCGCGTTGGCTAGAGGTGCTAGCCGAGTTCAAGTGCAAGCTGGAACATCACGCAGGATTAAAGCACGACAACGCCAATGGCTTGAGCAGACAGACTTGCGAAGACTGTTGACAGTTTGCTTATATAGAGTACCGCGATAGGGGTCCAACTCGGCTGGAGTTGGACCAAAAAAACCAGGATGAAGCTAGGGTGATCGGGAGAAACCATGTTCTGTCAAGAGTCCCCAGGCCTGTGCGCAAGGTGGCTGGTGCACGGGTGCGACTCCCTGTTTCCACTAAAACAGCTAAGGTTGACCCGGGTCTGGTTGAGGCCATCCTGAAATCCCTTGACATTAAGCGAGTGATGACCTGAGGCACTACTAGTTGCCACCAAAAACCCCGTAAGAGCTGGGCAGAGGTCGCCAGGACTGCGCCTGAGACGACTGGCCATATGGGCCGGCACTCTGCCCCACAAGGGCATAGGCCGGCTTGAAGTCGGTCGAGGCTGCTCTGGGACCCGAGGCATTGGCTCAGCTAACTAACCAGTTGACTCGGCTGCAAAGTGAGGGCAAGAGTGTCGTAACCATAATGTACCAAGCACTTTGAAGCCACACCGAAGTGCCTTCGGAACAGTTAGAGTAGGGGAACCAGTAGCTCAGGGTCTTGCATCGCAGGAGGGAATCCCTGAAAATCAGGCAGGAGGGTGTGCTGGAATCTAGAGTGGCTCTTCATGGTCAAACTCGGTGTTGTGCCGTGTGCCCTGGCTATGAGGGAACCAGTTATCTGGCAGACACATACCATGACCTACTCTAGGTGGGGAGGACAGTAACCCGCCTCCAGCTTACATGGTACTGGCTCAGGCTGACAACCACTGTCCGCAGGTTAGTACAAAGCTGTGAGGTGTGCCAGACTGCCAAGCAGGAAGCCGGCAGCCGTTATACGCTGGTCGACTTTGGCAGAAAGTCGCCGTTGACCTGGTAGACCCCTCCTCACCAGCCTGAGGAGCAATAAGGGGATCTTAGTGCTCTCAAACCACTTTCCCCGGTGGCAGAATGCCATTGCCATTCTGGAGGCCACGGCTCCAGTGGTGGCCAGTGCATTCGATGAAAGAGTGTTCTGCTACCTGGGGCTTCCAGAGCAAATCTATACAGACCAAGACACTAAACTTAAGAGCCAATTGATGGAGGAGCTTTGCCAGCTCTGGAAGGTGAGCAAGACACGAACTACTCCTTACCATCCCCAGGCCAATGGTATCATAGAGAAGAACAATCGAGGCCTGGGAGACTCTTTGAGGGCCATGTTGTTGAAACGAGGCCAAGAAAATAGAATGAGCTCCTGCCCCAGCTTATGCGGGCATATCGCGGACAGGCGAAATGGGCAACTTCATGATGTTCGGCAGGGAGCTGCATCTGCCTGACTAGTTAGCATGTCACCCCCTCCCACGTAGATGCAATCTGCTAGTGACTACATGCTGCGGAGGCAGCAGAGGCTGGAAGAAGCGCATGAAGCTCTCAGGGAGGTGCAGATGGAGACTAGGCAGGCAGGCCAAAAAGAGCCACCGCTCTTCGCACCTGGGGATTGGGTGTGGTTAGTAAACAGGCGGCGGCAAAGGGGGCAAACGCTAAGCTACAAGTTAAGTTCGTGGGTCCCTACCGAGTCATAACTGCCTGGCCCAACCACACCTATGTGGTAGAAAGATAGGGCCAAAAGTCGACTCAACACGAGTCCAGGTTGAAACTCTATCATTCCAGCCCAGGGAGCTCTGGCCGTGCTCCGGCAACGCTTGGGCTTCGAAGAGGGCCAAATATGAAAGGAGCCAGAAGGGTCCTCACGAAGAAACTGCCTGCAGCCTGATGAAGAATTAATGGAGTTCCCTTCTTAAATGAGTATAACTGATAGGCTCAACGAAATGGGAAAGGCAACTCTACAGACCAATGCCGAAAAAGAGAACTTGCGTGAGGGTTTGAACTCTGGACCTCCTGCAGCACCTCCGAAAGCGAAGTTGGAGTGAAAATAAACCCTTGCCCTCTCAAAAGCCCCGGTGAATTAGCTACAAACCTGGACTCCGGACACCTAGCAATGTCTCCCAGGCTATGGAAAACTTTCTTTATAAAATAGTCTAGATTGTGCCAAGTAAAGGCCTGCAAATGCCTTTACACTTGCTCAAAAATCAGCTCATTTCTTGAATTTTTTGCATGTTTGGGCACTGATATGTAAAGGACTGACAGTACTATAGAATGGCTTTCTTTTTCAGCAGTATAAGTTTACTACGGCAAAACTTTTTCAAGGTCAAATGTGATTTAATTAATTACTGCTCTAACAGAAAACAATACTAGCCAAGTATAGGTCAAGGTCATTGCACTATAGTTTGTCTAATTATTGATTGTGCAAGCACGATAAAATACTCTATACAATTTTTGTGATAATTATTAGGTGAGGTTTTATTAATGTAAATCAAATACGACAAGCTTTTTGGAGTTTTAAAGCTATTTTGAATTGTAACAATCATGACGGTAAAGTGGTTTGTGGCAGGCATAAAAGACAAAATAAACTTAGTTCGTCACTTATCCAGAACGAACGAAATTCAGCTGGGTAACTGAGATTATTAATAGCTACATCGAGATGCCTGCAGTAGAAGGGTTTGTTCTTAACCAATGTTTGATTTATAGCTGACAAATTTCTAAAATAGTGGCTAGATAAAACACACTGTGTGGTAATAATTCAATGCCAATTAATTATTTTTTTAGTTCACCAACAAAACAGTCGGCTATAGCAAAAACAATCCTTGTCTAACCTTGACCTGCAGTTGTCACCTATAATAACACTTGTCTGCTACATGTATTATAGTCACTTGTACTACTTGTCTACTATAGTCACTTGTACTACTTGACTACTATAGTCACTTGTACTACTTGTCAACTATAACCATTTTGATTACTTGTCTACTATAGTCACTAGTACTACTTGTCTACTATAGTCACTTGTACTACTCGTCTACTATAGTCACTTGTACTACTGTCTACTATAGTCACTTGCACTACTTGTCTACTATAGTCACTTGTACTACTTGTTTACTATAGACACTTGTACTACTTGTCTACTATAGTCACTAGTGCTACTTGTCTACTATAGTCACTTGTACTACTTGTCTACTATAGTCACTTGTACTACTTGTTTACTATAGACACTTGTACTACTTGTCTACTATAGTCACTAGTGCTACTTGTCTACTATAGTCACTTGTACTACTTGTCTACTATAGTCACTTGTACTACTTGTTTACTATAGACACTTGTACTACTTGTCTACTATAGTCACTAGTGCTACTTGTCTACTATAGTCACTTGTACTACTTGTCTACTATAGTCACTTGCACTACTTATCTACTATAGTCACTTTTATTACTTGTCTACTGTAGTCACTAGTACTACTTGTCTACTATAGTCCCTTGTACTACTCGTCTACTATAGTCACTTGTACTACTTGTCTACTATAGTCACTTGTACTATTTGTCTACTATAGTCACTTGTACTACTTGTCTACTATAGTCACTTGTACTACTTGTCTACTATAGTCACTTGTACTACTCGTCTATTATAGTCACTTGTAAGACTCATCTACTATAGTGACTTGTATTACTTATCTACTATAGTCACTTGTACTGCTTGTCTATTTTAGTCACTTGTATCACTTGTCTACTATAGTCACTAGTACTACTTGTCTACTATAGTCACTTGTAATACTTGTCTACTATAGTCACTTGTACTACTCGTCTACCATAGTCACTTACACTATTTGTCTACTATAGTCACTTGTACCAAGTGTTTACCATACTCACTCATAGTACCTCTTTAGCTTAGTCATATACAGGAAGCGGAAGCATACAAAATAGTGATACTCATATCTAAGATGGAATGTTGTAGTCACTTAGTGGTGAAAGTACTTACTGGTGTGAAACACGACTCCAACGGATGTTCTATATAATCATATTTGGTAACGAAAGTTCGATAGTCCAATTATAATCTTCTGTTAAACAAATATTTTTCAGTTGATCATCATATTAAAACTTTTTAATAGTGTTGGTCAACTTGGTAACTGTTAGTCTGGCAAAAAAGATCCCGTTTGCAACTTTTTTATTATTAATATGGTGAATATGAATTTGATCACAAATGTTTTCTGCAGTATAGTAAATGTGCCATTTTAAACCTCTTTGAAAAGTAATTATTATTGACAGGCTGCTTCCTGGAAAGAGCGGAAGTGAAATTCTTGTGCATAACGAAGATGAAGACGTTTGCTACATCTTAGGTCTTCTAATTGGAAGGTTCATAGGAGCAAGTGAGGTAACAACTAATACAGTGTATCAAGCAATGCCTTATGGGCCAGCCATACGCAGCCTCATGTCTCTGTACGATGGTGAACTGAGAAATCTTAGACCTAGTGTGGGTCAAAGGAGAGGCGTCAGGCTCAGTGATACACTTGAGAGCCTTACATGATGTTTAAGGAGAAGCTTGTAATCTGTAACATATACATATATCAAAACAAGGTCTGCTGTCACATCAGATCAGAACCCATAGTTTTTGCTATCTTCTCATGTTTTTACTTAATTTTCAGCCAAGAGCAGTCTTTCTTTCATAGACTTTCCATCAATACAATCAATAATTTCTTCTAAATCAATCAAGTAATTCTCCGCATCTATATTTGCTTTGCAGCCTTGGGCAGCTGCTGTTCCATGACCTACATGTAGAACTTCGCATCACAGTGTTTATTGATATAACAATTCTGGTTATACATGTAGCTCTCAAATACTAACAAATTCTTTATTTTCCTTGAAATCTTACAAGACTAAAAAGATTAAATATTGACATGTTTTGCTAAGTTTTTTATATTTTACTTTGGTAAAGAGGTTAACCAATATAAAGCATTCCTTTTTAGTTACATTTATTAAGGGGAAACGATTTTCAAATAGGTTAGTTTTGAGTATCATCCATTTTATATGCAAGAATTGATTTTTATCTAAATATATATTAAGCCATTACACTAAATATGCTTTTAATATTTCGCACTTTCTTCGAATAGCATATTACCATTTCAGTCTTACTAGCCTCAATTTGACTATCTTTAGTATAGTCTGTCCGCAATTGATGCACATTGTAATGATGATGTTGATAATCATTTACATTATTGATCACAATTCTTGATTTCTTCTTATTACTTCATTTTTCACCATCTTGCTTTGTATTGTGGTGTTTTATTTTTATTTGGAGTTTTGCTCTCACTATTGTTGCTCATGATTTAGTGTATTAAGTAAAGGACTTCCCGCTGTTAGCACAGTTTTTATTGGCTTTGACTATTAGTGCAAAATAAACGCACTCCTAGATTAGCCACAAATCAAGATTATATATTAATACTAGGCAATAGCAATAAGCACAATAACACCTTTTTATGCAATTATTCATAAAATATTACTCTAATCTTGATGCTATTTTCATTTTTTGTTTTTGTTGCTTACTAGCTCAAAAATGTGCTCCATTTATACCATTGTTTTAACAAGCTTGCTGGTGGGAAGTCGTTTGTGGTTTATGTCTTTAACTGCCAAAAAACAGACAGGATAAACTCAAGTGGTAGCATGGGCCAGGTCCCGACTTCAGCAATTGGTTTTTTCAGCGGTCAACACTTGTTCAACTGTTTCTGTTAAAAACCTACCTAAGGCCATATTAAAACATGCATCTGCTTTCATTGTTTTCCTAACCTCCTTTCATTATTCCAGATTATTTGCTTTCAAATCATTTTACCATGTAGCTGTTTGTTACTCATCATCATTCTCTATGGAACTCACTTGGGACAAATAGCTTTCCATAAGCTTTAGGAGATGACTAACATTTCTAGCATCGGCATTACAACTGGTAGATGCATTAATAATGGTTTTAATTTGAGGTTGCCCATCCGCATTTTGCCCAAATATTATTTCAATGTGCATACAAGGTAAAAACTTTATTATTGTGGACATCTATTTATCACACAATGTCCTGTTCTTACCTTCTACAGACGTTTATGAACAGTCTACTGTTAGACTGCATCAATTTGATTTATATATATTGTTATATCAGTAACTTTGTTTATCATTTTTTTCATACATTTTAAATTTGACAAGATTACCATTTGTTTCCATTTAATGGCTGCCACATTTTACAGTTTTACTATTCTCACTGCCCTCATCTTCATTCATTCTCGGGTGTCAAGGTTGTTTGTGGAATAGATCTGTAACTACTCTCATTAATTAATGAATGATGACTAATGCTATTCATGCATTAGTGCTATGAGTGCTATTAGCGCATTAGTAGACTAACTAACTAGCTAGCTATTAGTGCTATTAGTGAATTAGTGCTATTTGTGCAATATTTTGGTATATTATATATCATGGCTAGCGTTAAATAATAATAATTATAATACATAATAGCAAAGGGTATAGAAGAATCTACATTTTTTCTATTATGCGATGCTGTTAGATTTCACTTGTGCCAGGTTGGCAGAACGTCACTTGCTCCTATGAATGTGAATAAGGAGGTAGTAACTGTTAAACACCTCTAAAACTGTACATTTAATTTCAAGCTATTCTGGTATATTATATATCATGGCTAGCGTTTAATTATAATAATTATAATACATAATAGCAAAGTGTAAGAAGAATCTACATTTGAAGATGTAGCGAATTAGATCAAAAAACTAGAGTTGCTTGCCAAACTTCAAGGAAAAACTATTGTGGAATTATTTTTACCGCACTTCTTAAGCAGCATACAAACAACCTTTTGCGGAAGAAAGAGATGACAACTGTGACAACATGAAAGATGATTTACTGGAGGCTTTTGGTACTGACACCTATTCAGAATATAATCAGCTTTGACAGAGAGTGTTACAACAAGGAAAATTAGTAGATGTGTACTCGTCTGACTTATGAACGTTAGTAACATTGATGGATTAAAAATCACCTGAGCCACTGATTGGATGTACTTTCATGGCAGCATTACAGTCTACTATCCCAGTGCAATAGAAGTCTATAGCCTCAGTAAAACGGCAAAATCTAAGCACTTCAGTTGCAAGAGCTAGGAGTATGCTTTCTTGTCAAGAACAGGCTTTGTGTGCGGCAGACTGACAGCTATTCCTGCAGAGGTCATGGTGCAAAAGACTGTATGACTCAGGAGCGTCAGTATGTTGGATATCAACATAAACCTTGTAGATGTTATTCTCATGGCGATGAAGGCCATATGGCTCGACAATGCTGAAACCAGCGTGAAAACGAGCATATGACATTGTCAGCACCGGGCGTCACCTCTGAGCAGCAATAGCTTTAGTGCTTCAAACTGTAATAGTAAAGATAGGTGACAATAGTTTTGAAGCTCTTGTAAATACCGCACGTAAGCAGACAATAGTATGGAGTGATATATGTGAAAACTAGCAGAATGTCCGGCGTTGCACGGGTATTAAAAATCAGCTTATAAACAGTGACAAGTAATGTAGTTGCCTGC
Organism: Watersipora subatra; assembly: GCF_963576615.1. NCBI lineage: Eukaryota > Metazoa > Bryozoa > Gymnolaemata > Cheilostomatida > Watersiporidae > Watersipora > Watersipora subatra. The sequence goes on along the minus strand of NC_088716.1, from coordinate 47,470,023 downwards.
CACTTGCCATTAGCCTGCCACTTGACATTAACCTGGCACATTGTCAATGGTTAGTTTAAGTAAGCTAGTATTGTTAATTTTACAAATAAGAGCTGTGGGAGCAAGCATAAAATGATGTTGCGTTGTAAGGTCAGCGTAACGTGAGCGGTATGCGTATTTTCACCCACATAGCGACAGATATCGCCAATGAATCCATCAATTTTTTTTTTTTCGCAGCCGTAAATACAACAAAAGTAGTTTAAATGCTGCATGGGGAACACGCAAGATCCTATAGAGAATTTTTTACAAGTACACATTGATATTAATGACAGAACTTTGTAATGAAGTGCTTAGTGGCCCATCAACTGGTTGATTTCCAAGTTATCATTGGTACGGACTTAGTGAGACATTTGAGCAGAGGCCATGTGAGCCCAGTTATGGGAGTTAGATTTGGGGCAACCAAAAGATTGGCTGTGACAGGGGTAGCTGAAAAAGCAAAAACAATAGAAATGGAAAAGGACTTCAAACAAGAAATAGAAATGGGAATGGAAGTGGCAAAATGGTGAGCCAGAATTAAGCCTCAGTTGGGTGGAATGTTCTGTACCTGCAGACGGCCAAGATTTTGAAAATGAAGTCATCCAAAAGATTAAGTATGAAGGATTAAGCTGGCTGTTGTATTATAGAACTGAAATTCTTGAAACAGCATCAGAAATTATTCATCTTATGGCTGTAAAACAACTCAAAAATTCATGAGAGTAGTCAATTATCGAGAGCCAAATGCGTATGTTAAAAGCAACCCAGAAGGTGAAACTTCATTATGGCAAAACAAGCTAAAACGATGCTACAAGTTAGGACACAACATATGTACATGTATGATACGCTTGAGTAAGGCATATTTGCAATTACATGTTAGTGAAGTTTGCAAATTGCAGTTATACTTTACATGTTTGCATACATTTCAGGCAGTAAAGCGTATTGGGTGACTGTATGTTATTACCCCTATATAGATAAGTTGTGATGGTTAAAAGTCGCGCCTAAGGTAATGGTTAAAAGTCGCGCCTAAGGTAATGGTAAGAAGTTTTGTCACTTGATAGCACCATATCCAATTGCACGGCTAACTATACTATGGTATTATAATAAATGACCACCACACACAAAAAGGACAATTTATTAATCTAGGCTTAATCTGTGGCTAGTCTTTAGGTCAAGGTTGCAATAAGGATCACGAGCTGGTAGTTTTGAAGCCTCAGGACTATTAGGGAACTTAGGCTAATGCTATTGTCAACTTTAGGCAAATTTCCAAATTGGGATTGTAGATGACCATCTGCACAACACTTGTAGTAAATATGTGGAACACTAGCTATTTAGTCGAGTGTCCTTAGAATACTCTTAGTCTATCCTTGAATAGCGGCCCATCACTATGGGTTATAAAGAACTTCGGCTGGTGTTCACTTAGCAAATAGGCTAACTTCAAAGAGATTAGTTTGAGGGTATATGTAGACCCACCCGCAAAAATATGCCCCTAATCCTGAGGCTTTGTTGCCAACTTTCCCTCCTACTACATACAGTTTATTTTAAATACTCATATAAAATTTAAAAACCTTCACAGAGATGTTTGATGTTGCCACAGTTTACATGAATTAAGCAGGACAGAAAATGTTTGAAAAGCAAAACATTCCTGTTTGCAGTGTACAACAGGAGTGCATAAACCTATTGATACAATTTTCACTCTGAGGTCAAATCGGTGTATGTTATGCTTAAATTAACATAACACAAATCATGCACTTACTGAATAGTATGAGGAACAAAATATACAAAGTTTAAGAATGATTAAAACCTGTTATTGGCAGCGACTGTTACTCAACTACAAATATTAAAAATACGTAATCAGCAGCATGTCGATCTACTGCCACTATTTTTATCAACTAGCATACTACAACATACATGGTAAAAACTGTAAAATTAAAGAGAGGCATGGGATAGTTGATGGTTGCAGGTCACTGCAATGTAATGTACATAAAACTATGGCAGCGCGGAGTTGTGCTCTATTACGAGTTGATGAGCAGCTGATATACAAAGTCATGAATTCTGAAGTACGTACTTAATAGTAACAGAGCAACTTAAATAAACCGTAACAGCACACTTTCCCAACTCAGTATACCGATACTCTGTACTCTTATTGCTGACTCCAGATAAAAAACCTGAAAACAGCACTGACGATACAGCTATTTTTAAAACCCTCCAGCTGTTTTGTGTGTCTGATGAATTGGCAATAAGATTTTCTCCCAGTTTGCCGACACTTACTTGTGTAACGATAGATAACAGCTTTAAAGACGAACTTACACGAAATTTTAGTAGATTTTATCAAAAAGTGTCGGTATTTTTCTATTATTTGTGATTGTTTTTTATGTTTGAGGGAATCCGAGTCCCAAAACTGGCTAGTGTAGTGAGAGATACAAGTTTTAAACAGTTTTAACATCTCTTGTTGCTCAAGTCAGGCCAGTCATTTGTTTATAAACTTAAACGTATTATCAGCTCAGTCTTTTTAATTTGACTTTGATATTCCTATAGCTAAATTATATTAGAGTGAATTTCTAAACAAGCTCTCTCATATTTGAGATACGAGAAGTACAGGCATGCAACATAAACTTATGCTTGTGGTAGTGCAATAACCACCGTGTGCTATCTGTATTTCACAAATCATAATTAAATAATATTTTATTCATTTTTAGTACTCAAGTAATTTCAATAATAAATTAAGACAGTTGACAAATACTTAATACTTTGAGTATTTGTGATTAAATATTGACATGTTTTGCTAAGTTTTTAATATTTTACTTTGGTAAAGAGGTTTACCAATATAAAGCGTTCCTTTCTAGTTACATTTCAAAGTAATTTGAAATGTAATTTAAAAATTTCAATACTTTTTAGTTACATTTTCAAATAGGTTAGTTTTGAGTATCATCCATTTTATATGCAAGAATTGATTTTTATCTAAATATATATCAAGCCATTATACTAAATATGCTTTTAATATTTCGCACTTTCTTCGAATAGCATATTACCATTTCAGTCTTAGGTTACCATTAGGTTAGCATATTGCAGCCAAAAATTGCACTCTCTATTCATAGGATATTATCAGTGTGACAGCAAACGCACTAAGGAGTCTGCTGCACTGGCCAAAGGCTGCTGATAAGCGTTGCGACATAATGCCCAGTAATTGTTGCTAGGCAACAAGGAGTTGAATAATTGCCTGGTTTAGTGATCCGAATCTAATTCTTCCTATAAAAGGCTCAATTACGAGAGCTTATCTTATAAGAGGTAGACAGCATCCACCTGCCACAGCTCAACTCCAGGACGCAGCCATGAAATGTCTAATGACAACAGGCAGCAAAGTATACATTATAACCATAGTAGTTTTATTTACAACAGGACAGCATGCTTATGCTCTGCCGTAAGTATAAAGCATGCAATATTTATCTTTGTGAGGTGAATTAAACCAGTAATCTAGAGAGGAAAGGTTTAATACTAGGTAACTGCTATATATGCGTTGAAACCTTTATGACAGTTACATTCTAAGATAAGCAGACATTCTTTTACCTTTATAATAGCAAAGACATTAAATCGTTGCCATTTTAGCCAGCAAAAAATAATGATAAAGTACTGTTACAGATTGTCCAAGGAGAGCCAGCCAGCCAATATTCAGCCAGTAAGAGCCATCCGTCCATTCTCACATCTGAGGAGGGTTCTAAGAGATACCCATGCTCACCGCCATAATCATACTAACAGAAAGATTTCCCGTTTGCCATTGCTCAGGTAAAATGACTTTATTTTGTACATGGTTAAAAATGTATTAAAGTTCATTTTACAAAAAAATTAAATGCAAGATAGTAATTAAATTAATATAGTTAGTTGTGCTGTCTAGTTTTAATGTGTCTTAGCAAAAGAGCAGTTGAATAGAGGCATTACATTATACCACAGCTACCCAGTAATCAGGGTGTTGCACTTATTGACTTGAACAGAACTTCCTACAGCAACTCTTGAGTTTAGAAAGAGGTCATTGCTCTCACTGTTACAATGGTGTGTCTAGTGGCATGACCTGATATAACACAAACACTCCTATGTTACAATAGATGATGCTGTTTTCTAATTTATCTCTGTTGCATGGTTTGGCATGGCCTTTAGGCTAATGCTCTGGCAACCGTGCTAATGTACTCTATGTGTAATTGACCTTGGGAGAGTGCTCTGACTGCATCCTTTACGGAACTTGTCCTTTTATTGCAGTATCGGACGATGACAAAATGTGAGTTAAACAGATAAAGAAGATTATATTTGTGATGCTGCTGGGAACGTTACTTAAGAAAATCCTGCCTACATTGACAGCGTTCTGCTGTTATTACTTTTTCCATACGCTATGCATTCCAGAGCTTCCCTTTTCCTCATCTTGCAATGCAATTAGTCAAGAACTTTCTTCATTTTTCATGCATTTAGGAAATCATCAAATTTGGTGCTATTGTATTTATTCTATTTTTGAAATATGCAATCTATCCTTTGCAAAGTTTTTTGCTGAAGGTGCAGTCCAAGACAGTATCAAAGAATCTTTTAATATATTTTGTATTCCATGGTTTATTGTAGTCTAAAATTAGAGTTAAAACTAATTTATTTTAGTATTTTAGAAGTTTTATTGTATAAAATAAATATTTAAACAGAAAAATTTGTAACCTTTCACTCAGTTTCCCCTATCAAATGTTTACAGTGTCTTGTCGTCTTCAACTCACGTGTCACCAATATTAGAGTATACACTGTCATAAAATCTGATCTGCTGGTTTATACATATATAAATAAAGTAGTCATACGGAATCCTGTAGACCATTTAACAGTACTTAGAAGGCTACTATATAATATACAGTTGTATTCATACCGGGCAGACATAATCAAGCAAGATTTAGCTATAGCATTACATTGCAGACAATATCATATGATATTCAGCTAAAGTAATATCTGAACATAAAATTATGTCAAGTGGAACATCTTCTCTAAGTTTTCTAACGTGCAATATGAAAGCTATCATTCCCTCCTAAAGCATTTGCTTTCAAGCAATTTCTAAAAACAGGCAACTATTTAGTTTTATATTTAGTTTTATATTTAGTTTTATATTTAGTTTTATATTTAGTTTTATATTTAGTTTTATATTTAGTTTTATATTTAGTTTTATATTTAGTTTTATATTTAGTTTTATATTTAGTTTTATATTTAGTTTTATATTTAGTTTTATAGTTAAAAATAGTCAAGCTGTTGCTTAATTTTTAGTAACTTTAAGTCTTTGACAAGACTTCTGATGGCAGTTCATAAAGATCTTTAACATTCTGATGTTCCACTATGCAAATGACTGACTGGTGTCCTGATAGACATAAGCACTGACACATTTTAAAGTATTTACCTGCAGCATCTCACAATGATCTCTATACTAGTGATGCATCATATATTTACAAACTTGTGTTATTAGTACTACAAGCATCCGCTTACCGACCTTTGTTACATTGCAAAAATCGTTTATCGCTAGGCGTTTCCTCATAGGCTGAACAGCAAAAATGTGTATAAGAAGATTTGCTAGAGCTAATAGTAAGTAACATATTCTTGCAAGAAAAGGAAGATGAGTATCACCAAGAATGGCTGTCTGTAGTAGATCAGCTGACACATACTTTTCTCTACAGAGAAGCGTTGCATAATATTTCATTAGCATTCCTTATTCGGTAAAATGGTCACATGAACAAAACATCCGTTGATTGTTTGAGCTGTCGGTGCACAACGACTGTCACTTAACAACTAACCGTATCATAAGCAAATACAAAGTTTTTGTGTGGAAGGGCGTTCTCGGTCACACATCAATGCACAAACTATTCAACTGAACGCGTTGCGTAATTTAGGTACACAATTGCTTCATAATTTCATGAGCTGTTTTTACGCTTGTTCATCATTGCCATATTATGACTAATAATGACTAGACGAAATACTCTGAAATGTTTCAAATTATCGACTTCCTTTCAGCGAAGCTAAATCGGTCAGCTAGGTTTATCCCCCTCCCCTATTTCTGCATAAAAGCACTATATCCTGACTGCCTTTATATTAATACTTGGTGCAATTGTTATGTTGCGCTCGGTTCCAATTCTCCTCTTCTGTGATATCCAAACACTTCACTCCCTCGTCTTCCTCTTTTTTCCTTTTTAGTCCCCATGTTCAACAGCGAGCTACCTCAGATGAACTAAAGAGAAGTGTTAGCAAAGCTCTAATTTGCAGTAAACATTTACATTTTTGTTATTTGCCTTTCGATATTGCTCTCTTCACTGAATAAAAAAAATGTGGATAGCGGAAGAAGGCAATGAGAGGAGACAATTTTTGCTAAAAAGGTAGGTTTTTCATTTGACTGATTTGTTGATTTGTGGTAGACTAACCAAGGGAGACAATTTTCCCTAAAAACTGAAAAGGTAGGTATAATCACTTCCTAAGATTGGTAAGTTGTAAACTATAGTTTGTAACCCACTTTCATGCAAGAACTCCTTAAAACTTGGTGAATGTAACATAAGTACAAAACTTCCTGCTACCCTTATACATATAACGTAGTTATTTTTTCTGTATTAATATGGAATGGTGTGTTACATCTGACCTATTATTAGAAAATTTTTGTGATAAATATTTGTGTCACATTCTATATCAAAGCCAAAAGATAGTGCAGCAAGATCTTATTTCTACTAGCTATAAAAGAAAATCAATCTCATGGTTAGTTAAGATCTCATGAAGAGTCATGTAAGCTTGGTTAAAAAGCAGGGTTCAGTAAATAGGCATCAACTACACTGGATCAACCTCCATCAACTACACTGGATCAAAACCAAGCTCATGATCCCCACTCGCTGAAAAACAATCGTTCCTGTATTTTTTTTATTATTATCTTCTCTTGTACTATTCTCCATTTCCTCCGTTTTTTTATTCATTACCATCTCTTATTTTGTTGCGTAATAACTGTCTTACCAGATTTTACCAATAATATCTATATTTCTTCTTATATATCAATATAACTTATATAGGCCTACTAATAATTATCTTGCTAGTTATAAAAAGTTACATAATCAAAGGTCGGTAGTGTCAGTAGTGTTAAAAATAAGGTTGGCTTATGTAAAATTCAGACTCTTATATAAACAGAAATCACAGGACAGTGTTGAAATGCAGACTAAGTCTAACAGCTAGTGGTAGGCGGGACTAAGTCTAACAGCTAGTGGTAGGCGGGACTAAGTCTAACAGCTAGTGGTAGGCGGAACTAAGTCTATCAGCTACTGGTAGGCGGGACCAAGTCTAACGGCTACTGGTAGACAGTTACCGGTCTAACGGCTAACGGTAGGCGAACTCAAGCCAAGGAAGGCAGGAATTTTTGAGATCAGTGAGTTACTGAAAAGGTACATAAACTGCATACACTGTAAACAATGCTGACTCCGCCCACTGCTTACTATTAACTCGAATAAGATGACCTTTTAATATCAAGTAGATTGTGTCTATTAACCTGTACGAAACTGAAACATGACGAGTAACCTATCCCGTTAGCTTATGTAAAAGTTAAATATAAAGACAGGTAAAGATTCTCTCCCTAACACAGTGTTGCAGCTTTGCTTACAGTGTATCATACAAAAACAGCTCTTGGCAAAATATGACTGGTACAACCATAGTTTCAACATTGCATTATGAAATAAACCTTTAGCAATATGTTCACTGCACTGGAGTTTGTGCCTTTGTATCTTCATGATACCATGTTTGACAGCTTTTCTTGTCTATTGTCAGCAGATCTGAAAAAATATAAAATCAGTTCAGGCATCATTTAGCTTATTGTCATAATTTATGTGCCTTGTGCATGACTGCTGACTGACACTTCAAGTCTCATAATGAGTGATAAAATGCTTCAGCTGCATATTTTTGTTTAGAAGGTTTGTAGCACAGGTCATATGGGCAGGTCATAAAAGTTTTTAATACAGGTGGTGTGGGCAGGTCATAAAAGTTGTTAATACAGGTGGTATGGACAGGTCAAAAGAGTTTTTTCTGATTTTAAAAAGACTTTTTAGCAAAAATTTGTAAAATCATTAGTTGATAAGACTTGACCCAGCTTTGTAAACCTGTAACTACCGTTCTCAGATCTTACAAATTAACTTCATAATTGCCATTACTATTTACCCAGTAGAGTATAATTGTGTTATTACTTGTTGTTCAGACTAACCGATAAATTAGTTCAAATTAGTTCATGTCGATGTCTATGTTGTCCCACGTCTATGCTATCCTATGCCTTTGCTATTCTATGTGAAACGTTATCTTAGGTCTATGTTGTCCTATGTCTGTGTTACCCTATTTCTTTGCTATCCCATGTCAGTGGTATTGTATGCCTATGTTATTATATGCCTATGCTTATTTGTCTATTATTATACCATTATATATTGTTATACCATTATATATTATTATACCATTATATATTATTATACCACTAGAAATTCCACTGTCATACAGCCCACAACCAAAGTGATATTGGAAAAAAAGAAAGGGTACTGATGTTTGAGAAATGCAATATTACCAGTCAAATGGCACTGCAGTGCAATAGGATAACTGCAATGGTGGCTGTAATGTACTGGGTGTGGGTGTTATTATATACAACAAACAACAATAATGAAAGGAAAAGATTATATGTTTATATCTCTCCCCTGCAATAGGAGAAATGCAATATTGGCCAATATTAGAAGTAAAATGCACTGATATTATTAGAATAACCAATATTATTAATATAGTAATAATATAAAACCAATGCACAATTTTGTTTACATTTCAAAACGTCATAGCTAACAATATCACGAAGTTGTGATATTTATATAGATTTTTAGAAATTCTGTACTACGTAGTCATTGTTCTGTAGTCATCCAAACTTATAATTAATTATTGCAATAATCTCATTGGAACCGTTAGAAAAAATATCATCGTCATGCCTTTACTTACACTGCGTTAGATTTTTAGAAAGTCTGTACTACGTAGTCATTGTTCTGTAATCATCCAAACTTATAATTAATTATTGTAATAATCTCATAAGAAACGTTAAAAAATATCATCGTCATTTGCTTTACTTACACTGCGTTGGACATCAGTTAGAATACCAAAGTACTCAAAATTGTCTAAAATGTCAGTTACTTTGAAATAGGCAAAAATGAAACGATTTCAGTACTCCCAACTTAATTACAAGAACCTTCGGCAATTCGAAAATGCTATAGACTGGTGAAACGTGCACGTTATTTTTTTCGTGAAATGAGCACGACTTAATCGTTCTATTCTCTGTCGCTTGGCGTTTTAATTTCCGGTCTTAATTTTGATAAAAGTGAGGCTTAGCAAGTTTTAATAACGATTTTCGGCCAAATAAATCTGTCTATTTATGTATAATTCGATTAGATGGGTTAGTTTTAGGAATTTGCGGTAACCTTTCAAAGGCTTGGTAACATATTTAAATAGGTTTATATGCATTTTGTATCGTTACTATACTTAAACGACTTTACTGAAAAATAGTTAAATTTGTTGATAGGATTTCGTTACAAGGGTTTGGTGACGGCCGTTAACGGATAGTTTTTCGAGAGTTGTGTGCACATGTGCATTTATCATAAATCTCCCAAACCAATCGCTTCGCTTGTGTTTGGTCGTAGGATTATATTTTATTATACGATTATATATTGTTATACCATTATATATTGCTATACCATTATATATTATTATAGTATTATATATTGTTATACCATTATATATTATTATACCATTATGTATTATTATACCATTATACATTATTATACCATTATATATTATTATACCACTATATATTATTATACCATTATGTATTATTATACCACGATATATTATTATACCATTATATATTGTTATACCATTATATATTATTATACCACTATATATTGTTATGCCATTATATATTATTATACCATTATATATTATTATACCATTATATATTATTATGCCATTATGTATTATTATACCATTTTATATTATTATACCATCATATATTATTATACCATTATATATTATTATACTATTATATATTATTATACCATTATATATTATTATACCATTATATATATTATTATACTATTATATATTATTATACAATTATATATTAAGTGCTGAACAATCAGCAAGACGACAGGTTTATGAAGCATCTTCACCTTCCCTGATAGCCATCAGTAATGACTTCAGTTACACGGTGTTAACTAATAAAACTCCGTCACTAATCCTGTGACAGTCAGCCAGCATTTCCTGCTCAGCAGATAAGCGCTGGCTGATTGCGCTGGGAAGTCTTTACTAAGAGAGAAAGCTGTTCTGGCTGCTAGCTTGCACCAAATCTCTATGTAGTAATAGCACTGATTACCATCAGGAATACATAAAACTCACAGGATGTTTTGTCACCAGACTGCTTGCTATGATGATTCACAGCAAGCTCCAAAAAGGCTAAAATAAGAACATATTTTTCTAGGCTATGCTATGTTGCTTGCTATAACATTATAAACAGCCAGATGCTGAATGTTTGAGTATAGCCACATCTAAACTCATTATTCTTGTTTATAACTGATTCCAGTAGAAGAGATATTGAGAAAAGAGCTGTGGGTAGACAACTTCATTCAAGTTCAGAGTAATGCATTGCATCGTTAAACATTTCTCTAATCATTTTAACCTTCTCTAGGAGTCATCTTTTTTATAGCCAATGTTCTGTAAAGAATTGTCTGCACTTGCCAAGTAATAGTATGTTGACAGCTTTCTGTTAGCGATCAAAGGTACATGCTTTTGTCGAGTCTAAATTTAACCATGTGCAGTTGCATTGTCACAGTAATCAAGTAAAATTCAGCTAGTAACTTGTCTATGGTGGCCATAGAGGCTGCATAAGCTTGGCTCTTTTTCTCTCGCGGTCTGATGTAGACTTTTGAGCCTCTTGCCACATCTTTTTTATTAAGATGTAACCTAGCAGTATCAGACTTTGGATAGAGTGCTCTATGCATGGTCAACAGCTTGAAATTGCTATATCTATCTCCTTGATAGATTCCCCAGTCTACCATATACCTGTTGGGTACCTTGTTTTAGGCAGCTCATAGTTATTTATTGCCAAAACTTGGTTTCAGTAGGAGTACCATTGCGCAGAACACTACTATACCCTTGGTGTTCCAAAAGGGACCATTACTCATTTTAAATTGTTAATCAATGTTTAATTTACTTGAAAATTATAAAATTAGAATCTTTATGTTTGGCTGATTAAGAGCTAAGATAACTCCAGAAAATTCCATTCTGGAATTTTGTGGAGTTATCCAGAATTCAGAGAATCAGAGAATCCAGCATTCAATGCCTTCTCGGTATTTGCTTATCTAGTGATGAACTTTTGACCTGTTAAATACAACTAAAATAGTAATAATGAATATTCACATGATTGATTTTGCAGAAGATGATGAAAAGGGAGACAAATATGTTTCTCACATTTTCTATTCGCACCCTCTTTGAGTCACTCCAAGCCAGTTTTTTTTATACAATTTTCTCAAGGTCAACGATTTTATGTTGACCTATCATTAGCCAAAGTTTGTAATCTCGTTACAGTTCTGTTTGATACTTTATTATTAGCTATTGTTTCAAAATAAGTTTAGTTTTGCGTCAATTGTGTCGAGTTTTAAACCATGCAAATTTTGTGCAAAATATTCATTGTTTGTCTATCATAGTTTGAATTAAATCCATGAAATTAGGTGGTTTTGTTATGTACAGATTAAAATACTGGAAGACTGTATATCAATACAAAACTTTTGCTATTCAAGTCATAATAAGGCTTAAACTGCTTTGTTATAGATGTGTTCTCCTCTAAATCGATTCTTACCTTCTACAAAAATAAAATAAATCTAGCTGTCATAATATAATGTAGCTGACTAAATATATTTGCTTGAAATAATTTTACTACAGTATTAACAATTCTAGGATTAGACACCATGTTGCCTAAAAATGGTTCAGCGATGATAAATAAAACATATCATGTAGCTAATATGTAAATTAACTGTAAAATAGAAATTCATGATGAGAATTAAAGCATTCTGAATCCTACTAGCATACATCTGAGTTCAGTCAATGAGAGGACAACTCTTTTGTATTGGTGATAAACCAAAGTTAATGTTCACTGTTTTATATAGATATTCCAGCATTGATAAGCGGCATCGCCTGGATGATGGATGGTAGTTGCGATAGCATAACTATATACGGCATATATATATATATAAAAATTGTTTCCTCACCCCAGATACCCCGTATGGGTGGTAAATTCTGCTCTAACTCGGGTCTCCTACCAGAGACCTGGGTGTTTGAGCACTCGCCTCAAGATCTTAGCTGTTCCCAATAGCGCACTTTTCTGCAACTCACCTGAGTTGATTGCTGTTGGTATTTGGGCAGGCCACATTTTATGCGCCGGTGTTATTGCGCCCAGTGCCCCAATGACTACTGGGATTACAGTTGTTCTTACATTCCAGCATTTTTCAATTTCTTCTCCAAGAGGGAGCTATTTCTCTACCTTTTCTTTTTCTTTGCTGGCTATATTGTAGTTATTGGGTACTGCTATATCTATTATAGTAGCCCTCTTGTTCTCCTTGTCTACCACCACTATATCTGGTTGGTTTGCTAGGACATGCTTGTCAGTTTGGATGTAGAAGTCCCAGAGGATCTTAGCGCGGTCATTTTCATTGACCTTACCAGGAGCTTCCCACCAGTGTTGTGGTTTATTAAGGCCATACTCATCACATAGACTTCTATACACAACAACTGCGACATGATTATGCCGCTCAGTGTATGCGTTCCCTGCTAGCTGCTTGCATCCACTGATGATGCGTTGGATGGTCTCAGGTGCATCTTTGCACAGTCTGCATCTAGGATCGTCTCCAGTGTGATAGATTTTTGTATGTATATATATATACAGTCAAACATGGATAACTCGAACTTCACGGGACTGAGAAAAAGTGTTCGAATTATCAGAGCGTTCAAGTTATCAGAGCACTGTCACAAGTCCATGTATTTACTTATTTATTAGTAGATACATGTACATATGCAAACTATAATATAAATCAAAAGCACAAATGGCTTGTTTCAAATTAAATGCTTCTAATGCAAAGTTTAAAACGTTTTTATCAAAAAGTATAGAGATTTTTCTATCACTTGAGATTGGTTTGTTGTTTGAGGTGATGTTATTGCCAGGACATTTTTTACATTGACATTGGCAAAACTTGATCGTTGTTGAAATGCTCAAAAGAAAAGACATCTTTTTCTTTTGAGCGTTTTACCCACGATCAATTTTGCCGATTTTTCTTGAAGTTTATGCAAAGATTACCTTACTTTACCTGGGATTCGTTCAGAGCAACACTCCGAGGCAGTTCAATTAAAGGTTTTACGAGGTTTTACGGTACATTGTATATCACTCACGCTTTTTGAATGGATACTTATTGAATGTACACACGTATTCTGTGTTTAGGTAAAACGATGAATAGTTTTTTTAGCTAAGACAACGTATACGTTTAATTACAACAATTTTAAAGACGTTTTAAACATTCAACATTCCGACGTTGATTTAACACGGAATCAACGTCGGAAAACTATTCGTCACGGGCTAGCCGGGTCACGCACTCAAAGATTTTCGCCACGCACATACAAAGCAAAAACAACATGCTGTTTTTGTTTTGTATGTGCGTGGCGAAAATCCTTGCGCGCGTGACCCGGCAAGCCCGTGCTATTCATCGTATAGCAGTATAAATCAAATTTCACCAAACCTTTAGAAAAGTCGTTGACAAAAATATTTTGCCGATGGTGGTAATAACGACGCTTATGAATTACGAAAAGATGAGGTTTACCTCTATGGCTTTGAATAAAGTGATTTTCTAAAGCGATAACAACCGTTTCGGTAGCCGTTTGGCAAAAAAACAGTTCGAATTAACAGTGTTGAGTTCGAGTTATCTATAGCAATTTATCATTACGTGGGAACGGACCAAAGAAACCGTTCGAATTAACCATGTGTTTGAGCTATCCGTGGACGAGTTATCCATGTTTGACTGTATATATATATATATATATATATACGGTAGGCCTATATAATGTATACATATATATGGTACATATACGGTACATATACATGGTATATGCTGTGTATATATATGGCACATTTATATACATGGTATATATATTCACACTATATATACGGTATATATACACAATACATATATACAGTGTATATATATATATATATATACGCTATATATACGGCATATATATGCTATATGTATACGGTATATATATATATGAAATATATACGGTATATACTATATACCGTAAAACCTTTAATTGAACGCCATGGCGCTCAATTTTTCAACCCTTCCTCTATAGCGGCGGTCAATTTGAAAGGGCATTCAAATAGAGGCTGGTGGTGTATTTTTCAAATCGCTCGTCATAATTTTGGGAAGATAAATTTAGCCCTTTCACGGGTGAAACGAGTGTCACCAATATGTTGCTCTCTTTCTCCGGTGGAGCGGATATTAAACCTTTTGGATGCAACAAATCTGCTAACTTACTTCCAACTTGTCAAAGATCTCGTAATAAATATGCATCCGAAAACCAATAAATACTACTAGTTGATACCTATTGCTATAACTCGCGATGATATTATAGCCTGTGTCTTTCTTTGCAATTTGTTGGCATTTTCAATTTTTATTTCAATTCAAATTTGAAAACATATTTTTATTTTATATTTATAATTAACAATGTTGCATAAATGCTCATTGCACTCATCGACATGTTTGCTACAATTTGCAGCCCGAACTAGCTTTTTATGTGCAATAGAAGTGGAGTTATGAGCATCGCTCCATTGTAAGTCATGTTAAGATAGCCACAAGCTTTGTAGCAAATAAATAACATGCTATAAATCTGCATATTTATAAGTTATACAATGATAATCTATCAAATGATACAAATATATATTCATGAGCATGTGACATAAATGAACCATTTATATTACAAGCAGAAACAAAAATTAACGCTTCGAAAACAAAATATTTTCATCGTTTGCTCGGATAGCTATGCTCTGATTGTTGTTTTCAATGGAACAAACATCTTTTAGTTGTCCAATCCTTCCACAATATTTTTGTCCAACTGTTCTTCTGCGTTGCTGAACTCGTCGATTTTAATGTCCAAACAACTTTTTGGCAGAAGAAAACATTTTATCACAAATGCACCGCGTAAAATTTTGCTCGCTAATTGTAACCTTTGACACAAAACTTACAAACCATTTTATATGCAAGTTCTTCAAAGTATTAAGATCGCGTCAAACAAAGAACTACTATTAACCTGAGACAGTTAGTAATGTTTCCTATGGTGTTACTTTTACAGTTCGTCTACCATTGTAAATTTAACCGGCTTTTTATATATGTACATGTACTCCGAAGTATCAAGACCGCGTTAAACAAGGAACTACCATTAGCTGGTGACATATATTAATTGTTTCTATGGTGTTGCTTTCAAAGTTCATCCACTATCGTATATTTAAACCGTTTTATATGTAGATACAAGTATTTCGAAGTATTAAGACAGCGTTAAACAAAGAACCACTATTAGCCTGAGATCATTATTGATTATTTCTATGGTGTCGCTTTCAAAGTTTTAACAAAAAAAAGGAAAAGCTTTGGAGCTGGACAACAAATGATTTGATTTTTATTTTTTAATAATGTAAACAGTTCATTATTAATACGATTTTGTGGGCGCTTTTCAACTGATCACTTGATTTATATATACGGTATACACCGTATATATATATATGGTATATTTACACTGTATATATATATGAATCTCAAAGTTTTTTGTCTGTCATCTGTCTTTTGTCTGTCCCGTCACAGCGATAAATTTTTAGCAATGAAAATTCACCTTCGTACTAGAATTGAACTCATGACATTCAAATAGCAAGTATGCTAACAATTGCGCGGAACCACAGGCTAAGCAGTTTTTATAACACCCATCGCTCTAACCATATACTGTACTAAAGATGCTACCATTCATATAAAAGTTGAGAAATTGCCCCTACTTGACACTTTACGTTATATGGAACTTTTTACGTAGTATGAAGCACAAAATTTGCATAAGTTTTTTACGTTACCTGGAATTTACATTAACATACAGAAGGTATACGTAATGAGAGTGTCTACTGTATAAATTAGAAGAAGTATGATCAGGCAACTTCTAATACACTGCTACACAAGCTAAAACCTTAAAATATAGTTGATCACATTCTGACACATCACACATGAAACCACAAACAAATCTTTTGTAAATCTCGAGTGAATCTCAAATGAATATAGAGTGAATGTAGAGTGAATGTAGAGTGAATGTAGAGTGAATATGGAGTGAATGTAGAGTGAATATGGAGTAAATATGGAGTGAATGTAGAGTGAATATGGAGTAAATATGGAGTGAATGTAGAGTGAATATGGAGTAAATATGGAGTGATTGTAGAGTGATTGTCGAGTGAATCTCAAATGAACATAGAGTGATATAGAGTGAATATATAGAGAATATGGAGTGAATATACTGCAGAGTGAATATAGAGTGAATATAGAGTGAATGTAGAGTGAATATGGAGTAAATATGGAGTGATTGTAGAGTGATTGTAAAGTGAATATGGAGTGAATACGGAGTGAACATGGAGTGAATATGGAGTGAATGTACTGTAGAGTGAATATAGAGTGAGTAAAAAGTGAATACAGAGCAAATATAAAGCAAATATAAAGCAAATATAGAGTGAATATGGAGTGAATATAGAGTGAGTATAAAGCGAATACAGAGCAAATATAGAGTGATTGAATATCAATTGAATATCGATTGAATATCAATTGAATATTGAGTAAAACTTATGTGAAACTTGAATGACTCTTAAGTGAATCTTTCAAATAACATGTTTTTTGAGTCAAGCCTGGTGCAACAATCTTGCAGGATGTTCTTTATTGAATCCTGCATCATACTATCATATTATCTAGGCTTTACAAACCCAGCAAAAGTTTTCCGGTTCTAAATGAGTCCAATCAAGAGAATATAATTATGAAACAATGAGAAGGATACCAAACTTAACTGTGAGACATTGGTACAAACAAGCATTGTACTAGAGCTCGATAAAGTACTGAGGATAAGCAGCGCTGTCGTGAAACACAACAAACTCTGAAGGGTTTAAAAGGGTATTAACAGTAGAATGGCAATGGTTCTTTTTAACGCTTTTCCACTCCATTTCATTAACACCCAGACATGACCTTCCAGTAATAACTTTGACAAACATGACCGCGCATTTTGTCTCAAAACTGTCGCAAATACCAGCCGAGTAATAAGCATCTCTAGCGAAATATGTGCCTTTGCCGTGGGTGGCCCCTAAAAAATTACAATGAGTAGTTAAATAATAGTAACAATAATAATAAAGATAACAACAGTAATCATAATAGTAATAATTTTGCACCAATGGTGATAGGCATTAACAGGGATTTACTAATACCGGCATGGTGCCCGACACTTCACGGGACCTTCTCTGCCTTGCGGGATAAACTATTTTTTAGGGAAAAGGATCAACGAAGGTTGTCAAAAAGCAGCACAATCTTTGAAGTATAAAAACACACTCATGAAAAAAGCGTAAACACAGTAATAAAAAAACTGAAGCGAAGACTGAAAGCCACAGCAACCAAACTAAAGAGATATAGTGAAAGATAAACCAGTTTCGAGAGAACAAACTGTTTGAGAAAATACAGAGAAACCTATCAAAGGCTAAAAAGAAAAGACCGAGGTATGAGTGCCTCTACCTAAACATAATACAGATCTAGAATTCTGCAGCAGCATTTAGAGATAGGCTCATCTACTCAACTAAGGTGCTGGATGAATCAAAGAGGTAGAGAAATACTTGAGAGGTGTAAAACAGCAAGAAATACTTGAGAGGTGTAGAACAGCAAAAAATACTTGAGAGGTGTAGAACGGCAAGAAATACTTGAGAGGTGTAGAACAGCAAAACAACATAAAGAGTAGTGCAGATGGCTTAAAAAAAGTTTAAAGAAAATTGCACCATAGAGAGGAGCTGGATCGAATGGTGTATAAAGATACTGGCTAAAAACTTTACTAGCTTGCATGCTAGGATTATGAATAAGCTCAGTAAATGCTTGAGAGAAGGAAAACCACCAGAGTAGATGACAACTGGTAGGACGGTGCTAATTCCCAATGATCCCAGAAAAGGAAGTGCACCATCTAATTACAGACAGACAGCATGCTTGTTCATAATGTATAAAGTGCTGACTGCAATGATCTCGAAAGGCACATACAACCACCTAAAGCAACTGAAGGTGACACCATGAGAATCGAAAGACTGAACGTAAGAGTGGATAGCTGAAGGACCAACTGATAATAGATCAAAATGTAATGAGAGATTGTAGAACAAGAAAGAGAAACCTAGTAATGTGCTGAATAGACTACAAAACGCCATATGATATGGTTTTCCATAATTGGATAATGTTGATGTTAGCCCTCTGCAAAGTGTCAGAGAACAACAAAAGATTCATCAAGAGCAGTATGACAATTTGGAATACTATATAGTTAAGAAAGCGAAGGGAAGCATCCCATAATTTTGATGCTTTCTTGTTTTGTAAAATGCATTAAATTTTGTCATCCTCTCTTCGCTGTTTGACCAGTGGTATGATAACGAATTGTCTCTGCCTGGTTTACCACAGACAACCTGCCGAGCAATGTAGATTCTCCTGAGTGTCCTCTCTAATTTATGTCAACAACTTGTATACTTATTTTGTTCATATTTTATCATAAAGAGTGGTGTGTTGTCTGTCAAGTTTTTTTCTTTAGCTGCCAGTTTTTACAAGACTCTAACCTGTGTAGCAACAGAGTTCATGGTCCAGTAGAGCATCGGGCACTAAGCCAATATTAGTAAATTCTGGTTAAGGGAAATTGACTACTGGTTTTTAAAAGAGTGGCAAATCTAAGAGAAGACGCGGAAACGTTGGACCTGGAAAGGAAGGATATAAACAGAGCAGTTTTCTGTTCTGTTGGGATTTGCAAGAATATTATGAAAGGGATTTGATAATTAAAGAAAGGGGATCTTGCTGGATACCAGTATACTACCAGACAAAGAACTGAGAAAAATTAACCAGTAACAATAATAATAACAATGGCAACAACATTAATTGGTTGAATACTTACACTAGGCATAAAAGCAATCCATGTAATACATGTGGAACTCTAGTGCTAAATTCTTGCTAAAATGGTTATCAAGAATCATCAGAAAGTGTTGGTGAGGACAGAATTATTAGGTTTGGCACTCACCATTCTTGGAGCCAGCATAGCTTCTGTTAAATCCTTGAGTACAGATTGCTTTTGCAGCTGTATAATCTGTTCCATGCCACAATTCCCTCTCCAATTGTGATAATGACTTAGTCGGGTCAAAAGACCGGTTTTCAATCATGTCTTTGCGAATTCTAGACTTGTGTGCTTGGTATTGTATATAAAGCTCTCGGTTCTGTACTCTGAATATCTGTTAACAGTGAAGAAGCTATGAAAACAAGCTGTATATTTTGGCACTAGCTCATCTATAAAGCTATCAAAGGTGTATATAAGATAACTGATTTTGCTACAAAGCACGAGCCGCTGTCGGCGCCAAGGGTACTCAACTTAATGTAAATAGGATGTTTGTCATTTTTTGTTGACACAAAGATTCAATATTGTTTGCCACAAAAAAAGAATGGCAACAAGTTGGGACTGACAAAAAACGATAAATTCAAACTTTGTACAAAAGTTTTATTTTTTGCAAAGCCTTGTACAGTAATCTGAGACCATATTATAATTGAATAATATGTGATATTGTAAATAATTTGTGTTATATTGTGTACAATAACAGTTCTACCAAGTATTCCAGTTTAATCATTTGTTATATGGTGTATAATAACAGTTCAACATAGTATTCCAGTTGAATTGTGTGTTATATTGATTATAACAACAGTTCAGCATATTATTCCAGTTGAACCATGTGTTATATTGTGCCTAACAACAGTTCAGCATATTATTCCAGTTGAACCATGTGTTATATTGTGCCTAACAACAGTTCAGCATATTATTCCAGTTGAACCATGTGTTATACTGTGCCTAACAACAGTTCAACATATTATTCCAGTTGAACCATGTGTTATATTGTGCCTAACAACAGTCCAACATATTATTCCAGTTGAACCATGTGTTATATTGTGCCTAACAACAGTTCAACTTATTATTCCAGTTGAATCGTGTGCTATGTTGTGTATAATAGTTTTGTATAACACTCCAGTTGAAATGCCTAACACATTTTGTACAACAGTCCATCCTTTTACTCTAGTTTAACATTTAGTATGTTGTGTAAAAACTTCTAATGAAGTTTTAGCTGAACCAGTACTAAGTCTAATCGTATGACAATGCAACTGTGCAAAAATTATCATTTTCTGCAACTCAATCTGGGCAAAATATATTATGTTGAATATATACTTAGTACAAAATGTAATTTTTTTATGTGAGGAGAAATTAGCATGCACATGCACTAGTAGTGCACATGCACTAGTAGTGCACATGCACTAGTAGTGCACATGCACTAGTAGTGCATATGCACTAGTAGTGCATATGCACTAGTAATGTCTCCCTGTAAACTCTGGTATGCCGTTATACTCATGAGTGTTAAAAGGTTAAAAGGCATATGTGAACTTGTATTATACATGAGTATATGAATACATTATACAGATGCATTATACAATACATTATATGATGCATTATATGATGCATTATATGATGCATTATATGATGCATTATATGATGCATTATATGATGCATTATATGATGCATTATATGATGGCATTATATGATGCATTATATGATGCATTATATGATGCATTTTATGATGCATTATATTCTGTATTATATGATGCTTTATATGATGCATTTTAAGGTGCTAGTTATATTAAATGCATGTTATTTTAGACTAGTGCACATTATTACTCAGTTAAACCTTTACTTCCTAATGCATAAATATAAAAGTTTTCTAACATGCAAAGAGGGTTTCTTCTACGAATATTCGAAGGTATGCTCAAAGTAATTTTCATGATAAACCATTCAAAAATTTTTCCAAGTTTACTGTTTCATAAGCAGCAATGCTGAAAAAGAAAACTAAAACAAAAGGTGAAAAGTATAAAATTAAAAAATAGTAAAAACAATTAATGTTACATGTAAGATTGCCTGTAGTAGTGAATTATGCAAAACCAAGAAAATTATGTTGTGATCCTATCGCCTCAACTCGATCATCCCTATCACCCCAACTCGGTCATCCCTATCACCCCAACTCAGTCATCGCTATCGCCCCAACTCGGTCATCGCTATCACCCCAACTCGGTCATTCCTATTGCCTCAACTCGGTCATTCCTATCACCCCAACTCGGTCATTCCTATCACCCCAACTCGGTCATCCCTATCGCCCCAACTCGACCATCCCTATCGCCCCAACTCGACCATCCCTATCGCCCCAACTCGGTCATTCCTATTGCCTCAACTCGGTTATCCCTATTGCCTCAACTCGGTTATCCCTATCGCCCCAACTCGATTATCCCCATCGCCCCAACTCGATTACCCCTATCGCCCCAACTCGATTATCCCTATCGCTCCAACTCGGTTATCCCTATTACCTCAACTCGATTATCCCTATCGCCTCAACTCGATTATCCCTATCGCCCCAACTCGATTATCCCTATCACTCCAACTCGGTTATCCCTATCCCCTCAACTCGGTTATCCCTATCGCCTCAACTCGATTATCCCTATCGCTCCAACTCGATTATCCCTATCGCCTCAACTCGGTTATCCCTATTGCCCCAATTCGGTTATCCCTATCGCCCCAACTCGGTTATCCTACTGCCCCAACTTGGTTATCCCTATCGCCCCAACTCGGTGATCCCTATCGCCTCAACTCGGTTATCCCTATCGCCCCAACTCGGTTATCCCTATCGCCCCAACTCAGTTATCCTATTGCCCCAACTCGGTTATCTCTATCGCCCCAACTCGGTTATCCCTATCGCCTCAACTCGGTCATCCCTATCGCCCCAACTCGGTTATCCCTATTGCCCCAACTCAGTTATCACTATCGCCCCAACTCGGTTATCGCTATCGCCCCATTCTAGAGCTCTTAGGTATTTAACCATCTAATGTTAATAGTCGCTTCAAAATGTAATGATTTTAGTATATAACACAGATATTGGAGCACATTCAATTCATATGTAGAAATTTTGCTATTATTATATGTTGAATGTGCCATGAATGTATTATATGTGCTATACTGCATCACGTGATGCTATGCGACTGGGTTTTTTAAAACTGTACATTATTAAACTTTATCACATTATAGCAAATTTGAAAAAATATTTCTTTTTCATTTATGCTATTTTCAAAAGATTAGGTGTAGCATAAACAAATTTATTCTCTGCAGGTAACATTGGTTCATCTTCATACCTTTAAAATCTTGTCGTGGGGGGATGTCTTGATAAACTTCCTACAGACTCTGTGAAACTCACTACTATCTGATTTCAGCTCAATGAACAGTTCTTCAGATGTCACATCCCACACTGGGGGTAATGTGCAGCCTCCATGAGTCTCTACAAAATCGCTGCTTTTATTTCAACTAGCCGATCAAACATATGCCATACATATGAGGCAAATTACAATTGGTGAAAGTGAGAACTTTGTGGTTTGGGTTCACTAAATATTTGATAGCCAAAAATTACATCATTGCTGAAGTGAATGTATTTCATATATTTTAAATCACTTATGAAAATTCATTAACTTTGTTCAAAAAATTAGAGGCAAAAACGTGTGAAAAAGCAGAGAAACAATAAGAAAATAGCAAAGATGATATATCTATTATATGCTCTTAAGATTGATTCGCTTGGGCTTTGCTAGAACCAGCAGAGTGCGCTGAACCCAACCTTTTCTACAAATACAACCGGCTGGAACAAACAGGAGGGAGCTGAAACCATCTCAATCGTGCTCTGCTGAAACCAGCAAAATATGCTGAACTCAACAATTCTTAAAATACAACCAGCCAGAACAAACAAGAGGGAGTTGAAACCAACTCG
Organism: Watersipora subatra; assembly: GCF_963576615.1. Taxonomy (NCBI): domain Eukaryota; kingdom Metazoa; phylum Bryozoa; class Gymnolaemata; order Cheilostomatida; family Watersiporidae; genus Watersipora; species Watersipora subatra. The sequence goes on along the minus strand of NC_088716.1, from coordinate 47,446,808 downwards.
CTTAGACTCTGCTGGAATCAACAGAGTGCGCTGAACCCAACGCTTCATGAAATACAACCAGCTGCAACAAACAGCAGGGCGCTAAAACCATATTAATCGTGCTCTGCTGAATCCAGCAAAATATGCTGAGCCCAACACTTCCTAAAATACAACCTGCTGAAACCAACAGGAGGGGACAACAATCTGCAAGAACAATAACTCTTCAGTTTTAATCATCATTGCAACATTCTCAAAGCTTTAAATGTTGAATTTTTTTGCTGTCAGTTCAACTGATCATCAGAAAGTGATAACATTTCGTGAATAAACAATTTGAATGAAGTGACATATCCATGTGTTTCACTCAAAAGCAAAACAGAAGCTGACCTGCCTGAAAACCGGCAGCAGTATTTATATCGCATAAGTTGGTATGCCAGAGCTTAACAGTTATTGTTCAAACCAACCAATCATGTTACTTCGCTATCTGCTAACTGGGAAAATTCCGCATCTGAAACAATAAAAGAATTTTGTGCTGCAACTAACCATCGCGGTGCAATAAACTAGGCACTAACAAAAAGTCAGCGAAAAGTTACATATACTATGGGGTGAACACGTAATACTCGATTCATAACTATGTTCATAACTATTCTCACCTAATAGAAAGACATATCCTGAGGGTCTGAGGATGACAAGTAGTGAATAGAAAATCTTATCATAAGAAAATTATAAACAAAATGGAAACATATTTCTTGAAAGATTTTTAGCATTTAGACACTTAGACCATTTCGACATGCAACCATGAACATAAATTCTATTAACAAGCGAACAGTATGAATAAAATCAGTGAAGGTTGTCAACAGCGTAAAAATGCCTATAAATTGTAACAAATGGCTTATATCATCCTTTCTGTGTCAACTTCGATTCCGAGAGCCCTTTATATATATACAGTGACTCTGTCACTTCGGCTGTTTTCAGTCCCCAGAAATTAAATGCCCATAGAGTTGTTCATCATGACCCTTTCCAGGACCATGCCTCATTTTATAGAGTTTGCTCGCTAGAATATCGTTCTCAAGTTTTAGGTTTACTATGGTATTACTGTTAGCTAAGCTCAGAGAGCAAGCTTAATATATGAATATAATATAATGTATTTTTGTACTATATATTCTAGTATATCTTTATATATATTTATCAAAGTATGTTTTATGTCATATGTCTGTCTGCATTCTGGCTGTAGATATACAGTAGCTATAGCACCCGCTGATTATTTTACCCATTCAGCCACGCGTTACGACACCCCTGTTAATAAATGTTTTTTGTAAGGTTCAATAACTATATCCGAGGTCAAGGCCAATTCTTCTCGCGAGGACAATTACATTGTCTTTATTGGAAGAGTAGGAGTTTTTCTGTATTCAAAGTTTTGATGGATAGCTTCTGGTGGAACAGCAATTTTTTTATATACACACACTTCTATGCAATAATTGTTATTGTTAATTCTACATACTCACGAGTTTTATTTTGTTTTCTCAGTTTGTATTAGCCTACTTGTATCATTACCAAAGTCCCGAATTATATTTTATTGTAATCGTAGCAAAATTGACTTAATTTAGCTATTAACTGCTAACATTTTCACATTTACATCTAAAACTTTTTTTAGTCGTGTATTTTTTTAATTTATTTGACTTGTACAAAACATTTTTTTCATAAAATGAAGTCTAAAAGTTATAGTTGTTTAACAAGATTGGGAAAACCTTTACAGTTGTTTTATTTTTTTTCTTAAATCATTTCAATTTTACTTAAAACGTTTCTCATGATATGTAGTTTGAAAGTTAGAAGGGCGAATGTTGTGATATGTTAAATACGAATCAATTTTCTGACCAAAGGCTTTTATATTACCAGCGCAACGCCGAGTAGCACAGCTAGCTCTAAAGTCATTGTAGGTACCTATATTCACTAAGGTGAACATAGTATTTTAGTACTATTTTTAATGAGGGTGATTTTTACCAAGAGGTAACAGCATTAGATAATTACTATGAGTTTTATACCACTCTATAGCCTACGATATTTTCACATGCCAACACTGAAATGAACTGAAATCATAATTGTATACCAAATCATTTTTTTATTGTAATCATAGTGAAATAGACTATATTTTGCTATTACTCTCTAATAATTTCACATTTAAACACCTTTAAATTTTTTTTTCAATTAATTTTAACAAAACACTTCTTTCAAGGTATAAAATTTTAAACTTACAGCTGTTTGAAAACCTTTACAGTTGTTTTATTTATTTTTAACTTACAGTAGTAACATGTAGTTGTCCTGCACAAAACCATTTCCTCATGATATGAAGTTAAAAATTAAAGTTGTTTGACAAAGTTTGAAAACTTTTAGTTGTTTTCATTTCATCTCCTAATTTATTTCAACTACAAAAAACATTTCTCTCATGATAGATAGTTTAAAAGTTAGAATGGCAAATGCTATTATATGTTAAATACTAATCAATTTTCTGTCTAAAGACTTTTTTATTACCCGGGAAATGCCGGGTAATAAGCTGTACTATCCTGTACTACCCGGGCAATGCCGGGTAGTACAGCTAGTCTATATGTTTTTCTCAAAGTATGCATGGGGATATGTCTGTCATTTCGGCTATAGCTATCAAAATCTTGGAATAAAGAATCTGTACCAAAGCAGATTTGATCTCGGACCCTCCCGTTTTCCAGTCTGCCACTGTACCCATTAGGCCACAGAAATTGATACATATTCACTAGCCGATATATGTCGCTATGTGGGAGTAAATACCCAATGGCTTTGCGTACTACTCAGGGGGATTTCGTAACGTAAGAAAAATAGCTCTCATTAGTAAGCTTACTAAAATTTTTCATTGGCACTGTGTCAGGCTAATAGCAAGTGTCAGGCAACTCTCATTACTTTTCATTGTTTATAAGCTGATTTTTAATATCTGGCAATGACGGGAAGCACAACTAATTATACTATATTTTGATGATGGAGCTTTAAAATGCAAAAGCCAAATCTTCTTGCAGATGGAAAGCTCCAAGCGTCTGGTGATTGGAGCCGATAGAATTGCTGCCAGCCAGTATGTGGCAGCTACTGGTCTATGCTAGTAAATCTTTAGCACTTGCTTTAAATAGATATACACTCTGGTATGCTAGTGAGCCTGCACACTATTTTGATTTTTATTGGCAAAAGAAAAGAGAGGTTTTGTTTGGATTATCAATGATTTAAAGATAACTTTAAGCCCAGTTATTGCCTTTTACACATTTGAGTAGATAAAAAATTTTTACATTTTATCTTAATGATAATTTACGCCAGCAAACTAATAAAAATATTTATAATATACCTTCTTTGCATCTAAAACTTGAATCCTAAAAAAAATAAACTCTGATTGACAATAAAAAAAACTTTGATTTTTTATTAATTTCCCTTTTATTTAACAAATATGCTATTTGACTTTTAGGAGCAGTTTTATCTTTTGAGATGAGCTCAATTAATAAAAGTTATAAAACCTAAATAGAAGGCAACCTCTAGCAAAACTTGTTGACTTCTATTGCAAACTTACTAACAGAAAGTTTGCAATGCAATATATATATATATAATTCTGAAAGTCCGTCTGTGGATCTGTCTGTATGTTTTCCTGCTATAGCTATTATTAGAACAGCTAAGCTAGACAACAATGCAGACTCAAAGTCATGGCTTACCGTCATTGGAAGCCTAACCTTATTAACTAGCTTAGTGGAGTTTTCCATTGGCAATATGCCAGGGTACTAGCTTGAAAGGTACAGTTGTTTGACAAAGTTTAAAACCTTAACAGTTGTTTTTATTTTTTCTTAATTTATTTCAACTACATGACACACTTCTCTCATGATATGTACTTTGAAAGTTAGAATGGCAAATGCTGTTATATGTTAAATACAAATCAATTTTCTGTCCAAAGACCCTTCTATTACACGGGCAACACCGGGTAGCACAGCTAGTGTATATACAGTATATATGTACAGTATATATATACAGTATATATGTACAGTATATATATACAGTATATATATACAGTATATATACAGTATATACAGTATATATATATACAGTATATACAGTATATATATACAGTATATATATACAGTATATATATACAGTATATATATACAGTATATACAGTATATATACAGTATATACAGTATATATATACAGTATATACAGTATATATATACAGTATATACAGTATATATATACAGTATATATATACAGTATATAAATACAGTATATATACAGTATATACAATATATATATACAGTATATACAGTATATATATACAGTATATACAGTATATATATACAGTATATACATATACAGTATATATATACAGTATATATATACAGTATATATGTACAGTATATATATAGTATATATATAGTATATATAGTATATATATACTATATATATAGTATATATACAGTATATATAGTATATATATAGTATATATATAGTATATATATATACATATATATATATACATATACATATTTATATATATATATATATATATATATATATATACACGCTATGTCTATGCTTATGTGTTTCTGGCTTTTGATGTTTCAATTTTTTACACTTTATACTCCCACCTCCTATGTGATTATTCACTTACTTCTCACTAGCTCAACATCAATGAGATTTTTCATAACCTCAATTCTGGAACCTAAACCTTCTAATTTGAGGACTTCATTGTTGACATCAACCTCCAAGTGAAGAGTGCGTTGTCTTGCTTCTTCTTTCCACTTATTGATCTGCAATAACCATGCACGAGCTATGCTAACAGTTCTAGTTAATAGTTGACTGTAGAAGAAATTAAGACTTGGTCAGTTACAAAATTGTATCATATATATGATACAATTTTGTATCATATATATGATATACGATACATACGTATCTGTACCGTATCTGATATCGCAGTATACAAAATTGACGTAAATAACGGAAAAAAATGAATATTTTGAGCTCACATAATATGCAATATATTGGGTACTGGAGTTCTAGTCATCTTATGGTCATCTAAAGACAGCAATAACTACATCAGTTGTAGCAGCACATCCAGCTTACCTGGTCATCTTTAAGGTGTTTAATTTTACACCTCAATGCTGACTGGGACCAGTCATACTTCTCTAGTACTAATTCTGAAGCTTCCACATATTTTGACGCTGCTTTATTCACGTGACTGAGAGAAACTCCAAAAAAGTCTATCGTAACTTTTTCTGCTCTCTGGGACTCTTTAGAAGATGCAGCTAATTTTATCTTTCTGAGCAAGCAATTGAAGGCCTGTAAAAGACATATTGACTTCACATGTTTCTTTACTCCGATTAAACGCTGTATAATGCAAAAAATATATTTAATATAAAAAAGTATGAGGCCATTAAAGTATACTAAAATGTATATAAAATATATGATAAAATTATAGTATATATTTTAATAAATATTATCATATATCATATTATCATTATCATATATCATCAATATATGATAATATACATGTATATTAATATATATTGTCATGTATTGATGATATATGATAATATGATAGAAGATTATATATTAAAATGTTACATTTAATATATACATCTTATATACATTTTAGTATACTACCTATTATATAAATAATATATTATTTATAATATATTATTCATAATATACATGTATATCATAAAATAAATACACGAAAACTACACAAACTAATGGTTGAGTTGTAACTACCTTCCAGATATGAATGTTAGAACGTGGCACCACAATCGTGATCATCTGAATTTTACACTTTGGTTGGCTGCACAAGAAGTCAAGGATCACTCCGAGAGTAATTTCAGCTGTCACTATAGTTGGGTACCTTCTCTGTCCTTTGCCGATCGGTGACAAAGCTATTCTATGCAAATTTGACATGGCTTGTAGAGCGGTATTCATCAATTGCTTTAGTTCCTAAGACAGGAAGGATGAAAACAGCTTTAACAAACTCTGGCAAATAAATCTAAGCCAGATATTAACTTGCAAAGTAATAGGAAATTCAAATTAAATATATTTTCTTTACATTAGCTGCGTGTCCACGTAAATCCCATCGACTAGTTGATATTTTGAAGATTTTAAGCATTCTTCCGCAACGATCTTTTACATTGTGTAATCCTGCAGTTAGAGAACCGTGCGGCGCAAGCTGTTCATCACATATGATGCCATCAATCTAAAAATAGCAGAACTTTCAATCGTTGAGACAAGATCAACATGCAATGAAAAATTTGTTTACTAACACTATAATATTGTGACACTAACAAACTAACTAATCTGGTCACAACTTGCAATAGATGCAAGTAGCAGTGTACAATATTTTGAAAGTCAGATAAGTTGTAATGCCTCCATTAAACTAGTTCAAGCTGCTTGTAAAACTCGTAACTTCTTTTAAGACTATTCACTTGGTCTGAAAAAGAACCAAGAGTAGACTCGGAGCCATTGAGTGAAACACAAGTCTGTTGTAGAATGGGATGTCAGATGAAATTCATGTCTATTGTAGAATAGTGAAGTCAGGTGAAATACAAGTCTGTTGTAGAATGGGATGTCAGACAGCGTTCATGTCTATTGTATAATAGTGAAATCAGGTGAAATACAAGTCTGTTGTAGAATGGGATGTCAGATGGCGTTCATGTCTATTGTATAATAGTGAAATCAGGTGAAATACAAGTCTGTTGTAGAATGGGATGTCAGATGGCGTTCATGTCTATTGTAGAATAGTGAAATCAGGTGAAATACAAGTCTGTTGTAGAATGGGATGTCAGATGGCGTTCATGCCTATTGTAGAATGGTGAAGTCAGGTGAAATACAAATCTGTTGTAGAATGGGATGTCAGACGGCATTCATGCCTATTGTAAAATAGTGGAGTCAGGTGAAATACAAGTCTGTTGTAAAAAAAGAGCACAGTGAATAAATTGGAAATATGAACAACGGCGATTTAAGCAACTTGAGCTCTATGAAAATCTTATTTTTCTGAATTTAATTAAAATGTCTAAATGTAAATTATATTTATGTCTCTTTAGCTAGTTTATAGTATATGCTTTTAGCCTTCCACATATGTTATATTGTTCAACTCAAGTTAGCAGTACTCAATTGCTACAGCAAGTCAAGTTAGCATTACTCATATGTTACAGCAACTCAAGTTAGTGTTACTCATATGTTACAGCAACTCAAGTTAGCCTTACTCATATGCTACAGCAACTCAAGTTAGCCTTACTCATATGTTACAGCAACTCAAGTTAGTGTTACTAATATGTTACAGCACCTCAAGTTAGCCTTTCTCATATGTTACAGCAACTCAAGTTAGCGTTACTCATATGTTACAGCAACTCAAGTTAGTGTTACTCATATGTTACAGCAACTCAAGTTAGTGTTACTAATATGTTACAGCAAGTCAAGTTAGCCTTTCTCATATGTTACAGCAACTCAAGTTAGTATTACTCATATGTTACAGCAACTCAAGTTAGTGTTACTAATATGTTACAGCAACTCAAGTTAGCCTTTCTCATATGTTACAGCAACTCAAGTTAGTATTACTCATATGTTACAGCAACTCAAGTTAGTATTACTCATATGTTACAGCAACTCAAGTTAGTGTTACTAATATGTTACAGCAACTCAAGTTAGCCTTTCTCATATGTTACAGCAGCTCAAGTTAGTGTTACTAATATGTTACAGCAACTCAAGTTAGCCTTTCTCATATGTTACAGCAACTCAAGTTAGTATTACTAATATGTTACAGCAACTCAAGTTAGTGTTACTAATATGTTACAGCAACTCAAGTTAGCCTTACTAATATGTTACAGCAACTCAAGTTAGCCTTTCTCATATGTTACAGCAACTCAAGTTAGTGTTACTAATATGTTACAGCAACTCAAGTTAGCCTTTCTCATATGTTACAGCAACTCAAGTTAGTGTTACTAATATGTTACAGCAACTCAAGTTAGCCTTACTCATATGCTACAGCAACTCAAGTTAGCCTTACTCATATGCTACAGCAACTCAAGTTAGTGTAACTAATATGTCACAGCAACTCAAGTTAGCCTTACTCATATGTTACAGCAACTCAAGTTAGTGTTACTAATATGTTACAGCACCTCAAGTTAGCCTTTCTCATATGTTACAGCAACTCAAGTTAGCGTTACTCATATGTTACAGCAACTCAAGTTAGTGTTACTCATATGTTACAGCAACTCAAGTTAGTGTTACTAATATGTTACAGCAAGTCAAGTTAGCCTTTCTCATATGTTACAGCAACTCAAGTTAGTATTACTCATATGTTACAGCAACTCAAGTTAGTGTTACTAATATGTTACAGCAACTCAAGTTAGCCTTTCTCATATGTTACAGCAACTCAAGTTAGTATTACTCATATGTTACAGCAACTCAAGTTAGTATTACTCATATGTTACAGCAACTCAAGTTAGTGTTACTAATATGTTACAGCAACTCAAGTTAGCCTTTCTCATATGTTACAGCAGCTCAAGTTAGTGTTACTAATATGTTACAGCAACTCAAGTTAGCCTTTCTCATATGTTACAGCAACTCAAGTTAGTATTACTAATATGTTACAGCAACTCAAGTTAGTGTTACTAATATGTTACAGCAACTCAAGTTAGCCTTACTAATATGTTACAGCAACTCAAGTTAGCCTTTCTCATATGTTACAGCAACTCAAGTTAGTGTTACTAATATGTTACAGCAACTCAAGTTAGCCTTTCTCATATGTTACAGCAACTCAAGTTAGTGTTACTAATATGTTACAGCAACTCAAGTTAGTGTTACTAATATGTTACAGCAACTCAAGTTAGTGTTACTAATATGTTACAGCAACTCAAGTTAGTGTTACTCATATGTTACAGCAACTCAAGTTAGTCTTACTAATATGTTACAGCAACTCAAGTTAGCCTTACTCATATGTTACAGCAACTCAAGTTAGCCTTTCTCATATGTTACAGCAACTCAAGTTAGCCTTACTCATATGTTACAGCAACTCAAGTTAGTATTACTCATATGTTACAGCAACTCAAGTTAGTGTTACTAATATGTCACAGCACCTCAAATTAGCGGTACTAGTATGTTACAATGTGCAACTAAAATTTCTTTTGAAGAGTAGATGGAAACTTATTGAAAAGGTGTTCTAATTATTGTCAAACATCAACATACCAAGTGACGCTGTCTATATCAATCCTTTTTTTTCTAATCATTGCACGTTGTAGCAAGTACTTTTATAAAAATACATTGTGTCTCATTTAATTTGTGTCAAAAATCAAAATCTCAGCACTCATCTTTTTAAATAATTATAGATGGTTTTAAAACAAGTGCACCATATAGATTTATGCAACAGACTAAGTGCAAAAAGTTGAGTTGTGTATGAAAAGCTACCTTGAAGCCATAATAATCAACAAAAACTAATTTTCATGTTGTGAGTTCATTGTAGGAAAATAATTATAGAAGTGTAGATTGCGCCGTAAGTAGGTGCAGAGGTAGATACACTGTGTAACTTACTGTAATCTGCATTGCTTAAATCAATTTTTCTCATGAACATATTGTTTTTGTATACAAACTTTTTATTTAGTATTAACATTCATTAGCCTCTTCATTTTCAAAACATCTTTTTACAAAACTTTGCCATTTTAAAAAGCTGTACTACTTTAAAAATTTTAAACTTTTTCTATTAAAATATTTTTCTGGTGTTGAGTTAAATATTTTCTTCAATTTCGTGCTATTCATTGAACAATACGTGTGATATAATATGTATTATACAATGTTCATAAATCAATATGCATGATACAGTTTATATGATACAGCATGCATGATACAGTTTATATGATACAGTTTATATGATACAGTATGTATGATACAGTATGTATGATACAGTATGTATGATACATTATGTATGATACAGTATGTATGATACAGTATGTATGATACAGTATGTATGATAGAGTACGTATGATACAGTACGTATGATACAGTACGTATGATACAATGCATATGATATAGTAAGTATGATACAGTATGCATGATACAGTATGCATGATACATTATCCATGACACAGTATGTATGATACAGTATGTATGATACAGTATGCATGATACAGTATGCATGATACAGTATCCATTATACAGCAGGCATGATAAAAGTATGTATGACACAGTATGTATGATACAGTATGTATGATACAGTATGCATGATAAAGTATGCATGATACAGTATGCATGATGCAGTATGCATGATGCATGATGCAGTATGCATGATACAGTATGCATGATACAGTATGCATGATACAGTATGTATGATACAGTATGTATGATACAGTATACATGATGCAGTATGCATGATACAGTATGCATGATGCAGTATGCATGATACAGTATGCATGATACAGTATGCATGATACAGTATGCATGATACAGTATGCATGATACAGTATGTATGATACAGTATGTATGATACAGTATGTATGATACAGTATGTATGATACAGTATGCATGATAAAGTATGCATGATACAGTATGCATGATGCAGTATGCATGATACAGTATGCATGATACAGTATGCATGATACAGTATGCATGATACAGTATGCATGATACAGTATGTATGATACAGTATGTATGATACAGTATGTATGATACAGTATGTATGATACAGTATGCATGATAAAGTATGCATGATACAGTATGCATGATGCAGTATGCATGATGCATGATGCAGTATGCATGATACAGTATGCATGATACAGTATGCATGATACAGTATGTATGATACCATGATATTAGTCTAATGTTCATTAGACTAATACGTATGGTAAAATTTTCATAAATCAATGTTTTCCTGAGTTGTAAAAATTTATTTTGATATTCCACTTGAGGATATACATGTAAAGATTGCAACTTTAATTGACATCAACAAGGGCTAGAATAATAAATACTATTTACCTCTCTTGGTAGATCATTTCCCCTCACGACCTCTATTGTGTTCATCACAAATTGATATTGGAAGAGAAAAGGCGCGTGTTCAAACAACCAACCGAGTGTTTCACTGCGCTCAGCTCTCAGTGCTGGATGGTTAGACGCGCTGACGGAAGAGAGAGTAGACTGGACATCGGAAACTGTGTGTGAAATAGTATCAATGTCTTTAATTTTCTTCAAGCTGTGAAGGCTTTTTATCCAGCTGCTGAACCATGGTTGTGAACTTTCTATAGTTTTTCGCATCATTTTAGAAAGAACCCTTTTGTTAAAGATGTTGACTGCCTTCAAGAGAATGTCAGCTGATGCGGCAGCGAGAGAGCAGCATCTCTCATGAAAGGTCAGTTTCAGTTCATCTCGGTTCCAATTTTGTAACATGTTCAAGTTTTTTTGCAAAATTTTGCGCTGTAGTTGGCTAAGCACAATTTGATCAAACGCAATATACTTGCCATCGCTGTCAAAATAACTTTTTAGTGCAAAGCAAAGAAACCTATCGGTATCTTCTTCAATGCAAGCGCACTGTACTATTTTGAGATGACAATTATATGAGATCTTGAGTGATTTTACTTTGTCTTGCAAGTTAGCAATCAACTCTTGAAACCTGTCATGCTCTGCCAGAGCCTGTTCAGAGATTGTCAGACAACCAACTAATGGAAAACAGAAGGATGCGATGAGTTTATCAAACACTCGATGAGCCTCACACAGGTTCGAGGAGTTGTTGGAACATACTCGGAGCAGTGGTGGTCTCACCGCCCATCCAGCGATAATGTTGAACTTCAGCATTTCCTCTTTGATGATGTAGTCGTCTAGAGTGTCGAGACAGTCTATAAACACTTGAGTGCGCTCTCGACTTTCTGTCATTAATAAGCTGCAGGCCTTTTCGAACTCCTCTGATAACATTATTTCAACTCCTTCAGTTTCAGAGTAAAAGCTAATAAGGTTCAGTTCTTTAACAATTTGAATGTTGGCGACTCCGCACACACATGGTAGTTTGATTATGTTTGTCAGATAATCCAAAGTTTCAGGTTTGTAGTTGGTCTGCTCAATCACCATTTTCAGTTTTGCATGTACCAATTGTCACTCTCTACAACAGCATAAAAAGAGTATTACAGAAATGACAATGTTTAGTCCAAATGATCACACCAACTTTTATAAATTGACCTTCAAAAAATGCTGCATCAAACAATTTTCCTTTCAAACAAATCTTTCAAATATTACAACTTTTTGTATTTTTTGAGCTAAAAGAGGTATTTGTGCTAAACATCCCTTAATTACCTGTGTTCTACCTATTATAGCCTCTACCGAGAGCTCACAGACAATAAAGCAGAGAGCATATTAGTGTACTAGGCTTTTTGTTGCTATCAATGTTGTACAGAGTTTATATACAATTATTGTTGATTTTTAGCAAATTTAAGCAGGAATCTAAAGCCGACCAACAGACCAGTCTCAAACCTACTCATGGATATATAAAAAAACTTACCTTTATGTCGAGCTGCTGATTCGCTTCTACAAATCAATATCAAACCTGTTTATCTTCGGTCATAGTAGAGTTGGTAACTTCTAAAGAATGAATATATATTCAACTGCTAGAATGTCAGCTCTACGCTATAGTAACAAACTAAACAAGGCTGTATTATACCATCAAATAAGCCAAGCGAATGATTGAAGAGTGATCCGCAGATTTATGGCTGCTACCTCGGCTTTTAGTCGCTAAAGCTCATTCCTAGAATAGCTGTGAGATGATGATTTAGCAAGAGCAAGGACTGACAGAAAAGCTGATGCTATATTCTATTTTTTTAAAAGCAAATCATTATTTGCATTTTTAAAGAAACTAGTGGCTAAACCATTAAAAAGGATCTCTAAAATAGAGATGTAGAAGAAGTTGACTCGATGAAATCAGTGTATAACCACTAAGTTTGAACATGCTAAAAAGAAGGGAGTTGTATATGTCTTATTCAAGCGATGAACTCTCTTTATAAGAGTTTATAGTCCAATTGTGACTACAGATAATGAGCAAAGTTAATTTTTGGCATTTGAATGACCTTCAACAGAATTCTAGCTGTTGCGGAAGTCTCTGTTATTGCCGATGAAGTTTTTATACATGGGTCAACAACTCTATTTTACTTTGAAAGAATTTTGATGACAAAGTTATTAAATGCATCCAATCTAACTGTGTAAAACTTTAAATAGAGCAAACAGGGGCAGCAATTTTGTTTAGATATGTAAGACATTTGCACAAGATTTAGTGATTTCTTTATTACTTGACCTATGACAATCTTTTCTCTTGTTGATATACTTTTTGCTTAACTTGACTGTCTGGGGCGTGTTCTATATAACATACAACATTTGCGCATGGCTGGCCTCCGTTTTTCTATGATTGACATATAGAGAGCTCTAAAATGTAATGGAAGAGTTGTTTGCTCTTTAAAAGCAAAATCACTTTTAGTAAACACCAAGGTGATTGGTCAAAATTTTAAATAAAGTGCTTGTTTAAGTTAATTTGATAACTGCTAAGATCACCCCATTCATTTAAGCAGAGGAATCTTAGCCACGCTGACTTACTGTCTTCACAAGAGATATACTTACATGCTTAAGACTTACATACTTACAAGCTTGAGACTTGGCAGCAACTACAGCCACAATCACAGGAACAGCAGCAAAAATGCTTCCTTTGAACTTTTAGCTTTCAGCAATGTGTAAGATTACGAAATTTATGGCTTTTCACAGATAAGTCATCCCTATGCTTTTTAATCTGATTACAGTCTCTGTAAGATTATATTTATGCATGTTGACGCTAGTAGAAGTACATATGTTATGCAAAATTAGTCGCTAGTAGCTAGTTGGATGTCTAAATGCGAAGGACAGACAACTCCATACATCATAATCAGGCTTCAATTGCTTGCCATCTCAACCTCGGATGTATGACCTTTTTGGTGTGGCGCAATCTAAAGGTTGACTGACAGCACAAAATATTATTGTATAAACAATAGCAGATAACATTGCTGATTTGAATGTGAATATTTTTGGGTAACTTCTACCAAATAAAATACTGTATCAAAATTTTCAAGCAGCAAAATTGGACTGAAGAATTTACAATATTTACAAAACATAAACCGTAAACAACAGTGATAATATGTAACTATAATAAACTCCCTTGGTGTTTGAACTACTTGAAGATTATCTAAATATCATTCATTCATAAATCCTATTCAAAAAAGGAGAGCATGTGTGAAAAGACTTTTAACAGATTTAACATTTTTTATGGACAATTTTTTTAATTTGCAAATATTGTAAAAAAGGAATTTAGTGCTAGCACGCTCTACGAAATGATTCACACAAGCCGATTGATAAAATGCTATAGCTATTGATGAAAAACTAATAAGGGGCATTTAAATATGACACAAACTTTGTCGGTAATTGTAAAATGTGCTTTTACTGCCCTCAATGTCACGAGGTGGCAGTATATTCACCATACTCTTCAAGTACTTGATGAGTATTACAGTGTTGTGAGTAAGTATTATTAAAGTTAGTTGTATTAAAGTAAGTGAAGGTAAAAATTAAAAGTGGTACAAGTAACTATAGCAGACAAGTAGTACTAATGACTATAGTAGACAAATAGTACAAGTGACTATAGTAGACGAGTAGTAAGAGTGACTATAGTAGACGAGTAGTATAAGTGACTATAGTAGACGAGTAGTACAAGTGACTATAGTAGACAAGTAGTACAAGTGACTATAGTATACAAGTAGTTCTAGTGACTATAGTAGACAAGTAGTACAATTGACTATAGTAGACAAATGGTACTAGTGACTATAGTAGAAAAGTAGTACAAGTGACTATAATAGACAAGTAGTACAAGTGACTATAGTATACAAGTAGTTCTAGTGACTATTGTAGACAAGTAATACAATTGACTATAGTAGACAAATGGTACTTGTGACTATAGTAGACAAATAGTACAAGTGACTATAGAAGACAAGTAGTACAAGTGACTATAATAGATAAGTAGTAAAAGTGACTATAGTAGACAAGTAGTACAAGTGACTATAGTAGACGAGTAGTACAAGTGACTATAGTAGAGAAGTAGTACAAGTGACTATAGTAGACAAGTGGTACAAGTGACAATAGTAGACGAGTAGTACAAGTGACTATAGTAGACAAGTAGTACAAGTGACTATAGTAGACAAGTAGTACAAGTGACTATAGTAGACAAGTAGTACAAGTGACTATAGTAGACAAAATAAGCAATATTCTGAACTGGTAAACTCCACGGTGTCCTAGCAGCAAGCGGCTTCTGGCAGCAAAGTGTTGCGCTAATGATTGTTGTTTGCAATGGAAAGAATTTAGCTTTTCAAAAACAAAACCCAACTGCCAAATAAAGAGAGCATGTGGGCCTCTTTACTGCACTGTTAGTTTGTTAGAGTGATGTTTTAATTAACAGCCTGGCTTGTATTTTTTCTTAAATTCAGGTATTATACATGTATAGTTCTTTTGCTATTATCTGCTGCTCATCAATTATCTTATCTACTCAGTTCTTCAGCCGTTACACAAAGTTCTACGATACTATATTTAATAAAACTCAAAGATATACCTCTGAACTGGTTAGTTTGCTCAGAGTTTCTAGCATTTGTACTCAGGTGACTAAACTTTACTAGAGTAAAGTTGAACCACAATGACAGACATGGTTCCTACCAACTAGACATAAAAGAAAGCAATTAGGCTTGTAAAAGTACCCAATTTATAAATAAAAGGAAAATATCATTATTGAACAATAAAGCACTACCAAACCATAAAAAATTACAACACAAAAAGTGTATATAATGCATGTATAGCAAGTAAATTCAAGCAATTATAACAACATGAAACATTTTCATAGAGAGACAATGATGAATCCATCACACATTGATGCCAGGAATCGTTGCTGCTTACAAATTCATGAAATATCCGGTTATGCTCTTAATAAAAATACAATGGTTTTACAGTTCTCTCTTTGCTGACACTTCTCATCTAGCTGATTAGCTTCAATGTTTGTAAGTAAAAGCTTAGGTTTATAAAGAGGTTAACAGGGTCAAGCAAAAAAACTCAACTGACAGCAACCGAGTAGAGCAAAGTTAGAACTGACATTCAAAGTCATGAGATTATTTGAAAGAAAACTTAAAACAAAGTTTTGTGGTAAAAGAAGTCCCAATAAAGTTTTATTGTTGCATAACAAAAACATATTTAGCATTGCTCAAAATGGAATATTCAGCAATGACACATGTTATAAACAATGAACAAATCTGGGTATTTGTTAT
The DNA here is from genome assembly GCF_963576615.1 of Watersipora subatra. NCBI lineage: Eukaryota > Metazoa > Bryozoa > Gymnolaemata > Cheilostomatida > Watersiporidae > Watersipora > Watersipora subatra. The sequence goes on along the minus strand of NC_088716.1, from coordinate 47,430,504 downwards.
GTTTATTTATTACAGTATTTCATACAGAAATCTGCAGCGCGTAAGTTATGTTATGGCATCCAGTTCTTTTCAATATTGTGTTGCCAATAGGGAGTAGATGCTGATAGTTTACACACAGACGATTAAAGCGTGAGGTATTGGTTGGTCTATGTATCAAATACATATATGGTTAGTAGACTCTAGTTAGAGGTATTGGTCTATGTGTCAGGTACATACATGGTTATCGTACTCTAGTGAGAGGTACTAGTCTCTGTATCAAAGGCAAATACGTGTAATATTATTATACTCTAGTTAGAGGTTGTGACTCTCTGTATTCAACTCTAATATGGCCAAGAACTTAACTGAGAACTAACTCGCTGAATGTCAATCACGTCATAGATTACAACTGTTAATAAAACTAACTCCATAACTTGCCATGTTATCATTCAGGCAAAATATTCACTACACCTTTAATAATGGAACATTAGACGACCTAGAAAGAGCTATCGAGACAATCCAAACAGGCGATGAGAGTCTTTTGGGCATCGTGGATATGGAGGAGGGATCAGAGCTGAATGACCTACGTGAAATAGCTCCACTCACCCTTGCCATTGTCAATAATGGACAGTCTATTCATAAATTCAAGGAAGTTCCTTCTTATGAGAGTGAAGGTTAGCATTTTGCTGACCAACCTTATCAAAAGTGATTGTAATTATTGATTAGGTAGTCACAAGGTATCACTATATGCTGGGATGAATGAAACATTGTTAAAAATTTGTAGTAATTGCAAATATGCAGTCAGCAGCACCCATTTTATTAGTTTTCTACAATCTTTGAATGTATCTAAGAGAAACGGGCAGTTTATTTTATCAATTATTGATATATTATTACCATAAGTCCTTTATTAAAATTTGTTTTCAGTATTATTCTTATCATCATAATTGGTTTTATTACAGCTTAAACTAGTGGTGTTATTTCCCATTATGTAACTAATTATTATCATTAGTATTATTATTGTGGGGTCAAAAACATGAATTGTTTTGAAAAAATTTAATACGATCTAGGCTTAGCTTTGTGATCGGTTAGTTTTGTTTTTATTGAAAAACTTTAAGACTAGCTTCTGGCCAGTCATGCACTCAAAAAAATACATGTATTCACATGTGGAGATACACAGTTTATGTAAGTCTGAGAAGGTTGCTAAATAAAGGCAGCAATTGATATACAAGTTAAAGCAAAAGACAAGTATTACGCTGCAGTTAAAATATAGTGAAAAAAATTTCTTGATGGAAATTACCCTCATTTCAAGTAGTTGTCATACCAGCTTGGGATTAGCTTCCTAGATTTATACATATATGGGAATAATTTTTACTATTATAAAAATGTCTATCTCTTCACCCCAAAACAAGAAATGTTAGGAAGGAAGATTACATGGCACATGATATTTAGATTTCCAGCCAAGCACACTACCATATGAGCCTCTTTATCACCTTGCTGCATAGAATGAGACTTCCAAGTGCTCTGATTTTGTTGGCTTATCCAGGCTCTTCATTAGCTTATACTTAAGCTTTAAGGTCTGCTCCTTTAAGCTCCTCTGGCTGTGTGTACATGACTCGGCTTCAATCAGTTCTATTCTATCTACATATATAATATATACGTCTTAATGTTTGTTTGTCATCTGTCTGTTGTTTGTCTGTCTAGTTATAACGAAAAAGTTTTAGAAACAAACATCACCTTTGTACTGGATTGGAACTCACAACATTCAGATCGAAAGCTCACTAGTGACCATGCGTAACCACAAGGCTCAGCCGTTCTTATCATTGCAATCACTCTTACCATGTACTGTATATCATGTCCATGATTTCACATGCTAGACGTGCATTTTTATTATTAATTAATATTACTTTTTTAAGTTTTTTTAAAGCTAATTAGTTTTTACCATTACGTAATTTTTAGCTTGTAATTTTCCAATGATTCATTTCAATTTCACTTGGGCTGTTACAGGGGTGTTTCCGATTTCGGTAAATCTAGATAAAACTAATGATATACAGCCCCCCATGGGGGGCTGTATATCATTGATAAAACTAAATGCTTTTCATGTGGACAATTGTATTATCTTCAATAAGAATTGCCGCTACACTCTCTCTCCGTCTGGTCAGACAAAGTCTCAAAGAAAGAAAGTCTGATATCTCATTTTATGTTTGTACCAGTATCTAGAAGTACCAGCATCGTCTATCAAAACTGTGAATACAACGAGCTTCTGCCACAACAGTAACCTTTTTCTTACATACACCTCTATGTCCTCATTGTTTTTTTCTCTTAATTTATTTTAACTGCACAAAACACTTTTCTCATGAAATAAAGTTTAAAAGTTTGAATGTTAAATGTTGTACAGTATATGTTAAATACAAATAGTTTTTCTGCGCAAAGCCTTGTTTATTACTTGGGCAACGCCAAACATTCAACTAGTATATATATATAAATCTCAGGGTTTGTCTGTCGTCTGTCATCCATCTGTCTGGTTATAGTGATAAAGTTTTAGCAACAAAAAATCCCTTTTGTATTGGATTTGAACTTACGGCATTCCAATAGTAAGACTACTAACAAGCTCCCATAACGACAAGGCTAAGCCACTCTGACCAAATACTGCATATCTTTTTCGTGATTGCACACACAAAATGAGCAGTTTTTTTATTAATTAATTAATACAGTGTGCCCTCGGGTTATGATGCCCTTGTTATACAATTGTTTTGCCCTATGAAGTGGAACACTGTGTTTTTCCATCTTCACCATATGAGGAAACACTGAAACCAATTAAAATAATATGGCGATGTTTCATTGTATCACCTTTTGCATTGGCTAATTTTTTGAAATTTTCTTAAAGCTAATTTTTCTACCATTACTAATTTTTTTAATTGTATTTTCAAATGTGTCATTACACTCCTATTTATTATATTTTCTTATCTTATATTTGTAGAAGTCTTAAATGCTACAGACGGCTATTTTTGGTATTTAGCTAAGACAAACATGAGAGGAGTGAACAGGCCTTATATTTTTTTTCTTGTCAATAAAGAAACCTCTTCAGCTGGAGAGTCGCACTGCTTAAACTGGCTAGACCTTGGTCATGAGTTTCCTTTGCAGAGATACTATGGATGCACTGAACTACCTTCCTCTCATTCAAACGATGTTTCAATTAAACATCCTGGTGAGTTAAGCTCAACCATTTAGTACATTTCTATACAAAATAGCTAAGTTTATATTTTTAAAATTTATCAATTTTATAAAAGTAGCGTTGTAGTATCTTCTAAAATAGTAAATTCAAGCAACCATTAGAGAAGCAATTAACATGCTTGGTTTATATTGGATGCTTGAAGTAACGCTTGATTTACATATAATCTACCTTATTCTTCTATATTTATAAATCTCTCAGTTTGTCAGTCGGTCTGTTCAGCTAGAGATATTAAAATCTAGGATTGAAAGATAGGCTTCGTGCTGGATTTAATCTCAGAACTTTCTGTTCACCAGGTGATAACCTAACCAATTAAGCTAGAGATGCAATGGATTCATTAGGTGATATGAATAGTTGTTTTGGTTAAAATACGCATAGTAATCTGCGTAAAGCTTGCTTTACAGCGTCACTAAAGCTTGCTCTCACGGCTCTCATTAGTAAGTTTAGCAATATGAATAGTAGCTTACTCAAATTACTCATTGGCAATGTGCCAGACTGAAGGCAAATTAATGGCAAGCAACTACAACACTTGCCATTGTTTATAAGCTGTTTTTAATATCCATGCAACGATGGTCATTCCGCTAGTCTTTACTATAATATGAGCCGTGTCCACCCTTCCGTCTGTCCAAAGCCACACTAAGAGCGTTAGTAATAAATATACCTTGCCCGGGAATTGAACTTGGTTACTCCAACCACTGACCACCAAATAACAACCTCGCCTGAACTTGAACAAAAGAAAACAATTGTCTGCATTCGTTGAGCCAAAAAAAATATGTTAACAACTTATCCTAAGCATAGTTTTTCCTTGCAAAATCTTTCATTTTATATCACAATTTATTGTTAGTGCTAGTCAGTTGTGCTAGATGTGTTACAGCTACCTATTTTTAGATCTATGGTCTTTGGGTGGTTGTTATTGAACAATATAGAACTACTGAAAGTTAATCATATGTTATCAGTGATAAAAATGCTGTTAACTCTGATAATATTGATAAATCATTCGACTTGGACATGCTCATGGTCTTTCGCAAATGGCTGAAAATGTGTTCTTTCTCATTTTGCAATAAATTTGTAGTATTTCTCATGGCATCAACTAATGTAAAAATTTATGGTGAATAATTTGATTCTAAGTTATTTTTATAGACGGTGTATTTCAAACATTATGACAAAATGTAAGCGGCCATGACAAATGTTAGTGTTAGAAAAGCGTTAGAAAAAATGTATTACCTTGTACGGAATCAAACCGAGGCATCTCATTGAAATGCAATCACCCTACCCTTACACCTCTCGAAAGCCCTAACCAGTTATTAAGATAATTCTCAATATACGAATATCTCACGACGATCTCTCACAGTGCACGAGACTGCAAGGTGTACTAGTACTCATTAAATGTATATTTAAATTATAAATGTTACAACTAAACTGTAGGCTGTACCAAAGCAGCAACTAACATAAAATGTTTGTAGACCTAAATAGGTGCTGCTGTGGTTTACACCTTATAAATAACCACTGCTGTGGTTTACACCTTGTTATTTATACTAAAATTTTGGTTCACGTCAACCGTTCATATTTTTGGTAGAAACTGTACATGCTATTACGGTTGACTACAAAGTATTGTAAAAAAAAACATTCATTTTCTGTATTTGAAAACAAAATGTTTTCGTGCAAACATGTATATGTATTTTAGCAAAATTACAAAATTTAGCAAAATGATCTGCCCATATTTAGCAGATCTATAGCTAAATCAGTGATGACTAGCATATGGGAATACTCAAGTGTATAAAACAGCAAAGTAGATAGTTCATTATACAAGTTCATTATTTGGTGAAAAGGATTTATTGTACATTGGCTTTCTTTTTCTAAGCATGAATAAAAACATTCAATAAAAAGCCTTAAATGTTAGAGTGATTTTTAACACATGTACAGAAATTTGCAACTTACAACTGTCACAACAAGTAATTTTCATAAAACTGACAGTTACTGCACTAGGGTTCGAAAAAGTAACAACAATTTAGTTGATAAATGTCCTCAATAAACTCTGTCACACAACTATTTGGGCTCTCAATAGCAACAATAGCTCTCAATATGTCTTTTAAATTTTTCACTGAACTGATTCATGATAGTTAAAGGTAGCATTTAACAAAGAATACTGTTTACTACACTATATAATTTGATTGTTTAGAATTTAAATTTCCAGAGACTTTAAAGAATGTTTGATTATATCAAAATTATTAAACAAAACTATATTGCATCATAAAAATAATTTCCATCATCGGCCATACTTTGAAAAACTATATTTCTAAAACTGACACAGATAGATCAGTTGTTTATGCTTCAATTTCTTAGCAGTTCTCCATACGTAACTGTTTAAAAGTCTATACAACAGAAGAATTATGCGAACACAAGTTCAGAGATATTATTTAACATATATAATTAAATTACATAATAATTAATGATTTGCGAATTATTGCAATACCATTACTCAATGGACTAAAGAAAAGAAAAAAATAACTGAATATAGTCCTGCTTATCTTACATATCTGCTTTGCATTTCAAATGTTTTGGCAGTCAATGAAATTTAATCGATTTGATACTAAGTATAATAAATTGATTGACTCACAGCTTTGGATTTTATGTTAGTTGTGATAGCCAAGCAGATTTGTAACTTCAGAATTTTTTTGCAGTCATCCAATATGAAACTTTAATTGTAAGCAACAAGTCAACTGCAATTAGTAGCTGATTACACTCAAATGAAGAAAATCTATTGAAATCATATATATGTGAGCTCTAAAACAATTATATGTAGACTTGTCTGCACTTTCTGGGTCAAACGATCCGATGACAATTGAGTCAATGACATTTGATGAAGTGGGAAAGTGTGTCTATCTTAAGTTGAAAGGGCAGGCAAAGGTGAAAGTTGTAAGTATTCATGCTACTAGGCATACAAATAAAAGCTAAAGATTGGGGGAGTCTTATTTAGAACACTCGCATGTATTTAAACACTCCCTGTAGCAATGTTTTAGTGTGTGGTAGTAATGGTGCTTTGTATGGTAAAGCTTTTATAGCTTGTTGGCATCTAAAGTAAACCTTGAATAAACTGTTGATATCTTGAGTAAACCTTGTATAAACTGTTGATATCTTGAGTAATCATTGTATAGACTGTTGATATCTAGAGTAAACTCTGTATAAACTGTTGATATCTTGAGTAAACCTTGTATAAACTGTTGATATCTAGAGTAAACCTTGTGTAAACTGTCGATATCTAAAGTAAACCTTGTATAAACTGTTAATATCTTGAGTAAACCTTGTATAAACTATTGATATCTAGAGTAAACCTTGTATAAACTGTTGATATCTAAAGTAAACCTTGTATAAACTGTTGATATCTAGAGCAAACTTTGTATAAACTGTTGTTATCTAAAGTAAACCTTTTATAAACTGTTGATATCTGGAGTAAACTTTGTATAAACTTTTAATATCTAGAGTAAACCTTGTATAAACTGTTGATATCTAAAGTAAACTTTGTATAAACTGTTGATATCTAGAGTAAACCTTGTATAAACTGTTGATATCTAAAGTAAACCTTGTATAAACTGTTGATATCTAGAGCAAACTTTGTATAAACTGTTGTTATCTAAAGTAAACCTTTTATAAACTGTTGATATCTGGAGTAAACTTTGTATAAACTTTTAATATCTAGAGTAAACCTTGTATAAACTGTTGATATCTAAAGTAAACTTTGTATAAACTGTTGATATCTAAAGTAAACCTTGTATAAACTGTTGATATCTAGAGTAAACTTTGTATAATTGCTGATATCTAAAGTAAACCTTGTATAAACTGTTCATATCTCGAGTAAACTTTGTATACATCGTGCATATTTCGAGTACAGCCTAGATTATTGAAGGGTATCGGTGCCTTTTGCCTTATGATTATAACCTGAAGTGGGCAAAGTAAACAACTTTTTTGTATGCTGCTACTACTTGTTTCCATGTTATTCTATTTTCTACTCATTTTCATCTAAATATTGTTTCAAGCTTTATTCTAGGTAACACAGCTGTCTGTTGTTTTTAAGACAGCTAAAAGTTGGTAATTTGACTCAGCCAAAGTTTTTACATAAGATTTATTTAATACCAGACAACAAGTGACCTATTCCCCAGTCATCAATAGCAAATATCAACAGTTCATTTTACACTACTGTCATTCTACAGGCTATCGAATAAGACATATTACAGAATCATAAAACTCAAAACTTAAAGTCAGATAGACCAATAATACTGGTGATATATCTTCTAAACTAAGCTTAGCTTAAATTTTTTCATAAGTTTTGTTGTTTACACCTTGTATGCAAAGTTTATCAATTAATTTATTTATCGCTATAACAAGTTTAAAATAGGCTAAACATATGGACCTGGTTGTATTACATTATTTACATCTAATTAGAATTTACATCCAGTTATTAGGAGAACACTGTAGGTTTCGGTAAAGGCTTCTGTGACGCACTAATCTTATGCATTCTAGTTATCTTCTTCCAGCGCAATAACAACAATAATAATATTTGAAGCTTGCTGCACTGCGCATTTGTAGATAAATACACTGAGAAAAGAAATAAGAGAGGTAGAGCTGAAGATGCAGAATGCAGACAAAGTTACCATAATAGAATATGGAGATGATGACTATATATACTTTAATCCAGGAGAAGAAATACTAGCAAGAATAAAGGCGGAATACTTTCGTGATGGAATCAGTGAGCGTAGGTAGTAACTCTAATGTACCCTTGATTGGTGGTCAGTCTTAACATCAACTGTGTATGATTGTTAGGAGCATATAATGGTCTAATAAGTTCTCGGCATAAAATAACATAAAACAGCATAAAATGAAAAATGAAAAAGGTTGGGTTCGTATTTACAGTGTACTTACACAACTGTAAATGTTAAATAAATTAAAGTAGTAAAGACAATATACAAACACAACTATAACAAGCTTTTTTTCACAATATTCTTTTGTGTTCTATATTAAAAAAAGCTAATGTACAGTCTAAATACTCAGTAGATGTTATCAGTATGTTGTGTTGCTCATGCAAAACTAAGGAATCAGCATTAACATGTAAATCGAAGTTTAAAGGTACATTTTATAATTAGCCTCTTTTGCGAATTTTTGAGAATTTCACATCATAAGTACCAGTTAAGACTGTTTGCAAGTGCATGACATAAATGGAAAATTGAGGATGCAAATAAATGATAAAATAAAAACTTCATTTGAAGTAATTTAACTCATCAGATTTCAACTAAAACAGATAAATGCAGAAAATGGAATAGTGCTGTGTGACTTATTAGAGCAAGGTTGCTATATAACATGTTTTGGCATATATCACTGCTATACATAAAATTCTACTGTTTACAATATATGGGTTTCGCAAGCTGTCTAATCTTCTAAACACACTACTACTCTTTATCAGCTGCATAGACTGGTATATGTATGACACCAGCTATAGTTGAGTTAAATATTATTTACTTACATAACTGTTATACGATTGGCTTTCTCGCTAATATTAGAAACCTAGGTATAGTTTTTAGCAAAGCTTACTGCATAAGGACAAATGTACTGTTTGATTATTAACAAAATATTCTGGGCTTTATATAAACTTTTTAGTTATGTCATGTATATAAAAGGTCTTACCCAGAAAATCTATGGTAGTCTGTTTCTGTGCAATAAATCAGAAAAACTAAAACACAACATCACCTTATCTGATGTTGTTTATCTTCTATTTATCAAACAGGTGAAGCTGATTTTCGGGAGATTTTAAGCAACAGAAACTATAAGCTGATGGGTGAGACAACTCCGCCTTTTGTTTTCACGTTATTGTATCACAGAGCTATGTCATAGTCTTTTGTATTTGAAATCAAATCTTTTAAAAACAGATTTAAATTAAGTCATATCACCTGTGCATCCCAAATAACATTGCACAAACCAAATAACCATCTGGTGGGTAAGAATTAGCTTCTGAATTGATTCATAAGGATTTAAATACGTTTAACAAATCATTCAGTACAAAATTAATGTACAGACAAAGAAGATTTTCAACCAAAAAGACAAACTCGGCATTAACCTATTTTGCCATCCAGCGACTGTATTGGGATGTTATATTAATTTAATATAATAATGGATGGTGCATTATTATATGGGTGTATGCATCTTATCTGGCCTTTGCAATCGTTATTAATTTATTCACTTTTGAGTAAAACTTATAAAATATGGTACAAAAATGGCATTAGTAAAGTATAAAAAAGTTAAGGGGAGGCAATTGTTGAATTCTAACACTTCAATTTTCTGGTGCCATGTTTGCCACCTAAAAATTTTCTTTACAGAGAAGTTGGTACACTTCATTGGGTCTTCTCATTTGGTAACAGCTATATTACCCACAATGCCTTCAATAGTAATTTCATAATAGTAAGGATCGGCAGCTGAGCTAACTTTGACTTTTAACTTATAACGAATAAATTGTCCAATTAACACAAGAATATAGGATTAAGTTGCTTAATAACTTTATTTTTTACTAAACCTCAAATCTAAAATCACTTTATTTGATTTTCAAATCAAATTCCAAACATTTCTACATTTGCCTTAATTACATAAAAATTGACTTGAATCCTTAAAATGGGGATTCTGTCAGGGTTTGAAGCAATAGATGACCAAAAGTCAAAAGAAATAATAAATTGTGGGATCACCTAATACCACAACTGCTGCAAAACATTGCAGCAAGCACTGTGATGCATCAATAAGCAGACATGAAATATATGGCAATTGCTATGCTGCTGGAAATATCAAGCATGGGAGTTGTCCAACTATCACAGCTGATGCAATGTGAATATATGGGACATCATTTCGATTGGGAGTTGTCTGATCATTATAATGAAAAGCTTAATGAGTGAAAAACAGCATAAAACTGTTACTAAATCACGATTATTATTGATCAACACCACTTAATATGAAAGAGACTAACTAGTTACAACAATTATTAATGGATATTCAGCGAAGCAAACAACTCTATAGAGTATCAGGCAAAAATGGAGGTATATCGCCAATATTACAGGAGCCAGCCACATTAATGACTTGTTGGAGCGAAGAAGCAGCTGGCGTGCACCAGATCAGCAACCAGCCATCAATGAAAGAATCATTTACAACTCTTTATTTAGTATATTTAGTTATAGCTTATAACATCATTATAGTCTAGAAAATGTTGTATTGTAGAGCAGTAGAAAAATATAGCATAATTATTCATTAACTCAGATATTGTATTTCATGAGAAAATATCGACGAAATGGTTGTACAAAGAATGGCATAATATTATAATAGTTTCTCTTGCTTCATATAAATTAGCTAGCTAATAGCATCTTAGAACGAGGATTACTGTAAAATTAATTTTATAATGCTGCCATTGTTAGTTTTTGAGTTATGGCCAGTTTTGTACAATTTGTTACCGGACTTAGAATATTTTTCACTTCTCATTCGCTTGTCGTCATGGAATCCCAACCACAGTAAGGAATTTTAGCTCACCGCAAGGAATCTGAAATATAAATTAAACAAAAGCTTACGCAAAGACCGCAAGTAAAACACAACCAACCAATGACATTCGACAATGGCTCAAGGACAAGTATAAAAGAGGGGCAAAATCAAGGGAAGAGAGGAGAAGCTGGCAGCGAGCCAGACGGCAAAGGGGAGCCGCAAAGGAGAAGCTGGCAGCGAGCCAGACGGCAAAGGGGCGCCGCAAGGAAGAGCCAAGATAGGAGGATTAACATAAGCCCAAGATAGCCAAGGAGCCAGCAGCAATCAGCTCGCCGAAGATAGACTCAACAAACACGATTCACCCAGAAAGAGGTGGCAAGCCAGGAAGCCATAAAGCCCTGAGAGAAGAGAGCTAACTCAGCCGCCCCTGTTTACAGTAAGAGCTACTGCTACACGCCTAACAGATACGTACTCATTTAACCTAGTAAGGCCATAACAAATAGGGCTAAGCATATTGTTATTTTTGCTTGAGCTAGTAAGTCTTGACAGAATAATTGTTATTTTGACCTTTGGAGAAAAATAGAGTTCGCAGACGCTTAGAAACAAACCACTGGCGTGTTATTGTCAATTATAAGATAATTACCTGCAGATAGTTGCCCACAAGAGATAGTAGGCCTCGTAATCTCAATAATACTTGATACTTGGGCTCATCGATACAGCAACGCCTTACTGTCAAAACAAATTGCAAGGATAATTATAGTAGTGCCCATCTCCATTGATTGAGTTGCTATTTCAATTTTGCTTTATAGTAACGGTCTGATTTTTGTGGAGCAGAAGTGCCACTTTGTCTGCGGTCAAAATTTGTCTTGGGAGAAATTGAACTCAAGGTCCAGAGGCTAACCATTACACATAGAACCATAAAACCATAGAACCACTGTAGTATTTCACTCAAAGGAAACTCACAAAAACAGTACATTTCATATTATTATTTAAATATCAAATTATTATTATTAGCCTACTTTTTATATTCATCATTATTATAAATTTAAAATAAATAAACAAATTAAATTATTAAATAACAAATTTCTCCCTTGACAAAGTGGAGCTTGAAACCCGAGATTGAATCGAACATTTTTATTTGAAAAAAAATTTTTCTGTTTGGATTTAATTGTCTAGTATTAGGATATATTACTTTGGCGCTACTTATCTTTTATTCTTTCCGAAACATTATTTTGATATTACTAACAAACAAAAATAGCTTTATTAATTAATCAGTACCGCTTTAAATATTTGATCTGTATTTTACATATTATATTAAGCTTATGCCATTATGAGCCGACTACGAGAGACAGCCAAATATCTAATAGGAGTACAGCCTCCAAGAAATAGAAGGAGCAGGAGTGAGGAGCCAGTAGAAGAGATGCAAAGGAAGCGTGAATCAGAAGCACAAGCAACTAAAGAAAATAGAGAGGGCAGCGAAATGACTACTGAAAACTCACAGCAAGAAGAAGAGCTTCTCCAGTTAGCTGACAGACAAGGTCAGTTGGAGACACACAATAGAGAGGGTGTGAGCGATGAGACGTTTGTTACTTTGGATGAGTATAGAGCTCAGCACGAAGACGCAGATCCCTTTGCTTCGACTTCAACAATACGGAGGGCACCTACTGCCAGACCACCTGCAATAGAAAACAGCGATGATGATGAGGAATGCAGAGAGCAAGCGATGTTAGCGCAACCATCAAAGCGTAGAAGTGACGCTACAGCCATAAACAAGGCAGCAGAGCTAGCAAGATACAATGACTGGTTAAATAGATTGACATGTGATATGCTCGGGGATGAAGACCTCGGAGCCAGACACCAAAGCTTCAAAACACACAAGAGAGCAAAGCAACTTGAGCGTCATGCTGACTTGTTCTCACCACCCTTGCATATAAGCACAGATGATGATGAAATACCAATTTCGAGACATGGATTATCCCCAGCGTCCAGTTACAGGGAAATAGAGCAAACGCCACAAGCAATGCAGAGACCTTTAGCAAAGAGCATTTTGGCAAGTTATAATGCTAAGGATAAAGACAACCTACAAAATAACAGAAAAGAAAAGCGCTCACAAACCAGCCCACCAGCAACTCGCATACTATTTAGTGACGATGCAATCATAGTTAGTGAAGAGAGCTCAGACGAGGAGAGCTGCACATGCAAAAGCGTAGAGCCCAGGAAGCAAAAGCACATTACCAAACAAAGCCATTTTGAAATAGAGAGTAGCAGAGCAAGTAATAATAAACATGACTTCACACAACAAGCAGCTGACACCCAGCAACCAGTGCGAGGCAAAAGGTCAGAGATGAGCAACCTAAACTTACATAGTGAGAATTATTACAAGAAAAACAACCCAAAACTAACATGGCCTTATGGATTGGAGAGATATGAAGAGTGCAGAAATCAGTCACCATACGCAGAAAAGAGACAACTTCCAAATGATTGGCTAGAACTAGGACGCCAAGAACAAGTAAAATTTGATGAAGAATGCTACCAGCCTCGACAAGCAATGTGTTATGATTATCAATGCGATGTAACACCAAGGAAAAGCATACTCAAACCAAAGCAGTATCACATGGCCGAAGCAAACAATGAGTATGGTAGAGCATTAGATCAAGAGAGGAGACAACTCCTACAAGAGCCATACTCAACAAGATTTGAAAGACTTGAACAAGAGCAGTTAGCATGGCTAGAAGAGCAAAGACAGCGGGAGTTGAATGAGGAAAGATTACGCTACAAATCACACCAGAAATTAAAGATGAGACAGGGAGTAAACTATCCAGAGTGTGAGATGAAACATAGCCAGCGAGGGATGCAATTGGGAAGAGAAGCTAGACCAGAGCGAGACACGTGTGAATCAACACCTTGGCCCAATGCCTCAAGCCAGAAGCATTATAGAAAAAGCGGTCAGCCATTACAGGAGCCATGGGTGCCTTACTACGAATCTGACAGCTCTGACCTAGATTATTGTCAAAATAAACGAACACAAGGACTGCCTACCAAACGAATACCTGCAAAACAAGCAGTGGAACAGTCAAATAAGCAAGCCACAAACATAATAAATGTAGCCACAAAACTACCTGAAGTAGAGAAGTTTTCAAATGGACCCTCAGCAGAAACCACCTTCAGTGAATGGACAGACAACTATGAGCTTAATTGCCAAGCCTTGAGCATTCCACGAGAAAATTGGGGAAAAATACTTCCACTGTATCTCACCGAAGGTGCTCTCATCACTTATCGTAATATAATAGCAAGGAACCCATACATCAAAGAAAATTACAGCTTGCTCACAGCTGAACTTGCTGAAGAATTTGCTGTAACAGATGGAATAGCAAACTCAGTGGACCTAAATAACAGAATAAAGCAGGAGTCTGAAAGCATTGGTAAATATTATGCCAGCATCACCACTATGGCTAAAAGACTCTTCCCCACCATGAATGCTGATGCACTAGACCAAATAATATTATCATCATTTGTTCGAGGCCTGCCAGTGACTTTCAAGAGGGGCTTGCTAAACAATCCTAGCATCAGCACAGCAGATGGCGCCTTCAAGGCAGCACAGAGGATGGAAAAGACCAATGCTATCCTACTTAATGAATCAGCACATGCAAATGTTAGCGTAGTAAGTCGTGACATACGACAGGAAGAGCAACTGGAAGCAATTAAACGAAGCCTGAAAAACCTGGAGCTAAGAGAAGCTGAAAGGGTAGCCGAGAATAGAAGCAGAAGGAATAACAATAACAACTGGTTCGAACGAGATAGGAATTATGGTGGCAGTGCGGCAACTAACACAAACTGGAGAGACAGAAGATGGAACAGGCCAATGGGCAGACAATTCCATGGCAGCTATAGAAATAATCAAGCAGGATACTCTTCAGGTCGAAGATTTAATAATAATTGGAGAAACCACAGAAATGCCAACTTTTCTAGAGCACCTCAGAGACAATCATGGAGAGAGAACCAGATGCTAAGAGCTCGGGAGCACAATCGCCAGCATGAGGGACAAGAGTTCACAATGGATGGGCGACCCATTTGCCGAAATTGCAATAACATCGGACATCAACACTACTTTTGCAAAAGAACAGCTAACTCTATGCCAAAAGAGTGCCCAACGCAACAAAATCACATGGTAGGCTTTGAAGACGCCGGAAATCAGTTTAGGGCTACCAATAAAGTGAGTAGCCATAGAGGTCAAGACATTAATAGAATAGGAATGGTGAACGCCTTAACTCAAGAACTACTTACATCAACGACTCATACAGAAGAAAAATCCAGAGATGCAGCAGCCAAAGAAGAGCAGACAAATCCTCAGCCACGAGTAGAGCAGCCAGACATTGAAACAATAGCCACAAACGGAACAAAAGCAGTACAGCAAGTAACAAGCCAAACAGAAAAACATACATGGGAAGTGTCAGCAAGCGCTAAAGACAGTTATTTTAAGTTTCAGCAGTTACCACAGAGTAAGACTGTTCGATTTAGCACAAGACAAAAGTCAGAAAGACTAACACCCACTATGAAAGAAGCAGAACGACTGATTGCTCTAGCAGCCATAATTATTTTGATTGACAACCTAATTGAAAGAACAAAAGCGTATACAGATCTCCCCATGCTATGCCACACAGCAGATCACACCAAATTGTGCACAGATTTAATACTGAACTTGCCTGAAGAAATGATATGCTCCAAATCTAAAGACTCTACACCAGAGGCAACACTGCTGAATCTACAAATGTATAAGAATTATGACTGGCAAGCAAAAAATATGCCTTTTAAAAAGGGAAATAGATGCTGTCTGTTGCAACTGAAGATGGGCAGAAAATGCACTGGCCACACTTTCTCAACCCAATACCTGGATTTACAGCACCTATTTTACTCACCAACAAGCCAAAAGCACCTAAATATGTTAAAAGCGCTAGATACAAGGCATTGTGATATGTCTGAAATGCTAGCCAAAATGCAATCAGGAAGCAGAAATTATGGAGAAGAAAACTTGCTTGGAAATATGACAAGAACAAGTAGAATGCATGATCAACGAGACATTCCAAAGAAGAAGCCGATGACAGATTATATTTATGAAGATGGACAGTATGAATGGAAATAGCTGACAGCACCCAGCTTAACACACACGAAACTAAACCTAAAGCTACAAAAAAATTATAATTTGAAGCTCGACGCTTTAGCATATACACAGCTAGATATCTATAAGCCACTAAGAATATACGATTCTGAACGACTATAGGAAACTTACGTGAGAGGATACGCCGGCCCATATCCAATACAGCTGCTACTACCATAATGAAATTACTCAACTTTAGCCTTGCACGTGTATATAATTACAGAAGACAGTAAGAATCTCGAGGTGACTAGGCCACAACTGATAGAGGGATAGTTGACATTCTTCAAACTGAGACAAATTGGCCAAACAACTGAAAGCCATCCAATAACTGACGCGCAGTAAAACTAACCACGAATGAGTGAGACACTGCTATAAGACACGCCCACATAAAGCCTACTAACAAGCAACACCAAAGACATGACACAGAGGTAATCTTGAATGTTAATGAACTGATATTACGATCAATGTTGCGAAAAGCTGATGAAGACCGAAGGCTACACGCAAAGCTACCCAGAGATGGCAGATGATCAAGATAGATGCGTCGCAAATGTTTAAGCCAGGGTCTGGCTTCACCTGAGGGCCAGTATGTGTCAGGGTTTGAAGCAATAGATGACCAAAAGTCAAAAGAAATAATAAATTGTGGGATCACCTAATACCACAACTGCTGCAAAACATTGCAGCAAGCACTGTGATGCATCAATAAGCAGACATGAAATATATGGCAATTGCTATGCTGCTGGAAATATCAAGCATGGGAGTTGTCCAACTATCACAGCTGATGCAATGTGAATATATGGGACATCATTTCGATTGGGAGTTGTCTGATCATTATAATGAAAAGCTTAATGAGTGAAAAACAGCATAAAACTGTTACTAAATCACGATTATTATTGATCAACACCACTTAATATGAAAGAGACTAACTAGTTACAACAATTATTAATGGATATTCAGCGAAGCAAACAACTCTATAGAGTATCAGGCAAAAATGGAGGTATATCGCCAATATTACAGGAGCCAGCCACATTAATGACTTGTTGGAGCGAAGAAGCAGCTGGCGTGCACCAGATCAGCAACCAGCCATCAATGAAAGAATCATTTACAACTCTTTATTTAGTATATTTAGTTATAGCTTATAACATCATTATAGTCTAGAAAATGTTGTATTGTAGAGCAGTAGAAAAATATAGCATAATTATTCATTAACTCAGATATTGTATTTCATGAGAAAATATCGACGAAATGGTTGTACAAAGAATGGCATAATATTATAATAGTTTCTCTTGCTTCATATAAATTAGCTAGCTAATAGCATCTTAGAACGAGGATTACTGTAAAATTAATTTTATAATGCTGCCATTGTTAGTTTTTGAGTTATGGCCAGTTTTGTACAATTTGTTACCGGACTTAGAATATTTTTCACTTCTCATTCGCTTGTCGTCATGGAATCCCAACCACAGTAAGGAATTTTAGCTCACCGCAAGGAATCTGAAATATAAATTAAACAAAAGCTTACGCAAAGACCGCAAGTAAAACACAACCAACCAATGACATTCGACAATGGCTCAAGGACAAGTATAAAAGAGGGGCAAAATCAAGGGAAGAGAGGAGAAGCTGGCAGCGAGCCAGACGGCAAAGGGGAGCCGCAAAGGAGAAGCTGGCAGCGAGCCAGACGGCAAAGGGGCGCCGCAAGGAAGAGCCAAGATAGGAGGATTAACATAAGCCCAAGATAGCCAAGGAGCCAGCAGCAATCAGCTCGCCGAAGATAGACTCAACAAACACGATTCACCCAGAAAGAGGTGGCAAGCCAGGAAGCCATAAAGCCCTGAGAGAAGAGAGCTAACTCAGCCGCCCCTGTTTACAGTAAGAGCTACTGCTACACGCCTAACAGATACGTACTCATTTAACCTAGTAAGGCCATAACAAATAGGGCTAAGCATATTGTTATTTTTGCTTGAGCTAGTAAGTCTTGACAGAATAATTGTTATTTTGACCTTTGGAGAAAAATAGAGTTCGCAGACGCTTAGAAACAAACCACTGGCGTGTTATTGTCAATTATAAGATAATTACCTGCAGATAGTTGCCCACAAGAGATAGTAGGCCTCGTAATCTCAATAATACTTGATACTTGGGCTCATCGATACAGCAACGCCTTACTGTCAAAACAAATTGCAAGGATAATTATAGTAGTGCCCATCTCCATTGATTGAGTTGCTATTTCAATTTTGCTTTATAGTAACGGTCTGATTTTTGTGGAGCAGAAGTGCCACTTTGTCTGCGGTCAAAATTTGTCTTGGGAGAAATTGAACTCAAGGTCCAGAGGCTAACCATTACACATAGAACCATAAAACCATAGAACCACTGTAGTATTTCACTCAAAGGAAACTCACAAAAACAGTACATTTCATATTATTATTTAAATATCAAATTATTATTATTAGCCTACTTTTTATATTCATCATTATTATAAATTTAAAATAAATAAACAAATTAAATTATTAAATAACAAATTTCTCCCTTGACAATTCTCTTTAAATATTGGTGTAACCTAATATTCAATTCTCTAATGACTTGGACAAAGCTCTGGATCTTGCCTACAAGCTAGTTTTCAATCTAAACAAATGCTTATCATGGCTGATGTCTGATGTTTTGATTTTTGAATATTTGAGCCGACAAGAAAATTGGACAAATACATTTTGATTTTAGCGACAGTCATTGATGGCACATTAAAGCAGGCAATACTACCTAAAATCGTGGATATTCAATACTACACAAACGGACTTCTCTTTGTAACCGGCACTTACTACTTAGAAATTGAGCAGACTGTATCTACAGTGAAAATAGTAGACAGTCGCCATGACTCTGTCATCTCTTTGTGCAGTAACCTCGGAGAAGACTTGACAAGCATAGCTAACTATCCATACTCATTGGTTGGCTGTAGAAGACCGTGGTTTCAGACCCTTTTTCCAGGCCATGAAGGGCTTGCCAACCACCCTCGGGTATGCAACTTCACTTGTGTATGAAAAGGATAATACTTAGCCGGTTTTTCATGTTATGAGATCATTTTTTAAACATTATATTAATAAACCCCGCCTTGTTATTGTGTGTGCGAGTGTGCGCCTGCGTGTGTACTCATACATGCGCGTGTGGTTTTATGCACCTGTGTATCGTAGTCTACGGTTTTTTGGCCATTTTGTCCAAAATTTACACCCATAAGCTCTGTGTTGTTTGCCAGTTGGCTGAA
Source organism: Watersipora subatra (assembly GCF_963576615.1). Lineage (NCBI taxonomy): Eukaryota > Metazoa > Bryozoa > Gymnolaemata > Cheilostomatida > Watersiporidae > Watersipora > Watersipora subatra. The sequence continues at coordinate 47,411,397 of NC_088716.1, read as the reverse complement.
GTATTCGATTTCAAAACTCCGCTTGGTTCCAGAGAACCAGCCTCTTAAACACTCACTTGCAGGCTTTTTGATTCTCGGGCATAGCCAGGCTTATCGCTACTTGAAAAACATTGACTATTGCAGTTTCAACTTGTATTTTGAATTATGATCTTTACTCAAAAGAAATTTAGTAGTTTAGGTATATTAATGGTAAAGTTAATATAATTAATAAGCACAATTGTTCCGGAGGATTCTTAAAATAAAGGGTGAACCTGCGACTTCTCTATCAAGGCACAAGTTTTTGACGCTGTGATAAGAACATAGCGAAAGACATTATGACTGCTCTAAATCACCATTAAAGGTTGACTTGCAATAAAATTCACATTACAGTTATTTGATATAAAAGGATTCACCATGTCTTACTCTGTTGTGTTGTAGGTGCAAAATATGTGGGAATGTGATTACAAGCTCTTAAAAGCTAAAAAACGAACAGTTAATCGCAGCCACACGAGACCGCTGTAGTTTGGATTCTCTTTCCAAAACGGCTCAAATGGGACGTACTTGTTACTGGATGGTTTCGGTTTACACTTTCATGCAATCTTATTCGTCAAAATATTTTCACAAATATACTTCACGCATGCAATAAAACCATGTCTATTGTTCTTACGCGTCTGTTTTAACGTCACTGTAATGCTGTCACTTTTAGTACTGATATCTTATAACTTACCGTAAAAAATCGTTAAACTTTTCAACTTTAGCTCGAATGAGTACATAACATTGTCTGATAATCATGACGAGCCTGTTGGTCACCTCTGATAATTGAAAAGTGCTGCAAAAATTATTTGCGAAGTATTGGGTCACATGATCAGATTACGACTTGACGATTAGTCCAAGCCGAAACAAAACTGTAAAGTAGCAAGCAGCTATATTTGATACGGGTCTTCAGTAAAACTCGAAGTGTTTGTCATAAACTAGTGCTACAATAAGTTTTATATTGAACTTTTTATTGGCCTTTCAATTCACGTGAAGACATCACGTGACAAGACGATAACCAAACTGCAATGAATACGTCAAATAAATAAATTCCAATCTATGGCGGCTTTTCGTTTTTGAGCTTTTAAGAGCTTGTAATCACATTTCCACATATTTGGCACCTACAACACAACAGAGTAAGACATGGTGAACCTTTTGATACCAAATAACTGTAATGTGAATTTTGTTGCAAGTCAACTTTTAACAACTGCAGGCTATGGGCCGAGCAGGCAAAAGAGCTCTAGAAATGATATTTCGTAGGCACCCCCTTTCAGTTGCAATTTCAGCAGTGATTTAGACTAATTTGGGTAGATGGAGAATTAAAAACTGAAAAGTTGCCGCAGCTGCCATTCCCACTTCTATGAGAAATTTGATAAAAATGATATTTTAGGATTTATCTCCCCTGTAAATAAGATCCTTTCCATAGAAGCATCAGATTTGCAACTTTTATTATAATTATTTAGCAGTGATTTAGAATGTCAGTGGTAAAATCAAAATTCATCTTCTATCTATTTTCGAACGTTTCATGTTCTACGATTGTTACGCGCACATGTAAACTATATACATGTATATACGAATATGTACATGTGTATATAATTGTATGGTTTAATAGCTTTATTTCACACAAAAAAATTCAAAACACTATAATTATGTTTTATAACCTGACACTGATGAATCATAGAAAGTAAGAAGATGCAAGATAAGTGCATTCAGGGTTTGAGCTTTGACATGCTTTGTATAGCCCACATACATGGCTCCCAAGAAATTAATTTGATAAACATTGCCTAAGCAAACAGGTCAAACGCTTTGTCACTGTCTAGAAAGCTGACAAAAACACTTTTTAAATAGCCTGAAAGGCCTGTTTCCAATGGTGTATGTCTTCAACTTGCCTGCAAGGGCTATCAGATTCACAGAACATGCTATCAGAGACTGACTAACAGCAAAATTGAGCTTGGTAAGAGAAAACACAGGGAGGTGAGTATTTTTCAGACTTGCGATATTTTACCACTCAAACATTTAAGGTGAAATAATGGGACTTATAATTATTTTTTAAAATAATTATTATGTAATTTGAGTACATAATTAATGACCATTATTAAGATGGAAGGAATGCAGACATTGTAATCCGTAAAAAACCAGTAGTGGTGGCTACTGATCAAGATGCTTGTAGTCAGTTTAAAAAATAACTAAATTTCAATCCAGCGAGGCATTAACCATTAGTCTTGCCCTCATTTATTAAATGGACAAATCATGCATGTATTCACTCTAGTTTATTGGTCTAAGCTGACTAAGTGGTGATGATTTCCTCAGTCAATGTTGTCCTGGCATTCATTTAGCCACATGGAAAGAGTTGGAAACCCGCTACTCATGATACACCATGTTAAGATGAAGATGAGCCACCAAAGAAAATCACAAGATTCTATTCTGCTGTCTACTTATACACATCAATACCTACATTTAAACATGTATGCATGAATTGTGAAAAGGTGTGGTACTACTCACACAAATCAACTACATACTTGCAAAGCTGTCCTTCATGTGGACAAAACTCTGTCTGCTGGTATGTCCATCTATCCTGTAAATTAACCTAAGATATGATTTCTTCAGTTGCTTTGACTATGATTACGTAATTAATAAGTAATTGATCAGCAGTGTCCATAATTGTTTTGCAGACCAACTTGTACTGGTCTGGCACCAATGATTGGCATCACATCGCCCTACAAGCAACTATGGCCCTCCCAACAATGGATTTAAACTCCTAGTGACATCTTCAAGCATGGTTTTGAGGAAACAACTTGCTAATTTTGTGAGTGGTGCACCTGTCTACATATGCAGATGGGTTGAAGAATGCTGCTACCATCAAACAGAAAGAATGTGTATTTTGTAGAACTTTGATCAAGATGTGGTTGCATTAGAGATGGCCTCTCATAACAAGTGTCATGACAAGTATATCTGCGTAATGCTCGATACACAACTGCGTAATTGGTGAAAATGTTGATCAATTTTGCCTCAACAGAATCAATTAAGATTGTTCACTACTTACCTATGGTATCTTGTAACATTTTATGTAGGGGGACAATCAGAGAGCTGTGCCTCTAATTGCAGTTAGTGGATATTACAGTCCAGATTCCCAGATGGCAACTGAGTTAGAAACCTTCTCAGAGGACTAGTTCATATCTATAGCAGATATGATCAAACTACCATAAATGCAGCGACTCCAAGCTATTGAGGATGTGGGGCCATCCTTGTGGATGCCATGGCGCTTATCCAAGCCCTACCTGCCAGTGCCATTCCTTTAACATTCCATCAACTTGCTGATACCATTATTGATGTGCTTATTGCTCATTCTAAGAAGTACAAGGCTGCTTGTGTGGATTTTGTGATCAAAAACTTTTGCAAGAATATAGCTACTAAGGCTACTAAGCTCGGAGATCAACTTCCAATGTGAAAATCTCATAGGTTTGCACGATTTCTGTAGCTGTGATGCAGTTTCATCCTTTGCAGGCAAAAGGAAAAAGAGTAATAGAAAACTCATCAAAATAGAAGTTGACTCTGAGAATCATTTAAATTTCGGGCCAACTTTATTCTCTCTGTGGGACTTACACATGCAGACTTTATGGCCAAGAAGATAGCACCCAGGAAAATGGCACAGACTTCAACTGACTAAGGGACAGGCTTTTTGTGTCTAGGCCAGTCAGTCCCTCTATTCAATCGCCGAAAAAAGCATGTACATTGTGTCAATTATGTAGCAGCTACCTACATGTATATGGAAAGAGGCAACAACATAACTTGTCAATGTACCGTTTCCTTCTTTACATCGGCGGTCACTGGGTAAGAAAAATGATAAGTATGCAGTAAAGTGTCGTACCAGAATCATCGCCCCACCTGATATTCTACAAGCAGTTTTATGGGAGTGTCAAAGATCCAGGTGCCGAGGGAACTGATGTGCCAGTATCATGGCAAAGCTACCTCACACAGAGCTTTGCACATGCTTGCACTAAAACAAAACTGAAGTGAGAGTAGCAGAGGATGCCGAGAACAATGACTAAGAACTCAACATATTGAACAAATAGTTAGGATATGCGATATTTTGAAATATCCCAGCTCCTTTTGTAACACTTGATATTAGCTACTAATAATACTACTAATAATAATGCTAATAATAATCACCATGTTCACACTGGTTGCAGCGTTCTTATTATTTTCTATGATTTATCAGTGTCAGGTTATAAAACATAATTATAGTGTTTTTAATTTTTTTTTTAAATAAAGCTATTAAACCATACAATTATATACACACATACATATACGTATATGCATGTATATAGTTTACATGTGCGTGTAACAATCGTAGGACATAGAATGTTCGAAAATAGATAGAAGATAAATTTTGACTTTACGACTGACAATCTAAATCACTGACAAATAATTATGATAAAAGATGCAAATCTGATGCTTCTATGGAAGGAATCTGATTTACAAAGGAGATAAATCCTAAAATATAATTTTTATTAAAATTCTCATAGAAGTGGGAATGGCAGCTGCAGCAACTTTTCAGTTTTGAATTCTCCATACCAAAATTAGTCTAAATCACTGCAGAAATTGCCTCTGAAAGGAGGTGCTAGCAGAAATGCAAGATAAACTGCCTCGGGCCATAGCCTACTGAAATAAAATTGAATTTTAAGAATTTCTTATCAACTGATACTTTTCAGACATGCTTAGTAGAGCAAATACAGTCAGTTGCCAGTTACTGCTACCAATTGGAAAAAAAGTGCATTACATTCAAGCCTCAACTCACAATCAGCTAAACATACATGTTTTTTGAAACGTAATGCAAAATCAGAGCAAAGTTTGTTTTGACGTATGAACTAGTTTGAAGCACATTATATTCAAAGTTTTTTAAACATTGCAGTTTTTTAAATCAGTGCATAGATACACAGGATATGAAGAGAGAAAGTTTGGAACTGTTAAAGGTGAAGAGGCTAGCCATTGTAATAAAAAGTAAAATTTGAAAAGCATTTAAAATAAACGCCAAAAGAAGCTCACTTGTTGTTGTCATTACCTACACACTGTCTGCAGCCAAGACTACACCTAACTTCACCGGTCTTTATCATTACCTACACACTGTCTACAGGCAAGACTACACATAACTTCACTTGTTGTCATTACCTACACACTGTCAACAGCCAAAACTACACATAACTTCACCTGTCTTTATCATTACCTACACACTGTCAACAGCCAAGACTACACATAACTTCACCTGTCTTTATCATTACCTACACACTGTCTACAGGCAAGACTACACATAACTTCACTTGTTGTCATTACCTACACACTGTCAACAGCCAAGACTACACATAACTTCACCTGTCTTTAGCATTACCTACTCACTGTCTACAGCCAAGACTACACATAACTTCACCTGTCTTTATCATTACTTACACACTGTCTGCAGCCAAGACTACACATAACTTCACCTGTCTTTAGCATTACCTACACACTGTCTACAGCCAAGACTACACCTAACTTCACCTGTCTTTATCATTACCTACACACTGTCAACAGCCAAGAGTACACCTGACATCACCTGTTTTTATTACATAGAAAAATAAGAATTAAATTCCCTTTTTATTGATTATTACATTATCTATCAAGTTTCTTACATGTATTCTTATATTTTTACATAGTTTTATATAATGCATTTGTTTTAATGCTATTCATAATTTTTGAAAAGTAGATAACTAAATTTTTTGCTGAGAAACGTTTTAAATGAAACACAATGCCTTCTTATAAAATCATTCGCTTCAACATATTGTGATATTGTCATGCTAAGCAAATAGCTGAACCAATCCTTGTATGCTGAGGCTTGAATGTTTCCTATGCTGTTCACTGTACAGATATATAATCATATCAGAGACACATATAATCATATAGTATAATCATATGTATTACTGTTCGTTTCATGTTATTATTACCTGGCATATTTGACAGTATCACGCCATGACTTGTTATTGCTGATAGTAGCATGTCATTACTGATAGTACATAACATGACATGTTATTGCTGACAGTAACATGCCATGCCTGTTGTTGCTGATAGTAACATGTCATGAACTGTCATTGCTGATAGTAACATCACATGACCTGTTATTACTGATAGTCACAGGTCATAGCCTGTTATTGCTGATAATAACATGTCACGCCTGTTGTTGCTGATACTAACAGATCATGACATGTTGTTGTTGATAGTAACATGTCAGGGCCTATTGTTGCTGACAGTACAGTTCATGGACTGTCATTGCTGATAGTATCATGTCATGGACTGTCATTGCTGATAGTATCATGTCATGGACTGTCATTGCTGATAGTACCATGTCATGGCCTGTTGTTGCTGATAGTAACATGGCATGGCCTGTTGTTGCTGATAGTAACATGTCATGGCCTGTTGTTGCTGATAGTAACAAGCTAGAGTGCTAGAAACTTGCAAACCAAAGAATGACAGTAAACTACAACTGCTCCCTCAACCAATTTATGTTTATGCGGCTATGTCTACACATTGTTGTATTATGGCAAGATGTATGTACATTTGCCCATACACATTAGCATGACTCAATCATTGATCCACAAAGCTTATAACTGCACATTGTTTGAAAATGCATGAGTAGGCTAAGGAATGGCCTTAAATCCATGTACAAGCAAGTAAGGAACTGGATCGGTGGTCAAGACGCACCTTGGCTGGGACTGCTGGCATAGTTCGTGCATGCTGTTTATAAGACAAGTTCTAGCTACATCAGCAAGGAAATTACTTTCACCCATACAATTATTGTAGAGCATACAATTATTAAACACTTAAATCGCACTGAGGTCACTCTGCATAAACTTAAAGGTGGTCATAAAAAAGGAAGACAATTCCCAAAAACTATCCAATATTATGTGAGGTAGGAAAGTATATTGAGCATAACCAGTAATGCCAGGCATCAATATTTTTTTAATTGGAAGCTTTCCAAGATGAGAGTGAATTTTAAAGATTTCAAAACCAGCTGCTGCAACTTAGACTTGTGTTTAATCTAAACCTACTAAAAATTATGTCTATTATGACAGATAGAAAGCTTTTTACAAAACTAAGTGCTCTGTCCCACAAATATTTGCTGAAAAAACTTCACATTCATTTTTGCATCAGGCTCACTTCAAGTGATACTGGTGAGTGTTTCTCAGTGCTTCTCCATGTTATTGCCCGTTTATAAAACTTTGGTCAAACTAGGTCTGATCGTTAGTGCAGTCAGCAAAGCTGGTTAAGTAGGTCAGATTCATCACCCCCTATTCAGGCTTCATACCATGGTATCTGCTCGCATGAATGTTTATTATGAGACGCCTATCGCTAAAATTAAATTCTGACTAAGAATGTTCCGTAAAACTTTTTATTGGCATTGGTAATCATCAGCAAAAGGATATTTTTTTGTTACATGTCAAAAGAAAGAAACCAAAAATGAAAAAACAAAATAAAGGAACTAATGAGTGAGTTGAATGAACGTGTTTTAAAAGTTGATAATCTAATAGTATTGTGGAGGAGTCAGGATAGTAAATTGAAGGTTGTAGTAACAGAAAGTTTATAAACTGAAATATACAAGGGTGAGTGTAGCGATTTGGTGTCACGAAATAGTAAATAATATTCGTCATATGTGTGGAAGGATAAATATAAATATTGTGAGCATAGTTTATGCAGGATTTGAACCCTGCAACACAAATGCAGAGATGGACAAATTTAGGATAAGGTAAAGCATTCAAAAATTTTGTGATGTGATTGGTGAAAGTGTGGTAAGCTGGAATATGTGATCCGTAGTACACAAGTCTTTGTATAGATTTCTGTAAGAGGAATACTATGTTCTGCTGTCGATATGGTGAGGCGAGAAAAAATCCCTGATGCTTGTTCTATTTTTTACACTTTTAGGAACGAAAATCCATAGGAATAAGGAAGTCCTTAAACAAAGTACATTTACCTGCAGCATACTCTAAAATCAACAACCTTGGGATTCAAACTTCCCACCCTCTCCCTTTAACAGTCCAATTAGTATGTAAGTATTTTGGTCTTGTTTTGGTATTTGTAGGGTATTTACAAATACTATTATTATTTGTTTTTATATTGATAAGTGTCTAGGTATACTAAAGCCAATGTACACCATTTGTACTATAAAATAGAATATATATTACCTTAAACTATCGAGTCCATTGTTCAGATGAAACTGAGGACTGGGACAAGACAACAAGGTCAACAACCGTTAGCAGTGCGGCCACCACAATTGTTACCACCACTCAATCAACCCCCCAGGCCACTCTTCCCTTAAACTTTATTACCTACTTTGAGACGACGACGGTGCCTCTAGAAGAACAACCAAGTCTGCCAAGTTCACAGGCACCAACAAAAAATAGCAGCATCAGGAAGGGTAATATCATTGCAAACATTTATGATGTACTCAAGGCCTTAAAAACGAATGTTTACGACTATAAGTAGCTAAGATCCCAAAAAGTACCCAAACCTAAACACAGCTAATAATAAATGAGCATTTTATGAAGTTGTCTGCCCTTTTCATAATTGTAAAGGTATTCAATCTGTTGTATTATTGCTACAACTAGAGCCATTGCCTACGAAGCAGACGGTGATAATTGTAATCATAAGACCTGTACGATTTAAGAATAAAGCTGCGCTCTTCTAAAAACTCGAACCACGACTTTAAAAATTGGGGTTTAAGTTGTAGTAAGTTGCAGGTTGGCTTTGTCTTCTCTTGCTATAGAAAACAAGTAAAGCATTTTGCTAGCACCATGATCAAATTTCACTGAAACTCATGATCAGGTCTGACTGAATGAGTATTTATTTATGTAATACCTGTAGCCAGTATAAAGGTTTTGCTTGTTTATCAATAAATCTTTTGGGTGATGTGACAAAAGTTACACGGGAGGGGGCACGGGAGGTTTAGTTGGCTTAATTTTACACAATGCATTAGTTTTCAACCACAGATTTGTTTAAGTCTACGCATTAGACTCTAACAGTAAGTGGATTTGTTAAAAAAGTCAAAAACTTCTGACAACTAACTGTCAATCGCTGACGCTTTAGAAACTGTTAAGGGAGAAGTATCGCCAGTTCAGGATAGGACAGACAGTCTAATAGTAAACAGTGCTTTCATAGTATTACCGGATACCCGTATCAAGTTAGCGGTAGCCTATACAGCATTTCATGCTATACTCATGCGCTCTGTGAATGTACGGGTCCATATCTTCCACGGTGCTTTCTTGTCAAGATAACTCGGTTAAAATACTCATAGAACTCTGCGTTATGCAGCATCACTAAAGCTTGCTTTCCCTTGGCTTTTATTATTAAGTTTAGCAATACAGATAGTAGCTACTCAAATTAGCCATTGGTAATATGCCAGGCAACTACATCTCCCTGCCGCTGTTTATAAGCTGTTTTTTAATCCCCGGGCATTCGGCTAGTTTAATCAAATAAAACAAAAACTAGCTACTGCTTTCTGAGCGCCTGACACGAAACCATGTTACCTATTGCAGGACAAGTTGGTGCTCCCGCTGACGATAGCAAAGACGGAGGCGCTGGCACAGCTGTTGTGATTGTTCTTCTAATACTGTTTATGATTCTGGTAAGTCTAATGATCAAACATAAAAAAGCTCTACACTGATTATCTGATTGTGGTCGGCTGACAGTCTTTCTGCCTCAAACCAGATGTTGCTGTTACAGTTGTTTACAAATGTATATCTATACTGATACATTGCCAGTCTCGTGCGTTGCGAGAGGTCGTTACGCCTAGTAATTAAATGCACAATTATTTTCAGAATCTTGATAGGTGATTAAGTACCGCTCTTGGTAGTGAGTAGCACCCTTGAGGTTTGATTCTAGCCCAGTGAAATGTTTTTTTCGTAACACTATTACTGTGGCCTCGGACAGACGCACAAACATAGGTCTTATTACAGTAAAAAATTCATAAAGCATTTTATAACAATGAATCCAATTTTCTATAAATTGTTAGACCACAAAACAATTTTTTTGTTTCAACTGTCCTATATTATTAAATCTAATTTTTTTTGGTATGATCAAATGTAACATGACAAAAACCTAAAGCCACTATAAATAGTTATTTACACTCACTGATTAACGGTATATGACATTTGAATTTATGTGGATTTTTATATGGGTATAGTCTGCAGATAAACTAGTTTTTGTACTAATCTGCAAAGAATTAAAAAATCAATCTTTAGCTGGTCAATTCAAACATAGTTATATATACGTAGATAAATATATATATGACATAGTTATATATACACATATAGTCATATGATCGTAAGATCCCTTAAAATATACCAATTTTGTTTGCTTATATTTTAGAAGATTTGATGACGAACAATCATTAATAGACAAAACACTGTAAGCCAAAACTCTGACATCTAACCAGTATATTTTGCATTGTAGGTAGCAGGCTGGCTGTTCATTGTATTACCACAGGCTATCATTAGTGGCTACTTCAAACTTCTCGAGAACAGCTCTGAGAACGAAGAGGAAATCGAACAGCAAAAAAGTCAGGAGGAAATAAAAATTGAATCTACAGCTTCAAAAAACGCTATTAAAAATGAAGAAACAGGTGAAAAACAGCTCTCTACCACCAGTGTAAAATCTAGTAAGAAAACAAAGCTTAAAAATAAATCTCCAAAAACCTCTGAGTTCAAACAAATGAGTGCTGAACAACTAGATGGAAGCCCACCGGCCAAAATCTCAGATAGCGACAAGAAATCTAGGAGCAGTATTCCATCACAAGAAAGCAAGACATCACAAAGTGGAGCTCTGAAGTCATCAGTTGCTGACTCAAACACCGATGGCGTAAGAAAAGCTTCGAAGCAAATAGCAAAAGGTAAACAATCTTCGATATCAAAAACTTCCCAAAATAATTCAAAGAAAGAAAACAAAATGGACAAATCAAACAATAAGTCCGAGGGCAACATAAAGGCTAAGGTTGAAACTCAGCCAGCTTCAGCTCCTCCCAAAGCTGCCTCAAAGATCAGAGCAGCGCACACATCTATGTAGATGGTGTGATTGCATGGAGACTACTACCGATAGACTACTATTTTTGTTTGTCTAGAATTTAATTATAAGTCTTCAACTGACTGTACTGTATCAGAGCATCTATTTGAGCAAGTGTGTTAAACTTTGGTGTTGTACATGGCTGTTACCAATACCTTGTTAGGAAGACTCTAACGAGATGAAGGTCTAGTCTATGATAGCTATTGTCAATTATTCTAAAGACAGTCCATGTTATTCTTCAATTATATTTGCTTTTAATGTTATCGAACGGAAAATAGTTAATGGAGATGCTATGCACGACACAAAATCTTCAAATACAGAAGTTGGCACATTGTTGGGCTGACAACTTCAGCACATCTTTGAAATCTTGATAAATAAACTTAAGTTTATGTGATGAATGGTAAAGTGAGACTGACACATACTAAAGCATATTGAGGCAGACTCAAGCTTCTATATCTATACTAATCTATCTTTGGCATCTAAGATGCTCTCTTAATAGTGATGTGCAAAGGTTTTACTAAAGGTTTACAAAAGACAATATATAAAAATAGATCACCTGGGTTGAGATTACTTAATTTAATTTGGTGTCCGATAAAAGAAAGGGCTCTTTTTAACACCTGTTGTTACACGCCCCTTTGCTGTCCCAAATCATGTAGTATGTGATGCTAATAATTTTGTAGCTAACAATTCCTCTGAAATTTTCACCTTTCCGTCAATTATTTTATTTAAAAAGTTGACATTAGCAGTCCTCCGTCGATCTTGAAGAACAAGCCAGCATCGATGAAGCATGATGTCACTAATAGTAATCTCCGAGAATTTTGAAGGTTATACGTCCAGCCGAAAGCCGTTCTATTTACATGTTCTAGCTTTTTGATATTTTATTAACGTAAGGGCATCAAGCTGTGGAGTATTTCAAAATGGGCCTACACATGGTAAAAAGCACTCTTCTTGGCCAAAGGCTATAATCTGCTCAACCATTTGAATAGCATATGCAAAATTATATTAGCTTTTCACGCTATATTATTTATATGTTCATCAAATGACAGTCTGTTATCGATTTTAACAGCCAGGTATTTACAAAAAAAATTCAGAACAGACCATTTCAAAAGTAGGTACAAACTGCATTACAAACTGTGTTGATATAGCTAAAGAAAACATTGCTAAATAGAACCTAATTATAGAGGTCATTGCGCTTCCTGATCCAAGTTATAAACAGTTGTTCAATAGAGCGTAATAAACACTTGATAATAACCACTCTCCTAGACCAGGTTATTTCTGATAGCAACGCCAGATGCTGAGCCGCCTTAATGCCATTGGTGAGCTGAGGTAAATGCTAAGATTCTAGAGTTCCATTTTCAGCAAACGACAGCTAATAGACACTCAATTAACATTTCTGATTGATGCTTGTGCTTATCGATGACCAGTCGTTTTTACCTGCTGTCTGATAGCTCTAATCAGCCATCTTATGTATATGGTTTTATAGCGCCAGGCAGCCATCTTCTTTACAGTATGTCGATGCGAATCTTGACATAAACCAAGGCCAGTGGCACTTTGGTTGAAGTTCACCAATTTTTGGACTGTGTACACACAGCCTAATAATAAAATAGTACGTGCCCACAAATCTAAGTCAGATGCGTGAAGCTATTTTATTTAGGCCGAACATGTTTTAAAACTTAGTGTATCTCATGCTATCAGGTAAGGCAAGCATATGTCCACATGTTAGTTGTGTCCATTAAAGCCACATTTACAGCAATGTAAGCTGTAAGTTTTTAATTAGTAGATGAATGGATATCTATGGCGCAACTCAAAGAACTTTGCAAATTTATTCAAGGCTTGATGATTACAATGAGATGTCACAAAATTTCCAATCACTATCACATTTCCAATCTAGTACTTTATCAAGAAATTTAGGAGTACTTAATCCATTTTTTGTAAATTTGTGTATGGGAAGATCATTAAAAAATCACAAAAGTAGCTCAAGCCAGTAACAGCGTGTCCGAATAGTTCAGTTTTAGATGAAAATAAATAAAATACAATGTTAATGGAAAGTATTTGTCAAACAGCACATGTAACAGCTACATGCGCATGCCTCCATCTATATCAATGGCATTACCTGTCATATAGCTGCTCTCTTCTGAAGCCAGGAATGCAATCAAGTTAGCTATCTCTGCAAGCAGAAAAAAAAGCTGAGAAAAATCTATTAAAACATTTATTTCTCTTTATTTATGACAAAATATATCTTATAATAAATAATATATCTATATTTATATATTTTATTTATATATATATCTATATAATATATTTGTATATATCTTATATATAATATATCTTATAAATAAAAATGTTATTATTTTTTATTTTCTGACTTGATATGCAACAAAAACCTTGATAGAGGAAACAAACTAGCTTAACACACACAGACTGTGGATGATCAGAAAAGATTTTCCAACATAATCTTTGAGCAAAAGTATGAACAAAGAACACCATTACCTTTCTTAGAGCAAGTATTATAAACAGCCTACTGTAACACATACCCCATAAACTCTCATAAAGTTGAACCTAAACAATTGTTTTGTAGACATATCGGAAAGTGCCGTTATTTTTCTATCATTTGCGATCATTTTTGATGTTTGAAGTGATCTGATTGCAAAAACGTTTCTAAATTCAAATCGATAAAACTAGACCGTGATTAAAACGCACACGTGATTAAAACGGGGGAGATAGACTAATATTCAAATCGAATTTGAGAACTCACCCGACTTGACACTTTATGTAGTATCGAATTTACATTATATGAATGTACGTTATAGGAGTGTCTACTGTACCAATAATTTCTGATAAAATCTACAAAAGTCTAGTGAAAGCACATCTTTAACTGCTATACATGAGAGCCATTGTTATTTTAACAAGCAGCGATAACTGTAAACATAAGATCTGTATAGCTGAAGAATAAAGTTTAGGCCATACATTTTCCAACTAATATTGCAGTTGTCAACTTCAACATCAATCCATACTGTAATTGACAACTGCAACATCAATCTATACTGCAGTTGACAACAGCCTTAAATAAACATGAACTAATTGACTGTTTACTATATAACTCTACTATTCATCTCAAAATAAGATATGTAATTCTCTTCAAAATTAGCCATGATATTTATTAATAAGAGTTACCGTAGGGCTGTCCCTTGCGGCGCAGAGGTATAAAGTTTATAAACCTGGCCATGAGTTTCTCAGGTATAATATCTGTCATAGGCGTCTCGACAAAACCTGGGAGAATACAGTTGACTCTGATCCCATTCCTGTAAAGAGGTCATCACTAGACTGTGAGTTAAACTGCTAAGTCTATAACGCCGTTAGACAAACCAGATGCCATGATTTCTTCCTCTACTACTGTGAAAGTATTCTTACTGAGGAATCATATATTACAGCATGTATTGGATAAAATAGTTCTCTGCAGTTACTTTGTAGCATCTGGTCAAGAATTTAACTCACTCTTCAATTGTTACAAGGATGGATTCCGTACTCATATGAGCATTATGGTATTCGTAGTGGTTTACCTGGCAAGTTCTTGTGCAGAAGTTTTAGTTAAGGCTACTACTCCAGCTTTAGAGGCAGCATAGTTGGCTTGTCCCAGGTTGCCCTAAATAGAAATCTTCAATGACCAATATGAAAAGAAGGAACAATGTTGCATTTAAAACAAAAATGAAATTCAAATTGTGATTAAAAAAATAAAATATTTAACATAACCCAACATTTAATATAAAAGTTTCTCTAAGACATCAACAAATACACATAACAAATACATATTTCTTATAAGGAGCAGGAAATTTGAAATGAAAACTTTTCAGACGGTTGATGAACGGTATTACGATAATTCTTTATTTCTGGTTGTATAAGAATAGGGTGCCATACCAGAAACTTTTAACACTTTGAACAAAGGTTGATCAAAGATTCTCCTAAACTATATACTTCCATAACATAATTATTAGCTAAAATACAACAAACATAGAACAGAAATCCAGCTACCATGATTTTGTAAATATTTAGCTACTAAAATGATACAGTAGGTATAACCAGCACACCTTGGCTGACGCACTTGATATGTTGACTATACTGCCGCTGATTCCGGAGAGCCGATGGTTGTCAGCGGTTGACTCTGACAAATGTTTGACCAAGTGGTGTGAGTGAGCCTGTGTGGTGAGAAAGGTTCCTTTCAAGTTGATGTCAATGACCTGCATGAGATAAAAAAAGACTGTAATCGCTCATCTTCTTAAAAGGCAGCGCCAAAATGAGAGGTTCTGACTTTGATGCCGCCTTCTGTGGTCTTCTAAGCGAAATAAAAAACTATAGTCAAACTTAATCAACAAGATTAACTTAAAATAATTGCTGTGGTGACAGTTCTCCAGACCAATATTAATACTGGTCTGTACCAGTAATACTGCTCTTGAACAGACCAGTATTTCTGGTTTGTTCAAAACATACCTTAAATACTTTTTTAGTAGCTTATTGAAGCATGCAAGTTTTAGCTAGTCCTCAAACTGCAGCTTTAGTACTTGACTCTAAATAAACACTGTTCAATTCTAGTAGCTAAAACTAAAACACAAAAGTAGTCTAAACCTGTAGTTTTATTTTACTGACCATAGTTGTGAGTTTATCTTACTGACCATAGTTGTGAGTTTATCTTACTGACCATAATTATGAGTTTATTTTACTGACCATAGTTGGGAGTAAGAGATATTCAGGTCTATTCCTGAAAAAGCCAGTCATTGCAATGAAATACTTTGCTCACATAAATCCATGTGAATAAATTTAGGTTATATTATTGTCTCAGACAGTCTTACCGATTAAAGATAGTTGCGTTATTGATGAGCATAGCAAAGAGCCTGGATTGAATCTCGCATAAATTTTTCAAAATTGAAATTGTGAAAAGTTTAAAAGCTTTAAACATACATGACCTTTAACTCCAGAGTCTCAGCCACGGTTGCTTAAAACTATATTAGCACTAGATACAAGATCTTCTTGATAGCAGTAAAAATATTTTTTCTATATTGAAGAATAAAGAATACAAACAACTCATCAATTATATATCTAAAAAACAATTGTGTCAGAGTACAGTTGGCCTTGCTGCTGTCCGGACAACATTAGAGCTCTGGACAATGGTCTGATGCAGCCGTGTCTTTCCGACAGATAAAAACTTTGACAGATTGGTGACTCACGCGAAAGATGACGCAAGAGCCACATGCGCCCGAGTTTCCCACCAGAGTGTTGTACTGTAATTTTTGTTTATAATTAAAACAGCTATTAATATAATACTAATAATATAATATTAATAATACAATTAATATAATATAATATTAATTAATAATAATATCCTATTGCAGATATAACCATATTTTTTTCTCTCATGTACACTCATACTTGCCAAGTAGTTGAGAAAAAAAAGCGTGAGATTGACGGCAAATGCAGTAGTTGAATCTGAAGCCTAGATTTCTTTGTGAAGTTTTTTTTCTTTATTGTTAACTACATAGGAGGCCCTTCCACGATTTTATTCAAAGTTTAGGTACTCTACTATCACTGTGAGGTCATGGCCGTCTGCCAACGATATGTCACAGATCCTTATGTAATCTTTGTTTATTGATGAAAAATTGTAGAGCAAATCGTTAGACATCGATGTTGCTAAATCTAAATAGCCCAGGTTTTATGGCAAACATACAGTTTAATAGCGATCTGTTTCATTGTTGCTAACCTTGTATGATGATGAGGGCTCACAACTAGTAAAAAAAGGGAAAACGACAAGTAAAAAAAATTAAACTACTACTTTTATTGAAAAAGCTGGAGGAAAACGGGAGATTTTGTGCAAAAGGGAGACTGACTTAAAAAACTGGAGGGTCCCGGCCAAACCGGGAGACTTGGCAAGTATGCTGTATACCAAGTATACACATACTTGGTATACACATACTTGCCAAGTATGTGTATACCAAGTATGTGTATACCAAGTATGTGTATACCAAGTATGTGTATACCAAGTATACACAAGACAATATAGGCTGTTTAATGTACAGTATCCAATTTTCAATGTCTGAACTTTCTCTATGTACAGACATGGCGCAGTCTGTATTAGCCCAAACCAATGAGGTTTGCCGATGAGCAACACCTTTGTATCTCTTTGTACCGATGAGCAACACTGTGAGAATTACCCCGCCAAAGTAGATGAAAACCCTTCATAGTGATTACATTACAGTCCTTGCGCAACCAAAGTGTAGCGACATGAAGTGTTGATTAGTAGACTATGTCCTTATGACGGTTAGCTGCGAGGTAACACGTTAACAAGTCAAATACAAAGCTACCGATAATGAATATAAAACATCTGAGCAAAATTTAATACAAAGAAAACAGCTATACAAATCTATTGCACATCTGCTAGTGTTTGCTGCATATGAATTGTTAAAAATTTTTTTTTGCTTGTCAACTCATGTTATGGCATGTGCAAGCCATGGCTAACTTTATTGGCTCGAACTGACCTTGTTCCAGTCTTCCTCAGAAATCTTTGGCAGAAGGTTGTCTCTAGTTATACCAGCTGAGTTAATAAGTATTTGAGGAGCTCTGCCAACCCTACAACCTTGGCAGAGTTTATTTTAGCAGATACCAACTTTTCAAACCATAGACAAGCTACTTACTCTGATTCAGCTATGCTGATAATGGAATATCATAGACTCAATGTAGCATCATACTCCGTACTTATTCAAATTTGAAGGACTCATTTTAGCTTATTGAAGAATTACAATATGTGCACTCTGTATAATATTGTTATACCACATCATTCTTTCTAAATACACAACTCGATAACTATAGCCGATACGGTACTGCAGATGCCATACAACTGAAAAATATATAGCAAATATCCATATTATGAAGCAATGCGATTTGTTAGCGCATACATTGGCCTACATGTATGCCTATATACATAAGTATGTGTATATATGAATGCATGCGTACATATAAAACAGTTATACTTATCTGTTGTTCTTATACTTGCCCACCAATGCCAGTTTTATAACCCATCAGGGTGAATCGTTTGCAAACGTCAAAACTAACAAATAAGTATAGCTGTCATCTTATATTGCTCCATTGACTGTAGAACACTTTATTCTAAGTATTACCTTTCATTTGTAATAGTCTCAATACTAGTTTACTGGTAACATTTGTGTGCGTGCATATGCGTGCCTGTGTGCGTACTGGGTGGTATTTATGAATTTAAATAATGTGTATCGGTTAATATTCAGTGAAGGCAAGACGATTTGCCGTGTTAAACTTACTTGCCAAGAAGATCCTGGTAAAGTTGATCTACCTGGTGATTTAGAGGATACATCCACTTGAAATTTGAGAGACTCTGTAAACAGATGGTAGTCTTTAAAAAGCCTAAATGACTTGTCAATTTCTAGCGAAATACAATTACATATGTAGAGATGATGATGCAGAGAATCCCAAAGTTATAAATGTTACTGCAAGTTTTTAACAACTTGAAAACAATAGATGTCTGCATCAGCAAGTTTTCACTGGAAATATGTGCTGGCGTTGCCGGAAAACTCCATGTTAACTGATCAGTCGTTTGTGAAACTGTGACTCGTGCTATATTGGTTGTGACAACGTGTGAAGATTGTTAACTGATCAGCTGTTTGTGAAACTGTGACTCGTGCTATATTGGTTGTGACAACGTGTAAAGATTGTTGAGCTAAAACCTGAATGAGCTAAGGAGCTAAAGTAATCTGGTCACCATAACAACTATTTGCTCAACACTAATGGTTTTTGATTAATAAATTAGCGAGTGACTAAAGTTGTTGATTTTTTGCTGAATAGACAATGTTGATAATCTAGCAAAGAAAAAAGCAATACTTTCACTAGTAATAAAAGTACAAAGCCCAAACTACTACATACTCACTATCTGTGTCCAATTGCTCCAGTCCTTGTTTAGAAGCATCAACTGATACGACTGTGGCACCCCGGGAAGCTAACATAGAGCACACAGCTTTACCTATTCCACTAGCAGCTCCTACACAGAATAAAAGACAAAAAAGAATGTTAGCCAGCCTTCTTGAAGTATAATTTAAAACAAGTTACAGACCAACAGCTATTAGTGGTGAGTTGCTAGAGCTCTTCAATAAAGCAGCACGCACTCCACACCAAAACGACAAACTGAGTATAACATCGCGGCATATGGTAACTGTTGATTTATTATAAAATTTACTAAATAGTTGCATTATGCATCAATGTTTCAGGATACACACATTATTATGAAGTATGAAACTTTACTGACAACCAAAGCAGAGCATACACAACCTTTAACAAATAATCACAATATTATTTTACAAATGAATATTTCATGAAATGACATAGACAGTGTTAATTTCGTTCAGAACAAATTACCACAAAAAAAACAAATTGTAAGTGAAACTTGAGCATATTTCATACCTGTAACAACAGCTATTTTTCCTTGAACCATAATTGTTATCTGAAAACAGAAATATTAGTCAGTTGTGATGGAAACTTGTAGTACCATCTCCTTTTTGTTATTATCGTAGAGTTGTGTTCCCTTGTGTTATTTTATATAGCCACGCCCCTAGAGGAGGTTGGCCCTAGCCACCTCATTTACATACTTTGTTATATTTAAGGCCGTGTTTGTCGGCATAGAAGTTGTTCAATACATGCTTTGCAGTTGGACCCACACTCTTCTGTTTCCTTGCACAATACAGAAACACACTGAGCACTTACGTACTCCAAGCCTAAGTCCTTCGGACTGTGCTTTGGGAGTAGGGTTAGAAATACACTGTCGACCCGCGTCGACCTCAGGTCGACCTTGTCGTACGAGCATTATATCTCCCAGGGAGCAATTCCTGGTGTAGGTAGTTGTGATTGGCCGGTGGTGTAAGTCGACCTAGTCGCCTCCGCGTGTTGGTCTACGAGCAATACTTACACGGCCCCTGTGGAGGGTGAATGCAGACCGGTAGAGTAAGCCGACCCAGGTCGCCTCTACGTGTGGGTCGCAGGATCCAACACACTGGTGGCAGCAGTGGGATTGACCACGAACTTCTAAGATAAACTTTGTAACCATGCCAAGCAGCCGACGGAGTGCTACCAGAGATCTGGCTGAGGCAGAGTTACACCAGGTCGACCAGATTGGTCAACTGACAGAGGCTATCACTAGAGCCTTACAGATACCCCGAGGGGGAGCCAACTTCAAGCCTCCGAAGTTCGATGGGAGTGAGGATGTAGAGCTATTCATCTCCCAGTTCGAAGAGGTCGCGGAAGCAAATGAGTGGAGTGAGAAGGCCACGCTCCTCCACCTGCGGGAGACTCTGAAGGAAGGAGCCAGAGGATGCAGTCGAGGGGACTCGCCTGCCTCCATCTTCTCGGCTTTACGCATGAAGTACGGGCTCTCCCCGAGAGAGGCTAGGAGTAAACTCCACCTACAAAGAGAACCCAAGACGAGTCTCCAAGAGCATGCCACAGAGATGGAGCGTCTGGTGAAAATAGCATACGCTGACCTCCCAGAATCCTACCAGTCCAGTATGGCCATGGATGCGTTTTCCCTGACACTGGGAAATACGCCCCTCCAACGCCACCTGTTAGCGATGAAGGCACAGAGCTTGGAGGAAGCAGTGCAGGCGGGGAACGAGTTCCTGCAAATCCAGCCCACTCTTCCTCGACCTGGTGCCCGACCCCTAATAATGACGGTGGAGGAGGAAGAAGTTACCCCCGCTACAGTCGCCCCCGTCTATTCGGAACCCCCATCAGCCACCTTGAACGACGTCCTGATGGCTATAAAGGGGTTAGCAGATGGACTAAAGGAAGGGAAGCTGTTGGGACAACGGGGAGTGGACAAAAGGGGACCAAATTGTTGGGGTTGCGGCCAGGCAGGGCACATCCAACGCCGGTGCCCCCAAGCCCCCCAAGGACAACAGCCTCAAGTCACGAGGCCGGGAAACGGTTACCATCCACAGCAGTAGGGGGAAGTACTGACTGTGGATCAAATCTACCCTCGCAAGGACAGTGGCAACAGCCACGACGGACTAGGCGACGCAGGCTCCCCCCCTGCTCGCCACCGGTCCCCTTGCATAACCAATATCGACCCTTACCTGAGTGTGCAGGTCTCCCACTCTCAGAAGCCAAGGACGAAGCCTACGTCTGGCCTAAGCCGTCTCGGCCTCCCAAGAAGGGCCCCCAGAGGACTAGCAAAGCCAGACGGACCCACGGAGACGAAGCATGGAAGCCGCATAATAGCAGCTACTTCTTGCCAGGTCGCATCGGAGGTCAGTCCGTCCAGTTCCTCGTGGACACCGGGTGTACCTCTAATTTGTTGGGACGACATGTCTTTGAGCGGTTACCCAAAGACGTCAAGAGCAAATTGGAGGTCCGGGAGGACTATGGGCGAATGGCAGATGGCACCCGGCTACAGTTCCACGGACTCATCACTCTCCCGGTCAGAGTCAGGAGTGTCCAGGTTACTGTGTCTCTCGTGGTGTGTGCCCTGAAGGAGGATGCCATACTGGGCATGCCTTTCCTGGTCGACCACCACTGCGAGATGAACTTCCAGCAACCCACGTTGGTGTTGAATGGACAGAAGTTGACGTGCACTGACCGAGAGGGTCGACCTCTGACAAGCAGCGTGCAGATAATGCGAGCCACAACGCTTCCCCCTCGAACCGAGGTCCTGGTTGCCGGACGTCTCACGTCCTCCTCCTATCAACCAGTCGGGTTAATTGAGGGAACGAAGAATGGATATATGGTGGCCGCCAGCCTACACCAACCCGGTGAGAAGGGGAGAGTGGCCATCCGTTGTATGAACCCCACCGACCATCCCGTCAGCGTGACGGCAGGAACGGTCGTGGGGCGATACACTGGGGTCGGGCCGGACGAAATAGGGGCCCCCTGGACAGCGAAGGGAGAAGCCGAGGTTTCCAAAGAAACTCCCCCTCCTGTCTCCAATGTACCACCCCACATGCTGGACCTGCTCCAACAGGCGGCACCACATTGCTCGTCCCCTACCGAGCACCGAAGAATGAAAGACCTCTTGACCCGCTATGCGGATGTATTCAGCCAAGGGAGCGAGGACATGGGGCGTACCACCCTGGTACAACACGAGATCCCCCTCCTTCCAGAGGCACAACCCATCCGTCAACACCCATACCGTGTAGGACACGAGAAGGAGGCCGAGATCGAACGACAGGTTTCGGCCCTGGAAAAGCAAGGCATGATTGAGCCCGCTCACGGGGCCTGGAGCTCTCCGGTGGTCTTGGTGAGGAAGAAGGACGGGGCGTGGCGATTGTGTGTAGACTACAGGAAACTTAATAGTGTCACTCGCCAGGACGCCTACCCCCTCCCCCGGATTGATGAGAGTTTGGACGCCTTGTCTGGCAGTAGGTTCTTCAGTACCTTGGACATGATGAGCGGGTACTGGC
Organism: Watersipora subatra; assembly: GCF_963576615.1. Classification (NCBI taxonomy): domain Eukaryota; kingdom Metazoa; phylum Bryozoa; class Gymnolaemata; order Cheilostomatida; family Watersiporidae; genus Watersipora; species Watersipora subatra. The sequence continues at coordinate 47,388,844 of NC_088716.1, read as the reverse complement.
AGGTACCCCTCTCCGCCGAGGCCCAGGAGCGGTCGGCGTTCGCCACACGCAGTGGGTTGTGGAGGTGGAAGGTGCTCCCCTTTGGACTGACCTCCGCCCCAGCTACCTTCCAGCGGCTGATGGAACGTGTCCTCCAAGGGCTACACTGGAAAACCCTGCTGCTGTACCTCGATGACATCATCGTCATGTCAGCCGACTTCTCCAGTCATGTCACTAGGCTGGCCGAGGTGTTGGAACGACTGAGGCAGGCCGGGCTGAAATTAAAGCCCTCCAAATGCAGCTTGTTCCAGACCCAAGTCAAATACCTGGGCCACATAGTCAGCAACACAGGGGTGGCTACCGACCCTGAAAAGATTCAGGCTATAAGTGGATGGGCAGCACCCCAAGATGTGACGCAGCTAAGGTCATACTTAGGTACCACTGGGTACTATCACAGATATGTGCCGAACTATGCCTCGGCCGCCAAACCTCTCACCTTGTTGACCAGCGAAGGGGTCCCCTGGAAATGGGGAGAAGAGGAGCAGGAAGCTTTTCTTAGGCTCAAATGGTCGCTGACACACGCTCCAGTACTGGCATATCCCGACCCCTCCTTGCCCTACGTACTAGATACTGATGCTAGTAATGTAGGGACTGGGGCTGTGTTATCCCAGGTCCAGCAGGGCACGGAGCGACCCATAGCCTACTATAGCAAGACCCTCTCCTCCGCCGAACGCAATTACTGCGTAACCAGAAGGGAGTTACTGGCAGTGGTACAAGCTGTCCGGCATTTCCGGCCCTACCTATATGGCAGAGAGTTCACCATCCGAACCGACCATGCCTCCTTGGTTTGGCTGCACCGGAGGAAGGAACCCTCTTGCCAGGTGGCCCGGTGGCTGGAGAGTCTGGCCGAGCACAAGTACCGAATCATCCATCGAAAAGGCGATAAACACGGGAACGCCGATGGATTGAGTCGACGACAGTGCGTCGACTGCCGGCAGTGTGCTGCTATTGAGAGGCGGGACCAAGGGCCAACGAGGTCGCAAGTATGCGACTCGCTAGTAACCCCAGGAACGAATTGGGAAACTGCGGTGCCAGTGGACCAAGTTCCGGTACAGCCGCCAAGAGGCACCGGAACATCCAGTCCCAACCCCCGCCAGTTGGACGAGGCTGAGTGGCCTCGACTACCGGGCAACAGACCTGTTTTAGGGCGCGGCCTCCCGACTCCCATACCAACCAGTCCGGTCCCAGTACGGCTGCCGAGCGGGGCAGGAACACCTAGAGTGTTGGACCACCCTCCCAGGAGACCTCAGGATCCTCAGTCACAGGCCGTCAAGATAACTGACGAAACCAAAAATTTGGATGGAACTGGTGAAGGTGTAGCCAAAAAGGTTCCAGAACAACTGACGGTGGTACAAACCCCGCTGGACGAAGTACGGGCACTTCAACAGAGGGCCACTACCGACCTAGGGGTCATTTACCAAGCCGTCAGGGACCGGAAAGGAGTGGAAGAAGCAGTGCTACGAGTGGGCAGCCCCGAGCTGCAACGATTGGCCCGGATGTTCCACCAGCTCCAGCTCGACGAGTCGGGCGTGTTGACTCTCCATCTTACCCAGAATGGGCGAGAAAAGGTAGTGGTGGTATGCCCGAAAACATTGAGACAGGAGATCCTGTGGAAAGCCCACGAGCAAACACACTGCGGGGTGGAGAAGACCTTGAAGCGCGTCCAATTGGACTGGTACTGGCCGGGTATGGCCGGAGATATCCGGAGAGCAGTCCTCTCTTGCGAGGTTTGCCAGAGGGCCAAAACAGGAAAGGGGCGGATCTCCGGGAACAGACAACGGCTGTACGCCGGGAGGCCGTGGCAACGCCTGGCCGTAGACTTGGTGGGGCCCCTGCCTCCAACTCCTCGTGGAAATAGTTGGGTGATGGTGCTCACTGATCACTTCACTAGGTGGTCAGATGCGTTAGCCATCCCCGACGCTACAGCCCCAACGGTAGCCCAGATACTAGACGAAAGGGTATTTAGTTACTTCGGGCTACCCGAAATTATCCATACCGACCAGGGGAGCCAATTTGAATCCTCATTATTCCAGGAGCTATGCGACTTGTGGGGAGTCGATAAGTCTCGGACCACCCCGTACCACCCCGAAGGGAATGGGGTGGTCGAGAGAAACAATCGCGTGTTGGGTGACTCCCTGCGAGCTCTCTTGCTGGGTAGAGGACAGGAAGATTGGGACCAGCTACTGCCACAAATCATGAGGACGCTGCGAGGGTTACCACACTCCGCAACTAAAGAAACACCCAATTATCTGATGTTGGGTCGGGAACTACGCCTTCCTGACCAATTGCAGTATGGGAATAGACTAGAATCATTCGCAAGCATACATGAGTATGTGCAGACGGTCCACGACCGGTTGGTACAAGCCCATACTCTCCTCAGAGATAGGCAAAAAGAAATTGTGTCAACCGACACGAGAGAGCCTCCGTTATTCAATGAGGGTGACCTCGTGTGGTTGCTGAGCAAGCGGCGGAGAAGAGGGGAAAACCCGAAGCTAGCGGCCAAGTACTTGGGGCCCTATCGCGTGCTGAGGAGTCACGAAAACCACACTTACGAGATCGAGAGGTATGGACAGCGATCTATCCAAGCGGAGGGAAGATTACGACTCTGTCGCCCCAGTCCGGTGCAACAAGGACGAGCCCCAGTGGAAGTCGAGCCTGCTCGCCGTCCCAACATGAGGGGCCGACCCAGAAGGCAAATCGCACGAGGAAACGATAACCCAGAAGTAGTTATTTCAGAGTTGCCCCTGCCTAGCCAACTAACGGAGTTGCGAATACCTCAGTCGCCAGGAAGGCCAGAAGCCCTTCGGATTCCCGGGAGGGACCCCTTGGTTCCCCCAGGGGAGCACAATCCTACCTTGACGATTGACCCCGACCCTGGCGACGAGTCGATACTCGAGGAAGAAAGCGCCACAGAAAATATGGGAGCCCAGGCTAGGGATACCGGGGCTGGAGATGCACCACGGCCCCAGCGAATCAGGAGGCCTCCCGCGTACTTGGCCGATTACGACACTAACACCATCCAATCGGGAGGAACCCTCGGAGTTCGAGGCCAGAAGGCGGCCATTTTGGGTCCCAGACAGAACGCGCTCATTACTTGTTACAACCTCGAGACGCACACACCCATATCTTTTCTCAACATGGAGATCACCAAAGAAACCGTAAAGAAGCCGGCACCAATTATCGGAGCTTTACCCCTGTTGCCAGAAGTGAAGATTCTGCCACTGGAGCTCCACCCAGCACCGGGTGAAACCCTGGACGACTCAGAAACGGAGTCTTTAGATAATCACGTTCCACACCCCCCACTACCAACTAAATGGATTGCGGCAGAGACAGCCAAAACGATCTCGAAACTATGTCGAGAAAAAGGTACTAACTGTCCATTGTGCCAACAATTAATCTCTACCCCTCGGCGACGCAGAATCCATATCGCCCAGCACTTTACGCGATTTTTCTGCAAATGTGGGAGGAACTCCACATCTCGAGATACAATTGCCAAACACCAGGCTCGGATCAAGGATACCGAAGTACGGAAGGCACACGGGGGAAGGGGGATTGCTATATATGAGGTCGACAGAGACAGCTACCCGGCCTGGAGCCAAAAGATACGATTAAACAATCCTCCGGCCTTTGAAAAGCCTACACCCTACGGGCCTATTAAAACTAAGCTACCTATACGAAGAGGACCCCCGGCACCTCTCCCCTCTCCCCCGAAGAAGAAGTGGAAAAGCCCACCTAAGCTGGAACGACCCGTCCCAGCTCCTAGGAGGTTGACGACAATAGGCAGCATCCAGAGCCGGCTGGGGGACGTACGACCCCGGGTCACAGTGGATACCTTACGAGAAGAGGCCTCCAACCTCCGACGGGCGGCTCGTCGCCTGGAGGATCTGGCAAATCGTATGTCGACATCCCAGACGACCCGGTCGACATAACTATCCGTATTTCCCTTGGTATTTAGTAATTGCGGTCTCTTATACTATTATATTCCCCTTTCTTTGTTTGTTTTGTTGTAGCTAGTTGGTGTGTTCCCATATTTCTTGTATTTTTTTTTTCTTGTCTTGTGTTTTTCTTATATAGCCGATAGCCGTCTATAGGGGCGGCGTGTGTGATGGAAACTTGTAGTACCATCTCCTTTTTGTTATTATCGTAGAGTTGTGTTCCCTTGTGTTATTTTATATAGCCACGCCCCTAGAGGAGGTTGGCCCTAGCCACCTCATTTACATACTTTGTTATATTTAAGGCCGTGTTTGTCGGCATAGAAGTTGTTCAATACATGCTTTGCAGTTGGACCCACACTCTTCTGTTTCCTTGCACAATACAGAAACACACTGAGCACTTACGTACTCCAAGCCTAAGTCCTTCGGACTGTGCTTTGGGAGTAGGGTTAGAAATACACTGTCGACCCGCGTCGACCTCAGGTCGACCTTGTCGTACGAGCATTATATCTCCCAGGGAGCAATTCCTGGTGTAGGTAGTTGTGATTGGCCGGTGGTGTAAGTCGACCTAGTCGCCTCCGCGTGTTGGTCTACGAGCAATACTTACACGGCCCCTGTGGAGGGTGAATGCAGACCGGTAGAGTAAGCCGACCCAGGTCGCCTCTACGTGTGGGTCGCAGGATCCAACACACAGTGCACTAGTTTGCTTGAGCAACGCACATCGTGCTATATTTACCTAAATACGTGTATTGTATTTCTAGAGCGTATACAATCTATAACTTCCTGTCTTTGTTAATTTTATTAGGTTCAAAGAATCTATGGCAAAACTCCTCTAGTCAAAGATTCTTTGAATGCAAACGTTTACAAGTGTTCAGTGACTCTTAATAATCTATTATGTATGTTGTAATAAGTTAGGTATACATTTTTTAGCTATCAAAATATAATAAACTCCTTAGAACTGAAATCTATGATGTTCAAATTGAATTTGTCGTTAATTCATATATTAAAATTATGTATGCCATATATGCAGTGAAACTATTTAATCTAAAAAGGTTAACCCAGTCGAATTAAATTCCAACATTACACATTTAAAACTTTATAATTATTTCTGTTTTACTGTAAGCAGCGTTGCATTAAAGGTTAAATTGGTCGTCAAATTGGTCAAATGTTTTGCAAATACGTATTCACTTTGATGGAAAAGCCGACACACGCCTTTCTTTACAGTTATAGCCTACGCACCACATTCTGTGAAAATACTACCTATTGAAAACTGTGTGATCAAACCTGATTGCATTTGAAAGTTGGGTTTGCAGTGATCTCTTCTGCCTCTAGAGTTGTTTAAAACTACCGAATGTTTTAAACAACTCTAGAGGCTCAAAGTAGCAAAGACTACCGAAAATGAGTCTCGTCTATTGACTACCTACTACATATTGTTTTAAACGCGGGCTAAGTCACTGCTCATTTGCGACTACCTTTATGAGAATTATACTTTTCAATATTCCATTTAGCTCCATAGTTAATTGTTTCCATTCTTATGATTTATATTTAGATATCATTTACCGAGCAACTTTGCGTTATAAACTATTTTTTCACGGAAAGAGGTTTGTAGCCTATATAGTCTGTAATATTTGCGTGGCTGTGCTGTTGTGAAATTATGCTTTTAGATTGCATTAAGTCTTTGCAACGTAACAGGCAATGAATTGGTTTTCAAGATGCATAGCCTTAAAGAGTATGTTTCATTATTTCTTTAATTTTGCGTTTCACGGAAAAAGATTGACTTAAAACCCAAACAACTGATGCTGTTATGGGTGGATGTGGAGAAATTACGTTATACGTAACTAATCCGAATTCACACACATCAATGTTAAATTTGCTTTGTCATTTTATTCTATTGTTGTGGAAGTCAACGCTGACTAGCCACTTGCAAGTGGGTTCTGCGTACAAGTTGTCTTGCATCGAATGAGTAATAGCTCTCATGCACAACTGTAATTGTTGCAAGCAAAGTGTCTGGTGAATAATGGATTTTATTCACACAAGCTCTATAAACATGAAAGATAGAACAATTAGATACAATTCACTACAATCAAGCGTAATGCTGAAATGAGTTACAAATAATACATACTCAAAACAGTTACACTTGTAAATGTAAGAATGTTAAGCAATATTATATATGTTACCAAAGATATACAAAGCTGCACAAACGTAGGTTAATGTTGCCGCACTGTTCTTAATGCAGATTAAGAACGTAACTCTCAGTCTTTAGTCCTGTCGTTTGTAGTCTGTATCGCTAGCTCTGTGCTCTTTGTTCCCCCGTCTTAACACTGAAGCACCTTTGCTTATATAGCAAGGGCTGAGTGTTAATCAACAGGCTTTCCACACAAGCTGGCTTTTAAATTATAGGGCTAATCTGAGAATAGCTGAATGCTTATGGCAATTGAAGCAGCTCAGCTTAGTAAATCCATCACACTATTTTGACTATATTCAGTTTGTGTACTTTTGCTTAGCTTTTATTTACTATTTTGATTAGTGCTGGTTTGTGTTGGTTCGTTCAGAGCTTGATTAAAATACTTCTTCATTTTATAGCACTGTATTCTATGTGCACCATTAATTTTACGTTCATCATTGCCGTAATGATGTTTACAATATAATGTACCTCGTTGTCAATGCTATAGCTTGACTTGAATCAAATATTCAAGTTTCCAAAATTTATTTTATTAAATAATGCTTTCAATGTATACACCCTTTTCTATATCTTCAACACATACGCACCCTTCTTTACACCATAAAACCTCCATTTGAACACCACCTCCAATTGACCGCCACCCTGGGAGAAGGGTTGAAAAATTGACCACCACTCTCCAATTGAACGCTACGTCCATTTGACTGCCACTTTGACATTATTTGATCTTTTGAGCCCATGTTATCAACTGATCTGTAGAAAAATGTCCACAAAATCGTATTAATAATGAATCGTTTATATCAATATCAGTTAATTCTCTCGTCCAATTCCAAAGCTATTTGTTTTTTCCGTCAAAACTTTGAACGCAACACCGTAGCAATAATTAATAACAGTCTCAGGCTAGTAGTAACTCTGTTTAATGCAGTCTTTCTACTTTGAAGTAAACTACATTTATAAAAAAAAACGGCTTAAATTCACGATGGTAGATGAACTTTCAAAGCAGAACTATAGAAATAATTACTGTCTCAGGCTAATAGCGGTTCCTTGTTTAACACATTCCTGATACTTTACTTCGAAGTCCATGAACATATATCAAAACGGTTCAAATTTACGATGGTAGGATGGAACTTTGAAAGCAACGCCATAGAAATAACTACTAACTGTCTCAGGCTAGTAGTAGTTCCTTGTTTAACACAATCCTAATATTTCGAAGGACAGGCATATGAAAACTGGTTCGCAAGTTTTGGACCAAAAGTTACACAAGCAAACTTTTAGCAAACAAACTTTTACGTGTTGCATTAGTGCTAAATGCAGCGCGTGAAAATTTTGCTGTCAAAAAATTGTTTAGACGCTCATGTCGACTAGTTCAACGGTGCAGAAGAAGAGTTGAGGTCAGAAGATATTATGGAAGGTATTGGACAACTAGAAGATGTTCGATCCATCGAAAGCAACAATCAGAATGATAGAGCAAACGATGGAAATACTTTTGTTTTAAAAACGTAAATTTTTGTTTGTGCATGTAATATAAGTATAGTTCGTTTATGTCGCTTGTTTATGCATATGCATTTGTATCATTTGATAGATTATTATGTTGCATAACTTATGCATATGCAGATTTACAGCTTGTTATTTAATAGCATCCTTGCGGCTATCTCAACACGGCTTACAATGGCTCGATGCTCATAACTCCACGTCTATTGCACATAAAAAGCTAGTTTGTGCTACAAACTATAGCAAACACATCAATGATTACAATGAGCTTTGATGCAACATTGTTAATATAGATATAAAATAAAAATATGTCTTCAAGTTTAGAATGAAATTAAATTTGAAAATTCCAACAAATCGCAAAAAAAGAACACAGGCTATAATATCATCGCAGGTCAATTGCAAGCAATAGACATCAACTGATAGTAATATGTTTTAGTTTTTTGATGCAAATTTATTAAGAGAGATCTTTGACAAGTTAGAGATAAGTTAGCAGATTTGTTGCATTCAAAATGTTTAATATCGTTCCACCGAAAAAGAGGGCAAAATTTAAGCGACATTCGCTTCGCCCGTAATAGGGCTAAATTTATCTTTCGACAATTCTGACGAGTCGTTTGAAAAATAGACTGTTAGTCTCTATTTGAACGCCGCCTCCAATTGACTGCCACCATAAAGGGGAGGTTGAAAAATAGAGCGCCATGGTGTTCATTTAGAGGTTTTACGGTGTATTTAATACATACCCTCAACTATCTATTGAACCGGTCTCCTATGTTACTGATTTAGCAACTACTAATAAATATTAGCACTTTCACTCAACTCTGCTAAAGCTATACAAAAAACATTTTTGTTGTGGTTTTTTGGGATTTCTAAAAAACTTTAAAATGGTTTCCATTGTCTCTACAATCTTCCAACTCTTCTCTTCTACATCTACTGCTGTTCGTTAATAAGCTCTCTTGATTCTTTGAATCATTTCGTCTATTTTAGATTGACCAACTTTCAATCACTGTTTTTTAAGAATATCTTTTCTCATTTACTCTGGTTTTACTTCTCTCATTGTCCCTCCTATTTATAGCTTTTTTTAATAAATGATGACCATCCTTGTTTTAATGTAATATGTCCTAATTTGGATCACCTTAATCTGAAACACATCACCTAGATAATTTTCAAAAGTTGCCATATTTTGTCTTCCTTACTCACAAATTGAATTATTTTTAAAAGTTCCGGATGTTGTATATGGAAAATATTTACTGAACTGTAATTATTGTTGGTCAGCCTGTACTAACTGCACAGCTGGACTTATTTATTCACTCTATCTAACCGAATTGAAACAGAAAAAAAAAAGATGTCATCTGATTATAATATTGTTGCACCTGGGATGTTCCAGAAAGTTCTAACCAATCAGATTCATGAAAACATACATAAACAAAGTCACATGTCAAAACATCACTGTATATTTGCACAAATTTCACATCGAGTGTTGAAAATTCGTGTGTAGGTGGGTGGTATATGGCTTAGTGCGATATAGAGATTTAAAAATTTTTAGGCTTTTACCTAAATGAATCAGTTGTGGTAAGTTATGAAAACAATATCCGTTAATATTCTCGTGCCATTCTTTACCACTGATGTATAAAAAAGGGAGAAACTGCTTTGGCCATCACCCAATAGAGCCTTTTAATTGTTTCAAATATCACGCGGTGTTAATTATCTTTCTTGCAACTATCGATATTTTTTCTTGGTCAATTTTTAAATGCACAGTTACATAATTTACATCAGGATTGTTGAGTTCAATAGCAACGGTGCTTCATTTTTCCTAATACTATATAGTGGTGAGTCCTGGCATTCTAAATTTAATTTGTTAGCCTAAGAACTCAACAGTTTTGAAAGATCCTAATTCAAATAGTCGTATTTTAGAAAAATTTTGGCTCACTGTTAAAATTTTTATCAAATATATTTTGTTTAAAATGTAAAGTGATTCATGCTGTATTTCAAATGAAAAAAATAATGGCACTTCATGTTCAAATCTAATGCATGATTGGAGTTCGATCTATATTTTGTCACTCATAAAAACTGTCTTGATATTATCACTATGTTAGCATGCTTTGTAAAATATGTCACGGGTTCAGCCAACACAGGAGACATTTTTACAATTTTGTAATATAGTGCACCCTCAGGATGGAATTTTGATCTGTTCCAGGGTTAGCATCGTGAGATGAAAAAATCGTATGTAGGGTTATAGAAACCGTAGTAATTATATAATACAAGCATCCCCTGTGCTGTACACATTGAAAATTTGTAACAAAATAGCATGTTAACCTTAGTGACTATATAATAGTTACCTACAGTAACTTTGTTGTATTTAGTGTATTAAGTAGTTATGATCTGCAATAAAATATAACATTATAATGTACCATATACAGTACTATCGTAGGGAGTTTTTACTTTCAAGACAAAGCTACGTATAACATAAACTTTGAATTCGTCTCAAATAAATTTAACTTACTAAACACACACACTTATAGCTAAGTTTTAGTATGTATTTTTAACTATTTTGAATTTCAACTTTTTATCACTAAAATTTTATCACATCAGTTTGCGTGTTCTCTTTCACTATAACTTTTGGTGAACATGTGTAAAACCTTTTCCAACCTAATTCGGCAAGAAAGCCCGAACGTTGCTCTTTTCGTAATGAAATAGATTTTTGGTAGCAGGTTAAGAGAAGTTGTCTGACCTTATGTCTGAAGAGATTGCAACTCCAACTTTGTTACTGGTTTTAAAAACAAAATATCGTTTTACCCACGAGAATTAGTGAACTCAGAGAAATCAGTCATCGTGTCTCTTTCAGGCATTGTGAAAATATTTTCGGCGAACAGCATTTCAGTGTCTTTGTTATTTTGACGGACGTAATAAGCACACTGACTGCCACATTTGAACTCGGGCAAAAATGTTGTTGAGTTCGTATGATGAAATAAGATTCGAATGGTGTGATAGAAAATCATCATGTTTCACTTCGTTAGGTGAAAAAATTGTATAACAAGATAATCGTATCCTGCGGGTGCATTGCATTAGCTAACATGTTATGTTGTTGGTTTTTGTGTTGATGTAGTTAAAAAATAAAATTCCTAATCTCATAGCTAAGCGTGCTACAATGTAATAGCATTTTATGGTGCTTGTTAATTTCAACACAAATTGGCTTGAAAGGCAATAATAGTAACCTAAAAAGTCAGGATAAGGGGCTAGCAACTTTTTGTTGTCATTTGGATCATCCTGTACAGGAAACCTAAAAAATAACTCACTGAGCTTCCTTTTGAAGCGTAACTCTTCAAACAAGCACTTTGCTGATAAATTCTTATAATCAATAAATACTTGTACACTATTCATGACTCATTAATGGTAATTTATTTTATCTTACTGGCTGCTCTAAAAGAAATCCTATACTGATTTTATCACAAGGAAAAAATTTTAAACTGCTGGATCACAATTTTGAAGAAGCGATTACAGCAAGTAAGCTAATTATTATTTTTATTAAATTTAGCCTAAGTCAGTTGCGAGTTATTTTTATGAGCAATACAATATGAAAAGATAACAGATTGTTAGTTTAGAAGCTTATGGAGAACTTACTTTGTAGTCAGTCAAAAATATTTTGGTTTTCTTATATTCAATTTATGGTTTTTTGTATTTATTATCTTTTAGCGCACAATCAAGTCTTCAAATATTCAAAATCTCAGTTTATGGCAATAAAACTTGTATTTCGTGTGTTAGCTCTGTACTGGCATATGAGAGCATTTATGGTAAGCTTTTGCTCGGGTTTTTTTGTTGTTGTGCTACTTATAGGGTAATATAAAGCTTAATTTCATCCATGCTTTCATTTCTGTTGCGTGTAAAAGCATGAGCTACTGTGTGTTGCAGGCGAACATTTAGTGGAGCAGCTCAACAGTTACAAAAGACCAGGTTCTTCCATACTGTTGGTGAATCTGCAGTGGAATAAGGCTAAGCATGGCAAGCCAGCCACAAAAACCAGTCAACTTCCCTGACATGATCAACAAGATTCAGTCCAAGCTCGATGTAAGATTTGCATGTATTTATAAGCATGCAGTAGCGATATGATTATTCTTAATAGCTAGAGATATATATATATATATATCTAGTATTTGGATGTTTAAGGCGCTTTAGCATTGCCTATATCTAATGCATAGAAAACATACATATAGAGTACACTTGCAGTTGGATTTCACTAGCGTACCCCTTGCATTTGTAGAAGAATTGCTGTAGATTTCTTTTGTAAAATGAGAACATTATAGTGCCCAGTAACCTGGTCTCATTGTCAGTGGGTAAGTGTATGTCTCTATGAATTATTAAAACCATAGCCTGAGATCCTGGTGAATAGTTCATCTTAAATATGAAGCATTTAAAAAACTGAGGTTTGACTGTATAATTACCGCCTTGCTTTTTTGTCTTAGGATTTTGTGAAACCGAAATAGCCTAATATGATCTAATGACAGTGATATTACTACGAAAATAGTTGTTCACCTAATATTTTGGAAATGTTTTGCTAAAGGATTGAAGTTTGTTGCGCATCTCTGTCTATCATTGCAATCGATAATAATAAATATGTAAATATTGCATTAGGCTACGATAACCAGGGGCTTGCTGCATAACAAACATGTTTGATAAATGATAAAAGTTTTTATTGAACTATATCAGCAAATCATCATCTAATCAATAGAGTGATTACCATGCTCATCATACTGTATATTGATGAAAGTAGCGTGAAGAGAATAACTCCAAGTTCATGAATAGACATAAACAACTGACTATCATGTACTCTAAGTCAATGATAGATTTGTTTTTCCATTCTCTTTCGTGCTACATGAAGGGAATCTAACAGCACCCTTAGTTTATCAGTAGCATTATAATATGACATGCTAACAATCTAGTGTCTTGTCTTGCACATTGATTACTAATTTATGTTAAACATTATTACAAGTCGTCCTCACTTAATGACGAGTTTGCTTAGCAATGACTCGGCGTTATGACGGCATGTTGAAAATCGTGGAACTTGTCAAAAAGTATACTTGAAGAGCTAAATAAAAATGAAATATATTTTTAAAACCATTAAAGTAACCATGAATATAGAAACATTACACATTAACTGTTACATCATCTTTACGCAGATGCGGTACCAGGCGTCAAGTTATTAATACCTGCTGTAAGTGAAGCGTTATAAAAATACTTGTGGTACATACAAATGATGTATGAAAAGAGAACAACTACCCAGAAAGGAAACAAAGAGTAGGTAAAAATGCATAACATCTGCCGCAATGTACTCTATGATAGTCTAACATTTCTTTACTCACTCACGCAAAATCTAAATGACAAAATAAAAGCTAAAATGTAAAAGTTGACACTCATCATTAAAATGTCAATAAAAAGTAGAGAAAGAGAAAAGGTGAAGATTTCCAGTGTAAATAGCCTCTATACACACATGCAATGGAGGCTTGAATGAGATGTCTCATTTAAATATGAAATCGCTTACCGACGGGTCTTCAGAACATAATCCTGCTATTAAGCGAGGGCTATCTGTATAAAATAGTATTAGAATGAGTTCTTTATATTATAAATCATAATTTGTTTGCATTAAAATATTTACCGTTTATTTTGTGTGACTATTTGATGGAACCATGTAAAGGTTGAAGAAAATATATTCTAATACTTTTAAAGGGCTGCCCTGAAATGCAGTCAGCACAACAATAGTGTGCTTAATTCAGTAGATTTGAACAGTTTCTGTATACATGATACATGAATATGTTACTGTATATGATACATTATATATGATATGTAAGCTGTCACTTGTGTTCTAATTACTTCTTTAATCCTCGTAACCATAAATGATAGTAAAATGATCATTGTCATTCTCAGCCATCTTGCTGATGATGCGCAGCAGTGGAGACTGGAGACATCCGTTCGACATCATTTGTCGTGATAGCATAACTCCCATTTTAGTGTTGAAATGTGTCTATTCACATTCAACTAACTTTGTAGCAGATTGTTATGCTTACCCTATCTTCAATACAAACTCCTTTCTTGCCAAACGCAAAAAGCTAAGTTCCACAAGCTGGCCACTACCATTCTTAACTAGATATACATGTAAGACTATATATACTCGAAAGCACTTTCAAAGAGGTTCAGAAATTATGGCTAAAACTCACATGAAATCGACCCTAATAATTGATTTAGTCAGATTTCTACACAGTGTTATATCCCTGATAAATTGTGAGGACAGTAGCATAAGCTAGGCGTAATGATATAGTGATTCCATTGTCGAGAATTTCGGGTTGTCGACTAGAGTGCGTTAAAAGGAAGTCACTAGTAATAAAACACTGTTATACGTTTCATACACATCTGTTCATATGCTATAAGAGATTCAAATGTCACAGTCGGCAGAATATTTGCTGACTATTGTATAATTGAGACATCTGTTTGAGTATACACACTGGTTCAGTCTAAACCCTGATTCTACTAATCTGTCTCCTCCAGTCGATTGGCCCCCCTCCGTACACCGAACAGCAAAAGGAAGAAGTGAAAAACCTGCAGCTTATCTTGACAAAAGCTAAACAAGAAAATCTCAAGGTAAGTCTCTTAGAGATTTGATTCAACTATGTTGATATCGTACATGTGCAGCGCACGATATATTGTCAGAAACAGAAAATACTTTTTCTGTGTACAAAGGTTTTGGTGCACATGCATAATTGATAGATGTTATTATTTACATGTACTTCACAACCCTTGCCATCACATGATCAGTTTTATAGCATGAATGAGTTAGTAAGAAATATGTTTATATATTTGTGAACTGGCTGCATCTTAGGGGGCATCGGTTATCGCTAATTGCATTTGAGACTTTAGGAAGGACTTACATCACTTCAAATTCAAAATTAACCTTTTTTATTTTTTAGTAATGTTTATGAATAATTTTGTAGATAAATGTTTAGTTATAGCTTCTATTTGTAATATAGGATGCTACATATATAATATATATTATATAATAATATAATATATTACATATATATATTTGTAATATAGTGTAAAAATACCAGTTATGTTCAGCCTGAGCAGTCCCTCGTTGCCTTTGACATACTTGCGTATGTATTTTGTCAATATGACTGCTTTCTTCAATAGTCGGTTGTAGTAATTAAAAGAGTACAATAGTGGACAAGTCTACTCATTTACAAATCTCATTACGAGCCAGACAACTTTCATTGTGATCAGTTTAATATTTTATTATCAATCCTTATTCTTGATCTGGTCTTTATTGTTGCGTAGCCAGATATCTATTGGGTTAACTTTAAAATGCTGTGGGCTATGCAGTACAGTCCGAGCTTAGTTTTCCACTACATTTTGTTTCAGAAGACTGTTCAAAAAGTGAATTTTTTCAAATTCGAAAATTTTTTTTATTACACCGTTGAAAATAGCCAGGTAATTGTCCGGTGTTGTCTGGGTAATAAAAGTCTTTGCACAGAAAATTTATTTTTATTTAACAGGTATATATAACAGCAGTTACCATTCTAACGTGCAAACTTCATATTGATCATGAGACAAGTGTTTTGTGCAGTTCAAATAACTTAAGAGGAAAGATAAAACCGCTATAACAGTGTTTAAATGTAAATGTGAAATAATTAGTAAGTGATAGCTAATTTAAGTCTGTTTTGCTACGGTTACAATAAAATAGGATTTGGTAATGATACAATTAATATGAACTGAAAAAAACAAAATAAAAATTCAGAATATGTTGAAATAATAATTGCAATTTGTGCATAGAGGCGTGTGTGCGTGTGTATAAAAAGGTTACTGTTTCAGTAGAAGCTATTCATCCAAACATTTGATACGATGATACTGGTACCTCTCAATACTGGTACAAATGTAAAAATGAGATGTCGGACTGTCTTTGTTGGACCGAATAGAGAGAGAATGTAGACGCTATTCCTACTTGATAATACAATTGCACGCGTGAAAAGTATAAACTTTTACCAATTTAGCTATTGAATCTCACGAAAATTTGGAAATAAAAGTTCACGAAACACAAAGACGCATCGTGTTTCATAGAGTTCATAGAATTTTATTTAAATTGTGTGATAAGAGTGATAGAATCGTAAGAACAGCGTACTCGGTGGCTAAATGCATGGTTTGAAACATGCGGTTGCGATATTCAGCAAAATGGGAGCTTTTAATTCCAAGATTTTAGTAGCTATAGCCGGACATACTGAAGGACATACAGATGGACAAACGTTGAGATTTATACATGTAGACGTAAGTGAAGTAATGCATTCCAAGAAAAGCAGATGGCACTTTCAGCATTTCTGCATTACTATACATCATGAAATATGTTTACTGAGTGGGTAATACATAAAGTACAAGGAATTGCTCATAAATGCTCTAATAATATAGTAGGATAACTTGGTGACATATAGCTGTAATTGTATCAACACGTACCTTAGCTTGGGTTCCTCAGATCTTTGCATAAATTAAAAAAAGAAGAAACATCTTGTGTATTTCATTCCAATAAAATATCCCATCTAAGATCATCATATAGAACTTTATTTTTCTTTTTACCAACTCTAAAATCTAAAACTTTGGCATCTCAAAGGCTTGCCAACAGTTGACTACTGAAAACAACGAGAAAAGAGGAAGAGAGAGTGAGAGAATCAGTTGGCAGTTAAACTGCATCTTCAGATTTTCTTGGCTCATCTTCTGGGTGTGTTCAAATTTTGAATTTTTGTTCCGATTGTGAAACAGGAAAATCTTGGTTTTTTCTATTCAAACTTTGATTTGTTCAAAACTGAGGCTGTACTGTATCGCTGCTTCATTTTTTTGTCTTTTAAGATTTTGTGGAACTGCATTTAAGATAACCTAACACTCGTCACAAAAATTACCTTATTACGCAATCTGAGTTGTTCATTAGTTTTTATAAAACATTTTGTGAAAGAATCCAAGTTTATTGCATGCCGCTGACAGTCCCTACGAGCGATTTAGTATTATATATATATATGTATACATATATATGGGACCTCAAAGAAAGCAGCACTGACTACCACATAACCTGGAAGATTTTATCACGCACTAAGCCTTACTCTAAAAACAGTGGAAATTGCAAATTATGTACTTTGGAAAAATATATCATCATTTACAGACCTGAGAAGACAACTCTAGACAAATGTAGTGAACTAAT
The DNA here is from genome assembly GCF_963576615.1 of Watersipora subatra. Classification (NCBI taxonomy): domain Eukaryota; kingdom Metazoa; phylum Bryozoa; class Gymnolaemata; order Cheilostomatida; family Watersiporidae; genus Watersipora; species Watersipora subatra. The sequence continues at coordinate 47,371,983 of NC_088716.1, read as the reverse complement.
ATCTTCGTGTAGACACTCTAAGAAACATCTTTTACGAAATAGCGTTACATAATAGACCCTATCCATCTAGCTTTTAATACCTGAGCTTTTATTTTAGTTTACCAGCTAATGCAGAATTTTATGTATAGTCCTCACTAAGTATTTTATCTGATGAGTGTTACACACCTTTTGTGTAATAGGAAACTTTTAGTAATTTTTATGCTTAGTCAAATTTTAGTAAAATTCTTACCAAATTTATAGTAAGCTCTACTTTAGTATCGAGCACTTTATGCTGACTTTTAGCCTATACTGTATTGTATATATATATGTGTATATATATATATATGTATATATATATATGTATATATATATATATATGTATATATATATATGTGTATATATATATATATATATATATGTGTGTGTGTGTGCGTGCGTGCGTGCGCGCGCGTGCGTGCGTGTGTGTGTGCGCGAGTGCGTGTGTGTGTGTATAGCATTAGATCTAAAGACCACAAGGTTTAGTATTATTTAAATTTCTAGTTTTGTTTTACCTGTCGTCAAGCTGATTGAGACACTACCAATGTAGCAAATGCAAAATCACCTATTTTTAGCTGCTCTAGATGTATGAAAATAGCCCATTTTTGATTTTGTCTCTATATATGTTTGTAGGAAGCATTACGTAGGCAGCATTTCAACAGGTTTTGAAATAAGGGGCAGACCAAAGAAGGCAAACCAGAAATCAGTTTTAGCATAAATAAAAATGAGAAAAATTATTGTTGTCCAAAGTTAGTAAAACGCCCGTGTCACATTTTAAGTGTTCACGCTTTCGGTGTTTTGCTTTGTTTTCCCTCTGAAGCTGAGTATTAGGTTTCAATTTAAGCGTTATTAGGTTGCTAGATTCTAATGCATTGTAGTTCTTTTCAATGTCTCAGTGGGTGTTGGTTTGATAAGAACTGTCATTCTTTGATACCTTGCATGAAGAAATGTTCTAGCTGCATGTTTTGTGAAAGCAATCTCATTACTAACCACAGCTGATGTCACGAAGGTCTGGCTATCCGGAAAGGGATTCTTCGGTAATATTTCATGGTGTGAGACTGTTTAAATTATTTGAACACGTCTACCTAGATTCATCTTTCTTTTATTTCATTTGCTGTTCAACTAGCACTTGGTGGTGAAGAAAAACACAGCTCTCACATTTTGCTAATATCTTCCTTCCAAATTGAAAGTGGTTTGTTTGTGCTATTTATAGTGGTAGTGTTATGTCTGAGTTGTCTTCTCTCTTTGTGTGAACGCTAGCTGGTGACTCATACCGGGCTATAGCCTTAGATCCTAACCTCTAATTTTATTGAATTATATTGAGTTTATGAACATTAAGGGCTACAAGAAGGAGTCAATTCAAGAGCGTAGCTCATCAGCGTGAGAAGGCGCTATTTCTTGTCTATACACATGCCGTAGGAGAGAAATGAAGGATGCCATGCATCTGTGTTCATTAAGTCGATCTGAATCGTGGAACACGTAGCCTGTGGACACAGACAGAGGTGATCATGTATCAGCTCTGATCACAAATATAACTATATTCAATCATCAAAAGACTGGCAATCATATGTTTGCCAATAATTAACAGTAGAATAACTGATCGCAGTAACCTTTGCTAATGCCAGAAATGCTATCCAAAATATTCCCTGGAATTTATTTATAGCGACCATATAAATGAAGGTATAGAAGTCAAAATATACTTCTCAGTTGTTCAAAGCTATCGAGTTCATGACATTATTCATTTCCATACACTTGTATGTCATCTGGTTTGCTTAATATTGGTCAATCAGATTTTAATCTACCAACAGACCTCCTCCGTACACTAATTAAATAGAAGTTCCCTTTTGTATCTGTAGGTCCATGATTGGTGTTTGCTTTGTTAAGGTCAGTAAATAATATATAGCCAGGTTCCCCATTGGTATGTAATAGAATGATCCACTTTCATTGTAATCTTCCTCTAAGAGGGTCTGCCATTGCAGAAATCTGGGTGCAGGTAAACGAAAGCATCATGCTAACTTTCAAGGCATAAGACCTAAACGCCTCTTATTAAGTTCAGATGGGCTACTACCACGGAAACATTGACGGGTTGTGCCTTTTGCGAATTGTAAACCATTCATCAATAGTCTGATAAGAATGTGCATACTTTCTATAATAGATGCATATGCGTTCAGGTAGCCATACTTGTTTCTCCAGGGGTCTGCAGTAGTCACATCTTCAGTGTCTCTAGGAACAATATTGAGTATGTGAATTTTTATACATCGCAAATATATTTTGTGGTAACAGTTGGGCACTAAATTTTCTCTGATTAGAAAAAATTTCGCCTGTCAAAGCGCCAAAAAAGTTCAATTACACATTATTGTATGTATGAAGGCAATTACATTGAAATTTGATTTGAGAGCAGAAGCTCGGTATGCAGTAAATACACACCCGGAATTCTATTCTCCAAGCTAGAGGACAACTTGAAGACGGCTAAGCTGAATTTTTGTCAGGGTGACTGGCTCTCTTACACAGATCCTAGATGGTGCATATATACACTGTCTAGGATCTGTGTACAAGGTATAGAAAAGATGGATATAAAATAGACTAAACAATATACATCTTGCACTAGATATTACAAGAGGTGTATTCATGGCATTCTCCATTCCTCCTTCATTGTATCGGAAGTTTTCAGTCACAAATCATCGCCTCTGCTTAATAGAGATTGGCCATACTTTGGGTTGCTTCTTTCTTAGTCATTTTCTTTCAATTTCTGTCAAATGAATAAACTTGAAATGATTTAAAACTCACATTTAAATGTACATTAACAAATTATCTCAATCATACTTACCCCTTTCGCTGGTTTGGATGCTGGTATAACACATAGAATAACATATTCTGTCTCACTCGTTGTTGATTATATTACTGAATAAGTTTGATTAAACTATATGACAATAGCAACAGTAAAATGTAAAATAGTAACCCTAGTCAGCCTAGTCAGCCTCGTGTGTAGAGGGTTGATCAGTCCCCATTGTATCACAAACTAAAAAAAATAGCAGTGCCACTTGACCTTTTATTAGCTCTAAGTCTAAAACATACAGACCACAGTCTACAGTACTTCCTGTTTGTGTAGGTTTATCGTCAAATATAGGAACTACTCCTGCCATTCGCATGGGTCACCCATGCAAGATTTCACTGATTTTGTCAATTGTCCATGATTTAGGGCTGATATGTGAATTAGGGCTCCCTGAGCATTTGTAAGTAATTTTCCCAGTAATTTATTGTAAGTCGCTACAAAGAGAAAGCGTGAGATTCTACTTATTTGGAAGTTTAATCTAAACTCACATATGCCTGACAAAGAACTCTGCTAGCTATGGGCTCGGTTCTTGCTGTTTATGTAGTATTCCGTGTTTATCCTAAACCTTATGGGATTAGTCAAAAAGCTATTGACAGCTGTGTAAGCTAATTAGGTATAAAGCTATCTATGACTTCTTTGGATATGAGCATCTTATAGCGAGATAGGTAACAGTTAGCTAGCTATATGTGAACATAACCTACTAATTTCAGGGAGTCTCAGTTTCCTTTCAAAAGTAAGTTTCTTTACGAAGGTGTTAGTTCTATCATATCACTTACATATCGGTCATAGAGTATTCAAAGCTGTGGTTCTACTGTTCTGTAGACACCCCTCGCTTCTGGCATGCAAACTCAATATCAGTCGACACCTCAGGCTATGTCTGCTGACCTTGGTAAGCCAGCTGCTGCTGCTGGAGCCGCGACGTCTTCACCTTCTACACACAAGATCCTGGACAAAAAAAGACTACAAGATCTGGCTAAAGAAATTGATCCGATGACCCAGCTTGATGATGATGTAGAGGAGGTATGAATGTTTGACTTGCTGGGAGGTGTGACTTGTTTGATTCAGGTTTTATCTTGACCTCATAGCCTGTGTTACTCTTGTGATGGGCGTGTTAGAACACCTGTGTTGGAAGGGAGAGCAGTAGACAATGTAACCTTTCTTCATAGATCGATTATGCCCAGCCTGAATATTGTGAAGAGCAATGCTTGTGTATGCAGGAGTAATCTGTACTATTTGTGTGACAAGAGGAGGCAACTTCTAGACTTTTCACTGTCTCAAACTATGAAATAAATAGATGCTTTCTATAATACATGAAAGCATATTGGAATTTAGAATCCTAGTCAAGAGTTAAAGAGTCCTAAGTCAAGTCGGTTAAAAGCAACTGAATGGCACCTTCTAGTTGACCTTAAATTACGATTTCCATAATCAACTTCTCAGGTGACCACTGATATTTCGCAGAGCAGCTCTCCGTTTCCTTAGTAGGGTTGATCAATTAGTCAGGTTCCTCATATGATAATCTCATTTTTGGCAGGTCATGATGCAGATAGCGGATGACTTCATAGAAAATGTGATAACATCTTCATGTGACATAGCCAAACATCGTCACTCAGACACTCTTGAGGTCAAGGATGTACAGCTACATCTAGAGCGAACATGGAACATGTGGATTCCAGGCTTTGGATCTGAAGAGCTTCGTCCATATAAACGCGCTCCAGCTACTGAAGCGCATAAACAGGTGGGCATTTATGCCTTGTATTTATGTGTATTCCTCTCTATCCGTCATCGGATGAGTATTTAAATGGGCGAAACTATTGTTGGATTAGAGACAGATATGGACAAGTGGGAGCTAATAGGATCATAGTGAATAAACTGTATTATTTAGATGTATCACCACATCAACATAATTATGTTTGCTAGCATGGCGAGCTAGTTTCGGCTGAGGTACAGATGCCTATCTTTAACTTGTGGTTACAAAAATTCTTACCGAATACGAAGACTAAAAATAGTAACTCTTTGTTACTTTCAACTAGGGATGTTTTTAGGAAAGCTTATCAAAGCTTGCAAGCTTTTATCATTGAATGCTGCTTCAAACATATGCTATCGAGCTTTTTCAAGGCAAACTCTGCCATTTCTGATATTTTTAGTTTGAGCGCAAAGTAGTGTGCTGTTTGAGTTTTTTACATATGGGCCGCTTGTAGGATGTACAATGTACTCAATACATATGGACCGTTTGTAGGATGTACAATGTACTCAATACTTAGGAGCTGCTTGTAGGATGTACAATGTACCCAATACATTTGGGCTGCTTGTAGGATGTACAATGTACTCAATACATATGGACCGCTTGTAGGATGTACAATGTACTCAATACTTAGGAGCTGCTTGTAGGATGTACAATGTACCCAATACATTTGGGCTGCTTGTAGAATGTACAATGTACTCAATCCATATGGGCCGCTTGTAAGATGTACAATGTACTCAATACATATGGGCTGCTTGTAGGATGTACAATGTACTCAATACATATGGGCCGCTTGTAGGATGTACAATGTACCCAATACATATGGGCTGCTTGTAGAATGTACAATGTACTCAATACATATGGGCCGCTTGTAGGATGTACAATGTACTCAATACATATGGCATTAAAACAAATACCCTTTGTAAAACTGTGTACAAGATTAAATGCAAACAACTACATTGCATGTAAAAACTATATAAAATAATAATGAATAAGTAAAGGTTTTTATTGTTGCCTTACCTTAGTGTAATCTCTGTAATGAGTAGACTCAGAGGTAGCTGGTGCTAAAGATAAGTAATCTAAATTTCTTTTACGTATAACGAATGAATTTAAACTAATTTAATCTATTTATTTTTATATTTTATTATTTTTATTTATTTATTTTATTACTATTCTCACCGGCTTCTTCATGTTTCCTTATGAAACTGCGATGCATTGATAGACTTCAAATATACGTAAACAGTTCCATCAGGTGTAGAGGCAAATCTTTGGTGATAATTTACATCGCATCTATAAATTTCACATTTTCAAGCAATCGCATGACTTTTGTCAGCTTCACAGCGAACGATTGACATTTAAAATTGTTATATCTCTTGATATGGCAAAAGTTAACCCTTTTGCAGACATAGCGACATTATTGTCGTTTCGCGATACTGATGCCAATGGGTAGAGCGACTATTATGTCACCACGTGAACGTTTTTTGTAAATTAATTTCTGGTTAGCTTATTGCTTTTTTTATTTAATTTTTTTACTAATAGCAAACTGCAATATATTGATCTCTGTTAGCAACCAAAAAATTGGCGTTTTGAGAAAAAAACGATCGTTTTTGCAATACTAAACGAACGAAAAATCCGAAATAAAAGCGTATTTGAATAAAATGGAGATTTTGTTTCTAGTTTGTTTATGCTTCTGTTACTTCTTTCTGAATATTTTCCCAGAGTGCAACAATTTTCTTTTACTGTCATGGCGTCCTCCAAAGGCTATAGGCAAAGGCAAAGCTATAGAGGAATAATAATAAGCACATGATGTCAAGACTGCGGTGTAGGCCTCTGCAAGAGCAATTGCTTCCAAAATTACTATAGCTAGAGAAACACTTATATAAGAATTGGACTTATAAATGTTTATTTGTATTTACCTGTATAATAAAAACATAATACGCGTATAAAATATCATAAATAAAAGTGTATCAATGGTTTTTTAAATCAATTTGTGAAAAATTAATCTGCCCAGGGGGTCTCAAATAGCCCAAAAAAAACTTGCCTGCGAAAGGGTTAATTCTATTTATTAACCTGTTTCATTAAAAGTATCAGAAAAACTTAAGAAGTCTTTTGACTAGGCAATAGTGTATTGACATTTTAATTATTTTCGTATGCACAGCTCGCTGCTTAGCGAATATAAACCCTTGGACAATTTTATGTGAAATTGGAACATGAAAAATTGGGGATTTTTTTCGCCCGTTTTCCTTCCATACCTGCTTAGGGTGAGGATAACTCCTGATTGTCTCTATCTATGTTTATTACAAATACATTTAACTACGTCGCACTTTAAATTTCATTAAAAAAAACAATAAAATCTAATGATTTATACTAATTTTTATATTGTGTTAGTTTATTTTACTTTTATGGGAGTCCATATCTCATCAAATTAAAAACAGTGCCAGGATTTGCTTGCAGTGCCAGGTCAAATATGCATTATGACCTAAAACGTGTATTACATAAACATGCTGCTTCTGTTCATTAGGGTTTGGTTAATGGACAAGGGTTGTAAATTCCTACTAAGCGATTTTTCATCATGCAAGTAGGATAAATTTTCAGCATTGTTTCTCAGCAACATTAAGTTGTGACTCACAGCACATTGACCTCTATCCCTTTAGAGAATGGCACTTATTAAGAAAACATTGAAGAAGTCATGAGCAGATATCAAGGGATGTTTCAGTTACTCTGCTGTCACACAAAGGCCAGAGTCATCAGACACTCAACAAATAGTTCACTATGAGAAAACGTTCAATTGACTGCTGATTTCAGCCGTTGCTCACTTGCACTTGGTTGTCTGATAGATGATGGCTGTCTTCTTATGTGAGTCGAACACTTTCAGTTGCTTTAGCTGTAAGCAAACATGTAAACTCATAAGATGAGCCAGAGTATAGGCAGCTGCCATGATATTTATTTATCATTGTATAATACAGTTGTATTTTGTATATAACTAAATTTAAAAACTTTTGTTCTTTCTCAGCCATTAGTGGCTTCAGCACAAAATTGCAACAGTAATGAAAATTCATCTTGTCATTAACCCACACAACATTCTATTAGAGCTGTCGTGGGGATGGAGTCTGTTTTAATCTACCAAAAAGAAATGTACTTTTGATCGACGAATAAGTTACTTTGGTTGACAGGTGGTTTCAAGCAAGCTATGTGAACAGAGAAACTTTATGTAGTATATCTTGCGTCCATTTATGGACACGAATTTGGCTATGCATGGAACATTTTATACATTGAAAGAGAAGTGTGTCTCGGACTTCGGGTTCATCATTTGGATCGATTGTGGTCTTGCTGCAGGCTTTCTATATTAGCATGAGTTGTGTTGTTCTGAGGTAAATTCAAGGAGAACACATACCTTTTGCTTAATGTCCATTCAATGCCAATAGACATTCTCATTCATGACAGATAATCTTGGTTAGTTGTTGTGCGACCACTCGCATCCAATGTTATTAATACTAGTACAGTTGTCAGTCCTGTGCACTGAGATATAGTCATGAGTAATCAGTATATAGAGAATTATCACATGAAGCGGTGGTGCCCTAGGAGTGTAGTGGTAGTGTGCTCGCCTTTGAATCTAATGCCTTGGGTTTGATTCCCGTGCGAGGTAATGTTTTTCCTAAACGCTCTTAGCATGGTTTTGGATGGACAGATACTCTAATCATAGTAGAGATTATTGCTGGTTGATGGCTCAGTTTGCCTGATATTTATGGACCGCTATAATGACTTTCAGTACACAGATGCTCGACTGGAAATTCTAATTGGCAGTTTTAGATTTTATTGAAGTTATCTTTTCCTGTCTAAAATTAGTTTAATAAAATCGAGTGGTTACAATAATCAACCAAAGTAAAGATATTTGGTGTAATCACCTTGATGAACGATTAACAAAGGTAAAGCTATCATTTTATAGGCTAGTATCTATAATATCCGACTACTCGCATACTGCAGTATCACAGGACTTGAGGAACTTAGTGTTGTAATGCTGATGGAAGCTTAAAATAGCAGATTAATATATGACTTCTTATTACATGTACTGTTGTCAGTCTTGCCATCTCAATGGCTGGCTTGGCTGTGTGAACTTTACATACATACCCATACTATATCTCTATTAAAAGGTTACTCATATCCTTTCAAGAGAAGCGTATAGAAGTATTAGGAATAACTAGTTCTCACCTGGCCCATGTATTTGTCTCCCCACGCATTTGTCTCCCCATGCATTCGTCTCTCCATGTATTTGTCTCCTCATGCATTTGTCTCCCCATGCATTTGTCTCTTACTCATCTGATCAGCTTCTTTATTCCTCAATACATTTTTTAGTAATTTAATGTTTGCTTGATCCTAACTTACAAGTAGAATTTCTTGAGCTCTATCCAAATTCTTGTCTGTAATATCGTAGGTCTATACAATTGTTGGAGTTGTCAGTATTATTAGCTTGAAGGGAAAGGGAAGACTAATTCAATTGCATTCATCTGGTAGATCACAGGATATGTAGATAGTTCTTTACGCGTGAATCAGATACAGCACCTGTGCCTGACCTAAAAAAGTTGAGTTTTTTTTCTCATTTCTCATGGGAAACATATGTTTGTCATTTGTCGTATCTGCTCTTTTGTCATATCCGCCCTTTTGTCATATCCGCCCTCTTGTTGTATCTGCCTTCTTGTCTTATCTGCCCTCTTGTCATATCTACCCTCTTGTCATATCTGCCCTCCCGTCGCGCTTGCCCATGCGAAGGGTCTGCCTATCTGGCATGTCGGCTCATCTTGTAAATTGCCTGTAATTATTTTGTTCCCATCTAAAATACTAAGGCTAGCCCGCTATCTAACCGATTGTGTAGCTTTTTTCTATCACAAAACACATGGTTAAGTTTGACACCATTGATGAATCATTGACTCACCACTCCATTATGCGCCCAGTGAACGAATGTTTACTCGCTCTCCGGTCTCTCTGAAGTTAAAGGTGAATATCACACTCCCTTTTGCCACGCATAGGCATATGCGCTGACATCTAGTATTAGCTTTTGGCAGCAGTAGCAAAGGTCAAAGGTTAGGTCAAGTTGTGCGTAGAGGCTGACAGCATCCTATAGTAGTTGAGGTAGTTAAGGTTGAATATTCTCTATCGCTGTTACTTTACACTGTCACCGAAATCTAATAGGTATGCACTGAGCTTGGCAATGGCTTCATGAGAGGTTTGGTTTTATCGTTTCATGTACTTGTAGTTTCTAAAGTTGTCTCACCATGCAAGAAACTTTAGTTTGTGCCCTTGGTTGTTCTTTTTTTCAACGAATTGGTTTTGATAACCGTGCCACATGAGAATGTATACAGGAGGCTAGAATCGTATGCCTATGCTGACTCTCATTTATACACTAGGTAACCCAGCTAACTGTTGACACCTGTCATACTGTTATTAGTTTATCTTATCCCAGCGTGCAACTACAGAGCATTATGCCGCAAATTTAACTTGAATTTTATTTTGATTAGTTTCGAGAAGCTTGTCATACATAAAAGTTCTGACTAGGCATTGATAGCTTTGTACAAGTATAGCAAAATATACTAGCCATGTCTAGTATTGGTCAAAGGGTGAAGTAGCATCGGAGAAGCTTTGTCCACTTGCCTATCAGTATTGACAAGGATTGTTGGCTACATGCCAGTACTTAACCTTGCCAGTGCTGGAGAAGTAATGTTAGCTATGTCCACAATGGTATCCGCTGTTTGGCCCTGGTTTTGAGTTTTTAGTGATTTGGTGACTCAAAATTTGTGAAGACCATCAAAAAGCTGGATTAACATTTTTATGATTTTAAGCTTCGATCGTTTAACACTACTGGCTGCGAAACATACTCACTTGTTACAGGAGTTAAAGGGTACCATCAGATTCTCTAGCTGTAGAGGGTACATGTTCGCAAACACGTGAGACCTTCGGTTTTCTATTGTTCAACTCTCACAATTTGTAAAGAAATATGATAGTTTTTACTTTGGTTGGTTAGGCCTTTGTAATGTCTTTACGATAACCAATTTTTGCCTTAAAATGAATACCTTTATTGTATGATAAAAAAGATAAAAAGATTCATTGCATTTGCTCGCTTTTTAAACACGCTATGTAGAGGGTAACATCAAGTTTATGGATACGTATATGCCTAAATCACCGCTCCTCTATTCGTTTTCATCGCTGTACCTCCTACAACGGATGAGGGCAACCTCACACCCCTTGTTTTGAGTGAAACAGAAAAGGCTCAAAACAATGAAAAACTTACATATTCGGAATCTATGAAATCAAAATGTTATTGGAAGGTAATTCTAGGGAGAGTAATGTTCTCACACATAAAAAACAGCTCACTTAATGTTCATTGACTGTTTTCGTGCTTCTATGTGATTATGTGATCCAAATGTTATTATTAGGTTCCTTGTGGGTGAGTGAAATTTGCAAACAATTTTCAGGATTGACGGGGCTACGATATTTATTTTTGATGTACAGAAAAGATAAAAATGAATTCCTGCATCTCCTCAAGTAGCACTATGGGTGCGGGCACCCCTAATCAAGTCGCCCTGGCCTAAACGAATACTTTGATATACCGTATCTTGAATTGTGTTCAACTGATGCTATTTTGAGATTACCATTCTTAATTTATGCAATTGCCCTGATAGCCCGTAGTCATTGTCAAATTTTATACCAAGTTTATCCCATCAAACACTGCTGATTTTATGGACAAGGTTAGTTACCTCTTAGTAATTTCTTTTATGTAGTGTTTTTCATTAACACACAATAGTGAAGAGACTGGAATCTTCATGTCGGGATGGGTGTACACGCACTGACAGATATGTAATCTGCTGGTATTACGATAGCAGATAAGATATTTGAAGGGTCCCCCCTATAGACATAGTTTTTGGCTCTTGGTCTTATCTTTCAATATCACCAGCGGGTGAACTCATCACCGCTGCACTAGTTACTCTAGTAGCGGCCGGATTGGACCAGAGCTGTGTAATGTTACTACTTCATCAGTGATGTCATCCGTACCAGAGACACTGCTGAGAGGTTGGAGTTTATCTAATTCTGGGTGAGTGGCTTTAGCTATAAATAGCATTAGATTTTAGTAAGTCGTTGCTTGTTTCAATTTGGTGTTTGTCTAGTTTTTAACAGTTTAGATATATTCCCTTTAAAAAATTATCTAGTTATCCCAAATGCGAATGATCTTATAAATGGCTGGATAACTAAAACTTCAGTTTGGTATTTTTATGCATAAAAGCCTCGTTACAGTTGAGTGCTTTTGTGAGGTTGTTTACCATTGATACTACAGGCATGCACCTATAGCTTTTGAGAGACTGTGTACCATACTACAGGTATGCACCTATAGGTTTTGAGAGACTGTACCATACTACAGGCATGCACCTATAACTTTTGAGAGACTGTGTACCATACTATCGGCACACACCTATAGCTTTTGAGAGACTGTGTACCATGCTATAGGCATGCACCTATAACTTTTGAGAGACTGTACCATACTACAGGCATGCACCTATAACTTTTGAGAGGTTGTGTACCATACTACAGGCATGCACCTATAGCTTTTGAGAGGTTGTGTACCATACTACAGGCGCGCAACTACGGCTTTTGAGATACTGTGTACCATACTACGGGCATGCACCTATAGGTTTTGAGAGACTGTACCATACTACAGGCATGCACCTATAACTTTTGAGAGACTGTGTACCATACTATCGGCACACACCTATAGCTTTTGAGAGACTGTGTACCATACCATAGGCATGCACCTATAACTGTTGAGAGACTGTACCATACTACAGGCATGCACCTATAACTTTTGAGAGGTTGTGTACCATACTACAGGCATGCACCTATAGCTTTTGAGAGGTTGTGTACCATACTACAGGCATGCACCTATAGCTTTTGAGAGGTTGTGTACCATACTACAGGCATGCACCTGTAACTTTTGAGAAACTGTACCATACTACAGGCATGCACCTATAGCTTTTGAGAGACTGTACCATACTACAGGCATGCACCTATAATATTTTCCTACCAAAATGAATATTGTGTAGTTAAGATCTGACCGTTCTCCTCAGCACGAGTATACAAAATTAATAAACAAATTTTGATTTTAGTTTTTCTATTTTGAGGACAGTGAGCGTTATGGCTGGACGAGGCGAAGTGCCTCATTTGTGGAAGTTAAAGATCAAGCTATTCAGAAGCTACAGGATCAGCTCCGTCAAGTTGGGCAAGAGCTCAGGCTAAAAGGTCAGGGCAGCTTCTTCAGCAAAACCACTTTTCTAGTATTTATATTTATTTGTGTTGGCTAACAAAGTTTCTGTTTCACTCCAGTTAATTGTTTTATTTTATTTTTTGCAATTTGTGGTAGAAACTTGTTTGTAAATGCTTACATCATTTCTAAACCTTCATTGTTTGTTTGCTAAAAGGCTTTCAGGTTTTGCATCTGCTGGGGCTTTCTCTTGCGTTGTCTTTACACACCAACTGTATCTACTCTTCTTTCGTATGTGGTTGCTTTTCATATCTGCTTTTTTGTCATATCTGCCCTCCTGTCATATCTGCTCTCCTGTCATATCGGCCCTCCTGTCATTTCGGCCCTCCTTTCATTTCGGCCCTCCTGTCATATCGGCCCTCCTGTCATATCGGCCCTCCTGTCATAGCTGCCCTCCTGTCATAGTTGTCCTCCTGTCATAGCTGCCCTCCTGTCATAGCTGCCCTCCTGTCATAGCTGCCCTCCTGTCATAGCTGCCCTCCTGTCATAGCTGCCCTCCTGTCACATCTGCTCTGTCATATCTGCTCTGTCATATCTGTTTTCTTGTCATATCTGTTCTCTTGTCATATCTGCCCTCTTGTCATATCTGCCCTCTTGTCATATCTGCCCTCTTGTCATATCTGCCCTCTTGTCATATCTGCCCTCTTGTCATATCTGCCCTCTTGTCATATCTGCCCTCTTGTCATATCTGCCCTCTTGTCATATCTGCCCTCTTGTCATATTTGCCCTCTTGTCATATTTGCCCTCCTGTCATATTTGCTCTCCTGTCATATTTGCTCTCCTGTCATATCTGCCCTCCTGTCATATCTGCCCTCCTGTCATATCTGCCCTCCTGTCATATCTGCCCTCCTGTCATATCTGCCCTCCTGTCATATCTGCCCTCCTGTCATATCTGCCCTCCTGTCATATCTGCCCTCCTGTCATATCTGCCCTCCTGTCATATCTGCCCTCCTGTCATATCTGCCCTCCTGTCATATCTGCCCTTCTGTCATATCTGCCCTCCTGTCATAACTGCCCTCCTGTCATATCTGCCCTCCTGTCATATCTGTCCTCCTGTCATATCTGCTCTGTCATATCTGCTCTGCCATATCTGCTCTGTCATATCTGCTCTGTCATTCCTGCTCTGTCATATCTGCTCTCTCTCATGTTTGCTATCTTGTCATATCAGGTTACATTTACCCATCTGACACATCTACCCATCTGACACATCTACCCATCTGACACATCTACCCATCTGACACATCTACCCATCTGACACATCTACCCATCTGACACATCTACCCATCTGACACATCTACCCATCTGACACATCTACCCATCTGACACATCTACCCATCTGACACATCTACCCATCTGACACATCTACCCATCTGACACATCTACCCATCTGACACATCTACCCATCTGACACATCTACCCATCTGACACATCTACACATCTACCCATCTGACACATCTACCCATCTGACACATCTACCCATCTGACATGTCCACTCACCATCCAAATACTTATACTTATTATTTTGCTTACTGCTCACCTGTTGTATCTACTCAAATATTAGGCCTACTCGCTTATGTGTCTACATGAACTTTTTACGTCTTGTCTTCTTATCTCACCACTGCCGCTGACTTGGCCTGTCTACTCTCCATTATTCATTCTCATTTGCCTGTAGTAGTAGATCCACTCTTTGTTTAGGAAAGGAACAGAAACAATTGGAGTCACTTAGAGATCAGCTGGAGTGTCAAATAGATGATCTTACAGCCAACCTTTTTGAGGTATAACAGTTGCAGACATTGTTGAACTCTTGAACTATGTTTTGTGGTGGCTGATGTCTTTTTCTTGTAGCTTATCGATCGAAAGGGCTTGACATAAAACTGGTCACAACTCATTTGTAGCATGTTAGTCGAAACCTTTCATTAATTAGAAAAGCGCTCAACATCAGATGAATAAGTTTTGGGTCACGTGTCGTCCTAAGCTAAAGGCTAGTTCACACTATATTGCCGTATCTTGGCGTTGATGTCACAATACTTCGGTGATCTTTCGATGATAACCATGTTCACACGATCACAAACCCATCCGCGTTCACATCAGCAAATACTCCGTGACGTAGTGTTCTCATTTTTTTTTTTTTTTTTTTTGCGAAGGAACATCTTTGCTTTCGCGTGCTCGAATCAAATACCAGCCTCACAGCAACTATCATGAACAGAAATAAATAAATCTATCAGCAACCACGAATAACATCGCCAAAATGGTTCACATTTTACAGGCTGTCATCGATGCTTGGCGAAATATCGGGAAAGTTTTACAGCTGCAAACTTTTCTGACATATCCGCGTTGCTCCGTCGATGCCATCAGTTTATGGTTCACATCGTCGACGATAAACGCCGAAAAGAGAACGCCGACATACGGCAATATAGTGTAAACCAGCCCTAACTTTTTATGCGTTAACATAGAACAAGCCCCACAGTGTTATGTTCCTTTGTAGAAAGCTAATAAGATGGTGGTAGATGCCAATGTCACAAGAATGGATGCGGAAGAAGAGTTGAAGCAAGCTCAATCAAAGGTTTGATAAATCTCTCGTGGGTTTTTCTTCTGTGGTTGAGCATAGGTTGATCTGTTTGTTTTTTAAAGCATCTTTCTAGACCGAGTTATGCAGTATCAGAGTGATTCACTAGAACTGTTTACTAGTAGAGATTGTCACTGCTAGAAATACTCGAGAGTCATTTGGTTATTAGTGAAACTGGTCATGAACAAAACTAGTTAGCAGGCGAGTTGGTCATTATTAAGACTGCGAATAAACACTGAGAGCTATGCACTAGTAAAACTATCTATTGGTAGATGTATATGGAGAAGGGAAGGATGGCATAGAGAAAGGTCATAGAGAAAGGTCATAGAGAAAGGTCATATGCTAGCAGAGATCAAGTAGTAGAGTAGAATATTTGTCTTGGAAGCTCTAAGCTAGTATCTTTTTTGTATAGTAAGATTTGTCAGAATGCTTTTATATTTAGTCAGTACAGAAAATCCTAAGAACATGAAAAAAGAATTTTACTCTTAGGCTTCTTATGGTTATTTGAAAATTCTACTAGCTGTTGGCTGGAACTATGTATTAGCCCATAGCAGCTACTGTAAGTGCTAATCAGCTACCCATTATAGCTACAGGTGCTGTTATGGCCCTCTAGCTATAATTAAATATGGTTACCGTATTTGATATTTATATTCACTGAGTTACACAGGATAAAAATTGGTTCGGTGCAACCAACACACGAGAGCTATGAAACTTTCTTTTGGAAAAAGTAAGAAACCTCCTTTCGCTCCAAAAACCTCTTTTTTAGTGGAAAAAGGTTTTTGGAGCTATTGTGAAAATTTAAATTTAGATGAATACAAAAACCTTCACTTATTTCTTGTTGTAAAATACTTAGTGGCTCACAATATACCAAATTGTGTTGACAGCTCACTCTCTGTAAGCCATGCAATACCAAACTGTGGTGGTTAATCAGTTTGTTTTTCATCACCACCAAGCTCTACCCCCAACAAATCAATTTGCACAAATTGCCATAGATCAGTATTGATTGAATGATCTAGGATCAAAATGGGCATAATAAATATAATATATACATGCACTGTGAATTTAGCTAACTCTCTCAGCCAACTAAGTATGGAGTTAAGGAATGTATGAATTAACTAAGAAGAATTAACTACAGAACTTACTTCAAAACCAGAAGACTGCCACGATGTTTCTAGTACAACCTGCGCATGCTGCCAAAGCGCATCATGATGGCTCTCTCAGGGAACTAACACCTTGATATGAAAATTATTTCGTTCTGCATTTATGACCAGTAACTTTTAAGATGTTCTTTTTTCACATATGGAAATGGTAGTGCTTTCTATTGTAAGTTGACATGTTGTTAACAGGTGCTGCAGCTACAGACTGACATCCTGGCCCTGAAAACTCTCATCAGCTGCAATACTGAGCCGGAAGTTCAAGAGGCCACATGTAAACCCCGTAGGTGTTATTATTCCTCTTACAAAAGTTACCCACTCTCTTCAATCCCATATTTGTTCATATCTGGATTCAGGTCTGAAACTTTTAGATAGATATTTCGATTTGGATGTTTTTATTATTTTAGTAGGCTTTTGGCTTCTTATTTTCCTGCTCTCGATGAAAATATCCTTAGATAGCTCTTTTGAAGTGGAGACCTTTTATTTGAAATCTTTTAGGTATAATTCTTGAAATTTGTATTGTCCAAGTCATGTGTTTAAAAGTAGCCTCTGAACATGAAATCTCATTAACATCTTGCAATTCTGGGAAGTTCATCAGCTGTTCCCCCCAAAAGCTCAAATTAAATGACTTCGAAAATCATGGTTTCGGGCAATTGTGAACTGGTATGAGCTAGGTGAACTGCTGTTTATGATGTAGAATGTAGTTACACAGTCACTCTACATAGCTGTTTATATAGCAAGTCTTGTGTCCTGTCCAACAAACCAGGATAGCTGGATGCATATGACGATTAGGAAAGCTTGCCTTTACAAATCCGTCACAATCATTTAGTTCTTGTCAATTGCTTAAAAGGCAGTGGTGGGACTTGAAATATGCTCTCTACTCTTGTTGGATGTTTTACAAGTGGAGGTTGAAATGTTATTGGTGTAATTCAGTGTCATCTACCAACTAATATTTGTTTACTGTCATGCCTTGAAAGCCTAGGTTGTATATAAACTTTATCATTACAAAATGTGCCATAACCTTTCAGGCAGCACTGATTCTATTTGCTACTAATTTTACCATCTGTCGATCTTGCCAGCTACTCATCTTACTAGTTACCGACCTTACTAGCTACCGATGCTCCAAGCTACCGATCTTGCTAGCTATCGTTCATGCTAGCAACCATGCTACTAGCTACCAATACTATTAGCTACCAATCTTGCTAGCTACCCATCTTCCTTGCTACCGATGCTACTAGCTACTGATCATTCCAGCTATTAATCTCGGTAGTTACCAATGCTTCTAGCTACCCATCTTGCTAGCTACCTATTTTACTAGCTACGATGCTTCTAGCAACCAATCGTTCTAGCTACAGATCTTGCTAGCTACCAATGCTACTAGCTACTGATCCTGTTAGTGCTGATCGCACTAGGTACTAATCTGACTAGCTGCAGTTTCCTCGAGCTCCTTGTAATTGCTGGCTGCCATTCCTACTTGCTATAGATTATGTTAATTCCTAATTTTGTCAGCTATTGATGTTAAGAGCTATCATTCGTACTAGTCACTTATGTTATTAGATACCTTCATATGTTACTTTTCTAGGCTCATCATCTTCAGTGAAAAAGAAGTTTAGTTTTAAGAACATGACCAGGTTCCCAAAAAACAAGAGCCAACCAAACATGTCCCTTGACTCTCCTAGCTCTGATGGCGAGAGTATGGGTTTACCTTGCTCACCCTATAGTCAGCCCAGTCTTCTTGTTAGTATTTACCTTGTTAGTATTTACCTTGTTAGTATTTACCTTGTTAGTATTTACCTTGCTAGTATTTACCTTGCTAGTATTTACCTTGTTAGTATTTACCTTGTTAGTATTTACCTTGTTAGTATTTACCTTGCTAGTATTTACCTTGTTAGTATTTACCTTGTTAGTATTTACCTTGTTAGTATTTACCTTGTTAGTATTTACCTTGTTAGTATTTACCGTGTTAGTATTTATCTTGTTAGTATTTATCTTGTTAGTATTTATCTTGTTAGTATTTATCTTGTTAGTATTTACCTTGTTAGTATTTACCTTGTTAGTATTTACCTTGTTAGTATTTACCTTGTTAGTATTTACCTTGCTAGTATTTACCTTGCTAGTATTTACCTTGTTATTATTTACCTTGTTATTATTTACCTTGTTAGTATTTACCTTGTTAGTATTTACCTTGTTAGTATTTACCTTGTTAGTATTTACCTTGTTAGTATTTACCTTGTTAGTATTTACCTAGCTAGTATTTACCTAGCTAGTGTTTACCTAGCTAGTATTTACCTAGCTAGTATTTACCTTGTTAGTAATTACCTTGTTAGTAATTACCTTGTTAGTAATTACCTTGTTAGTAATTACCTTGTTAGTATTTACCTTGTCAGTATTTATCTCGCTAGTATTTACCTTGCTAGTATTTACCTTGCTAGTATTTACCTTGTCAGTATTTACCTTGTCAGTATTTACCCTGTCAGTAATTACCTTGTCAGTATTTACCTTGTCAGTATTTACCTTGTCAGTATTTACCTTGTCAGTATTTACCTTGTCAGTATTTATCTCGCTAGTATTTACCTCGCTAGTATTTACCTCGCTGGTATTTACCTCGCTGGTATTTACCTCGCTGGTATTTACCTCGCTGGTATTTACCTCGCTGGTATTTACCTCGCTGGTATTTACCTCGCTAGTATTTACCTTGTCAATGTATAGTTGCAGCTTATAGTTAGTCATTTTTAATTTACCAATTTAGATACAGACGATGCATAGAAGGTAAATGAACTTGAATTATGACTTGTTTTGCATTGCTAGGAAAACATGGAGGGCTTGGATGAGTTTAAAATGTGGAGAGAGTGTCCAGAACTGAATGAAAGCTGTACATTTATTGCTCATCTCATAGCCAATGATGTGCAACCTTGTCTCAATTTTATATCATCAGAGGTACTTGCTATAGTTTATATGGTCCCTTCAGTTACATAAGATGAATGCAGTTGTCTGAGCAACCATTCTGCATATTTGCATTTTGTTAACAAGTGACTGTATTGAACTGACTTGAATACCCCCTCGTCATTGACTCATTGTTGTTGATGTACATTATACCTTTTCCCTAAAGACATTGAGGAATTTTCAAATATACAGACTGTAAATTTAGCAACTTGTGATATCTCTGAACATGAAAGCTTCAGTTGCTTTTAGATTTTTTTATAGATTTCACAGTTCTCTTTTGAATGTCATCAAACATCTTTACATGGTTATTTTATAATCTTTTAGCTGCAAGAGATCGTTCTAAAAGATGTAGTTTCAAACAGTCTTTCTATTGAGCCTGTTAAGGGTGAAGGTCGCCAAAGGTCAGTCATCAATTATTTGCTAAAAACAGTTTATTGCGCATCATCATGCACATCGTGAACAATGCAACTGGTCGCTCGGTATGACTTTATTACTCAAGCTCATGATGTTCACGGTGTAGAATGTACTTACACGTTTATATATAACTGTAGGCTATAACTGTATATATAGTGAGTCTTGTGTCCTGTCCAGCAAACCAGGATAGCCGGATGTATATGACGATTAAGAAACCTGGCCTTTACAAATCCATCCGTCACAATAATTTCTCGTGTTCAAAGTAGCCGGTTGCTATCTTTTATTTAATGTGTTGCTCTTTTAAAACAGGTTTCAAGCCTTGTCCAAAATGCTTAAATTCTAGCCTAATTTACAAAATTTTAATTTTAATCACGCGTATTCACAGCATTCAAAAGTAAAATGGTTTATTTGAAGTAGTACTATTGTATTTACCTGTAGGCCTAAATGTTTTCCTGAAAAACTGGGCACTGAAATGAAAATCATGAATCCATCGTTAGGTTTGGAGTAGATTTTACCAACAATTTTTTATTATTCTATCAATTTCATAAAGTGAATTTACATCTTTTTTAATTTCCAGATTTAAATAAATCTCAGACGCTAGGTCTAAATAACCTATGTACTAATCAACACAAAAAGCATATTTTCTGAATGATGATCTGCTGTGATCACTAAGATCACTTCCTTGCGGGTTGTTTTAACTGTTTTTGCCAAATGCCGATGTAATAGTGGTCTAACTACCTGACGTTCACAGAATGAGTCTGAAATTACATCTAGCAACTGTAACAGGCTAGTGGCTACATTTTGGAATGTATTTAGATTTTGTGATGGTGACTCTTTGAAGACTCTGAGAAGATATTAGCTTCCAGTGTTGCGAGCTCCAGTGGGCAGTCAAACTGTAACATCTTTTTGGTTCACCCGCTTTCACCCACCGTTGGAGAATTTACACTTTGAAGATAAACTTACATAAAATTTCAGTAGATTCCATCTGAAAATACCCATATTTTCAATTTCATTGCCAATTTTTTTAATGTTTGAGGTGTTCTGACTGTTAGGATGTTTGAAGATTAAAATCTGCAAAACCTCATTGCGGTTAAAAAGCTTAGGAAACGGTATAGTTGAAATGATGTCGCTAGCTGCGATCGTTGCTATAGCTGATATTGGCTATTGCGTTCGAGTTGCAGCGTTATGCATCTCTATTTGAAGCATTACGTGTCTCTATTCTGTCAATCTCTTTGCAACTATAGATGTCCTTGTCTCTATTTCGCTTGATCTGAGTGTTTTAATCACAATCAAGTTCAAGGCAGATCAACTTTTCAAACAATTGGAAATGATGGAAAAGTACCGATACTATCTGATAAACCTACTAAAACTTGTGGAAGTTCATCCTTGAGACAAAACAAAAATGGTTTGACATTGATTTTTAAAGTGTGGTAATATGACCTTTGCTCTTTTACTTTTGTGACAGTTTTTAGCTTGAACTCTTCTCTGATTCTACTGATAACAAATAAAGTTAATACAGCCTCGGTTACTCTGGCTCCTTACTGCATAAAACTATGCTTCAAGCCTAAGGTTGCAATATGTTGTTCTAAAAATAGTGCAGCTATCGGTATTCGTACATTATAAACTGTCAGCTATCCTTTCACAATTTTTCACAAAAATGTTTTTGATAGTTGTATTTTATTAAATCTAAAAACATTTGCTTAGCATTCTGCTGTCTACATGGAATTGCTGCTTTTAGAGGCTTTTATAGCAGAATACGGATATTTATACTTAGAAGTGGAAAACAAAAGTTTTAAATAAGTGACGGCTTCTTTTTATTTCATGACTTTTATAGCTCTGTTTAATTGCGTGTGATTTATGTCTGAACCAGTATGAGACCACTCAGTGATGTTTTGGCAAGCTTTTCTTTTCATCTCGCTTATTGTTTGATATACAGTAGATACTGTGAACTGATCAAAGCTGAAGTGGATTGCTCTCATGTTGTGAAAGTGAGTGGTCTGGAAAACTCCCTATATATAAATCAAGGCATGCGTGACAAGGTAAAAGCACAGTATCGTTAGTCAAACTCTTGTGACATCACTTTTTTATAATTTCTGAGATTTTTTTATATATGAACTGCTCGCTACTCTGCACATATTACTAATATGTCACTTTTAATTGATTAAACTTGTTGGTGTCAGGACATGCAGCTGTTTAAAACTTCTGTGGTGGTTCCATAACTGACATAATTTATATATTGAGTAATTCTAACTTTTGCACAGTTATTGTTGTGTTCCTTATTTGATATCATTAATTTTTGCGCATGGCTGCTACCCAAGCGCTGCACAAGCACCTGTTCAAACGGCACTGCAATACTGTATGAGCACCCGCATGTATGACACGACACAAACACCTGTTCACATAGCACTCCACAAACTGCACACAATCAAATTGAAACAGACACGTTATCTTTCATTTTTACTTGCTGCGTATAATACATTTGTTTGAATGCTAAATGTAATCACCTGAACTATAGATCATCAGTTTTACCTTAAAATGATTGAAATAAATAATGTATGTTGTTATTTGCTCCGACACGCAGTGAGTTTGACATACAAATAGAATATCTGAATGGATTAACTTTGAATGTTGAAGATAAACTACAATTTAGAGCTACATGTCTAATCATTATCTGCATACATTTGCATAAATTCAATTTTTCTAGCTTATCTTATGTCAACTTCTGATGGTCATTTGCATCATCACTTGTAAATATCTACCTGCTGTTGTTGTAAAGTTAAATTTCTTTTATTACTTTTAAATGGTTTGGTTAGTTTCCTAGATTTAAAAATAAAGTAAAACTCTGTTCCTAAGTCATTGTGAGATCAATCTTGTAAATACTCAAGTACAAGATAACTCCTCAATTCCTTTTTGTAGCTGATATCCGTCTGTGAGCTCTTCTTCTACTTGAGCTATGTAAAACAGGGGCTTATTAGGAGCAGCAATGGTAAGTGAAAGCGTAGACCGACGTACTACAGAGCATGCATTATACAGAATATACCGCAGAGAAAACGATTAGTTTCATGAGATGTATTTCTAACACCAGCTGGCGCTGGCTTCCAATGAAAGCAACTACACTTGTAGATTCTGGAAAGCATACTTGAAGATTAATTGTCAGAATTTTAAGATTACATCTAGTAATATCAATATAAGCATGGTATTTCGTTTTTCAGCAATGATTTTTAGGGTACAAAATCAAACAACCAGTTTTGGAGACAAAAATGTTTGCGATGCAAGCTTCAAGCTGTGCCATAAGCAGGTCATTTTTTTGGCAAAATTGTTGTATGGTATTCGATGACAATGTCGATGATTAGCCCTTCTGTTGGCTGCCATTCTAAGACAACGCCATCTTGTCACCTTCCTACATATTTTAGTTACACAAAATGGCGGATAATTATAACCCAAGGTCGAAGCAGATTGCACAAATACTAAAAATGTTTGTGTCATACATGTATTTATACGTTCCTTATGAACTTTACACCTGCTGTTGTAAATTACATCAAATACATCCATCAGCTTGTGCTTAGATCTTATGGAATGCACTAATAAGAAATTCTTACTTCACACAAATAGGAAATTTGATTGTTCGTAAAAATCAACAATATCAGTCAATATCTTTTACGCATGCTCCACTTTTATGAATAAGAATTGTGAATAACCAATTTTTAAACAATGTAGTCCAAAAATGTGCGATTTTAATATAATTATGTTGCAATGCAGGTGTTTTGAGTTGATATTTTGCAAAGAATGCGATTCTTTCTCTCCATTTTTGCATGTTGATAAAATGATGGAATTTGGTTGGAATTATACAAAAAGATTATTGAAACCCCAATCTGAAATGTTATATGCTACTGTTAATAGATTAAGATTTGTGCTTTCAGTTGAAATTTAATAATGGTTAAAAAGTAATGACTTTTCAGGAGTTTGCTGCAATCTGACTTTTTAGATACTTGCTGTATAGCCTGACATTTCAGATGTTGACTGTAAACACTCAGTTTGCACCACCAGGCGCTAAGATTTTTGACATCAACACAGTTCTTCTTCTCTCTACTATGTCACCTTTCGACTTTCATGTCAACGGAGTCTTGTTTGATTTGTCTTTACAGATTTGGAGATATTCGAACAAGTTCAGCTGTTGAGGAGACATATGGTTGTAAAACGACTGGGTTTTTAAACCTCTTAAATTCACAAAAGCTTCCGAGTTCCCAAGCCTATTTATGCCAGAAAGCCTTCGAGATCTGGACATCTCTGTAGTTCCCAAGCCTATTTATGCCAGAAAGCCTTCGAGATCTGGACATCTCTGTAGTTCCCAAGCCTATTTATGCCAGAAAGCCTCCCGGGCTCTAGACATCTTTGGAAGCCTATGAGCTGTGGAAAACTTATACTTTGTAGCTAATAGGTGCTCATAGCTTTCAGATTTTGTGAAGCTCTATTTTGGCTCAGGGTATTTCTGGTCTGCATTCCGAGGCGCAGCTATTTGTAGAACAAACTGCAATTAATTAGATAATCTATAAATCTTATGTAGTAAATCTTATCCTTCAGGTTAGAACAATATCCTGTTTCAGATTTGAATGACTTTTTGACTAGAGGTGATCTAGTGGTGTTGCCTGTAGATGAATAAGGACGAAACATAAAGCATGTGGCCACAAGTTCAAAGTTGTAGACAAGAAATAGGAGGTAGTTGTAGTAATTTGTAGCGCTCATTCAAGCCATTTGTACAGTATTAATCAGAATAGGATTTATTCTGGTCTGGCTTGTCCTGAGGTCATCGGCAAACAAACTTGTATGCAAACTATAGTGCAGCTCACTACTATAAAGTAATATCTAACTTATGATATCATTTACCTGTTTATCTTCCTATTTACTATTTATTGGACTATCCGTGTCATTTAATTTTGATGATTAACCTGTTAATTTACAATACTGCTTATTAAATAAAATATATGGTTAAAATTATCTACATGTTAGATTGTTTGTTTTCATGTCTACACATGGGAATTGGGAGTTGCTTGCCCATACTTATTAGGCTGCCGAGATATAATATAGCAAAATACTAGCTTTTAAGCATTCATGCTTATACCAGATTTATGCACAAGTTTGCGGTCTTTAGAGACTAGCATGTCCCTTAGAGACCTGTCAACAGTGCTAGAAACGCGCCTACAATCTACAAAGATGTCTGACTCGACTGATTCCTAGTTGCATCCCACTGACAGGTTAGCAACATGACTTGAAGAGTTTGTTTGGCAGATATGTCAGGTGTTTAATCATGTTTTGTGTGGTAGCAGAAAAGTCCAATTTATGATAAAGTGGCAAGGGAAAATTTTTAAGCATATTTTTATTATTGTTCTATCAATCGTCTGAAATAAAATTAGATTGTTCTCAATTTTTCATTCATTGTAAAGAATCGCTGAAGGTGGGTTCAAAATGCTTTTCTAATAATCATAAGAAAATGTGTATAGTTTACAGTGGTGTCAGTGCAAATTGTGGTGGCTGTTCATACACTAATCTAAGGATCGTTCTCTTCTTTCACAAGAGAAAATAACTCGCATGCAATCATTATTCCATATACATGTAATGTAGTTGACTAATCTGCAGATTTTGAGAGCTAGCCATTATCATATTCTAATGTCATAGCTATGAGCCCTCCTTAGAAGTAGTACATCTTTGCTAACTTGATCTAATAGTAGTGAGATCCCGCTTGCACAATATTGACAAATTTGTTTTGCCAATTTAGTGAATTTATACTAATCAATGCTTTCCACCCTGCTGATCAAAAACTCCCATTTGTAAAATAATTGTTATATACAGTATATCAGCTGGGTAGAAGATATGTGGTCTAGCATCACCTGTTAGACGCATTAGCTAGCCTCTTCAACTCACTGACTGGCACATGCCTCAGGGCTGCCGTAACTATAGGCACAAGTTTATTTCTGCTCAGGTAATTATTTGATTTGGATTAGGTTGTGTCATGTTATTGTTTGATTGATTCATTACAGGTTTACTGTTACCTTAATGGCCTGATCAATGCCGCAATCGATTTTAACTTGAGATTCTTTGCAAGCCATTGATATGTCAAACCAATAACGGAAGACCAGTATAGTCAAACGTGAACATTTCTTATTAGCGCTCACAATACACCCACCAGATGCTAAGTTATTCTCAAACATCTCAAAATATAGGTAAGTCACGTATATAGGTAAGTCACGTATATAGGTAAGTCACGTATATTTCTAACCGTTTTAAACTTATACTTTTTCTTTCTAATTTCTAAATCTGTTTTTTCTTATCAGCTAATCAAGCGTATGGGCTGGTGGAGCGATTAGACATGTTGTTTATAAACAGATACTTGGTTGGCGGCTTGACATCCATCATTTTTATTGGATGGAATAGAGGATGAAAAGATACCAGGGAGATTCAAAGATCGTATTATAAAATTAGGAAACGAACCGAAAGATTTTTTAAATTTTAATTCGATTCCTAAATACATATAGCAAGACAAAGAGAAATATTGTGTCATTTAGAAATGTTATGTGAATCAGAGTATTCTTTATTCTGTATAGTTTTATTTTTACAAATAAAGTTGAGAAAGCGAATGTTAGGTGACCTTTGCGCTCAAAACAACACAGATGTATTACTATGATTGCATAGCTAGTCGAGTAATGTCTGGTGAGCAGCCTTCATTCTAAGAAAGCCCAGTTTATGACTTGCAATTATTCAACATTGCAGGTGCTATAGTTAACACTTTCCACCAGTTATTGTACTTTCTTGTTAGTTTTCTACTCTTTCCTTCCATCCCCATCTTCAAGTTGTTCTGCTGATAGTATGAAATCAAACCTAGTTCAAGAATTATTTGATAGTTTCCCTGAGTAAGTTGGGCTCATCCAGGATCTTTGTTTCACTACTTTAGGGCTTTTAATGCGATGCGTAAAGCTAACTCTATGTTCAACATTTTCTAAAGTTGTGCCTCCATCTCCTTGTATCATATGAAACAATTCATCGTTTTTTGACGTCATCACCCTGTTTGCACATGTGCTCGTCCACGAAAAAGCCGCCATCTTTGTAGAAAAAGATTGTCATTCTCTTGATTAATAGTATTTTTCGGTGTTGTTTTGATACTGAAATTAAAAATTTGCAAACAAAAGCATTGTTTGCAATAATTAATTGCAGAAGCTTCATGTTTTTAATAATAAAAGTTGTCCATAAAGATGGCAGAGAACGATAGAATGACGTCACGAAAAAACGAAGGATAATGCAATAAATGAATGTGTCACTTTGTTTCTTATACGATTGGACTAAATTTTTATCAGTTTGTCAAGTAATACTATACGATCTTCACCAGGTTTCCATGGTAACAGAGTTTAATTGCTGAAGACATAATTGTCTCTAACTCTATATTAAGTTTTTACACTATAGGTCATTAATGACAACATTAGCTGAAAGAGCCCCCTGTCTTCTTATGAGTCTATTTGTGTGCTAAACTCTATAATGGGTTGCCACTCTTCATAGTCCAGTTAATGTCAATTTAGCCCAACTGAGCAATGGCTGTCCAAAATCCCTGCTATATTTTATTCAGCTTTACTTTTGTCTAATTACATGGCATAAGCTAGTACGAGACATGTTGCTAGACAGTGGGACATGCAGGCTGCGAGACGATGGCTGTATGCACCCAAGTAGTCTCACCGATTAGCTCCATTGTTTGCATTCTCTGTGTTGCCGTTCCTTTTTGCATGGCACTGATTATAGCTTTCGAGTCTATTGATTGAGACCAGAGGCGTATTATTACCTCTACAATGCCGTTATGTTTGTATAATCTTGTGTACGTACACAACTCGCCAACTCACTGAAAGAAAATATAATTTTTAATTAGTCCACAATTTTAATCGTTTACGTTTTTAGGTTTTTCATGCATCTCAAGGTTTATGTGGTTTCAGTATTCCGAGTCAACACTCTCAACTAAATTAGAAGGATCACTACCCTTTGTGTGTAATAACACTATATATTATCTAAATTATTTTATGTCAAACAACAGATGATTATATGTTATCAAAATATTTATTTCCTATTTGCTATATGTCATTATATTTTTGTTGTATATGGTTATATATTGTTATATATATGAATATAAATTATTAAAATGTGCCATTTAAAAAAGATCTCAATTTAACCTCTAAGTTTGTTTAAATAGCTTTCTTCTCAAGAATAAAACCAAGCCTGGCTCGATTTTGTCGGAAAACCATGTAATTTGTTGACGCAATTAGTGTTTTTATTTGCATGTTTACACCACAGTGGTTCAAAATCACTCAATTGCTCAATTCTATGGAGCTCACGTTCACATGAAGTGAGTGAGCTTTTGTATCTCGACTTACACAACATTGCTGGCTAATCTCCTTAATCAGTCTGTAGCTGATCCCATTATCATCCTTTGGTCAATGCTATATGCAGATATCAGCAATCCGGTTAAAATAATAATTTTTCCATTACTTTAAAAAGGGATAATTTTTAACAATAGATTACTTATCTTACAAACTTATCACTTCAAGAACTTTTTGTATGTTCATATTGTTTTAGCGTTACATTATCTTGCTTCAAGACAGACTTCATCATACTTGAACAATTTTCTTTCACTTGGACACTTGGAGAGTGAAATGTATTGGGGCAACATTTTTATAAACGTTACCTCTATTGAATTCATTCAATTTAATCAACTTACTCCATTATTAACGAGTATGTATAAAGCTTTTAAAATTATTATTAAAATATTGTATGGAGTCAAATTGTGTTCCTTTCAGAGTGCTTAGTTTGAGTGTGCCCATAGCAACGATGCATATGTCTGACTCGTGAAGGCCAGCAAACACACACAACAGCTCTTGACAGGCTGTGTACTACTTCTTCACTTCAATTTCTAGGTAGGTTTTACATGTTGTTCAGTATCTAGCACTGTCTAGGTAGGTTTTACATGTTGTTCAGTATCTAGCATTGCCTAGGTAAGTTCTATCGGCTGTTTGTCTGTATACAGCGTCTGCTATATAAGCATGTAAGAGCTATTAGGGTATCGGCTGCCTGTATGTACCCAAATCCGGGCATATTTGTAACGCGGTCGACAATAGTTACACGTTTAAGAAGGAACTTTCGTTGTCTCTCTCACAGTCGGTTGTTTTGACAATGACTGTCTATGGTTTTGGTTTTATCACTGACTTCCATGCAGCTCTGTTTTCTGCCTTCTCTTTCCAACTGTTTGTGTCTAGTTCCTTCAACTTCACGTTACGCTTCACTACATAATCATTACACATAAAGTAGAAGTATTGCTCTAAAATGCTTTATTATAAAGTTGTGTGAGTTCAGATTCAGAATAAAAATTCCGCAAGCATTAGATAGTGCTACTGATTATGACAGTGGCAGATTATATTCACGCAAATTTTCCACAACCTTGAATTTAGTGACCTAATCGACAAGAGTTGCTGCCTTGTTCGACACAAGGGCTTTTGAAACGTGCGCCACCAATGCATATTTCTATTCACTCTGCTCAACTAAGGGTCAATTTTGTCTTGGTCTTTCGTATAGCAATTACCTGTTCTGGTGATTGATTGCTGCGGTGTGCGCAAATATTTCTTAAAAACCTTACACGATGGTCTCTCCGCAAGCAGATGTCTAAAGTTAAAAGCCATGTGCTACTAGCGCTGGAATACATGTATTAAAAAGATTGTAATATAGATGTCTCAATCTTTAGTGTCCTTCATTTTCTTCATCCATATTTACGAGGGCTATTATAGCCCCACCCTGGTATGTGAACTGTTCTTCTCTAGGTGTCACTCTAATAGTCTGCAGTTTATTATTAGAAGGCAGTCGATGAGTTTGCTCAGTAATAATATTTGTTTTATACTATTTTCCATATCAGTGTGGGTAGAATCAGCTGTCAGATTCATCATAGTGGAAAAGCTTTCTGAGGCATTTGCTATCCACTATCTACAAAAATAAGGCACTGAAAACAAATTTATTGAATTGCAGTGGGATTTTAGTAACTGTGAAATAGAGAAACTTTTTCGGTCAGAACTAAATCAATGAATTGTCTGTTAACGGTTTTCAAATACAAAACTCAATAGACGATGTAATCAGCTAGCAGTTTCATGTTTCACTTTTAAATACGTATACATCTGAGGCATTGTGAATCAGTTTTTGAACTTCCGCAGACAGAGGCACTGCACACTGGCAAAATACTACGGGAGAAGAGGAGGTAGATAAAACAAAATGGCTGACTCGGAGGGTCAGACTAAGGAAGAGACGAAAGGAGGTTCACCGAAACCTGACACAGACGTAGCGCCACCTCTAATATCTAAACGTAAGACATATAGCGTATCATTAGTATGCACAATGCATAGCTCTACTGTTAGACTTCTTGAGAAAAATAAAAGCTGCTAACTAAATCTTTTTACATAATTATTAATTGTTTTATTATTTAATATAATTTTTTTTGTTTTCAAACTGTTAATGAGGTAATTCTGGATAGGAGTAATGTTCCCATAGCCTTTTCGGTAATAATGGTACTACAATGTCTCATCTCTATGCCTGCCAGCTTTCAATAAAAGAAGCCTTATCCTGTCACTTTGCAGACCTTTCATTTTATAGAAAGCCTAACATGCTAACATTTACCCGCTGTATCGCTTGTGTTTGCTGTTCTCGCAGTGAAAACAGCGTAAGTAGAATTACACATAACTGACTAGCAAGCGTAATGTATCTTCCAATCTCGGTGAACTTTCGGCACTCCTGAGTTTTCTGGATGTTCGAGATGCTGTCATAGGGAAGTTGTTATATTTTTGCTAAAGCTGGAGTACTAGCTGGAGTACTGTTAGCCTCAGTGATGAAGTTTTACTTGTAATTGTGGTGCAGCATAACTTAGCAAATGGTAAAACATCAGACAAGAGGCTTAAGAGTTTAAAAATTTTTAAATGAAATCAAACTCAGATATTTTTGAACTGAGCATTTAAAGCCAGAGCTGTGCTAAGTTTAGGGGAGATTATTCTATTATTTGATGTGACTGGTCTCTCGCATTTTCCTTCAGTGAATTTTGTGTTCCACATTTACCAGTTTTGTATAAACACTGACAGATGCATTGAAGAACACACAAGAAAAGTACGTCAGAACTAATATTTCAAAATATTGATTTAGTCAAGGGCGATAGGAAATATCAGTTGTTCGATGGTGTTTTCAGACATAAAACATTCTTTTTTTCTTCTGAATGTTATATATGCAACCTTTTATTGAGCTATTCATAATTATTTTTATAGAAAAATGTTTTACATATGGTGCCAAGAAAAAAGATCAATAAATAAAAAAGTATTGTCATATGTTGTCATAAATGCAAAAATAAGATTTATACAAGGAAGAATTGAAACCACTAAGTTTTGGTATACATCTTATTTCTTTCGACAGAAGATCCAAAGTATGAGCAATACAATTGTTGAGATGCGATACGATGTTGATTTGCAATATAAATATAACTAGTCTACGCACATTTACAGATCTTTCACTGTATTGATTTCCTTGCTACATACTCATGTCCGATGCAGTACAATAAAAGTTTGTACCTAGATATATATATATATATATTTAAGAACAGAAAACTTTTAAAACTGTTTACTAATTAAAGTTTCATGGTTGTTACCATTCATCAGGTGAAATTAAAATGATATATATATATGTACATACATACATATATATGTATATTTATGTATATGTATATATATTCACTTACAAGCCTTCTTGCTTGTCTATAAGGAACCAACATAAAGATAAGGTTTTATGTTTGCTGTAGATATGTGCACACGCATATCAGTTGCAGAGCAGGATGCATTCCCTAGTGATATTATCTTTGTGTCAGGTGGAGAGTTCACTACCCTCATAATGTACAACTCAAAGATATTTTAGTATTATTACTTATTTTTTGATTGTGTATTATGCAGTGTGCATCCATGACATTGGTGATGATCTTGCTTACCTCACATCAATCCTATACAATATACGAGAGACAGACAGTTATCCATCTCTTACCATTAATGCAGTTTGAAATTATTCAACCTTGACATATATTTGGTGTTTGTAGAAGAGGATGGAACAAAAAAGAAGGCCGGCGCTAAACCAGTTCAGTCCAAGGCTGTAAGTGTAGTAAGCGTGACCATTTTTCTAGCATCTGCTCTTCGTTTAAGTTTGGAAGGTCCACTAGCGTATTCTAGCATACAACAATGCCCGTGCGCAAATGCTAATTATTGGATGTTTCTTGCTCAGAGAATTTCTTGTAATACCAGGTGTAATACCGGGTGTAATACCGGGTGTAATGCCAGGTGTAATACCGGGTGTAATACCGGGTGTAATACTGGGTGTAATACAGGGTGTAATACCGGGTGTAATACCAGGTGTAATACCGGGTGTGAGCTTGTTCAAAGTAAACCTATAAGTACTGGGGCTGGCCTATGCTTATCATGGACATGTGGTAGCAATGAACACCTGGTGTGTCTCTGTACTACAGTCTCAGTAGTTGATGGAAGATTAAAGATGAACTTGCACCAAACTTGTAGTAGATTTTATTCGAAAGTACCATTATTTTACTATCATTTGCGATTGTTTTTGATGTTTGAGGTTGACGGATTGTCAAGATGTTTCAAGATTGAAATCGACACAACCTGATCATGGTTAATGCTCTCGGAAGAGAAATATGTGCGAAATGACGTCACTAGTTGCTCTCCTTGCTATAGTTGATTTCGGCTATTGCTCAAATCAAAACAATCGCAAATGATTGAAAAATGCTAATGCTTTCTGATAAAATTTGCAAAGATTTTGTACAAGTTTATCTTTAAGGGCTGTAAAGGCTTTAAGCCCTAGTTCTACTTGTCTAGAAGTGATATGAAAGTGCTAGACATTTCCCCTAATTATCTAGCATTAGCTAGTATTCTCTATACCAACCAGCTACATCCTGCCACATAAATTTGCTACTCAACTCTCTCTCCGAACAGCCAGTTGAAAGAGGCTAGCTCGAGAGAATTTCGATGTCAAGTTAGTTCACCAGAGTCATCCAGCTGACCTGCTGGCTTGTTAGAACTTTACAGTCATTAGCCATTTAGCAAGTCAAGTATGTGCTTTAAAATTGAAACCATTTGATGTAAAGTTTGCTTTTGTTCTAGGTTTGTTTAGCTAAGAGCTGGGGCTAATGGTCTATTGTAACAGAGGCCTGTGTGGGTCTGCTTATTTAGCATAGTCATTTCACCTTACTCGGAGAGTTCATAACTTTGTGCTGCTGTAATGATGTAACAGCTGCCGTCTGACTAGCCGCCATTTCTCTTTTCTTCCTACTTGATATTCAAGATTCTAAGCATTCACATCAGCTATACTTGCTGCACCGGGTAGAGCTGGTCAGCGGGCTGCTGCCATGCTAAAATTAGCTGACTCATTGAGAGTAAAAATGAGATTTTATGAATGTCAATCTATGAGCTTTGCATGCACACGTTGCCACAAAGTCAAAGCATAAAGTATTATCTTTATGGGTATGGCACTGAGGTGCCATTTTGTATGAACACAGCAATTAAACGCCATTTTCTATGGACTCTTCCCTAAAATCCAGTTTGGTGAAGCACCCATAGAACCTTTACCGCATCTTATATATTATCTTATATGTTATATTGGTACAGCATTAAAATACAGTTTTGTATGGGCACTGCACTAAAATTGTTTTTTATGGACACACCCAAAATACCATTTCCAGTTTCTTGTAACTGGCAAATATTTAGGCTATTACCTTAGCACTTTGTAACTTATTAAAATCATTTGCTATCTGCCAGCAGGGAAAGCCTGAGGCACTTTTTGAGCAGCGGTGTTCATTTCAGCTTTGAAGTTGTGCCATTTTCATATTATCTATCAGCTCAGGTTTACGCTGTTAGCTCATTCTAAAGTTGGCTGTTTTGTTGGAGCTCGCTGTTTGATGTATTTCCAACTTATACAGTAGGAAATTTTTTTTTCTGCTTTATATATATTTTAAAACAACTCATTTTATGTAGATATTTGCTGCACACGCTGAACTTCCTCTAACATATATGTACAAACTATAAACGTATACACATAGGCATAGACATATAGACGTACAAACTAGCCGTCATATATGTTTATTGCAGCCACCAAAGAAAAATGTGCTCACAGGAGAAGCGATGAAAGAACTACAGGCAAAGGCCAAACAAGAAAAAGAAGATCGAAAGCGAATGGTAAGATTGCATTGCGCTTGATTGAGCTTGCTAGTAGGTTAGTCTGAACAGTACTGATGCTGCGGCATGTCATAACGTAAAGTCTTTCATTATCACCTTCATACAAGTGCTAGATACTGAGTGGCAGGTCATTCAATATTGATAAACTTATTGAGCTCTGCTCGCTGGATGTATTTTTTGTCAGATATTAGTTGAGTTGCTAACGAGAACTGTCATTCTTAATCTCTGTTGCTATATTGCTATAAGCACTAGGTCTAACTAGGAACTTGCCTATCTGAGAAATAATAAACAAACATAAATGATGTTGACATACAGTTATTGAGACACAGTCCTTAAGGCAGTTAATCAATAGCTCTTTTGCGTTTCTTGTTACTCGTTGTAGAATCACATGCAGTTATCATGTTGCAATGATGATCAGTTAATGAACGATTAGATACCTTTCTTTAATCCTAATTTGTGTTGGCAAAGCCCTGATTTTGTTACTTTTTAACTGCTTAGCTACATGTACATGCTCTTCGTGCTTACATTCTCTGTATGCTTCCGGTTAGTTATGTTGTGTATATGTAGCGGTGTGCTAATATTACTGCATGATTCACAGGATACAAGCGAATGTTTTCATATGTTAATGATATTTACCTTCTTTAAAGAGAATTGAGATACTAAACCTTTTGTAAAGCATATAACTGGACAGTTGAATCAGTTACAATCAAATGCAAAATGGCGAGTTTCAAATGACATATTTCTTCACTACTTTATAAATTTGCTATAGTAATAATAGGCTACATACAACTCATTGATTTCCTGTGTAATCCTTTGCAACTAGCAGGTGTTGCAGTATATGAGCTTTAATAATCCGAGTCAGGTATGGATTCTTAGTCTTGCATACCTTTATTATAATTGTAAGATATTGTGTGCCATCTAATCTAATTGGCTAGTTAATATAATTTCAAATTCTTGTACGGAGTCTCCATTTTACAATCAATACAAGATATTCAGCAATGAACAAGAGAACACTTCATTTCTAGCCGCGATAGCGAAATGTAGTGAACAGGACAAAATGGCTTCTCAAAAAACTGAACTAAACTTGGAAAAACCTTTTAATAGTCATGATGGAGATGGTATCATGCATAATCTTGAAGATGCAGAGACAGGAAATCAGAGTTTGAGTGGAATCGATGAAAGTGAGCCCGAGAGGGATAGAAGAGACGTTATCCTAAATGGAGGCGAGGTCTTCATAGAAAATACGAACTATTCAACGTTAAACCGAACATGTTCAGCTGATTATGGAAAACTAGAAGTTAGCAGAGACAAAGATTCTCAAGAAACAGACCTGCAAGTAGTGGATGGTCAGCCTTTGGAAGATGAAGCAGTTGATATTGCTTTAGAATACTCTAATACATCTAAAGAAGTCCCTACTTCGTCAGAAATATTGAATGCACCGTCAAATGGTAAAACCGACAAAACAGCATCAATAGATATTGCATTGGTCAGTGCTCAGAACTGTCCTATTGATCTCAAAAGTTCTGATACTCCAGTGCATGACAGTGTTTCTTCAAATGCAGATGATCAAGAACACCTGATTTGTAGTCAGAATGATGTTGATGCCTGTCTTCTCAGAATGGATAGCGTCGGAGAATCAATAGAAGATGCTGCTCGGTTGGAGAACCTAAACAGTATGTGTGCTTCTGAAAGTAAACTAAGCCAGATTAATGAAGATGTTGGAGCTTATCATAAAAGTTTGAACAATGCTGACGGAATATATGAAACTTTGGAGTGCAAGGAAATAGACAGTCCAGATGCAGTAGGAGGAGCCTTCGAAATAAAAAGCTCAGAAAGTATACATAGTTTTCCAGAAAGTCTTTCTGGGGTTCAGAAAGACATTGATGAAACAAGACCAAGTGAAAAAGATGGTACTGAAACAGCTGTAGCTTTAAACCATATTACATCTTTTGATCAGAGCTTAAATTCTGATACTAGCTCGAACCAACTACTTACCTCTGAACTTATCGAATCTCAAAGCGATGCTGGACAAAACTCACAATCATTTGTTGAGAATGCAGACACATCGAAGGCAATGGATGACAAAAATGAAGAAATGCAGAAAAATAGTAACAGCTACCCAAACATCTCTTCTAATACTGAGACCAGTAGCCCAGTAAACTCAAAATTATTCATCCGAAAAGATGCCACTTTGTTAGAAGCAAATGTAAAAATACACTGTATAGCTAGTGTGCATGCCGAATTTGGACCTGATGAAAATTGTAGTTCAGAAGGGGACGGAGAAGACAGTGAGCTTGATAGTACGAATGCTTGTTTAGCTTTAGAACCAGAGCAAAACTTTAACCACGGTGATAAAGATCAGGATTCACCGATAAGCAGCAACCAAGTGGAAAAAGAGCCCAAAATTTTAGACGATTCAGCCGCAGAACTTATACCTACAACTCTACAAAGTGAATCATTTGAGTACTTGAATGGCTCTGGCTTTTCAGAAACAACACAATCGCCTAACAGTTTCTCATCAGATTTTGCTGAACAAGGTAACTCGAATATTGACGGCGGTTCATCTGCTCATATTCCAGATATTGAAAGAGCGGAAAGTCAAAAAAGTATAAAAGGCGCTCATTCTTTTGATAGTCAAGATTTCACCAATAACCAAACTCTGTCAACAAATAGAGGAGAATTAATTGATAATGATCACATAGTGAAGAAGGCCGTATCTGAAGATGATACTGATACTGAAGAATCCGCGGTCGAAGAAATGGGTTCTATTGCAAGCATGCATGACATCTACCGCTCAGTTGATGACATAAATAAATCTATGACCTCAAGGCTAAAGTCTGCATCTAGTCAAAGCCTCTCCACGCTTTCATCATCGCTTACCGAGCAAAACCTGAGTTCTGAAGTTGCTGAAACTTCAAACACTGCGAACATTCTAACATTTGAAGAAAGATTCAAGAAAATTAGTTTTAGTTTGCAAGACTCAAACAATAAAATTATAGAGTCCAAACAGGAGGCTTCCACGGTAGAGTGTAATATTGAGACAAAAAAGAAATTCAGTTGTGAAGTCCCCGCTATCAAACCAGTTTTGCTTACTAAGCCACACTTGTGCAACCGGCGTAGAATAAAAGGTTCTGTGACTCTCGGTACTAAGCCAAACGAATCGTCTCCAAACTGTGCAAAAATGTATCGGTCTTTGATTTCATTTAAAAAAACACAGCAGGAAAGTTCCTTTCAACATGTCAGTTCTTCTAAAGACACTGAGCTTGCTACTGTTTCATCTGTTCAAGCCATGAAAATCAGCAATCGAGTTAAAGTAAGCATAGACATCCAAAGCACCTATCTGTGATAAAACACAGCGGTTTAGTATGAATCAAAAAGTCAGTGTACCTAAGAGTTAACGATACGTTTGGTGTTTATGTGTACATTTAGCACTACATAAATCAATGAGTTTTATAGATGGTCATTTAGTGAATGCAAACACAACGCTTCTGATATATTGACTTGGGTATAGCTAATTATTGTGTCATGCTTGTGACTTGTAAATTAATCATTGCATATTCTAAGCATCTCATCACTATTCTGAACATACATTACCACAAGACGCATAGCGCTGCTCTCGTCTGTTTTTGTCTTTCATATTATCAAGTTTATCGCAGGTGTCATTGTTTGTTTTAGGTTGATGAACGATACAAATTCTTATTTGGAATTGTAAGTATTACTAGCTATCTTATTCAAGCTGTTAATAGTAGTTGGTCAGGCAACACTAATTATAGGATATTAACTCATTGACTTACAGTTTAATTCTACTTAGATGTGTAGATAGATATTTATATTTTACTCATACCCATAGAGTAGTAACATACAGTATGAGAGAGAAAATGCTGTTCTCTGAGAGTCCATAGTTGGGACACCTTAATTTCTTTTCTGTAGGCAGAGCTAGAAATAAGGTTTTTTCTTATGTTAGCATTGAAGGGAATTGAGTAAGTCATTTAAAAAAAAAACTTAACACTTCATAGTAAGTCATGTGTTAGTAGGCAAGTTGTTACAGACCCTCTCAGTACGTTATATGGTCTGTGTGGGTTTCCTAATAATTGAGAGAGCAGAAGTGGGTATAAAAGTTGATCATTCTAGAATCTAGAGCATAGATAGGGCCTGATAAGTAGTACCTGTAGAATTAATGAAGACCAAACATTGGCATCAAAAAACCATAGAGCTGATGGGCTGCCTAAACATTGTTAAGCTAAAATTATGAACAAAACAACAACAAGATGGTCCACATAGTATAATTTTTTGTAAACAGACATTTTTTAAAAATCAATATTTTATTCCAATGAATATTTATTTACTGCACTTGCTTAAACTTCAATAAAAGTTTTTTACTGTTACACGATTATAATAATCAGAATTAAGAAAAAAACCAATATACATTAACATCCTTATGTCTATAAGAAAATCTCCAAATTGTGATTCAGTTTGTCCAGCTATAGCTATTAAAATCTTGGAATGGAGAATGTGTATCGCAGAAGATTAGATTTCGGAGCCTCCCCTTCTTCAGACAATATTTTAAACCATTGGGCTACACGAAATTGATGGATTCATTGGGCGAAATATGTCGCTATGTGGGTGAAAATTCCTATGTCGCTCTGCGTTATGGTGCAACGTCATTTTATGCTTGCTCACGGCTCTAATTTGTAACTTTTGCAATACTAGTTTACTCAAATCAACAATTGGCATTGTACCAGGCTAATGGTGAGTGGCATGCAACTGCATTACCTGTCACCGTTTATTAGTTGATTTTAATACCCATGCAATGCCGGACATTCCGCTAGTATGTACATAAGACTAGCAAAGTAGCTCAGAGGGTTAGTACTAGCTTTTTTAAATAAATGATTGTTTTAGTAGAATGCTTAAAACTAACCTGGTCGCTTCAGCTCTCTCAATAAAACATTGAATGCCTTCAAAAAGTTTGAGCTGCTGAGTGTTGGCAATTCTGCTGGAATTTTGTAAGGTAAAGCCCATGATTAAAATAAAGCTCTTATAATACGAGCCTTGTGAACTACTTTTGTTATTTTATTTAGATGATATTTATGATATTTTGATATATTTATTACAGATTGCTGGATATCTCAAATTAGACATTTCTGTCGTGGAGGATCAAATTGCGTCATGTGATACGGTGAGTATATACCATTGTAAATTTCATGGTACTTTTTACGCAGATGCCATGCAAGTATAGCTTAGAGCAACAATGTAAAAATATGTTTTATTTAGAACATAATGTAAAGTCAGCTAACTATAATTAACAAGGCATACAAGCATTTAGTTTGTGAGAAAACAATTCAGTTGTCATTCATTGAATGCTTTTTACAAAGCATATGAAATTGGGAGGTAAAATCATTGCATTTACTAACATGCCATACAAGTAGTATTTTTGTTGAATGCTACTCCCTAATATTGTGTTAAGGATACTCTAACTTCTCTCCATAGATGTGTACATTGAGCTGTATTTGTCAAATAATAGAGCGTTGCAGCTCTCTGGTCTTCAACTAATACTATCAGTACCAGTAACACTAATAATTAAGAATGCTGCTCTCTCTTTTAAAGGCAGATTATATTAATTGATATTGTTACAGTTTGATCTGATCGAGAAATTTCTGTGCGCCAAAGGTACAAGGACTTTGCAGTTTTATTACCAAGAGCCACCCGCAAGGGAGCCGACACATCGGTCTGATTCATCCAGTATTGCCACCACCTCCATGTCAAAACGCATCATAGTGACAGACGGTTCCCATGAGGTGAGCTTTATGTTTAGTAATTATGACTCACTAACTAACAAAATAATGTATTGTTTATCAGTAATTGGCCAGCTGATAACCACTTAGTATTCTACTAAAAACGAACAGGATACATACCAGGACAGGTTTTCTAAAGAACTCTTTATGTATAGATGATAGCTTGTGGTCTTGGTTTTGAATTTAAACAACTAGTTAAGTTTAGAGGCTGTTAAACAGTATACCTCGCTCATAGTATATTTAGATTATATCTATATCTACCGCACTCACGGTATGTCTGAGTTATATTTAGATCTACAGCATTCAAAGTTTATTTAGATACAATCTAGATCTACCGCACTCACATTATATCTAGATTATATCTAGATATAATGTGAGAGTGGTATAATTTATAATTGTTTACATGCTTAATATCGTTCATAACTTCGAAACAGTGTAAATTGGGACCGTCGTAACTGAAGGACTCCCTGTATATACATACGGCGAATAATACGCAATCTAGAACTTTTTACATGTCTCTTTTCCATATTTTCAAATGGCAAAGCTACTAAGACTTTTTATCAATTAACTTTTTGTTCTTTTCCGGGGCTAAAAACTTCTGCTTGGCATAACCATTTCATATTTCTTAAGATAGGTCTATTCTAGTAGTCTCCTGGTTGAAGGATCAACTACATGTAATTTATCTCTCATAGTCTTCAAACTTGTTGTCTTTTACTTTATCTTTTGCTCAAAATGACTGTCTTTAGTTGATCATTTTATCAACACCTCAAAGGATGACCTTTGATTCATACTTCCATATTTGCTGTAGCTGTTACTGTGTTAAAACTAGAGTACTTGATAATAAGGTAACTCCATGATGCCCTAGGGTTCTAGCTGACTACTTCTACCCTGTTGTAGTCATATGAGCTCACTCGTATTAATGAAATTTATTATAATGGAGCGTTGTTGGTGTTGGCAGCATAGACCAGGTTTATAGGCAAAAACAGCTAACTCAGCATGTGCTGGTGCACAGTCGCTGTTTAGGCGCAAACATCTATTGTGTATATTTACCGTATAGTCTAAAGCAAAAGTCCTGCACTCTTTTAGTCTCTGCATGGAATCTGTGTTTGGTTCTGCCGAGTGAATGTCGAAAAAGCCATTACACCCAACATGCTTGGCAATGAGATTAACTTTGGCTACATGGATTGCTCAAGCGGAAAGATTCTCAATGGCTTGGAGAAGTCATTGGCTACTGTTATGCTTCCAGTTCTGCAGAACCAAGAGGTAAAATTTGTTTTACTCTGGTTTGACACTTAGCCTCTCCATCACATTTGTCGAGAGACACAAATTGAAACAGTTTTTGTTGGTCTTTTAAAAAACTTCATCTTTTTTATACTGTTTACTTATATGTAATGTTCTAGTCTTTGCTGCATGAGTTCAGCATACACTGAACAGTCCATTGTCCTAGGTATGTTAGCTAGTAATGTGTACGAAACAAGGAAGACAACCGAGTGCCAGTATAATCTATTGTAAAATTTAGTGACTTACTACCACAAAACGTTGAGCAGTACCATTCATTTGAAAACGAATCTATTTTCTGTTTTGAATGAATTGAATGTAATAAAAAACTTTGCGGGCAACACAAACGTGCGAGTTAAACATTATACTAAACTAATCAGATAAACAGATGCCATTACATCAGAAGCTCATTGTGACAGGCAATATTAGATAATCAGGTTTTTAATTGATCCTTGCATCTCCCACTGCAGTCCTGGGGAGCGCTCGCTGGCTCAGGAAACAGACAGGTAACAGACTTTCTTGAACAGATAAGCAACTTCATAAATCAGCTTACCTCAGCTCAGGGCAGCCTTGATGATCAGATATATCTGCATGAGTGTGATGTGGAAGCAGCATTATCCAAGATGAAGACCCTTGCTGACTATCAAGAGTGGGGTGAGCTAGCCAGCATGTGATATTGACTGATTTTATCCCATGAATAATGTTATATTAACTGATTCTATCCCATGAATTATGTGATATTAACTGAGTCTATCTCATGAATAATGTGATATTAACTAAGTCTATCCCATGAATAATGTGGTATTAACTGAGTCTATCTCATGAATAATATTATATTAACTGATTCTATCCCATGAATAATGTGATATTAACTGAGTCTATCTCATGAATAATGTGATATTAACTAAGTCTATCCCATGAATAATATTATATTAACTGATTCTATCCCATGAATAATATGATATTAACTGAATCTATCCCATGAATAATGTTATATTAACTGAGTCTATTCCATGAATAATATTATATTAACTGAGTCTATTCCATGAATAATATTATATTAACTGATTCTATCCCATGAATAATGTTATATTAACTGATTCTATCCCATGAATTATGTGATATTAACTGAGTCTATCTCATGAATAATGTGATATTAACTGAGTCTATCTCATGAATAATATTATATTAACTGATTCTATCCCATGAATAATGTTATATTAACTGATTCTATCCCATGAATTATGTGATATTAACTGAGTCTATCTCATGAATAATGTGATATTAACTGAGTCTATCTCATGAATAATATTATATTAACTGATTCTATCCCATGAATAATATGATATTAACTGAATCTATCCCATGAATAATGTTATATTAACTGAGTCTATTCCATGAATAATATTATATTAACTGAGTCTATCCCATGAATAATATTATATTAACTGAGTCTATCCCATGAATAATGTTATATTAACTGAGTCTATCCCATGAATAATGTTATATTAACTGAGTCTATCCCATGAATAATGTTATATTAACTGATTCTATCTCATGAATAATATTATATTAACTGAGTCTATCCCATGAATAATGTTATATTAACTGAGTCTATCCCATGAATAATGTGATATTTACTGAGTCTATCCCATGAATTATGTGGTGTTAACAGATTCTATCCCATGAATAGTGTGAACATTCATGCAACTAGGCAATCCTTTTAGAATAAGATGGTTCTCTAAAGCTGCATGTATAATGTATGCCTTCCATTATTTGGTTTGCACTACAGCATGCTACCGCTAATGTTAGCTGGCTCTTCCATACTCTCCTTCTACTACTCAATTGAAGATACACTCTGTCTTGTTACTAAGTACTCCTGTTAATGTTAAGGTTCAAACATTTTTTAGCGATGAATGGCGACTTTGTTGAAAAACTTGAGGAAATTCTGGCATCTTGGGCAAAACAGATAGAACAGGTTCTTACTGAGAGTGAGCAAATGAGGAGGGAGGCTGATGACATCGGCCCGTCTGCTGAGCTAACCTACTGGAAAAGCAGGATGGCTAAATTTAACAAGTAAGAAACAAGCAGTGCTCGTCGGCAATCAATAGATATAAGCTTTGAAACTAGACCACGTTGTATATGTAGACTCGCTCCGAGTAGCTCTATAGGCAGTTCATATGACTAGCTATGGTTTGACTGTGTTCATATTCAAACCTTATGTTCATCTATTATTCATAAAGTTACGTTTGTCACATTTAATGTGAAATGGATAGCTCTGTCACTTATTGTTACTATGTAATGTGTACTTTCTTATTTGTATTATTTTTATATCGAGTCGTTTCTCCATTAGTAACTCAATGTAGGGAGGAACTTATAATGTCACACAGTCAGCCTTAGATGTTTTCTATATTCAGCTTGCTGGAGCAGATAAAGAGCCAGAAATGCAAAGCAGTCGTTGGGGTCCTACAGGTGGCCAAATCAAAGTCGCTGCTGAACTGGCGTCAGCTCGACATCCGTATTACAGATGCTGCCAATGAGGCCAAGGACAACGTCAAATATCTTTATACACTAGATAAATTC
Organism: Watersipora subatra; assembly: GCF_963576615.1. Taxonomy (NCBI): domain Eukaryota; kingdom Metazoa; phylum Bryozoa; class Gymnolaemata; order Cheilostomatida; family Watersiporidae; genus Watersipora; species Watersipora subatra. Next base: position 47,328,077 of record NC_088716.1, on the reverse strand, counting down.
TTTGGACCTCTCGTTAAGTGCAGCCCAGTAAGTAACCTTTGGTTAACTAAAATTTTGTGTAGGAATTGCTTGCTCACATTAGCAAAACGAACTGTCCATAGTGTTTTTGTTTCACTGTCACCAATGAACTCATGTTGTCATGCTACTATATTTGCATTAGGCACCCTTTTATGTTCTTGAAATTTTTATTCAATTTATACCTTGAACAAGTTTTTCTGGTCAATATGGTAAACAATATTTCAGTTCTTCAACCTCCATGTATGTCACATAAAATTGTGTGAAACTACAATTTCCAAGTTTATATATATCATTTATTTGATAGGGTGATTTGACGGATCAGGTGCCAGGGCTAATGAATGCCATCCGTATGATATACAGTATCTCAGGTTACTACAACACATCTGAGCGAATGACCTCCCTCTTTGTCAAGGTCACCAATCAGATGATCACCACATGCAAGGCCTACATCAAGCGAGATGTTTCTAGAATCTGGGATCTCCCAAGGTTGCTCTATACTTTTTGCTCCTATTAACTCATTCAGGAACACTTTCAAATTTGTAGTTGTCAAACCATGTTTGCTCAATAACAGAAGTTTACATACTGGTGCGAAAACTCACCGTGAGGCTCTGTAAATTTGTTTCTTCTAATTTAAAGTTAAAGGGTGTTTGTACAGTAGTAATTTTTACAATATATAGGTATTAGGTTAGCGATAGTTTGTTTATTCGATTGCCCTGAAATCATATGTCTGGAAAAATAATTCTAGTATAATACGCTGGGGGAACATTCGGATTTAAAAAGGTATAAAGATCTTGGTGAATGAAGACTGCTATCGCTACCCATTGCCAGTTTCTGCTTACCTAGTCACAGGGAAACTAGTTAGTACACTCTGTTTGTAGGCCGGTGCTCTTGGAGAGGATCCGTGACTGCATGAAACTGAACACCGCTTATCAGAACTGCTTCCAAAGAACAAAGGAGAGACTGCAGGAGAATCCGAATGAAAGACAGTTTGAATTTTCAGAGAACTACATCTTTGGAAAGTTTGACACATTCTGCAGACGACTAGAAAAAATCAGAGACATGATGAACACTATTGAGGCATTTTCTGGTAAACATATCTACTTAGTGTATTTTCATTTCTTTTTGCTGGTTTTGGGTGTGTTCAGCCACAGTGGGCAGTACAGGGCTTAGAAATTTACAATATCAATCACTCTCAAAACGTTGTGTAAGGCGAATGTTGGTGCAAGTCAGAATATCATAAAGAAATTATTCTGTATTGTATTATAGTAAAATGTAACAATCAATATTAAAAAGTACATTATCATAAACAAGAAAACGATTCCTTACCACATGAATTATAGTAAATTTTAATAAGATGGTGGAGAATCTAGAGTAATAGAGTCATAATGAAGGTCAAAAAGTATAGACGATGATGAAATATGTGAGGGAGAGAACCAGTGTACACAACCAAAATGGCATTTCATGGAAAATTTTTGACACAACCAGAACATCTGCTGAGGGAGAAACTAGTTTGCAGCTGTTTACATTGCTTACGAAACAAGTAATAGGATGATAATATCATTCATAACCTCAAAACAGTGTAAATCGGGATCATCGCAGCTGAAAGACTCCCTGTATATACATACAGCATATAGTACACAATCGCCTCTCAGAATAGACCTATAGTCATAAGCAATCATTTATATGCATAGCAAACAATCTATAGAGTACATATCGTACTATGAAAATACTTACAGTTGACCATAAACAACTGCAGTTGTCGATCACGGGCAAACTACAGCTAAAAGTTATTAAATTGTAAAGTAATTCTATAAAGATAAATGTATAGGATGTTTTCATATCTTCTATATAATATTCTATTTGATACTGGCAAAACTTTTTGGATTAAAGGGTCTCCGCATGTAATAAAGGGTCTCCACATGTAATAAAGGGTCTCCACATGTAATAAAGGGTCTCCACATGTAATAAAGGGTCTCCGCATGTAATAAAGGGTCTCCACATGTAATAAAGGGTCTCCACATGTAATAAAGGGTCTTCACATGTAATTAAAGGTTTTCACATGTAATAAAGGGTCTCCACATGTGATAAAGGGTCTCCACGTGTAATAAAGTGTGTCCACATGTAATTAAGAGTCTCCACTTGTAATAAAGGTTTCCACATGTAATAAAGGGTTTCCACATGTAATAAAAGGTCTCCACATGTAATAAAGGATCTTCACATGTAATAAAGGATCTTCACATGTAATAAAGGGTCTCCACATGTAATAAAGGGTCTCCACATGTAATAAAGAGTCTCCACATGTAATAAAGGGTCTCCACATGTAATAAAGGGTCTCCACATGTAATAAAGGGTCTCCACATGTAATAAAGGGTCTCCACATGTAATAAAGGGTCTCCACGTGTAATAAAGGGTCTCCATGTGTAATAAAGGGTCTCCACATGTAATAAAGGGTCTCCATGTGTAATAAAGGGTCTCCACATGTAATAAAGGGTCTCCACATGTAATAAAGGGTCTCCATGTGTAATAAAGGGTCTCCACATGTAATAAAGGGTCTCCACATGTAATAAAGTGTCTCCACATGTAATAAAGGGTCTCCACATGTAATAAAGGGTCTCCATGTGTAATCTTTTGATAAGCTAAAATGCTAATTGATGGTATGCTGTAGATGGTCATCAATTTGTTATGTTTTTTTAACTAAATATTTTGGCTGAGCTAAAGTAGTAAATACTTTACTAAGAGATTAAGCTGTAATTCACCGTTTTATACCAGCTATTGCAGACAGCTGTTTGTGTATGCAGGCCTCGCTGATGTGCGTATCGAAGGAATCGATGCCATTGCCATGCGTTACAAAACGATGGTTGACACATTCAAGAAAAAGAACTATGATTTGCTCGACCACAGAAAGCAGGACTATGACAATGATTATGTTGACTTCCGCACACAGATTGAGTCACTCCAACAGAGCCTCCAGGGCTTCATGGACTCATGGTTCACCAGAAATCTATCAGTAAGTTTATAGCTGAGATGCAGTTAGCATTCCACCAGAATTTATACAGCTAAAATGGTAAAATTTGAAGAGGGTTTTGGTCACGTTATCTAAATATGTTCTTAGTGAACAAAGTCACTATGTCAAACTGAATTTTGCAATTTTAAAATACTTTGTTTTCGTATCAAATGTTGCTTGAATATTCTACATACGTTCATGACCATTTGAATTACTTGCCTGTCCATTCAATGATACTCAATTTTTATGCCAACATTGGCTTCCGGAGCAAGTACTTACATGTACTTACATATCCTTAATCCATGGTAAATCTTACAAACTCTTCATTGCTCATTGTGTTTCAATCATCTAGTTAGCTAAACCTAGCACACTCCTACTTGTATCAGAATGCTAGGAGAAGGCAACTACCTAAAAGAACACTTGGTTGCGTGTTTCAGCATAATACAGTGAGTGGAAGTACTAGTAACCCCGATGCAATAGTGCTGTATCCTTAGCTTCTTAGTCTTCCTATGTATGTGAATCTTTTCATCTTTCTTTGCAGAGAAGTTCTTTCAAAGTTGGTCACTTCACTTGCTGTAGTAGTTAGACTGATTATAGTTTCAACTTTTTGGCTTTTATCATCTTTCACAAAAACTGGAATGTATTTGCACGGGCTGACTGCTTTACACTTTTTCTAAAGCATTGAATAATGTCCTGTAGTATTTTATTAATATGTTACCGATTCTATAAAATAAGTTTAATTTTTAAAAGGCAAACGGTGCGCGAATAGTTTTTGTTTACTATTGGTTGCCCTTGGTTTTCATTGGTCAGCTTGCGTTGTCGTTGGTTGTTCATCACTTTTGGTCACTATTAATGGCAAGTAGTGTTATTGGCTACAATCAGTTACTGTATGAAAATGGTTGATAATCATTGGTTATCTCTGATTATCTTTGGTGATCACCAGTTGCCATTGAACAAAATATTTTTCTCTCGGTAGCTTTTTATGCACATTAAATTGTTTCTAGAAACCTGTGCAAGCAAGCATTCCAGTTTGAAGCTTTCAAACTTTGTATACGCCAGCCATCGGTAATGCTTGTGTCTTGTTTAATGGCTATGATCGATATCAGATTTTGTTCTATCTGCAAACCAGAGTATATAGATCACTATCGCTGCCATCTGCTTGTGATATACTAGTTGTAGCTGCTCTTCATTCTGTTTCTATTGTTTGCTCTTTACTTGTTCTTGGTATGCCAGACAGATCAAAACTGTCTGGACAAATAAAACAGGTGCTGCCCTAGCTGCGAGTTTTACCTTTGATAGTTTCTTAACCAAAACAATCAGTGAAAGAAAAAGATATATATACACATAATAATCTATTGCACATTACATTATTGCATTTCATCAATGTATTTATTACAACATTGCGTCAGTTCTGCATTTAGTTTTGCGTTGCATCAGTGGTAATTGTAAATGTGCCGTTGCAATAGTAAAGCTACATTAAACTACTAAATTCCTGTACATAACTCATGTTGCTCTGGTTCTTCAGACTGAAAAAGCGCTCATTCTGCTTGGAAAGTTTGAGCGTATCGAAGGAGCTCAGCTCAATATTACCGAGAAGTATCAGAAGCTGCTTGGCAGCTATGGCAGAGACCTCGAGGCTGTCAGAAAGCTTTACCAAAAACTTAAGAATGAGCCGCCATCAGCTAGGAACCTGCCTCCTGTTGCCGGGCGCATCGCGTGGGCCAGACAGCTCTACCGGCGCATTGATGGGCCAATGAGAGTCTTCAAGCAGCACAAGGAGATTCTGAATGTGAGATCATTTTGTCAACTTTCAGAGCTCGTACTAATTTGGTTCACCTTTTTAAACGTTAAAGATATTTTGTTGAAGCTGTTTGCTGTGCGGAATTTATAGGGTTTTGCTCTTGCTTTTCCTGTTCTAGTTATTGATAAGCTAGTATTTAGAACATTACATGTAAAAACTGCTGAGTAATATGATGGTAGCCAAATGAGTTTGTTTTACTTGTTCTTAATTCTTGGTGAGAGTATACTGATCTTGGTACAAGCCATATCAACACTTTGCTAGTTTTATGGACTAATCGACCGCTTATGACTTTTTTCTGTAGACTCCAGATGCTAAGAAGGTGGTTCGCAACTTTAACAAGATGGCTTCTGTTCTCATGGAGTATGAGATGTTGTACCACAGGTCCTGGTGTAGGGCTGTTGACACTGTCAAGTCTGGCATGCATGCTGCCCTTCTTGTTAAGCATCCAGAGACCAAAGAACTCTTTGTTAACCTTGACCCTGCCATTCTAGAGCTCATACAAGAGGCCAAGTATATTCAGAAATTGAGTCTGGAAGTCCCGGCTACGGCTGCCAGTCTCTGCTTGCAGGAAGCGAAGCTTATTGACACCCGCAGCAGGTGAGTGAAACATTGAGACAAGCATAAAAACTTAGTCGCAAGTTTTAGGCTCCATTATGGTGTTTTATAATATATATACATGTATATATATATATGATTCTAGTAGTTTGCATGTCTACACCACTAAAGTCTAAACTTTAGCTGAACCTTCAAGTGCTGTTAGATGATTATTTGAACACATGTTAAAACAATGTCTATATGTATATGTCTATACTAGTTGCCTTACAGCAAAATATCACCTGAGTTATTGTAGGACTTGAGTGATTAAACGGAGTTGAAAGTTTATCTACCCGTAGTTACTAAACCTTCGTCCGTTTTCGTAGGGTTGTAACAAACATTTAGAAATATATTCTAGTTCTCTCATCATCATACCATATTTTTTACTCATGATTATCTGCTAGCCATATGCTACAACACTATCAGTACATGTTTATGTTACAACACTAATAGTACATGTTTATGTTGCAACACTGTCAGTACATGTTTATGTTACAACACTGTCAGTACATGTTTATGTTACAACACTGATAGTACATGTTTATGTTGCAACACTATCAGTACATGTTTATGTTACAACACTGATAGTACATGTTTATGTTGCAACACTGTCAGTACATGTTTATGTTGCAACACTGGCAGTACATGTTTATGTTACAACACTGACAGCACATGTTTGTGTTACAACACTGACAGTACATGTTAATGTTACAACACTGGCAGTACATGTTTATATTACAACACTGTCAGTACATGTTTATGTTACAACTACAACACTGACAGTACATGTTTATGTTACAACTGCAACACTGACAGTACATGTTTATGTTACAACTGCAACACTGATAGTACATGTTTATGTTGCAACACTATCAGTACATGTTTATGTTACAACACTGATAGTACATGTTTGTGTTACAACACTGACAGTACATGTTAATGTTACAACACTGGCAGTACATGTTTATGTTACAACACTGATAGTACATGTTTATGTTGCAACACTGTCAGTACATGTTTATGTTGCAACACTGGCAGTACATGTTTATGTTACAACACTGATAGTACATGTTTATGTTGCAACACTGTCAGTACATGTTTATGTTGCAACACTATCAGTACATGTTTATGTTACAACACTGATAGTACATGTTTATGTTGCAACACTATCAGTACATGTTTATGTTACAACACTGATAGTACATGTTTATGTTACAACATTGGCAGTACATGTTTATGTTAGCATGGTATATAATTCTAGGCAGAAATTTAAGACTTCCACACTTCCAGTCAAGAAGACTTGAAGTCTTCTCAACGAGAAGCCCAAGAAGTGTGTAAGCCTTTAGCTATAGCATGTGTTCACTTTGCAGACTCACCAATATGCTTGAGGAATACAGACGGATGGTTGCACCAATCCCTGTGGCTGTAGCCCCCATGTTCCGGCCCTTCACTGACAGAGTTGACGAGTTTATCAAGCCAGGCCTCGTCTCCCTTACCTGGACCTCTATCAAGATACCCGAATGTATGCAATCGTATCATACAGATAATAATACTAGCTATTTATATTTCTTTTGGAAAATCAACTTGCAAAAAATTATAGTAGATTTTATCAGAAAGTATCTGTATTTTTCTATCATTTGTAATTGTTTTTGATGCTTGAGGTGATCTGACTGCCAGGATGTTTCTAGATTAAAATTGACAAAACTTAATTGCGGTTAAAATGCTCAGATCAAAGAAAAGTCTGATTATAACAACTCTAGTTGTAAAGAGACTGATGGAATAGAGATGCGTAGCGTTGCAATTTGAATGCAACAGCTGATATCAACTATAGCGACTAGTAACATCATTTTGGTGCATATTTATCATCTGAGCGTTTTAACCGTGATCAAGTTTTGTTGATTTTAATCTTGAAGCTCCCTGACAGTCAAATTAACATAAACATAAAAAAAAATCGCAAATAATAGAAAAATACCAATACTTTCTGATAAAATCTACTATAATTGTGTGTAAGTTCATCTCTAGGTATTTTCTATAAAAATAGAATTTGATAATCTTTGTTCAATATGTTTTGATTCATGTTTTATGAACGCACTCATTGCAGGTTTGTTTCAGAAATATATGATGTTTCTAAGTTTTACTGATTTTTGTGTCTCAGATCTGACTGGCATCAAGAAATCACTAACAGAGCTGTTTAACCTCATCAAGGCTGTCTCAGACATCTGGGATTGCCGCATTGAAGCTGTGCTTGAAGAGATGTCTGTGATTCCTCTGTGTGACCTACCGGATGAGGATCCTCTCACCGTCACACAGTTCTTGGAGAATACTCAGTCTAGATGCAAGCAGAGCTCTCAGACACTCGCAAAGTATGCGATGCGTTACTTTTTGCTCATGTTATGTGTCACCAGGATCTTCTACGACCTGTTTATAGGTTTAAGTAGTTCAGCAGATTGTCTGGAAATACCATGTCATTCGGTAGCTTTTGACAATGAATATTTTTATAAAACTGTGTTCTGTCAGCGAACTGAACAGCACTTTACATAACAGTTACTTGTAAAGCTGTAGCCAGAGTGAATAGCATGGTATAATGGAATATAATCTTTATCTTTTGTTACTACATTAAATGGTGCAGATGAACAATATCACTGCGAAACAACCTTCAACAAAAGCAACGCAGCATTTCATAGCAGTCAAGTTTCTTTTAAACTCTAGAATGCAGATTAACTTGTTTGAAGTTTACATGTATTTTCTATCCACTAAGCAATTTTGTTTTATGCGTTCTAGAGAGTTCTAATAAAATTGGTCTGTAGCTTTTTTGTTTTCTGTGAATTTGGATACTATGCTGTAAAACGGCTTATTTCACTGTAAAAGCTATGTACCTTTGCAGACAAAGCGCCCTCGTAGAGTCGGCCATGTATGACCTAGTAAATCTTCTAAAGGGCAATTTACTGGAGGAAGAGAAGGTTGGGCTAAGCCCTGAGGAGCACTACACCTGCAACAACCCTGATGCCAAGAAACAGAGATGTCAGGAGTGCCAGCCTTGCTCATACTATGCCATGCTCAACATGGTCACTCAGAAAAACACAGAGGCTCTTGTCAAATGTGGGTAGCCTTAACAGGTGTCTAACTGATCTAAACAGGTGTCTGATCGTGTTACTCATGGACAAACACCTGTTGGTAATAGAGCTCTGTCACATGTTACTTTGTATTAGTAAAGCACAAATTAAGGAAGTCCTACCAAAATATTAAAATAAATAAATAGTGGTGTGTGAAATAAGCTGGACCCTTTTATTGGAAAATGAAAATTCTCTTTTATAACAGTGCTACTCATGGCAAATTGATATGAATAGCCACATATTATATATTACACTAGTCTTCATTTTGTCTTGATTTCAAATATGTAAACCAAACAACGTCACAATAATGTTTTGAAATGATTATGTAGGCTAAATTCTGAACATTTCATTGTTTTTAATGGTTGAATATAGCAATCTGTGAAGAAATGATTACGCCATATGCTTTTCATTTGCGTGTTTCAAGTCATATACATGTATTTAAGTTTCACTTCGCCTCCAGTCTTTGCTATAGAATGGCTACTGGCACTCATGCCTTCGACCAGACACCTGGGAGTTTCATCACTCGACTCAAAAGATATTTTTCATTGCAAATGTGCACTAAAGCAACTGATTGATAGACTGATAATCTGATGGTTTGGTGTTACCGCCCCCAATCCTCTTATGAACACTGGTTTAACTGATATTATTCTGAAGTTGTCTGACTTCTCTATAAATACAGGTACCAGGCTGTCACTAGATGCACTGAAGAGAAGGCTATATATAGTAAAGGCGTATACTAACCAAGATGTACAGGAAGAGTCACCGCCATTCTTCAAGGTACAGTGATTATCCATATGGTAGAGTAGATTATCTTATGGCAGAATAGATTATCCATATCGTAGATTAGATTATCTTATGGTAGAGTAGATTATCCATATGGTAGAGTAGATTATCCTTATGGTAGAGTAGATTATCTTATGGTAGGGCAGATTATCTTATGGTAGGGCAGATGCTTCAACCTAGTTTTCTAAATAGCTTATTCTTTTCACTTCTTTAAATGCTGTTACCACCCTTCCTTGTAACACGGAACTAAAGCTTCTTAAGTTTGCTGATTCTTCTATTAATGCATTAGTACTAGTATCAAATACATGGAGCTAAAAATATCTACGAGTCGCTAACTTTAGTCAATCCCAATGAGAGATATTTTTAAAAGTAGCCCTGGCGTTGTAGGCGGACATAGTTCTTGAGATTCCAAATGTGACATTGAAGCCTTCAATAGATGACATTCAGGGAGCCATAAACAAGGGCACTCAAATCATCCTCTCAATGACTTCCGACATTTCTCAGTGGGAGCACCAACTGCTGCACCAGCGACTCCAGCATAAGGTAACAACAGCCTATCCCGTCTCTTTTTAACCTTTTTCAAAGCTCTCTTCAACATTTTTAATCTCTTTTTAGTTTAACAATTTATTGAACAAGAATGCTTTCAATGTCAGTATTTAAGGTTTAGTAAATATAACTCAACAATATTAATCTTATTATTATGCAGCTTGTCTATTCCTAGCCTAATATCACTTGAGGGTTTGAAGTTGTCTTCTCGATTCTCTTAGCAAACGTTATTTGCATAACGTTTGTACTAAAAAAAAGTTTTTGATGCCAACTAAAAGTGGTCTGATTACGAGACTATCTCATGTATGTGGTTGATCTTTAATCCTGCAATGAACTTTTATACTGTATTTTTAGACTATTCTAAACTTGCGATTAAACTTAGACTCATCTTGTTTGAATTCAGTCGCATCGTTTGTTTTGCCAGGAAACGCGAGCTTTTGAGTTGATGATGGGTTTAAGATTGGTAATCTTCATCAGAAATTTTATTACTAGTTTTTATACATTTTATTCTGCATGTCAACTATTCCATCGCTTAAGCTCTCCATTGAATCATTATAACACGCATCGAGTGTTCAAAGCACCATTTTTTGAACGATTGAGATATTTGCCTTTTAGCCCAAAAAGATGGTAAGCATACATATTGTTGGACGCATATTACAGTATTAGGAGCCCTACCTGTCATGATTTTGCGTGACAAAATTATCTCTTGTGTTCCTACAATGAGCATGCTTCATCTTCGCTCATGTGTTTGCCTATTTCATCTCTCCATAAATACATATCTGGTTAAATCTGACTTGTTTTGTCTCTCTTTTGGTACATCTATGCTTATATCTGGGCTCTTTCTTCTCTTTATGGACATAACCTAGTATTCGTGTTTTTATATCGATGTATGGTATAGTCTGGTCTGTCTTGTTATGCTTTGATTGCTGTTTCCTTAATTATGGTAAACGGAGCAAGTCTAGGACAATAGCGTAGTAGATTTCATATGAATCCACAGTAAGAGCCTGCTATTAGATAGCCTGAAAGCACGTAGACACCCCTGTCTACTCAGGCATGGTAAATACAGTAGTTATGCATATAAGACTGGTGATTATTTTCCATGCTATGGTTCAGGCTGTGAGAACAAGCTAACCATAAATTCTTGACCTTTTATACCAAGAACTTCCTATTCAATTATAGTTTTTGATGAATTTTTATGTTAGTATGATGCTCGAGGTTTCGAACAAGCATCGCAAAACCATAGCTTCAACATTGCATCGCTTGTTCATTCGAGAACAGTAGATATCAGCAAGTGTCTCAAGTGTTTCAAGTGTCTCAAGTGTTTCATGTATCTCAGCATGAGTTAATAATGTTGTTGCTGGGCGTGAAGTGGAATGGTATTGTTATTACATTGCTGCCGTTTTTACAGAGTCAATAAAGATACAAATCTGAGATAAATCAAACAAAAGAAACTTTATATCAAACAAGATTTTGTTTCAATTGCGGAAAATGCTCAAAGATGGTAAACCACGCTACCAATTTCAGGGCTTTTAATTGTTGCTTCTAAATTGTTAAATAAATAATTAAATGATGAATTATTATAGTAGTTATTAATAATAAATATAGTAAGTTAGCTAGAGACATTAGTCAAGTGAGCTCTCGATACCTGAGTATTTGAAATAGTTTTTTTTTAATTCTTACTCTATTTTAATTATTATTAATTATTATTATTATTGTTTCATGCGAGTGGATGCATTTCAGGAGCATCATGATACGGCGACGGATGAGAAAGCTGATGACAAGGCCATGCTTGGAGTTGTTGCTAAACCACTGCACAAGCAAATAGCCGAGCATAAAGACGTGACTAAAATTGTCATACAGCTCAACGGTATTCTATCTGGCATGAAACCAGATGTTACAGAAGTGCTCAAGGAGTTCAAGTGCTTTGAGGAGTTGTGGGCGTCTGTAAGTTCCTTAGCTAACCTTTATGTAATGTTTCTAAAGCTGGTGAGAAGGGCATGTCTCGCGGTTATCCTTAAGTGATTTGTAAAGTTGCACAAAACATGTAGAGCTCATCAGCAAGTTTTTCAGATAACCGGTTAAAAGTAACTACATACAACAATGGATAAAATTCAACCATCATTTATAAACAACTTTTTGACAAATGTCTTAAAATTTTGCTCATGCGCGGGAAATGTTGATATTTAGATGACCTTGTAGGATTGTGCACAGACCAAAGTTGGTTGTGTCATAGAATTGTGTCATAGAATTGTGTCATAAAATTGTGTCATAGAATTATGCCATAAAGTTGCTAACCCAATTTTGTCCAAGTATTTGCTTTGATGTCATACGCAAGCAGGTTTAGTTTTGTCTCATTAGGTGGAATTTCCTTATTTCTGCTTAGAGCCAAATCCATTGGTAATTTCTTATCTTATAATTGTATGTGGTATAAGTATTTTTATTTTTATTTGCAAAACTAGCCTAAGTTTTCATAATTGCTTTCTAGGATCCACAAGAGAAGGTGACAGAGTTCATGGCTGCCAAGCCTATCCTTTCTGAGGTCGAGGCACAGATTCGGCATTATGTGGTAGGCTGTATTCATTGAAGGCTAATTTTACCCTAGTCCCTTTTGCTGAATTTGTATTTTTAACCTTTGGCTGCCGGTCGTTCTGGCTGGCACCATAGTGCTTGTTCTGCCATTGACCTAAGTTAGCAACAAGGAGCAATAAAAACTCACTTAAAATTTCAAAGTTTTAGTTTTATTCATCATGTATTAAAGTTTATTACAAACTAGTGGACTTATTCATGAGAACAGAGCATGTATTGAAGTTTATTACAAACTAGTGGACTTATTCATGAGAACAGAGCATGCATTAATAGGCTTTTAACAGATGAATTCTGAGGTTATGTAATTTTTGTGACAATTATTTAATTTCTCTATTTTTATAAAGGAAGAAATATGATACTATTGCACTCTAAAAGATGCATGCATGACCCGATTAGTGTGACTCTATAAGAAGTTATAGAGTTGCACTAATCCGGTCCAACATTAACTCTATGAAAGTTAATGTTGGGCGTATAAATATGGTGCATTTTTGGTATTCGGTATCTGTGGAATCTGCTTTGGCCATCAGCTATAATTTTCTGCCATGTTGGACAATAAATACGTGGCCTGGCGACTAGATGGGAAAAATTATTGAAATGGCGGCCAACAAAAGCACTTCTGTCTCATGTTCTGCATTGACATCGTCTATCATATGTCTATGTTTTGCCACAGAAACGACCTCCTTACCACCTTATCCTTACCTCCTTCCCTCCTTATCACAGTCTAAAGCTTGCATCACGAGGGCTCTTGTTTTAAAAACTGTTTTTTGTTGTTTAACATCAAAATCATTGCTAAAACTGAATTATCATGATTATATTGGTATAAATAGATGCAGTTTTAAAATTCTGTCAGTTAACCTTAAAAGTTGTTCTTTAATATTCCATGATAGTAAAATGTTTTTTAGTCTTACCATTGATGTGCTATTTGGCCTTTATGGTGGTAGTTTATACTTCTAAACAATTTATAAATATATTCAAATGCTATGGTGTAATTTCTTAACTGGTTTAAAACAGTTTTACAGCAATGATAGCTCACTTTCTGGCAGTTTCTGACAAAATGGTTTTGTAGCAAATGGAGACAACCATCGAGGAATTTCAACCGTCGTACCATGTAGGACCCGTATTATTTGTGACGGCTGCGCTAAAGAGAGCCCTCATCACTGAGGCTCAAACATGGAAGTTTGCCTACGGCAAGGCTCTCAATGAGAAATGTGCCAAGGAGATGGATGAGCTACTCGAGTACATGGATAGCCTTCTCAAAAAGCTCTTGCGTCCCACATCTGACCTTGATGATGTCCGAGCTCATATGGGCTCTCTCGCTGACATTAGGTGACATATGCGAGCACAAATATTTTCGGTTATGGCTATTTCAGCCATAATATTTGAAAATTCTATTTCACCGTGTTATAGCAGTTCTAAAATGATATGATCGATTTTTGTTAACCAATATCGTACAAGGATATACCACTTCCTATTTGCCAGGAAATTTCTAACGAGATATAATTTCAAATATCAATAGCCAATGTCAAAAAATATTTGTTTTGCCATGTTTGTATTTAGGCGATACCACCTTCTGAACTAAATAGATGCACCGCCACTACTGTGTGCTGTGCTGACTTCTTATCTATTGGGCCCAGAAAACAGCTTAGCTGTTCGTGTGATTTGACAATATATTCAATCGCTGTGGCGAATGGTCAGTCGTTACCAACACTCTCTCTTATGTAATGCAGAGAGAATCAGATAAGGATAGAGTTCACCATGCAGCCAATAGAAGAAAGCTACGCTGCCCTTAACAAATATAATCTCATCTTTAATGATGGCAACGCTGAGAGGGTGGACTCGCTGAGCTACGGTTGGAAGAAAGTGACTTCTCAGGTAAGGCTGCGCAATAATTTAAAGTTCCACACGCTTCCCTATTACTAAGTTTCCATTCAGCGATGGCGTAGTGAGACACTCCCATATGGCACTGAAATACTATCATGGAAACAACTGTGTCACTCACACTTTGTTATAATTCATTGTCGCTGTTTGGAAGTGGAACAATCGCGCGCTGCGCCATTTTTGTGTCGTGGAAATAGCATTAGCGACCAATGGCGTCAAATTTGTGCGTGCGCATAGGTTTTGCTTTACTGTGGCTTCATAAGGCGTCTACTATGTGCCATATGGAAACATTATCTGCTTGTCAACCCAGTGTAGCGCTTCGGCTCTGGTGCACCGAGGTGTCACTACAGTATCGCTGTATGGGAACTTAGTATGTGCCTAAACCATGAGAGCCACACACTGTAATGGTATCAGGTGAGCTGGCTATAGCTTTTCTACAGCTATCACTCAAAATATAAAATAGTGATTGAAACATTTTCTTAGGCGCTTCAGCAATAAATATTTGTCTCCTTATGTAAGACATTTTCTGAACTCTTAAATTTGGAGTTATGATCTCCTGAAAGTAAGACAGGCCTAAACGCTAGTGATAGTGTAAGACAGCTGTTAAGGTTGTGATATTAATACTCTTGGTTTAGTCACTCTTTATCACTCATTGACGTCCTTCATGTGATTCACAGGGCAGGGAGGTGCAAGATCACTTGCTCAAGATCCAACCAACCTTCAAGTCTGACCTTGTCAGCGGAGTCACGCAGTTCATCACAGATGTTAACAACTACGTCGCTGACTACGATGAAAAGTAAGCTCAGTTCTTGTATCCTCTTGTCAGTGTTAGAATGATCTTGTGACCAACATGCCTTATATACACAGTATGTTTACCTCTGTCATTCTATGAGCTGTTCTTTCCTTGAACAAAACTGATCTGAGTGTCCCGGTAGTCTTAAAATAGTAACTGCATGCAATGAGAGCACAACTCCTATTTCATAGTTGGTATTGTCCAGTGGCAATCCTCCTTAATTTTGTTGCTCAGAAAACGTGAACTATATTTTGGTTCTCTGACACAGTTTAATCAAATTAAGAAACAGCAGATTTGTTTGCATTACACAATATATATCCACATGGTACTGTGTGGTTTGAGAAATCTGTTCTATTTGCAGGGGTCCTATGGTAGATGGTATTGCACCGAGAGAGGCCTCGGACAGGCTCACCATATACCAAGCACAGTTTGATGAACTTTGGAGAAAGTTCCAAACATACTCTGGGGGTGAAGAGCTGTTTGGTCTCAGTGTGACCGACTACCCTGACCTCCATAGAATTAGGTAAATACAGGTTTATCTCTACTTTTGATAGCCTGTTCTAGGTCCTGGCTTTGCTAGTTGTTAATAAAAAATTTAAACGTCATATTACAGAAAAGAGTTGAACCTCCTCCAGAAGTTGTACAGTCTTTACAACGCTGTCTTGGAGACTGTCAATGGCTACTACGACATTCCCTGGACAGATATCGATATTGAGGCCATCAACACACAGCTTCTCGACTTCCAGAACAAGTGAGTACTAAACTTGATCGTACATGTTGTTGTATTGTAGCATTAGAGGTGGAATCGGGGTTGCTAATGATGTAGCAAGCATCAATTTTTGTTTCTGTGCTTGAGCCTTCTTGTTTTTATTTTTAGGCGTTTGGTTTTTATGTTTAGGGCAGTTGTAGATAAAATATAGTTTTTGTTGCAGTGTTGATAAATTTTCGCACGCAGCTATTAATTTTTATTGATAATTATTATTGATCATCAGCTGAAAGCTTAAGCTACTAGGCTATGAGAATAAAATCATCAACCATGTGTTTCAGTTAGATTTTGTTTTTAAGTGAAATTTAGTTGCCTAGAGTATTAGAGTATTCATTTGTTATTGTTAACTGTTACCTTACTTTTCAGGTGCCGCAAGTTACCCAAAGCACTCAAAGAGTGGCAAGCGTTTGAGGAGCTGCGGAAGACGATTGATGATTTCAATGAGACATGTCCTCTACTCGAGCAAATGGCCAACAAGGCGATGATGGCGCGTCACTGGGAAAGGATTGCGACTACAACCAGTCACACGTTTGATGTAGAGAATGAAGGCTTCCTCCTTCGGAACATTATGGAGGCTCCACTGCTAGAGTTTAAGGAAGACATTGAGGTAGCTACCTCTACTTTATCTTATTTTTATTTTTTAATCTTTTCTGTAACATGTTATTACTGGTCTCAAAGTAAAAGGCACAATGTTTTGTCATATATAGAAATGCCCTCATTCTCAGTGAATTGATTGCTTTAGTATTGCAAGAAAACACTTTTATTTTTTTTGCATGAATGTTGGCCAGTCAGTGTCAGTGAGTAAAAAGTCTGTGTTAGAAAGTGCTCTACTCCCTGCGTACCGTTTGCAGGATATCTGTATATCAGCTGTCAAGGAGAAAGATATCGAGGCTAAACTAAAGACAGTCATCAATGACTGGAGCGCCTCCAACTTCAACTTCAGTCAGTTCAAAAATAGAGGAGAGCTTCTGCTCAAGGGTGACACAACTTCTGAAACTGTGGCGCTCATGGAAGACAGTCTCATGGTGCTGGGAGGTCTTATGAGCAACAGGTGACTGCGAGTGCTCATCCGTCGGTGATCTAATCACATGTTTTAAAAAGATTAAAGCATAGCTGTTCAAGTGGTAAAACAGCTTGCTAATGCGTTTTATTATTTTCTAGCAGTTTGAAAAAAAATCAGTTTACAAAATGCTATTTTTTGATCTTAAGTAAGATAAGTAAGAACCTAGACCATTTATATGCCTTGAATATGTCTCTTTTAGTTTTATGACTACCTAGAGTGTGTTCAAATAGATTACCACGGGTTTTATGACTCTACCTAGAGTGTGTTCAAATAGATTACCACGGGTTTTATGACTCTACCTAAAGTGTGTTCAAATAGATTACCACGGGTTTTATGACTCTACCTAAAGTGTGTTCAAATAGATTACCACGGGTTTTATGACTTTACCTAAAGTGTGTTCAAATAGATTACCACGGGTTTTATGACTCTACCTAGAGTATGTTCAAATAGATTATCACGGGTTTTATGAATCTACCTAGAGTGTGTTCAAATAGATTACCATGGGTTTTATGAATCTACCTAGAGTGTGTTCAAATAGATTACCACGGGTTTTATGACTTTACCTAAAGTGTGTTCAAATAGATTATCACGGGTTTTATGACTCTACCTAGAGTGTGTTCAAATAGATTACCACGGGTTTTATGACTACCTAGAGTGTGTTCAAATAGATTACCACGGGTTTTATGACTCTACCTAAAGTGTGTTCAAATAGATTACCACTGGTTTTATGACTACCTAGAGTGTGTTCAAATAGATTACCACTGGTTTTATGAATCTACCTAGAGTGTGTTCAAATAGATAACCACGGGTTTTATGACTCTACCTAGAGCGTGTTCAAATAGATTACCACGGGTTTTATGACTCTACCTAGAGTGTGTTCAAATAGATTACCACGGGTTTTATGAATCTACCTAGAGTGTATTCAAATAGATTACCACGGGTTTTATGACTCTACCTAAAGTGTGTTCAAATAGATTACCACGGGTTTTATGACTCTACCTAGAGTATGTTCAAATAGATTACCACGGGTTTTATGAATCTACCTAGAGTGTGTTCAAATAGATTACCACGGGTTTTATGACTCTACCTAGAGTATGTTCAAATAGATTACCACGGGTTTTATGACTCTACCTAAAGTGTGTTCAAATAGATTACCACGGGTTTTATGACTCTACCTAGAGTGTATTCAAATAGATTACCACGGGTTTTATGACTCTACCTAAAGTGTGTTCAAATAGATTACCACGGGTTTTATGACTCTACCTAGAGTATGTTCAAATAGATTACCACGGGTTTTATGAATCTACCTAGAGTGTGTTCAAATAGATTACCACGGGTTTTATGACTCTACCTAGAGTATGTTCAAATAGATTACCACGGGTTTTATGACTCTACCTAGAGTATGTTCAAATAGATTACCACGGGTTTTATGACTCTACCTAGAGTATGTTCAAATAGATTACCACGGGTTTTATGAATCTACCTAGAGTGTGTTCAAATAGATAACCACGGGTTTTATGAATCTACCTAGAGTGTGTTCAAATAGATTACCACGGGTTTTTGAAATTACTGTAACAACTCTAATTTCTTGATACGAATGATTCAGTTTATGATTGACAGGTACAATGCCCCATTCAAACCTAAAATTCAAGAGTGGGTACAGAAGCTTACTGGCACGACAGAGATCATAGAAAACTGGCTTGTGGTGCAGAATCTCTGGATCTATTTGGAGGCTGTGTTCGTTGGTGGAGATATTGCCAAGCAGCTTCCACAGGTATTCCTTATTTTATCCTGTCTTAGTCATCCATTTGCGAGTAGCTTTGCTGATTGAGCTCTGAAAGTGTTTTATTTATTTAGTCATTTGATGTGATTTGTAGTCTGTGAGCATGAAATTGAGAGCAACAGCAAACTACAAATTTACTCATTCATTGATTTTGTTCAGAACAAACTTGCTATTATCATTCTATATTCTCCACAAGAGTCACTGTGTCTGAATTGTCTGATTATAAAAGTAATGTGCTCTGATTCTCTCCTTTTTATTCAGCGGCAACCATGTTTGTAAAATCCAGCTTAGCCTTTGCTCCACTAGAATAAAAATTGTAAACATTTTACTAATGCACAAAAGTGAACAAAACATTTGGTTCTAATTTCAGGAAGCAAAGAGGTTCAGCAACATCGACAAATCATGGCTAAAAATAATGCAGAAGGCCCATGAAAACCCTAACGTGGTCATCTGCTGCATGGGAGATGACACTCTTTCACAGCTCTTACCCCATCTGCTTGAGCAACTTGAAATATGTCAGAAGTCTCTTACCGGGTAAGAATATTTCTTTTATTTCTTTGACCTTTTAAGCATAGGCTGCCACGGCATCGTCTTGGCATATGCCGAGTTGGCAGCCATGAAATCTATTTGAATAGGTTTCAGTTGAATCATGCTGATATTCCTAGCTGTTCTATTTCATTACTTTCAACTAGTAAGCCACAGGCATGCAGCTCGTAGTTTTTAAGATTCTATGCCGTTAGTATTTTATACTAATTCTGTACTAATTTTATACTAACTCTGTACTAACTTTGCCAACTCTACCAACTTTGTACTGACTCTAGGCTAACTCTGTACTGACTCTTTACTAACTCTGGACTAACTCTGTACTAACTCTGGACTAGCTCTATACCAACTCTGTACTGACTATTTACTAACTCTGTATTAACTCTGTAGTTGAGTTTTTACTCTTAGAACCCTTTTAAGGCATAGAATAACCTTCACAGGACTGCCCTCCTTTAAACCTCGTTAATAATATTCGTAACAGATACCTAGAGAAGAAGAGACTCGTCTTCCCACGATTCTTCTTCGTGTCTGACCCAGCTCTGCTTGAGATTCTTGGACAGGCAAGTGACTCACACACCATCCAAGCTCACCTCCTCTCTGTGTTTGACAACACCAAGACAGTCACCTTTGACGAAAAACAGTATGATAAGATCCTAGCAGTCAACTCTCAAGAGGGTGAACAGGTACTTGATAGTACTATTGTGCAGATGGTCTTGTAAAATAGTTAATTGTGAATTGTCTTATCTTGGTCACATATTTGTCAGTTTTTCAGCATTCTATTGAGTATTTCTAAGTTCGGTTTTGATCTGAAAAAGTCATAGTTTTCGTCTTTTGAAAATAATCTCCCTTCTTGCATAATTGACTCACTTAATATTTCAAGTGTCATTTTCATTAAGTGCATTGCTTTTAATCAGCCATGCAATGTAATAAGCCTGCAGTACAACAGGGTATTATTAATGCTTTTTCGTACAACTCATACAATATTATATTATTTGTTTATTCTTTAAAATCAATCTGCTGACTACTTAGATCATGCTGGATGACCCTGTGATTGCGAGCGGAGGTGTAGAGATTTGGTTGGGAGACTTGCTGAGGACAAGCAAGAAGTCTGTACATTCTGTCATAAGGACAGCTGCTGTCGCCATCGATGACCCACAGTTCAAGCTTATCGAGTTTGAAAATACATTCGCATCTCAGGTCAGACAAGGACCACGTTTGCTTTGGAAATCATAGCTTTTCTTTTTTGTTTTTTAAATGTTGCAGCTGAAAATACGTACACACAACAACCCTATCTTATCGCCTATTTTATGGCAGTTTAAACAAAACTTTAAGCGAATGTCCTGCAAATTTGGTATAGTGTATAAATAGCGAGTTTGAAATTATGAGCTCAAATGGATCAATACTGTCTAATTAACATTGCTGACATCACAATAAAATATCACTATTATGCATAATATTACTACTATCTTTAGCATTCCGATAATGTAGATCTGGCTGATTTCATCGATCAGCAACATTTTATTTTGCACAGATCGGTCTTCTCGGCATTCAAATGCTTTGGACACGTGATGCTGAGGGAGCGCTGACCCAGGCCCGCTCTGATAAAAAGATTATGGCCAACACAAACCAGAAGTTTCTTGACATCCTCAACACACTCATTGAGATGACAACAACCGAGCTCACAAAGATGGACAGAACCAAGTACGAGACACTCGTCACAATTCATGTGCATCAAAGAGATATCTTTGATGATTTGGTAAGATATATTTTCTTTTTTTATCGCTTGAAATCTCACACCGAGGCTGTGTCAATGGTTAGTCATTTGTTCTAAAGTTTAGCTGTTAGCCGCACTGTATAACACTGGAATGACAGGAAGTGCATTACTAACTTATTCACTCATCTACTTGCATTAGGACAAGACAAGTCATGGCTTAATTCTTATAAAACGTAATTTTTACACCATGGAAGATTTTACTACACTTTTGCAATTTTAAAATCCAAAATGTAGTGAATTGTTCAAACAAGTAAAAAGTTTTCATCTATAGGCCTATTCAATGCCATAGATGCCTATTCAATGCCTGTTCAGAAGCTTTCTCCACTGTCCCTCCAGTTTTATCTAGTTAGGACGAGCTTACTTTGCTCACTTGGTTAGAAATCTTTTTTGTTTTGCCTGCAAGTTATTGTTTGTACATTGCTTAATATGTTAAAGTTAACTTGCTGTTTGTTGTAGTGCAAGATGCACATCAAAACACCAGGAGATTTTGAATGGCTGAAGCAGTCACGATTTTACTTCAAAGAAGATGAGGACAAATGTCTCATCTCCATCACCGACGTAGACTTCTCTTACCAGAACGAGTTTCTCGGCTGCACTGAAAGACTTGTAATCACACCACTGACTGACAGGTGAGGGAATGTCGGTTAAATTGGCAGATTATTTTGAGGTGAAAGAAGAATTCGGTGAAAAGTAAAGTGTGTCTAGATATTATTAGGTGTTAATCAGTTGGTGTACTGGCTGCTAACATGATACCAGTGTTATTATATGTCACATGCTTTTAGGACAGCACAAAGAGGCAAATGAAAAATTTTTTATTTATGAAGCTGTACAGAAAGTTGATGTGATTAGCTTATCTGCCTTATTAATTTTAAATACATGAAATTTTTAAAGAAAATCAGTAAGTTTTTTCAAACCAGAACTCATGGAATGTATCCTTTTAGTGTAAAAATTTAATTACTGCATTGGCTTTGCACAGAAAACCATTCTGATCTCTTATAAATCGAACAAAGATCATGAATATCTTTATAAATATCTCTACATCTTCAGTATCACTTTCTATCGGAGAGCTTCATCCAATTTTTCTTACATTTGTTTGTTAGTTTTGTTCTATTGAAAAAGTATATAGCAGTTAGAAATACCAGATAAAAGGTGCAATGAGAACCCACATGCTCAGTAGCATAGCTAGTCATGGTGCTCTACTCTGGTTAGAACTTAGTTAATTAATTAGATGGGAAATTAAGGCACAGCGACTACTTGAGTGCATCAAGGCAGCGTTGCTTGACACATGATTTGAATCATCCAAAATTGCTTATCTGGCGAAGGCCAGTTGACAAGAAGTTCCCTAATGTCAACACCTGAAACTAACATAGTACTGAATATGTTCGCTCAAGACCTAGTATCCTTGCAATAGGTTTAGGATTCTAGAAGTGCTATTTTTCTTACATAATACTCTTCTGTAGGTGCTACATCACCTTAGCCCAGGCTTTGGGTATGGCTCTGGGAGGAGCCCCCGCCGGACCAGCCGGAACAGGCAAAACTGAGACAACAAAAGATATGGGACGTTGCCTTGGAAAGTTTGTGGTTGTGTTTAACTGCTCTGATCAGATGGACTTCCGTGGTCTGGGTCGTATCTATAAGGGTAAGTGTAGAGTGCAGACGTATCTATAGTCAGCACTACATATGCTGATATAGACATATAGTCGTAGGCATATTGACATGCATCTAGCCAATACCAAATATGCTCACTATTATTTATGCTGATACTAGATAGAGTTGTAATAGGAATAATAAGAGTGGCAAGTACGTTATAATAGAACTGTATGGGCTCTCCTCTAATGATAATAATAAAGTGCGAGTTCTGATACTTTGTTTTGCCTTTTATATGTCACAGTCAATGTGTAAACTCAGTCACTTTGTAAAACGAATAAAATTTTCAGTCAATTTACAAATTGCCTGATTCACTTAGTCATTTTACAAAATGGCTGAGTGAGTCAGTCATTTTAGGGAGCAGCTTAATATGTCTGTCTGTATTTTTATTTTCAAATTACAGTTTCAAGCGATAACCTAAAAAAGTTTGAGTTTATTGAATTTCTAGAAAATGATTCCAGGCAACACCAATAAATGAATCTTTAAACTATTATTTGGGTGTTGAATTTAGTGTTTGTCTTCACAGGTTTGGCTCAATCAGGATCCTGGGGATGTTTTGACGAGTTCAACAGAATCGAGTTGCCTGTACTGTCTGTCGCGGCTCAGCAGATCGCTATTGTTCTCTTGTGTAAAAAGGAAAGAAAAGCTAGTTTCATATTCACGGACGGTGACAATGTGGATTTGGATCCAGAGTTTGGTCTCTTTTTGACGATGGTGAGCAGCTTACTTCTGCTTCATTTAACATTTGTATGTTATGTATGTATGTAGTCTCAAACCTTATGCTTTTAGAGTTCTCAGTAAAAAGGAACTGCATATGTTGAACAGTTACTAAAGGAATCGCTTGCTGTGAATTACTTTGACAAAGCCAAGTTTTCTATCACAGGCACTTAGTTTTAAAAATAACTCTTGTTGGTGGATAGAATTAGGTCAGAGATGTTCAACACTGTTGATATTTTTTTGCATTCGACAAGATCTTATCTAACCAGGTGCGAGTATGAAACTTTAGACATAGTTAATGTCAAGGACTGACAGAATATGACTTAAATTATCCTTTGCGTTTTTTATTGCCATTTGCATTATTTTGCCTGTGTACATGAAAAGAGGGAAGTTTAGGTTGGTGTAGCTCATTTATTAGATGTCTGAATGTAAGTGGGGATGTCACTGATATTGTAGAATCCCGGTTATGCCGGACGACAGGAATTGCCTGAGAACCTGAAAATTAACTTCCGTACGGTAGCTATGATGGTGCCCGACAGACAGATCATCATGAGAGTCAAGTTGGCCGCTTGTGGTTTCCAGACTAACGTTCCGCTCTCAAAGAAGTTTTTCACTCTCTACAAGCTCTGTGAGGAGCAGCTCACTAAACAGGTTATTGTCTTACATCTGCTTCTCTAAAAGCTTTAAAAATACTGAAAATCCATACAGCGATGAATCAGTTTTGTTTTCAAGTTTTCGATCAGTTTATAAACAAGATTTCGAAACAGAACATTATTGATACTACCTATTAAAATTTGAAAAAAACTATATTTTGTCGTACCAGGTATATTTGTAAATTCTCAAATACTGTGAAGGTGAGAACTGTACTTCCTGCTAAACATGGAGAAATTCAGTAACAGAACCCTTAACTCACTAGTCGGGTGCAGAGTAAAACTAGACATGACTGACTCACTTGTACTTAACATGAAGTAGCATGTATCATACGTGATTCTACTGTTTCTTAGGTGCATTATGATTTTGGACTCCGTAACATTCTGTCCGTACTCAGAACCCTCGGAGCGTTCAAGAGGTCGAATCCTCAGGATGCTGAGCAAGTGATTGTGATGAGAGTTCTGCGAGACATGAACCTCTCCAAGCTGGTAGGTAGAGACATCCGCTCTTCTACTCTAAGATTTGTGGAAGCTTCTTTTTTAAAGCTATTCCGACTTGCTATAACTCATTGGTGAACTTATTTATCCCTCCTTGGCAGCTGGATGTTATTGCTGGAAAAATTGAATTTCATTTTAAGTTGAAGTTCATTAGCTGCTTGAAGTTTAGCGTCCTTCTGGTTAGAACTGAAAGTTATGTTGTAATTTCGTGATTGTGGTAACGCCAGCATTAACAGCTAATGAAAATAGCTTGTGTGTTAATACATGTCAGGATTATTTTGAAAACACGGACCACCATGACAGTGCAACATGTACTCTAGTATACACTGTCAATCTGTAGATACAAACAAAAAGTAAAAAAGCTGTCATTTTGGCATAAAAAGAACAGGATAAAAGTGCTATATGCAAACTTGGTATATAGAGGAAGTCAAAGCTGGTAATATGTGTGTCAACAGGTAGATGAAGACGAGCCGTTGTTCATGTCTCTCATTGATGACTTGTTCCCTGGAATCACCCTCGACAAGGCTGGCTACCCTGAAATGGAAGCTGCCATTGAGAAACAAGTGAGAGAAGGGGGTCTTATCAACCACCCGCCATGGATTCTCAAGCTTATCCAGCTGTTTGAGACACAAAGAGTAAGGCATGGCATGATGGCCTTAGGTCCATCAGGTGCAGGTTGGTATATAACGAACATTCCAAATCCTGTGTTATTAGTAAGAACTGTAAAATAGTTCACAGATAAAATTAAACATGGTACTTCCATTGCGTAAATATATCGAGTCAACTTTGAGAATCTGCGGTTAAAATGTTATGTTGTATTATTATATTGTACTGACTCATTTCATCAACCAGCCCACCAAAATTTACTTTTATCGTTGTTGATGTTAAGTGTTATATGACAGCAGATTGGCACATTATAGCAGGTGATCCAATATCAGGAACAATTATATCAAGTTATATCAATAGAAATGTAGAAATATACTTTGGCATCAGTGAATACCAAAAGGTACTGCAATATCACTGGGGATTTCTATACAGGCAAGACTAAGTGCATAGGAATGCTATTGAGAGCTATGACTGAATGCGGACAGCCCCACAAAGAGCTGAGAATGAACCCTAAGGCTATAACAGCTCCACAGATGTTTGGTAGACTCGATGTGGCTACTAATGATTGGACTGATGGAATCTTCTCTACACTCTGGAGGAAGACACTTAAAACCAAAAAGGTTGCTATATCTCAGTGTTGAAGGCTTCCAGGCATTCTAGTCATTGCAGCTTCAACCAGTTAAATACTGCATTACTTTATGAGATTGCTGCAGCCAAATCCAATAATTTTTATGATAGCGCTTTCTTAGATGTCATACAGCTTGGGTACAAAGGCAAGGTTGCAACAGTGCCGATGGTCATGCTCATGAGTAAACTGGTAAAATTATAGCTTAAAATCAATTCAGGGAAGTAAATCATGAAAGTTGTCTTGCTGCACCCATGTATCTTATTATTTTAGCTGCAAAGTAGATAGCCTTTTGTGAACTATTAAAGTGGGCTCCTCCGGTAATAGCTCTATTAAAGTGGGCTCCTCCGGTAATAGCTTTATTAAAGTGGGCTCCTCCGGTAATAGCTTTATTAAAGTGGGCTCCTCTGGTAATAGCTCTATTAAAGTGGGCTCCTTTGGTAATAGCTCTATTAAAGTGGGCTCCTCTGGTAATAGCTCTATTAAAGTGGGCTCCTCTGGTAATAGCTCTATTAATGTGGGCTCCTTTGGTAATAGCTCTATTAAAGTGGGCTCCTCTGGTAATAGCTCTATTAAAGTGGGCTCCTTTGGTAATAGCTCTATTAGAGCGGGCTCCTTTGGTAATAGCTCTATTAAAGTGGGCTCCTCTGGTAATAGCTCTATTAGAGTGGGCTCCTTTGGTAATAGCTCTATTAAAGTGAGCTCCTTTCATAATAGCTCTATTAAAGTGAGCTCCTTTCATAATAGCTCTGCTCATAAAGACTGCAATTATCTCAAAACTAGTTCTGCATTACTAAAATTATATACTCGTTGTTATTATAATCTAGAAATTTTATTACTAGAAATCAGAGTTTTGAAAGTGGCACACTAATAATATATTTAAGAAATTGTACCTCCACGTTTGTATCTTAGTAAATAGTCCTAAAACCTACTCGCAGGGTAACTATATACGTGTACTAGTAAATAGCTTTAAAACCTACCTGCAGGGTGACCATGCATGTGTACTAGTGAATAGCCCTAAAATCTACTCATAGGGTGACCATGTCTGGCTAATTCTCGATGGACCAGTCGACGCCATCTGGATTGAGAATCTTAACTCGGTGCTGGATGACAACAAAACACTGACTCTGGCTAATGGAGACAGAATCCCCATGTCTCCCAACTGTAAGATCCTCTTTGAGGTGAGGCCACTTATTAACACATGTCTCCCAACTGTAAGATCCTCTTTGAGGTGAGGCCACTTATTAACACATGTCTCCCAACTGTAAGATCCTCTTTGAGGTGAGTCTACTTATTAACACATGTCTCCCAACTGTAAGATCCTCTTTGAGGTGAGGCTACTTATTAACACATGTCTCCCAACTGTAAGATCCTCTTTGAGGTGAGTCCACTTATTAACACATGTCTCCCAACTGTAAGATCCTCTTTGAGGTGAGTCCACTTATTAACACATGTCTCCCAACTGTAAGATCCTCTTTGAGGTGAGGCTACTTATTAACACATGTCTCCCAACTGTAAGATCCTCTTTGAGGTGAGGCTACTTATTAACACATGTCTCCCAACTGTAAGATCCTCTTTGAGGTGAGTCCACTTATTAACACATGTCTCCCAACTGTAAGATCCTCTTTGAGGTGAGTCTACTTATTAACACATGTCTCCCAACTGTAAGATCCTCTTTGAGGTGAGTCCACTTATTAACACATGTCTTCCAACTGTAAGATCCTCTTTGAGGTGAGTCCACTTATTAACACATGTCTTCCAACTGTAAGATCCTCTTTGAGGTGAGTCCACTTATTAACACATGTCTCCCAACTGTAAGATCCTCTTTGAGGTGAGTCCACTTATTAACACATGTCTCCCAACTGTAAGATCCTCTTTGAGGTGAGTCTACTTATTAACACATGTCTCCCAACTGTAAGATCCTCTTTGAGGTGAGTCCACTTATTAACACATGTCTCCCAACTGTAAGATCCTCTTTGAGGTGAGGCCACTTATTAACACATGTCTTCCAACTGTAAGATCCTCTTTGAGGTGAGTCCACTTATTAACACATGTCTTCCAACTGTAAGATCCTCTTTGAGGTGAGTCCACTTATTAACACATGTCTTCCAACTGTAAGATCCTCTTTGAGGTGAGTCCACTTATTAACACATGTCTCCCAACTGTAAGATCCTCTTTGAGGTGAGTCCACTTATTAACACATGTCTCCCAACTGTAAGATCCTCTTTGAGGTGAGTCTACTTATTAACACATGTCTCCCAACTGTAAGATCCTCTTTGAGGTGAGTCCACTTATTAACACATGTCTCCCAACTGTAAGATCCTCTTTGAGGTGAGGCCACTTATTAACACATGTCTCCCAACTGTAAGATCCTCTTTGAGGTGAGGCTACTTATTAACACATGTCTCCCAACTGTAAGATCCTCTTTGAGGTGAGGCTACTTATTAACACATGTCTCCCAACTGTAAGATCCTCTTTGAGGTGAGGCCACTTATTAACACATGTCTCCCAACTGTAAGATCCTCTTTGAGGTGAGTCTACTTATTAACACATGTCTCCCAACTGTAAGATCCTCTTTGAGGTGAGTCCACTTATTAACACATGTCTCCCAACTGTAAGATCCTCTTTGAGGTGAGTCCACTTATTAACACATGTCTCCCAACTGTAAGATCCTCTTTGAGGTGAGGCTACTTATTAACACATGTCTCCCAACTGTAAGATCCTCTTTGAGGTGAGTCTACTTATTAACACATGTCTCCCAACTGTAAGATCCTCTTTGAGGTGAGGCCACTTATTAACACATGTCTCCCAACTGTAAGATCCTCTTTGAGGTGAGTCTACTTATTAACACATGTCTCCCAACTGTAAGATCCTCTTTGAGGTGAGGCTACTTATTAACACATGTCTCCCAACTGTAAGATCCTCTTTGAGGTGAGTCCACTTATTAACACATGTCTTCCAACTGTAAGATCCTCTTTGAGGTGAGTCCACTTATTAACACATGTCTCCCAACTGTAAGATCCTCTTTGAGGTGAGTCCACTTATTAACACATGTCTCCCAACTGTAAGATCCTCTTTGAGGTGAGGCCACTTATTAACACATGTCTCCCAACTGTAAGATCCTCTTTGAGGTGAGGCCACTTATTAACACATGTCTCCCAACTGTAAGATCCTCTTTGAGGTGAGTCTACTTATTAACACATGTCTCCCAACTGTAAGATCCTCTTTGAGGTGAGTCCACTTATTAACACATGTCTCCCAACTGTAAGATCCTCTTTGAGGTGAGTCCACTTATTAACACATGTCTCCCAACTGTAAGATCCTCTTTGAGGTGAGGCTACTTATTAACACATGTCTCCCAACTGTAAGATCCTCTTTGAGGTGAGTCTACTTATTAACACATGTCTCCCAACTGTAAGATCCTCTTTGAGGTGAGGCCACTTATTAACACATGTCTCCCAACTGTAAGATCCTCTTTGAGGTGAGTCTACTTATTAACACATGTCTCCCAACTGTAAGATCCTCTTTGAGGTGAGGCTACTTATTAACACATGTCTCCCAACTGTAAGATCCTCTTTGAGGTGAGTCCACTTATTAACACATGTCTTCCAACTGTAAGATCCTCTTTGAGGTGAGTCCACTTATTAACACATGTCTCCCAACTGTAAGATCCTCTTTGAGGTGAGTCCACTTATTAACACATGTCTCCCAACTGTAAGATCCTCTTTGAGGTGAGTCTACTTATTAACACATGTCTCCCAACTGTAAGATCCTCTTTGAGGTGAGTCCACTTATTAACACATGTCTCCCAACTGTAAGATCCTCTTTGAGGTGAGTCCACTTATTAACACATGTCTCCCAACTGTAAGATCCTCTTTGAGGTGAGGCTACTTATTAACACATGTCTCCCAACTGTAAGATCCTCTTTGAGGTGAGGCCACTTATTAACACATGTCTCCCAACTGTAAGATCCTCTTTGAGGTGAGGCTACTTATTAACACATGTCTCCCAACTGTAAGATCCTCTTTGAGGTGAGTCCACTTATTAACACATGTCTCCCAACTGTAAGATCCTCTTTGAGGTGAGTCTACTTATTAACACATGTCTCCCAACTGTAAGATCCTCTTTGAGGTGAGCCCACTTATTAACACCCGCTGTAAATACATTTATATTGTTCTTTATCTGAGAAGTTGTCCTGTTTTTGCATAGTTTTTAAATCGTCAATCAGTTTCACTTCACTCAGCAAATTCTTTTGATAGCTCATTCAAAATTTTATTTAAGTAATGACGGAACAAAGAAATATTTACACTATAACACCAGATTTTTAGAAACCAATCTACGTTTACCGTTATTTTATACTGCTTCAGGTCAAAAGACAATCGAATACAGTGTACCATCACAATGGAACAGTCTTCCAATAGACATACGCAAAACGTCTGCATTTACTAGTTTTAGAGTTAATGTTAATAGCCATTTGTTAATCCTAGATTAATTCAGACCGGCTATTTGAGTTTGCCAATTCCATGTGGGCCTCATCATGCCTTAACAAGTAGGAACTAAGCTTTCATTTATCTTGTTTAACTTAATAATATAACTATATCTTCATTTTGCTTAATGTTATATTTCTACTAATTGATGAAATAAAATACACACACACACTTAGTGCAGCCGTAATAGTAATTGTTTTCTCTTAGCCAAACCGGATGAGTTTGTTGTTTCAGACGCGTTGTGTGGCTGTTGTAGGTACATAACATCGACAATGCCTCTCCAGCCACTGTATCTCGTAATGGCATGGTTTTCATGTCAAGTTCAGTTCTAGATTGGCATCCTATTTTGGAAGGTTGGCTGTTGACCCGTCCCCCACAGCAGCAAGACATTATCTTGCAGTCTTTTGAGTCTGTTTTTGGACAGCTCTACACATTCATGATACAATCACTAGAACCAAAGATGGATGTAAGTTATATTGATGCATCGTATTCATTATCATCCATAAAGTTTTGTATAGAAAATTGAAGGACTCACTCAACTCTAGTTCACACTGTTTTAATTAGTGTACAAGTCGGTGTTCCTTATTGAAATAAATATGGCCAAAATAAAACATTATATTTCGGCACAGATCTTTGTTTCTGAACCAAATTACTGTAGGTTTATATATATTGCTTATGTATGCGTTGGTGTTGCATTATCTCATGATTTCTAACACTGCCAATGAACCCAATTGGTTGAAAGTCAGATATGCTGAAATAAAATTAATCGCCATTACTTCAGATCATTTGCTGAATTCAGTTTAGAGATGTCAAAACTACCTGTTACATCCTGCCAGTCACATCTTAACTTGTTAGGAATGCCAAAACTGACTATCCTAGCCCATCAGCCACGTCATAACCTGCTAGGTATACTATAACTGTCTTAGCCTGCCAATCATATGAACACTTGCTAATCATATCAGAACTGACTGTCATAATCTACCAGCCAAGCCATAGCCTGTAGTCCTATACTATAATTTTTTAGCTTGGCCACATAGTTGCAGTTATTCGTCTATCCAGGACTTCCAGTTTTGCTGTAACATGTTTCTAAATTATTGCAGCTGCTACAGTGCAACTATATCAGACAGGCAACTGACCTCTTGGAAGGCCTCATTCCCATGTCTGATGATGGAAAGAGTGATGTGCAGAGGGAGCACCTGCTCAAAATCATTGTCATGGCTATCATGTGGTCCCTTGGTGCCATACTTGAGTTGCATGACAGGAAAAAGGTAACAATTACAGAAACTCTATTTTAATACAGAGTTGTCGTCTCTTTGCATTTATAGCTGTTTAAGCTTTGATGTGTAATAAATTTAACTTTGACATATATTCACGTATTGCTACAGCGCTTTAACAAGAATGGTATCATTAATAGAGGCCAACAACATCCTGTTTTACATAACAATTATGGTACCTTCTACAATGGCTTTAATTCATAAAGATTATATTCTGTGTTGTTTTTACCCATCGGCCAATAGTATTGGTAGTAGTTGCCAGTTCAGCAAGGTATTCTATTAGCATACTAGAGTGTTTGCTAAAGTGTGGCTGAAACTGGTCACCAGTCAAATTCCGTAGAAACTTTACTGCTTTTTATGTCTTGGAAAGTTATATTTTCACACGCATATAGAGTTTCTTTTGGCTGTCTTGATTCAGCACTCGTCTAAACCTTACTTCTACTTTCTTACCAACATTCACAGACTAAGAAATTTTCACATTAATTCTTTTAAATGTTCATGATCAGAACTTTCATGTATAATGTACTACTCAAATACTATTACTACTCAAATACTAGTACTACTCAAATACTATTACTACTCAAATACTAGTATTACTCAAATACTATTACTACTCGAATACTATCACTACTCAAATACTAGTACTACTCAAATACTAGTACTACTCAAATACTATTACTACTCAAATACTATTACTACTCAAATACTAGTACTACTCAAATACTATTACTACTCAAATACTAGTACTACTCATAATACTTAGCCAATTCCATACATAAAATTTTTGTTTTGTCAGTTGGAGGAAAAACTGATTGAGCTTGCCAAGGCTGCCAGCCTTCCCATGCCGACCATGCAAAATCCTGACGACACCATCTTTGAGTTTGTCGTCAATGAAAAAGGACAGTGGGAACACTGGGCTGACAGAGTATGTTCAGTTTTCATTATTTCAATAATTTACTTTTGCAATTGATTTCTGTCGACAATAGCAACTGCTTCTATTTTGTAATGTGTTGGTTTGATAACCCTAATACTGATAGTAAGTGCAGTTCATGGGCGAACAACTACTTAGAAGCACTTCATGTGAACAATCAAGAGGGTTACATGTTTCAGTTTTAGATACCAGAAACCAGTTATTGACAAATTGTAAGAAGGCTATAGGTAGCGTGTGAAATGCATAGAGGTATGCATAAATGCATAGAAGTAGAAAAGGAGAATATTTTATGTTTCTTTTGTAGGTTCTGTTTAGTTTTTTGTGTTTTTATAGTTGTTGTACACGTAGCCTTGCACAACTGCTAGCTTTTGGTTCATTATTTCTTATCACTCACAATATAATTAAATATAAAATATGTTTGTTTACATGGCGAAGTTTCTGTACAGATCTTACAAATGCTTTTGTGCAGGTGCCGTCATACGAATACCCTGCTGATAGCATACCAGAGTACACATCCATTCTCGTACCCAATGTTGATAACACCAGAACAGAGTTCCTAATGAATGCAATTGCTAAGCAGAGCAAGTCTGTTCTGCTCATCGGTGAACCTGTAAGTTGTAAAGTTAAACCTGTGCTCACCCGAAGTCTTGCTAGCACTAGTGTATTTATCATCTAACACACACGTTTTCAGCTAGAATTTGTAAAGGTTTCAACTGAGGCAGTTGCCACAGCTTGAATGGTGTTAGACACGATAAAGCTGTGAGCCTGTATTCATTAATAAGATATTATCAGCTTTTCTAGTGTAAGACAGTTCCTTTCTAAAAGCTTCTATGATATTAAAATAAGCAAGTTACCATCTCCATACGAAGCACTAAGTGTGCGTATATAGACAGCCTTAGCTATAACAGAGTTTATTTTTTGCCACTTCACAGGTCTTTTGCATGATAATTGTACTGAATCCTAATTTTTATAAAAGATAATTAACTTAACACGAGTTTAATTTAAAACCAAAGCCATAAAAACTGTCTACTATTAAAACCTGAGATATAAATAGCCTTTGAATCACTGGCTCTGTATATTGATGACAGAAAAATAAAAAACCTTTTCAACTGTGCTCACCAGTTTTTTTTAGTTCGTGAACTTACATTGGATTTGAAGTATCAATGAAAGTTAACTAAAATATGTGAAATTTATCTAGCTTTTTGTTCACATCCGCCGACAAGTATAGCTAAGTGGTTCTCAATTTAAATGCTGATGCATGTACTTACAACTATTTGATAATGTTGTATTGTCCATCTGAATGACTTCCATTGTTACTAGTTATTATAGTCAATCAACAATTTACAAAGTTTACTAAATAATATTTTAAAAATTTAATAAAAATGTATGTTGCTGTAGTCCTATTGACTGGCCTGATAACATACAGTAAACATCTTTTAAGCGCTGACTGGTGCTCTGCTCTGCTGCCATGTCAGTAGCTATCAGCTAATAACTGTCTGGATGTTGTTTAGGGTACAGCCAAGACCGTCATGGTGCAAGGCTACTGTGGCAAGTATGATCCAGAGGCCCACATGTTTAAGTCGTTTTCGTTCTCATCTGCCACAATTCCCACGATGGTGCAGAGGACAATAGAGAGCTATGTGGACAAGAGAATGGGTACGGCTTTTCATACTGCTGCTCATGGTGTTAACACTTGCTGTTGTTGTATTAACATTTGCTGTTATCATGTTAACACTTGCTGTTATTGTGTTAGCATTTGCATTTATTGCGTTAACACTTGCTGTTATTGCATTAATACTTGCTGTTATCGTGTTAACATTTACTGCTATTGTTTTAGTGCTTGCTGGTATTGCATTAACACTTGTGGTTATTGTGTTAACATTTGCTGTTATTGTGTTAGCACTTGTTATTGTGTTAACATTTGCTGTTATTGTGTTAACACTTGCTGTTATCGTGTTAACATTTGATGCTACTGTGTTAACACTTGCTGTTATTGCATTAATACTTGCTGTTATTGCGCTATGGTCTCTCTATAATTTGGTTTTTCTTATCTGGAACATTACTTTTTTTTCACTCTCTGAGCATGGCTTCATTTTTAGATATAATTATAGTCTATCTGTTTTGTTAACTTATCAAGTTTGATATAAATATTAATGAAGATCTATAGAACCGATGTTGACTTAGTTAGGATTTGATAGTTTTTGCCTCAAACGTGTTGCTCGCTGCTGCTTTTTATCTCTAACAACTTCCAGCCTGACTAGTTTAGTATTTTTATCTGGAGATATTAATAGAAATTTAGATGGAAATTTGTTAGATGTATATCATTAACAGTTACCCAGCAGCATTTACTGATTAGGCAGACGGCATTCTAGTCACTTTCTATATCCTAGTACTAACATTTCTTTTATATAGGTTCTTATAGACTGAGCATCAGCATTAACATCTCCACTTTTTAGGTACGACATATGGACCCCCGGCTGGCAGAAAGATGACAGTCTTCATTGATGACATCAACATGCCCATCATCAACGAGTGGGGAGACCAGATCACCAACGAGATCACAAGGCAGCTTATGGAGACTCATGGTTTCTACAATCTTGAGAAACCAGGAGAGTTTACTAATGTGGTGGATATACAGTTTGTGGCAGCTATGATGCACCCAGGAGGTAAGTTTGCTCTCTTAGTATTCCATAGCAAATATAACTTCTTTTTAATGCTGCCAATTTGCTTCAAGTGTTTTAAGTGCCCCAAAATTAGAGTTACTTTTGCACTAACTCTAGTAAAAATCTATACTACATTCAAATCTCTAGTTATGATTGGCTACTACATTCAAATCTCTAGTTACGATTGGCTACTACATTCAAATCTCTAGTTATGATTGGCATATAAATTTGGCAAATGTATAATTGATCTGTTATACGATCTGATATTTGGTCTGATATTTGATATGATATTTGATCTGGTATATGTATATGACATTCAAAGTAGATCAAATTTATTGAATTCCTAAAGTTCACTCCAAGAGGTTTACCTGTATGTTTAGGTTGAAGCACTGCATGAGACATAAGGAAGTATAAATCTGGTATAGGCAGCTTTTTAAAACATAGTCCACTGTAAATAAAATAATTCTTACCAATTGTTGCAAGGTTCGTGTATAATCTTTTGCTCTTGAGCACTATTTCCTGTAGTCATCTATTGCTGTTGTTGTAACTGCTACTAGGATACCAAGTTTAAGAATGTGCAACTACAACTGCATGCCTATCAAAAACTCTTTATTGCAGGAGGCAGAAATGACATTCCTCAACGTCTCAAGAGACAGTTTAATGTGTTCAACTGTACTCTACCCTCCAATGCGTCAATTGACAAGGTCTTCCGAGTCATTGGCTGCGGATATTTCATTGAGAAGAGGTACCCAGTGTATTCAGTTGTCTAATATTACCCTGCTTTTGAGTCTGCACATATGACATATGACAGTAGGGTCGTGGTGCTTCAATAGTGCTTCTACAGTCTCCTACCACTGATAGAATTGTATATGGTCATTATTCTTATTTCTTTGTTTTTATGATTCTTATATATATATGAGCAATTTTTATTGGTGTAAAGCATTAGCCATATTTACAATACATTTTTCACAAAGTACTTCAGCAAGTAAATTAAATATCAATATACAAAATTTAAAAAAATTAATGAGTATATAGTAATATAATATAATAATGAAGGAATTAAAAGCATAAAATATGTTAAAAGCAAGCTTTAGGATTGATATGAGTATTGTTTAAACAAAAAGTGGCCAAGTATAAGCTCTGGTAATATAGCTATCCCCATCTATTACAGCATATTTCTAGTTATAAAAACAAAAATATAATGCAGAAATGTTAAATTAGGTGAGGCTATACGGTGAATGCTATTATTAGTCACTCAAAGGATAGTAGGTGTAGTTGGAGTTTGTGTTTTTTTCTTAAGGGTTCTTTGTGTTCAGCATATTTATTATATTTACTAGGTTGAGCCAGTAGCTTAGCAAACAACATTAAGATCACATCTAACATGATATTGTTATGTTGCGATGAGATTGGGTAGTTTATGTTGTTACTTGGATATGTGAGTAGTGTGTGAATAATTTTAATGTGATAACACGTGTTATACTAGTGTGTAAAGTTATTGTATTGCTCAGCGAGTTTTACTGCATAAATTAATTGTTTATTTGCATAGTGATATATTCTATACACTTGATGTCAGTTGTCCTCTCTCTACTGATAACTAGACTGAGAGCTAACAAGTAGCAGCATGTAAAATACTGTTACAGAGGATTCAGTGCTGATGTAGTTGAGGTGGTAGGCAAGCTGATATCAGCCTGCAGACGTCTCTGGCAGAAAACAAAGAATAAAATGTTGCCCACACCAGCAAAGTTCCACTATGTCTTCAACTTGAGAGATCTGTCTAGAATCTGGCAGGTAAAAACTATGACATATGACTAGACCCGCTGTGCAGTAGAATTATTTTAGCACAGCTGACTATTAAATTACAAGTAAATTAGTTGGTGAAATTTTAATTTGCATTAATTTTAAAAGTTTCTGGAATATAACACTGTTTTTCAATGACTTCAACAACCATGCGGACACCTCATGTTTTCAGTTTGCTATCATGGTAATTGATTAGTCTATGCGGTGAACTGGCTGACAGGTTTCTTCTTTTTTAAGAATTATTTACGGTGCATTTTGAGATGAAACCTTTTTTATCAGCCTTAACATTTGTGATAGTACTTACACCAGGGGCTCCCAACCTTTTCATTCAGTTCCCCCTTATGCCTTTTCATAAATTTGATTCCCCACCCACTTTTAACTCACATGACTAAAAATAACCGATACAAATTATAATACCATTAAATTGTACATTTCTAAACATATTATTAATTTTTATACAGCACGCATACAACACACAACAATACATGACCTTCGGCATGGTGGTGAAATGGTTTATGACTAGGTTCACTTAGTATCCAATCAAAATCTCGATGGATTTGTTCACATATATCTTGGTTCTGACTAGTACCTCATTATTAGCAACTAGTGATATAAATAAAACCAAAATGTTAAATGATGAAATCCAAACTCACATGGCACTCCAGGACATAAATTAAAAATTTAACAAATCAGGCACTTCTCTGTTCCCCCTTGTATATTCAAAATTCCCCCTAGGGGGATATTCCTCCCTGGTTGGGAACCCCTGACTTACACCTAGAGCAATTACTATCTGCATTTAGCGACTTCCATTGATTTAGTAGCATGGCTTGTAAGACAATCTACAGATTAAGTATTGGAGCAATTGTAATAGGTTTTTTAAGACCATTCTGATTTTTCTGAACTCTGGAGCTCTCACCTGTACAACTGTCAGTCAAACACACAGCTAAAGTTGTTCCTTAGTAGCAAATCTGTCCAAGATATTATCCTCATCTAAAGTGTGTTTGTTTGTCAAAGTCTGTTTTGTTATGGTGTTGAATCTATATATACTAAGTGTTAATGGTCAGCCGGTTGCTTGAAGGGGATGCTCATCTCGACAGCAGAGGTAATACCTGACCCCGGCATACTCTTAGCTCTCTGGAAGCATGAGTGCTTCAGAGTCATAGCTGATAGGTTCACGACTATGGAGGACAAGGACTGGTTTGAGAAGGAGTGTACAAAGACAGTCGAGGAGGAGTGCGGGGCTGTGTTAGCCAAGGAACTCGCCGCTGAGCCTTATTTTGTTGATTTCATGAGGGATGCACCAGAGCCAACCGGTATGGTATTTTAATTTAGGAACAGATGTTATAGCATTGCATAGTGTAAAGAAGAGAAGTTTTCTTGTATATAAATATCCTAGTGTAGAAAGAATTTCTTGTTTTGTATTCATGAATAGTAAAAGTTCCCATCATGCAACTGTCTGTTAGTTACTGTTACTTACACGCAGCAGGTGAAACTGAACCCACACTGAACAACTGAACACTTAGCTTGATCAAATTATATCAAATAACTAAAAGTTGTCACTTGTTTATTAACACAAACATGACAGTTAAACTAGTTTTATTATACTCTATAAACAGGTCTTGTAGTATTTCCTGTTTTTACGTATAAGATAATATATTGATAAGTTGTAAGCCAGAAATTTTTAGCATGAGACCAACCTGGTACCACATAAGGCCCTTGTTCTCAAACTTTTAAAAACCGTTTGGTCAATGCTTGTTCATATTGGATAGTTGATTGTAGTATTTTGTTCAAAATATTTGCCTGGTATTTATTATACTTCCTCCATAACAACTTACAGTGGCTGAGTTGATGGCAGCCGAAGGCGGTAATTATTTCTTTCTATGTTTACTCATCAGTTATGCTCTTATTTTCTGTAGTCACTCTCGTAGTTTTGTATATAATTTGCTTGCAATATATTTTAGTAAGACATCTATGAGTGGAATATTTTGGTGTGTCTATAAATATCTGTTCTAGTAGGTTACTACAAGCAGAAGTTACTAACTGTATTTCATATTAACCTCTCAAGACTCTTTAAAGCTTGTAAAGGATGCCGGAAAGACTCCTTTGCGGCATCAATCTCCATCAACTGCACAGTTGCCA
Source organism: Watersipora subatra (assembly GCF_963576615.1). Lineage (NCBI taxonomy): Eukaryota > Metazoa > Bryozoa > Gymnolaemata > Cheilostomatida > Watersiporidae > Watersipora > Watersipora subatra. The sequence goes on along the minus strand of NC_088716.1, from coordinate 47,288,998 downwards.
CACCATGCCAATCTTGATCAATTGCACAGTTGCAGTCAAGAATAGTATATATGTATTTGCATACATTACAAATACAGCAAAGCTCATATGCACATATGCAAAGGTGCTCTGCTTGATCTGTGCTTTCAGCTCCTTATATAGGTGTCTTCACTAGGCAGGCTCCGCCCTTTTGTGTCCAGCTCTTTAATGGTAGCTTAATCGGGTCCAGCAGAGTTGATTGACTAGCTTGAACACAAGGCCGGCTGGCTCCACCGCAAGCCGGTCTTTCACATCAATGCTGTCACAAACTATCATCAATATTTATAGAAGCAATAGTATCATCCAGTAAATTTATTAACAGAATATTATTTTTGACTTCATATACCATGATTTTAAGTTCTTCTCTTTACTCTGTAATTAATTTAGAAATTGGTTGCAGGGGAAGAGGCTGATGATGCTGATCTGGATGCACCGAAAGTATATGAACTTGTTCCAACTTTGGAGGACCTCGACAAGAAACTGAACCAATATCTACAGCAGTACAATGAGACCGTACGAGGTGGTCAGATGGACCTCGTCTTCTTCAAGGTGAGAATACAGTGATGGAGTTTTGAATCATTGCTTGCAACTGCTAATCGATCGTAACATCTGCTGTTTTTTACAAGAGAGAAGCTCGTGTTTATTAGTCAATTGTAGCCATTGTTATGAACCTAATCTGACATTATACTCAGATTAGCAGTTGTTAGCGCTGCTTTAAACTATGTTTATTTTATCTATAAAAATAATCTTTTGCAAGAAGTCGCAACTCTCTATGAAATGCATTTCTTTAGTAACCCAGTTTGAGCTATACATGCTGCCTTGCTGTTTCTATGTCTTATCTGATCCGTTTCTTAACAGGATGCGATGACACACTTGGTGAAGATATCGCGTGTCATTCGCACTCCACGTGGACACGCCCTTCTTGTGGGTGTTGGTGGATCTGGAAAGCAGTCACTTACAAGACTCGCATCTTTCATTGCTGGTTACAAAACATTCCAGATCACCCTTTCAAGGTAATCTCTTACTCTATGCTAGTAGCAATTATATTATATAGTTGCTAGAGTATGTTTGTTAGATGCTAAATTGTATGATTTGTTTTTATTGTATCATCACGCTGTTACAGTAAATATTACATGTTTATGGTGATGATACTATGTTAAGGCATATTTGCTTGTATAGTGTCATGTGTGAAACAAAAGGTATACAGTACTTAGCAATGTAAAAGGTTGTGGCAGGGATTAGTGTCTTCAATTCTTAATTTTCCTTGTAAGGCTATGATAAGGTTTGCTAGTTATATTGTAATTACCAAGCTTTTGTTTTCTACGTCATCCATGATCTCTGGAATATATTGCAGTGAATTTTGGTGTTTTCAGATTGTGAGTTTTTATTTTAATGGTTTAGCCTTTTATGGATAACCATTAATTATCTTGTTTTTAGCAAGTAAGTTTGACTGGGTCTGTATATGACTTGTCTTAGCTGTGCATGTTGTTTCTGCCATGTTTTATATTATCATTTATTTATTATTCATTGTTATGTTGCTTATGTTATTTTGTTTGGTTTTAATATTTAGCAATATCAATTATGCTTTATTATTACTGGTTAATAGGTATGAAAAATTGTTTCTTGTTGCGCCCTGTACTTGTATTGTCTATCACATTCTAAGGTAGTGTGCATCTGTTAAGTTACGATATACGCTGTCATCTAAGGATAGTTCAAAGTTGCTCATTATGACAACAAAAATTTGGATAAGCTTTAGTCGACCTATTAAAATGGGCATTCTGCAAAGGTATACAGCTCATCATTCTAGTATTAGGGTGAGGGGTTGATCTGTTCTGTAATGTTATTCTCTATAGACATTCATTCAACCATACGTTGATGTAATAGCATGGATTACCCATAGACCTGTTAACTATTAACTGTATAGTTGATAGGTCTATGGGAATACCACACAGTCATGTTCCTTTCTTTGAAGCTGTGTCAGATTTTATGCTGCTTCTACGTATTTTGTCACCCATCATTATCACTTATCGAGTGTTGCAAGCATGTTATTGGTGATACACAAAGAACACCCTCTTATAATCACAACCAATGCAGCTGAGCTTTACACGCATCTATGGTAAGACGAGTTTCCTTTGCGGGAAGGTTCTTGTTGTTACTGATCTGGACACTAGTGATGGAAACGTTTCCTTTTCACTCTTCAGGTCGTACAATGTGGGAAACCTCATGGAGGACCTTAAGTATTTGTATAAGACAGCAGGACATGAAGGAAAAGGCATCACTTTCCTCTTCACTGACAATGAGATAAAGGATGAGAACTTCCTTGAGTATTTGAACAACATGCTGGCCTCTGGGGAGGTGAGTGACACATCACTTGAATGAAATGTTGAATGTGTTCATAGAGGATATGGATATGTTTATAACGGGTAGTTGATATAGGTTGACGCGTGTCAATAGGTACGCATTTTGAGGTTTACGGAAAAGGTTTTGATAGTTTTAGTACAAAGACATACATGTAGCAGTGGTTCATATATCAAAAGTGAAGACAGGACAATATACAATTTTATTTGACTCCTAATGCCTATCATTGTCATTCAGTCCTTCTTATCAAAGGCAAGTCTTGTTATCAACACATAACATCAGTTTCTCTTGAATGAAATTAAAAACAACGAGTTGGATCTTGTCAAAAAGCTTATAGCATGAAGATTGTAGTACTAAGGTGGTATGATATGACCATCTCTATGTGTATGCTTACAATAATTTATTGAAGGACCAAATAATTTCTTGTTTAAATTGCTCAGCGCTAACCTGAACATTCCACCAAACCAGATACTATAATTTACACAGCTTCCATTTCTTCTGCCATTATCTCCATAACGAGTCATTTGATCTAAACAGGTGTCCAATTTGTTTGCCCGTGATGAGATGGATGAGATACTGAATGAGCTGATAGGTCCCATGAAGAGGGAATATCCAAGAAGAGTACCAAGTCTAGAACAACTCTATGAATACTATCTGGAAAGGTGCCGCCAAAACCTGCATGTAGTTCTCTGCTTCTCCCCTGTTGGTGAAAAGTTCAGAAACAGGTTAGAAAATCTGCAGTTGAGTGTTCAGTTTTCAACAGTCTGCCTTCTATCTGAAAAAGCTAACCAGCTAGCTGGCTTAGAGCTATGTATCTGCTGGCGTCTGCTGATGTTGGCTGGTGTCGACTGATGTTGGCTTGGCTGGTGTCAGCTGATGTCGGCAGGTGTCGGTCGGTGTCTGCAGAGGAGGGTTACATGGTAAGACTAACTAAAATTGTTAGTCGATATGCAACATGTAGTTTTGTTAGTCAGTCATAAGCTCTGATTTCCTACAAAAATCTTAGCTTAAGTTTTGCTAAAACTTTGTTGCTAAGTCAAACTGTTTAGACAATTTAGCTAAAGTTATGGTATAGATTATTAAAAGTAATTACTGTACTAGTGTCTTCTCTCACTCAAAATCTCTAGAAATATTTTTTTTCTAGGTCCCTCAAGTTCCCTGGCCTTATATCCGGCTGTACTATGGACTGGTTCCAGCGTTGGCCTAAAGATGCTCTAGTCGCTGTCTCCTCCCACTTCATATCAAGGTTTGATATGAAGGCTACTCCTCAGGTGAAGACAAGTCTGATGCAGGCTATGGGAGAATTCCAGGTAACATTTTATGTACTTTTGCTATGTGCCATTGCAGCCCACACTGCAAATGAAATATAGAATAGCATACTTGTTGCTGTTCCTTGCATCATTTTAATGACTAAAACAGCTTTAGTCAAAATAATTTTACATCCCAATATATTTATTGACTTCATCATCTTATTTTTTATCACAGATTTACAACTGAATGTTACTAAACTACCAACTAAACCATACATCTGCACACTCCTGTGTCATCTGCATCAAATGTTGTTATCTAAAGCAGAGAAAACTCAAGTACCTTTAAAAATATGGCTTTAATACTTCCAGTACAATTTAAATTAGGTCAGCTAGCGCAATAAACTACTATTTAAAAATTTTTTTAAACATACATGTTGTTTTATAGAAAGAAACTAGACTAGTGGATTTTTGAAAACCAAGTACAAACCAAGTACAAAACAAGTGGAAAATGCAACTAAAAGACAGGCTTTAGCATCAATGCATTTAGAATACATTGTACGGTCTTTTACAGGATCTTGTGGCAGAGCTCTGCACAGATTACTTCCAGCGTTTCCGTCGACAGACTCACGTGACACCAAAGTCCTATCTTTCCTTTTTGGCTGGCTACAAAACTATCTACAGCTTCAAGATTGATGAGATTGGAGTGCTTGCCAAGAGAATGGATACCGGTAAATTGTACCATCTGATAAATTGTACCATCTGGTAAATTGTACCATCTGATAAATTGTACCATCTGGTAAATTGTACTGTCTGGCAAATTGTACCATCTGGCAAATTTTACCATCTGGTAAATTGTACCATCGATTAAATTGCACTATCTGATAAATTTTACCATCTAGTAAATTGTACCATCTGGTAAATTGTACCATCTGGTAAATTGTACTATCGGGTAAATTGTACCATCTGGTAAATTGTACCATTGGGTAAATTGTGCGGTAAATTGCACTATTTGGTAAATTACACTTTTTGGTAAATTGCACCATCTAGTAAATTGTACTACTGCCAAATTGCACAGTTTGGTAAATTGTACCATCTGGTAATTTGTACTATCTGGTAAATTGCACTGTCTGGTAAATGGGACATTTTGGCAATGAAGTTTCAGCAAAGTTTATCTCCAAACTATGAAAACTTCTATTCAGAAAATAAAGACTTCACGGATGCAGTAGTTAGTGGAGTGTGCCAATAAGTAACTATTGACTGTGTCTTTCTAGTTTCATATTTCTTATTTTACTGGCAAAGTTGATGAAAGGCTAACAGACATGGTATCTACATTCATTCGCCATTTAATGGACTGAATGTTGGCAGGTCTAACAAAGCTCCTGGAGGCAACAGAGTCAGTCAACCAGCTCAGCAAAGAGTTGGTGGTGAAGGAGAAGGAGTTGGCTGTAGCCTCAAAGGAGGCAGAGGTCGTGCTCGCTGATGTCGCCGTCAAGGCAGCATCTGCTGAAAAGGTTTTGTTTTGTAATTAAATCGTTTGGTTGTCCTCACTAACTTATTAGTTGCATGAACTTTGTAAAAAAAATTTCCTGATGTCATGGTTTTACTCAAGTCCATTTTGTGCCTTTGTTTGGCAACTAGAATGCAAGAGTATTTCTTTAGCTTGCAATTTATATACATCTTCTATGCCCTTTTTTAACAGGTATACTGCTAATATTATATTTTAGTTGCTAAATACAATATAACACTTTTAAAATTTCATGAAACTTATAGTTAATGATTAGAAATTGATGATTTACATGCATTTCTATTTTTACAATATCATCCGACGCAGAGGGGCAGCGGATATAGTTGCTCTATCATATTCGATTTACTCATGTGTAGTATTCATGCATTGCTATTACAGGTAAAGGCGCAGGTACAAGTTGTCAAGGACAAAGCTCAGGCAATTGTGGATGCCATCACTGCAGATAAAACTGTTGCTGAAGCTAAATTGGAGGCTGCTAGGCCAGCCCTGGAAGAGGCTGAGGCAGCACTTCAGACTATCAAACCTGCTCACATTTCTACAGGTGCTAATTTTTTTATTTGTACATTTACATCTAGTAATGTGCTTTACTTTAGAGTAAATACCATAAGTTTGTGACTAGGTGTCTATGTTATTCACATGTTCAGGTGCAGTTCAATGCTATTGTGTCCCTTTGTTTTTTAAACTCATGGGATACATGTATGTATTATGAGAATTCATTGTATGTTGTTGGATTTTCTAAATGTGTGTCATAAGTCTAAAGCGGTAGAAACATGTTGAATAAGTTTAGTTAATAAGATACATTTTCGGACTAGTGCTCCCCTCTGAGAAAAGATGCACTTTTCATTTTCGATTTTGAAAAAGTTTAATAGCCTATATACTATAGCAATTTCAAGGCCTGGTCATGGAGCGTTGGTGTCAAGTGCATTTTTACATTAAAACAACTTTGCACATACAAAAAATACAACTACGAGGCTGAAGAATATTTCCTTGATTTTCAATGGTGGAGTTGTGAAAGCGAAACAAAATTTTTTTTTTTTAGTTTATATCAGAAAATTGTTCATGGTATATTAACAGGTTATTTCGAAAGTTCACTAAATTGTGACCTAAATTTGCGAATCATTTGGTTGTTGGCCACTCGCTCATTCGCTGTGCCATGCTATAACAAAGCCATTGATCAACCTATGCTAGTTTCTAGAGCAAGAAGTTGCTATTAGCTTAGTTTATCAAGGAGAAACCCATCTATAGTAGTTCAGTCACAAGGTCCAACATTTCTCAATCAGCAAATGTTTTTACTGCAACTCTAGAGTGACTAAAATCAAATAACCATATCTCTCTCATTTCTCTGGAAATACTTGCTACCGTTCTCTCTTTGTGTAGTACGTAAGCTGGGTAAACCACCACATCTCATCATGCGCATTATGGACTGCGTGATTCTCCTCTTCCAACGCAAGATTGATCCAGTACAGAAGGATCCGGAAAAGGAAATGCTTAAACCATCATGGGGAGAAGCTCTAAAACTCATGTCGAGTAGTACATTCCTTTCTGGTCTCATGGACTTTCCGAAGGTGAGCCTTTCTTATTCAACTTGCATGATGTTAATGCTGTGTTTTAGGTTATTAAGCAGTGTTAATAATCTCGTTCTTGCAAGGTCTGCTTGAAGATTTCGTAATAAGTTGAAGCTTCATCTGATCACAAGAACGCTTTGCTATTGCAGGACACGATTACTGAAGAAACAGTTGAGTTGTTGGCCGCATACCTTGATCAGGATGACTATAACCTGGAGACAGCAAAGAAAGTGTGCGGTGATGTTGCTGGGCTTAGTTCTTGGACTATGGCTATGTCATTCTTCTTCGGGTAAGATTATAGTCAACCATTTAAGATAGCAAACATGGTTACAAGCCTGCTTTTTAGAATGTTTTAACAACTCATAGCTTACCAATATTTTTCTCTGAATTCTATAAGTCAATATATCTCTATAAGTCAATATACCTCTATAAGTCAATATATCTCTATAAGTCAATATATCTCTATAAGTCAATATACCTCTATAAGTCAATATATCTCTATAAGTCAATATATCTCTATAAGTCAATATATCTCTATAAGTCAATATTTTCCAATCCCATTCTGTTTTTGGTAACTCTATTCGCTGTCTATGAAGTTATAGCCATCATGTTTACCTCTTTATAATCTACTTGTATCACAATGTACACAAGTAATCATCTTATCCTCACATTATCTTCTCAGAATCAACAAGGAGGTTTTGCCTCTGAAGGCAAACTTGATTGTACAAGAAGCTAAATTCAACGTTGCCCAGGGAGATCTGAATGCTGCTCAGAGTCAGCTAGATGCTAAGCAGAGAGAACTGGACATTGTGCAGGCTACCTATGACGCTGCAATGAAGAAAAAACAAGTAACGTTCACTGCCATACTGTATTAGAATCCTTCCTTGCAATTGACTTTTGACAGACATTGTCCATGATGTCACTACAACTGATCCCATCAATGCATTTTAGTTACCTATAGCCTGATTCCCATATACGCTGCAAGCACCGGCGGCAGCACCGCCGAGGTCTCGCAATCGATGTGGGAACCAGGCTTGACTTTGTAAAGGTTGACTTACATCAAAATTCACATTACAGTTATTTGGTATCAAAATGTTCACCATGTCTTACTCGGCTGTGTTGTAGGTGCAAACTATGTGGAAATGTGATTACAAGCTCTTGAAAGCTCAAAAATGAGCAATTAATCGCAGCCATCACAAAATCGCCGTGGGTTCGAATCCCTCTCCATAACGGCTCAAATGTGATGTAGTTGAACACGATGTGCTTCTGTTCACATTTTCATGCAACCTCATTCGTCGAAATATTTACACAAATATACTTCACACATTCAATAAAACCATGTCTATTGTTCTTACGCGTCTATTTCATTATCATTGTAATGCTGTCACTTTGAGCACTGATATCTCAAAACCTAGCCTACAAATTAGTTTAATTTTTTAACCTTAGCTCGAATGAGTGCATATCATCTGTGATAGTCGAAAAATGCTGCAAAACTTGTTCGCGCCATTTGGCAGGAAGTATATTTAACATGATCAGATTACAGCTAGATAATTAGACTAAGCTGAAACGAAACTGTAAAGTAGTGAGCATCTATATTTGATACAGGCTTTCCGGTAGAACCCGAAGGGTTTGTCATAAACTATTGCTACGAGATGTGTTATATTGAGCCTTTTATTAGCCTTTCATTTCACGTGATAACATCACGCGTCAAAGCATCAACCATGTCGAGTTGAGTACGTCATCAAAATAAAGGGACTCTAACCTACAGCCTTTTTGTGATGGCAGCGATTAACTGTTCGTTTTTGAGCTTTTAAGAGCTTGTAATCACATTTCCACATATTTTGCACCTACAACACAGCAGAGTAAGACATGGTGAACCTTTTAATACCAAATAACTGTAATGTGAATTTTTTTGCAAGCAAACCTTTAAGATAACAATTTGTTGTTACTTTGCCTGTTGTGAATAACAAAGGGGTTGTTGAAGTGGCTACTCCAATTACAATTACGTGACGATGGTTATATGATGTACATCTATTGTCCCTTGATTTCTGCTATTAGGAGCTGCTAGATGATGCAGAATCATGCAGAAGAAAAATGTCAAATGCTACCCAGTTGATTGATGGGCTGTCTGGAGAGAGGGTGAGATGGACAGAAGCAAGCAAGTCCTTTGCTGATCAGGTTAGTCTATAAGTAGCCGCTATATCTTGTTTAGGTCTGCTGTCTTGTGGTTGTAGTAACATTAGTTATTTACTTTGAGAATTAATACAGTGAATAAAAAATTTTATTATTTTTTATCTATACTTTTATTTCGAATAAGAATGTTTGGCATAATGATAATGCATTGTTCTTTGCAAAAACATAATTATGTAATATGTTAGCTTGCTAATTCATTAACTACTAACTGCAACTACTTGTACAACTACTAAATGGAAAGCAACAACAATAAAAAACTGATTCAACACATTAAAAATAAATACATTTTATCTGGCCATAAAAATACAATAAACAATATTAACAAAAATACCAACTTTAATGCTGTCAATAATGGCTATGAGATAAGACTTTTTGAATATTTTTTTTAAAGGATAGATAGTTTTTTTAATCAAGTATTGATTTATAAAATATATTGCATTTTAGAACTAAACCATTGATGCTCTAGAGTTTATTAGAAATGTTTTTACAAGTCATAAAAATCCCATCGCTGACAAAAATTTTTAGAACACATTTTCTTATTTCAGATTCATAGGCTAGTTGGAGACGTTTTGCTTGGCACAGGCTTCCTCTCCTACGCCGGTCCTTTCAACCAAGAGTTCCGGTCACTCATGTTGAAGACCTGGCGTAAAGAAATGTCCAATAAGAAGATTCCATTCACTGATGATCTAGACATTGTGAAAATGTTGGTTGACAACGCCACCATCGCTGATTGGAATCTTGAGGGCCTGCCCAATGATGAACTCTCCATTCAGAATGGTCTTATCGTCACTAAGGCTACAAGGTGTGTGTGTGTTACTACATGGTGCAGAGGCTAAGCACCTTACTGGTCACAGGCTGTTTTTTGTACAAAACTTTCGACTAGGGCTTCCAGGAAGATGGAAAATATGAGAGATCATGTTAGCTAGATTAAACATACTGCAGTACAATGTGCTGCTTCCTCCACCAATGATGAACAGTGAGAGTATAAACAGCTGTCCCTAATTCGCTAAGGCACACCCTTTAGTCACAGCTCGCAAGTAACTGATCAAACTCGTTTTTACCCATACAATTTTACGAACTACTAAGTTTCACTGTGTGACATGATTAGAGTTTGTACTGCACTAGCTGGACATACGTTAGTTATGGGTTATTATATGCAGCTAGTAAGCAACTGCAGTGGTTATCAAATATCAATGTATTAAAAAGGTGACAGAATAGTGGTCACACTATGTTACAACCCTGTGTTGTAACATAGTGTGTTGTAACACTCCTAGTTCCTTGACTTATGTCTTCTTGTACAGGCTCAACAAAACCTTGATCGTATATGTTGGCTTATATCACTTTTATTAGATACTGCGTGCTATTCAACAGAAAGTCAAAAACTGAACTGGGTGGGAGCTGCCTCCCTTTATATAGCATCCAAAAAGAGAGCTTTCTAGAATGTCATGAGTCATAAATCATCATGTGATTATAAGCTTTTCAGTATTTATGCATGGTGGTTATGAAAAAAACATTTTAATACAAAATTCTACTCGCTATTGATTGTGTAATTCTAGGCCAGAAGCTAAGGAACAGGATAGGATATTGTATCATATAATGTAATCATTGAGATGCTTGTCACTATTTAATAAATATTTGTATAGATGAAAACATTAGAATGTCTGCTGGGTGATCAGCCCGACAGTGATAGCTGGTGCAATACAAAATCAGCTTCTACATGCTCTGCACTTGTCTGACAACCTAAACAAGGTGGTAATTTCTTGATATCATTTATTTTATTCTCTAAGCTAAACAAGTATGACAAGATCAGGGTACTTCAGCCCACTGTATTGACTACTGGCTATAGCACAATTAAGAAAATTGCGTGTCCAAAAAACAACCAACGTATTACACGAAGCAAACCTTTTTGTAATATAATAGGTATCGCTATATTCAATAGGTTAGTATTCTTTAAGCTTGCAAGAGGCATGTCTGAAGTGGTGCTCATAAACAAATTTGTTATTGACTTGCAACCAAAACAAAAATTCAACAGGTGTTATGTGTACGTTTGTATGTGGGGAGCTTTTCCAAAATCTTAATGTAGTAAAAGACAGTCATTCAACCTTGCAGGGCTAATATATAGCAACTCAGGCAGGATGATCTTGCACCCGAAACTTGCAGGATGTAACTTTCGGGTACAAGATACATTTTTCTATTTGAATAGCCCATCGAATGGGCAAGTAAATACTTCTTCTGTAACGTTGTGTAAGTTTGTTTGCCTTCTCGTCAATAAAATCTTCAAGCATATTCTTTGTAGGTTCCCACTTCTCATTGACCCACAGATGCAAGGAAAGACTTGGATTAAGAACAGGGAAAAGAATACGGAGCTTCAAGTAACCTCTCTAAACCACAAGTACTTTAGACAGCACATGGAGGATGCTCTCAGTCTTGGTAGACCGCTAATCATAGAAGATGTCGGGGAGGAACTGGACCCAGCCCTCGACAATGTGCTTGAAAAGAACTTCATCAAGTCTGGTTCTACGTTCAAGGTAAGTCTCTCCTAGTGTCTCATACAAGGGCTCTAGTCGGGGCAGAGTTCTTTCCAGCTGCGCAGTTGCCTCTTTATATACTTATATATATATATATGCATGCATGTACTGCTTAATGGTCCTAGGTAGTTCATGAATGCAATGTTTTATTTTAATTGTAGGTGAAAGTTGGTGACAAAGAAGTAGACGTGATGAATGGATTCAAGTTGTATATAACCACCAAGTTGGCCAACCCAGCTTATACGCCAGAAGTGAGTGCTAAGACATCCATCATAGACTTCACTGTCACCATGAAAGGTCTCGAGGATCAGCTGCTTGGAATTGTCATTCTCACTGAGAAACAGGTTTGTGTTTGCTTTTCGTTACATTTCCTCATTCGGTGCAAAGTGACACGGGTGGGCTTGTGGTTTCACACAATCTATTTGTGGCCAACTCGTGTTAAATACCATGAATGCAGTCGACCTTTGTCTTAGAAGGAAAATTAACTAGAACATAAATCCCCAAAAATAAGAGAGGTTTAAACCATTTTAACGAGGATCTAGCAGAAGTTATCTGCTTGGCAGTGCGTTGCTCACCGATTGTATCCGTATTAGTTTTATAATTACTTTACTAGTACCATGTCAGTCCGGTGTGCCATGAGAGATTGTCAGGCGTGCTGATAAAGCACAGAGAATAAGTATGTGTACAAATATTCACAAATCTTGGAAGGCAATTGATTCGTGCAGGTGGTAGCCTGCTAAGCTGGTAAGCCGAATGTCAGGACTTTGAATCTCATACTATGCAATCTTTTTCCTAACCTCCGACTGTGCCTTCGGACAGACAGACAGACATGGCTCTTAATACAGTAAAGATTGTTTGTTTTATTGAAATTTACTGATGGAGTCTTTAAACCTCTAGATTTAATCATGATCTATTGTAGTGAAGACTTGCATAACATGCCCTAAATGTTGAACATCTACTATAGCCTCAGATATTAATATATATTCTCCAATTCCTAAGCGCGTACTTTTCAGTGCAAAATATTTTACTGTCTGTCTTTTTTGCTTCCCTGCTGCAAGGTTTTCTAATAAGTTTCAATTATCAATATTATTTCAACATTTAACAGTATTTCAACATTTAGATCAATAATAAATAGTATGAAATATGATTAATGTACATGTATGTTTACTGGGTTATTAAGCAAACAGCGGGAAGCAATGAGTGACATACGATATTCAATAGCATCGAAAATTTACAACCACTAGATTCACTGTGTAAACACCTTCAGCTAGACCACCATTTTAGTCATTAATTGATTCTAAGCTAAGGCAGAGGTTCACGTATATGCTCTGAGGATTGAGACAGAGTTTCTCCTTGGATTGTGTGTATTTGGTGGGGAGACGCAATGCAGTTTAGCCCAGCCAAGGGTAAAAGAGATTGCCAAACAACCTACCGATACAGCCAAGATGTGAGGTCCGCAGTTATATAAACAAGAAATATCGTGCCATTTTATTACAATATTATTATTTTTATATCATCATAGCATGTTCTTTCGTATCTCAGAAACCCAATTTGCGCAGATCTTAAGTTCTTATTTTACACATGTAGGAAGATTTCACTCTTCATGTTAATTTATAAAGCGTTCCAAATAAACTACCACTACTATCATTATTATCTCACTTTCACAGGAGCTGGAATCTGAAAGAACGAAGCTGCTGGAAGATGTTGCTGCCAACAAAAGGAAGACGCAAGAGCTGGAGGACAACCTCCTTTACCGTCTCACCTCCACCGAAGGTTCACTTGTTGAGGATGAGTCGCTCATCCAGGTGCTGCAGACAACCAAAGTAACCGCCAAAGAAGTCGAAGAGAAACTGACCATCGCTGCCGAGACTAATATCAAGATTAACTCGGCAAGAGAGGAGTTCCGACCAGTCGCTAGCAGAGGTAGAAATATAAGCTAAATCACATTGAGTTTTTTTCTGTAAAATGCAGCTCATTTGGTGGATTAATAGCTGTTACTTTCAAGGTGGTTATATATCAGCTGCTATGAATGAAGGGAATATGTAGTGGTTGTCACAGTATTGCTATTTGTCCTTTCAAGGTGGTTATATATCAGCTGCTATGAATGAAGGGAATATGTAGTGGTTGTCACAGTATTGCTATTTGTCCTTTCAAGGTGGTTATATATCAGCTGCTATGAATGAGGGGAATATGTAGTGGTTGTCACAGTATTGCTATTTGTCCTTTCAAGGTGGTTATACAGTGAAACTCGGATAACTCAACCTTCAAGGGACCGAGCAAAAGTGTTCGAATTATCAGAGTGTTCAAGTTATCAGAGCACTGTCACAAGTCCATGTATTCACTTATTTATTAGTAGATACATGAACATATACAAACTATAATATAAATCAAAAGCACAAATGGCTTGTTTCAAATTAAATGCTTCTAATGTAAAGTTTAAAACGTTTTTATCAAAAAGTATAGAGATTTTTCTATCACTTGAGATTGGTTTGTTGTTTGAGGTGATGTTATTGCCAGGACGTTTTTTAGATTGACATTGGCAAAACTTGATCGTTGCTGAAATGCTCAAAGAAAAGACATCTTTTTCTTTTGAGCGTTTTACCCACGATCAATTTTGCCGATCTTTCTTGAAGTTTATGGAAAGATTACCTTACTTTACCTGGGATTCGTTAAGAGCAACACTCCGAGGCAGTTCAATTAAAAGTTTTACGAGGTTTAACGGTACATTGTATATCACTCACGCTTTTTGAATGGATACTTATTGAATGTACACACGTATTCTGTGTTTAGGTCAAACGATGAATAGTTTTTTAGCTAAGAAAACGTATATGTTTAATAAAAACAAATTTTAAGACGTTTTAAACATTCAACATTCCGACGTTGATTCAACACGGAATCAACATCGGAAAAATATTCGTCACGGGCTAGCCGGGTCACGCACTCAAGGATTTTCGCCACGCACATACAAAACAACATGCGATTTTTGTTTTGTATGTGCGCGGCGAAAATCCTTGCGCCCGTGGCCGGGCCAGTCCGCGCTATTCATCGTATAGCAGTATAAATCAAATTTCACTAAACCTTTAGAACAGTCGTTGACAAAAATATTTTGCCGATGGAGGTAATAACGACGCTTATGAATTACGAAAAGTTGAGGTTTACCTCTATGGCTTGGAATAAAGTGATTTTCTAAAGCGATAGCAACCGTTTCGGTAGCCGTTGGGCAAAAAACAGTTCGTTATAACAGTGTTGAATTCGAGTTATATAGAGCCATTTATCATTGCGTGGGAACGGACCAAGCAAATCCAGTCGAGTTAACCATGTGTTCGCTATATCCGAGGGCGAGTTATCCATGTTTCACTGTATATCAGCTGCTATGAATGAAGGGAATATGTAGTGGTTGTCACAGTATTGCTATTTGTCCTTTCAAGGTGGTTATATATCAGCTGCTATGAATGAAGGGAATATGTAGTGGTTGTCACAGTATTGCTATTTGTCACCTGTAGTGTGTATTATTGCAAAATTAACACTAGCAGAACTGTACTAGCAAAGCTGAGTAATATCTACAATGGTACTACTAGTACAACATGTAGTTTTTATTTCTAGTATTACCAATAGCAGTAGTAGTAGTATGTGTACGTTTTAGTAGTTTTAGAAGCGCTACAGAGTGCTACTATGTAGTAACAGGATTTAAAGTATTTTAGTCTCAACTGAGTTTCCTCGCAATTTTTAAATACTCAATTGTTATGTCAACCACAGGTTCCATCATCTACTTCTTGATTGTGGAGATGTCAATGGTCAACACCATGTATCAAACATCTCTTAAGCAGTTCTTGGAAATATTTGACAAATCGATGGCACGATCACAGAAGTCACCCATTACTAGCAAGCGTATAGTGGTAAGTCATTACTTTTGGGAAGGGTTTGATGTAAAGAGTGCTTGCAATATATCTGTATACAGTTAGTACGCAAGGAAAAAAGATAGCAGAGAGTGGTTTCGATCCACCGACCTCTGGGTTATGGGCCCAGCACGCTTCCACTGCGCCACTCTGCTAACGCTGGAAGCGCTGATTATAATTTGTTACTAATTCCTATATCCCTGCAGTTCCGCTCAATACAGCGATTGACGCTTAATGTTCTTTCGCTATTGGTTGTAACTTGATCCATCCAATCATAGCGCAAAGACTTTTCTTTACCGTATATCCCCGAATATAAACCGATTCTAAAACGCTAAAGTATTTCTTTACCAAACTAAAGGTCCAGCTTATACACGCGTAACTCTGATTGAAAGCAAGCGCCATACAATGACATTTAGCCTGTCTTGACAAACTTGTTTTTGCAGAGTTGTCCCTGTTGAGGGAGCGAGCAAAACAACAGCTTGTCACAAGACGCGCTGCACCTGATGCATCAGCTACACTGAAAGGGAGTTGTTCTCTTCCGTCTATGCGCTTGGCTGCGATGTTATGTCGGTAGCTCCATTAGTGATCATAATGAATTTCCCGCAAAAAATTATGTAGAAACAATAACATGAAGACGTTAAATTAGAAACCTGTCTTTGTGGTAAACTTTAGTAGAACTTGAAGTTTGCAAAATGAGTTCGGACAAGTTTCGTCTTCTTCATACTATCTTGCTTGACAAGATAAGCATGTTACAAGTCAGACCAGTTACCACTATTCCTATAGCTCACCGCATTATTATTATTGTTAAAAATAAATACTCGCTGTCACTATTACTACCATTGCCCAATAGATAATCATCAGAAGTCAAGTGACCTACAATTTGTGAAACAGCTGTAATGCGTCTGTAATGCAAATTTAACTAAGGTAAGCATGAGGCACAATCATAGTTTCTAGTAGAAACTATGATACTTGAAACTATGAAACTTTCTACTGGCTCAACGAAAACAAGCGTTTTCCTTTCGAATCAGAAGAGACGCAATTGGCTGATTATGCAACTACTCACCAATCATAAACGTTTTGTACTAAGCACCCAAAAGCTGCTAGATTTCCCCAACACTTTACTTTGGTACGTACGGCGTGTTACGATTTGTAGGGTCGGCGTATACGGTAACCTGGTGTTGTACACGCTTTTGAATGCCCGGATCGGTTTTTGGTTAGCTTATATGCGAGATAGGCCTATATTAGGGGACATACGGTACAATAGTTATTTGGCACGCGGTTACACGATTTGCTTGATAGATTTGAAAGGTAATTGTAGTCCACCGTAGGCTTATATGGATTTTGAATTGTCCTTTTGTCAGTGAGCTTTGCAGCTTGTTTTACATGGCTCCTATTGACGATTATTCAAACAGCTGCTTCAGTTTTGGCCATTTTTAATGCAAGAACGATTAACCTCATGCCAATTCCCATGATACTGACCTAAGGTATCATGGGAATTAGCAAAGTTCTACTATGAACCAGTTGATCTATTGACTTTAGGTCAGTAGACAACTGGTTCACAGAAGAGCAACAACAATGACTATAATGCACTCTCCAATGGTAACAGCAACAAAACACTTGCTCTTAAAATGATTGTGAGCAGGTACTGATATTTGACTGAAAGTTGAGATCACTATTTCTGGAAATAAAGCAATCATTCTAGTTCATTCAATTTGTATCTCAGATCTGAGGGCGGTAGAGGTGGAACAAGACAGGTTTTTTACGTTCGACACGAGACTCGAGACACTGTCTTGTAAACATTCGAGAAATGAGACAGTAAAATAATGAGCTTTTGGTGACGATTTCACTACACAAGGACTAGCGCACTTGATATATGAAATTGATAAACCTCTTTTTGAATTGAATTTTCTCCTGGTGTAAACGATTTAAATACCGGTACAACATTTTAATAGTCAAATGCATGTATTTTTTGTAAACAAAAGTGACACAAACTGCTCTAAAATAGCGAAGTTATGTATTTCTAAGAATTTTGAGCTTGATTGATAATAATTATTATAAACACATTGCTTTGTGCATGTATATTTTTACCATCTGGTGAATAGGTCTTACTTTATATATCTAGTTGTTGTTGCCGCGAAAAGATTTCTTCTTCTGCAGCCATGTTTTAACAGTCATGCGCAGGCCCTTTAGTTCTATTTCCTGTCTCGAGTTTGGCAATAGTTAGGTTGAGACGAGATCGATCCGGGATGAGACAGGTCGATACTCGAGATGTCTCGTGTCTCGCTCCACTTTTAGCGGGCAATTACTATCAGCATAATTATATTACAATTATTTTATAACTTCGATCTTTATATATTTTTAGTAGGTGGCAATTTATAGGTGTACAATTATGCCAATGAAACCACAGATATGTTCATACATATACTTACATGGGGCAGCCATGGTGCAGTGGTTAGTGAACTGGCATACGATCAATGTCTCAGTGGTTTGAGTCACAGAAGGACCAGTGGTGTTAGGAGGGGCATTCAGCCACAGTTGCTCCTGCACCAAATCCCATGAGCAGATGATCACAGTATATTTAGTTCCAGGACAAATCGGATTTGGTATAAACTGCCATACATGCAGCAGAGAGGGAATAAATCTTAATAGTGAAATCACCTAAATATACTTTGCGTATATACACATGTGTGAGCAGTGAACTGTACGTCATTTATTGACCATTATCATGAATTTTCTTCTCATGATTGGCCAAAACATGAGAACTCTCGTCTCTGTAGCGATCGCAGGCATTAAATAAAATGTAAAACTGTTGATCCATTGCTGCTATAACCAAATTTGGTAGGCAAACATGACAATATGGCGAGAATTTTAGCTGATTTTGTTGAGGTTGCACTATTTATTGTAGAACATCATTGACTATCTTACATTCGAGGCCTTCTGCTACACGACTCGTGGTCTGTATGAGGTCGACAAGATGACCTTCACAATCCTGCTTACCCTTAAAATTCAGCTCTCACTCGGAACCATATCGCACAGCGAGTTCTCTGTCTTCATCAAGGGTGGGTTACAGCTTTTCTCTTAATTTTTAGGGGCTAGCCTAAGGTTTGGTTGTCTGTTTGCTCTATAACCAAGAGTACTACTAAATATTGTATGTGTAATTATTCAGCCTTTGCACATCTTGATTAGTGAGGAGACAAATCTTGATTAGTGAGGAGTCTCCATGACAAATCTTCTTTCCTATAAAATCATATGTTTATTAATAAGTAACAAAAACTACTTACTACTCTTCTGATGCCAGAAGATGCTTGTATTATATTATTCAGTGTAATGTTTACACTTAGATAATACTAATAACACTCATTAATAAAAATAAAAACATAACAAATAAAAACAAAATACAAACCAACATGGAGTATTACTCGTACAGCGCAGTTGGAGCTTGCTGACAACTGGCACCAGTTTGCTTTCCGTATTATTTTAGTCAGCTTATTGTCAGCTTCAATCAGCTTAATTGTGTAATTATTTACTTATAAATGCAAAGGTTATGATGTCATTCATCGATGGCTTATTATTTCTCTGCTTCTCTGAATTCAGGTTTTAATTTATAAATCGTTTGAATAAAAAGACAATTAATCAAGAAATTAAGGATTGTACATGTATATAACATTTAGATATTGAATGCTTGTACATACAGTAAAGAAAACTTTGGTGAAACCAAGTGAAACCTTGTCGTAGTTTATCCTTATTTGACCGCTGTCTCAGGCCGATGTTATATCTTAGCATTTTGTATGCCTGCCCCTAGTTCTTCAAATTTATAGCCTGAGTACCAAAGTTCAGTCAAGTGGTCATCTTTTGGTTCACTGTTAACTCATATCTTTAGGTGGTGCTGCCCTTGACCTCAACTCTGTTGAAGCCAAGCCAAAGAAGTGGATTCAGGATATGACATGGCTTAACTTGGTTGAGCTAGGACTCAAGCTAGCTCAGTTTAGAGACCTGACGAAGCAGGTGGCCAATGGTGATAAGGTAAACACTGTCGACTATTGTATAGAGTTTTCCGGCTCATGATTTTTGGTAGATCATGGGACACCTACATACATGTATAGGGGAATCTTTGTTCCACAAACATAACTGGTATTGCACCAGCTGGTGGTTAGTCAGAGAGTGCTAGAGTACTTGCATAATTATTAGCATGGATGCTTCAGAATCTAAATTGCTTAGAGTGAGTATAGACTAAAGAGTTGTCTCCACACTCGTGAAACGAAATAAACTTTAACCGATACTTCTTTTGAGCATTAATGTTGACTTTATGGCCTTGTGTTGACCTTCAATGTGTTACATTGCGTGACACACCTTTTTTCTGCGCTGTCAAGCAAGTGGCTTTGAACATGTTACTAGCAGCACAAAGAAACCTTTTCTCAGGTTCTGGATTTTTTTTATCTTCGTAAGTAGACAATATTATAATAATTAATATATTATAATAATCATTATATTATAATAGTTGGTATATTGTAATAATTTTTATATAGTGGTTTTAATTGTGGATTTCTAAAGGTATCTATCGGCTTTCGCAAAAGTATAGTAACTACTGTGGACTGAAATGCTTCCCCATATATATTGACTCTTTTCTTTGCATCTTGGCTTCATAGCTTTTCTATGGTCATATTGATACTGTTGAAGTCTTAGTTTTAATAGTTTTGAATAAATGATGATTTTTAAGCGACAGAAGCAGTAGATTAGTAGTAATTGTTCACAGCTTTCTTAAAGCGTGTGCCAATATGTTGCGTACTTGTTCACACAGAATTGGAAAGCGTGGTTTGACACAGACGCCCCTGAGGAAGAGTCCATTCCTGATGGCTACAACAACCTCAGCTTGTTTCACAAGCTTCTCCTTCTCAGAGCCTGGTGTCCAGACAGAGTCATTCCCATGGCTAAGAAGTACATCGCAGAGGTCATGGGTCAGCGTGTGAGTAGCACCTTTTAGCTAAATGTAGAATAAGCTGTGTTAAGACATCCATAATGAAAAGTGATTTGTCATAAAGTTTTTGTATTGCATGTTGTCCTATGCCTCATTTATTTTAAACACTTGCAAAGAACACTAACGTTAGCAAAAGACAAGGCTTACAAAATTCACTTTTTTCAATTGGCTACACCAGAAAGTCAGATAACTTCTCAAATTATCTACTTCCCGTGTATGAGCTCACCTGCAAACTAGTGCATACCAACTAGTGACTGCATAGCTTACCTACAGTCTACTAAAGTGTTTTCATGTGAATAAATTTGCTTCCGTTCGTGCTGCTATTGTACATGAATACCATGCCTTACCACACTGACAGTTTGCCAACGCTGTCATCCTGAACATGGAGGGAATGGTGGAGGAGTCAGACAAGAGGGTTCCACTCATCTGCTTCCTCTCAATGGGTTCTGATCCAACTGAGAACATCAGTAGCCTTGCAAAGAAGATGAACATCAGTGAGTACTTTATACCTCTCTTCCTATTTTGCTATCAAATCTCTCTTTGTGCTAAAAACTTTTTGAATAGAACAACGTGAAGATACCAAAGAGTACCTGCACATAACCTGCCGGCTATTGTGGCAATTACTGTCAAGTGTTTCACTTGTTAAGTTGGGCAATTTTTCTCTCGTTTGTTTTTTTCTCCAGCCTTATTAAGGCCGGCCGATTGCCAGCCTTAATAAGGCTGGCAATCTTAGATCAATACTATTTAACAACATTCTACTCTTACATAAGTCTAACTTCTTTGCACAACATTAATTAGTTGTGATAATCGCTTTGTCCAAATCACATATAAAAGCAAATATTTGATAAGAGTTCGCTTAACTCTGTCTAATTCATTCCTTAGCTCAAAGAGTAATAATGAACGCTTTGCATAATTACATATAGCATTAAAAATAATACTGTAGGTAAAGATTAGTATAGATAATATAATAGGTAAATGAGTAGTATAGATAATAGATAATACAGTAGGTAATGAGTAGTATAGATAATAGATAATATAATAGGTAATGAGTAGTATAGATAATAGATAATATAATAGGTAATGAGTAGTATAGATAATAGATAATATAGTAGGTAAAGGAGTAGTATAGATAATATAGTAGGTAATGAGTAGTAATAAAGCACTAGTCAGTTAAAGGAGGTTCATATTGCTGCTCTGCTTTAAGGACAAGTGAACAGGAATGTAGGTTCAGTAAGGCGTGTTTTCACTGGTAGAGTGAGAGATACAGTATGTTCACTGGTAGAGTGAGTTATATGTTCACTGGTAGAGTGTAGGTTCAGTAATGCGTATGTTCGCTGGTAGAGTGAGAGATAGAAATCCATGGCGTAACTTACTTAATTTTGCACTAGGTATCACTTACATGTATATTACATTCATCTACGTTACTTTGATTGGTTTTACGTCATATTTTTTATTTCTGTCAGCTTCCTCGCTTTTACTTACAAAAGTATGATATTGTGAGACATTTCAGACATTGTACGTTTAGTATTTGTTCAAATTATACTTTATCTGTTAAAAAATTTAGTATGTAAAAGTTTGACAAGAGTTATAATTTTTTGTTTGTTTGTACTGTTCTCTTTCATTAATTATACCACTGAATAGTTTGTTCTATGATAGTCTTGCGCTGCATCAAATAGGTGTACGCACACTTGTGTAAATTTTAGAGTGTGGAGCCATATCGATGGGTCAAGGACAAGAGGTACATGCCAGACGTCTCATAGCACTTTCAACTGCGGAAGGTCGTTGGGTGCTCCTACAGAACTGCCATCTTGGTCTCGATTTCATGGATGAACTTCTGGAAACAGTAAGTTAGATTAGTAGGCTAAAGCGTCTTTATCAGTCTTTCAGAGAAGTATTCCATAGAGGTGTCCCATAGAGGCATCCCATGGAAGCATTCATAGAAATGGCTAATAAAGGTCGTCCATAGAGGTGGTTCATAGAAATGCCTTATAGCAGTGGTTCACGTAGGTGCCCCATAGAGGTGGCTCATAGAGAGGGCTCATAGAGAGGGCTCATAGAGAGGGCTCATAGAGAGGGCTCATAGAGAGGGCATATAAAAGTGGCCCACCAAAATTTTCCATGAGGCATATTTGGTTCAAATACATTGCATCTTATGTTGTCTTAGTAGTGTGGCTGGAGTTGCCTTATAATTCTTTGTGTTTTTCTGTGTATCTTATATGGTAGACATATAATCCCCCCTTCTGTTTCCTTTAGGTGCAGACGCAAGAGGGAATGCATGTTGACTTCAGGTGCTGGATTACCACGGAAGTGCATCCTAAGTTCCCTATTAACCTCCTCCAGTCATCTATAAAGTTTACCAATGAACCTCCGCAGGGAATAAAAGCTGGCATGAACAGGACCTACGCCGGAATAACTCAGGTCTGTCTCGTCTATCCACTTCTAGTAATAATTCTAGCTTGCAAATTATAGCAGTCCTTTTTTCATAGCCCTCATAGCTTTTTTACATTCATATAATTTCCTGTTGAGATTTTAAGCTAGCACATCTATCGTTACAAACACAGGGATAGGGTGATTCCTATTGTAAGGGAAAATATAGCAGTAATTTTATCAAATAAAATTACAGAAAGCTCATTAAGCTTAGGTGGTTGAGCAGTTTCCCATTTGCTGTTGCAAGATGCCATGTTTCACATTTTTGTCTTATTAATTAAAGCTTATGTTGAGGATTGTGAGTCAATAAGTTCAAAATTTGCGTTTGCTAACTCGCTGTCATGTAGTTAAGTGTTAACTCGCTGTCATGTAGTTAGGTGTTAACTTGATGTCATGTAGTTAGGTGTTAACTTGCTGTCATGTAGTTAGGTGTTAACTTGATGTCATGTAGTTAAGTGTTAACTTGCTGCCATGTAGTTAGGTGTTAGTTCCAACTCAACTAGTTAGACTTAGCAAAGTTTAGGATGTTGTGTCAGAGCAGTTTATACAAAGCGTTGCTTAAGACGGATAGTGTCACATTGCATTGGGAATGTTTTCTTAGCCTTATTACGTTCACTGTTATTTTTATCTCACTGTCGCAATGCATCCAACACTTTACAAGCTGGCCTAGATTGATCTCTTTACAAGAGAATGTTCTAATGTGAGAAATGCATAAATGGCGGTTCAACATTATTCATTATCCAGCATTATTTTTGAAAGTGTGTAGCTTTTTAAACTGCTACTGTAATGTCCATAAAACATGATTGGTGGACATTTCCATGTCAATAAATCATAAAACATCATCGGTCATGCAGGAGCTACTCTTGTATGTCCTCACATTCTGTCAGTACTTCCATCTACTATGAACGGCTATCATCTGTGTTTATCTAAATGTTGATATAATTCTAACCACTCATCAACTCATGCCAAACATGACTAGTAACTGGGTCAATGTATCAGCCTATAAAATCATCGTTCCCTCCTTAGTTATGGCTCCTCTGTAAGTTTCATCACGCTAAATTGCCTTGCAATATCTATTCGAACTGCTCCCAAAAACTTTTTGTACCCCCCCCACTCTGCTATCAGATGAAACATAAACAGCATGCTAGATTTGATGCCCTTGTTTCTATAAGTGGGCTGATAACAGTAAATGGCAGGTACTTCAAATTGCTGTCAAAGCAGTTTTAGGAATTATGGCTAGCTAGTGAGATGTACCTCTATATGTTATTTGACCCCATTAGGATCAACTAGATATCAATAACCTGCCTCAATGGAAGCCACTGCTCTATGGAGTTGCCTTCCTCCACACTACTGTGCAAGAGAGAAGAAAGTTTGGACCAATTGGCTGGAACATTCCTTACGAGTTTAACCAGTCAGATTTCACTGCTACAGTTCAGTTTGTACAGAACCATCTGGATGATATTGACCCAAAGAAGGTTAGATCATAATTATATGTGGCCTGGGTTTTAAATACCCTAGCATGAGGTGTTTGTCAAATTCTTGCACAAATGCGTAATCAACCATAGAATTAATGAAGTGTTTATAAAAAATTTTAGCTGTTTTATGATGCTTATCATTTCACTCATCATTAATTTAGTAAATGTTTAAATTTAAATATTAAAAGCATTTTTATTTACATCCCATTCAACTAGTTTCTCTGTCTCAGTTTAGCCTGTGATCCTAAACAATCTTATTAGTTGAGTAGTTTTTATAGAGCAGCTGTAAGATTAAAGCCAGCTTATATGTGACTCATTTACAGCAATTTTTGCCACTTTTAGGTGTAAATTGCTGATTGATTTTTTAGCATAGCATTAAAATAGGGGTTGAAAATAAACTACCTAGTTTTCTTTTCCTTGTCCTATTTTAATAAAATGAACTCAAGCCAGTACTTGTTTTTTTATAAAAATTCTCTCAGTAGGTTGACCTTGTGCTACGGCTAATTTTCTTGTGTCACTAGCGGTGCTTGTTGTAAGACACTGAAGTGGGCATACTTGTAGGGCGTGTCCTGGCCTACTGTCAGATACATGATCAGTGAGGTACAATATGGAGGACGTGTCACTGACGACTACGACAAGCGTCTCCTTGTGTGCTACGCCCGTGTCTGGTTTGGTGAATTTATGTTCACTGACAAGTTTAACTTCTACACAGGTATCTCTATCATGGCTTCAAAATATTTGTTAAATTATATCAGAAGTTTTCTCCACTTGTCACTATCTCATCACTCATCATGAAGTCACTTTGTCAAAATAGTTAAGGAAATAACAGCTGTAAAATTAACACTAGTGCATCACCATCCTGTATTTATGGTAATATCTCGTCAGATTTGTACAAAAAGCAGCTCTAACTCAGTATCAGTATCTTAAAGGATGCAAATGTCTCACAGGAGTAAAATGCTTATAGCTGCATGATAAAATACAATGTTTCACTTGTTTATTGTTAACATGTTTTGCTTGTACTCTAGTATTTTATGTTAAGTATTCTCTGTGATTTACAGGATACAAGATTCCAAAGTGTGCCAACTTAGCCAGCTACAGAGAGTATATAGATGCTCTTCCGCTCAATGATTCTCCTGAGGCATTTGGACTCCACCCGAATGCCGATATCACGTTAGTACTCATAGCTTTCAGGCTATAAAATGTTCTTTTTATCTTTATTTCTTTGTAGTTTAATAGTCTTATATTTGCATTAGTAGTCCTCAGTGTGGCATATCAAGTCAGAAATAAGCATAATTTTACCAGTGATTGTTTTAGTTTAGGTACTATCTAAATTGGTTGGCAAGCACCATTCGACAGCTGTCAACCTACTTTCATTGTGTGATAAGAATTTCATTGACAAGTGCTCCTTCTACAAGTATTTTATTAATACAGGTAGCTTACACCTTGTACAGGTATTCTACAAGTGCAGGTAACTTACACCTTGTACAAGTATTTTACAAATACAAGTAGCTTACACCTTGTACAAGTATTTTATAAATACGGGTAACTTTCTTCTTGTACAGATATTCTACAAACACAGCCAATGAAATGCTGACTACAATTGTCAACATTCAACCCAAAGATAGCGGTGGTGGCGGTGGAGAAACTCGTGAAACTATTGTGCACAGGCTAGCCTCAGAAATGGAGGAGAAACTTCCTCCCGACTACATTCCATTTGAGGTAAGCCTCAGGCTAGACGCCAAAAGAAAAATATCTTGCAATTTCTATAAAGCGGTTTACATAGTTTCAATGGATGTTACATGTGCAGTGTTTAGTTTGGCCGATTATGTCATGCCAGCCACTATTGTTACTAATCACTTGTTATCAGTAGTTAGCCATAGGCAATATTGGGATAGATAAATGCTTACATTGAATTATAAAAGTAACATATAACATGATACATGTGTCAGGTATTGCCAGACTCGCTGGTTGGTTGTCAATTAATTTCTTGCGGAATCTATTAGCGCATGTACTGTAAGTTAATATTGTCTGGCAATGCTGTGATTACGTGCAAAGTTTTGTTATCAGCAGGTGTATGGATTTCACCACAATCAATTACTGATACCACAGATGATGAGTTTACAGGAACACATGTACTGCACATTTACTCAGCAATTTGTTATGTTTTTTTCAGAATCTCATTTAATTTAAAAGTTTTATTGAAATATTTTATATGTACCTTATTTATATGTACCACTGGTTATTAAAATGTTGACAAGTATTTTATATGTACCACTGGTTATTAAAATGTTGACAAGCATTTTATATGTACCACTGGTTATTAAAATGTTGACAAGTATTTTATATGTACCACTGGTTATTAAAATGTTGACAAGTATTTTATATGTACCACTGGTTATTAAAATGTTGACAAGTATTTTTGAATTGCATAAAGGGAGTTGCTCCTTGCTTATCAAAACGCCGCCAAGTATGGACAACTGTTGGTTTATTCGTCAGCGTACCTTGATATAGTCTATAGCCTTTTGACTCTACACATGTCTATGGTTCATTTATTCTGCTCTACACATGTTTATGGTTCTTTTATTCTGCTCTACATTTAGATATGTTTTTTTATGTAGGTTAAGGAAAGGCTAAGAAAAATGGATCATCTCAAGCCTCTCAATATTTTCCTCAAGCAAGAAGTAGACAGGATGCAGCGAGTCATCTCTACAGTCCGCAACACCCTTAGGGACCTGAAGCTAGCTATTGAAGGAACTATCATTATGTCGGAAAACTTGAAGGATGCCCTGGACAATATGTTTGATGCAAGAGTTCCGAATTTCTGGAAGAAGGTAGCTACTTATATTTTTCCCTCCTTTTTACCTTAATCAACTATTATTAGCAAGCAAATTGGTTGATTCACAATTATTCATTAGTTATCCACAAGTTATAAATTACCTATCAGTTATCTAATGTTATCTAGAGTTTATCTGCTAGTGATCTGCTACTAATATATTGGTAATCTATTGGTAATCTATTGGTAATTTACTACTAGTATATTGGTAATCTGCTGGTTATACACTACTAGTCTATTGTTAATCTACTACCACTAGTATGTTGATAATTCATTAGTAATCTACTGGTAGTATACTACTATTCTATTGGTAATCTTCTACTAATGTATTGGTAATCTACTGGTAATCCATTGGTAATCTATTGGTCATCTAATACTATTTTATTGGTAATCTATTACTAATTTATTGGTAATCTATTGGTATTCTGCTGTAATATATTGATAATCTGCTGGTAATATACTACTTATCTACCGGTAATCTACTACTAACTTACTGGTTATCTATTGATAATCTGTTGGTAATCTACTGATAATCTATTGGTACCCTACTGATAATCTACAGGTAATCTATTGATAACCTGTTGGTAATCTACTACAAATCTATTGACAATGTACTGGCATTATTTTGGTAATCTTTCTGTTAATCTTTCTGTTAATCTTTTAATGGTCTAATGATAATCCACTAGTAAGCTATTGGGTATGCTAGTCTATTTTCTGTTTATTTACTTGTTATCTGATGCCATCTAAAGGTAAGTTACTGGCTGTTCATTAGCTATTCACTGGTTATTCTCTAGTAAGGTGAAAGTGAGGCAGATTTTATTATCTTACACATACATACAGAC
This sequence comes from Watersipora subatra, assembly GCF_963576615.1. Classification (NCBI taxonomy): domain Eukaryota; kingdom Metazoa; phylum Bryozoa; class Gymnolaemata; order Cheilostomatida; family Watersiporidae; genus Watersipora; species Watersipora subatra. Next base: position 47,261,113 of record NC_088716.1, on the reverse strand, counting down.
ATACATACATACATGCATACATACATACTTGTCATTAGCTAACTTGTTCAGCCAGCTCATATCTGGATAACTTGTTCAGTCAGCTCATATCTGGATAACTTGTGCATTCAGCTCATATCTCAATAACTTGTTTAGTCAGCTCATATCTGGATATCTTGTTCAGTCAGCCCATATCTGGATAGCTTTACCATCAAAATTTATGTTTTAAATTTAATGGTGTCTAATCAGCCATGAATATTTTGAAGCTGTGCAAGGCACTGTTCAGCCGATGTAGTTATCTTATTGGACATGCATAACAAAAGGCATTGTTCTGGTGCCACATTTAGTTGCGATGGGATGACTCTGACACTTCAGTAATTGTGCTTTTTAAATTTAACAGTATTGAACAGTATTGAACAGCTATTTCTTTTTCTATAAATTCTCTCTAATTCCCTATTCATTCTCTAGATATTGTAATTTGTTTCATTTGATAAGTTTATCCGATGTTGTTACATGTGGCTGAGCCATTTAAGTACCCTACCAGGTGCTAACCACTTTTGTTCCTCCTATGCTCGTTGAGTCTGAAGGCCCTAGCTAGACTAATTGAATTAATGCTGACTCGTGTGTAGAAGTAGGTCTATCAAGAGGGCTCTGAGCTGCCATGATGACGTAAGTCAGACCGAGATACACTTATTCGAATGTGCACTTAGTCTGTGCTGGATTGATTGAGTTTGTCAAGTGATTTATTTTGCTAGCTCATCATCATGTCTTTTTGTTTAGTCAACCAGGAAAGAGAGTTATGCTATATTTCCGCTAATTGCGTCAGCTTTAGGTCAAAATGATTAATTTATTTATTCTATTAAAGGATTGTATTGAGGCATTGACCTACTAAACGTCATACGGCAGTTGTAGGGGGTAGTGTCTGGTGTAAGTTAATGAAGGTTAGTTTAAACTAAGGGTAAAGTTAGTGCTGGACTTGAAATTCGTTTGTTTTGATCTATCACGGCAAATACGCTATTGATGTACATTGCTATGTATAAGCTCTAACATGTGACACACTATCTCCTAATATCTTCCAGATATCATGGCAGTCGGCGACCCTAGGTTTCTGGTTCACAGATCTGCTTGATAGAAATGCCCAATTTTCCACCTGGTTGTTTGATGGCCGACCCAACAGTTTCTGGATGACTGGATTCTTTAATCCTCAGGTGAGAAGTCAGGAATTGGTTTCTAATTTATCAGCGTGCATTTACCGCAGGGTTTATATGCTATATTATTTGACATCAGTATGTGCTTTTAAAACAAACAATTTGGTGGCTACATCAAACCAAATAACTCTATTGGAGAACTGCTAAAACCGCATACGCTATGCAATATTGTAATGTATCATTAGGTATTTAAAAGTTTGCGGAATGTGATGTCATGGTTGGTTGACTATTTTAGGGATTCCTGACTGCCATGAGGCAGGAAATCACTCGTGCTCATAAAGGCTGGGCCCTCGATTCTGTTGTGCTCATGAATGATGTGACAAAGATGATGAAGGAGGACATAACTTCCCCTCCTGGTGAAGGTTTGTCTCATTTATTCCAGTTGTTTACTCTCTGATCAATTTATAGGGCCGCGTCAAGGCCTTATTTTTTAACTTTTTCATGTTTTTGTTGTTAACCATATAAATAAGTTATTTTCTTATATTCACTCACAGAGTATCTACTGTATAATCTCAAATCAGCTGTTTAAATATCAGTTACTGTATAATCTCAAGTCAGCTGTTCAAATGTCAGGCTTTTATCATGTTTGTTGTGGCTCGCATTAGCAGCAAGTTTGGCTTTAGGTTTTTTGCTCGCAAGGTTATTTTTTCTTTATAGCTCTCCCAATTTTATTAAATTAGGTATGAGAATGGTGTTACCTATTTTTAGTGAACTAATTTTCATGAAAGTTAGTCATTTGTCAAATAATAGTTTGTATCTTATATTTTACAGGTGTCTATGTTTACGGCCTTTACCTAGATGGCGCTGGTTGGGACAGGCGTAATGCGAAACTTATGGAGCCTCAGGCTAAGGTACTATATACCTTGCTACCTGTAGTGCATGTCTATGCTATAAACTATGAGAGGCCTAAATCCAGCAACCTCTATGAGTGTCCTGTCTACAAGAAACCGAACAGGACCGACCTTACTTACATCTTCCCGCTGCTGCTCAAGACAAGCAAGGACCCCGATCACTGGATTCTGCGGGGAGTTGCTCTACTCTGTGACATAAAGTAAACCGCTGCTTTATGGTTTATTGGATCATACTCTCACATTGCTCAACAACTTCATATCATGTCCGATAGTGAAACTTTTAGGAGTTGTTCTCACTCCCTAATAGATCTGAAGTTACTTGAGTTCTTTTGTTTAACGCGCCTATTCAATGGTGTCTTTTTATTGTCATACCTAGTTTTTAACATGATAAAGATCTATTTAGCAGTTATTTATAGTGCATTGTTCAGACATATAATTCCGGACAAATGTCTGCCTGCATAACACTTTGATTGTGGTTCTTTCTTATTATCAACCTCCGTCCAAGATTAATTATTATCTTTAATAGATTTTCATGCATTTATATTTATTAAATGGCTCAATATTATACTAAAATATATGTTATTGTTTGAAACGCATTACTTAAAACTAGCTTTCATGGTGTCATTGGGCTGATAGCACTATTCTATGGTAATATGCCTACAGTGGGCTATTCACAGGTAATATGCCTACAGCGCGCTATTCCAGAAACGCTTCAAGCTATTGTATGTTGGATGTGATGATGCCTTTTATTGCTGATCAACATTGAGCGAGCTCGAGACGCTTAATTCCTTGAAGCTGACTGATTGCTGTCACAAGCATTTAGTAAAGTATGACACAAGTTACTCTGGTGTTACTACGTCGTTAAACTCTGCAGGTCAGCAAGCATGTGTGGTGGACAGCAGGTGATTAGATTGTTAACTGGTCATTTGCCATAGCACCAAGCCTTAGAGTCTTAACTGGCCATTTGCCATAGCACCGAGCCTTAGAGTCTTAACTGGCCCATTGCCGCAGCGCTGAGCTACATTTATTTGGTCAAAACTGTTGCTTTATCCATTTCAGCTCTAACTCAGAGAGTTATCTCCACATACGCTTTTGCCGCTGTTAGGCTAGTTTCTGATGGTCAGCCTCTCTCACTGTGTTTACTCCACTTTATACTTTTGGGTTTAAATGGTTAAAAGCGCTCTATTGTTCAGCATAATTCAGGCATTATTATGAGATTTCAAAGAGCGCAGAGCCATCCTATCATCTTCTTTAAAGAGTAAAATGGTTGTTGGGCTATCGGGGCTACATTGGGCTAACCGTTCTTACAGGGAGCATGAATGACTCACCCAACTAGATATACTTTTATTTCAACAACTTGTGTCAGGAAAGCTATTTTTTATTTTACAGCATTTACTGACTGTAGAGATGCTCGTATATGTCTCATAATCAGTAGCTTGTCTACACTTACATGTATCCAATGACATGGCGAAGACATAACAACTAAAGGCCTTTACCCTTACACAGCTGTTTCTATCGATTCTTAATATGACAGAATGCCGTTATTGTCGATTGTGTAATTTATTTATATTAATAATAACAATTATTATTAATGCTATTATGAGGTAATCTAAGATGAGCAAAAATTTTTTACCATTTTTAGGCCACAACGCTGCACATTTTATACTGTTAAGTCTGTTGAATTTAGTGTTGCAATTTGATGATAATAGAGTGATGCAATGCTACAGTAAAACATGCAGAACTGCGCTAGTTTGTTTCTAGTATATACGGTGCGTAGAAGCTCTTTAAAGACCATGCTTTTTCCTTGAGACTTGAAATAAAAAATTCCCTTGATGCTACTATAATAGACAAGGTCACTGTAAACAATTAAACATTCGTAGGGCCACACGATTTTATATTCATCTCTTGTGTATTCATCTTTTCCACAATTTAAACATTCAAGTATGGCAGTGCAACAGACTGAACCTGCAGAAGTGGCATGCATTCACCAACAATCTTTGACATGCTGATGTCAACTCTCAGGTTTCTATAATACAATATCTTACTTCGCTTCTTCTGACCGGCAAATGACACCATGACAATTTATGACAAGTGGTTGTAAGTTACGCATTTCAATTACACTCTATTTGCTCCATCACCTATGTTGACACTTCAATTGGCTTAACATTTATACTACTTACCCATAGAATCAAACGGAAGGTGGTTTACAGCCATTTGTTACTACTACAAAGGTCACGGGCTTATAACATAAATACCTTGCTTGAAGCAAAAGATTAAAGGTCAAGTCTGCTTCCTGGGCACACACCCAGTTTATGCCTGACATCAACTATGCAATTCAGAGATCTGCCACTTTATTTACTTAAATACCTGCAGCTCACATATCGTGCTATACTGGCATTGGCAGACTTGTCTCATTTATGCTGTCAGCAAGATGCTATTTCTTAATCCATGAAAATTTGTTGCAGAGTAAATAGGTAAGAAGTTCTCTTCTCTTACCGCAACACTACCAAACGAATGCCGTATTTCTATTGGTCAATGAAAGTCTAACGTCGTTATTTAACTGGCTAAGAATAATCTGATTACAGAAATGCTCATGCTTTAATCTGCATTTATGTTTCTATTGCCTGTCATAAAAATTAGAAAAGCAAAGATTGTTGGCTTTCCTTTGCAAGCTCTCAACGATATTGTAAGATTTCATTTACTTGTAGTACAATGCATAGTTTTGTAATATTATGTTAGTTACGGGCATGTATAGAAGATTATTTGTAAAAGGTTATAGTACTTGTTAGGTTTTAAGTAATAATTTGTATCACGTTCATGCTGTAGTGACTAGCGATACGCTAACCACTGAACACAGGTTTGAGGAGAATGCAGAATAGTTAAAAGGATTTAAGTACAAGGAATTATGGCAATGCAATCAACTTTTATACTAAAAGCGGCTGTGTAGAACTATCCTTGTCTGTTCACTTTCAAAGATATTACGTTAGTCGATCCTTGAAACAATACTGAGTGGCTTTGTTACATTTGACAAACCAGAAAAATGGTTTACATTGGTGAATATCAGATACAGTTTAGAAGCTATTGGTATATAGACCTTTATTTACTATATACAGCTGTTGTTCTTATTTTCATGTTTACCGCTTGCTGCTATTATTATTATGTTTACTACATACTGTTACTATTGCTATTATTATGTTTACTACACACTTGCCATTATTCTTACTATACCTAATCTGCTAAGAAAATTGCTGGCCTAATACCACAGACGCTTTTGTAAGCCATTTGTACAACTCGCATTGATTCTGGTGTGCATGGTAAATATTACCTCCACCCTTGAATAAGATTACTATAATGAATGCACAATGTTAAAAACAATCTTTTAAAATAGTATCTTATTATATGGAACAATTAAAGAAATGCACATCTGACACGCGTGTCAGTAGTTCTTGCAAACTAGTGCTACATTACAGGGATATTTTTTTGTGACGCCATGCAAATGTTAGCCGTTTTTAGCAAACAATATGGACAAAGCTCAGGGTATTAGGGTAGGTTATAATGCCATAGCGTCGTGTTGCTGTCAATAGCTTATGTTAGTAAACTGAAGCTGTGCAAAGGTTTACAATCTTAAATTATTCTCTTTCCTATAGATTCTGACACGGACATTTCCCTTTGACTACGGACAGCATGTGGAGTAGCTAGCCTTGCTCACAGCCTACAATACTCTCACTTATATACGGTTGGTCCCATAATTTTTTTTATATAATCTAGAAGCCAAGGCTAGAAGTTTGTCTTGTATTTTGTAGAATATTACTGTAAAATCATGTGGGGTTCCTGGCGATTGAGATAAATTTATTGCATGATGCAAGGAAGAATATGTTGATTATTAGAATTTTGCGTCAATTGCCACCTATAATTTACCTGAAGGTAAAACATTTAGTAGAGGGGCCAGTCCTTCAACCTTTCTAAAATTGAATTCCCACTCAAAATTGCATCAGGAAATGCTTTCATTTGTTATCACTTCTCTAGGAAACAGAAAATTTTAGATCAAGACAAAAACAAACACATAGTCAGGTCTTTAAAAAGCAGCGTCATAAAAGCTGAGGCTATGATCAGCTTAGTTGTTCAGATTTGTCTCTCCTATTTAAAATGTAGTACCTGAGGCTATGATCAGCCTAGTTGCTCAGATTTGTCTCTCCTGTTTGAAATGTAGTAGCTGAGGCTTTGATCGGCCTGGTTGTTTAGATTTGCATCATCTGTGTAAAATGTAGTTGCTGAGGCTATGATTAGCCTGGTTGTTAAGATTTGCATCATCTGTTTAAAATGTAGCGACTGAGTATTGATTGACTCATCTAGAGCGCTAAAACTTATTGTAATTCAGAACTGAAGGCCTGTGAATAAAACACTTGAGGGACTTTACATCTCTTACCCTTCATGCATCCTATCGGTATTAAATAACTGCTTCCTTCCTTATTGCAGTTAGCCACCGAGTCTATATTTGTAACCTTTCAAGGATAGGTTTATTCGAAAACGTAATTTTAAGCATGAAACTCTATCTACAATTCATTCACTAATTGTTAAGGAATAGCTATAACCATAACTTATTCAGAGATGAGGAGTACGTGCCTGGTACTGCATTCTTTTAATACCTTAATGGCTATAATTCAATTTGAAATAGAAATGTTTTCCCAACGCTATTTACCCTGAATGCTGCCCCTGAATATCAGCAGATAGCTAGCAGGGTGTCAGCACTATAGTATGCGATGTATGTATATGCAAATATATCCAAGAAAAATTTATTTTCATAAATGCAATTACGAACATAATTTAAACTAAAGAAACCAAAAATTACAACAGATTTAACTTCAGGGAAGGGTACGTTCTGAATACCTCTGAAGCATTTCAGCAGAAAGTTAAATATAGTGGTAATGGTATAATTATAAGTGTGTCAGCATGATGACAGTAAGTATGATAGGACAGTAAGTATGATAGGACAGTAAGTATGACGGGACAGTAAGTATGATGGGACAGTAAGTATGATGGGACAGTAAGTATGATGGGACAGTAAGTGTGATGGGACAGTAAGTATGATAGGACAGTAAGTATGACGAGACAGTAAGTATGATGGGACAGTAAGTATGACGGGACAGTAAGTATGATAGGACAGTAAGTATGATGGGACAGTAAGTATGATAGGACAGTAAGTATGATAGGACAGTAAGTATGATAGGACAGTAAGTATGATGGGACAGTAAGTATGATGGGACACTAAGTATGATAGGACAGTAAGTATGATGAAACGGTAAATGGTTGTTTCTGCACAGACAATGATACTGGTTTAATACAAAAAGGATAGTAATGCAATGTGGACAAAGTCTTTAAAATTTTGTCACCAAAACAAAAGTATTTGCAGAAATATGGAAGAGAATAAATGTATAGATGATGAAATTCAAAGTAGTTTTTGCTCATTATTTCTTTAGCATTTATCTCTTGTCAAAGTTTTGTTAAATTTCCCCAGCACATAAAGGAATACCTTTAAGTTTATCATAGATTTAAAACTGGATAATAGTCAATGTTTACAGTAAATCAAGTTTTTGCCACTCATTCTGTTTATTTTTAGTTAAAAGTTTGTAAAGGTAGAATGTTAGATGATTGAGGTTTAGTGTTGGTTTTGGACTGCACTTTACACATTTTTGGCTATAAATAACTTTGTAATTTATCACTTATCCACAGGAAGTAATATAATTTCAGCAAAATGGTTGCTATAAAGCAACTCCTTGTAAAAGTGCAACTTTTTACATAAAACCATTCGGTCTACCACGGCCATCATTACCTACAACCTCTTTTTGTAAGGCTCACAGTGATCTTAAAGAGTTGCACACACAGTATGAATGTTTTATGAATTACCAGGGGGCAGTAAGAAGGTACATGTATGTATCATAGAACACTTTATTAATATGCACAGTTTTCTTCCAGTGCGTCCAGGAAAATTTCAAAACTCTCTACCAACATAGTTTAGAGTTTATAGGTAGATATAACCTTCATCATCACTGGTTAAGGCCGCTCAGAGCAAATTAGACCATGACACAAAAATAAACTAAACATTTTTAAAATAAAGCATACATTTTGGTAAAGGTTTATGCATAAAGCATTATTTTATATAATCAGTAGTAACACTACCACCCACTGATGCAAGAAATACTATTGCCTTGTCCCAATATCAGTTCACCTAGCTGACACGTGATTTAATAATTTGATCCAAACAGCCTCTCTTCATCTATGGACAGCATCTTCTGCATTCACTTATTAACATGGGAATAACATATATTTGAAACATTGTTAGGTTCACAGACTAAGAGCTAGCAAGGGCTGAAGTAATGGTGAGAGCGCTTTTAAGTACTAGTAAACCAATCAAACTACTAGTCTCTAAGAAATGTGGTGAACTCAGGCTAGTGTAGCCTTAGAGGTAGTGTAGCAGCTGCTGATTTATAAGCAACTTTAATCTTTGTTCAGAATAATATACATAATATCTACAAAACATAGCATTGATGCGCTGCGAGCTTTCTAACCACCCAACTAAAGTAGAATGGCATGTTAGTGGTTTAAACACTGATTGCCATTGTTAAACTAACAGTACCAGTGTTACATTAAACTAAAAAAATATGCTAATAACTAACTTCTATGTGATATTTTGAATGCTTTGCGCAGTTGTGAAAAGACACAAATATACTGTTTAGTCCATGAATATATGAATGAATGTGGTTTATGAATGCGTGAAACTGAATCTACACCAATATTTTTGTATCGATTAAAATTGAATGGCTCAAACCACAGCTAGTTAGCTTACACGGTTGACAAATAGCTGTCATTAGCTATTGTTACTTTCACGTTTCAGAACTACTTTCCGTTTGGATGATTCAAGAACACATGAAAAAACATGTTAAAGATGTGATAGCGTTCTTTTGCCTTTATGCAATTAGCTGAATTTTGGTTGAGAAGCTGATTTGCTAATCTGGTGCCAGTAATTTGTTCTACACTAGTCATTTGGTTTACCTGTAACAACCTCTGCCCAGGTGGTCTCTGCCCAGGTGGTCGTCATCTGACCAGCAAAGGCCTAGCATAATCGTGGAGACTTTACAGCTTGTAAACTACTACTGTTATCGTGAGAGACTGAGCAGGTACAACATTTTTAAAATTAATAAGGTTTAAAGACAACACGCGCTATGGAATTGTGTCGGAAACTTTACACTTCATGAAAGGTCATGGCACTTCTTGCTGCCACTACCATGACATTGGTCTTTCATAAACAACATGTTTGCCAGCATTTTTAAAGATTTTCATAGTAGTGAAGCTAACCAATAAACTCATCTTAATCAATAATCAATTAACTACAGAACACGATGTTCAATGACCAATAATTATTGGTAAAAGCCAGTTAGATCAGAACAATATACCCTGTAGAAGGTTTATTAATATTCATATAACGTTTAGGTATATTGATATTGGTAAATTTTAGTTTAAAGTTGCCATTCAGCATTTATCTTTCTCTGGGACTAGTAAAATTTACATATCACTATGCTCACATGTCTCCGTGATACCCACATCGAGAATGAATTAAGGCACAAGTGGCCATGCAGCCACTTGCCATCATATGCCATGAAGTATTTGCTACTGCGGCATGTTTATTGAATGCTCATCGGGAGGCAGATAGCAGTCAAACAGCTGTCCTGACAAGTTGGTGAGAGCTACCTTGTCTCTCCTGCAAGACTGATACGGTAATAGACTAGCACACCTACTTACACTTACTCATCTGACTACGTCAAGTGTGCTTGTGTATCACCAGCTGTTCCTTTATTAGTCTGAAGTTAGATGAGCTGAATTTGATTTTATGCTTTAATCACTTATTATATGCCTGCGGCTCTTCCCCAAGGCCAGAACTTATTTATTGATACTCATTATAACATGAAAGGCAGTTTATAGACTAGACTCTGATGGATTCTCAAAACTTTAAAAGAACTGTTTAGAATACAATGGAAACTGAATAACCTTCCGCTGACTTGGCTAGAGTTAGCGAGTTTGCATCTCTTGTCATTCGATCGGCTTCATAGGGCTTGCACAGAATTAGTGACATAGCATAAACTTAGGTAGGAATTATAAAACAGGAAAACCTTCACTAAGCTTAGGGAACATCTTATCTGTTTTCATGCATCAAAATCACTAACTCACTATGTTTCCATGATTCGCATGATGTGCATATTTGAGCCAATCCACAAGTTAACCGCATTACGGAAACGGCATAAATCTGTAAGTTAGGTGAGTTTAGCGATTCGCAAACTTTATTGAATCCATCTTGTTTGCGAATAATGGAGACAGCACTTAGGAGTTACGCGCATTAAAATACCGCGCTAGCTATTCAATTTTAAACCTTTTCAATACTTCCGTTCGACCTTTCTCGATCGAGTTTCATATGTTTGACACGCTAACACGTGCGTCGCTAACTATTAGCTCATAGCATACAATTCCTTACCTTTTTTCAAAACGGCGCCAGAGTCAACGCGCATCATGCGAATGTGCATAGAAACATTTAATTCCCACGGTAACACAACTCCAGATCCTCATGATGTGTGTCATGCGCGCCATGGAAATATAGTGAATAGGCTGCTTATTATGCAATGTTTTGTTATTTTTCTTACTCTGCCATTTTGCTGCCTTTTCATGTTTTTCATGGGCAGTTTAAGCTGCTCATAGTAACGTACATACAGTGTTGTTAAAATAAGGAAATCTTTAGAGATGAAAACAAAGAGTAAATACCATTCAATTCACAGCAGGAGCACTCATCTCGAACAACAAAAGAAAATATGAAAAATGAAGCGAAGAGGTTTTTAATAAAATATAGTTTTTCATAGTTAATAGTTGCGCACCCAGTTATCAGCTGCCTTTGCACGGCACGGCACGTGCCCATCCGAGCAGACGTAATATCTCCAGGCCACTTCCTTAAGATGCCTGGCTGTCACAGCCACAGCGTGATGCCATGCGCAAGTGCTAGCACTCCCAACCTTGATAAGTTCTGACTATTGATTGAAGTGCCTATATGTGACTCTCTAGTGGTGATTGTACGTAATAAGCGAAGTAAATGAGTGGAGATAATGGATATGTAAGTGCAGACAAATCACAGTAAAGTACCTATTAAATGATTTAAACATACACTTATTGGGGAAAAGATGGTCGGATTTCATCCAGCCAATAGCTCTTGATTAGCTCTCAGTTGTTAAGCCTTTGCTAATCGTTTAATAGAAATCCTACTTAACTTTCTAGTAATTGAAACTAGGACAGGTGTACTCGAAGTTTACTGTAGGTGGTGTTGTATGGAATGCAAGAGGTAGTACTATACGTAACTCCTTCTAATGTTTACTAGTATTAGTTTATCACTAATAAAAAGGTAATCTATCACTAATGCTGCTTGTCTGTGTTCATGATGACTGTACCGTCACTGTGTTAGCTCCTTTTTTGACCATGTTAGCAATATTGGCACTATGTCAGTATGTACTGTGTTAGCACTGCTTTAACACAGTGCAAGTATTGCTTTAGAACATTGTTATCATTGTGTTATTGTCGTATTCGCATTATATTAGTGCTGTATCAGCAATGCGTTAACACTGGGTAAGTACTGTGTTAGCACTGTGTTAACACTGTTTACCATTGTGTTAAAACTGTTAACAATTTCAAATATGCTGAATCCAAAGCGTTGACCGTCTTTTGCAAGTTTAAATTTTTTGATGTGCCAAACAGATAATTTAGGATCTAGACCCAGAACAAACAAAACAGATCAAATAAATGCTGAAAAAAAGTAAAATTATAACTTTTGAATGTTGAGTGTGATTGCAAAAGATTATAAAAGAAAGTTCAATTAATATACATGCGTACTACCAAAACTTTCTGGATAACTAAACATGGCTAATACATGTACATCTAATACCTGAGGAGATATTTATCCAATCACATAAAAGATAAAAAGCACCTTGTTCAGAAACACTTTGTGTCTGTTTTTTATTTAATCAGACAATTTTCAGTATCCAGGCATAAAAGTTATATTATAAAAACAATAAAAGTTAAATTATAAAAACAATAAAATTTGTATTATAAAAACAATAAAAGTTATATTATAAAAACAATAAAATTTATATTACAAAAACAATAAAAGTTATGTTATAAAAACAATAAAAGTTATATTATAAAAACAATAAAATTTATATTACAAAAACAATAAAAGTTATATTATAAAATCAATAAAATATGTATTATAAAAACAATAAAAATTATATTATAAAAACAATAAAAGTTATATTATAAAAACAATAAAAGTTATATTATAAAATCAATAAAATATGTATTATAAAAACAATAAAAATTATATTATAAAAACAATAAAAGTTATATTATAAAAACAATAAAATTTAAATTACAAAAACAATACAAGTTATATTATAAAAACAAAGCCACTTTCATTAAACTAGTTAGTGAAGCTTTTTTCACACAGCTATTACAGACTACACACTGTTACACAGACTGCTATTACAGACTACACACTGTTACACAGACTGCTATTACAGACTACACACTGTTACACACACAGCTATTACAGACTACACACTGTTACACAGACTACTATTACAGACTACACACTGTTACACAGATTACTATTACAGACTACACAATTTTACACAGACTGCTATTACAGACTACACACTGTTACACAGACTGCTGTTACAGATTATTGACACTTCATTTTACTAAATTCTTAAAAATGGTAGTTCACTGATTTCTTCCTACAGTATATATAAAAATTAGTTCCTTCACTCTGTTAATCTAAGTGGGTGGTAATGTCTACTCAATCTCTGGTCTCCAACCAGAAACCTGAGTTTGAGTACATGCCGTAAGATCTCATTCGTTCCCAATAGCGGCTTTTTGCAGGCTCCTTCACGTTAATTGTTACCGGTAATTGGAATAGCCACGTTAGATGTGCGGGTGTTGTTGCACCCAATGCTCCAATGACTACCAGATTACTGTTGATCTTACATGCCAGCACTTTTCAATCTCCTCTCTGAGTGGGAGATACTTCTCCATTATTTCCTTTTTTCTGACTCAATATATTGTAGTCATGGGGTACTGCTATACCTATTATAGTAGCCCTCAAGCTTTTCTTGTTCACTACAATATTTAGCTGGTTTGCCAAGACACGCTTGTCAGTCCGGATGTCAAAGTCCCAGAGGAGCTCAGCATGGTCATTTTCATTGACCTTATCAGAGATTCTCGCTTTATATATACATATATATACATACAGTAGATAGTATCTACATGTATATAATATATATTATTATATATTTAAATATAAATCTCAAAGTTTGTCCTCTGTCGTTTGGTCTGTCCAGCTACAGTGATTAATATCTAGCAATGAAAAATCTGTATCGCAGAAAATTTGATCTCGGAGCTTCCCGTTCTCCAGGCGATTAACTAACCCATTAAGCTATGCAAAATGCAATGGACTATGTGAGCGATATGAATCGTTATGTGAGTTAAAATACGCAGCGATTTTGCGTTACGTTACGGGTAACGTCACTAAAGCTTGCTCTCAGGGCTCTTATTAGTAAGTTTAGCAATATGGATACTGGCTTACTCAAATTAACCAATGGAATTGTGCCAGGCTAATGGCAAGTGGCAGGCTAATGGCAAGTTGCCGGCAACTACATTATTTGTCACTGTTTATAAGCTATTTTTAATACCCGTGCAATGCTGGGCATTTGTCTAGTATATATACATGTATTAATATATATATATAGACATATATATATATGCATATATCCTGTACATATATTCATCGAATATATTCACCCAATATTCATTCAATCGAGTATATTCATCCTGCATATACGTACATATATATACATATATATACAATTTGTATATACATATATGTATGTATATGTATGTATATTCTAGCTGTGCTTCCCGTCATTGCCCGAGTATTAAAAATCAGTTCATAAACAATGGGAAGTAATGAGAGTTGCCTGCCACTTGCTAATAGCTTGGCACATTGCCAATGGAGAATTTGAGTACGCTTAATGAGAGCTACCAGCTTCTCATGACGTTATGCTAAGACCCTGCATAATACGTAAAGCCGTTGGGTATTTGCACTCATATACCGACATATATCAGCTAGTGAACAAGCCAATTGCTGTGGTCTAATTGGTATGGTGCCAAACTTGTGAATGAGAGTGTTTGAGATCAAAACCTCTTTGGTGCAGATTCTTTATTCTAAGATTTTAATAATTATAGTCGGAATGCAGACATATGATATACTCTGAGTAACATAGATATACATATATAATACAATGCATATATGAATATATTTGTATAAATTTTTTGATCCTTCATTGTAGTAAAGCCAGTCAATCAGATAAATTAATTTGTTGCTGGTTTAAAATATGTAAATTAAACTAACAGATTTTCAGTTTCATCTTTGGTAGAATTGGATTAAATGTTTATTTTGCATTGCTGTATTGCATCTATATGAAAAAATTTAAAACTATCATTTGAGATGCTATTAAGAATTTGCCAAAGCTTTGCTTAAGAGTTATCTCTTTCAATTCTAATTAGAGTGCTATTCTCAGTTTGAATTTTTTTTCAACAACTTTCAAATTTGCTTGATAAGTTTGAAAAACATTTTCTATATTTTAATACAGACTCTTGTAATAAAATGATATTTTGTAATGCTCGTGCATATGTCAGGCCAAAAACTTGAGCCCTAGAAATAGCAATACTTCTATAGGATTATATGATAGCAAAATATCGGATGTATATAACGTATGAACAGCGTAATACCTCATAAGAGGTATTGTGTTTCATTAAGCCTTGTCAGTGTCAGAAAGTCAAGCTGGAGATATCAATGAATGCAGCTTACTAAATCACACGGACATCCAAAGAAAGAATGTAACTAGAATGACTAGATAAACACAAAATGCAGGTAGCGACAGAGTGCAGGTAGTGAAAGAGGGCAGACAGCCACAAAGATCAGATGGCTACAGAAGGCAGGTAGCCACAGAAGGCAGATAGCGAAAGACAACCGGTGGTGAGAGAGAGAGAGAGAGAGTGCAGGTAGTGACAGAGTGCAGGTAGTCACAGATTGCAGGTAACCAGAGAGGCAGGTAACTCCAGAAGGCAGGTAACAAAAGAGGACAGGTAGTGAAAGAGTGCAGATAGTAGAAAAGGGCAGGTAGCCAAAGAGTGCAGGTAGACACAGAGGGCAGGTGGCTACAGAAGAAAGGCAACTAAAAAATATTTTACAAAACAAAGTACAGTGAGCAACGCAGCCATTCTTGCAACATATTGCTATTGTTTGGAATCATTACCAGCAATTCATTCGCATCTAAGCAGATTTTGTCATGTTTTTCTCAAAGCGCATAAAAAACAATATAGTAATGACAAAACAATCAAAATGCAACCGTGTTAATCTTAACAGGCCATAAGCTAGTCGTATTCTTGGAAGAGTCAGGTAATATTCAAGACAAAATTGATAAACTGCAACAGTACGCCTACTCCGTTTCATGTAAGACCCAGCGACATAAATAAATCACTTCTTAGCTGTCTTCAATATTAAGATCTTTGTTTTTTAGCCGCTATGATCTTAAATACACGTACAGTCCTCATTGTACACGTACAGTCCTCATTGTACACGTACAGTCCTCATTGTACCTGCAGACAGTGATTTCCCTTTAATACTACTTGCTGAGACTGATCTTGAAAATAATCAACTATTGATTACCACGATCTTTATTCATGCTCTGAACTTGGATAAATATTAGTATTAAAGACTCTGGTAAACTTGGCACGCAAATGATTATCTCTTTGTAAGACTTCGAGTGATGCGCTTTCAAACCAATACTTAAATGCTTGTAACTATGTTCTATCAAGAACTACACGTACATGCTCGACAGCCTTTCATGCAATCACAGAAGAGACAGGAAATTTTAAACTTAAAAAGTTCAACTCGTAAATTGCTGCTTTTGTGAGCGGCAAAAATTAACCTGTCATAATGCAATTATATTTATGTAATGTAAGTTGGGGCTTTGCTTAGCATTGGATCATTTCCTTTTACCATAATTATAAATACCCTGTGTATGCAGTTTATTATGTAAGAAAAACATAACATCTATTAAGCAAAGATTGGAAGCGAATGGTAGTTTACCGGTCTTATAAAGTTGATTAAGTTTTTGCTTGAAAGTGATGTTCAGGAAAATATTTTCTCAAGCTTCTTATACTAGAGGCTTGCTAAGGCCATAATTAATTACAATTATTTTGAAAAACTATTACAGACACGAGTGTACTGCAAATATGAAATTGCTTAAATAGAATATTTCACGTTAAATTATAAGTTTAAAATACTGATAGAATAAAACAGTGGATAGAAACTTCAATCCTCTTTTGACAGTATGAGCTCTCAAGTTAGTAAAATTTTCATTTTGAAGAATAACCACGGAGTTACTAAAGTCTTGAATGCTTACAAAACTGTATTTTCATTCTTGCGCTAACACTGTTTGCCATATAAAAACAGGTTAAGTACAGATGTGCATGTGCTTAGCATGCGAGGACATTCAATAGCTCACATTATAAACTTGCCTAAAGTCCTACACGATATGGATTATAAAGTAGTCTGTATGGATGTTCACTACAAAGGGGCTGCTTTGTTACTGGACTACCTAGTTTCAGTTCAAAGTTGTACGCATAATATGATAGATTGGCGTTAGGTTCTTTACCAAAGGAGATAATTGTTATAAGCTAGGAATTTTTGACACTTGCAGACAGGTATCAATCAGCTGACATGGGTCAAGCGGAAGAGTACACTCTTGCTCAGGCAGATGATCCGATGCTGGAGGAGAGCTCGAAAGCGAATGGAGAGGGACTCAAATACACAGCGACCAGGACCCGAACACCAACTAAACTTCGCGGGGTAATATTCTAAAAGGAATACAAACTTTCTTTTAATTTTTGCCATTTATAAAGTATTTAGCAGGTATGCCATGTTAAACTGAATATAGAAATAAGTGATTGAGATGGTTTGTGAAACAGCGTCTGATAAATTACTATGTCTATGCATTACCATGCATATATTATCTGCGAGTAATGATGGAATTATAGCACAGAAATATAATAGATTTGTCTTGCTTTGGGTTTAAATAATGACACATTTTAACTATGTTTATGCAGATGTTTGAAAGCCTAATTAATTTGCCTATTTTTGCCTAATTAAAGCCTAATTTAATTGTATGCATACTACTACTGTTTGGTTAGTATCAGGCTTTGATTATTTTTTAAACTGGAGTAGAAAAGAGTTGATTAGAAACACGGTAAAAGCTTTGTTTTGTTTCAAAATCACCAAGTAGATTTTTGCTGAGCTTAAAGACAATTATAAAACAAAGCAACTAAATTTAACTACATTGAAGCGCTATTGCTCTTTAGGCGCTAAAATGGTCAAAAGACAATCTGTTGCTGCTGATGACAGTTGCCGGGGTTCTCCTCGGCATCATTCTTGGATTCTGTGTAAGACTTGCTGACCCAAGCAAGACAGCGATCATGTTGATCAGCTTTCCTGGCACAATACTCATCAGAATGCTGAAGATGTTAATCATTCCTCTGGTAGTCTCAAGCCTCATTTCAGGTAGGAATGTTTCCAAGATGTGTACATGTACATGTAGCTAGTGCTAGAAATATATATTTAGTGTTATAAATAGATATTTAGTCTATAAATCAACATTTGGTGATATAAATAGACAGAAAATAATATAAATAAACTACATGGTTAGATAATTTTGAGAACAATAAAAATGTATAAAATAGTAACTTGCTTCATCACTTCTCATATATGTGGAGCTGTCTTTTGTTAGTTAGATGTAACCAGCAATTTGGTTCTGCAGTTGGTTTGGCGTGTCAGCATTCCAAAAATGATTAATAATTGGTCATGAATTTATCACTTTGTTTCATTAGTCAGTATGGATTTCTCTAAAAACAGTAATTTTCATGCCTTAAAAACTGCTGTTGCAGGTTTGGCAAGCCTCAATCCAAAGGCTTGTGGTAAAATGGGATCTAAGGCTTTAATCTACTATTTCACAACGACCGTTATAGCCATCATTATTGGCATCTCACTTGTTGTTGCCATTCACCCAGGTGAGCAGTAAAGCCGTAATCATGGTTAGAAAAGATTGAAGTCTAAATATGAAACAGTATGTGATATTTTATTCGATCTTTTTGTTGCAAAATTAATTTTTTTACAGACACGATGATTTGTATCTAAAAGTCTGCAACTAATTTAAACTATAAAAAATTTGTTCAGGCTCAAATATTATGGTATGAACTTTTGATTTTTGAAGGAAATCCAGCAATGAAAAATAATGTAGAACGACAGGAGAGAGATATTTCTCAAGGAAAGATTTCAACTCTGGATGCTTTTCTTGACCTCATCAGGTAAGGAGAGCATCTTCATATCTGGTATGCATCTAACCTTTTTCTTACATTGGTTCTTTTTTTCATAGCTGGTAGATAAGATATCCTTTGAATTAAGTAGGCTCAGCCTACTTCATATCAGATAAACTAAATATCTGATAATAGTTTACCAATCAACTTACGGTAATTAGTGAAATATATGAGTGAATTTGAGCCATAATAATATCCAACACCTTTGAGTATTATTATGTAGTACAGTAGCCCAATATTAAAAAAAAACTAAGAGAGCACGATGTGGTCTACTGGAGTATAGGGGTGGTTTATAATGCAAACTCGAATCAATGCAAAAAGCCAGATAGCATCTTAAAGCTGTTTGTGTTCTTCACCAAACAATATTTTCTATCACTTCACGGTAAGAATATAAAAAGTTTTTGCAAGTTCTTTCTGTCAGTGATGAAGTTTATTGTGCATGATTGAATCCTGCATCTAAAGTTTTTATAAACCATCACCATATTGTCTCAATAAAAACATTTAGAATGTTAGGAGACTTTTTATATGTTTGTAACAAAACTGCAGTACCATAATCATGCAACATTTTCTGCTATGAATCTCAATAAACGCTTACAAGACTCGGTTAATTGTATGTATTTGAGAGTACAAAGTCTTTTGGCTGGTGGCAACTAAGCTTTGCAATAGATCTCTTTGATGCAATTTAGGAGCTTCCTAAATAAATGCCAGCTGTGCAGATTCGTTACACCATATAAAGCATTTGTAGCAGCAATTGAGTAAATTACAAGATGTCTGTCACGCTCATCGATTAAAGCTTTAATCGACTTAATAAAACATGAACCATCTAGAGTATAACAAAACATAATCAACCTTCAGAATTATAGTAAAAAACTATTAGATCATGCTCAATTCTTTTGGTTTTTTACAATGTTTAGCTCTGGCAAAGTTAAAGTTTTAGATTAATTAGCATTGCAGGAAGATGAATTTGAAAGAGAACACATTTACCAGCGCAGTGTCAAGTGGTACATGAGAGATGACATTGTCTCGAGCACTTGTCATCAAGTGCCTGTTAATTGGTCAGTGCACTCGCTAGTATCGACTTGCACTAGAGCCTACCCATTTCTAAATGACATCTTATAGAAATGAACCGATGTGAAACATCTCTGAGTAAAGGAGTTTATTAACTAGACTAGTTGTTATCTTTCCATTTAATAAAGACGTTGCTCGGGTTTATATTAGGCACAGCGTGTAAACATGAAAAGCTCTCAGTAGATAGAAAATCGTCTGATGAAACAAAATTGAAATACGAGCATAAATTATGTGGAGTGTTTTAAAAAAAGCAATTTTAATATTGATCTAATATTCTAGCATTGATCATAAACATCAACTTTATGTATCATATTTCCAATAGCTTGGCTATATGGCAGACTTGCAAATTGATTTAGAGAACGCGCCGCAGTAATACCTTAACGCAACCATTTTATTTTACTTAGATAAAAGAGCAACAGCAGTTTTGTATAAAAGTTCTATAGCGTTTCGCAATTGAAATCCAGCATTCGACACTAACAGGAAATTGATTTATAGCATTAAAAATTACAGTTTACTTAACAAAGTTCAACGGCTGTAACGAGTATTTGCCAGTTGCCTGACTACACAAACTTAAATTCTGCAGTTGCAAGCCATTTCCTGTGAGATACTTGTAGCAGGAAATTAAAAAGGATTTAAATTGTCCCGAAATCAATAAGTTTTATTTAGCTGTTCAGTCGTACAGGTAACATCGTCGTTATCTTCACACAGTCAGCTAGTGAAGATACCCCATTGCCATCTGCTTGCTTCCATAGGCCTCAAGCATTTTCTCTCAGCTAAAACTTGCACATCAATAAATTATACTTATAAGCAACCGGTTCTTTGTCTAACAAAGGCCTCTGTTGCCATAATTTTAAGTGTTTTTATTTCAGGAATACTACAAGTATGAAAAATAATCTTTGCTTCTTGTGAACAGTTTAATTGCAATAGATTTTAAGTGTTTTTATACCAAGAAAACTACAAATATGAAAAAGAATCTTTGCTTCTTGTGTGAATAGTCTAATTGCGGTAAATTTTGAATGTTTTTGTACCAAAAATGCTACAAGTATGAAAAAGAATCTTTGCTTCTTGTGAATAGTCTAATTGCGGTAGATTTTAAGTGTTTTCATACCAAGAAAACTACATGAAAAAGAATCCTTGCTTCTTGTGTGAACAGTCTAATTGCGGCAGCGCATATTTTATAGGAATTTATTCCCAGAAAATCTTGTGGCATCATGCTTCCGACAAGACAAGACTCGATACAAAGAGGTTAAAGTAGAAACAACACAGGAAGATGTAAACGCTACTACCACTGCTATGGCTCTAGGCAATCTTACCACCAGTAAGTATTGACAATCGCTATTCTGACTCCAAACAATCTTACTAATAGTGTGCATTGAGAATCTAATAAAGGTTTGCAAATTAAATAATTTGTCACACTGTAGTTGCTTTCCAATTTTTATTTATCTTGCACCAGACTTCAGATCGAACATATATAATTCAAACAGTACTTAGTAAATCGAGTAAAAAATTGTTTCTGTTAAGCTGAAAACATTATATTGTTTTTTTTTCTGATTTGTACTCGGTTTAAATTGATGTTAGTTATTGAAGCAGATTTATAGATACTTCAAAATATAGCCAATCTTTGTTGGATAGTTAGAGAGTACATGATAAAAACAGTGTATATCTAAAATTACAACGCAAATAATTAAAGAATACTTATTTCAGACAGTGTATATAGTGAAATAGTTTGTTGTTGACATCATTTAGTATGTATTATTTATTTACTGTTTTGTTTATAGGAACAAACAAAACTTTTACATTAAAGCATTTTTAGAAACTGTAATCTCTGTATTATTGATAATTTACATTTAATATAACAGAATGAATTCTTGTTCGCTACAATTATCCGAATAGAATTTTAATTCAATCCAAATTTATAAGAGTCATTAAATCTCTTTAAATTAATTTGAGTGCTTACAAATATGTCAGCTGGCACACACACTGTTTACTATTATATAGATGCTACCACTATGATGCCTTCACCAGTGGTGACTACCCCTATAATCGACTATGCCAATGTTGATCGGGTCATTGAAAATGTCGACGGTATAAATGTACTTGGTGAGTAGGATGTCTACAAGAGTTGTCTTAAGATTGGTTTAAAGTAAAGACAACTCCAATATACAAACACATCCGATACAGCTCCTCAAATATCTAAATTTTTATCAATTTTATAAAAGGAGCCAGAAAGTCAAATCCAGACCTTAATAAATATTACAATGATGAGTATTATACCATTACCATACACACGTACATGTATATACAGTACCATAAAAACTTATAATTGCAGCTTAATCTGAACAACTTAAGTTGTTTAAGAATAAAATGGCAAAAATTACAAATTATTCTTTATCATAAATCTTTCCATCGTTGCAGCTGTAGAACTTAAAACATTTACATTTATACGTATAAATCCCAAAGTTTGTGGTTCTCTGTCATTGTCATCCTTCGGTGTCTGTCTAGCTACAGCTATTAAAATCTAGCAAGGAAAAGTCCATATGGCCGAAGATTTGATCTCAGATCCTCCCATTCACAAGGCAACAAACTGATATATTAGGCTACACGAGATGCAATGAATGCATTAGCTGGTATGAGTCATTATCTGGGTTAAAATACGAATAGCAACTTTATGCTAAGCGCAACATCAGTAAAGCTTGCTCCCACGGTTCTAATTAGTGAGTTTGGCAATACGTATACTAGCTTATTCAAATTTACCAATAACAACTACATTACCTGCCACTGTTTATACACTGTTTTTAATACTCGTGCAACACCGTTCATTCGGCTAGTATATGTGTATACCTGTAAGACAAATATGTATATGTTTATAAGACATATAAGTATATAAGACATTTATGTACAGTGTATATGTGCATATAAGACATACTTGTATATGTATGTAAGATGTATATAAAATATATGTATATGTGTACAAAACATGTTAGTATATGTATATAAAACATATATGTATATACACTGTATGTATATACATATGTAAGACATATATGTATACATAGGTGGTCAGTGTAAGGACTCAGTATTTCAAAATAAAGTAACTGAAATTTTGTTTTCTTGTGCCGATGGTTTAAATCTTTTTGCCCTCCTACAATTCATTTAATTAAAGTTTTTACTTGTCTATTTCACATTACCTTCCCGTACATCTATTTAACATCTTATATGCAATTCTATGTTTGCCTACAAAATTTTTAACTAATTCTCTTTGCAGCATGCTTTGTAAGCTTAACTCAATAAATGATTTTGTAGGCATTATATGCTTTTGTATTGGATTCGGAATTGTGCTCTCGCAGCTAAGTGAGAAAGCACCACTACTTGTGAAGTTCTTTGCAGAGTTGAGTGAAGTTGTGATGGCGCTTGTCAGCATTATTATGTGGTAAGCTGACATAAGAGTACTTGTCAGTACTTGTCAGTACTTATGGTTGCATTTAGTTCTTGATGCAATACTCTCTCTAAAAGAAGACAAGGGCAGCATCTACGTTGTGCTGTCCATAAGCTAATAGTTCAACCTTAGCGAGTTTATCTTTTGGCAAGTAAAACATGAATTTATGGCCGGCAAATGTTTGTGCTATAGAAAGTTACATTCGTTAGCATGAAACCAAACATTAAATAATCTAAAGTTTTTTAAAGGTCAAGGCGCCATGACATTGCTATGGTCTGAAAGCATTAGCTAACAACCCATTTAGATTGTGTACAATAGCATTGGTCTTCAAGGATGAAGCTTGCCTGTAAAAATAGGCTATCTTCCACCCTTTAATCAAGTGCAAGCAGCATTGTTTCTAAGGCTTCTTTTCTATGCATATGTAGGTATTCACCAATTGGAATCATGTTCCTGGTGATGGGAAACATTTTGGCAATAGAGAACCTGGCTACAGTCGCCGCTACCTTAGGCAAATACATGTTGACAGTCTGCGCTGGTCTAATCATTCATGGAGCTATGATTCTACCCACCATTTACTTTATAGTTACGAGAAAGAACCCCTTTATCTATTTAAAGGGTGTCTTGCAGGCCTGGCTAACCGCTCTAGGTACAGCCTCAAGGTATTTCTTAATCTCTCTTGCCTCCATTTCATTAAATATTATACTATAGTTTTAATATATTATACTATACTATTATATTATATTATTAAATAATACTATTATATTATACTATACTACATGTACTATATTATTATATTATACTATTATATTGTACTGTTGTATTATTATATTATACTACTAGAAAATTTCTAGAAATTCCACTGTCATACAGCCCACGATCAAAGTGATATTGGAAAATAAGAAAGGATACTGATGGTTGAGAAATGCAATATTACCAGTCAAATGGCACTGCAGTGCAATAGGATAACTGCAAAAGTAGCTGTAATGTACTGGGTGTGGGTGTTAATATATACAACAAACAGCGATAATGAAAGGAAAAGGTTATATGTTTACATCTCTCCCCTACAATAGGAGAAATGCAATATTGGCCAATATTAGAAGGAAAATGCACGGATATTATTAGAATAACCAGTATTATTAATATAGTAATAATATAAAACCAATGCACAATTTGTTTACATTTCAAAACGCCATAGCTAAAAATATCAAAAAGTTGTGATATTTATATAGATTTTTAGAAAATCTGTACTACGTAGTCATTGTTCTGAAGTCATCCAAACTTATAATTAAATATTGTAATAATCTCATAAGAATCGTTAGAAAAAAATATCATCGTCATTTCCTTTACTTACACTGCTTTGGACATCAGTAAGAATACCAAAGTACTCAAAAGTTTCCAAAATGTCAGTTACTTTGAAATCGGCAAAAAGGAAACGATTTGTGTACTTCTACGTTAATTACAGAAACCTTCGGCAATTCTACAATGCTATAGACTGGTGAAATGTGCACGTTATTTTTTCGTGAAATGCGCACGACTTAATCGTTCTATTCTCTGTCGCTCAGCGTTTCAATTTTCGGTCTTAATTTTGAAAAAAACAAGGCTTAGCAAGTTTTAATAACGATTTTCGGCCAAATTAATCTGTCTATTTGTGTATAATCTGATCAGATGAGTAAGGTTTAGAAATATGTCGACAATTTTCAAAGACTTGGTAACATATTCAAATAGGCTTATATGTGTTTTGTATCGTTATTATACTTTAACGACTTTACAAAAAGATGGCTAAATTTGTTGATGAGATTTCAAAACAAGGGTTTGTGACGTTGTTGATGAATAATTTTCGTAAGTTGTGTGCACATGCATTTATCATAAAAACTCTCAAAGTTCACTCTCGCTCGGTTGGTCGTGGGATTATATAACACTATTATATTATACTATTATATTATACTATTATATTATGCTATTATATAATACTATTAAATTATACCATTATATAATATTATTATATTTTACTATTATATTATTATATTATACTATTATATTATGCTATTATATTATACTATTATATTATTATATTATACTATTATATTATTATATTATACTATTATATTGTTATATTATACAATTATATTATTATATTATACTATTATATTAGTATATTATACTATTGTATTAGTATATTATACTATTATATTATACTATTATATTATTATATTATACTATTATATTATTATATTATACTATTATATTGTTATATTATACAATTATATTATTATATTATACTATTATATTATTATATTATACTATTATATTATACTATACTAACTATAGAAGGATCTGTTCTAAATGCATCAGATGTCTAGTTTATTTCTATTAAAATGCTTTATTTCATGTAGCGTTTTGACAAGACCAGCTAACTTACTCAATTATTACTTTACCACTTTGAAATGTCTTACCATTATTAAAAATATTATCTGGCTTTTAATGACAGTAAAACATTTTAAAATAATGATAGTAATACTGGCTCAATTAGCTGATCTTGTTTCAACATTACAGGAAACAAAGCAAGCATTTTAATGGCAATAAACTAAATTCCTGATAGATGCAGATACGATTTATGACTAACTACTAACTACTAATATATATCCATGTAAGCTAAGTTAATCTTTTCTGACCATATTTTAAAATCAACACTAAACCATAGACCTATTAACTATACTAATAGTTATTAACTAAACTAATAATACAGTTAATAGGTCTATGAACTAAACGGTCCCCAAAATATGCTGAAATGGTTTATACTATCAACTGCTTGGTAATACATGTATAATATAATACATAAATCTTTTTTGTAGTTCTGCAACTCTCCCAGTCACGTTCAGATGCTTGGAAGAAAACAACAACATTGACAAGCGGGTCACAAGATTTGTCCTTCCTGTTGGAGCGACAGTTAACATGGATGGCACAGCACTTTATGAGGCAGTAGCTGCCATTTTCATTGCCCAGCTGAATGGCATTAATTTTTCCTTTGGTGAAATTATAACTGTCAGGTAAGGCCAAAGTAATGATAAAAGAGGTCATCTCGAGGGACTTCTATAAAAACTGTTTTACAATATGTTCTTCCCTGTTTGTTCTCATAAATATACAACAGTTACTGGATTCGTCCCTCCCAGTTTTAAGTTAAAAGTAGTAGGTCAAGGGCTTTTGATGCATACATTTATGGTAAAATGCTAACAATATATTTACATGTATATATAGTGTATATATAATGTATATATACATTATATGTAATGTATATATATATACAGTATATATACAGTCTATATATACAGTATATACAGTATATATAATGACGGTTTATATACTGTATATACATTATACACAGTATATATACTGTATATATACATTATATACAGTATCAATTCAATTTCTGCATTCAAAGATTAAAAATTAAGGCAAAATTTTTAGAATGTGGTTTGAAAACATCTAAGATAGCTGGCTTCCTAAATATGCTGTCAGTCTATAACTTTAGCAGTAACTCCCCTTGCTAATCAGAAATATATTAATGTTAACCTGCAGAATTCTGGGTACAGCTACAGGTCTAGAAGTCCATCTGTTCTAGGCCTCTCACCCTCAAACACTTTGTTTATAGCCTGACAGCTACTTTAGCAAGTGTGGGAGCTGCAAGCATTCCAAGCGCTGGGCTCGTCACCATGGTAATGGTCTTAATTGCTGTTGATCTGCCACCTGAAGATATCGGAATAATCGTCACTGTTGATTGGCTACTGTAAGTATTTCTGATGGATACAGCAAATTAAAACTCCTGTTTGATCATTTTTATGATGAAGAATGCTTTCAGATTCTCTACTTGTAGGAGTATGCAATTATAATACAAAGTGACGTTCAGATTCTAATTGCATATATCTGAAAAAAGATCATATTTCTAAAATAAATCTGACACTTTTTGCCTCAATTAGGGTACATGATGATATGTGATAAGCGAGTTGGTAGGCTCAATTGACAGTGAATACTGTTGACGTACTGGCACACAATGTACTAATTGGAGCTCTTTATAAGCGTTTTAACAATGTTAGGCTACAATAACTATGTGGTATATACTAGAGATGTTGTATTCGATTTGTATGTAAAAAACTAATAGGGTAGTTAGAAGACAACTCCAATTTTATGGAGATGCATAAGATTAAACACACGCTTTCATGTAGTCTGTTACATGATAAATATTTTGTTGGTATTTCATCACACATACTTTCTTCCTAGGAAATCTGAAATTACTCTGAATAAGATATTTAATTATGGCTAATTTTTAATTTGCTGAGAGTAACTATAACCTTAAAGCATGTCAATATCTTTAGAAAAAAATACACAACTCCAACTGACTGCTCTAGAATCTTAAATTTGGCATATTGAATTGATTGTTTATGGAATTTTTTCTGATCTCTAGAGTTTCGTTAGAGTCATCATTATTTGTTTGGTTTAGTTAGATACTGGCTGTTACTAAAGCTTTTAGAGACAGATATTTAGCCGTTAGAAACCGTGCCTGTGCACAGGTTACGAAATCCTTGCTACAACCTTGCAGGTCATGATATTCAGGCAACATCCTTGCAGACAAACTTCTTAGTGAGCGCGAAGCTTCTTTTTCACTTAGACCTTTCATGTGTGCAACCAATCAATAATTCAAGTTATATAATCTATACATGTAAATGTGAGTGTCCGTCCGTCATTCGTCCATCTAGTTATAGCGATGAAGTTTTAGTAACAAAAAATCTGTTTCACAGATGATTTAAATTTGCGACATTCAAATTGCAAGTCAAAAACAAGTGTGCGTATTCATTAGACTAAAGCATTCTTATTGCTTTCAATTCTTTATCTATCTTTGTCGCTGTTGCAGGTTACAAACGAAACATGCAATTTTTATTAATAATTAATAGTTCTTTTTGCGTTTATTTTCCTTTTGAAATTTTTTACCAGCTATTTAAAAATTCATTAACAATTTTTTCAAATTGTAATTTTAAATGTGCCATTTACATTTAAAATGTACTGTTGCACCATATTTCCAGTTTCTCTTAAGAGCGATAGCTAAATGTACAAAGTGCAAAAACAAAGTATCCTCATGCGCCTTACTAATATATGTTTGCACCGGTATACTTGCCAATATTGTTCATCAAAACATTGAACACAACGAGCTTCTGCTGCAGCAGTAACCTTTTTTCCACACTGATATATAGTCATGGCCAGTCATTGCTATTATAAATTCAACATACTCATGGTTTTTATTTTGTTTTCTCAGTTCGTATTGATTGTATCAGCATCAAATAATTTTTTGTAATCATTGCAGCAAAACAGACTATTTAGCCATCATTTGCCAATTAATTAGCCATCAATTGCCACCAATTATTTAACATTTAAACACCTTTACAGTTGTTTCATTTTTTTTCTCAATTTATTCAAACTGCCTAAAACATTTTTCTCATGAGATGAAAATTAAAAGTTAAAGTAGTAAATGATGTATATGTTCAATAAAAATAAATCTTTTGTGCAAAGGATTTTTTAGCATTCATCTAGTTACCACATAGTCTGAGTTCCATAAAACTGAGGGGCCATCTACCACAATACCTAAGTATAGTGTTTTGTGTTCAACTACTCATCATAAATCACTGTACCTTACAGAGATCGATTTCGCACTTCAGTGAATGTGTTAGGAGATGCATTTGGAGCTGGGATTGTGCACCATCTATCCATTGATGACTTGAATAAAGAAAACACTGAGGAAGAGAGTGCACAACTCCAAACTGTCGCGGTTGAAGAAACGGAATAATATTTGGATAGATACCACGCAACTGTTCTTTACAAAAAGTGACCAATTACATTGCAAGCTTTTGATTCATGACTGAAATTTCATCAGAAAACATCTGACCTATTTTTTAATCGGCACCGTAGAATATACCCCCCACCCTTAATATTAATCGGCTAGGGTAGTGTATAGGGTAGTAGTGTATAGGGTAATGTCTCCTTGTACTCAAATAGCCTTAATTTGTTAAAAAATCTTTAAAAACACAGAAATATTTCTATGAAAAGGTGAAACTGCATTTTCACCATGGATAAAAGCTGGTGCCTAAAACAGAAGCATTACGAAATCGGTTGGCTACCCATGGACCGATTTGTATGAGTATTGATGGAAATTTCATCTTTGGCAGTGTCTTTGCTGGCTAATAAGAATGGAGATACAATGTCTGATCTAAAATGTAGCATAAGAAAGGATGAATTCAATGAACAGTTGCTAGCAGGTGTCCGTAAGTAGGGCTCATCTGTTTTTGTTATATAGTTAACTGTCCAATGCTGGACAGATGAAATAGCTGATATTTATCATAAAACAAGCACTACAACAACAATAATTAATAAAGTAACTGTATATATAAGCATTTTTAAGTTATTTAAAAGTTGTTGTGACAAAAACAAATATAATTTATAAATAACTTGACTAGTTCTATGTAGGCAATAAAGAGAGAAGACCTGAAACATTCATGTATTTAAATTTAGTTTATTCCATAGTGTTGCCCAACTATACCTTTAGCAAGTTAAAGTTTTTTTAATAGTTTTAGTTCCATAAACATGTGAGCGTGTAAGTAAATGTTTAATATAGTGTTTTGAGCTAGCATTAGATGTCTATTTACACAACAAGCAAGTGTCAGTTAGGAGGGCTTGCAGATGTCACATACTAAGTGTGCTGTACAGCTGAACAAATGTCACTACTGTGTTACTACAGTTATGTTTAATATAGCATGTAGATCTATGGCTGATTAATAAATAAATGTATTTTTGTATGGTCTATTGCTTGAATGCTGGTCTTTCATAGATTTATGTACGACAATCTTTCTTTGCATTGATGAATTAGAATGACTTCTAAGAACTTGTGATTATATTGCAAGTCGTAACCCACACAATGTCTATAACAGGCTTCAAGAGTTTCTATAAGTCTGTCAGCAAGGTGGCAAATAATTTTAGGTAAAACTGTGTACACCAGATAATAATCAGGCAGGCTGACTAAATTTTTGATTGATCAGTAATATTTTAAAAATTGTTTTTGATGGCCAACTCAAAATGCGCCTAACAAACAGCCATCTTGCAGTTTTACTTTTTCAATTTCCAGATAATTGTTTGATTGTGAAATTTGAATCATGCAGATCAAGCAAACAGTTTCACTTTATCAAAGCAGGTCAAGCGCACAGTTTCACTTTACCAAAGCAGATCAAGCACACCGTTTCATTTTCTCATGCAGATCAAGCACACAGTTTCACTTTCTCATGGCAGATCAAGCACACAATTTAATTAACTTTTTTATGGCAGATCAAGAAGACAGTTTCACTTTCTCATGCAGATCAAGCACACAGTTTAATTAACTTTTTCATGGCAGATCAAGAAGACAGTTTCACTTTCTCATGCAGATCAAGCGCACAGTTTCATTTTCCAATGCAGATCAAGCACAGTTTCACTTTCTCATGGTAGATCAAAAACACAGTTTCACTTTCTCATGCAGATTAAACACACAGTTTCATTTTCTCATGCGGATCAAGCACACAGTTTCACTTTCTCATGGCATATCAAGAACAACGTTTCACTTTTTCATGCAGATCAAGCATACAGTTTTACAATGTAGACATAAATATAAATTTTCCATTGTAATGCTCCAACAACCAATAGGAGTAGCAAATGCATTTGTCCGTAATGTTTATCTGCAGTTGAAGTGCTTGTTAGCAACTCAAATTAGTCAAACAGTTATAGCAGGTTATTAGCTAATGTACACTCTGCTTTAAGCTAAAGAGGTAATAAAATGCTATGTTATAGAACATACACACAGTCTATGAATAGTCCTCGAGAAGACAACCCTGAAATATTGTGATACAGTGTGTACTAGCCTTCAGCTACATTTACTTAAAAAAATCCCTTAGTAATTTTGTAGCTTTGTGGTTCAGAGCATTTCTTATTTATGTTAAGTGAGGAGAAGATTTAAACTGATAATCTTTAGATTGGTGAAACACTTTATCTTTTACAGTTTGTTAGTTTTAAATTAAATACTTTTGCGCCTCAATTTATTATCATTTCCACATACAAATATTTTGACTTACAAAGCAAACAATAGAGCGAATCGATTATGCGGATTCAATTGTAC
Organism: Watersipora subatra; assembly: GCF_963576615.1. Taxonomy (NCBI): domain Eukaryota; kingdom Metazoa; phylum Bryozoa; class Gymnolaemata; order Cheilostomatida; family Watersiporidae; genus Watersipora; species Watersipora subatra. Next base: position 47,229,865 of record NC_088716.1, on the reverse strand, counting down.
ATTATAAGCAAAAATTTTCACGCATTTTTATCGCAAATCTGTAGATAAACTGCAATCAAAAGGAAATTATTTTATAGATTTACAAAAACTTATTCTTAATCAAATTTAAAAATTTTAATCATATTAACAATAACTTGACTTTTTTATTAAAGAGTTGTGATTGGTTGTAAATGAAGTCACACATAGCACCCTTGCGCATATCCACAGGTGCAATGTCACAACATACATTGGCAAAAAGCCAATTCTATGCTTTTTGATCCAGTGCCAAGTATGACCCACCAATCAGATGATAGAGCACCGAATCAAAAGCCAACTCGTTAGCTTTTCATTTTTGAATTCACTTTCAAAAGATGAGCTAACCATATTCCATGTGAATACGAAATTGGTAAGATAATCATTTTTAAAATAGTTTCCTTAGTTTTTAAATTTTAAAGAGTTCATGAGCTGCAGCCATTTCCATTACCGCAGCTAGCAAGTTAAAGAAGCCCTGCTGCCTGTTGCCCTGTAGCCCTTTAACTTGCTTGTTGCAAGTTAAAGGGCCTCTCATGTAAAATTAGAATTTTTTTTATCAGAAGGTATATTTTCTATCACTTGAGATTTGTTTGTTGTTTTAGGTGATGTGACTGCTAGGACGTCTTCAGATTCAAATTGGCAAAACTTGATCATGGTTAAAATGCTCAAAAAAGAGACATCTTTCTTTTCTAAGCATTTCATCCAAGATCAATTTTGCCGATTTTACTTAAGTTCCTTAGAAGGTTTTCAAGTTTTCTTTTGCGTTCGATAGGTCATCATCACAAAGTGGATGTTTGGTAAAATTTGACCTTTTGCAAACCATTAGACATGTAGTTAACAAATATCTTTTGCCGGTGGTGGTAATAATGACGCCTACGAACTACTAAAAGTTGATGTCTATCTTTATGACTTGGAATAAAGTGATATTCTAAAGTGATAACAGCCGTCTCGGCAGCTGTTGGGCAAAAAACTGTTCGAGTTAATGATGCTAAGTTTGAGTTATCTAAAGCAATTTATCATTGTGTGGGAACGAACTGAACAAATCTGTTCGAGTTAACAATGTGTTCGAGCTATCCGAGGGCCAGTTATCCAAGTTTGACTGCATAATTATATATACATGTATATATAAATCTCAAAGTCTGTCTTTTTAGCTATAGCTGATAAAATGTAGGTATGAAAGATACACTTCGTGCTAGATTTGATCTCGGACCTCCCAGGCACCAGGCAATAATCTAACTAATTTAGCTATGCAAGATACAATTGGTTTATTAAGTGATATGGATCATTATGTCAGTTGAAATACACACAGCACTCGGCGTTATGTAGCATCACTAAAGCTTGCTCTCACGGCTCTTATCAGTAAGCTTGGCAATACGGATAGTAGCTTACTCCAATTACTCATTGGCTATGTACCAGGCTAATGGCAAGAGTCAGGTAGCAATATTATCCGCCACTGATTATAAGCTGGTCGCTCATACCCGTGCAACGCCTGGGAATTTGGCTAGTGTATATATTCCGTAAAACCTTTAATTGAACTCCACCTCTATTTGAACGCCACCTCTATTTGACCGCTGCTATGAGAGAAGGGTTGAAAAATAGGGCGTCATCGTCTATTTGAACACCAGTTCCATTTGATCACCACTTTGACAATTTTTGATCTTTATAAACTCATAATATCAAGTGAATAATAGAAAAGTGTCCTCAAAATTGTATCAATAAATAATCGTTTACATAAATAAGAATCGATTACTTTGTTGTCGAACTTTAAAGTTTTTTGCTTTTTTTCGTTAAAACTTTGAAAGCATCACCATAGGAATAATTAATAACTGTCTCAGGCTAATAGTAGTTTCTTGTTTAATGCGATCTTGATAATTCGAAGTACACACATATAAAAAACTGTTTACATTTATGATGGTAGATGAACAACTGGTTTTAGGCCACAGGATACATTTAGCCAGCAAATGCAACCTTTACGCGTTGCATTTAATCTAAAGGCAGCGCATAAAAGTTTTTCTCTGCCAAAACATTGTTTAAAAGCTAATATTGACTAGTTCAACAGTGCAAAAAAGAGTTGAGGTCAAAAAAAAATTGTGAAAGGCATTGGACAACTAGAAGATGTTTGTTTCACTGAAAGCAACAATCAGAATGTAGCTATCTGAGTAAACGATGCAAATATTTTTGTTTTAAATCATTAATTTTTGTTTCTGCATGTAGTATAAGTATGGTTAGTTTATGTCACTTGTTCATAAATACATATTTGTACCATTTGATAAATTATCTTTACATAATTTATAAATTTGCAGATTTATAGCATATTATTTGATAGCATCAGTGCGTTAATCTGATCTTACAATCAATCGACGCTTGTAACTATTGCACATAAAAAGCTAGTTTTGACTGTAAACTGTAGCAAACATATCAATGAGTGCGATGAGCTTTCATGCAACATTGGTAAATCTATATATATATATATATATATATATATATATATATATATATATATATATATATATATATATATATATATATATATATATATATATATATATATATATATATATATGTATATATATATATATATTTCTCAAAGTTTGTGTGTATTCGTCATTTTGATTGTCCAGCTATAGCAATTAAAATCTTGGAATTAAAAATTTTAATTATGCTGGATTTGAACTAACGTAGAATGCGATTGCAAATTTTTAATCCAATTTTCTAGCCATGAGACCATGAAAGCTTCTGCAATACATAACACATACTACATAACGTATACATCATTTCCCATTTTCACACAAAAATGACGTATTAATTGAAACTTTACTAACTCTTTTAGCTCTATGAAATGGGATGCTTTTTCGTCTTCGTCATACTAGGGCTAATTTATTTCTAGCCAAACAGTATGAACAATAGATTCTCATGAAATTAAAATTTGGCGATTTGTGTACTGATTATATACATATGTTATTAAAAAATATGCATTGCTAAAAGTTATGAAATTTTAAATTTACAGTGGCTTGAAAACCTTTTCAGTTGTTTTATTCATTTTTAATTTAGTTGTCCTGCACAAAGCTTTTTCCTCATGATATGAAGTTTGGAAGTTACAGTTGTTTGAAAAAATTTGAAAACCTTTACAGCTATTTTTATTTTCTCTCTTAATTAATTTCACTTGCACAAAACACTTTTCTCATGATATTTAGTTTGAAAGTTAACATGGCAAATGCTGCTATATGTTAAGTACAAATCAATTTTCTGTTTTAAGTCTTTTTTCAATACCTGGGCAACGCTGAGTTGTACAGCTCGTATACATATAAGATGAAAATGTCTTCAAAATTAGAATGAAATAAAAAATTGAAAGCTCGAACAAATTGCAAAGCAAATTGTCAAATTGCAAATGGTAGAGATATTTCTTGACTCAATGTACATTTATTAAAAGATCTTTTACAAGTTGGAGGTAAGTTAGCAGATTTATCACATCCAAAAGTTTAATATCGTTCCACCGAAAAAATAGGGCAAAATATAGGCGACATTCGCTTCACCCAAAAGAGGGCTGAATTTATCTTCCCAAAATGCTGATGAACCAGTTGAAAAATACAACACTAGCCTCTATTTAAACCCCAATTGATTGCCACTATAGAGAAGGTCGACAAAAGAGCGCTTAATTAGAGGTTTTACGGAATATATATATACACAAAAACATATGAAAAATTTGGCAAACTACCGATGAGCAAGGCCAAAATGTCAACATGCATCCGAAAAACCACAACCAAGAAGTGAGACAGGACATTAAAAGGTAGCAGCAAAGCCGGCGCTGTAGTGTAATAAATAGTGCTCAACTACGAAGAAACAAGAAATTGCTACTTTTTGGAAGCAAATAGTTTTATTGTGAAACTTGTAAAAATCTAATCTCTAAAATAATAAGTGCTCAATGAGCACTTTGACATAGATGCGTAAATGTAGGTATCAGTATAGTTTAATTATTAATACAATGTATATAGTTATGCATAGATGCGTACATGTAGGTATCAGTATAGTTAAATTATTAATACAAAGTATATAGTTATGCATAGATGCATAGATGCGTACAAGTAGGTATCAGTATAGTTAAATTATTAATACAAGGTTGTAAGTTACTAAGTAAAAATTACGCAGTACCAGACTGCCAGCCATGCGTACATGTAGGTATCAGTATAGTTAAATTATTAATACAAAGTATATAGTTATGCATAGATGCATAGATGCGTACAAGTGGGTATCAGTATAGTTAAATTATTAATACAAGGTTGTAAGTTACTAAGTAAAAATTACGCAGTACCAGACTGCCAGCCGTGACGCTCCAAAACCTCCCCTTATGTCACCCTTACTCCACCTGCATGTTTTACCAGAAAACACTGTAGTGCCAGACTACACCAGTAGGGTTACTCACGAGTCACCAAGACTCATAAAGACTCTTAATAATCCTTTCCAAAATACGACAAGCACAGAGTCACAAGCTACGCGAACGGAGCTCGGATTCCCAATGACAACATGGCCGTTTTTGCTCGTCCGGTGGCGCATGCCCACGAACCCTTCCGAGCTATCATCGGGCACCACGTGACTACTAACTCACAAAGGTATATAGTTATGCATAGATGCATAGATGCGTACATGTAGGTATCAGTATAGTTAAATTATTAATACAAGGTATATAGTTACGCATAGATGCGTACATGTAGGTATCAGTATAGTTAATTTATTGATACAAGGTATATAATTATGCATAGATGCGTACATGTAGCTATCAGTATAGTTAATTTATTGAGACAAGGTATATAATTATGCATAGATGCGTACATGTAGGTGTCAGTATAGTTAGATTATTGATACAAGGTATATAATTATGCATAGATGCATAGATGCGTACATGTAGCTATCAGTATAGTTAATTTATTGAGACAAGGTATATAATTATGCATAGGTGCGTACATGTAGGTGTCAGTATAGTTAGATTATTGATACAAGGTATATAATTATGCATAGATGCATAGATGCGTACATGTAGCTATCAGTATAGTTAATTTATTGATACAAGGTATATAATTATGCATAGATGCGTACATGTAGCTATCAGTATAGTTAATTTATTGAGACAAGGTATATAATTATGCATAGATGCGTACATGTAGGTGTCAGTATAGTTAGATTATTGATACAAGGTATATAATTATGCATAGATGCATAGATGCGTACATGTAGCTATCAGTATAGTTAATTTATTGAGACAAGGTATATAATTATGCATAGGTGCGTACATGTAGGTGTCAGTATAGTTAGATTATTGATACAAGGTATATAATTATGCATAGATGCATAGATGCGTACATGTAGCTATCAGTATAGTTAAATTATTAATACAAGGTATATAATTATGCATAGATGCGTACATGTAGGTATCAGTATAGTTAGATTATTGATACAAGGTATATAATTATGCATAGGTGCATAGGTGCGTACATGTAGGTATCAGTATAGTTAGATTATTGATACAAGGTATATAATTATGCATAGATGCATAGATGCGTACATGTAGCTATCAGTATAGTTAATTTATTGAGACAAGGTATATAATTATGCATAGGTGCGTACATGTAGGTGTCAGTATAGTTAGATTATTGATACAAGGCATATAATTATGCATAGATGCATAGATGCGTACATGTAGCTATCAGTATAGTTAAATTATTAATACAAGGTATATAATTATGCATAGATGCGTACATGTAGGTATCAGTATAGTTAGATTATTGATACAAGGTATATAATTATGCATAGGTGCATAGATGCGTACATGTAGGTATCAGTATAGTTAGATTATTGATACAAGGTATATAATTATGCATAGGTGCATAGATGCGTACATGTAGCTATCAGTATAGTTAAATTATTAATACAAGGTATATAATTATGCATAGATGCGTACATGTAGGTATCAGTATAGTTAGATTATTGATACAAGGTATATAATTATACATAGGTGCATAGATGCGTACATGTAGGTATCAGTATAGTTAGATTATTGATACAAGGTATATAATTATGCATAGGTGCGTACATGGGTAAATGCGCCGAGTGCGAAAGCACCATGAATGGTTGTTCACTCACGGGTGAGTTAGTTTTATAGAATTCCTATAATGTTCAGCAATTCAATGACAAGCTCCCGGTGCGTTGCTGTGAAGCTCAATGCAATCTCACATATAGAGAAATATTGTCAGGAACTCGTATGCCTTTTGTGAAGCTCTCTTTGCATCTTTCACCTACTACTATACATAAACATGTATATATGCAATTGTTAAATTATTGTAAGGAACTCGTATGCCTTTTGTGAAGCTCTCTTTGCATCTTTCACCTACTACTATACATAAACATGTATATATGCAATTGTTAAATTATTGTAAGGAACTCGTATGCCTTTTGTGAAGTTCTCTTTGCATTTTTCACCTACTACTATACATAAACATGTATATATGCAATTGTTAAATTATTGTAAGGAACTCGTATGCCTTTTGTGAAGCTCTCTTTGCATCTTTCACCTACTACTATACATAAACATGTATATATGCAATTGTTAAATTATTGTAAGGAACTCGTATGCCTTTTGTGATGTTCTCTTTGCATCTTTCACCTACTACTATACATAAACATGTATATATGCAATTGTTAAATTATTGTAAGGAACTCGTATGCCTTTTGTGAAGTTCTCTTTGCATCTTTCACCTACTACTATACATAAACATGTATATATGCAATTGTTAAATTATTGTAAGGAACTCGTATGCCTTTTGTGAAGTTCTCTTTGCATTTTTCACCTACTACTATACATAAACATGTATATATGCAATTGTTAAATTATTGTAAGGAACTCGTATGCCTTTTGTGAAGCTCTCTTTGCATCTTTCACCTACTACTATACATAAACATGTATATATGCAATTGTTAAATTATTGTAAGGAACTCGTATGCCTTTTGTGAAGCTCTCTTTGCATCTTTCACCTACTACTATACATAAACATGTATATATGCAATTGTTAAATTATTGTAAGGAACTCGTATGCCTTTTGTGAAGTTCTCTTTGCATCTTTCACCTACTACTATACATAAACATGTATATATGCAATTGTTAAATTATTGTAAGGAACTCGTATGCCTTTTGTGATGTTCTCTTTGCATCTTTCACCTACTACTATACATAAACATGTATATATGCAATTGTTAAATTATTGTAAGGAACTCGTATGCCTTTTGTGAAGCTCTCTTTGCATCTTTCACCTACTACTATACATAAACATGTATATATGCAATTGTTAAATTATTGTAAGGAACTCGTATGCCTTTTGTGAAGTTCTCTTTGCATCTTTCACCTACTACTATACATAAACATGTATATATGCAATTGTTAAATTATTGTAAGGAACTCGTATGCCTTTTGTGAAGTTCTCTTTGCATTTTTCACCTACTACTATACATAAACATGTATATATGCAATTGTTAAATTATTGTAAGGAACTCGTATGCCTTTTGTGAAGCTCTCTTTGCATCTTTCACCTACTACTATACATAAACATGTATATATGCAATTGTTAAATTATTGGACAAACTTCAGTTGATTTGTAGTTTTGTTTGCCTTTTTTACTAGCACCTTTTTTCCAATAATAATCTCTTATTGAATTGCTAGATAATAGCTGTAGAAGGACAAACATTAATATATACACTGTTATATAATATATACTGCATCAAAAAGTGTTATTGTTATTGATTTGTGTTGTACAAACCCTCCCAAGTAGCAATTAACTAGCTCCTTCTAATATAGCTTATCTTTTTAGCTATTCTTCTGCTGACATTCACTATTCAGGGAAAACAAAATAACTGATGGTATAGGCCTACAGGTTCAGGAATATTGAAATCATTGATCGAGACAGGATAATGGAGTCGACGGCATTACGGTATAGCAACAGCTAACATCATTATGTTATAGCCACAGCATACTAACAATGTTAACCATGTTGCTAGACAAGAATATCTTTTTTCTATTTTAACACAGAGCTTTATTTTAACACAGAGCTCTATTTTAACACAGAGCTCTATTTTAACACAGAGCTCTATTTTAACACGGAGCTCTATTTTAACACGGAGCTCTATTTTAACACGGAGCTCTATTTTAACACAGAGCTCTATTTTAACACGGAGCTCTATTTTAACACGGAGCTCTATTTTAACACGGAGCTCTATTTTAACACGGAGCTCTATTTTAACACAGAGCTCTATTTTAATACAGAGCTCTATTTTAACACGGAGCTCTATTTTAACACGGAGCTCTATTTTAACACGGAGCTCTATTTTAACACAGAGCTCTATTTTAATACAGAGCTCTATTTTAACACGGAGCTCTATTTTAACACGGAGCTCTATTTTAACACGGAGCTCTATTTTAACACGGAGCTCTATTTTAACACGGAGCTCTATTTTAACACAGAGCTCTATTTTAACACGGAGCTCTATTTTAATACAGAGCTCTATTTTAACACGGAGCTCTATTTTAACACGGAGCTCTATTTTAACACGGAGCTCTATTTTAACACGGAGCTCTATTTTAACACAGAGCTCTATTTTAATACAGAGCTCTATTTTAACACAGAGCTCTATTTTAACACGGAGCTCTATTTTAACACGGAGCTCTATTTTAACACAGAGCTCTATTTTAACACAGAGCTCTATTTTAATACAGAGCTCTATTTTAACACGGAGCTCTATTTTAACACGGAGCTCTATTTTAACACGGAGCTCTATTTTAACACAGAGCTCTATTTTAACACGGAGCTCTATTTTAATACAGAGCTCTATTTTAACACAGAGCTCTATTTTAACACAGAGCTCTATTTTAACACAGAGCTCTATTTTAATACAGAGCTCTATTTTAACACAGAGCTCTATTTTAACACGGAGCTCTATTTTAACACAGAGCTTTATTTTAACACAGAGCTCTATTTTAACACGGAGCTCTATTTTAACACGGAACTCTATTTTAACACGGAGCTCTATTTTAACACGGAGCTCTATTTTAACACAGAGCTCTATTTTAATACAGAGCTCTATTTTAACACGGAGCTCTATTTTAACACAGAGCTCTATTTTAACACGGAGCTCTATTTTAACACGGAGCTCTATTTTAACACTGAGCTCTATTTTAACACAGAGCTCTATTTTAACACGGAGCTCTATTTTAACACGGAGCTCTATTTTAACACGGAGCCCTATTTTAACACGGAGCTCTATTTTAACACGGAGCTCTATTTTAACACTGAGCTCTATTTTAACACGGAGCTCTATTTTAACACGGAGCTCTATTTTAACACGGAGCTCTATTTTAACACGGAGCTCTATTTTAACACAGAGCTCTATTTTAACACGGAGCTCTATTTTAACACAGAGCTTTATTTTAACACGGAGCTCTATTTTAACACGGAGCTCTATTTTAACACGGAGCTCTATTTTAACACAGAGCTCTATTTTAATACGGAGCTCTATTTTAACACGGAGCTCTATTTTAACACTGAGCTCTATTTTAACACGGAGCTCTATTTTAACACAGAGCTCTATTTTAACACAGAGCTCTATTTTAACACGGAGCTCTATTTTAACACGGAGCTCTATTTTAATACAGAGCTCTATTTTAACACGGAGCTTTATTTTAACACGGAGCTCTATTTTAACACGGAGCCCTATTTTAACACGGAGCTCTATTTTAACACAGAGCTTTATTTTAACACAGAGCTCTATTTTAACACGGAGCTCTATTTTAACACGGAACTCTATTTTAACACGGAGCTCTATTTTAACACGGAGCTCTATTTTAACACCGAGCTCTATTTTAATACAGAGCTCTATTTTAACACGGAGCTCTATTTTAACACAGAGCTCTATTTTAACACGGAGCTCTATTTTAACACGGAGCTCTATTTTAACACTGAGCTCTATTTTAACACAGAGCTCTATTTTAACACGGAGCTCTATTTTAACACGGAGCTCTATTTTAACACGGAGCTCTATTTTAACACAGAGCTCTATTTTAATACGGAGCTCTATTTTAACACGGAGCTCTATTTTAACACTGAGCTCTATTTTAACACGGAGCTCTATTTTAACACAGAGCTCTATTTTAACACGGAGCTTTATTTTAACACGGAGCTCTATTTTAACACTGAGCTCTATTTTAACACGGAGCTCTATTTTAACACAGAGCTCTATTTTAACACGGAGCTCTATTTTAACACTGAGCTCTATTTTAACACGGAGCTCTATTTTAACACAGAGCTCTATTTTAACACGGAGCTCTATTTTAACACGGAGCTCTATTTTAACACTGAGCTCTATTTTAACACGGAGCTCTATTTTAACACAGAGCTCTATTTTAACACGGAGCTCTATTTTAACACGGAGCTCTATTTTAACACAGAGCTCTATTTTAACACGGAGCTCTATTTTAACACGGAGCTCTATTTTAACACAGAGCTCTATTTTAACACGGAGCTCTATTTTAACACGGAGCTCTATTTTAACACAGAGCTCTATTTTAACACAGAGCTCTTTTTTAATACAGAGCTCTATTTTAACACGGAGCTTTATTTTAACACGGAGCCCTATTTTAACACGGAGCTCTATTTTAACACGGAGCTCTATTTTAACACAGAGCTCTATTTTAACACTGAGCTCTATTTTAACACGGAGCTCTATTTTAACACAGAGCTCTATTTTAACACAGAGCTCTATTTTAACACGGAGCTCTATTTTAACACGGAGCTCTATTTTAACACGGAGCTCTATTTTAACACGGAGCTCTATTTTAACACGGAGCTCTATTTTAACACGGAACTCTATTTTAACACGGAGCTCTATTTTAACACGGAGCTCTATTTTAACACGGAGCTCTATTTTAACACAGAGCTCTATTTTAATACAGAGCTCTATTTTAACACGGAGCTCTATTTTAACACAGAGCTCTATTTTAATACAGAGCTCTATTTTAACACGGAGCTCTATTTTAACACGGAGCTCTATTTTAACACGGAGCTCTATTTTAACACGGAGCTCTATTTTAACACGGAGCTCTATTTTAATACAGAGCTCTATTTTAACACGGAGCCCTATTTTAACACGGAGCTCTATTTTAACACGGAGCTCTATTTTAATACAGAGCTCTATTTTAACACGGAGCTCTATTTTAACACGGAGCTTTATTTTAATACAGAGCTCTATTTTAACACGGAGCCCTATTTTAACACTGAGCTCTATTTTAACACGGAGCTCTATTTTAACACGGAGCTCTATTTTAACACAGAGCTTTATTTTAACACGGAGCTCTATTTTAACACGGAGCTCTATTTTAACACGGAGCTCTATTTTAACACTGAGCTCTATTTTAACACGGAGCTCTATTTTAACACGGAGCTTTATTTTAATACAGAGCTCTATTTTAACACGGAGCTTTATTTTAACACGGAGCTTTATTTTAACACGGAGCTCTATTTTAACACGGAGCTCTATTTTAACACAGAGCTCTATTTTAACACGGAGCTTTATTTTAACACAGAGGTTTATTTTAACAAGCTCATTTTGCAGTTCGCTTCATTGCGATCAGTTTTTATATATTTAAACTAAATTTTTTGAGAAATCAAAGCTAATTTTGTAGAGTAAAATGCCTCTCCTTAAGAAAAAAACGACAAAATGAAATCTCGATGCTAAGATAGTTATTCAATGCAAAATAGTTTAAAGCTGACCAGCATCAAATAGTCATGTTGCTGGTCTGTTAGCTTTTATAGAGTGCATGAGAAAGAAATTCTTCTTACAAATCTATCAAAACTGAAATTATTGCTTACAATCTCAAAGTAACTTAATCTATTGTACTATTTCAATGGCGTTGCTGAGTCATGTTTAAACTTGGTGCAGTTATATAACAGTTATTTTGTGAATTATTCAAACAAGCTTCACTGAATTCTGAATAGCTTATTATTATTATTATTACAAGCTGCTGCTTATTGATCTTGGCGGTAAAAACACAAAAAAAACTGATAGTAAGGCGTTCTAAGTATAGCTGTATTGATTTACACGCTTTGTTTAAGAGAATTTCTCAATTATGTGAACATCAATGGGTAGAAGAGAGATAACAAGTGAGAGTTGCCCTGGCTAAAGGTAGGATTAGAATTGCTTGGTAAATTCTAAGCAGATGTGTCTGTATCTAACAGCTTGTACAGCTTGATTGGTTTGTATAGTGGAGTTTAGCACTGTTTTTTTATTTGTCGCTCTATTATCGGAACCATTGAGTGATTTTATTATGTGATTATGGCTGGTTTTTCGCAGTTTGTAGCCAATTGCTTTTTGCAATACCAAAAAGTATTCATTTATAGCAACCATGTTTGCGATTCTACCAAAAGTGCACATGTAAATTATATATTATAAATATTTGCACCAAGTATTTTCAGTTAAATATTATTGAAGTAAAACCTTTTTTACTCCGTATGTTGTAATTATGTAAGTAGATGAGAGTAAAATTACTTAGTGTTGATTCTAATAACATAATTATTGAGATAAGTACAGTTTTGTCATATCTTTTATGGTGAATCACAGTGACAACCTGTAGACTTATAATACAATTTATATTAATAATAATATAAAGAAATAGTAAAATAAATAGTATAATAAAATAAGATATTAATATAGTATAGTATACGCACAGTTTAAGTACAGTAAGTATATATACATGTATATACACCGTACAAGTACTATATACAGTAAAAAGCATAATATGTATGCTTTTATTATAAAAATTTATAGATTTTATCTGAATGCTGCTACAGTTTTACAACCAGAACTCTTTCTCATCTATTTTAACAAATCTGGAACAAAATTAATTCTTGACTAGCTGAGGTTTTATGCAAATTGCTCGTGTCATTATCTCCCAATAATAAGATAAGTTAGGCATTAATTGGACATATATAGCTTCATTTAAGCAGAATTAACTCAACGTTTGAATTTCTTCTAATATAACTTTGCTATATTGTTGTAGAAATGAAAATGAGAGTAGCACGAATCCTGCAAGCTCTGTGCTGTTGGATGGCGATCTACATCATAAGACAAGTATCAGCAGGTACTCTACGTTACTACGAGCTATTGAAAATGAGTGTTGTGTAAACTGATAAAATTTCTTTAGTATTAAAATGCATAAAACATTATCAAAAACTAAAAATTAGAAATTCTCAAAGCTATAATTTTTTCCCAATTTTTCTTAGCAATGCTGTCAATAATGATTGCAAAAAATGCATCTTATAGCAGTGCTAACAAAGCATAGCAAAACTGAAACAGCTGCAAAATATTGTGGCTCTAAAAATAAGCTAAGTTTTAAATAGTAAAAATGGTGGTTTAATGGCAAATTTTCTTTATTTTCATTATTGTATTTCTTGTTATGCTTACTGATAATTTCAGGTATGATTGTTTAAATTCTTCATGAAGTTGTCAGCAGAAAATAAGTTATACGCGTAGATGCCCCCAGTCTTATCTAGCTTTACACTGATGACCAACAACAAAAATGCTTCGCAGAACTAGAATAGATTTTCGCTTTGAGCAAAGGAATACATGTAAGATCCCAAACCAGAATACGCTTCCAACTGCTTGTGAGATCTAAATTTTGAGTTTCGTCACAGAAGCCTTGATGAAAAGTCAAAAATTTAGGACAAAATGTGTAAAACAAATCTTGATGTCAATTGTAAAATTTTCCGTTTCTGAAAGATATTTCATTCAAATGAGGGCTATGATTTTTTTATTTTAGTGTGTGTTAACTTTGCTGATCAACACATATATTTTTACATGTACTTACCTTACATATGTCCATCGCATTAGCTCATCTTTTTACCTGCATTAGCTCGTCCTTTTACCTGCATTAGCTCACTTTACTAAAGAGCCATCTTTGGTATACTTTCAAAGTTTATAATATGAGCTGATCTCAGCTGAACAAGGATGTATATTTACATCGCCATATAAAGTGCTCATAATATGATGAAAGAATTCAAATCCGTGATTCTTAACCTTGTTGGACATGCCAAACCCTACCAGTTTCATATGCACTTTCAACAAACCCTTCCTTTTTGAAAAATAAATTGTAATTCTTTTCAAATTCAAGACACATGGAGTTATATGTTTTACTGGCATACAAAAAGAACCGTTAATAGAACCAAACTAATACAAAGCATGAATTCACAACAAATTAGATATCTTTTCATAAAGACATAACCTTGCAAATCAGTATGACTCTGCTGTTGCCTTTGAAAGGCTACTCCCGTGTTTTGACCCGCGCTGAACCTCTAGGGTTAAATTAACCAAACCTGAGTTAAGAACCATAGATTCAGGGACAGTAATAAGATTTATGCACTTATCATAAAAAGGCAAGTTCTCATGGAAGTAAGAATTGACACTTGTTATGATCTGCATGAAGCCATCTTGCTACATGCATGCTGCTCTCTGAATAAGTAAAGCTTTTCAGGCGGATGACGAGTTCTTGATAACCAATTAACACAGCATAGATTACTTTACTCAAAGGTTCTTGGATAAACTGAAAATTATCTTTGTAGCCTTCTCTCATTGAACAAAAGTATGGTTTTATTGATTTTTCAACTCTATTTTGAACCAGATACAGTCTTACATAACTATATTGAAGCGCGAAAATTGAATACTTAACCGTTCGGTGTTGTATGTAGATTGCTCAGAGTCCTTCCGATTTTCGGATTTCTCCAATGATAGAGTGGCTATTAGCACGACGTGGGTCTCTTACTCTCAAACAGAAGACTTCACTGTTTGTCTTTGGGTTAAAATCGCTGCAGCTGATTTGACCTCAGAGACTGAGATGACTTTGCTGCAGTCTACAAAGCACACAGTTATGGTGCTCAGGTTGGTCAAAATTCAGCACTTATTCCACACGGAAAGATTGAAGTTTATCCTTGTGGTTCTTTATAATAGTAATAGTTTAACAATACAGTATTGAAGTATTGACGTTATAGGGATTTTACATAATGCAAACATTACGTTCTATTTAAATTACTTAATTTGTTCTACGATCTTTGGATACTCCCCTTTTTGCCCTTCCAAAAAGAAAAAACTTGAGTTAACTTTTGAATTTACTGTCGTAGACAGTTACTGTAGTAGTTGACATTTTTTCTCCTTTTTTTGTCACTTTCTCTCAATTTACGGTCCATGATTACGATAAACTTACAATAGGTTATGGAGAGCTCATATCTTTAGTGTCAATTTAGATCAACTCTTTTTTTATAGACAGCCAGGTCTATTTAAAAAAAAATGTAGATATTTAAAATAAAACAAAATTACATATTTGCTGTACGCAATAAGAGCAGTGTCTGTAGTCCGTCTATTTATCACCAAGATTTGAGGTAAAAAATAGCTTTCAATGAGGTTAGAACTCCTGGTATTTAGCTTGGTTTACTGACGCTATAACACCTGAACAAATTGATTGCTTCCGAGTATTTTCAAATAATTGTGCAGTTACTTATTTTCCTTGCTTTATCTACACACCTGACAACCTTTCACGGCAAACTCGACTGCCAGTCTACTAGTAGGCCTATATGCAATGGAGATAACTCCACATGCAGCAAGAGGGACAAGGATATTTTTAAGGCTAACTACGAGTTTCTGATATTTAAACCGAATTTGAGAAGTTGCAGTGATTTGACGCTTTACTTTATATAGAATTTTTTATGCAGTACAAAGCTAAAACTATACCTAAATTCTTTCCGGTAAGTGGAATTTACATAATAGGAGGTTTATGGTATAGAAGTGTCTACTGTACAATATTGTTTAAATTCTTTTTTGTATGCTCACCTTTCACAATAAAAGTAATATTGCAATACTAAAGGTATGACCAGAAACCCGGCATATATGCTTCAGCTTCTTGCAGAGAGCACAGATAAATTAATATTGCTGAAACAGCAGATAAATTTTTAACTTAGGAAACGATTACCAATTACTTTAAGCAGGTTCATGAACCAGATAATGGCCAGATTTTGTCAAGAGCCTCGTCTGCTATTAATTATGTGTTGCCTAATAAAAAATGGTTAAGGACTAAATCAAAAGGTCTATATTTTATTTTTTTACTTTTGCACATTAACATTAATAGTTTAAAACAATACACTGAAAAAATTTTGAAAACAAGCTCATGCAAAAAGTTTCTGCTTAACGTAGAAAGTGTGCTTGATGTTCACTATGCTCAGCATTGATCGCTTCGGCAACCTGGTTTCAATGCACCTTTCTTTGAATGATTACATACATCAAAAATAGAATATATTAATAATAGAAAATAATAATAATATAATAGAATTATGTGTTACCTAAAAATAGCTTTTCTAAATATACTAGGTGAATGTCCGGCATTGCAAGGGTATTAAAAACAGCTAATAAACAGCTGTAGGAAATGTAGTTGCCTGCCACTTGCTATTAATCTGGCACATTACCAATACCAATGTCTAATTTGAGTAAGCTAGTATCCCTATTGCTAAACTTACTGATAAGAGCCGTGAGAGCAAACTTTACTGACATTGCGCTGTAACGTAATGCAGAGTCGCTGTGCATATTTTAACCAACATAGCAATTCATATCGCTCAATGAATCTATCAATCTCATATAGCAATTGGTTCGCATGATTTCATAACCTCCCTAGGGATGGAAAGTTCTGAGATCAAATCTTCTGCAATACGAATATTTCTTTCCAGGATTTTAATAGCTATAGCTGGACAGATCGAATCCCAGGCACGCAAACTTTGAGATTTATATATATATAGATAAGTTTGTTTCCATGTGTGTTGGTAGATTTAAATTATTAGAAACAAACCCAATATATTAATGACATGTGAAACTGATGTTTACGCCTGAAGAGCTGTAATGAAACATCTCTTACAATAAATGTTTTCTTTTTATGCCGAACTGTTAATTATTTATTTCTTACAAACATTTATTTGTGAAATTTATAAAACTAAGTCAAATTGGTTATAATTAAAACGAAAATTGTAACGAGATGAGTTGGTAGTGCCTTGATACTGTTGGTACCTAATCACAAGCCATTGCTACAGGTTAAACAATGTCTATATCTATAATGTCTTCTTTCAGAGTGTAGAAATTTTATCTAATAGCTCACACCTCTTAAGGTGCGCTTGCACCAAGACTATTTGTCAGAGTTGCTTCCTCGCTAACAAAGCTTTGGCAGGAAATGAAAAATTGTTTCAAAAAGTGGTTTGTCCAATTCTTTGACAAAAGATCAGTAAAATGGTGCATACTATGTTTGTCCTTTTTCAACAACAACATGAAACTGCCGAATCATATCTCGCCGTGGTAATTGTGCTGAAAATACAAGCGAATGGAATGGCTTTTAACGTTGCACTTCATTGGCTAAAAGTGTGACCCATTTAGTGCAGTCAGAGTTTGAGTTGGTTTGGTGTAAAATCTTTGCAAAACCGTATTTTAAATTGTACACAGGCTAAAAGCTATGCCAACTTTAACTCTCTCAGTGGAAACACAACTCCGACAAGTCATACTGGTGTAAACGCACCTTTACTCGAGATGGTATGGTATGAGTTGGTATGAATCTATTGACTGACCTCGTCCTCTGCTGGGCTTAAGTTAAACACACTTGAGGAAAGTTTTTGACACAATTAGTATTTGTTAAATCATACAAAGAAGGTTTTTCTTCTGTTTTTTCAATATCTTGGCACTCACACAGATGTTGTAGTTGTAAAATTCTTGTTTTTTTCATGTATATATTTTTATTACCTTGTTTGCAATAATTTCATTTTAAACAAATACGTTTCCAAATTATGCTATACATTTATAATAAATAAGGGACAAGCAGTCAAAAAGTCAGTCAAATCTAATAAATGATTTTACATCTAGTCTTTAAAGTACCTTTTCTTGTTTAGAAAACAGATATCAGTTAGAACATTGTATTAACATTAAAGAACATTGTATCAACCAACCAATCAGCTAGCAAGTTTGGCACTAGGGTTCTCCTCTAAAAAGTAGGGTATGCTAGGCTGTACATAACTTAGTCTGATTGCCAAAGTGCTCATGAACATCGTAGTGTGCTTATATATTGTGACATTTTGACTAAACAGGCCAAGTGCCTGGCAGATCTATTCAATGAATAGAAGCTTTAGCCATTTCAAGAGCAGTTATCTGTATATAAATCTAAGCGTTTGTTTGTTTGTTGGTTTTTCATATGTATAGTTATAGCAGTAAAATAAATACAACTAAAACGACTTCACACTAGAATTTAGCTTGGAAACACCAGTTCGGCATACAGGGGCTAACCGCTAGACCCCGGAAGTACCTTGCCACGACATGGAATAATTGTGGACATAGTTATTACACCTGCAAACCTTTCATTGGTTGATTGGTTAAACTATGCACGCTTCACGCTTCATCTATCACACTTGAAGAAAAATACATGCCCAAACTTCCTCAGAATGCTATAAATAAGTGTATATATAGCATAAACTCAATTAAACTTCTAACACACAAAATAAACAAACACCTTCATTTAAAGGCCAGATTGGTAATGTTGTAAATGTTAACTACAAATAGATTTTTTGTGCAAAAATTCTTTTTTACCTGTGCAATTCAAGGCATTCACCGAGTCGTCTATTATAAATTGCTCAAATGACTATTGTATGATTTGGTGTAACAGCGACAGCGATTCTGACTAGATATCAATTCATTGTACTAGTTGCTGATTTTGGACACTTTCAGATTTCATGCATGTACTTTAGAGAATAATCATGGCAAAATATGGAAAAAACACTTATTTTAGAACTACATGCAGATGTGTAATAAGTATTTTAGTCCTTCTCAGTATCCATAAACTTTGAGTTATTCTCTACAGGCTGCTTTCATCAATATTATTCTATTGATTACTAGCAAACAAGCACAACAAAATATTTTTAGCGTACAACAAACACTTTTGTTATAAAGCAAGCATTTAATTTCCAAAACCTAAAAACATCAGAACATATATAAATTTTTTGGGCAAGTCATAATCTGTTGCCAATGAATCGTAGCCGGCTTGATTTTCATGTATGTGCACTCACTCAAGGTCACAGCTATTGTGTTCATCTAAAATTGCAAAGAACTTGTGACTAGAATCTGAAGACTCATGTGTACCTCAATCATGCAGTATTATTATTATTATTATTATTAATATTATCATTATTATTATTATTGTTATTATGCATAGAAATCAGGTTTTGTGCATCATGTTTTTAAAAATATTTTATTAAATTTTATTGCATAATTTTAAGTTGTGCAAACAGCTTAATCGAGTGAAACTACCAAAAGCCCAGAGTGTTTTATTCTCAGACTTGCTTTGACTGCCACAAGTACATTTGTTCTCAATGTGAACGGAGTCACATACACACTTTCTGCGTCTGATGCGGTTGGCCTTCAATACTCTGACATAGCTGATGGAACATTTCATCACCTCTGTGTGGCATGTAAGTCGACTTCTATTTATTTTCTCTGCTACTGGCTATCAACTTCTACCTTATTCAGCTTATTTCTTGTAGTCTTCGGTGAATATTTGATTGGCAACAATTGAAAAGCAACATTTTTATAGTTTGAATATTTCAATTAGCACATGTATGTACAACTGTTTATTCGCAGCGGTAATCATCAAAAAAATGTTTTTATTACATGCCAAAAAATGAACAGACAGAAATCAGGAATTATTGAGTGAATTCAACAAATGTGTTTGAAAGTTGGTAATCTAATAATTTTGCGGAGGAGTTGCAATAGTGAATTGAAGGTTGTAGTAACAGAAAGTTGATAAACTGAAACATAGGAAGGTAGATGTAGTATGCTGTTGTCACGAAATAGACAACAGTGTTTATCATGTGTCACATCAAAGTCCTGCACATTACAGGTATCACTGAGTGGCACACTTGCAAAATACTTTATTTCAAGAAAAGTAAACTGGTATATCAATTACTAGATTGCAAGTGCAGTGTTAGCTGCATATATAATTGTATGCAAACTAACAGTACATAAATATTATAGGGTTTCTATATTTATAATATTATGGTATAATTGTTACCAACACTAATCTAATTTTTGCATATAATTTTTCCAACCTAATTAATTTTGAGCAAATAAATAGTCAAATAAATATATAGCAGATAACACAAAAGCTTTGGGCAGAATCAGCAAAAAACTTGATTTGGATCTAAGACTCCGAATATTTCTCCAGTGGCCTTAGCCAATAATAAGTTGACTTAAAAAAGTGTCATATATTAATATACTGACAAAGGTTTAGAAAGAATTTAGGAAACTATTTGAAAATAGGTTGGTAACATTAAAAAGCTGCTGTATTGAGTATGCAATCAAAGAGTTAATGAAAACTAATAAAAATAATTGTTCGGAATCCTAAAACCGGTTGCATACAAGTATTTTCTCAAATCACTATTAAGTAAAATATTGTAGGTAGGTATGAGAAGCCGTGACATATATACACTTAAATACATTGTATGTACATGTATATACATGTATATGCATATACATGTATATACATGTATATGCATATGCATGCATATACATGTATATACATGCATATGCATGAATATTTACTAATGAATAGCGAAGACGCTTTGGCCAGAATCTGCGAAAACCTATATTGAGTACTGATGCGGTTCCAATACTCAAAGTTATTTTTGGCTTTCCTTTAGTCGAAGTATGGTAGGTTGGCTCGAAAGTAAAAATATTTCTCATTTTCCTCAACAATTAGATTACTACATATTTTAAACAACTTCTTCAGCAATCCTTTGTTCTAATTACCTATTTTTCTCCAATAAAAATTACTTTGGTATATATTTCAGTATCATGTTGGTTAAATGTTTTGTTGCGTTTAAAGATAAGTATTGTGAAAAGTAACTTTGTCATAACTGAATTGTTTTAGCTGATTGATCTTTTTATAGAACATGAAAAACTTCATTTCCTGTAGCAGTTGGAAGCGGGAAGTTGTGAGCTGAATAAAGAAACGAAATGAAATAAATTGAAGGTAGACTAAGGAAAGTCAATTGTTAACTACTCTCATAATCTTAAATATCTGCCTAATTATGAACACTTTTATATTATGGTATTCTTTAGATAGCAAGGGGTCTCCATATACTCTCTATTGTGATGGTGTGACTAATGGTGTTCTTGGATGGAATACTAATGAAGACTTGCTCCCTGATGGAGCCTTCTTTGTTGGAGCTTACGCATCCAATCACAATCAAATCACTGATGATAGTAAGTACCTATTGAAATTGACCAATATAAACTAGTAACTACTAGCTATCAAGTTTGGAGTAAAATCATGAAACCGTTTTGCTTAAAGAATCCTTCACAGCCACTTCTCACAATCGCAGATTGCTGTGAACTTGAGAAGCTAGTAAAGGTATACATGTTATTATGTAGTAAAATATAAAGCTGCAAATATTAAAACATGTTTACGTCATCAGCATTTTGTATCAGTACTTTTTATATAGGCCTATTTTGTGAATTAGAATTATTGAAAATGGTATTTCTTTTAGAAACATAGCAATTGGCAAGTTCATCATATGTGTGTAGTCGTGTTTGCCTTCCAAAAAGAAATAATTTTTTTTGCTTTCATACTTTTTATTCTTTTTACTTTTTTGGTCAATATTTCTAGCTTGTTGCTTTGTCAGTTAGGTATTGGCTCTGACGCAAATACATTTTTTTCATTCTATAATCACTCTCTGCTGGTTTCAGAAGTACAAATAAAAACCAGTGCACTATTTTGTGTTTCAACTATTCTCTATTTGCACAATTTAAATATAATTTAGAAAGTAAGTCAAATTAAAACAAAGCAGCCATAAAACAATAATCTGCTCATATAAATTCATCTATAAGAATCTCAGCGTTTGTCTCTTCGTATAACCCTGTGTCCAGTTATAGCGGTTAAAATCTAGCAATTGAAAATCTGCTCAAAATTGGATTTGATCTCGATATATTAAGATATAGAAGTGGTGAGCTTCTATATATTAAGATATAGAAGTGGTAAGCTTAACCATTAGACTACAGTACCCAAGTACCTTATGGCACTCA
Organism: Watersipora subatra; assembly: GCF_963576615.1. Taxonomy (NCBI): domain Eukaryota; kingdom Metazoa; phylum Bryozoa; class Gymnolaemata; order Cheilostomatida; family Watersiporidae; genus Watersipora; species Watersipora subatra. Next base: position 47,207,677 of record NC_088716.1, on the reverse strand, counting down.
TTAAACCGGCTAAAATACTCATGCTTAAAGCACTTGTGGTTATTAACAAGCACAGTTGTTCATTACGCGTACCATGATGATTATTACCCTGGCTTCAAACACTGCTAGACCATCTAGTTTACCCTATGAGTTACTCAAATTCATTGGGTGATTATTTTATTACTCGTGTACGCCAGACATTCATCTAGTTAATTTATAAAATGAGCCACCAAAAAACCTTTACATATGACTGGTTAAAGTTTTTATTCTAAACTTTTAGTAAGTTTAATGGGTTTTGGTAAAGATTTAGTTTAAATGGCAGCAATCTTAAGTGAATAAATGTTATGCCACTTACTATAAAATCAGTGTAAAAATATATGCATACTGCATGCAATTTTAATCTACTTCATTAGCCTTCACTAGCTTCATTGACTGAATAGATTGATTGACTTCATATTGAGCTTGTATATTGACTTTAATTTGTGTCCATTTCAGTTGCAAAACAGAATTCAACAGAATCTCTTAAAATACCTTTCAAGTGCAATTATCTATTCTTTGCGGTAATACTCTCTTTTCAAGAGCAGTGATTTGTTACCTTCTGTACATTCTCATTTCATCTGATCATCTATTTATACAACTATATATCCTTTTGATTGGTTAGTTGAGTTTAGGAATTTATAGACACAGAACTTTTGGTTAAATATCAAATATTTTTATAGAAGTGCATTTTCCTTTTCCACATCTTACTATCAGCAACGAGCAAAATGTTTGTTAGCGTAGGAATGAAAGAAGTCATCCTAAAAAACTACATAAATGTAGCAACTTAAATTGAAAGTAATTTGTCATGGATTACTTCTGTCAAAAGCAAATGCAAATAAGTTCAGTTTTAAACATGTTCAAATGTATTGAATCAGATTATAACAAGTTAATGACATATTTTATATTGCAATAGTACTGTGGCCATCTAGTGTGCTGAGAGAGATTATCAGCTGTGCCAATAAATTGCTGACACTAAGGATATTCATAGTTATTCTGAAAAACTTGAAAGGGTTTAACTGGTGCCGGAGTTAAAGCATCGGAGTGTTAAAATGTTAGAGCAATAGTCTATCAGTCTGAATTCCGAGAGTTCAAGTACTATTGAAGCAATCTTTTATCTTAACCTCGAGCGCTCGAAATGTAGGATGGATGGACTGACAGACACAGCTCCAATTCTAGTGAAGAATAATTAATGGTAGTAGTATTCAGACAAGTAATCGCTCTCAGTAGCTAAAAACCTATCAATTATACTATTATTATCATTTTGACTTTTAATATCAATCCTTTACTATTTGGACTAACAGTGAGTATTAAAGACTAATTCAACATTTTTGTGCGGAAAACCGTTTGTAGTTTTCGATATCTGGTGTGAGTGAGTGTATTTTGGTCCTTAATTGCAAACTTTGAACCTTACACATTCTTAGTAGAGAAGCAACATTATTTTTCATCATTACTGTTAACCTTTACAGGTGACGGCTCACCAGTTCCCAAGTGGCAGATTATAGAAAATTACAACCGATTCAAAGGCGAGGTTGCCGGCATCAACATCTGGGACTCAACTTTCACTGCATCACAAATCACTGATGCATTTAACAACTGTCCTTCAGTAGGTTGCCATATCTCAAAATCCAAAAAGTGTCTTCTAAACTAAATTCTAATTAGAACTTTCAACCTCAGCTAACAAAATTTCAGGTTGTTAACTCTGTTTAAATGCACACGTTAATCAATGAATGATGTTGATTATTTAAAATAAGTTTTTGTACAATTTTCAGGGCAATATATTCTCGTCCTCTTCATCAACAATGAGTTTAAAATCGAGTGATGGAACAAGTGTTGTTACAATTGGATCGTCAGAGATAATATCACAAGGATTGGGTGAGTCACATTCAAACATGAACATAGTTTTATAAGCTATGCATATATCTACTTAAATATGTTGGAAATATAAATACGGCTATAAACTTAAAAAAAAATCATTTTTGTTTTAAATCCCAGCGCTCAATTACTATGAAGTTCACAAAGGAAGCTGTCAAATCAGAATTATCACAAAGCACTACATTTGGCGGTTTTACCATGAGAAGTTCTTCAGCTTAATCTAAGCATATAATAATTTTTTAAGGTTTTAATGCAAAAATTCAGGTTTTAGAAATTTGTGAAAATATATAAGCGTGTGGCCGTCTTTTACGTATTCAAGTGAGAATTAGTTTCTTATTTAGAAGCCAATAGGCAAGTACAACTTTTTCCATAATAATTCCAGTGTGTATAAAGTAATAATCTATATAAATAGATATGTGTGTGCGCGTGTGTGTGCATGTGTGTGCACGTGTTTGTGTGCGCCCCTGTGCGAGTGTGTGCGCGTGTGTGTGTGCACATGTGTGTCTGTTAGTCTACGTGAACGCTATGCGTTTCTACATTTTTTGGCTGATTTAATCCAAATTTTACACACGCCTGCTTTGTACCTTTGTACCTTTAGCTAAATCGTTAAAATATTTGGTTTCAAAACTGTGTGTATATCTGGTTTTAGCATATCAGCGTCTTAAACACTTACCTGTGGGATATCTGATAAAAAGTATACAAATTCTGGAGCCTTGAGTAAGTTTGAGTTTAACTGAAAACCCTTGCAGTGGTTGTTCGTCAAAACCCTTGCAGTGGTTGATCGTCAAAACCCTTGCAGTGGTTGATCGTCAAAACCCTTGCAGTGGTTGATCGTCAAAACCCTTGCAGTGGTTGATTATCGAAACCCTTGCAGTGGTTGATCGTCAAAACCCTTGCAGTGGTTGATTATCGAAACCCTTGCAGTGGTTGATCGTCAAAACCCTTGCAGTGGTTGATCGTCAAAACCCTTGCAGTGGTTGATCGTCAAAACCCTTGCAGTGGTTGATCGTCAAAACCCTTGCAGTGGTTGATCATCAAAACCCTTGCAGTGGTTGATTATCGAAACCCTTGCAGTGGTTGATCGTCAAAACCCTTGCAGTGGTTGATCGTCAAAACCCTTGCAGTGGTTGATCGTCAAAACCCTTGCAGTGGTTGATCGTCAAAACCCTTGCAGTGGTTGATCGTCAAAACCCTTGCAGTGGTTGATCGTCAAAACCCTTGCAGTGGTTGATCGTCAAAACCCTTGCAGTGGTTGATCGTCAAAACCCTTGCAGTGGTTGATCGTCAAAACCCTTGCAGTGGTTGATCGTCAAAACCCTTGCAGTGGTTGATCGTCAAAACCCTTGCAGTGGTTGATCGTCAAAACCCTTGCAGTGGTTGATCGTCAAAACCCTTGCAGTGGTTGATTATCGAAACTTTACAAAGTCTCTTGAATTATCGGTTTTAAATGGGGCTACTCTAGCAATTGATAATTGGCAAAAATTTATCAAAACATTTTGGCCTGTATGAACAGGACTAGACATGATTGGTTGTCAACTTTTCCACGATAAAAAAGTTAGGCTTGACTAGAACTCATAAAACTAACATGGGTAATAATACTACAAATAGAATTGCTATGTAATAGTAATTATACTACATAGTAAATCAAGAATGCAGCAAGTTTCTGAATATTGTCTTACCTATTAATATGTTTGTTTAGTGTATAAAGAATGGCGCTTAAGCAGTCAGATAAAACAAAATACAGAATCATTACATGGAATTGAATATAAATGATTTGCCGATACATGTAGCTCTTGTTGACCCTTGATTCATTGCTCCTCTCATAACTTGCAGCTGTTCGAAACTGGTATTTTAGGGGACACAGTCGCTATAGTATATTATTAATCTAAACTAGTATGCCTTCTGTCGTGTACAGTTCACAGCTTGCAGTCCTGACTAATTTGGCTGCAAACGAAACTTCAAGCATTATTTGCGACCAGTACCCTGACAGTCATGTGTGCCGTGGGAGATTATTACGTGTAAGAACTACAGTAGGGGAGAGTGGGGTAATATGGACCATTGGGTAATATGGACCACTTGTTGATTGGCTAAATTTTTTGCTGAGTCAACTTTCTCTCTTTGTTACTTTAAAAGACTTCCTTCTTCACCTGCTTCCATGTGCTTTTGGAATCTCTCACTCAATTATACTTCATACTGTAAGTATATTAAAGTTTTCTCATTTAAAAGTAAATATTTTTAAGGTGCTAATATCAGTGATAACTTTGGTGCTATTTGGAATATTCAATTTTGCTTGATAAACCCCTTTAGTGCTCAGTGAACAGAATATGAGTATCTAAGAATGAACAGACAACTCTTAAACTTTTTCAATATTTTGAGTTTCATTGAGTTTACAGCCTATGGGGTAATATGGACCATCATAAATGGGGTAAAATGGACCGATGGTCCATAATACCCTAATTTGTACCAGTTGAGTATGATGTTGGGTATAAGCAATTTAGCAGTCGGTTTCATCGTTTCAATGTATTTTGACAAATTTCAGACACTCATATACTCAATTTGTAGGTGTATCCAGATTTTAAATAAGCTGACATGCCAAGAAATTACAAGAGAAAGACCGAGCGATCATCGTTTACATCAGAAAAACTTCAATCAGCTATAACTGATATGAAAGATGGTCTGAGCCGGCGAGAAGCTGCTGTAAAGTATGGGATACCACGCACTACCTTACTGAGGTATTCTAGAGCTGATGTAGTTCAAAAGTCCAGCTTGGGACGTAAAGCTATATTTTCAATGGAAGAAGAGTCGACACTGTTGAGCTACATTTTGGACTGTTCTAAAATGTTCCATGGATTAAGTCTGACCAGAACTAGACAGTTGGCGTACAGCTATGCTAAAAACCTTAAGAAAGCAAACATTCCTAAAGCATGGCGTGTTGAAAAAATGGCAGGGAATGATTGGTTGGAAGGTTTTAGAAAACGCAACAGTTCCGTGAGTCTTCGCTCACCAGAACCAACTAGCCTTGGGAGAGCATCTGCGTTTAACCGAACTACAGTGACAGAGTTTTTCGATAACCTAGAGAGTGTTATGAAAAATTATAAATTTACCCCTGACTCTATCTACAATTTAGATGAGACGGGGAACTCTACAGTCCAAAAAGTTCAAAAAGTGTTAGCGCAAAAAGGTGTCAAACAGCTTGGACAGATAACCAGTGCCGAGCGTGGTATGACAATAACAATGGTGTCGTGTATCAGTGCCTCGGGACAGAGCTTACCACCAGCATACATCTTCCCAAGAGTAAATTTCAAAGACACTATGCTGGTCGGCGCACCAGTTGGTTCTAAGGGCTTTGCAAACCCTAGCGGCTGGATGAGTAATGATCTCTTCCCAGACGTTCTGGCACATTTCATCAGCCATTTTTCTGGGTCTAAAGAAAAGCAGAAACTTTTAATATTAGACAATCATTCTAGCCATTTGTCCATTGAGGTGGTGCAGCTCGCAAGAGATAATAATCTAACAGTTTTGACTTTCCCACCACATTGTAGCCATAAACTTCAACCACTCGATGTCAGTGTATTTGGCCCATTCAAAAAGTTTTATAATACTTTTCTTGACTCCTGGATGCTCACTAATCCAGGTAAAACCTTCTCTATGTATAATGTAGCAGAGTGTAGCGGGAAAGCATATATGAAAGCCATGACACCTTCTAATATTACTAATGGTTTTATGGCAACAGGCATTTCACCATTCAATCGTGAGATATTTGATGATAAAGATTTTATGTCTTGCTACGTGACTGATCGGCCAAATCCAGAGAGTGCTTCTTCAAACCCAGTAGAGATACTTCCACTGCTACCCAAAGCTCCCCAAAGGAAAACTGGCTCTACCGGAAGGAAAAGGGTAAAAACTACTATACTTACGACAACACCTCAAAAACCTGGTGATGTTTCAACTAGACCTGTGGATGAATTCGACAATGACCAACCTTCTACGTCTGGGCTAGTGGTGACAAGAAAACCGAGAGCCAAACGCCGACTTGACCCACACAGTGACGACGAGAGCGAAGATAGCACTGTTACCCCAGTTTCATCTGATTCTGAAGAGCCCGATGAAGAGTTAGATGACAATGTGTCGGTTGGGAGGTTTGCCCTAATTGTTTTCCCACAGAAGAAGACATCAATATTTTATGTTGGCGAAGTTGTAGAGGTGACTGAGGATGAATTGAAAGTTGATTTCTATAGACATGTCAATGGAAGATTCACTAAGCCCAAAATACAAGACTGCAAATACGTCAATAAGGAGCAGCTGACCATGATGCTTCCTCCGCCAATTAGGAACGGCAACACCAATCGACAATTGGGAGGAATAACATTCCCATTTCAGTTTGGTACATACAATGTGAGATGAAGAATGACACTAAAATATGTGATTGAAATTCAATCAATACATGTGATATGCTAAGCACCATTTTATTCCCTTATTATAATTAGTTATGGCAAAATATAGTATGAAAACGCAATACAAATTTTTTCTGGAATTTCAATCTTTAACACACAAATTCCTATGTTCATATTACCCCACTATGTGGGGGAAGACGGACCACTGGTACAAATCATAATTTATGTCATAACTAGAAAAATAATTATTTGTCAGAAAATCCCAATTAGCAAGCAATAGATATATTTATGATAAAACTGTATGACTAATGTCGGATCTCTAGGTATAAAATTCATATAAGTTGTTGTCATTGGGGTAAAACATGTCCGTATTCCCCCGCTCTCCCCTATATGCACAGATATTCTGGACATTCAGAGGCTTGTTCATTTGTGCATCTGTTAGAGTGTTGGCCTACCATGCCAAAAGGTGTGAGTTCAAATCTCATGTGATGCAATCTGTTTCCCAACGTCCAGTCGTGGTGTTAGACAGACGCTTGAACAAACATGGCTATTATTATAGTAAAGACTAATATGCTAGATGTCTGGTGTGGTGTGAGAGATCCTAAGATGTAATTGATATCTCCACAACTATTTGTCGATGCAGGAAAGTTGTTGGGTGGTGCAGTTAGTAGTCTGCTTGACTGGGAACCAAAAAATCTGGGTTCTATTCTTCTGCGGCACAAGGCCTTTTCTAACGACTTTTGTGTAGCTTCCGATGAACAGAAAGATTTGGCTTTTATTCTAGTGAAGATTATAGTAAAGACTAACTGAATGCCCGGCGTATCCCAGGTGGTAAAAAAGGGTTTCGCACAGAAAATTTATTTTTATTCAATATATACCAACAGAGACCATTTTAACTTTCATACTTCAAATTTTATAAAAAGTGTTTTGTGCAATCCAAATAATATAAAAAAAATAAAACAACTGTAAAGGTTTTCAAAATTTTTCAAACAACTGTAACTTTTAAATTTTATATCATGAAAAAAGTGTTTTGACCAGAATAAAATAAAACAACTGTAAAGGTGTTTAAATGTCAATGCAAAATAATTAGTAAGTAATGGCTAAATAAAGTCTGTTTTGCTGCAATTATAATAAAAAATCATTTGTTATGCAATTACATGACTTTAATTTGTTTCAGTGATGGCATCGTAAGGCGAAAATGTCGTATAGAGTGGTATAAAAACCCATAGTAATTATTTAATGCTAACACCGCCTGGTGAAAATCCTCAAAATTACATATTTTATATTATAGCATATGTTCGTATATTATATATACAAATCCTCTTTAACATATTAAAAATTAGTAACAATACAGTATATTAAACTCACTAACTATGTTTACTTACAGTAACTTTATTGTATTTAGTCGTTTTGATCTGCAAGAAAGTGTAACGTTACAATGTCCTACATGCAGTACATACCATAGGGAGTTCTTATCTTTGAGACAGACGTGTAACATCAACGTTGAATTTAACTTAAATGAATTTAGCTTACTCAAAGCATACTTAAAGCTAAGTTTTAATATGTTTTTTACTAAACTTCAACTTTTTCATAGGCTAAAATTTTATCACTTAACTGATTTCGGTTTGTTTTTACTATTACATGGAATAAAACTTATATAACAAATAGCGCTGAACTGAGATAGCAAGCATTGTATCTTTTTCAGGCATTGTGAGAAAAATTTTGGCAAATAGCACAATGAAATTTTCATTATTTCATTGTAATCGGTACATTGACTGACAAATTTTAATTTTGAGAAGAAGTTTTGTTGATATTGTATTGCAGAAAAAAGATGAAAAAAATTTGTTTTCATATGGTGAGGACAGAAAACATCGTGTTCCATAGAGTAAGACACAATATCTTGTGACAGGGAGTCGTAACCTGAGTGCGCATTGTATAAATCAATAATTTATCGTGTGCAATCACGAAAAGGATATACATGTGCACTACATGTATATAACGATTTACACGATAACACATTTAACTACTCGTCAAACACACATAAACCTAAAAATACCATTGTTTAAATCAAAAGCTGGTCAATGTTGTTTGGATTATCAGGAATCATTGCTATGGAATCTACTACCGGTTACACTGCTTGAAATTGTAAATGCTAATTCTTTCAAAAATGAACTGAAGCGCTACCTCAGACAACCAGACGACTAAACCAACTAGACATACTTCTGCTGACTCTACTTTCAGGTTCCGCGCCTTGATTAGCCTTGCTATTGCACACAGGGACCTCATCATCACCTTCCCTGGAGTGACATTTTTTTCTATTTCTCCTGTCTTTTTATACTGTTAGAAACACTCTTCATGTTATTTTTTGTGGTTATATTATAGATGAAAATAAACAAACAAACAAACAAACATGTGTATGATAAAAGTGATGGATGTGATAAGAATGACTTAGCCTTGTGATATTTCTTCCACAACAAGGATATTTGCAAAAGATGGTTATGCGTTGAAACGTGTCAACACGGGTTGTGTGAATTTACAGTTTTATAGGGATTCCAAAGTTCTAATGCGCTTAACTATTTTACTAGTACTTATGAAAGCTGTAAGTTCATCAACTTTATTCTAATTTAAAAGCATTGAATGTCAGAATTATTGGTTACAAAGGAAAGTAATGTAATTGTTTTACTGTAGTTTGTATGAACTCTGTAAGTGTAATATAATAGTGTATAATGCTTGTATTGTATGTTTTATAATATATTTTGGTACTTGACTATGCTATTCCACTTTCATTAAATGTTTGTTGTTTAACAGTTGATGGAGAATGGACAGATTGGAGTGCATGGACCCTCTGTTCTAGTGGTATCAGCTGCAGTTCTTCTGCAGTCTACAGACGAGAGAGAACTTGCACTAACCCAGCACCCTTAGGAGGAGATGACTGTGTGGGAGACAGTTTCTACGAGCTCACTATCGGTAATAGTTAATATCTAATTTAATGTAAACTTACACGGAGGTGGTACGAAAGAGCTTCAAGCATGGCGTTTTCTTTTATTAATGCTTTTTATCTTATAATGTTGATTCTCTAGTAATGTGTCTAGCGCTGTGTTTTTATGCATTAAATTTATTCAAAGTTGCTTCCACTCTGAATCATTGAAATGGTAAAATCTGAACGCAATGAACGCCATTTCGCTGTGAAGGCATCCGCTGTGAGAGTGCTTTGACATCATAGATATTCTCACTGTTGATGGATCTGAATTGGCAATACTTGGCTAAACTCTCTATGGTGGAGATAAAAAATTTCAGAACATAACCACGCGAGCTTACAATACGAAAGCATTTTACTGCCACTCATTACTGTTTCTACTTCACCCACTCATATAACTTACAAAAAGTTGCATTCTTTAATTGTGCAGCGCTCATCATAAATTTTATGGTTTGACAAAATGTTAAACATTTTGGTTAACTTGAGGGCTGTGTGAAGAAATAGACATTTGCAATAGGTTTGCTTATGTGACTCAATTTCTGCTTGAAATAAAGTAAAAATAAAACATCACTACGGTGTTGCTTTCGATTGCTATTTTAGCTCTAATCCATCATTTGTTGACCAAAAGTTATAAAAAAATACAACAACAAATTTATTGAGAGATAAACTCATTTACTAAATAATTTTAATCATTTGTTAGATGACCTTAAACAGGACATGACAAATACACTGATAGACAATCATTTACTCAATACTTTAGATTGCCCAAGTCAAGATGCTGTGCTGGCTTACTATGAAGATGTAGCGAGCTGTGTTCATGTTGGAGACACACCGGAACCAATTTCTTGGACCCATGAGAGTATAACATACTGTACAGACAACTATGGTAGCTCAGCTCAACTCTTATCCGCTCCTCTGAATGATATTTTGTGGAATAAGATACTTCGGTATGCGACACGCAACCTGTAAGTATGGCATGTTTGTTTTCAAGTTGTTCAGTCACCCTCAAGTAGTTTGCTTTTCAACACAAAACAGCACAATTTTTATAACAGTATTACTTGTGCTTTTTACTAACTTTAATGTTAATTTTTACAATATTAAAATTTGCTACTTACAAAAAGCTAAAAAACAGTAATTCAAAACTTGAAGTTGTCTGCTTTTTCTGTATGTGACTTGGTTTTCACAATTAATACTAGGTGAATGCCCAGTGCTGCCGGGGAAATAAAATATGTCTTTGCACAGAAATATTATTTGTATTTAACATGTAACAACAGTTACTATTTTAACTTTCAAACTTCGTATCATGAGAAAAGTGTTTTGAGCAGTTCAAATAAATTAAGAAAAAAATAAAACAGCTGTGAAAGTCTGCAAACTTTGTCAAACAACTGTAACTTTTAAAGTTCATATCGTTAAAAAAGAGTTTTGTTGAAATAAATTAAGAGGAAACAAAAAACAACTGTAAAGTTGTTTAAATGTAAATGTGAATTAGGCCTAATTTGCAAGTTATATGGCTAAAGAAATTTTGTTTTGCTATGATTACAATGCAAAATTATTTGGTATACAAGTATGTGCTTTTAATTCGTTTCAGTTTGGCATCATTAAGCAAAAATATTGTATTGAGTGGCATAAACATTTATAGACTATATATATTTCTCAATATTGGTCCTCGTTCTGTATGTCTAGCTATAGCTATTTAATACTTGGAATAAAAAATTCGTAAAGAAGAAAATTTGACCTCAGAGCCTCTTGTTTGCTAGTCCAACACCTTACTAACTAAGCCACAGAGCTTGATCAATTGGCTTGGCAATACATGCCCCTATATGGAAGCAAATAGGCTAGCGCTTTCGATCATGACGTAAAGACTTAATAGCTTTGTAGAAGCCGTAGCTCTTATTAGTAAGCTTACTTAAATTTTAAAATGGCAATGTGCCAGGCTAATAACGAGTGGCAGGCAACTTTCATTACCTCTTATTGTATATAAACTGATTTTAACACCCGGACAACGCCAGGTAGCACAGCTAGTAATTATCTAATTCAAACACCTCCTGGTGAAAATCATCAAAATTTTATATACATGTACATACATGTTGTACAGAATAAAATTGGTAACAAAATAATATGTTAACCTTGGTAGTTATAGTTACCTACATTAACATTAGTGTCCTTAGTGGTTATGATCTGCAATCAAATGTAACGTTACAATGTACTATGAGCAGTACAAACGCCGTAGGGAGTTCTTACCTTCGAGACAGGCGTATATAACATAAACATTGAATTTAACTAGTATGACTTTAGCTCACTAAAGACACATACTTAAAGCTAAGTTTTAGTATTTATTTTCAACTAATTTTCTAAATTTAAACTTTTTTATCGGCTAAAAATGTATCACTTATCTGTTTTAGGTTTTGTTTTCACAATAATTAAGAACGAATAGCGCCGCACTGAGATTGCTAAGCACATTCTTAAAGCTTAATTTTAGTATGTATTTTACTAAACTAAACCTCAACTTTGTCATATGCTAATATTTTATCACTTATCTGTTTTCAATTTTGTTTTTATTATAACTTATAACAAATACTGCTGAACTAAATTAGCGAGAATTGTATATCTCATTCAGGCCTTGGGGGAGCAATTGCGGCGAATAGCCTATCGGCATATTTGGTATTTCGTCGTAATCTGTATACCGACTGCCAAATTTTAAATTTGAAACAAACTTTTGTTAATATCGTATGTTGAAAAATGTTAAAAACAATTAGCCCTCACATGGCGAGAACGGAAAAAACATTGTGCTCAAAATAGTGAGGCAAAAATAATCTTAACAGGGCCATTGTACCTCAGGAAACACTATACTAATTAATAAAAAAAGTACACATTTAGCATGTGCAATCCCAAAAAGGATACACAGTATATGGTAAGAGCTATTAGTGTGATAAGAACAGCTTGGCTTTATGGTTACGCATGCATGTTAGTAGACTTGTATCCAGTACAAAGGTTTTTTGTTGCTAAAACTTTATCATTATAACTGGACAGACGGATGACAGACCAACGACGACAGACGACATGCAAAATTTGAAATTGGTTTATATAGATAATGTAAAAATGAAAGTATGGGTTCTGAAGGGTTAATATGAACCTGATTTAGACAGACTAGCCATGTAAGTTACATTTGCGAATTCTTGTGTTATAATGAAATGTTTAATCAAGAATAGAGTCAGGAACTTTAAATTTTGATTGGTCTGTTTAAAAGAAACTTATTTATTAACAATAAAAATATTAACCAGTTTAAAAATGAAAAATTAAAAAAAGTTATAGCCCGAGTTATAAACAATACACATGCCAAATTAAATTATGTATCCAAAGATAATACTATGACTAGACAGTTTTGGACTAGTAAAAGCTGAAGTCTGAGCACAGTCTAGAGATAGTTACTTGAACATGTAATATTTAAGTAAAACCATTGAAAGAGTGAATAAACGCTTAGTGAACAATCACTTGTAAAGTTTGCATAAATATCTGTCTTTACTATTAGCACCTACCATTAGCACGCTTTGATATCATCTTTTGTAAATTAGCAATTCTTAGACAAAAAGTAACTGATTTATTGGTTGTTAGCCAAAAAGTAACTCAGTGATCGTTAGGCAAAATGTAATTGGTTGATTTTAATTTTAATGCTCTGCAAGGTGAGTTGCCCTGGATGATAAGTATACTAGCAGTGTAGGTCTGTTCATGTATTCACTTAGATTAGATGTAACTGATACTGGCTATACTACTAACTAGACAAGCTTTTTTAGTTTTGTAAAAGTGATACTGTTACACAGCAATGCGCTTTGTTGGTGTCTAAATTGATTCATGTGGTAACATTTCATTAAGAAAACCTATTTTCTACATTAACACTTTAAGCTTTCACACTTGTATCATTCAAAAAATTTTTTTTATTTGAATTACTCTATAATGGATGAATAATTGAAAGAAAGCTCAAGCTTATCTCTGATGAACTGCTGATAAAAATTGGTGCTGTTATTTGGCTTCGTTGATACAGTAACTTTATTTAATGTTTCCAAATTAGTTATCTACGTACGTGTAAATAGGTACTATTTTTTGCTCAACCCTATTAAATCGCCTACTAATCAGAAGCCAAAACAAATTTCTTATACAACCTTCTACTTGTTTAATAGAAAAGCTAGTTCTAATAGGCTTTTTTATCAATGGGGTATTAGAGTATTTAATCACAGAATCTTTAACTACGCATGGATATATTTATTTGGTTACACTTCGCTGAACACCCCTACAATAAAATTTGCATACTTTGTAGAAATGCAAAGTTTTGGATCGGTTTGTCATCCAAGCAGAATAAAGACGCCTCATATACTTGGCTGACAGGTGATGCAATGGCGACTGATGACAGCAGGTGGTCAGGGTCCAGGTAAAACAATTTGTCAGTTAATCTTTAAGTCTAAAGGAAACTGCTGTGTTCCCTTTACTGCTGTACACGTAAACAAACCACTTGAGCGCAAGGCAACATGTGCACATTTCCAAATATATGATAATACTAGACGAATTACCGTGCTGCATGGGTATTAAAAAGCAGCTTGTAAACAGTGGCAGGTAATGTAGTTGCCTGCCACTTGCCATTAGCCTGGCACATTGCCGATGACTAATTTTAGTAAGCTACTATCCCTAAACTTACTAATAAGAGCCGTTAGAGCAAGTGCTAGTAATGTTGCGAGTAAAGCAGAGTGCTATGCATATTTTAACCCAGATAATGACTCATATCGCCCAATGAATCCATTGCATAACACATAGCTTAATGGGTTAGGTTATTGCCTGGGGAACGGGAGGTTCTGAGATCAAATCTTCTGCGATTTTTCATTGTTAGATACTAATTGGTATAAGTGGACAGACCGAACGATGAACAACAAACTTTGAGATATATATATATAGATGATACAGTGGAAATTGGTCATACAATTAACTGCATAAAATGAAACTTCCAGGTGTCCGCTCTGGGTTACTTCTGCGGCATTTTTATACTCTTCGCCAGAACCGGTCTCCACCCCTCAGTAGCATGGTCGCCTCGACAGCGGGCTTTCGGCTGACTGGAAGTATCACCAGGGACCGTGTCGGCTGCCTAGTCTGGGCTAGGCCCAGTCGTGGCATTCGCTGCCTTGGGGTAGACTTCTCTCTCTCGCATCCGCCTCTGACCTCGGCGATCATTCATCACATAAGCTATAAAGTTCTGATTAATGCTTTTTCTGTCAGAGACCTGAGTGTGAGTTTGCAGGTTATTCTCCTTTTTTTAAACCTTTTTATTTTCACAGGTTATTTTAATAGCAAATCTCTTAATCAAGCATAACAAGAATATTCCTGCTGCTCAAACTGTAGAGGCATGTTTTTTACAAAATACCAGAGCATTTATAAACTATAAATCTACATAATTCGTTCTTACAAAAGAGCAAATAATACAATAATTGATTGTTTTTCTTCACTCAAAGACTGTTTTAAATGGTTTTAATTCAACCATGCTTAGCATAGTGTTTAGTCCCAACAAATTATAATATATTGCTCATTAGTGGCTTTAGGCTGTTCTTGTTTATAAATTGCAACATCAGACTATATGAATTAAATTGAACTCATGTATTTTATGAGACATGTTTTGTTGACTGTTGAGGAATAAAAGTGAACTTGTGTGTTCCCATGAAGCGAGCTAGCAACAAACAGATGACAGTTTCTAGCTCGTCAGCCTTTCCCTTTCTTTTAAAGACCCATGAACTATAGTTTCTAATTGAAATTTTACTTTTTATAAGTTTAGAAATATGTGAATGCTGATAACGTAGCAAAATGGCGTCTTCTGCAATTGAAAAAGCAATCATTAACATTCATGGAATTACCTAGTACAAAATTTTTCTTGATATTATTTTTTGGGTTAATATGAGAATCAGAATACGTCATAAACTTTTTTTAAATGGGAGTATGAATCGTTTTCTTGTGATGAGAGCAGGTTTTTGATAATGTCTCTATTTGATATTTTGACAATCAAACATCAGGTTAGGATTAAAAACTCTCATAGGTTGTTCGAGATTGATGCTCAGTTGTTTTTGCTTCTAGTAAATAGCCATTTGACCTGTGGTATCAAGAGTTTTATATAATATTGCCTTGAATGAAATGATTGCATAAATTTATCACAATTTTTATACAACAACAGTTTTGGCTTATGCAATGCGATCTAACTTTTTTCACCGCTCATAAAAAATATTTAAGCGGCTTGATTTTTATATACATTATGAATAATTATTGTATTAATTATTCACTTAACTCCATTATATTAACTCAAAAAATCATCGATATATTATTTGATGCAGATGAAGTTAATCATCACTTGGGAAAAATTAAAAGGTTTACTATGAGGCTATCATGCTGATATAATAACACATGAATATAAATATGTTTATCATAAATCTAGATTCCAGCTATTGGGTGTACTAGGTAGTGTTCCATGTGTTGTATCTAATACCTTTATCTTTTTTCTTTAGTGTCATTTTACATTGCACTTGCAGTTCTGTAGACCCTGTCAATCCAGAGGAAGGATATGCCTATCTCACCTGCACATCAGCATCAACATGTGGAATAGAAACCACTGGTACTGCCTCAGCCCACCCTCTTTGTCATTTTGATAAAAGTAAGTATTTTGATAAAGTTAATCAAGACACATGTCGAAAGCAAAAGCAAATTTGTTAGTTAACAAAACTGTTTAAAGGTCAATTTATTTATTGATTGTATATACTCTATTATAGTTTTTGACAAGCCCAAACTAACTAGATTATATAGCTTAAAGTACTGAAATAATTCTAAAGATTAAATTATTACAGTTACCTTCCTTGGCTCATCTTTAGTGCCATGGCGCATTCAAAGGTGGCTGATGGCTAATCAAAATTTTAAAAAACTGTTATTTTCATATTTCTAGGTCAGTTAAAGATAAAGCATTTTACCATTTTATCTGCATAAAATTTAAAAACCTGTATAAATCTCGCAGTTATTGTCATCTGTCATCTTGGTTTGTTCAACTGTAGTAATTCAAATTTAGCAATGAACAATGCGCTTCGTACTAGATTTGAACTTACAAAGTTGCAACTGCAAGTTTGCATGCAACCACAAGGCTATGCTGTTCTTCCAATATCTGTCACTCTCACCATATACTGTATACCCTTTTAGCAACTGGACAGCTAAATTATTAATTAATGCAGTGCACCCACTGGTTATGATGTCCTTGTTATAAGATTTCTGCATTACTCTACAAATCACTATGCTTTTTTCTTCTTTGCCAAACTAGGGCGAATTTGTTTTCCGCTATACGCTATCAACACAAATTTTTCTCGAAATTAAAATTTTGCGGTTGTTGTACTGATTACAACAAAATAACAAAAATGTCAATTTGGTATTTGCCGAAATCCTTCTCACAACCCTTTATAAAGATATATGTAGCTCGCTATCTCAGTTCAGCGTTATCCATTGTAAGCTATAGCAAAAACAAAGCCAAAAACAGATGAGTGATAAAGTTTTAATTGAAGTTTAGTAATACACATAGTAAAACTTCCTTTAAGTTATGTGTTTAGTAAGCTAAATTCATTTAAGTTAGATTCAACGTTTATGTTACACGTCTATCTCGAAGGTGCTAACTCCCCACGGTACGTACTGCACAGAATACATTATAATGTTGCATTTTATTAAAGATCATAACCACTAAATACACTAAAATTATTATAGGTAACTATAGTTACTAAGGTTTACAAATTGTTTTTATTAACTTTCATATTTACAGTACGTATATAAAGTTTTGATGATTTTAACCAGATGTTTACATAGACCTATAAACTATAGTTAGTAGGTCTATGGGTGTTTGTATTAAATAATTACTATGGGTTTCTATACTACTCTATACAGTATTTTTGCCTTTTGATGCCAACACTCAAACAAATTACAATCATATAGTTGTATACCAAATAATTCTTCATTGTAATCATAGCAAAACAGACTATATTTAGCCATTACTTGCTATTGATTTCATATTTACATTTAAACACCATTACAGTTTCATTTTTTCTTTTAATCTATTTCATAAAAACACATTTTTCATGATATGAAATTTAAATGTTCCAGTTTGAAAAGGTTTGAAAACTTTTACAGTTTTTTTATTTTTTCTCTTAATTCATTTGAACTGCACAAAACACTTTTCTCATGATACGAAGTTCAAAAGTTAGAATGGTAGATGTTGTTATATG
Organism: Watersipora subatra; assembly: GCF_963576615.1. Taxonomy (NCBI): domain Eukaryota; kingdom Metazoa; phylum Bryozoa; class Gymnolaemata; order Cheilostomatida; family Watersiporidae; genus Watersipora; species Watersipora subatra. The sequence goes on along the minus strand of NC_088716.1, from coordinate 47,190,140 downwards.
TTAAATAAAAATAAATTTTCACTCCAAAGACTTTTTTATTACCTCGGCAACGCCGAGCATTCGTTTAGAATTTCAATAAAGATTTTTTCGAATGTAGCAATGACAAAACATGATATATAACAATATGCAGTTAGCTTTCCTCTCACTGAAGTTCTTAGTCAGGGCATCAAAACCAAGAAACTGTCCTGCCATTGGACAAGTCCACTGACAATGTGCAATGAAACATTCAGATCCATTTTTCCACTTTTTGATTTTATGTATGAGACATTGAAATTAAATACAAAGCTCTGAGGAGTGTTTCTTTAACATTGTAACAGTGTAATACTTCAAACCGAAACAAACTCATTTTTATTAAGGTTTTCATACAGATAGTCGATGTTGAATTTAAGTGGCTAGCATTTCTCTTAAGACAATTCTGGTACCTTATCAAGTGAGCATCAAAAAGTGTGAGATTCATGCTTTACCCTATTAAATAAGACTCTCTGTCTAGGTAGTATTTTTACCAAACTCTACTGAATAGGAAAAACCAGGCTTTGAATAGAGTGATTATTATTCTGTTTTGGCTGAAATTATTTTATAGAATCAATTTACATGTACATGTATATTGTAGGAAAATTAAAGGTCTGTGAATTTTATCTCCACAATTTTTTTGCCTTCTGATCAACAATTACAGGAACTAGAGAAGTTGTTGACTACAAAAAGCTGTTTCAGTATTGTTAGCTTTTTTTCTGTACAGCTGCAACTTCAATGCGGATATATTTAAACATTTCATAAATTAATAATGATGAATTTTCATTGTATTATATACGGTTATTACAGGTAAAAAACACTTGTGTTAAGGCTGATTTCATAAATTGCTCGTCAAGATGAGAAACATTTTTCAATAAGGTCGTTATTATGCTATTTGATTTCTATGATGGTAAATTGGAGTTTTTTATTTTTTATGAGTGGAGCAAACTACAACATAAACTTTAAATAATTCGAAGCAATAAATTGTTTGCTATTCAATAAAATTATGCTTCAAGTTGTTAGATAAGTTACATGAAATACTTGTAGACGAGGAATTAGTATGCCACAGTTGCAGAAACTTCCAAAAATACGTTACTCCAAATTTAAGCAAAGTATTCCATAATATAATATTTTTTATTAATACACAGATTTAGTTGCAATAAAACATTATAAATTGTTCTAATAAGTTAAATTAGAGTATACCTTAGAAAGTACTATTACAGTTGATGGAGGTATGACAGACTGGAGTGATTGGACAGCCTGTGCAGGTACCTGTTCTGACTCTTCAGCTGTGATGAAGCGTAGTAGAAGCTGCACTCAACCTTCACCTTCATTTGGTGGAAGTGAATGCACAGGAAAAGCTACTGATCAGGAAACACTTTTAGGTAAATTGCGTTAATTTTGGAATGTTGAAAAAATTCAAATGGAAAACGTAATTTTCATTCACATGTGTTATATGTGTTTAAAAACATTATTTTATTATGATTCTATCAGTTCAGCTTTCACACTGGGTTAATTTTATGTAAATTGTGAACAGTGCTGTGATGATTGTCAGAGCTTATTTATGCTGAGCTGAGTGATTCAATAAATTAGCTGACTAATTTCAGGCTGCATTCATTCTCTGACTTTTGGTGTCTGCTGGTGTTTTTGCTCATTGATACTGCAGTCTTAGGAACCCAGTTGGTACACATTTTGGTACACATTTTGGTACACACTTTGATACATTGTTGGTAACCAGCTTAAATGTTTGCTAGTATTGCCACTAGTAGACAAATTATGTGCTACAAATTGCTATTGAAATCATACATCAAGTTTTGCTGCTATGTTTAAAAAGATTTGATGCAAAAAAGTGCGCGAATAAATTGCCTATAAAAAATCTATTGGGAAGCATTTTAAACATAAATACATTTACCAGTTATTTTAGTGAAAGCTTTCTATTATCTAGATAATGGTAAATGTCATGCTGCTCATCACAAACAAACTGTAGCTATGAACAGTCCACAAGTCAGCTTCTAAACTCACATATACCTATCATGTTTTCTTAAAGCTGGTCGTTTTGATAGCTTCAGCTTGTGGTAGAAATATATTTGATGATGCGTGTACTTGTAATAAAAACTCAACGGCAGCTCTAGTATACTTTTAAAGGTCAACCAAAAAACAAGTTAATATTATGATTGCGCTGTAGTGAAAGGCAAGAAAAGACCATATTTATAAAAGAGTGAAAAGGAAAAATTTTATTTGTGGTTTATTCACATCACACTTAAATCTACAAAAGTGCATTAATGCAAAATTATTGCAACTGTGTGTGTTCCCACTGTTAAAACATTATACTAGCGTTTCTGTAAAATGAAATTTTAGCAAAATACATGAAAGTGTAAAGTTGAGTTGTTTTTTTGTCTTGTTGAGCAGTACAGCTTGTATAACGATGCAACTCATAATCAGTTGTTTATCTTTTAACAGACTGTCCATCAGGGTCCTACTACTACTACCCTACCAACAACTGCTACTATGTAGTGGAGTCACCACTCCCTTTAGCCAATGTTGATGCAAAATGTAAAGAACTATATGGACCACAGTCTGAGATGCTGGGGTTGACAAGAGATGATTCTCTAGAGGATAGAATGGAACTTTACATTCAAATGGATAAGCTCATCACCAATGGGTGGGTTGACTTTCATCTTTACAGCGTGGACAAAACTCTACAGGGTTTCTCAGCAGTCTAATGATTGAGTAATGATTTTGGTCAATTTTTTGTGACAATTTTACAAAATTATTGTGCAAATTTGTGTTAGTTTAGAAATTTTTCTATAGAGTTGTTTTTTATGTTTATCTTCCAAGATGTTAGAAGGCTGGAAACACCTAATCACACTTGATAGTTTTTTGTTCAATCAAGGAATAATTGGTTTGGATAATTAAAAATCTATTTGATTGTTTATGTTTTTTTATCTTATTTTTATTTTATGTTTTTTTATCGATGCACATCAAAATGTCAGGCTGTTTTTCACTTGCCATATATTTGTAGTTGTTTAAGAATGCATGAACCTGGACTCAAATATGTCCAATATAAATCAAACCATTAACATAGCTTTAATATACTAACAGACTCTCTTTGCCACATATTTTTGGCTGCTACTTGCACTGAGATATTGTAATGTAGAAGCTTCCATTAACTAGTCAATAGACACCCGCTATGGTTAGGTCTACCTTACACGACTATTCTCTCACGGTAAATTTCCAAAGTTATTGATTTTTTCCCAGGATGCACTTTATCTCATATCTTGTTAGTCAAAGTTTTAGTGAAACTTGGTAAAGCCAATGCCATAGTTTGCTACGCGCCTAACTAATATGAGAAATGCAATATCAAAAAAGGTCTAAATTCTGTTAGCCATTTTAACAGCAAACCAAAGGCAAACAAATCGATTTCACTACTCAAAGATGAGCTCTATAGACTGTTACAGAGATAATAAATCTAATATCCCTACTAGTAAGCAAAGGGCAGAGTATAACTAATGTGTTTGAGCTGCAGTTCTTCTTTGAATTCATTATGTTTTATCTAGAAAAAAACAACTTGCTCGGTTCTAGTAAACAACTCAAAGAAACACTAATTATGAGGAGTATTTTATGCGTGTTTTTTTATGTGCCCTGCTCAATTGACTGTTACTAAGCTAGGCATAGAGGCACCTTTGCTACACAAAATTAAACTATGAGGTTAGCGCTACCTATTTGAAATTTACTGCAACTGTCTGTTTAAGTTACTTACCGGCCAGGTAAGGTTTGATGTTACTAGGTGATGCGAACTTCCTCCACCTGCAGAAGTGCAGCTTATACATTTGTTAAATGGACTGCAGGCTGACAGACTTTACCTGTAATGACTACTGTTGTCTTGTTATTGGCTAATGTTTGCTTTTGCCTTCGAGTTGACAATTTTTTGTTTCAGAGATGTAACCGATGACGAATTTTACGTTAGCTCTACAGCCATCTTAAAAGACAATGTTGGTCTCCTTGAAGTAACTGGCTCTGAAGGATCTCTCCCATTTATCTGTATAGTAGATGATGGTAAGTCATTGTAATACCAGTCATCTTATAACATACCGGTACGTGACTTATGGCTGTTCAACCTTATAACCAGTTGGTTAGGAATATAACTGACAATTCAACTTTAAATTTGAATAAGGTAGGTTTACATTGTTGGCTGGATTGAAGCAAGTAGTCATCACAATTGAGAAATTAGGTGCTAAAAATGATCATTGCATTTTTATTAACAAGTCAAGTTATGAAATTTAAACACCTACATCGGACCAAGAAAAATTTTTATATAATTTTTTATAATAAAAGTGTTTCATTGACTTGAACACTTTATAAATATTTTCAAGTTAATTTTTCACAGATATTTTCTACAACTGCCTGAAAAAACTAACTTGAGCGTTTTTAGCACTGAGCTCATCAATAAAGTCTCAGCTGTCCTTAAAATGAGTATAGTTCTTTGCTAATTTCAAACTAGTGCAGATCGTAAGATTCATGTATGTATAACTAAAACCTGAAGACTCAGTCTTCAAAAGTTTCCATTTATAGATTTATTGAATTGATGAAAAACATTTTGAAAACAACTAATTTCAGTGATTCAGAATACATTTAGTATTTTTGTTTAGTATACTTTACAGAACTTTATTTAGCGATTTTTACTACTAGAGAACATAATGCATTAACTAATGGCCTAATAGTCTCATGGTCTAATTTGCTTTGAACACATTGACCGATGTACACACAGTTAATATTTGTCTAATTAAATGTTAGGATCAGTTTTATTACTAGTTCATTACTAAGCAAATCAATGTTTGGAGTGTAGAGTAGCAGCTCTAATGTTGCATACTTGGCATTTGTGTAGTCGATGGAGGCTGGAGTGTCTGGTCATCGTGGGCAGCGTGCAGTGGTACATGCTCTGGCAACAACATATACAAACGAACTCGTACCTGTTCCAACCCAACTCCAGTTAAGAATGTTTTCTCTTGTACAGGCATCAGCACTCAAGAAGCTGCACTTGGTGAGTGTAAATCAATTAGTCTGGCATGATATTCATTGTAGTTGATAAATTGAAATTTATATGCATAAAATTCACAACAATATATGTCAAGGATATCATGTACAGAATTTGTATTAAATTTTAATATGTCTTACTGTCATCATATTATCAAAGTAAATATCTTTTTGCTGAGCCGAAGCACAAAATTATCACACAAAGATTAGCCAAAAGTCACATTCGAGGGATTATCAAAGTGTTTTTATATTCGATTTCTTTTCATAAGTAGTGGATAACATCTTGTAGATTGCGCGAGTCTTGGGGTAGAACTGGACATATTTGGCGGAGTAGAGAGATGCATAGCAGTTGGTACTACAGACTACAGAGTAAACCCAGATACTTTGGTACATACGGTCTGTCAAGATCTATATGGTGCTAGTGCTGAACTTATCTCCCTGCCAGAGAGTGAAACTGGTCTTTGGAATTATCTTCTCACCTTTGTCTCGCCGTAAGTATTGCTGAAGGTGTCATTCACAAATTATACTCTTTAATATGTAGATTCATACTCCATAATTCAGATAAAGATATAGTTGTAAGAATGATAAGTTGAGAACAGTTCTCTTGTTTTTATCTGCTTTTTTCAGCTTACTTAATGGAAGCATATTTGTAGGTCCACAAACTACTGGGTTGGCTTTGACTCTCTATCAAATCTTGGAGTCAAGTTTACTTGGAACTCTGGAGAGGACTTGACTGATGGAGATTCTAGATGGGGAACGTGAGTCACTTGCATATCTCTAGATTTCTAAATAAAAACCTTCTATTTATATCTAGACCTCATTTTTCATAGCATTCTAAAGTTGTCTTGAAATAGTAAAAGAGAAATTTAATGAAATAAAACATAGATAATATATCCATTTTGAGAGCAGAATGCCCTTTGAAGGTTGAATTCAATTGATAGCAGTACATTTGTAGTATATGATGATTGTAGGAAGTCTTCAACTACAGAGTCTCGTGTCCAAGTTTACTCTACTGACTCATATATGTTATATTAACTTGGCTATTTACTTCTACTATTCTATCCAAAGTCTCCATATTTACTTGCTAGTCAGGAATAGTGTTGGTAACCTCAGTTATAATTTTTTTGCTATTTCATAGAAATGACCCAACTGTACCATATGGAAGTCTTGAATGTGATGAATCTGGGAATTGTGTCCTCTCTTCATATGTTGATTACATCCGTGATGGTTCCTGGAATGAACTGCCAACTTATGCAAAGCCTATCTGTACATTCTCACAGGGTAAGCTGACCAGGTTTACCCAAATACAGTATATGTCTATTTTTAGACTTTCTTGTGCAGTGATTTTCTGGTCTCGTCACTATGTTTCAATGTTTGGTTTCATAATTTTGCGCAGTTGACGGAGGGTATGGTGAATGGGAAAGTTGGCAGGACTGTAATGGTGCATGTGATTCTACTGACTCAGTTGTGAAAAGAACAAGAATCTGTGATTCACCATCCGCTAGTCTTGGTGGAACTGATTGTAGCGCTGCTACAGAGTCACAAGAATCTGACCTTGGTATGTCCTTGAAGTTAGCTATTGGTTAATAATCAATATCAAAACCTGAATATCATACTCGGAGTAAAAACAAGATATGGCACTGTGTTGTATAGTTTCATGTAAATTTGTTCTTACAGACTGTCCATCAGGAACACACTTGTCATACAACAGTGGAACTAGCTTCTGTTTTGAATTCATGTCAAATGCTGACTGCGTGAATATGTCAATTAATTGTCAAACTACACGAGGACAATACGCTTCATTGCTGACTATTTCAAACTCTGATATTTTCAAGGATGTAGAGAGTGTGATTCTTGGGTAAGTGAACACCAGCTGACACTTCAGTATTTAATGTCAAAAAACATTTACAAATATCGTTAGAGCCACCGAGATACGATTGTCAACTCTTCCTTGTCCTAATGTACTAAAGATATCATCGCTACTTAATTTTCTAGCACCAGTTCCAAAACACCTAATAAGATCTGTCAGCATGAAGTATTTAAACTTTTTATGCCTATAGTTGTCTAATCATGTGCTTTTTGTCTAAGCGCGTTGAGAACTCAGAGAAACTATTCGCCTTTTTTCATTTGTGTAGATTACTGCACTTTGTTTAAAGTTTACTATTTCAATATTCATGCCTTTTATATCCAAAATACCTAATAATATTAATAAGCAGTATTTGGTGACACTGTCTGTTTAGTTAGCATATAAGTCTCATCAGGATATAGTCTTATTATTATTATTATTATTATTATTATTTCTCTTTTACTTTTTGTATTATAGTAGCAACACTATGTATGTACTTATGGACTTGACACTTAACTCGGGTGATAACAAGTACTACTGGAGTGATTCAACAGTTCTCTACACTGAAGGACGATGGCTGGGGTAAGGACTTTTTTATATAAGAACAGTAATTTTTTAAACAGTAACATTACTAGTTTTCTTTTGCAGTGGACACATATCAGTGTTTCTATCGACTAAAGTTATCCTGAGGATGTAAGTGTTATGTGCAAAAGAAAAAAGCTTGGAATGGTCAAACCTTTTTCCAGTAGCAGTATACAGTTCAGTATAGTATTTTCTGCATAATAATTTTATATTTTCTTTAGTATATAGAATATATGCTATAGTATATATTTTATGTTTCATCTTTATTTTATTTATAGTATATATTTTATCTTTTGTATAATAATTTGCTTTTCTGTAAAGCAATGTTTTCACTGTGTAAATATGTTGACAAAAGAACAATTACTGTGGAACAACAAGTGGAAGTGGTTTCTGCCTCAGAGTTCCAATATATCTTGCAATGGAGACCTATTGATAAAAACTCTTCAATTTCAGGTTTTTGCAGTTTTCCATTTTTAGATAGTCAAGCGATGTGTAAACCTTAGTAGTACGCTTAGCAGTCCGGTGCATTTTGAGAGATTGTTATGAGTATAAATATGTGTATAATTATTCCGTAAAGTGGCAAGGCAGCTGAGTGGTGTAGTGGTCAGCTCGCTGGTCTGTAAAATACAGTATCGAAGTCAAATTCTCATGAGAGGCATTCAATTTCAGCATTGTGACCATGGCTTTTGAAAGACAAACAAACACAGCTCTTATTATAGTAAGGATTGTTAGTATTTTAATATGAAATTCAATGTTTGTAGCCAATTTTTATTTAATAATTTTTCAAGACGAGTTAGTTCGATAGGCTCCACCAAATGCAGTAAGTTAAAACTGTTCAGGCGTGGCTGTGTAGAAAACCTCTACATAAGAATGACGCCATACTTGGTGAAAATTGACATGTTGTCTTTTCAGAGATCGCCCCCTCTCAGAGATTGGAGGAATCGGATGTTTCAACGCTTATAATGGTCTGTGTGGATTCAGGTCAGGGGATGATACATGTACAAGTACAGCGTATATCTGCCAAGTAGCACGGAGTAAGTAGTAGTTTCAAAAATCATATTATAACTATCACTCTGTTTATATAATGTGATTTGTAATTGTACTTTATAAAACTTTATGTAAACAAAAGCTGTCTTGTAGCGACTGCATAACTTGCAGAATTTGTGTTTAACCAAAACCGTATTTATGTTATCTTAACCCCAAGTACTGTCTTTTTACTGTAATTAGCACCAGAGTACTAAACATGTTCCTAATACAAGGCTGACTAAGTGATTCAATAAACTACCATATTGAGAGGTTATAAGACAAGCTATGTAGTAGTGACCATAGGATATCAGAGTCATAACTAGACTACAATTCTGATATCAGACCAACTTATTTATATGTTTTAATTAAGTTGATGGAGCCTGGGCTCTTTGGACTACCTGGTCCTCATGTGGAGGATCAGTAGCATGCTCTGCTGGAGCTCTGTTTAAGAGAACCCGTACCTGCACCAACCCAACACCACTAGGAGTCGGCACCCCTTGTCCTGGAGACTCGTCTCAAGAATCTGCTTTGGGTAAGACTAAGCAAACTCTTTATGATTTAATGGGGATAAAAGGTTTGTGCACATGTTTTAATGTACGAAGTTGTCGAGTTTGAACTTTGACTAGCACTCTAGCCGCTTAAGTCGTTATTTTTAGTTGAAATATTGCAAGGAAATTTACATGGAAGCTAACTGTACAAAATTCTACTATTTGTCAACTTTCCAACATACCCTAACAAATAATCTTTAAATGAGAATAACACTTGAGAAAAAGCATTTGACTTCCTTCAATCAGATTAAATGCTTGAATTCAAATTCTTGAATTCAGATTTAAGCATTTATACTACTTCATTTTATCAATAGGCTAACATTTATTTTGAGAGTTGATATAATTAGAATAGTAATAATCATGAGATTGTTAATAATATTATCAAGCTTTAAAATTAGCAGCATGTAAGTTATTCTAACTTATGTAGCGTAGAAATTTGTCACTTCATTGCCTAGGTAAGGAGATAGCTATGAGGTGAAGCTTTGAAGTTGTTGGTGCAACTTGATTTTAAGTTTTATTGCTTCAAGTTTTCAAACAGTTAATGCGCAAAATCATCAAGTGGAAATAACATGTTGTAGATTGTGCGAGCCTTGGTGTAGAGCTGGACATATTTGGTGGAGTAGACAGATGCATAGCAGTTGGTACTACAGACTACAGAGTGAACCCAGATACTTTGGTACATACAGTCTGTCAAGATCTATATGGTGCTAGTGCTGAACTCATCTCCCTTCCAGAGAGTGAAACTGAACTTTGGAATTATCTTCTCACCTTGGTCTCACTGTAAGAATTGCTGACGGTGTCATTTACAAATTATACTCCTCAATATGTAGATTCATACTCCATAATTCAGATACAGATATGTCTCGCCGTAAGTATTGCTGGAAAGCAAGAGCATTTTGCTTGATATACGTAAATATTTCTTTTTAAAAAGTTAATTATAAATTGAAGTATTTTGCATGAATTTCATATGTAACCATGAATTTAATTTGCCTGCTCATCATCATGTAAGAGAGATATTCATAGGTCTACTAACTACTGGGTTGGCTTTGACTCTCTATCAAATCTTGGAGTGAAATTTACTTGGAACTCTGGAGAGGACTTGACTGATGGAGACTCTAGATGGAGAATGTGAGTCACTTACATTTTTAAATAAAAACCTTTCATCTATAACTAGACCTCATTTCCCATGACATTCTAAAATTGACTCAAAATAACAAAACAGAAACTTGATAGAATAAAACATAGATAATGTATCCATTTAGAAAGTAGAATGCACTTTGAATGTTTGACTTCAATTGATTGTTGCACATTTGTAGTATATGATGATTGTAGGAAGTCTTCAACTACAGAGTCTCGTGTCCAGGTTTACTGAATCTTATCTGTTATATTATCTTGGCTAATTACTTCTATTATTCCATCTAAGGTTTCCATATTTACTTGCTAGTCACAAATAGTGTTAGTAACCCTAGTTATAATTTTTTTGCTATTTCATAGAAATGACCCAACTGTACCATATGGATGTCTTGAATGTGATGGATCTGGGGATTGTGTCCTCTCTTCATATGTTGATTACGTCCGTGATGGTGCCTGGAATGAACTGCCAACTTATGCCAAGCCTATCTGTACATTCTCACAGAGTAAGCTGACCAGGTTTACCCAAATACAGTATATAGTATTTTTAGACTTTCTGGTGCAGTGATTTTCTAGTCTTGTCACTATGTTTCAATGTTTGGTGTTATAACTTTGTGTAGTTGACGGAGGGTATGGTGAATGGGGAAGTTGGCATGTCTGTAATGGTGCATGTGATTCTACTGACTCAGTTGTGAAGAGAACAAGAACCTGTGATTCACCATCCGCTAGTCTTGGTGGAACTGAATGTAGCACCGCTACAGAGTCACAAGAATCTGACCTTGGTATGTCCTTGAAGTTAGCTATTGGTTAATAATCAATATCAAAACCTGAATATCATACTCGGAGTAAAAACAAGATATGGCACTGTGTTGTATAGTTTCATGTAAATTTGTTCTTACAGAATGTCCATCAGGAACACACTTGTCTTACAACAGTGGAACTAGCTTCTGTTTTGAACTCATGTCAGATGCTGACTGCGGAGATATGTTGACTAATTGTCAAACTACACGAGGACAGTACGCTTCATTGCTGACTATTTCAAACTCTGATATCTTCAAGGATGTAGAGAGTGTGATTCTTAGGTAAGTGAACATTTACATATGATTAGCAGAAAAGTGTTTAAATGAGTGAACATTCGCTCAAACCTGAGTATCTACTCTCACATAGGCATCTTTAATCTCATAACACAGACATACTTGTATTTAACTACTTCTTACTACCTGCTTGTATTGACAATACTGCATATGACAACACAACAAAAATATTTATTCATTTCATGAAGAATATCTAGATATACCGTAGTTACGATTTCTTTTTATCTCTTATTTGCAGTAATAACATTGAGTATTTACTGATGGATTTGACACTGAACTCAGGTGATAACAAGTACTATTGGAGTGATTCAACAGTTCTCTACACTGAAGGGCGATGGCTAGGGTAAAGAATTTTTGAACATATTGACGTAAACTGCACACAATGAGCTAATGCTATGAAATAACAACTTGAAGGAGTTGTAATATGGAGAGGGTCAGCAGTACCAGAAAGTTGCATTTGTAGTAAATTTCTTTTGACCATAATAAACTCAGCCTTACTAGGCATAATTTGAACTGTCGAGCTGCATTGTAGGGCAGTTTCACTTCCCTGTTGGCTCGTAAAGATGCCTTTAAAGAGTTCCTTATATAAATTGGCAGCAATTTAGCTACGAATGATTGACACTCATTACATGGCCCACTGAGGTGTATTTACTAAATGAATTTCCATATAGGATACCAAGCTGCATTTGAATGTTTTCCTTTTTTTATTTCCTATGATTACATGTTCGTGGACACAAGCTTTGCAAACATAATTTCCATCTTCATATTGTAATTTTTAAAAGCATAGTTGAAGTGTTTTGTAGCAAATGCTTACAGCACTGCGGCTAACTTTGCAAAAGAAGGTGAATTCATGAAACAATTTTTATTTATCACCTTTTAATGGTTGTAAGTATAGGTTAAATGATGTGGAATAGCGACGAAAATCTTTTGCGTATTTCCAGTTGTAATGGCCGGTGTTGCAAATTTTTGTTGCACATTTCTGAAAAGGTAATTCTGTATATGCATATATGAGGAAGATTATGGAATTACAAACAAAACTATATTTGATTTAGTTGGCCTAACATTTTTAATTTAAAAATAAATCGATTTGAAAGATAAACCAATTTTGAACATTAAATAGTTTTTAGTAGAAATGAGTTATTTGCATGAGAAAGTTACCTTATGTGAAAGACTGTATGCAAATAGCAGGCCTAAACTAACAAGCAAGCAGGTTTGAATCAAGAGCACATAATTTTACTAGTAGGTATAGATCATAGGTAAGATAAGATTGAATGTAAAACTATGAAAGAAACAAGAAATTAATGTAGTCTACCCCATTATAACAGAGTAATAAGTGGTCCATGGCGCTAATAGGTGGTCCATGACGCTAACAAGTGGTCCGTGGTGCTAAAAGGTGGATGGTCCAGTTTAGCCAATTGTCTGGTTTTACTGATATGCCTCTACATCTATATATATAAATCTCAAAGTTTGTTGTCGTCTGTTGTTGTTGGTTCAGATGTCTGCCTGTTCTGTTATAGCTTTTAAAATTTGGATTGAAAAGCTCACCTTTTGCTGGATTTGAACTCATGAAGAATGCAACCGCAATTTTCCATACTCGCATCTAACCACAAAGCTCTGGAGTTCTCATAATTTTATAGCTCTTATCATGTACCGTATAGCCTTTTCTCGATTGCACACGCTAAATGACATATTAATTGATACATTACGCTCACGGGTTACGATGCCCCTATAACAAGAAAATATTTTTCGCTTAAAGATGTAGTGGCGTCAAATTTGAGTTGATTTTAAAAGAAAGTATTTTTTTGTCTATCAGTTGTTTGTTGTGTTAGGCGATCTCATTGCCAAGATATTTGAAAATTAAAAAAAAAAAAAATTTGATCGCGGTAAAAATGCTCAAGCCAAAAAACATGCCCAGACTTGCCCAAAATGATGTAACATGTGAGACAACCTGTCTCTATCTTTCGCATTCACATTGGCTTTTGCAATAGGTCTAATCCTACACGGCTCTATTGGCATATATTTTATCTTTTATTTGCTCATTTTGGCTAGAATAAAATTTTAAATCCAGCTACAGATACATTATTACTAATGTCTCCAACGCCTCAAACAGGGGAAATTAAAAACTTTTCATATTAGCTTCTTCTAAATGCTGTGTAAGCATCTTAGTACCGACTACCAATTCTATCGGTCTACGGTAGGGTTGCACGATAGCTCGATTGTTGATTTCGATAGTCGATAGTTGTTTTTCTCGATATGAATATGTTGCCTATTTTTAGCCTATCGAAACATCCGAAACAAATATATCATTATCGAATAAATGAATAAAATATAACTCGATAGTTATCGCCCTCGGGTAGCTTGAACACATGGTTAACTTGAACGGATTTGTTCAGTCCGTTCCCACGCAATGATAAATTGCTTTAGATAACTCGATCTCACTTTGGTTAACTCGAACAGTTTTTTGCCCAACGGCTACTACGACGGTTAGTATCGCTTTAGGATATCACTTTATTCCAAGGCGTACCGTACCATAGACCGTACCAATACCATAGACTCTACGGTAATTATGCCAAGCAAACTATGTAGAATAAGGTCTTTGTATCGGCACAGTTCCGTCGCTACACACACTAATAATATGCAGCCCCCCAAAAGCCCCACCCACATGAAGCCTGTTGCCTATCCTTGGAGGGAGCTGTATATTATTACCCACACCAAAAACTATTTTCTTACTAAGTAAAATAAGCAAGCTGCGTCTTTAAAAAGAAGTCATGTACATTGCATAGTCGACTGTCAACGTTATCAAGTCATTATTGGTCTCAATTTGTAGAAAAAAATTACTGGTCACATTTGATTAGTTGATTCAAGTACTAAACAGATAGTCGAGCTATGCAAAAGTGCCTGTCCATGCAGCTCTGATTACACTTCATAAATCCATCTAACAGACAAGATTTCAGCACTGTGACAGGTTTTCAACGGGTCTAGGATGTATGCAATGTTCTGCAAATCATGTTTTGCATTAGCTTCAACAATATTATTTTATTATATAATTGTCACAAGCAAAAAAAATTTCATCTCATCATAACGCTTTTATTAAAAATATCCATCCAAGTCGTGGCCACTCATATAGTTTCAGCTCATACAATAGGACAAGTTCATCTACTGCAGCAAACTCAAAAAAAACATCATGGTTTATGCAGCACACATTCAAGATTTTCTTTCCCATTTATGGCTGTTTTCACACTGACAAAGCTGCTCCGGCTGGTGGGACCACATAAACATCCTGTAGTCAATAAAACAAATGCAATAAATATATGTCATTCATAAATATGTCATTCTAACGTGTATCTACTGAAAGCTTTCAAATTGGTAGTTAGATAGAGTGTGAGTGTAATTTTAAAAATGAATAAATGTTTAACAAAAGCATAAGTACGCCTAGCCAACAATTCGAAGCTTTGGTTCTGGAAGTTAAAGATGTGCATTGATCAATCGATTTTCTTCCCTTTCTACAAGTGAGAAGTGAACATCTACATGTAAAGTCAAATCATAAGTCTAATTTACTAGCTAAAACTGCCAAAGAAAATTTGAAGCAAATATAGCTAGGTGAAACGATAAAAAATTATAAAACGATGATTGGTGATAGCAAAAAGTTATAATTTTATTAATTAGTAAATGTATTCGTGAGTACTAAAATTGTTGCCTCTAGTATATTCATCAATCTAAGCCATTGTATTGCTAATTGTTATGGATTAAAAAGAAGCCTTCAAGAACTCACTGTGCACCGGTATCTCACACACGCGCACAGGACAATACATTATAACCTCAAACAGGGAAATTTAATCTGAATGTAAACACAACAGTATATCTATAGGAGACTCATAGTAAAAGATAAACTTACCTCCATTCTCTTATCTTCCTCTGTAGCACTTTAACCACCTGATGCTCAGAAAACTCGCACTCACCTTCGCAGTAACTTTACAGTAATTTTTACAATTCTGTTGTTCGTCAATAAAATGTGTCAATCGAGTAATTCATTAAAGTACCAATGCCAATTAATTTAGTAAATATCGATGTCCGTGCAATTTAATGATAGAGTTAAATCCCTAAATTTAAGATCACAAACAACGCGTTTTACGAGTAATAGCATTTATTACGACCTATATAAAAATTTTGAGCTGATGATTGGCTAATGAAGCGATCTTATATTTATCGCTCGTTGACTCTTTTCAAATGTATCACTAGTTACATCATAAATAAAGCACCCGCTGGAATCTGAGCTTTTTAAAAGATGACTTCATTCAAACGCATATCTCGGGACAGAGTTGGTCTACAAAGACAAAAATGACATCAAATTGGAGCTGATGTTTTAGCCTTTTATTGGTCTTAATTTCTTTAAATTGACATTTTTGACGCAACCGCATCTTCAACTCTGAAACGCAATGCTTTTTCAAATAGAACGAGTTTGTTTTCCTATTATACGAAACCAACAAAATTTTTTTTCGAAATTACAATTAAGCGACTGTTTTACTAATTACGATGAAAAAACAAAATGTCGATATGATATTCGTTGAAATATCTTCTACAACGCCGGAAATAGACATACATGTACGTTGCTCACTATCTCAGTATTATCGGTTGTGGTAAAAGTGACATCGCAAACGGATAAGTGATAAAGTTTTAGTTAAAAGTTAGAAGTTTACTAAAACACATACTAAAAGTTCCTTCAAGTATTCGTTTAGTAAGCTAAGGTAAGAAATTTTCAGGGTACGCGCTGGGTGTAATACATTTTTCTCCTAATTAATTTCAACAAAACACTTCTTTCATGATATGAAATTTAAAAGTTACAGATGTTTGAAAAAGTTTGAAAACCTTAAAAGTTGTTTTATTGTTTTTTTAATTCATTTGAACTGTCCAAAAAATACTTTTCTCATGATATGAAGTTTCAAAGTTAGAATGGTAAATATTGTATATGGTAAATAAAAATAAGTTTTCTGTTCAAAAACGTTTTATTACTCGAGCAATGCCGGGCATTCACCTAGTAGGTCTATATATACTGTAACAATCACATTAAACAGACTTATATGCATTGGGCTATATATTGTACACTATACTATACTGTATATAATTAAAGATATTGAGCCTGTGAGAAAAAAGTAGCAACGAAGGTTAGACAACTTCATTACACAACTCATTGCACAACTGATTTAAAGTATTTCTTAAATTCAGTAATTTCCTCAACTGTTGCTAGACATTGTTATAAACTGATTATCAATTGTTGGAATGTCACTGCACTTTGATAGCAGCTACTATGCTTAAATTTGTCTGTCTTATTCGATATGCAGACTATTGGGGTTCGTTTTAAGGAGAATATAATGTATTGTGTTTTCTATAATTTTAGTGCTGTAAATAGCATACATTGCAATTTAGATGGCCCCAGTAGACTACAATAAAAATTATTTTTTAATTTTGCTTATATTTTTTGCATGTTTTTTTATAAGTTAAAACCAACTTGTAAATCATGGCCGCTCAAAAATAGCTTTTATACTATCCTTATAAGTTTAAAGCTGTAACTTAAATCACATCTGAGCAATTGACACAGCACAAAGTCGATCTACTGTCTTGCTGATGTGTGCGTATTTATATCTCTGACATTACTTTTTACTGTATAGATTTGTTCTAACTAAGCATATATAAGTAGTATGTAGAGAGCAGATCTACACAAAAAAGTGACGGATCCAGCGGGGGGATAGAAAAAGGGGGTTGCGAATTAAATTGGCTAGGGGTGTAGATTGAATTGCGTGGAGTTGAATGAGATGTTGGGGTTTGGGGGGAAATTGTGGTGTAGAGTAGGGGGTTGAATTCGAGGGGGTATGGATCCGCTCCCGGCGTAATCGGCGGATTATCTGTGGATGAGTCATCCGATTAGTGGGGGATGAGTCATCCGATTAAACGTGGATTATCGCGGGATTAGTCGGGGGAATCGTTGCGGATTAGTCGGCCGAATCGTCGCGGATTATCGGTGGATTAGTGGGGGGTTAATATCTGGGACATCGAGGGCTGGTTGGTTTTCCGGAGTGGATCTCGCGGATTATCGAGGAGAGCGAGAGATTACCGGATGAGTGAGGGGGTTAATATCTGGGACACCGAGGGGTTGATTTTCCGGAGAATGTTATATATTTGGTTGAATGAGAGATGAGTTTTTATTATAAAATACAAACTATAAATGTTACAAAAAAATTCAAATGTGAAATTCACTTTCGCGAAATTCAATTTCGCGAAATTCAATTTCGCGAAATTCAATTTCGCGAAATTCAATTTCGCGAAAGTTGACTATATAACATATAATGTGTAATTTCGCGAAAGTTGACTATATAATATATATAATGTGTAATTTCGCGAAATTGAATTTCGCGGTTGGAGCTCGATATTCTCGATAGGGTTTACAGACGGATTAGATAATTCGGTTAAAGTAAGAACCTCTTATTATTCACTTCGATTGTAAACTTCATAAATTTCTGAAAATTATCCACCACTGTTATGGATCCACCACTTTTTAAAAAGAAAATATATAAATTCACGATACGTTACTAGTCAGTGCTGAATGTTATTGGAGCTTCCGAGGACTCAACTTCACGTACTATGAAATTCGACAATATTTCTGAAAGAATATCCCAA
Organism: Watersipora subatra; assembly: GCF_963576615.1. Classification (NCBI taxonomy): domain Eukaryota; kingdom Metazoa; phylum Bryozoa; class Gymnolaemata; order Cheilostomatida; family Watersiporidae; genus Watersipora; species Watersipora subatra. The sequence continues at coordinate 47,172,198 of NC_088716.1, read as the reverse complement.
TTGAATATAAAACAAAGACGATGTAGAAGACCAACCAAGTCTAGATCAAATAAACCTATGTTATTACGAAGTTCACTCAGGAAAAGTTCGGTAGTAAAGCGGTTATTTGAAACCGAGGATAGTTATACGGAAGGTGTGAAGAAAACATCGTCACCCACTTCAACAGTTTTTAAAACCGAGAACGTGCAAGAACCATGGAAATGGGTTGATCTAAAAGAGTTGGATATTCCAGCCTCTTTAGAAGTAATACAAGCAAATAAGACTGACGAAAATAACAATAATGAGATTGCTTTGCAATTCGTTATCGAGTGCAAGGGGGAGCGTGTGACATTATGTTCAATCATCAATCCTCAAATGTATAACATTTCCTCATCGTTTCAATGGAGCGTACCAGCTCTCATGATCTTGGATCGAAATGAGATTTATAAGGAGTCTAGGTCTTCTTCAGAATTGAAACTATTTAAGATTGATGGAGCCTGCAATCTGAAGGAATTTAGAGAGAAAATAAGCAAGGATTACAATCTCTGTATATCAAGACATTGATTACTTGAGGAAACTGTTCGGTGATATAATTTTGGTGAAGGAATTGTTAATATGATTGAATTTTATAGTGATTATATGTTGTTATATCGTACAGGATTGAATTTACTATTAACGGATGATTTACCGAATATAAGTTTTGTATAACTTACAATATTTTGCAATTTCGCATGAGATGAATCTAAGAAAGATTCGGTTGATTGTACAATTCTCAATGTTTTAAAATGTTGATTGGAATAAATTTACAAAAGATTCAGTTACTCTCACTACGAAGTCTATATACAACACAATTTTTTTTTGATTTTCGAAGTTGAGAGATCATCATGAGTAATCAGTATATTGAGAATTATTCCATAAAGTGGTAAAGCACCCATGGATCTTTTAATTAGATTAAACTAGTAGACTCGCTAGTTCCATGCACTGTGAGAGATCATCATGAGTAATCAGTATATTGAGAATTATTCCATGAAGTGGTAAAGCACTCATGGATCATTTAATTGGATTAAACTAGTAGACTTGCTAGTTCCATGCACCGTGAGAGATCATCATGAGTAATCAGTATATTGAGAACTATTCCATGAAGTGGTAAAGCACCCATGGATCTTTTAATTAGATTAAACTAGTAGACTCGCTAGTTCCATGCACCGTGAGAGATCATCATGAGTAATCAGTATATTGAGAATTATTCCATGAAGTGGTAAAGCACCCATGGATCCTTTAATTGGATTAAACTAGTAGACTTGCTAGTTCCATGCACCGTGAGAGATCATCATGAGTAATCAGTATATTGAGAATTATTCCATGAAGTGGTAAAGCACCCAAGGATCCTTTAATTAGATTAAACTAGTAGACTTGCTAGTTCCATGCACCGTGAGAGATCATCATGAGTAATCAGTATATTGAGAATTATTCCATGAAGTGGTAAAGCACCCATAGATCCTTTAATTAGATTAAACTAGTACACTTGCTAGCTCCATGCACCGTGAGAGATCATCATGAGTAATCAGTATATTGAGAATTATTCCATGAAGTGGTAAAGCACCCATAGATCCTTTAATTAGATTAAACTAGTAGACTTGCTAGTTCCATGCAGTGTGAGAGATCATCATGAGTAATCAGTATATTGAGAATTATTCCATGAAGTGGTAAAGCACCCATGGATCCTTTAAATAGATTAAACTAGTAGACTTGCTAGTTCCATGCACTGTGAGGGATCATCATGAGTAATCAGTATATTGAGAATTATTCCATGAAGTGGTAAAGCACCCATGGATCCTTTAAATAGATTAAACTAGTAGACTTGCTAGTTCCATGTAGTGTGAGGGATCATCATGAGTAATCAGTATATTGAGAATTATTCCATGAAGTGGTGTTAAATGAAGTCGAACATTCTAAGCAGATATATTTATTAGCTGAAACGGATGATGCACTTCTTTCCCTACTTCTGCTCCTTTCTCTATTATCAATTGAAGTGGAAGGAGTAGAATTTTCCGATGAAATTAAATTATGCTCTCATGAAAGCTTGAACATCTTTGAGGAAGATTTCCAGCTGCCAAGAATTAAAAATCTCATTTTACTATTCTCTCTACATTTATTCATTCATTAAAAAATTTTTTCCACCAATTATTGTAAATCAACTTACCTCATCAGATTTGCTCCAGTCTCCTTCTGAATGGGAAGATGCCGGATACATTTCCTTGTTGTATTCAAATTTCGGAGATATATAATCCGGTGAAACAGAGATAATCCAAAGTTCTGAGAGAAGATTATACGTAGATATCCAAATTGTAGAATTAATCCAAACTTTTGTGAGATATATAATCCAGTTAGGTATAGAAATAGTTCGAAGTTCTGAGAATTTCATGTATAATAACTCCAGGAAAAAAAAAGTCTCGATAATGGTGAGCCCATCAAACTTGGCTGTATTTATACTAGTCAAGCTCAAGGAGGTGGAACCCGGACAAAAGCTATAAATCACTTCTAATCCATCTTGTCTCACTCAACTTTCGCGAAAATTGAATTTCGCGAAAGTGAATTTCGTGAAATTGGATTTCGCGAAATTACACAATATATATATATTATATAGTCAACTTTCGCGAAATTGAATTTCGCGAAAAGTGAATTTCGCGAAATTGGATTTCACGAAATTATATATTATATAGTCTACTTTCGCGAAATTGAGTTTCGCGAAAGTGAATTTCGCGAAATTGGATTTCGCGAAATTACACATTATATATATTATATAGTCAACTTTCGCGAAATTGAATTTCACGAAATTGGATTTCGCGAAATTACACATTATATATTATATAGTCAACTTTCGCGAAATTGGATTTCGCGAAATTATACATTATATATATTATATAGTCAACTTTCGCGAAATTGAGTTTCGCGAAAGTGAATTTCGCGAAATTGGATTTCGCGAAATTACACATTATATATTATATAGTCAACTTTCGCGAAATTGAGTTTCGCGAAAGTGAATTTCGCGAAAGTGGATTTCGCGAAATTACACATTATATATATTATATAGTCAACTTTCGCGAAATTGAATTTCACGAAATTGGATTTCGCGAAATTACACATTATATATTATATAGTCAACTTTCGCGAAATTGGATTTCGCGAAATTATACATTATATATATTATATAGTCAACTTTCGCGAAATTGAGTTTCGCGAAAGTGAATTTCGCGAAATTGGATTTCGCGAAATTACACATTATATATTATATAGTCAACTTTCGCGAAATTGAGTTTCGCGAAAGTGAATTTCGCGAAAGTGGATTTCGCGAAATTACACATTATATATATTATATAGTTAACTTTCGCGAAATTGAGTTTCGCGAAAGTGAATTTCGCGAAAGTGGATTTCGCGAAATTACACATTATATATATTATATAGTCAACTTTCGCGAAAGTGAATTTCGCGAAATTACACATATATATTATATAGTCAACTTTCGCGAAATTGAATTTCGCGAAAGTGAATTTCGCGTTTTTCAATTTCGCGAAAAGTATTCTGATATTATGGATGATGCAGCTAAATTTATCAAAACTCATTAATCATTTGATGAGGAGAATTGTATATAACCAGCAGAATTTTACTAAAACGATATCAATTCTTCATTCAATCTCAGAGAATTATCACACTACACAACTATGGAGGATAATACTCAATCTGGAGTGATAAAACCTGGATCGAATAGTTCAGTGAAGATGTCGAAAAAGAAAATTTCACCTATAACTCTTTCTAACAGGACTCCTCCAACGAAGAAGAAGACATCCGACCAAATCGTAACGAATTTGGAGCAAAGGGCAAAAGATATGGCAGACAAGTTAAGAACATTAAGTAAGGATACTTTAATGGAAGCAAAATCACTGCAGAAAATGACAGACCTTTCAGTAGGATTGATTATGGAGGTGACAAAAACGGAAGAAGCTCATTCGATCCATGGAGCGTGCTGTATCATTCACTTCAACTATGTGGAAAATGGGATTAGTAAATTTACTGCTGTATTTGCTCCAAAACGATTTTTAGATGAATCGCTGTCTTATCCAAGTATTATGGTATATCTTGGATTAAAACCTAAGAGTAATGGACAGGGAAGTTACCATGACTTAAGACGAGTAACAGAAGGAACCTCAACTCCCTTGGAAATGAAACGCACTCTAGCCAATCTGAGAACGAAGAGACTTGAAAAACTTATACAACTTTTCGAGAGTCGTCATCTCAAGGAGTTCAAAGCACCATCTATTTTCTACTATCACAATGTTGGAACAAGTGAATACAAAGATGCTGAAGGCAAGGTGAATGTGGTACCAACTGTAGCATTTTCAACCAAAGTTGATGGAGAGGAAGTTTAAGGAACTTTAACGATGCCTTCGAGATATGCCCTTTCGTTGAAAGAAAATTATCCGGGTATCATTATATACAAGGGACTAGTAACATCTCACAATACTCGCGAATACTACGATGTAGTAGTCATGGGATATGAAGAAGCAAGCAGTTTTTACGAGAGTTCACAATGCAAAAAGGAATCTGCTATCATAGATATTTCCGATGACGATGAGTGAATGATAAACAACTCGATACAAACTTCGTTATAAAGATTGTACATGAACATTTTCTCATATATATATTCAATGTTTCATTTATACTATATTATCTTTATTGTGTCCTATCTACTTGAACATTTTCATATATTTCAAGTTAAACATAAACTATTTTATTTTTATTGAAACAAAATGATGATGGAAATAATGAATAATACATATAAATATATCTTTTAAATTGAATAATTTTGTAATAAAACTGATCTTTCATTCAACATATTAATTTCTCCAACAAATTTCAATCTTACATACAAAAAAATACAAAAAAACCGACAATAAATTCCTTAAAATTCTTAACCATTCAAGAGCTTCAACATTACAAAATCATCAAATCTTCAAAAAATAACTTTGTACATAAACACTTTCTCATATATATTCAATGTTTCAAATATATAACAATCTCCGGAAAATCAACCCCTCGGTGTCCCAGATATTAACCCCCTCACTTATCCGGTAATCTCTCGCTCTCCTCGATAATCCGCGAGATCCACTCCGGAAAACCAACCAGCCCTCGATGTCCCAGATATTCACCCCCCACTAATCCACCGATAATCCGCGACGATTCGGCCGACTAATCCGCAACGATTCCCCCGACTAATCCCGCGATAATCCACGTTTAATCGGATGACTCATCCCCCACTAATCGGATGACTCATCCACAGATAATCCGCCGATTACGCCGGGAGCGGATCCATACCCCCTCGAATTCAACCCCCTACTCTACACCACAATTTCCCCCAAACCCCAACATCTCATTCAACTCCACGCAATTCAATCTACACCCCTAGCCAATTTAATTCGCAACCCCCTTTTTCTATCCCCCCGCTGGATCCATCACTTTTTTGTGTAGATCTGCTCTCTACATACTACTTATATACTTGGCAAAGGGAATTCAACAAAAACTCTAAACATGCACCTACATTAGGATTAAACAAGACCTTACGAACAGATTTCTGTTTTACTGTAGAGCAACCTTTCTTTCATAATAATGTAACAACAACAGTCTGAAATCTCACTTTAGCGTTCTATTAAAAAATCCTTTAAATATTAAAATATTCTACTTCCAAGGCATGTTATGAAGTCTGATAAGACACCCCTACTGATCAGAAGCAAAGTTTTTTCAACTTGTGGATATTAGCTCATTTCAGTTTCAACTCAAATGCGCTGCTTTTACATTTTCAGTTTGTATGACGATTTTTTGTGATATAGCACAGTCCTGATGATTCGCTGACATCATACTTCATAAAATGATAACAGAGATTTCTTATAAAAATCCATTTACTTTTTAGATGTACTAATTAGCACTGCTATGTCTGGCTTGTTCATGTTGTTGCTCTAAGCATACCTAGTTTACCTACTCAGTTAAAATCTGTATCTTCAGGTAATCCTGTTAACTAGCAAATAACTTGCCATGCTCGGCGAGTATCTAGAAATATTTATTTTTATACTTTGCGGTCATTCTGAATAGAAACTGCTTAATCTATGGTGAGCTTAATTTTTATACAGTGCTACAGAGTCTAATCTTAATTTTTATACAGTGCTACAGAGTGTCATCTTAATTTTTATACAGTGCTACAGAGTGTAATCTTAATTTTTATACAGTGCTACAGAGTGTAATCCTAATCTTTATACACTGCTACAGAGTCTAATCTTAATTTTTATACAGTGCTACAGAGTGTAATCCTAATCTTTATACACTGCTACAGAGTCTAATCTTAATTTTTATACAATGCTACAAAGTCTAATCTTAATTTTTATACAGTGGTACAGAATCTAATCTTAATTTTTATGGTGTGCTACAGAGTCTAATCTTAATTTTTATGGAGTGCTACAGAGTACAATCTTAATTTTTATACAGTGCTACAGAGTATAATCTTAATTTTTATACACTGCTACAGAATCTAATCTTAATTTTTATACAGTGCTACAGAGTCTAATCTTAATTTTTATACAGTGCTACAGAGTGTAATCCTAATCTTTATACACTGCTACAGAGTCTAATCTTAATTTTTATACAGTGCTACAGAGTGTAATCCTAATCTTTATACACTGCTACAGAGTCTAATCTTAATTTTTATACAGCGCTACAGAGTCTAATCTTAATTTTTATACAATGCTACAAAGTCTAATCTTAATTTTTATACAGTGGTACAGAATCTAATCTTAATTTTTATGGTGTGCTACAGAGTCTAATCTTAATTTTTATGGAGTGCTACAAAGTACAATCTTAATTTTTATACAGTGCTACAGAGTATAATCTTAATTTTTATACACTGCTACAGAATCTAATCTTAATTTTTATACAGTGCTACAGAGTCTAATCTTAATTTTTATACAGTGCTACAGAGTCTAATCTTAATTTTTATACACTGCTACAGAGTCTAATGATTAATAATTGGTTGATGGGTGGAAACTTGACCAGCCAACTTTTCATAGTAGTTTAAGTTTGTTTGAAGAAAGTATTTCTTTTTACTACTTTTTACAATACTTATTCTGTTGCACTTCACTAGGAGTGGTAAGTTGATCCCTCTGAAATGGTTTAGGTGTGGTTTCTAAAACTTCTATACTTTTGGAATGATGCAATGTTTGGTAAAGTCTTTACTCACAGCATGAAAATGAAAATGTTTTCTGCTCAGAGATGACCCAGCACCAGGTGAAGAGGTTGGAACAATCGGATGTTTAACAGATTATAATGGTCTGTGTGGATTCAAGTCAGAGGATGATACATGTGCAAGTAAACCATACATCTGCCAAGTAGCACGGAGTAAGTAGCGATTCTAATCATTTTATAACTACCACCCTGTTTCTGTATGATCACTACTCTGTTTATATAATCACTACTCTGTTTATATGATCACCACTCTGTTTATATGATCGCTACTCTGTTTATGTAATCACTGCTCTGTTTATGATCACCCCTCTGTTTATTTGATTACCACTGTTTATGTGATCACCACTCTGTTCATATAATCATCACTCTGTTTATATGATCACCACTCTATTCATATGATCATCACTTTGTTTATATGATCACCACTTTGTTCATATGATCACCACTCTGTTTATATAATCACAACTGTTTATGGGATTTTCACTCTGTTCATATGATTACCTTTCTGTTTATATGACCACCACTCTGTTTATATGATTAGCACTCTGTTTATGTAAATAACACTCTGTTTCTACGATCACCAAGTACAAGTAAGCAAACATATGCCAGTTTGCAAAAATTGAGTGTAATAACTGACTGAGAATTTGAGTAGAATTACACGCAATCCCATTCTACATATACATCTACATGTACATGTAGATGTATATGTTGTTTTTCAATTTTTGCATTATGTTGCACCATGCAATTTTATATTGTACCAAAATGTAAGTAAATAATAAAAATTGTCAAATCTGTTAAATAAAAAGTGACTCGTAGGTTTTGTTGCATGCGCAAGTTTAATGTTGTATTATGTGCACTATCTTTGGAAAATAACTTATATAATCACATTCTTTGTTTTTGTGACTGCGGACTATATGTCTAGGAAAAAATAGAGCTTATGTTATATAACCTAGATTCATAAGTTTTTAAATTTCCTAACAATACAGGCCATTTACACTATTCTTTGAAATATATTAAGGAGTTTTGGAGTTATTCTTCCTTAATTATCTTAAAAGTGTGCGTATATCTTGCCTAACCTGAGCACTAATTACTGGTAGATGCAGGCTGGTGCTTGCATGCTTAGTAATGTGACCATGCACATCATTAATTATGTCATGACATTGCTTTTTTCAAGCCAACCATCTTCGAGCTTCTCTGCAAATATGTGCCATCAATTTTTTGATTGGTATCAGTAGATAGAACATCAACCGATACTATTTGTTGGTCTCTATTACCGACAACACTTGTTGGTGCTGGCGTATATCAGGCTTCAAAATCTGAGCTTTAGAGCAGATAGCATAGCACTGACCATAAGGTGCCAGATATAGGTCAGACCTAAGCTGAACTAAAATCGCGATATCAGAGCAATACAAATAAAAGCGTGCATCGAGATCCCCTTACTGAATGGTTGGATAATTCTTTTATGCTCATATTGCTAAATTGATCTAATTTGATGTCAAATTGAACTTTTTTTGTTGTGTTAACTAAGTTGACGGAAGTTGGACACTATGGACTACTTGGTCCTCATGTGGAGGCTCTGTAGCATGCTCTGTTGGATCTCTGTTTAAACGAACGCGAACCTGCACCAACCCAGCCCCCCTAGGAGTCGGCACCATTTGTCCAGGTGACTCTTCACAGGAAGCAACTCTGGGTAAGCTTTAGAGAGTATAATGTCTATTACATATACCTATGGATTATTGCCATAGAATGTCTGAGTTTAAGTATTTCCTGTTTGTAAAATGAACTACAGGAGTATGCATTGCCTATCTATAACCTCTCGGTCGCGCTCTCTTAGATTGTGCAAGCATAGGAGCTGCGCTCGACATCTATCGAGGTGAAGAGCGATGTATTGGTATAGAGAGTTCCGAGTCATACATTGACCAAGTTTCGCAGAGAGTAACATCCTGTGTCAATATCTATGGCTCCAATGCAAGACTTATTTCACTGCCTGAGAATGAGACTGAACACTGGGACTTCCTACTCACATTTCTCTCAGGGTATGTATCCCTTATATTCATAGTAGAGTTTAGACTATCTTTTAAAAATGATTTTACTGTTTTCTTTGACCAGCTCATTCAATTTTACTTCAAGACATATACATGGTTGTGAACTTAACTGGTAAGAGATCTTCTCCTGATAGAAGTTAAGTTAGACGAATTACTAGGTAATGGTTAATGCCGTTAGACAATCCAGTTGATTGGGTTTTTTGTTCGAATTTTAGGATTTTGCTTATGATCGCTGCATGGAATAACGAGGTTTTCATTCAATAGAGGAATATAGAGGAATATAAAAATATAGAAGAATATAGAAGATTATAAAGGAATATAAAAAATATAGAGGAATATAGAAGATTATACAGAAATATAGAGGAATATAGAGGAATATAAAAAATATAGAGGAATATAGAAGATTATACTGTAATATAGAGGAATATTATAGATGAATATAGAGGAATACAGAGGAATATAGAGGATTATAGAGTAATATAGAGGAATGTAGAGAAATATAGAGAAGTATAGAGGAATATAGAGGAATATAGAAGAATATAGAGGAATATAGAAAAATATAGAGCAAAATAGAGGAATATAGATTTCCTGTTGCTTGTTTTTGTTTTATAGCTGAAACATAAATTACTATAGCGAATGTTGAGACAGTATATTTTTCATATCAGTTCAATATGACAGCTACAACAGAAGTGTCCAACCTTTTAATCACACCATAACAAGTATTATCACCAGCTGGCAAGCCAAGCTAGAAAAGCAAAAAAAGCCACATAAACCAGTAAGCTATAATTACATTACATTAGAAATAAGCTATGAAAAGCTTGACAAAAAAAGACAATAATATTTCAACATTCCTGTCGTGGCATAAAACTAATTTGTTAATCTAAACTTGAATCTGCTATTTTTAATGGTTAATGGCACTGGTCTTACACCAACTGATATAGGTGATGTAAGGATTTAGCATTTAACCCTTTTGAAATTCATGTAACTCTTTTGAATAAAATATTCGGAGAATAAAAGAGCAGCTTTCATGTTATCTATTTCAATTTGGTGTGAGTTTTAGAGAAGACAAATAGTGAAAACTGCATAAAATAGTATTATGGTATGGTTTTCTCTTTGGTTGGATGGGAAAATGAGTGATAAAAAGCCGGAAAAAAATTATTTACATAAAATACGACAGGCTTACTAACACTCGACCGGCACAACCACAGGCTCTTCTAGCTGCTAGTAAATAGGAATCACCCTAAAGAGTGACCAAACCAAATACATAAAACCAATCACAATTTGAAATATCACCATTCCTTTCTTAAAATCGACAAACTAAGTAGATGTTTTAACATAAATTACCTTTGCAAAATTTCAATTCCAGCAATAAGAACTATTGGATTGGAATGGATGGTTTTCAGCATGACCATCAAGTGTTGACTTGGAATACAGGAGAGAATGTGTCGGACTCGGATCCTAGATGGGACAGGTAAACAGATACAAACTAGAAAATAATTCGTTCCGGAATTTTGCATGTTTTTATTATTTTTATAGCTTGAAATAGTAGAAACAGGAAAACCTATTATGTAAAGCATATTTGTGTTTGGAAACAGTGTGAAAAGTGCAAGAACCTATCCATACGGCGCTATAACATGTAACAGAACATTATCAACCTGTTTCCTGGATGCCTACAAGTTCAAAGAACCGCACCGCCAGACATTTGTTCGATCAAAAGCAAGAGCCGTTTGCACCTTCAAACAGAGTAAGTTCTTTTTCTTTATTTGTCTGTCTTTGCAACGTGAATAAATGAATCTATACTTGTTGGTGTGTATGTCTGGCAGAATTGTCTCTGCGGTATAGGGTATTTAAAATTAAAACAATTAAATCAGACTCGTATTCCCTGGGGCGGCTGGCCGGCTGAGCCACCCCAACTTTTTAGGAATTTTCCGTGACTATGTACACTTAAACTCGGATAACTCACCCTCGGATAAAATATAACATTTCATCTCGAACACGAGGTTAACTCGAACGGATTTGTTTGGTCCGTTCCCACGCAATGATAAATTGCTTCAGATAACTCGACCTCAACATTATTTACTCAAACAGTTATTTTCCCAACAGCTATGGAGACGGTTTTTATCTCTGTAGAATATTACTTTATTCCAAGCGATAGAGACAAACATCAACTTTTAGTAGTTCTCAGGCGTCATTATTATCATCATCAGTGGCAAAATATTCTTATTTTAACGACTTTTATAAAGGTTTGCAAAAGGTCAAGTTTCACCAAACATCCGCTTGGCCATGTCCTATCGAAAGCGTGGAAACCTCCAGATAAACTTTAAATAAAATCGGCAAAATTGATCTTTGTTAAAACGCTCAAAAGAAAAAGATGTCTTTTTTCTAAGCATTTTAACTGCGGTCAAGTTTTGCCTATTTTAAACTAAAAACGTCCCGACAGTCACATCACCTAAAACAAAACAAATCTCAAAAAATAGAAAAACATTGATACTTTCCGATAGAATTTTTTAAAACTTTACATGAGAGGCCCGGCTGAGGTCCTACATGAGAGAAACCTGTTGGGGGGCTTACACCGCCCCCTCCACACCCCTAGGTGTTCATAACTAGTTGCCTAACATTAGCCGCCCCAACTTGCAGCTAGTGAATACAGGCCTGAATTGAACGTAAATTGTGAATTATATGAATTTACTTGAAGAATAATAATCCCAGCCTTCTCAAGCTAAATTTACCTTCTTCTGTTGCTTGAACATACACTAGTTACAAGGCTGATTGCACACAAACATATTGTTGTTTGTTCGTTCACCTATTGAAGGAAATGCTGATCTCATTAATGGCTTATGAATAACACGAGAACTTATAAGTAAACATGCATGCATGTAGAGATTAGAAGTTGGTTTATTAGATCTTGACATAGCCAAGTTTCACTGTAATTATGACAATTTTAAAGCAGTTTAATTAATTTTCGGGCATGCAATATAATTTTCAAGTATTGCAATTTTACGGTAAACAGCAATATTATTTTAAATCAGAATGAGCACTTAGCTGCTAATATATATATTTTTTTTTTCAGTGTTGGTGTGTATGTGTGTCCCTCTGTGTGTCCGATATTAAAATCTTGGAATAATGAGTCCGTATCGAAAAAGATTTGATCTCAGACCCTCCCATTCACTAGACCGACGCCGTACCAATTAGGCCACAGAGATTGAATGCCCACTAGCTGACATATGTTGCTATATGAGAGCAAATACCCAACGGCTTTGCGTACTACGCAGGGTGATTGCGTAACCTCACCGAGACGAATAGCTCTCATTAAAAAGCTTACTCAAATTTTTCATAGGCAATGTGCTAGACTAATAGCAAATGGCAGGCAACTCTCATTACTTCTCATTGTTTAAAAGCTGATTTTTAATACCCGGGCAACGCCGGAAAGCCCAGTTAGTCAATTATAACAGCCAAATGTAAAAAGATAGCAATGATCGCAGGTTAAAATCAATACAGTGTCACACAATTTCATGCTGCTATTTTTTTTTAACACTCAAATAGCAGTAAAATATTAGTTTATGGCGCAAAATTCAAAACATCTCTAAAACTATTGTTTCCAACTCTGACTGCTAAATTGTATTTTTATATCGTATTTGAATAAAGTGAGCACATTGCCAGAATATTGACTTAATGTGTCAGTTTGTATCTTTTACTAAATCTACATTTTGGCCTTCACACGTCAATGTACTCAAAATGATTAACCTGGAATCAATGCTGTCATGTTGAAGTTACACCTTTGCTGTATTCATGCGCATTATCACAATAAAGATGATCAGATTTTAGCTTAGCAGAGCAAGATAGTACATAGAACTCTTTGGTATCCGCTACTTTCACTTGGTTTACAAAAGGTTAACCAAAGTAAGTAGCTGTTTGCTATGGTACATTTTTAGCCATAGAGATGCTTTGGATATCTTACAACTCACTATGTTACAGTCATGCAGGTGTCAAAAACCATATTGATAAGTGTGAATGAAATTCTTCAGTTCTTGAAAATAATCTTGTTTTTGATATTATCTACATATATTGATGACGTTGCTTAGACGTGCCGTAAAACCTCCATTGAATGCCATTTTGCTCAATGTTTCAATGCTTGCTCTATAGTGGCGTTTAATTAGAGGTAGCATTTGAATAAAGGGTGACGCTGTCTTTTTGACTAGCTTGTAAGACTTTTAAGAAGATAAATTCAACCCTTTTACGAGCAAAGCGATGCTAATTTCGGCTATATTTTATACTCTTTTTTGGGCAAATTGACATTATTGCCATCGGCCTCAGCATATTTGCTAAATCGTTTTGCATAAATGTCGAGCTGTCAGACCGAGGTAAACAGGAAACTACATTGATTATAAATTATTAGCGTGGTGCTGTTATTAAGCATTTCGACGGTGTCACTTTTAAAGTTTGAAAAAAAACTGTAAAGCTTTGGAGTTAGAAAACGAACATTTTTAATTTTTCAAGATGTTTTTCACATTTTGAAGTTATAATACACATGAAAAGGCTGCTTTTAAGTCATACGGTGTTCTTGAAGAGTATTTTCATCATTGATCAAAACACTTTAGAGTCTTCAGGTAAGATTGTAAACTACATAATGAATTAATCTGAAAACATTGGATATTGTGTTGGATTGAGCCACCAACACGTAGCGGCGTACAAAACGTCTTACACTACAGGTAACAACAATCCCTAACTCAGGGAGCACTGCGTTGGACTGAATCACCAACACGCAGCGGCGTACGAGATGTCTTACGCTACAGGTGACAACCAATCACTAACTTCGGGTAGCACTGCGTTGGGCCGAGTTACCAACACGCAGCGGCATATAGAATGTCTTATGCTACAAGTAACAAGTCACCAACTCGGGCAACCTTGCGTTAGATTGCGTCACCAACACACAGCAGCGTACGAGACGTCTTACGCTATAGGCAACACAATTGCTCGTCTCTAGACAGGGGTCGACCCCGGTCGACAATCTACAGCAAGGTCGACAGGGTCGACAGCCAGTAGAGGTTGACAGGTCGACTTGTCCTGATATACCGAGCAGCGCTTAGAGGCAAAATGCCGAGATACTTGCGATAAAGCAAGTAATTCTCCTTATCAGAAAAACTGAAGAGAGAGATGGTTCATAGAACAACATGTATTTCAGAACGAAATAATAAGGCTGATGCCTTCCTTTATATACTATAAGATATGCAAATTAGTGGAACATAAGGCCAGCCCACGAGGGCGTAGCTACTCGGAAAAAGATAAAAATAAAATAGGGCACAACTCCCTATAAAAAGAACGTTATTTACGTGGTGGCAAATCCACCACAATATGATTTAGACCTTCGTGACTTCAAATCAGAGTGTAGTTCTGATGATTGTGACTATCGATCTTCTCAGGTACACAGTCACTAAAATTATGGCAACCACTACAGCAACAATAAAAAACTTAATTGTTTTTGATGTAATCGAGTTATCATTAGTACAATTTTGCAGACATTTTTTTACTGACCATTTTCAATTCTGGGATTGAAAATATCAAAGAATGTCAAAGTAGATGGCAAATAGAGGTGACATTTAATTAAAGGGTGACATTGTATTTTTCAACCTTTTTTCTATAGTGGCGTTCTATTAGAGTTGGCGTTCAAATGAAGGTGGCGTTCAAATAGAGGTTTTAGATATAGATATAGACAATATCATAGATATATCTATGATATTGTCCAGATATATCTATAATATTGTCTAAATATATTTATGATATTGTTCAGATATATCTATGAGCAGTGTTTGTACGTCCAGATGGTTTACGACATAGTGGAAGATATTACAAAATATAACCAAGTGAATATGTGATGTTTTTTATTTTACTTAAAAGCAAATGTGTCATGTAACTTATAATAGTTCCATATAGTAACAATAATTTGATAATTGAAATGCGATTTTTAAGACCTGGTGAAGTTCTGGGCACAGTTTTACAAAAATATTTCTAGAGTGCCTCCTGGTACACAACATTTTCGGTTTTGCAATCTACTATCAAAATGTACAATTTTTTTTAGAATTGCTAACCATTGAGCAGCTTATGTAGTTCACCATGAGAAAGCACAGGCTCTGCAAGGTTCAGTCCAATGAATTTTGTGCATCCTTGACTCTTATTCACAGACATTGCAAAACTGAGTTTGATTGGAGACTGAAGTCGCTTGAGTTTAAATGGCAGATCTGATGAAATGGCGGAATTATTGGGGTGAACACATTCACACCTTTGTATTTGCCTGTCAAAATAGTAGCCTCAAAAACATAAGCTATCATCTGTGTAATAATCAATTGAGTTCCACTGCAAGGCTTTAGTTGGCCTAAGTTGTTTGTAAAAGGAACAGATAGGACTCCTTTTCTCAAAATAAGATTATGAGGAAGCCATTGCTATTTAGACATTCTATTGGATAGTTGATGATTTTATTTGCATCAACAATTTTGTCGACCCATTTATTGCCAGCTAGGTTTTTAAGGAGTTTAGCATTGATTGAATCAACAGCATCAGTCTTTGGAGCAAGAAATTCTGTTTCACCAAGCAATGTTTGATTTAAAAATCTATCTGGAAGATTTGGAAACACCTTGGATGTAATAAGTTTTTCTTCTGATTTTTTTGAAACAAAAAATAATGCTTTACGGGGATGAAAACTTTTTTCAATGAAGTCTTTTCAGTAGATATTAATGGTTTTTAAAACATGATAGTCCTTGTCAAGTTACAAATAATCCCTTCTTTCTTGCGTAGGCGCATGTTTCTATCTTACTGTTACAGTTGATGGAGGGTATGGAGAATGGGGACAGTGGGCTCCGTGTAGCGGATCCTGTTCAGCAGGTAACTCTCTCATGAAAAGGTCAAGGTCATGTGACTCACCTTCTGTTGCACTCAGAGGTGTTGACTGCAGTTCTCCTACTGAAACGCAGGAGTCACCATACGGTGTGTTGATATGCCCTTAGCTACTATTAATTCTCACATGTACCTTTAGTATAAATGATTCTGTAGCTAGGATACTGTAGAAGTGGTTAGATATTGTTAGCTAGTCTTTATTTAGTGAATAACATGAAATAATTTCTGGTTCTCTACTGAATGCTCAGGTTCTTTTACAGATTGTCCATCAGGACTGCACCTGGCATATAATGGTAATGACAGCGTCTGCGTAGACATCTTACCACCTGCTGACTGTGTTGACATGGAAGCTCGCTGTCAGGAGGTCTATGGGCCAGATTCATTGCTTCTTCAGATATATAATGATGGTATCCTACGAGATGCTCTGATCGCTGCAGATGCGTGAGTATGAGTGATGGTAAAATTGGTGCAAGACCATGTCATTAAACATAGCCTCAAGCATACGGTACTTCAATAGGCTGGTGACGTGTGCTATTAAACTAGCACTACTGAACATCTCTACAACATGTTTGTATTTTTATTACAGGGAGGGTTACGGAAATTGGGATGACTTGATCGTTGGCATGAAAAGAGCCGACGACAATTCTCCGTATCTACTCCATGATGGTAGCGCTGCTTACAGTCTCGCCGGAGTTTGGATTGGGTAAGTTATGAGACCTGAAAATATACAAGCTTACATAGGCTGACTGGCAGAAATAAGATACGTAATACCAATATACAAGCTTACATAGGCTGACTGGCAGAAATAAGATACGTAATACCAATATACAAGCTTACATAGGCTGACTGGCAGAAATAAGATACATAATACCATTATACAAGCTTACATAGGCTGACTGGCAGAAATAAGATACATAATACCATTATACAAGCTTACATAGGCTGACTGGCAGAAACAAGATACGTAATACCAATATACAAGCTTACATAGGCTGACTGGCAGAAATAAGATACGTAATACCAATATACAAGCTTACATAGGCTGACTGGCAGAAATAAGATACGTAATACCAATATACAAACTTACATAGGCTGACTGGCAGAAATAAGATACGTAATACCAATATACAAGCTTACATAGGCTGACTGGCAGAAATAAGATACGTAATACCAATATACAAGCTTACATAGGCTGGCTGGCAGAAATAAGATACGTAATACCAATATACAAGCTTACATAGGCTGACTGGCAGAAATAAGATACGTAATACCAATATACAAGCTTACATAGGCTGACTGGCAGAAATAAGATACGTAATACCAATATACAAGCTTACATAGGCTGACTGGCAGAAATAAGATACGTAATACCAATATACAAGCTTACATAGGCTGACTGGCAGAAATAAGATACGTAATACCAATATACAAGCTTACATAGGCTGACTGGCAGAAATAAGATACGTAATACCAATATACAAGCTTACATAGGCTGACTGGCAGAAATAAGATACGTAATACCAATATACAAGCTTACATAGGCTGACTGGCAGAAATAAGATACGTAATACCAATATACAAGCTTACATAGGCTGACTGGCAGAAATAAGATACATAATACCATTATACAAGCTTACATAGGCTGACTGGCAGAAATAAGATACATAATACCATTATACAAGCTTACATAGGCTGACTGGCAGAAACAAGATACGTAATACCAATATACAAGCTTACATAGGCTGACTGGCAGAAATAAGATACGTAATACCAATATACAAGCTTACATAGGCTGACTGGCAGAAATAAGATACATAATACCATTATACAAGCTGACATAGGCTGACTGGCAGAAATAAGATACATAATACCATTATACAAGCTTACATAGGCTGACTGGCAGAAATAAGATACGTAATACCATTATACAAGCTTACATAGGCTGGCTGGCAGAAATAAGATACGTAATACCAATATACAAGCTTACATAGGCTGACTGGCAGAAATAAGATACGTAATACCAATATACAAGCTTACATAGGCTGGCAGAAATAAGATACGTAATACCATTATACAAGCTTACATAGGCTGGCTGGCAGAAATAAGATACGTAATTCCAATATACAAGCTTACATAGGCTGACTGGCAGAAATAAGATACGTAATACCAATATACAAGCTTACATAAGCTGACTGGCAGAAATAAGATACGTAATACCATTATACAAGCTTACATAGGCTGACTGGCAGAAATAAGATACATAATACCATTATACAAGCTTACATAGGCTGACTGGCAGAAATAAGATACGTAATACCATTATACAAGCTTACATAGGCTGACTGGCAGAAATAAGATACGTAATACCATTATACAAGCTTACATAGGCTGACTGGCAGAAATAAGATACGTAATACCAATATACAAGCTTACATAGGCTGGCTGGCAGAAATAAGATACGCAATGCCAATTGCCATGCATGACATAAAAACCTTGTCTGCCGATCTTTAGTTTTTTCACTATCTTTAGCTTCAAAAGTGTATAAGCGTCTTTTCACCTTATCAATTACATTACTGTGTACTAAATACAAGTGAGTCATAGTTTGA
Organism: Watersipora subatra; assembly: GCF_963576615.1. NCBI lineage: Eukaryota > Metazoa > Bryozoa > Gymnolaemata > Cheilostomatida > Watersiporidae > Watersipora > Watersipora subatra. The sequence goes on along the minus strand of NC_088716.1, from coordinate 47,153,393 downwards.
CCAACCTGCTTGCAACTTTACAGAAAGCTGTTAGTTAGGAAGTTAGCAACTGGAAAGATACAGTGCGCCCCATCATAAAAAAATTCTTTGTTCCAGTGTTGGCATCGTATAGGCGATAATTTTGTATACAAGGGTATAAAAACTCATAGTGAATATCTAATGCAAACACCCCTAGCAAAGTTCAACACAATTTTATATACATAATGTGCATATTAAAACTCAGTAACAAAATAATATGTTAACCTTAGTGACTATAGTTACCTACAATGACTTTAGTGTGTTTAGGGCTTATGATCTGCCATAAAATGTAACGTTACAATGTACTATGCGCATCACGTACCGTAGTGAGTTTTTACCTTCGAGACAGATGTTTAACGTAAATGTTAAATCATGAATTCATCTTAAATTAACTAAAACTTACTAAACACATACTTAAAGCTAAGTTTTAGTATTTATTTATTTTCAACTATTTTACTGAACTTCAACTTTTTCCTTGACTTAAATTTATCACCTATCTGTTTCAGGTTTCGTTTTCACAATAACTAATAACAAATAACACCAAACTGAGCAAGATAGAGCATCCTATTACTTTCATTTGTTGTTTGAGAAATTTCGACAAGTAGCATATTGACTTATTTTTTATTTCGACTTGATGAGCACACCGACTGCTAAACTTGAGTTTCAAGAAAATCTTTGTATGAAACAGCTTTTCGTATGGCGAAAAATATTTCGTATGTGGAGAGAGCAAAAAAATCATTCTGTTCTACGCCTTAAGACAAAAAAAAACGTATAACAGATTCATTGTAACATGAAGGTGCACTGCGTAATAGAATATGTACTAATATACCTTAGCCAATCGCCAATTTAATTGCTATAGCAATGATCCTGACGATGGGGACTGTGCTGCATCTGTAGCTGCTTCATCCAAATTTGAGAATGAATGTGTTATTTAATCCGTGGAAGACACCTGTTCCAACTTGTCTGCTGATCTTTAGTTTTTCTTCACCTTTGTCTTCAAAAGTGTATAAGGTTTAATCTCTTCCCATATTAACTCCAGCCACACCTTGACATATGAGCTTAGAACGTTCTAGAATTCAGCTCGTATCTCAATTTACTTGTGTCTCAAGCCACTATTTTCGATATAAAATGGCTGAATAAAAATTAATTCGTTACCGTATTAACAATAAGAAAACACATAAAACAGGATATCACAGTGGAAAAACGTGTTTTTAATTGTTGTAAATCAGTACTTACTCTAGCAAAGTAACAAATACTTATTTAGTTGTTAAAATCTTCAATAAAACGTAACATTTCTATCTTCACTATTGTAAGTGTTTACCTTCGAGATAGGCATGGTCGCTAGCGGCGGTCTGAAAGAGACTTGACAGCAACGCGTTCGGTATACTAAACTTTTGTGACACTACATAACAAAAACTTTAAAATTAACTCAAAACAATTTAACTTACTAAACACTCACTTAAAGTTAAGTTTTAATCTTTTGCTAAACTTTTTGAATTTTGTCATCATAATTTTGTATTGTCTGTTTCCAGTTTTACGCACTGTGCCTCGCATTCACTATAATCTTTAGCCAACCTTGAAAGAACTTTTTTCAACCTGATTCAAGCAAAAAGACCGAGTGATACTGATATAAAAAGCAGCCTTTCGCATACTTGGCCATATAGTGGCCATCGAGAATCAGCTCGTATACTTGTACCTCAAAGATTACTCGTATCTCAAGGAAGAAACTTGTTCGAAATTCTGCTCGCATCTCGATTTTCTCGTATGTTGGGGACTCATATGTTGAGGCTGACTGACTGCACATTACTGAGTAATAAATACTAGTGACTCCTAGTCTGAATACACTTCCTGTAACTGCAGAAAGTTGTTATTCGTGAAATTAAGGTCAAGCATTTTAAACTGTCAGAGCAACAACCAAGATTTAGAATGTATGCTATTATATAGTGGCCAATCATCACCTTTTTGTAACTGATGACCCTGATAATTATAATTATTACAGTGATGATCCTGATAATTATAGTTATATTACAGTGATGACCCTGATAATGGAGTACATGGGGTATCACTCACTTGTGCTGCAAAATCAAAGGAAGAATGTGGACTTAGATCAAAGGCTGAAACCTGTTCAAATGAGGCATACATGTGTCAAGTCTCTCAAAGTAAGTCAGTCAGGTTTCTCAAAGTAAGTCTTACAACTGAAGTATTTATAACTTTAAGCTATTTTCAACTATCCAAATAAAATATCATTTGATTTTCAAAGCTAAGATATGTCTGCTAAAAGCGGTACAACTTTCTTTACTTGTTGTGTCTGTGCAAAGTGAGATGAACATCCTTGCTTTACCAAGCTGTTAGAACTTGTGTTGTTAGAAGGTAAAAATGTAAAAACAGAAGCCAGGTTTGTATCATGTCGGTTTGTACAGGTTGGCCCTGCCAGTTCTGTAAAATACTTAGCCAGGTTTACCTTATTATTAAAGTGGCCATTTTGTAGTGCATTTGCATTGATATTTGTTCTGGGAAAAATGATCTACGTTCATTAAACTGTTGGCCATCGCTGAGAATTCAGTATTAGTGTAAAAAAATACAGAAGTGACCAGGTGCATTTCTATATGCAGTCATACCTCGGCATATAAGTCCCCAACATACGAGAAAATCGAGATAAAAGCAGAATTTCAAGCAAGTTCCTTCCCTGAGATACGAGTAACCTTTGAGATTTACAAGCCGACTCTCAATGGCCCCTATATGACCAAGTATGCGAGAATCTGTTTTTGAGAACAGCATCGCTTGGTCGTTCTCCTTGAATAAGTTTGAAATTAGTTTTTAAAAGGTCGGCTAAAAGTTATAAAAAACGCGAGGCAAAACACACAAAACTGGAAACAGATATCAAAAGATTTAGATTAAAAAATTAAAGTGAGTTTAGTAAGATTAAAACTTAACTTTAAGTTTGTGTTTAGTAAGTTAAACTCATTCAACTTAAATACAAAGTTTCTGTTACATAGAGTCACAAAAGTTTAATGTACCAAACGCTTTGCTCTCCAGTTTCTCTCATACCACTGTTATCCACAACGTCTGTCTCAAAGGTAAAAACTCCATACAGCAGTGTGCATAGTGCTGTTATATTTTATTGTAGATCATAACAATTAAATAGATATTTGTTACTTCTTTAGCGTCGGTAATGAATTACAATAACTACAAACACATTTTCCCACCATAATATTCTGTTTTATGTGTTTTTTCCTAGTATGGTTATGGATTACTTTTATTTAGTTAGTTTATACAAGAAATAGTGCTTTGAGACATGAGTAAATTGACATACGAGCTCAGTTACAGAAAGCATTAAACTCACATGTCGAAGTATGACTGTATATAAATCTCAGTGTCTTTCTGCGCGTCCAGTTACAGAGATGAAGTTTTAGGAATGAAAAAATTCTTTTGCACTGGATTTGAACTCGGAACCTCCAGTTTGCAAACAGGCACTTATCCAATACACTACACTGTCCAACTGGCTATACTATCGAATAAATCGTGCACATACTTTTTACACATTCTAATTTTTCATGGTTTCACGCTTAACACTTCATCTAGCATTATGCATGAAGCCATGCCGGAAGAAGAATATGTGCCCATCCAGGAAAAAAGGCTTAAACTCACTTGGCCAACAAAACTATTGCAATCAGTATAGACCTTTAGTAGACACTGCAGCTGGTACAGTTAGAATTGCACAGAAATAAACACAGTACGCAGAAATAAACAAACACCTTGTTTGAAAGCATACAATGGTAGATGTTGTACATGTTGATTAAAGTAGATTTTCTGTGCTAAGACTTTTTTATTGCCCATGCAGCGCCGGGCATTCAACTAGTTTACTTAAAAAAGTAAGTTTTTTTTAGAAATTATGCATAATAACAATTACATTTGGCTTTAATTTGTGTAGCAACTTTAATCTCAATAGCATTTATTTTTTGTGAGGCTATTTTACTATGCGTGTAAACGTTGAAAATAGCTATATAATAATGAGTTGTTACATCCAAATAAATTTTTTTTATTTAAATTAAAATTGGTTACAAACTGTTTTGATTCGAATCAAGTTACCTGTTTATATAAAATGATATCTAACAAATCAAATCACTTTCTTGATGCACACAAATAATCTCAAATCAGTCCATAATGATTTGTAAATATTTTACAAATTATAGAGTACAAAAACATCTAAAAAGCAGAGCAGAAGTTCTACAAGATATGTCTGATTACCATAGATTCCCTATTTTTTTTTCAGCAGAAAGTTCGTGTCAAATATTTGAGTATTTGAATATTTGAATCCCCACTGATTTGGACACAGCTCTGGTCATTAATTGTGTGCTTTCTGTTGCACGGAGTCATTATTCATGTGGAAAGCTTTGACGAGTTACACAGTATAGTATTTGCTGAACATTCAAATGAGCTAATATCTTCAACCATTGACTTTCCTCACCAGCAATGCATATTGAGAAAAATCATGAATTATGTTCTACAAAATAAAATCTAGCTTGACTTGAGCTGCTTGACCTTCTAGTTCAAAAACTGTGAATATAGCTACCAGTTTTAGCCCTAAACCTTAAGGTGTAACCTTAACCTTAGCCCTAAATTGGTGTCTTAACCTATTAAATGATTAAGTTGTTGTCAACAAATTGTTGTTGCGAAAAGAAATGTTAGAAGAAAATCCAAAACTAGTAGATGTTTTTGTTTCAAGTGGCTATTGCATTCTGATTAACTGACTTCTCGTTCACTGCAGCTCATGGGAGCTGGGCAGAGTGGTCACCATTGAGAGAGTGCTCAAGCGATGTCCCAGGATGTATTGACAACAGCACATACATTCGTAACAGAACTTGCTCCAACCCACGCCCACTCCTAGGAGGAGACAGCTGCCCCGGCAATGAAACACAGGTCATCTTTCAAGGTATGAATACTGTCACTGAACTGAAACATTTCTAACTTCCTTTGGCCTGATTGTTGAATTTATAGCAACACTTTGTCCGGGCCTGGCTGCACAATTTGACAAAAATTAATTGCTGCTATGTAGTATAGACAAGCGATGACACGATGCTTTGTGTTGAAAATGGATTTGCCAAAAAAATGGATCAGAACTAAATTAGCAGTCAAAGTTGCATTAGAATTCAAAAGCAAGAGATGTGCTCACTTGTTACTCTTGATAACATTAGTCCATAAATGATCATTTACCGGAATGCACAACCTATCTATATAAATCTCAATGTTTTCTGTTCGTATGTCCAACTATATAGCAATAAAGTTTTATTATTAAAACATCTGTTTTGCATTGGATTTGAACTCGGAACCTCTATGTATCCAGTTTTGCAGGACCTGCGGAGGCTTTGTAGGTTTTGCAGGTTTTGCAGGTCTGCAAAATCTCTGCAGACTGTGAAGTTTTGCAGACCTCAAAACCTGCAGAGGTCTGATTTTGGTCTTACAATATGGGTTGTGTCGTACTTGAATAAATCTGCTATTGGGAGACTTCTAAGGAAGCTCACTTAAAGATACAGCCTAAACCAGTTATGAGAACCTGACTATAGTTCAACCACTTGGACCATTTTAATCAGTTTTGACAATTATGCTCTACAGCTTGATCAAAACTTTTAATATTTGACAGCGTGCGTTGGAAATGAGAGCACAGTGTGGCTGGCAGATGATGGTGAAGTGTTGGGTTGTTTATACGTAGAAGAAACTGAAGTGAAGACTGTTGCGGAGTCAAGACAGTTTTGTCTAGATAACTTTGGAGCGTCGTCAACTCTGGTGGAGATCAGCAGTGCTGAGCTGCACAATCTATTTTTAGCTCACAGAAGGTATTTTTTGTTAGCCATACATAAAAATTCATTGTTGTCTCGTAGAAAAAAACCAGCGTTGGCATAGTATTTCCCATGGCGGTTATTACCGCTGGTTTATGCCGGTTTTTACTGCCCCAGGAAAAACTCATTTTTGTCCAAAAGTAGGAAAAAGCGGGAAAAACTAAAAACCTCTTTTTTGACAGGTTGACTAATGCTTAAGCAAAGAATAACAATACACTTATAACATTAGCTGTCATAGAGCTTCTTTATGGCTCTTTAACAGTACACAGGCTAAGGAAGCGCATAACCTTTATAATTGGTTTATTTACTGAATATTGAATGAAAAGACCAAATCACAAGATAATATTTGTTTATTTACATATATTAAATAGTAATATTGAGTGAAAAGCAAAATCTATATGTGGGGAACATGACAGTAGGCATAATACAACAATTAGAAAATAATTGAAAAATGAAAACACGTAAAGATAATGCCAAGTAGTCGAGACCGGTAAACTGAACAAACGGATTAGAGTATTGAGACTTGATTGCCTAAGAAAATTGCATCCTCGTATTTGGCCGAATCACACCCTAAAGAAATTGCTTTTAGGTTTTGGTATCAAGCTACCTGTTTAGACGCTTTCTCCACTCTAAGCCTGTTGCGCAACTTGGTCTGCACTAAGAAAAAAGTGCTAAACAATACACGTCAAAACAGCTCTATTATTGGACTGTAAAAGGCTCATCGTTATTCAACGTTGGCCCGTATCTTGGGTGTTGATTTTTTCTAACTTTTCCCACTTTTAAACACTATTTCATTTCCAATGCTATTGATTGATATAAATATGGAGTCACACAACTAATTGTTTTGTCCAATTTTCCATTTTTATTAAATTTCATTGTTTAGAAAAATATTTGGATAAAGAATTTTGGAGTTATAATATTTCCCACTTGTTCCCGGTTTTTACCAGTTTTTTCCAGTTTTTACCAGTTTTTCCCGCTGCCCTGGAAAAAACAGTTTTTCCCGGGAAAAATTCCAACCCTGAAAAAAACCTATTATATACTTAGTTTAAGTACACAGCGTTTTGTGGTTCTTTTATTTAACATCATAGCAAATGCTTAAATAAAAACATCATATTTATTGTCTCTTGTTGATGGTTAGGCTATAGTGTTGTAACTGACTTTAAGAATGGTTGTTCTTTAGTAAAATGCTCAACTGTGTTTATTAATATAACTACAATAAAAAATTTCACTATACAAGCTTTGTAGACCTTTTCAAACTACTCAAAACTACTGTTTTGCAGCTATATATATATAGCAATACTATATATTATATTTGCTTGTCGAAAAGCTTACATCACAAAGCTAAGTTTTGCTATGTCATCTACATTTTACATTCACTTACAACCATAAGTTACTAATGAATACATAAATATTCTTAATTTACAATTTATTCTATCAAAATAACGCAAAGTAGCAAGTTCTTTTTACAACTATCACTTATTTTAAACACCATGTATTTCAGTTTTGCATAACTGTAGAATAAATAGTTTTCAACTACGGCATGATTGATCTGGCTTCTCATCTTTTAAATTTTCATAACACCGCTGGATTGGTATTTAAATATTTGACCTTGAAACACCTAAAAGTTGCTCTTTTTCAAACAATACGCAATTAAATCAATTTTTATTATTGAGTTTGATGACAAAACTTTTCAATTTCCGCTACACACGAAGAATCTTTGCGGACTTGGTAATAAGATGAAACCGCACAATATATGCAATCACCAATGTTTATGTCCAATCTACATCTTACTATTCTGATCATACTGTATACATGGATCTACTGTACACCAAAGGGGCCTTTTTTCTAGCTTAATTTTCTGTTCATAATCAACTACTGCAAAATTTAAACATAATAATAAGTAAATATTGAGAGGAAATTTTATGGTAAATTGAGATTTATAACTGCTGTAAGTTGTAAACAGTCAGCAGTGTCTACTTATAAGCACTTTTGCTATCGATTCAGTGAACTGCCATGATGTTGATATTTCTGTCAAAGGACTATGTTTATTTATTTTCAGCAGTCATCTACTTGCAAGCTTTTAGTTTTTACGTTGAGCTAATGCTTTTATTATGAGTTGCATGTATATGTATTTTGAGAGAACTCAAATATTGGAGAAATTTTGCTTACAATGCTAAACACGACCTCACCAATTATTATATACAAAATAATAATAATAATATATATATTATTATTATTATACAAAATCTATTATTTATGTTAAAGAAGCTAGTTTAAGTCTTAAGTTTAGGGCTTAAAATCTATAGCACTTAAGTTTACAAGTCAACTTGAGTGAAACTGTAGATTTACAATATTTCAATGTTTTATAGGATCTATGAGATTACTGCCAACCAGTACTGGGTCAGCTTGATTCGAGGAGCTGATGACTGGATTTGGTTATCCAGTAACCAGAACCTGTCTACTACTGGGTATACCAACTGGGCAGCCGGGTAAGAAACTTACAAAACAGAGAGGGATCTTCGTGAAACCCTTTTTTCTACCTCGCATGACAGCCATCGAGTATCCGCTTGGTTCCCTATTCTGAGAGGGGGTTAAGTTAGATTCACACACACTGCTGAGCATGTCATGTGGAAAAAAGTTTTTCACATCCACTTTACCATTTTGTGCGCTCCATTTTGTGCATGCCACCAGCAGGAGGTGCTTCACTTCAATAGAACGCTTTTTGGTCGATGGCATACCAGTTTTGGTCAATGGTATACCGGTTTTGGTCGATGGCATACCAGTTTTGGTCGATAGTATACCAGTTTTGGTCGATAGCATACCAGTTTTGGTCGATGGCATACTGGTTTTGGTCGATGGCATACCAGTTTTAGTCGACGGCATACCAGTTTTGATCGACAGCATACCAGTTTTGGTCGCGATTTTGATTAAAAAAATGTATTGCTGATAGTCATAAGAAAAACCAACATCATGATGCTATGCCATTATTTAAAAAAATGAAAACAAATATGTTTCTTTAATGTTTATTTGTAAAATATTAAACTTTATTATCTTATTGCTATGTTCTGATTTGCAGTAGGATGCATTATTTTGATTCAATTATGCTCTACGGTTGTTAGTTCATTACAATATATGGTATTATGGATTATTTTAAATATCTGAATGCTATATTTTATATTTTACATGATTATATGTTTTTATATACTATTATGAATAATTGTGTTATATTATGCAGTTTATTAAACTAAATTATATTTATTGTTCCAAGTTAGTTTATAATTGAATGTGCTGCAACATATTGCATTTTGTTACACTGAAATATTTTTCCCCTTTTCATGACAGTATATTTAATTATTCTGTGTTATATTATTCTATATTATGCTATACAAAGTAATGCTGTATGATAGATACAATGACAAATACTTACAAACACAGCAAAGGTGAATCAAGCCATAGCCTTTAACCTATACAATAAACCTAGCTTTATGTCGTTCAATTTATTATCTTAAAATGCAATGAGACTTTTTAGGAGTTGCTAGAAGTTTTCTAGTTGACACACTCTGTGTGTTTTTATAAAAAAGGTAAGTAATCAATTTTTGACCTAGCTATTGATGTGGGTGTATACTTTTGTATGTGCATACTTTGGCTAGCTTGTACCTTAGTAGTAGTTTTTCACACAACAAAAATCATGCCTCTAATGTTGTAGGGCTATTTTATCAATTTTCAAATATTACTCAATTCACTTAAAATAATCTAGCTGGTTTTACTGCTCAATAATTATAGTTTAAATTTCTAAACAGAAATCTGAAAGTGCATGGTTAAATTTGGCTGTACAATCTTCTAGTAGTAATTTTTGACAACAGCTTGGTTTACTAATAATAATTTAAAGCTAACATGTTAGAACCTACTTGTAGCGTTGATGAGTCTAGTAATGACTATGGCTACATTGATTGTGTCACAACGGACTGTCATTGGAGGGTCGGAGCAGAATCTGACACCATGCCATGGATATGCTCATACACACAGGGTTTGTGCGAGTCTTTCAATCAGTTGTCACACTCGATGCTGGTTTTACACACAGGGACTCATCATATGCCATTATTCATCACTATTGTTTTATGGTGTTGTCATTATACATAGTGTCTAGAATATTTGATTTAATTTAATGACCCTTTTCAGCATATCAATGTTACAGCTCTGTTTACTTAATCATATGTTTTTACTAAACCCTTATTACGACTTGTGTTAGAATTTACTGCTTCACGTTTTTCTCTGGCTAGTTATTGCTAGTGCTTCTTGTTCAGTTACCAAATAACACTCGCCATAAAAAAACTGTCAGTCTTTTTTAACAGAGATAGGTTGTCAATTTACTTGCTAAAGCAGGTATAATCAAACCTCTTTGTATGGTTGCTTCATGTGGAGAATTGCTTTAGTGTCAATATCCTTGCGTGTTGAAGCCAAAATTCTTTTTAGAATTTGTAAGAGTGTTTTATTAAATTTATTCGACAGCCCAAAATTTAATGGTAAATACTTCAGGTAACTACAAATAGTATTAAAACAAATGCATTGTATAAAACTATGTAAAAAACTAAACATATTAAGATTGATTATTGAAAAACAAAACGATAACATAATAATAGGTTTTTATAGTCAGGTTATCGTTTTAACAACAAATCTGAAGTGTTGGGCGACCGATGCAAAAGTTAGGTCTTACGAATATTGGCTCCTATGAAGCACATTTTTAAAGTATAGAACTCTAGTGAAAGCTATTTGCATGGTCACATTATGTGGTCACATAATGAGATCACATAATGTGGTCATGTAATGAGATCACATAATGTGGTCATGTAATGGGATTAAGATCATTTTTCATAATTCCTGAGGCGATAATAAATGCATCACAATGCTGATAATCATTCCTGGTAACCTTCAGCATCATGAAAAATACTCATCACACTTGCACAGTTATTTAATCAGACCGGGAGGAGGGGGGGGAGAGGAGGGTGGGAGGAGGGGGGGGAGAGGAGGGGGGGGGGGAGGAGGGGGGGGGAGGGTTGGGTTGTGCAAAACCATCACAAAAGTTAAACAAAATATTGGATAGAGTGACAGTGCTATTCAAACTTGTTTTTACAAGAACTCAAATATTTATTTACTCACAAATTAGCCAGTCCAAAAAGAAAGTTTACCAGATGGCATTCTGTGGCTAGGCCACCATACTGTTTAGAGGTTGTTTATATTGAAGTTTCTGTAAAGCTGAAAAGTAGAGTATGCAAACGTTAGTGCATTTGGTTGGCAGCACAGTGCATTGTTATAAGCAGTTATCGACAGTTTTTAGATCAGGTTATAATTTTTCATCCCTCATCACGAGGTTCACTTATCAAGAAAAATAAATCTTTACTCACTGAATTACATGTAGGTTTAGTGAATCTGAACAGCTGTGGCTTGGTATGCTTGGGCATGCCTGCATGCTTTGCAGAAGAAGCTTTTCAGTGCATCACAACTTCATAATTTAGTCCATTTATCATAGTCTGTTTAAAACTGGTTCTTTTTATGATTTGATAAATATTATGCATGTGTTTTAGGAATTTAATGTCTTTTTTGTGATCAGATAAAAGGTGACTGTGGCTGCTACAAAAATATTGTCAACAAACACTGAAGCGGGGAGTGCTAATCAAATAGATGAGCGTGACAAAAACAAAATGGCTAAAATGTGGCTGCATTATTTGTCAAGGAAATGATGATTATGTGATCTGTCAATATATTCTCTACACAAACAAAAGTTACTAGGTTTTTCATGACTATATATATAGTATATATAGTATTTTAGCATGTAGCAGAAGTTAAAGCAAATTACATAATCAATTTAAAGCCAGTTATAATCGAAACGGAGTTGCCATGATTTTCTATATCAGATAGAAACAGAGCTGCAAAAAAATGTGTAATTTCAATTTCACTTTATTGATCAAATTTATTTTAAATGCTTCATGAAAGATATTTAATAAACTTTTATAAATATGTTAAATATGTTAATCAAGTTCTTATCTAGAGTAGCTATAAATTATACCATGACAAATTCACATAGGCAGCAGTGTATAGTAGCAGTACGTATAAGAACTGACAGTTAGTTGTCACTCAAACCAATACATATGTGCATGCAAATAAAGTTTAGGTCTCAGCAGATTCTTCGATGGTTGATCTACTTACAAACCGGCTAACTAATTATAACATAGAAACTTTGTTAAACAGTATTCTATTTTTAAATCTTTTCTTTCGTTTTCTAAAGAAATTTTGTAATTGAACTTTCATTTAACAAAAAATGTGGCATTAAAAGTTGTGTAATGGGTTTTGTTGGTATTGGCTGTTTCTTTTTTCTTTGATTAAAGCTTGCTATTGGTTTTTGTAGTGGATGGTATATGGTCAACCTGGTCAGAATGGAGCAATTGTTCACTCGACACCAGTAACAGGTGTCGTGCTGGAGACACTGCTGTCAGAAACAGAACCTGCAACAACCCATCGCCACAGATCAATGGGAAAACTTGTCCTGGTTCTGAGTTGATGAAAACATGGCTAGGCTAGTTGATATAAAATTTATTTTCTCAAATTTAAAAAGCTAGGAAATTTTAAAACATGGTTCAATTCCTGTTATACTTTATTACCATTTGTACTAGAGGTGTCGGGGTATGGTAATTAATAAAAGTCTCAGTCAGTAATTATTCAGAAATTGGGATCAACATCTTCAACAAGCTTGTAAACTACATGTATTTGGTCGGTTAAGATCAAGACCAAAACTGCAGGGAGTTTGAAAAGGAGTTTTTAATTCAGCATGTCACTAACAAACTAATGTTTTTATCACTCTCTCATTTGATGACCTCTTTCTTACATCAAAGTCAAGTTTACACACCAAATTAAATTTAAACTTTTAAATCAAAAATTTAAAAAATTTTCACAACACATTCGCTAACATTTTATTAGGTGCAGACAACTGCTCAAGGGAATAGAAATAACAAGAGAGTGAAATACAAAAATGAAAAGTGCACGTACAGCTTGTGGTACACGTAAAGCCTGTTGCTTGTGTAAATATGTCATCATACCAATCAGCTTGACAAAGTTAACAAACCATTTGTACTTGTGTGAGGGAATATTCACCTTTATTTTTTGGATTTGCATGTACATGTACAGTCCATTTTCGCTCTATAAATTTAATCCATCCAGATATTCACTTGATACCATTATAGGTCAAGAGAAATATTCCTATAAGAATACCTTTATTTTATTGATTTATTCAACTTGATCATTTTCTCTCAATTTAATGATGAAGAATTTAGTGAATTACATATAGTATTAAAACAGAATGATGCACTAATGTATGCGGAAATATGTAAAAATATATTGTATGCGAGAAACTAATTAAATAAAGAAATAATCAATAAAAAAAATGTAATTGCCATAAACTCTTAATGTTAAAATTTATGTAAGACAATGTGAGGTACTGAATACTACAAGTTGCGGGCAGTGCATAAGTAGAGATAAGAGTTAGTCTAACCTAGACTACATGAGTTTCCACATCTTTTTTTGTAATAACTATTCAATAGCTTTAAAGGTTTTTGTAACAAAAGACTTGAAGAGGGTTTTTTTAAATGTTTTTTTATTTATTACTTAAATCATATAAAAATCATTGCCTTCTTTTGTCACCAATACTACCACTCACACTGGTATTCTTGAGATCCAGGACTTTAAAACTAAAATAGGAAGATATGAAACACTGTTTAATGTTATTTGACTAAACTATTTATGGAAGAACTGCATATATATCTACTGATTTACAAAGCAGCAATGTTTCAAATAAATCTGAACATCATATTTTGAAAATTACTTAACTTTACATTAAAAGAATTTGCTCCAATTTTAAATTTCACGTCTAAAACTTTTTATGCTGAAATGATCAACTAAAATTCAACTGCACTATTAAAATAAAACTTCTATAGTGTTATTAGTAACAAAGAACATTAAATAGGAAGCTACAAAGATTCAAAGTAGCCTATTTTTGCTTTTTTGATGATTGGGAACGGCTGATGTCTATTTTTAGAATGCTTTGAAGGAGATTTCTTCGCTGTCACATTTACTGATCACTACTGCTGGCACTTCATCGACACACGTCTAGATTACGATACAGCCCTTGAAACTTGTCGGAATGAAACGCGGTGGAATGCTGTTCTTGGTCATATAGGAAGTAGCCAGCTATTAACTGTTTTGATAGACATTGTTAACAGGTTAGTTAAGATTTTGGTTTGTGATGCAGGAAGCGGCTAGAATCAAATTGCATAACATAATTCCTCGAATGCCACAATCAAATCTAGCAGAATTTTGACATTAGTTTACGGGATGATAAATCTTTATTACTACTATAATATCTTAAGTCTTGTTTTTATTTTGTTCATACAGTTACAGCTCCACACTTTTAAAACTGTTATAAAAAATTATTAGCTTCATGAAATATTAGATTTTAATAAGTTGGCAGGTCTGAAATGCTTCAATAAGAAACCTTAAATTCTCAAAGAATTTCATAAACAGTGTTTTCATGTTTTTAAACAGGCGTGCTGTTAAATAAAACACTGGAGCCCGCAATACTGTTGTTTTCTGCGTGTTTTGTAATAATAGTCAAAAAAAAGAAGAAAAATTACCACAGTTTGTTTCTTTAGGCTGATAAAAAGAGAAGCATTTCTGGCAGTCTTTTTTCACAATTCACTCTTTTTATAGCTTGACAGCACTCATGGTCTTCTAATCTGTCAAATAACATAACATAATTCCTTGAATGCCACAATCAAATTTAGCAGAATTTTAACATTAGTTTACGGGACGATAAATATCTATTGCTACCATAATATTTTAAGTCTTGTATTTATTTTGTTCAAACAGTTACAGCTCCACACTCTTAAAACTGTGATAAAAAATTATTAGCTTCATGAAATATTAGATTTTAATAAGTTGGCAGGTCTGAAATGCTTCAATAAGAAACCTTAAATTCTTAACAAATTTCATAAACGGTGTTTTTATGTTTTTAAACAGGCGTGCTGTTAAATAAAAAACTGGAGCCCAAAATACTGTTGTTTTCTGCGTGTTCTGTAATAATAGTCAAGAAAAAAAATATAAAACTTACCACAGTTTGTTTCTTTAGGCTCATAAAAATAGAAGCATTTCTGGCAATCTTTTCTCACAATTCACTCTTTTTTATAGCTTGACAGCACTCATGGTCTTCTAATTTGACCAACATAATAAATGTAAAATTGGCTTACTGCTGGTACAAAACCTATAGAGATTCTGTGATAACTTTACTTGAAAAGATATGTTTAAGAAAAAATATAACAATTTTAATACTTTATTGGCTACTTGGAGTAAATTGATTTTTTACGGTTGGAATTCTACGCTGTGGTAAATACATAAAAAATTAAAATAATAATTTAAACTATGTATTAGCAGTTTTTGCGGTTCATGAACTCTTGCAAAAGCTTGCTTTCCCAATACAAATGGTCTAAACTGCTTCAGACAGATTTAGTAATATATTTGGAAAAGGGTTATAAGTTCTGAGGTAAGTTTTTGGGTGGCTGTTTCGAATTGTTTTGGTCATGGTATTTACTGCAAGGAACAAAAAATTTCAAAATTCTCAAGAACATTTTTTGCTACGTTCTTTTAACTATAATGTAGATTATTTCAACAACCAGTATGAATACTTTTGTAGTGTTTCTCGCTCTAAGCTGGAAAAATATTGTGAATAGCTGTAAAATATGTAAAGATATTATGTAGGACAGGAGTTTTTGTTACAAACAAGGATTTCAAACGAAATAGAACCGTTTCAATCAATAACAATGTCTTGCTCACATGTATTTGTAATGTAGCCTAAAGTATGATATACCTTGTGCTTGTTTAATAGTAACTAGTACTCTGGCAGACTAGTGTGCTGTGGGAGACCATCAGGTGTAATAAATATATGTACAATTATTCTGGAATGCAGCAAGATGGTTGATTGGTGCAGTTGTTTGACTAATGGTCCATCATGCTGAGAGTCACAAGTTCAAATCCCGTCTGATGCAATCATTTTCCCAACCTCCATCCATGACTTTAAACTAATGGACACGGTTCATACTATAGCAGTAATTGTGTTACTTAACAAATTTTATATAGGTCATTTTATATAGGTCATGTAGGAACACGATTTAACAACTCTGACATTTTAAAGTTGTTGAGAGCTTTTTATGAAGTTGGTTCGGAAAAAACAAAAAGTACTTGCACCCACATGTAGCAAAAAATTTTCATCGAATTTTAGATTTTATTTTGTTTTAGCTAGTTTTATTTGGTCTTAGTTTTTTGGACTTTTAGCTAAAATTAGCTGTTCAATTGATAATATAATAAGGTAAACATTTTATTAAAACTGATGATTTATATTCTGTCACTGATCACATCATTGGATTGTATCTTTCAGGAATGAATTCATTACAACACACGCAGTGAATGAAGAATATTTTATTGGACTAACAGTAAATGAAACTACATTCAAGAGAGAATGGAATGATGCAATACAGCTTGGTTGGTCAAATTGGGACAGCGCACAACCTGGTGCAGAGTTTTGTACAGTGTCTGACCCTTCTAATGAGTGGAAGTGGAGTACAGCTGACTGCACAGAATCTAAATATTCTCTCTGTCAATATGGCATCGGCAAGTTTCTCGCATTCAGTGATTATATAGATCCTAAACTGATCAGTCTTATAATCTAATCACTCTAATCCTGAACTTTAATACGATTTGGCTATGTCTTTCATTCTAAACATGTCTTTGCACAATGCTCTGAGCAACTTAACTGCAATCAAGTTTTATCGATTTTAATCTTAAAACATCCTGGCAGTCAGATCACCTCAAACATCAACAATAAGAGCAAATGATGAAAAAATAACTGATAATTTCTGATAAAATCTATTAACATTTTGTGCAAGTTCATCTTTATTGTTGACCCTCAACTGGCTAGTCTGACTTAAAAATTGATGAGGAGGAACCCAGTATGCCTGGCCACGAAATAGCTCCGCTGTTTAATTCGGATGCCGAGGATGAAAACGTTAAGGGTTTTGGGGAAGGAGAGTGTATATTTTATCTAATAAAGTTGACTAAGCTCACTGTTTTGCCTTTTTGTAGTTTTTATCTGTGTTAAAATGCATCTTATAATAAGGGGTATCTTATATATTGGTTAAAATTGGGAAAGGGATTCTAAAATTGAGGCTTCACCCTATGATACGGTGTACTTTATGTTGAAGAAAGTGTGGTATGCATTTTCAGCCACGGCATTTTAATTTGAGATAACACTACATTTAGTTGAACAAACTCTACTGTCATCACTAACTATTAAGACCAGAGAGCATAAAAACAGTGACTTTACATTTAGTTGCCTCAAACTTATTGACAGCTTGCAAAATCCATCATAGTTGTCCTTTCTTTCATCTCACTAAAGCCACCTACCATTAATCAACCTATCAATCTGTTGATACGATGTGACCTTGTGTTTAGATATAGCTGATGTCTAGACTACCACTGGATTATACATTTCATGCTTGCAGTATACCGCAGGTTATCACTATCTGTTAACAGTTAACTGGTTACAGGTTAATGTTAACAGTGCTAACAGGGTAAAATTGGCGTGAGCTATCTGCAGCTGTTATGAGCTACAGTTCTGTCTGTATTGAAAGGGTATAACTAATCTGGAAATACTATAACTTGCTACTGTTTTATTTGATGAATCATAGTAGGTCTCTAGAATCGGTTCACATTTGGTAGGAGGCAGCACTGTGGTTGCAAAAAATGAGATCTTTGTATATTTAGCAATAAGGTTATACAGTATAAAAGTATGGAGCCATCGGCAACAGTTTAGTTATTCTGAAATATACAGTCTATGGCCAGTTGTAGATTGCATTAAAAAAGACAAGAATACAAAACCCGGTATCATTTTAATCCTGAGAATTTCCTCTACCGGCTTTTTTTTATTTACGAGTCTTTACCGACAACACTGCCTACACTCTGGTTGTTACCCTGCTAAGTATTGTTAATTTTAAATGTTTTTTCACTGAATACGGTTTGGAGAAATGAATGCTTCAAATGTTAAAAATGCCTGAATTTATACTGCAAGGGAAATAGAAATGTCATACAATGAGAAAACTTTAAAAAAGTTTAAGACGATGACTTGAAAGAAAGAACTAACACTGATTAACTTTTACTAATGTTTCATTCATGCAAAGCAAGTCTTACCAAGTCAGAGTATTATGGAATTATGAAAATGATAATTTTGACTTCAAAATAATGCAATAACATCGCAGAAAAGCGTACAATGTTAGGATAAAAATAGTATATAACCTTCTTATATCTAAGTTGACTATATTAGGCTTATTGAGTCCTAGGTTCGAGGGTACAAACATTATAGGGCGGCTCTATGCTTGTGCGCATGACTGTAGATGGATATACTAGCACTGCTCTAAATCTTTGTATCTTACAGTAGTAATAAATATATAAACATTTTACAGATATGGTGAATGGAGTCTGGGGTGAGTGGGGAGAATGGGCAGACTGTAAAGCGGACTTCTGCTCCTTTGGGAACATCACTCGTCAACGAATCTGTGATAATCCGCCTCCAAAGAATGGTGGACAGTATTGTCGTGGCGACATGATCGACACGATGTCCTGTTTCAATAGCAGCTGTCCCAGTATGTTAATATATATTTCATATCTATTGTTGGAATTTTTTATCTGCTAGTGGATAAACTAAATATAGCTCAATGAGTGGGGTTTTGCTGACAGATTTTTGCTGACATAGAATTTGAGACCTTTTTACTTTTTCTGACTACACATTCTACATTGTCGACTTTTAACTTGCGTTGGTCGACCTTGAGATAATGAACTTATTCGACTTGATTTATTAATCCGAGTTCAAAGATTTTAAAATCAAGAATGTTAGTCATGCATATAAATTATATCAAAGACATATTACGGCGAAACAGAATTTTTAAAGATTTTTTATCTCTATTGGCGGCCTTATTGTATTAAACTTTTACCTCCTCCTAGTTACCACAATGCATTAAGAAAAAAGAAGAGACAACTCCACAGTATTACGTAAACTGTCCGAGATAGTTTATTATTTTGTACAGAATCTAAGCTGTAGTTAAACTATCATTGTTCAATATTCAACTCATGACTCTGGAATACTTCACAAAGAGTAGCTTTTTTCATATCTCGATACCTGGTCACTTGCTGAGGTTAATTAAGAAGTAAGATAGTTAATTAGAATATATGTTAAACGTGTATCCTTCTTGGTACAGCACTGCCATATTTTGTGATTTATATCTAGTGAGAAAAGATTCCATTGCAAGCAAACCCTCATTTTGGAACTGAAGCCCTCAACATATAAATAGCACTGAACTGTTTCAGAGGTTTTAGCTGGTTTAATAAACATGAGCAGGTTTCTTTGCTAAATCTCCACTTTTACTTTTGGCATATTTTCAGGCAGTGCTATGTTCAATCCATCTTCAAAATACATGAAACTATTTTTATAAATTATTACATCACCCAGATTTTTGACAAGCTCATCTTTATGGTTAAGACTATTGCTGAATAAGAGGAGTTGTGCTTTGATGTGTTGCAGTTAATGGCAACTGGACTGAATGGGGAGAGTGGGGAAACTGCACACTTTACTGTGTCAAAGAAAGGACACGAGAGTGTACCAACCCACCGCCTCAGTACTTTGGTCTGTACTGTGAGGGGAGCCACAATGAGAGCTTGTTTTGTACTGAAAAGCCATGCAATAGTAAGAAATCGGTCATACATTTACGTAGTTTTCAGAATACCCTGTCATCAGGTTCTAATTAATATGAAGCGGATCCCCGTTTAGGTCATATCATGCGACTATTCAGACATTGATCAAAATTTCCCCGGCTTATAATAAGAATGATTACTGTCTTTCAAATTTGGTCGACATTGTTGCTTCAATGTGCCAGCAGCAGGCTTCATTATATTATATAGCATATAAATCTTAGCAAGTCTAATTAACTTATTAAAAGTCAGTTGATTAGAATTTTTATTTAAATCTGTAGCCTTCTCACTACACTTCTGCCGTCTTTTTGTGATTTGTATCTAGTAAGAAAAGATTCCATTGCAAGCAAACACTCATTTCAAAACTGAAGCCCTCAACATATAAATAGCACTAAACTGTTTTAGAGTTTCAGAAAAAAACTGCAAATGCTATTGAATTTATGCTATTTAATACTATGGCATTAAAAAATTAAAAACTACATCTTTTACATTTTACCACAGCTTGTTGGTGTCAACAGATGCTATTTCACATATCAAAACTTTTATAGTCTGCATAACGCAATGCTTGGTTTTTTGCTTGCATATGTTCTTTTTGTTTAATTTCCCAACTCGTCCCTCTATGTTGTAAATGAAAGTTTTTTGACCTGTTTCATCACTCATCTCTTAATCTCCTTCTCTTCATTTGTAATGGTATGGTGGCTGACTGAGACTATGCGTGGTTGAGAGGAGAAGCTCAAGTGTTGAGTGAGTGTTCTGGCAAGATTGTGAGTGTGCGCAAATAAATGCTAAATCCTGATGATGTTGAGAAAACCTGAGGGACAGCCGCGTATGAAGATGAATGATGCCACTGACATTGCCGGGTTTTAGCTTACTTCTATATGGGAAAAGTATTTTAAAGGTATGAAGTTAAAACTACTCATAAAATCGCATGATTTATCAACCAATGCCAGTTTTCTCAACCTTTTGACTGATATTTACTGTGAAATGGTCTCTCAGAATACTTCAGGAAAATTTGAGCACTCAGTTTTTGTGATTTGAATAAGACAAATGGCAATTGGTACAGAAGTTGATTAAATTTTTCCATGAATAAAATTGTTTGGAGTCTCTCAAGAAGCTATTGTCGACCACCAATCAGCACCTCGCAAGGGGTAACGGTGTGTTTATACTAGCCTTTTTACTTGTAGTCAACTGCAAATCCTTTACTTATGTACTTGCAAGGAACTGTTGTTCAACAGCTGGTAAGGTTGACTGCATCTCTCTTCTGCTGGCATTTTTCACCAAAAATACCCGGTAAGTTTATTTATTTCATGTCAAATATAGATGAAAATTTTTTTTAACCACCTATCAAGCCATGTAAATGTATACTATATTTTTGCAAAGTCATTGGTGCTTTACAATCTAATTCCCTCAGATAAGCTATCTAAAATCTATTGATATCCTATAGCAAGGATTTAGTATTTAACCAGCTCAAGAGTTAATATGTATTTGATGATTATTACTTCACTAATCACTATTAAAAAATTAGTTTTGAATTCTTTTTAGAGCTTCTATTTAGTGATGCACAAACTAAAACTATAGCAGAAGATGGTTTTGCTGTTTTTAATAATTTTGCTATCAAGTATGTTGAGTAATCTTTAAGGACATTGTTTGTGTTAACAACACATTAAGACAAAAATATCTGTTACCAGCTAAACTGGTCTCTCTCTCTTTAGTGCTCTTACATATCCATTATCTTTGCATAACCAGTATGTTTACATAACCTGTATGTTTAAATAACCAGTATGTTTACATAACCTGTATGTTTAAATAACCAGTATGTTTACATAACCTGTATGTTTAAATAACCAGTATGTTTACATAACCTGTATGTTTAAATAACCTGTATGTTTACATAACCTGTATGTTTACATAACCTGTATGTTTACATAACCGGCATGTTTACATAACCTGTATGTTTACATATCCATTATGTTTACATAACCGGTATGTTTACATATCCATTATGTTTACATATCCAGTATGTTTACAAAACCGGTGTGTTTACATATGCAATATGCTTACATATTCAGTATGCTTACACGTTTAGTGTGCTTACATTTTCAGTGTGCTTATGTATCCATTAGGTTTACATATCCAACATGCTTACATATCCATTATGCTTACATATGCAATACGCTTACATATCCAGTATGTTTACATATCCGGTATGCTTACATATCTAGCATGCTTGCATATCCGGTGTGCTTACATATTCAGTGTGCTTATGTATACAGTGTGCTTACATATTTGTATTCATACTGGTTTACTGTGAATCACTGAAAAATTTATTGCTAAAGTATTAGTAACTGTTTAGAAATAGATCTTTTAATCTTGGAAATATTTTACATTCATTTTATTTGTGTAAATGCAATTCAATTTTACACACAATTTTAATCACTTCCTACTTTACGATACAGCAGTCTGTTATTATATAAAAATCAAAAAACTTAATTTAGCACATACAGTGTAACTACACTCACAGTAAGGCCATCTGACTTTATCAACAACTAGTCGAACGTCCGGCGTTTCACAGAAAATAAGATAATTACCTACTGAATTTGAGTAACTTACTTGGATAGCTAGATCTTTACTAAAAAATTTTACTAATACAACACCATCATTTAGGGCCAGCTTAACAAATGTTACGCATATCGGTCAACAGCGCTAGTCATTAACCTCAAGCAAACACTTCAAGTATAAGCATCTTAACCAATGTAATGACTATTTTCCCAATGAATACCATTGTATTCCGTGTAGCTTAATGGTTAAGTTTACTGCATCTATGTAGATCTGGAGGTCCTGAGATCAAATCGCAGTCTGTGCAGGTTTATTATTGTTAGATTTTAATTACTATAATTGGACAAAGGGTCTAATAAAAGGACAAAAAGACAAATGGTACAATTTATATATAGATGAAAATGTGGTGACCAAAACAAACATTTGTATTTAAAGTCAGGCCTATGTTTATCATTGTGCCAATATTTACCCTGCAATCAGGATTTGATCAATGCTACATGTGAGATTTTCTGATCTTTATATAATAACATACACAAGTGATCAAAAAGATAGTGATAGGTTTTGCTGTGTTTGGTAACACTGGAGACCGATCTACTTTTAACAACTTTAACACGCTAATACAAAAGGGAAAGCTCAATTACATGCTAAATAATGACTGTACTGTTTGCCTTCCATGATGCTTAATTACTTTGTTATTTGTTACTCACAAGTCCATTAAAAATTGCAACTAAATTTTCAGGTCCTAGCGGTATCAGCAAAACTAATATTATACACACAGGTAGATGTGTCTACTCGTAAAAAAATTACACCTAGTGACTTTAGGGTGACCTCGAAAATAACCTGAAGTGTGCTTGTGCTTTTTAGGGACATGAATGCTTTGTAACACAAAAACCGAAACGCTTTATAGTAACTTTCTATAAATGTCACTTTACCAATTGAAGTTAAAAAAATTTATTTTAAATTTGTTTAAAGCTAGTCGCAGCCAGTGCTAATTTAATTGCTAATTTAAGAAGATGGCAACTAATCATCTCAAGCATCTATTGCAGTCTTTACTTATGACAAAAAATTCAAAGATTTTTTAGATGCTTAGTACATGTAGTCAGTTTCTTTCTTTTTGTTTATACCACAAAATGCTGAGTAGATCACTAAAAATAGTAAGTATGCCGATGAAATGTTACCAACTGCCAAGTTCATTATTAAGTATCATTACAGCTGCCTCCAAAACTATGAACAAAATCAATACACAAAAGTTGTGATGATGCAATCTGTTCTTTTATCTGTTTTGTAAGTTTAACTTTATAAGATTGTGTTAGGAACCTCTTTGTTTTTGTGTTCTTTGTTTAATTAATAGATTTATAACATTGTTTAAAATAAAAGCAAATAAAAAATGATTGTTAATAATACGCTACCCCTTACAAACAACTTAAGCCTTTCATTTGATTACGAAGTTTGGTTTGTTCAAGGTAAAGATAAGATGACTTTCTTGCTATAGCAGATCATCAGAACATTTTTAGTATAAAAGCATAACTAGACCAAAAATATTCATAAGGGAACATTTGGTCAGTTCCAAACATTTTCTAATTTTGCTAATTCTGTTAGCTAGACAAGTTATAAAATACGTAAATGGGACCAACTTGCTTTTCCATGCCTAACTCATGGGTATAAAAAAATTCTATCCATCCAATTCTTCCTTATCACAGAATGCTCACCATGATGTTTTTTAGAAAAGCTGCCTGCTCTGAGAATGGCCTTAATAAAATCTACAAGCTGCATAGCTATGGTTATGTGATGGCACTGCGCTCATTCAAATATGACGTAAGTGCTTTTATTTGACACCTGAATAGCCTCAAATTGGCACCTATAGAAACTCGATACTGAAGTAGGCCAGGTTAACAATGAACTATTGATCTGCGCCTTTTTGTTGCAGTAAACACATCAGTTCTGTGGATTTGAACTTGGAAAAGACATACAACTTCTGAGAGCCGCTTTGGCTAAATGTCAGATTAGAATTACCTTGCGATAGCTGACAGTAAGTACTTCAGTACTCAACTAACTACATAGATCTATAGTAGCAGTACTGCACAAGAAGCTCGAGCAAAGATATATTTTGCTTAATTTTCATTGCTTTCTGTATTATAATTTACTAAAAAATTATTCAGATTCAACGTTTTTAAAATACCAGATTAAATTTAAAATAATGCATTGTGATTACAATATTTAAACGCGTTGGTTACTTGTTACTCTTATTGCTTGGTCTATCAAGTCTGGTTTAGCTGGGCTAGGACTGCACCGAGTTCAGTGATAGGCGAGTAAAGTGAGTGGAGGCACTAGGGGATTTGAGGAGATTCTTCATTTCTGTAGAATCACCAATATATTATATTATATACAGGCGTTGCATTACTTTGCAATAATTACATAACATTGTAATTGTAGCTGTTTTGCAAGATTATGCTGGTAAAGTAAGTAATGGTGTTGAAAAACTGAGATGAAATTCATTCTCTGTCATGCATTCTCTTAAATATCTGGTATATGGCATGAGAATGCCGCTAGAGATTAAAAGATTTTGGCACAAAACTTCTTCCACTGCTACAGATAGCATTTGTTTGTGTACCTTGATTAAGTTAGCTTATTGAGCGTTCACAAGTGCTCATATGCAGTTTTAACTTAGATCTTTAGCTGTGCTGAAGATAGCATGCTTTGTTCAGAATACACCCAACTGCATTGACAAACTACTGGTAGCCTTTCATAAGCAGTTAAAGTACAAACAACCCAGGCCATTTTATCGCATGCATCATAAGGAGCACAAAGATATAGCTGGCATGTGCCTGAACACCCTTGGACAATTCACCAGCTAGCGGCAATGTGGACACGGTCTTAAACAGCCAATAATATTTCGTGTCACCAGTTTCTTCAGAGTTGTTCATAAATTTAAGTGAATATGGCACCTTCTAGACAATGACATAAACGCATTTGGTTTTTGTAAGGTCTACTTCACTTTCAGAAGTTGCACACTATAAGAAAACGTAATAAAACACATATTGTATTTGTAACGGTAATATTTTACCATTTTATACATAATATACGTTATAGTTGTTTTTAGTTTTTAATATAGTGCATATTTACCATCTCAAGATGGTCAGCCTGCGCAACAACTGACTACCAAATGTTGGTTTTCAACTGGGTATTTTTGGAATTCTTTTGTGTTGTGTGGTACAGGACTGGCGTGGTCTAATTAATTAATATAATTAATATTTTGAAGTTACTTTATAATTGATAACAACTAGCAAAAGTTTCAAGTTGAGAAGTTGATTATTATCAATTTGTGATTAGTAGATGAGTCGAATATATTTGTCTATTGAACTGGATTGAACATTGGCTAGTCAAAATTTAGTTTGAAGAAAAATCACATTCAAATTAATGTGTATTGTTTTTGTAACTAGTCACCCATTTCAGTTTTAAAACTGGAAAAGTTGGTTTACCTTTCATTCAGCAGTATGGCTCAACTCTTTTTTATAGTTGACATAGCTGTGCCACTTAATTGATATTTCTATGCTTTATTATCGTCATGTATAGACTCGTCTCCTCTTACTTTTTCTGTCTTTCTCACACATGCGCACGCACTTGCACATGCGCACACACAAATCAAACAATTTAAACAGCGACCACGATAAAGAATAATTTTTTGTTTTACAAATATAATGTTGATGACATAGTAAGATATTAAATGGTCAAATTTTTAAAAAATTTTGTAGCAGAACATATGATTGAAGATGCTTTTGTTGTCTCATAAGTTTTTTGATTGCAAACAGTATGTTTAATAAATATGGCGTTTTGTGTGTATTTTATTTCAACAAAAATATGGGTTTTCTATGATACAAAATTTTGCATTAATTTTTGGTGGTATTTGTATATGGTAGAGACCTGTTTTTAAGTTACAACACACACTTATAAATTAAATTTGACTTGTTGTTGATTGCAGATGATAATGTTTGTTACTATTAGCTGAGAAACAGCACAGTAGCATTGCTAATATTCTGTTAAAACACTTCCTTGTATGCTACAAGATTTTTACCTTTTTTTCTTGTTTTAAAAACTAATTCTCCTACCAATGAAATAAAAGCAAAATAGGAACAGCAATAAAACTAAAAGCATAGCTGTAAATCATGGTACTATTGTCTAAGTTGTGTCACGATGTGATAAATAACCACAATCATTGTTGTCGATCATTAAATTAACACTAGAAAATACTAAATTCTTAATTTTATGTGTTAAAACATTTGAAAACTTTATTAACTGGCTTTAAACAGAAGGTATAATAAAAATCACATACTGTACGCATAATTATGCCCATTATTTTTACTAAAGTAGCAAGTGTTAATTCACCATAATCATAACAAATAGTTATTCGCGGATCAGAAACTTGTTCAACAATTTAGAGAACTTATGTTTGTGTGAGTTGAATTTTCCAATAATCTTCCAATTAGTCTTTTTTAAAGCAAATCGGTAAAAAAGCTCTCCAATCAACAGGTTTTATCTCATTATCTAAAAGCTGTTTTAAGCGTTTCGAAACGAATTAACTTTTTGAAGCCAAATTCTGCACTAGGTATAAAAAAGTTTATTTTTTCATATTCGGGAAAACTAACAAAATATTTTCAAATACAGCAAAACATATTGAGCAACGGACCTTGCCGACAAAAACTTGTGACATCAACAGCTTCATTGCATAGAAATGTAGAAATTTCAAAAATGCTATGCAGAGCTGCATTAAAGTGTTGTTTTTGTGTTAGGTTGGTTTGCTCCACTTTATTAGTTTTTCATGGTTTTTCTACTTGTTGTTTACTGAAAAAGTGCCAAGAACCAAAATTGCAGTCAAATATGTAGTATTGAACCCTTTCATGCTGCAGTTTTCTCTGTCCATTGCAATTAATTTTGAAAAAAGTTTTATGTTAATGTTTAAAAACACGGCCTTGCTTATATTTTTGCTTATCGATCCTAAGGGCACCGCCAGCTAGACAAAACCTTTTATTGTCATCTGATAGTGGTAAACAGTTAAAATCTGGAACATCTGCGTCATCACATCTTTTCTATATTGATCTTGCTCATAATTTTTACTGGGATGTGAGCCAGATGAAAAGTGAGCCAGTAACATGCACCAATACAATTGCTGGTTTTATTGATTCTTTGGTGTATAGATAGCAGAGAACAGAAAAGCTATTGGAGTTATTATTTGGAAAGTATGAGTTTGTGTTTGGGTGCAAAGGGCAACACAAATTTGAGCAATGTTTTCAACAGTATCTGATGCACTGAGCTTTACTTTTGCTAGATTCATTATATGTATTATCATTTTATATAATGACAGTGTTCTTTCATTTTCTCGATTTTGAGTAGAAGATGAGAAGTCTTTAGTTGATAGCTGTATTTAATGCTTTGAAACTTTATTTTCTAAAGGCTTTTTAAATGCAACAACAACAACAACAGCAACAACAACAACAAACTACAAAGGTTTGATCTATAGAATTAGTTTTTCTTACAATAGCTACTTTTATGAAAAAACCTTTTGGTAATCTTTGAAAACTTCAACTGACGTGCATGATATTCGGTTTGTATTAAAAACTATATAATAATTCCTGTTGTGTCATTTTGCCTTAACAAGAAATTATCTTCAATCAATTTTAATCCAACACATAAGTATAAAAAAACTGATTGCTGATAAGTCTTTAATCAAAAATATCAAATAATAATTGTTGACACTTTAATATATTGATAGCTATTAATAACTGGTACAGGTTAGCAAACAGGTATAGTGAGCTTGATGGGATCATTATGTAGCCAACTAATTTATTAGGTTTTGAACTTGATTTATTAGCTCGTGAACCTAATTTATTAGCTTGTGAACCTAGTTTGTTAGGTTTAGGACCAATATTTGATTTCAGAGCAATAAACAACTCGATTTTACAAAGTTAGCTACCTACATAATGTTATGTTTATGAAAAAATGAATTCAAGTATTTGTTTTAAGAAATAGCAATTTTTATCAAATAATTCTTCAGCTTATGTTATAATGTCACCGCAAAGAGTTACTAACAATACTATAATTAACATGTAACCATAATCTGATTCACAACATTTTGCTTGCTGACATTTGATAACGGAGCTGCCAGCTGTGTCTACCAAAGCGCAGAAGTATTAATCAGAGATTGTTGAACAATTGGACTAACTACAATTCATATATAGTATGTATATAGGTTAAATCCTTTGGGTGGTTATTACCATGCTGTAATCAATCAGAAAACTATTGCAGTACTTTTAGTTCATTTTGCAAAAACGCTTTTTAGTCTCTCACAACCAATTAGTGATTCTTAAAATTGAACTTTGTTTAATTTTTACCTTATTAAATTTATTATTTAATAATAAATTATTTATTATTTATTATTAAATAATATATTTAATAATATTATTAAATATTATTTTTATATAATATTATATCTCTGCTACTAGAGAAACTGTAGCCATCGCATCAGTGTTACAATCGTGTTGAAAGCTTTTACGCTACACATTAATTTAATCAAGTCAGCAGACAAACATAAAGTAATTGTTTTAGAGCCTAATTCTTTTAAAAATGCTTATTAATCTTTGTAAAGTATACAAGAGGGTCAGCTTTCTTAGCATTATAATTAAAAATAAATATTCCAGTTTTTACCTGTAGATGGTTTAATCAATGTTTTTATCAAATATGGTTTATCTCAGGTGTGAATCAATGTAAACCTACTTCATCTATTTTTGAATAAGGTAGAATTTTGCAGTTGCGGTTTGTGCAACCTAAAAAGTGTACAAAC
This sequence comes from Watersipora subatra, assembly GCF_963576615.1. Classification (NCBI taxonomy): domain Eukaryota; kingdom Metazoa; phylum Bryozoa; class Gymnolaemata; order Cheilostomatida; family Watersiporidae; genus Watersipora; species Watersipora subatra. The sequence goes on along the minus strand of NC_088716.1, from coordinate 47,124,308 downwards.
AGGAAATCAATTTAAAAACGCTTGCAGTTATAAATAATTGTAAAAGAATGGAAGAATCTGCCCGCGTAGCTTTCATTAAAATTATAGTTTATTCCTAAACATTCAATTTTGTTGTTTAAAAACCATATGCGTCAACTATATCATTCTTGAGTTTTCAAGGTTTGAAAGCATATTCACCTTAACAAGACATCCTATTGTCATGCAGTAGCCCTAGAAAGTTATAATGTGGAACAGCTTGCGTCATCACATATTTCATTCATCGATCTGGTTTGAATTTATTTCATATTTCAATTCACCATTTGGTAACATACTGAAGAACACAATGGCTGTATTGATTCCGTTCCTGGCCTGTATTGTGTAGGCAGCAATAATGAATAGTCTAGGTATACATGCCTGGAAGCCTCACGTGAAAAGGGAGTAAGTATTTATTGATCTTTGAGCTTAATACCAACACTGATTCAGATGGCCTTTAAACAACTAATTATTTTTTATAGCCTAATTCTCAAAGAATTCGCAAAAATTTCATGTTCTGTACTAGTAAAATACATGCTAAAACTTAGCTTTAAGCATGCGTGTTTAGTAAGCTATATCCATTTGAGTTACATTCAAAGTTTATGTTCTGCTGTTTTTTTATGTTCAAAGGTTTGGTAAGCCGAACGCGTTGCTGTCAAGTCTTTCTTAATCCGCTGTTAGCCACTACCTCTGTCACCATGCAAGTAAAAACTCCATGCAGTACTGTACATACTGCAGGTTATTTCACTGCAGTTCATAACCACTAACTAGGTAACTATAGTTACCAAGGTTACTATACTATTTTATTACTTATTTCTAATGTGTACAGTACATTTAGAAATTTTCAATGTTTTACTAGACGAGGGTTTGCATTAGATATATACTATAGGCCTATAGGGCCTTAAAACCCTCCATACCACATTTTCGTCTTACGATCCTAACACCAGAACAAATTAATTTCATATGGCGAGCATCTATTGTATTTGCAGGATTGAATGATTCTGTTTTGAAGTTAGGATATAGTCTGTGGTAAATCGTGGGCTTAATGACAGTAGCCAGTATAATGGTAACAGTCTGCTTGGCACATAACAAGCTTAGTTTGTCATTCTAAAAATGTTGTTAGTTGGTTTGTGTTTTGGTTTTCCGAACCAATAGAGTAATTACAGTGTCAATTCCTATAAATAAAAATGGCGTGTAGAGGTTGACACCAGTTTATGGATACACATAGACTCCTACAAGTGCTAACTGTAAAGCTCATTGAACAACTATATTATATTATTAAATTATATATAGACTGATGCTAGAGGCTGAGAAACTCGTTTCTAGTTTTCTAACATGTTTTTCAACAATAAACCAGGATGAATGGCCTCCAAGTCAAGCAAATGTAGACTATAAGAGTCATTGACTATTTACAACAAATAAATATAAACAAGTTCAGCTAAAAACGGCAAACAGTAAAGTTATTAAAAATATAATACAACAAATAGTTACTGTGTATTAGCATAACGACATACCAGTTTGCAAAAATGTTCATCAAGATAGACCAAATAAAATCCAGCAAACTTTTGTAGCAGCACTCAAATATTACACAGCCTTTTTTAGTTTTGAAACACGCTTTAGTAAGCTTTTTTATTTTATAATATTTTGAAAACATCAAATGAATTTCTTCGAAAATGCAAAATTTGGCAGAGTGCCAACAAACTACCAAACATCAACAGCCTTTAGCCATGACAAGTAGGCTAAAATCTGGAACGGTGTTATTGATACTCTTTGCTGGGTGACTGCTGCGTGATCTCAGAGTAGTCTAGTTACAATTAATTGTCAAACCAATTGACCCAACAGCTATATAATAATCAATTGAATAAGCAACAATAACAAAAGCTGATTATATACAGATATTAGCACGGTAAACTTGTCAATTGTGTGAACTGTCTCACAAAACCAGCTATTAAGGGAGAAGAAAAATGTGCTTATTGATCTTCAGCGCATCAGTGAACGCCGATATTATCTATTAGTAGTATTGTAAAAGACGCTGTCCAGTCTTTCAGCTGTCCAGTCTTTCACGGTACACTAGCTAATTTCCCTGTTTCAGGCTCCGAAATAATCACGCATGAGAGTAGAGGGCTTTAGCATATATTTGTATAGAACAGCGCAATCATAGCCAAGGGCTACTCTGCCATCACAGAAACAGTTCCAACCTTTTATATGGTTGGCCTATGACAACAACAAGTATTACATAAGATAGTGTGGTCAAAACTCCTGATGCCGATTACATAAGTTGTAGTAAGGCATTACAAGGAAGATGATATCATTACATAAATTGGGGCAAGATGTTGTTTAATACAAAGGGAAAGTGATAATAAATGACTATATACAGATATACACACAACTGCTGCTACGGAAGATTACTAATATAAAGTATGTTTTTTCTTAAAATGTAGCCGGCAATGTCTATCTCCCTATGGCTACCACAGTATAACCATTTTCTTCAGATAGCGCAAGTCCTAATGACAATTGTCTACTAAAATCTAGCTTTCAAATAGGCAAAGTTAGTAATTATAAAAATGGTAAGTCCTCGATGATCTCTAAGGTCTAGTCTCTCCTTTAACAAAAATAGCAGAATATAAGTTTTTGTTCTTAGAGGTTTTATTCAACAGAAAGTTCATTTTTGATTGCTAAAAGTATTGTTTGTAGGGGAACAGTTTTAGCTATATAGATATTTTTTTAGATTGTCCAATTCTTATTTGATAATTGTGATTGAACTGCTTGTCAAACCGGGCTGAATTTTGCGTAATCATCATTCCGCATGCAACCTTCATAGCAAAAGCTGTAATTTTTAAATGAGTTACAGCTATGTAGTTTTGATTTATTACATAAGGTGTAACCATGTCCATTTTTACCTGCTGTAGAAGTAAGTCCTGTTTTATTATTTGATTCTTAGTAGATATTTGCTCGGCAATTTGTAATTATTATCGTTATTATTATTCTTATGGAGAAGTTGGGGTGACAAAGGTCGGCTTAGAGGGACTCAATAGATGTGAGCAGCTCTCTGTTAAGCATGTTCATTGTGATTCGCCATAGTGTGACTTATCATAGTGCTAAAGGGATGAGTTTGAGATGATCTTGGAACGGATCAGACAATTTACATTTATTCTAATGTCTGTATGATGTAAAATCCCTATAATGTAAACGTTCTCGGTATGGACTATTTATGTTGTAGGAGAGTCTATTATCTTTTTGGCTTTATATTATAGAATACTATTTGCATACTTTTCTTTTCATCCAGTATTGAATAACGCTAAAATTTATATTATTTTCAGAGATTCATGAATTACAATAACCCAAAAATTTTTTTCTAATAATTTTAATTTAAGAGTGACATGACCATTACAGCGCATAACATTTTAAGCATCTTTTTTCTATAGTAATAGTTGTAGCATGTTTTTGATAGAATTATGCGGTTTTTGATTTACAAGTAGAAAACAGTACATCTATTAACTATGTCCTATCACTGTTATTGTCATTTTTTCCTTTTACACAAAAATGTGAGAAGTGTCTGAAACACAAAAATACTTTTAATGAATATTTTGAAGGGTCAACAATGTTTAGTATCTTAAACATTTGTGCCATCCTATTCAATGTCTTCTAGATCAGCTGGCTGATAACCTTGCATTTTACGCATAGCCTAAATCTACATATTTACTAGTAGGAACTTGTACTAGACCTTCATTAATAACACCATTGACTAATCAAAGCTAAGTGTTGTCACTTGTCAGGTGTTGTCACTTGTCAGATCTTACATCTCAACTACACTGCTTTGATCAATGTTATTGGTCAGCTGAAAGACTAAAGAATTTCATTGAAACATGTTTAAGCATGGGTAGGTTATATTAACATAAGTTATAAATATTTTACTATAATAGGAGCTGGGCAGTTGAATGTGTCTATCAGTTTGTTCGTCCGTCAAAAGCTTGTGTCTGTGAGTGTTTTATTTCATCAATTAGTAGAAATATAACATTAAGACAAAATAGAGATACAGTAATAATATTGATTAGATTGAACAAAATAATGAAGTTTAGTTCCTATTGTTAAGGAGTGATGAGGCCCACACGCGCAGTAACACTGCAGCTAGTCGAGGCGCTGGGCCCACAGGAATTGCCAAACTTAAATGGCAAGTCTTCCCTCTTGGAATCTAGGTTTACCAAATAGCTTTCATATTAACTCTAAAACTACTAAAAGCAGAGGTTTTGCGCAAGTCTATTGGAAGACTGTTCCATTGCGATGGTACTCTGAATGCGATTGCTTTTTTACCTGAAGCAGTATAAAATAATGGTGAAGGTAGATTGGTTTCTAAAAATCTGGTGTTATAGGGCGAATCCTTTTTGGTTTTGTCATCACTTGAATAAAATTTTGAATGAGCTATCAAGAGAATTTTATACTGATAAAGTTTGTCAACAGGCAACACAGACAGCTGAACAAACAGGGACTGAGATTAAGTTAGTAGTGGTTTATTAAATATTATACACATTAGATGCTTTTGTGATATCAGTATTTTTTTAATAACAAAATGCAGCATTTCCCCAGGACTCAAGACAGTAACTAATTTTTGAGTTAATAAACGCGTTGTATATTAGTTTCATAATATTTCTGGGTAAAAATTTAGAACTTCTACCAATCAGGCCTGACATAGATCCTATCTGCTTATTTAGTTAATTGATGTGTGTCCCATATCAGGTGACTGTCCGAATGAATTCCTAAGAATTTGAGTGAAGATGTCTCTTTCAACTCTGAATCAAGTAATTTTATTGATTTTTCTAATTGAATTTTCTTTGGATGAATTCTCATTACAATGTACATTGTTTTGTCTATGTTTACAGTTAATTTATTTGTATTACACCATTGTTCAATTTTTTAAAGTTCATTATTGACTATATTAATGTCATTATTCAAATTGTTAGACTCAAAAAATAAATTTGTGTTGTCAGCATATAGCACAGTCATACTTCAACTTACGAGCTTAATGCGTTCCAAGACTGAGCACGTATGTCAATTTACTCGCATGTTGGTGCAATTCATTTATATATAGAACAATTAAATATATATTGATCGGTTTCCATACTCTAAAAAAGCAAATAAAACACTCAAAACAAGATATTGTAACAGAAAGAACATGTTGGTTATTGTCCTTACGTACTACATGCTTTCAAAAAGCAACTAATAAAAAATAATGCCAGAAAATGTGATTAATTAAAATGTAAAATTAAATACATACAATAGCAGTTAACACTCGCATTTGCCAGAGAGGGAGATATAAGTTATCCTTCGTTACAACAGTTGACTTTGATAAATTTGGATTTTATTAAAGTCTTAAAAGACAAACTTAGAAGCAAACCTAAAAGCAAACTTTCATTTTCAACTAAACGTAATTAAAATTTCTTCGGCGTTCCTAGTTTGAAGTTTCTCGCTGGTTAGCGAGAAAATTTTCCTTTTTTTCGCTTTCACGACTAGCCGGTCGTTTTAAGATAAATCTATCTATATATCAATAAATAATCTATCACACAGGTGTCGTCACAACTGGTTAATGCACGACCACTAGCCAACTTGTCCGAATGACTATTAAACAGTTTGGATAGATAGCGCCCGCCTTTTCACATAGCATCGTTTCAGTTACGCTGTCACCGGCCAATTGTTTGTCCAATGCCATCAGCAGTCGCAAAGATCGCTGCACCGTTTAGAAACTATGTTTAGTCTTATGCGAACTAAATGCCCTGAATATAATCCTTCTGTTTGATAATTATGAATGTATTTCTGTCATATTGCTGAGCTAGCTCAATCACGCATACACATTTCGTATATTTTTCAATATTTTTCCGTTTAATATCGACTGTTATCATTTGCTTTTTCTTTGTATTATCTTTCATTTTACTGGCAAACTTTCGATCTACGCACAGTACTTTTAATTCACATAATTCTGCACAGAAAATCGTGCACAAAAAAAACACGGTACAACAGTATAACCTGAGCAGTCGAAAAATACAGAGTGATGCTGTTCTCAGAAAACACCTCCGGCATACTTGGCAACTGACTCAAATGCTCGTATCTCAAACATGGCTCGTATGTTAGTGCTAAAACTTGCTTGAAAGCTGGCTCGTATCTCAAATTTCTCGTACGTTGAAGCACTCGTAAGTTTAAGTATTACTGTATAGGCTTTAGATGGTTAGTAGATAACACAAGATCATTAATATATATTAGGAGTAAGGTTGGACCCAGGATAGAACTTTGAAGAACGCTGCAATTTAAACTTGAAAAGCTAAATTTATAGTTTTCTATAAAGGTTACTTGTTTTCTATATTCTAAGTAGTTTTTATCCAGTGAATAGAAGACAATGAAAAGTGTATATATTTCAATTTGTGAATGAGTTTATAATTTGTGGTCAATAGTGTCAAAAGCTTTACTAAAATCAAGAAATATCCCTAATACTGCTCTGCCATGGTTCATCACCGATAAAACTTTATTTGTGAGCTCAATTAATGTTTGGCTAGTGTTTCAGTTTTTTCTAAAACCAAATTGTTTTGTCGTAAGAACGCTCTTATTTTCTAAATATTGGCATATTTGCGCATTAGCAACTTTCTCAAAAGTTTTACTAAAAACTAGCAATATGGATATTAGTCTATAATTTGATAAAAGCTTTGTTGAACTCTTTTTAAACAAAGGTTTAACTTTTGCTATTTTAAGGCTGTCATAGAATATACATAATTGTAAGCTAGTATTTATAATATGAGCTAGAGGATAAGCTAAAGCAGGTGCTGCAAATTTCGCAAGCTTTGCGGGAATTGAATCTAATCCTGTAGCTTTATTTGCTTTTAGCCCGGACAACAAATCCTCAACATAATCCTCACCAACACTGCTAAACTGAAACTGCAAGTCTGTTGGTAAGAGATAAACATTTTCTGCATTGTCCCGCGGACCTGGGGTACTGTTGAAGGCCTCGGCTAATGTAGCTCCAATCGATGTAAAATATTGGTTAAAACAATTGGCTATATCTTGTGAGTTTTTAATTTCTGCATCGTTGTGAATAATTGATTTTGGAGCATCGCTACATATTGTTGATTTCCCTAATTGCTGATTTAAAATTTGCCAGTATGTTTTGGCATTCCCTGCTGACTCTGGTAAATTTTTAAAATACAAGGATTTTGCATTACGTAGTCTTTTGTTTACCAAATTTCGAAAAAATTTGAATTTTTGTTTCAATTTTGTGTTGAAAGGGGAATTTAAAGATTGTAGTCTCTCTTTCTCATCATTATTAAAATTTCATCGGTTATCCAAGGTTTTTTATATTTGTTGTCTAGAAGACGTTAGATAGCTTTTAAAAGGGGCATGCTTATCACAAATTGATTGAAATTTGCTCCAAAATTCATCATATATACATAGTATTTATGTCAGTATGAGAGCAGACAAGCTTGTACCAATCTGTGTTAAGACATTCTGCTAAAAACTTGTTTTCTTTATAGTGTTTGAGGTCTCTTAAATATCGAAAATTTTGGAAAAATTGTTCAGTGATATATTCAATTAAGACAAAGGTTGGAAGACGATCTGATATGGTAGTCGTAATTGCTCCTGATGAAAAGTATTTTCGGTAAAAGCTTGTGTTAGAGGTTAGTATAAAAGGTTACTTTCAACGTGACTGAAACTCGAGACATTCAGCTTACTAGACCAATGCTAGTGCTAATCAACCATTATTAGGTATTTCAGAATTATTGTGCACATAGTTATTCTCTGCATTTTATTGGCATACATGACGATCTCTTTTTTCACACTAGTCCGCCTGGATACTGCTTTGAAATATCCCTTTCAAGGCAGGCGAGACTTAATGTACTGCAAACATAAACTTCTAATACTTGTGGTATTTATTTCCAAATAATTGAAACATATTTTTATAATTTTGGTGGCCGTTTCAGAGCCTTTGTTTAACAGATTAATAACATAATAGTAAGACAGATAGGTGTGAAGTACTTGCAATTATAATGAATATTTTAGGAATCTCGATAAATTTGCTACTTTCAATATTCTAATTGACCTTTGCCTTACCTTCACCTAGTTTTAGTTGGTTTGAAAGACTACGAATACTTAAATAGTCCAATACAAGAGAACTCTTTCAAGAGCAGTACACAATTGCTACTGAACTCAGTGTTCTATATGATGCCATGATGCCAATTAGAGTGAATGGTGACAGTGAGGAAATTGATATGTGTTCTGTACAATTATGGGAGTATACACGGACTGCAGTACTTCGTTGTAGTTATACTACAATATCGTAACTTTTTTACAATTTTTTTAAACTTTTATAAAATTTGATAATGAAATTAAAAAACTGAAATGATTAATCAACTCTTGTGTCCTTAAATTCTGTTGTTCTTAAATTTTCGTGTCAAGAAAATTGATTATGTGAATTGCATCCCATGCTTTTGACAATAAATGAAGTCATTAGCAAGTAATGGCTAAATATAGTCTGTTTTGCTACTATTATAATGAACAATTATTTGGTATACAGTTATATGACTTTAGTTCGTCTCAATGATGGCATGCAAAAATTGGCTTGCCAGTTTGTGCATGCCAGTGTTGGCATGCGAAAATATCGTAGGCTATAAACGTACATAGAGTTGTATAAAAACCCATTGTAATTATCTAATGCAATCACTTCCTGGTAAAGATAATCATCATTAAAAATTAGTTACAAAATAATATGTTAGCCTTAGTAACTATAGGTACCTACAATAACTTTAGTGCATTTTGTATTTATGATTTTCAAGATAATGTAACATTACAATGTACTACGTGGAGAGTTCTTACCTGCGAGACAGACGTATAACATAAACGCTGAATCTAACTCAAATGAAATGAGTTTATTTAACACATACTTGAAGGAGGTTTTAGTATGTATTTTAGTTAACTTCAAACTTTTAGCTAAAGTTTTAACATTTATTCATTTGCAAATCCGTTTTTACTATAATGGATAACGCTAAACTTGCCATCGCGAGCAACATATGTATTTTAATAACGTATATAATCAGTACGCAAACAGTTAAATTGTGAATTCCAGATCATTTATTGTTGATATCAAGTGGCGGAGCAAATTAGCATTAGCAAAAAAACATACATATAAATACCATATATATATGTTTATATATATATGTATTTATATACATATATATACATATATTTTTATATATATATATATATATATATATATATATATATATATATATATATATATATATATATATATATATATATATATATATATATATGCATACATACATATACATTGCATATACTTAGGTCTCAAAATATTTCTTAACAGGGGCGTCGCAATGCTGGGGGGCAATGCTAAAATAATTAGCGTGTGCCTACGCTATACCGAATGTGGTAGATAGTGCCTTAGATAGATGCGCTTTGTATAGCTCAGTGGTAGAGTGTGTGGATTTTACACTTGTGGTTGCAATCTACGTGAGTTCTAATCCAGCATGCGGAAATTTAAATGTCAAAATATTTTAACAACTATTGCTGAACATACACAGACACGAATACACAGAAACACAGACAAACTTTGAGCAATATACCGTAAGTCCTCATGCTCAAGCCGCGTGGCTTGTCGTTGGGCGCGGCTTCGGGTTCAAGGTCATAGACCGCGGCCAAAGTCCAAACTTTTAAAACTTATGTGGGGCTCAGGGAGGCTTCTCGATAAATGCGGTCTCTGCTCAGCTCCCGCGCTATAACCATAGAACCACATTCACGATACACTTTTATGTATGGGGGTTTTGGCGACCTACTCGTTTATTTTCAAGGTCATGTTTATGGAATACTTTAGACTAAAGAAGAATTTATCGCTCTGAGTCGAGATGAATTGGTGACACAGGAGTGAGAGACAAGTGGTTGGGGGTGTGTTAATACCTGCTGACATCGAAGCAGAAACTATGGACCAAACTGAGTGCAAAACTCACCACATCAAACAAATTGCAGCAAGCCACAGGCGCTCAGTTATTTCACACCGTTAGCAGCAGCAAGACTGAACTCATTAACTTGACACAACCATGTCCACTAGTTCTAAACCTTCACGATAAACCTACAATCTAGCCTATAAGCCCTCTAACAGCGCAATAAAAATCTAGCTGAGGCATGGCAAGTAAGTTCTTGATGCAAGGGTTTAAGAATTTTAATTCGAACTTGGAAGTAAAAGAAAATCCTTTTCACGCGTACTGATGTAGCCTGTTTTCTTATTCAAGAGAACGGGGTATAGCGAAACCCGTCTCAACACTTTCGTTCCCAAAGGGGTCAAGGACGACAAAACATCAATCATTAGCCGCAGTCTGTCGGCATATGCGGCTTGTTGGTAAGGGCGGCTAGATACCACAGGCGGCTTGTTGGCAGATTATTTTTTCTTTTGAGAGTCATCTGTTTGCAAGCACAAGCCGCGCGGCTTGAGCATGAGGACTTACGGTATAAAGATTATTTTACGAATTTGTCTTTTAACAAAAAATCTAAATTTTCATATTGATTTTTATATATTTTTCTACAATTAACTTTTTTAACACAGTAATTATTAAAGAACTGCCATAGGTTTTTAGACTGTGGAATGAGTTACAGTGTATTCTTACAGGAGTATTTCTTCAATATACAAGAGTTTTGACATATGAAGTAGATCATAAAGCTTTACTTGCAACAAAATTCACACAACAGTTATTTGGTATCAAAAGATTCACTGTCTTACTCTGCTGTGTTGTAGGCGCAAAATATGTGGAAATGTGATTACAAGCTCTTAAAAGCTGAAAAACGAACAGTTAATCGCAGCCATCACAAAAATGCCATAGATTAGAATCCCTTTCCAAAACGGCTAAAATGGGACATAGCTGAACAAGATGGCTTCTGTTTACACTTTCATGCAACCTCATGCGTCGAAATATTTTTCAAAATATACTTCTCATATTCAATAAAACCATGTCTATTGTCCTTAGGCGTCTATTTCATTGTCATTGTAATGCTGTCCTTTTGAGCACTGATATCTCAAAACCACCTGTAAAAATTTGTTTAATTTTTTAATTTTAGCTCGAAGGAGTGCATATCATCCATTGATAAACATGATGAGCCTGTTGGTCACTTGTGATAGTCGAAAAATGCTGCAAAAATTATTCATGCTGTTTGGCAGGAAGTATGGGTCACATGATCAGATTATGACTAGATGATTAGACCAAGCCAAAACAAAACTTTAAATACCGAGCATCTATATTTGATACAGGCTTTTTCGGTAAAACCTGAAGTGTTTGTCATAAGCTAGTGCTACGAGAAGTTTTATATTGAGCCCTTTATTGGCCTTTCAATTCACGTGATAACATCACGTGTCAAAACAGCAACAAAATTGCTTGAGTATGTCAGAGAAATAAAATGATTCCAACCTATGGCGTTTTTGTGATAACGGCGTTTAACTGTTCGTTTTTGAGCTTTTAAGAGCGTGTAATCACATTTCCACATATTTTGTACCTACAACACAGCAGAGTAAGACATAGTGAATTTTTTGATACCAAATAACTGTAATGCAAATTTTGTTGCAAGTCAACCTTTAAAATGAACTATCTTCAAATGTAGCAATTGTTCTGTATTTTTTATGATTGAGCTTAAAGCATTTCAACACAAAACCTTATCAACCCATAGCAGAGCTCATTTACCTAATCAAAAGTGTTCAAAATTAAGTGTGAGATGTTGTAAAAAGTGGCAATAATGTGAACTTTGGCTATTAATCAGTTTGATGGAGAGAAAAAATTTTCAGTAATCTGTACTTAGAGCCATCCTGCATGCAGTTACTTAATGTCTAAGAGAGAATTGGCAGCTTGCTGCTTGATTTGGTTCCCTTTACAAATATGTTGAAGTTACAGGATAGCCTACTTTTAGTTTACTGAACTAAATACATTTTAACATGAACGAAGTGGGTGTAACCTGAAAGACAGAAAACCATGTGGTGCTTTGGTTTGATTTTTATTTAGTTTTTAAATATTCATAGTATTTATCTTCGCACTAGTATTTTTTTGAAGGAAACCCTAAACACTTTTATTTTACTAATTTGAGTTGAATTAGTGGGCAGATTTATATTATATTATAATTATATTGAATTATATTGACAGATTTTTGCAAGTGTTAAAGCACCAACTTTATTTCTAAATATTTATATAGGCTTTCTCTCATCAAGTTCTAAATTTATGAATCAATGTGGTAGAAATTTGAGCCACTCTGATTTGACAATCTTATTAAAAAAACATCTAATTATTAACTATGCGGGTTTTAAGAAATAAGGTGCTATGAAAAGTCTGATTTAAAACAAATCTACTTTTATTGTAGGTGTCAGAATGAAACTGGCAAGAATGCTGCAAGCTCTATGTGCTTGTGTGGCCATCTACTTCACGCAAGTGTCAGCAGGTATTCTTTGTTGCCTTAATGTCTTGATTAACAAACACACATGCAGTTTTGCGTTTTTTGGTGTTACTCAAAAACTTTATTTTACCTACTAGCTGAAAAATGAGTTATTGTTAAGAGCCCATTTTCATTGAATGTTTGACGCCACTGCTAAACATTACTAGCAATATTATGGCAGACTCTTAAACTCAACATGTAACCATAATGTGATTCTCAGCGTAGTGCTTGCTGGTTTTTTGAAATGGTTCTGCCAGTTGTGTCTACCAAAGTGCAGAAGTATTATTCAGAAGATTTTCATACAATTGGCAGAACTACAATTCATATACAGTATATATAGGTTAAATCTCTCGGGTGGTTATTACCATGCTCTAGCCAATCATAAAACTATCGCAGTGTTTTTTACTTCATTTTGCAAAAACACTTTTGTAGTCTCTCACAACAAATTAATGATTCTTGAAATTGAACTTTATGTTTTTTTGCAAAGAGTGTTATATCTTTGTTACTAGGAAACATATATTCTCTAAAGACACAATGAAATGTGTTTTAATATAAAGCTTATATCAACAATGGCTTCTAGCATAATTCATGGTAAATTAAACTGTAGCCATCACATCAAGGTTGCAACCGTATTGAAAACTTTTGTTAAAGATTTATTGAAACGTATGGAAAACTTTTTTTGCAATACATCAATTTTATTAAATGAACAGACAAGCATAAAGTAATTGTTTTAGAGACCAAATCTGTCAACAATGCCTACTAATCAAGACAAAATATACAAGAGGGTCAGTAAGAGTCATAAGCTGTAAAGTACCCTTTAGGGTTTTAATAATGTCTACTAGTACTAGGAATACTTTTACTTAAATATTGTAGAGCATCGACTCATCATCAGTCATTTCTCACCAAAATCGCATTAAATAGCCATAAATGTTGCATGTATGACCCTGCTAATTTTGCTTTCATTATAATTATGGTTTATTGCTAAACATTCAATTTTGTTGTTTAAAACCCATAAGCATCAACTATATCATTCTTGAGTTTTTAAGGTTTGAAAGCATATGCGCCTTAACAAGACATCCTATTGTCATGCAATAGTTCTAGAAAGTTATAATGTGGAACAGCTTGCGTCATAACATATTTCATTCATCGATCATGCTTGAGTTTACTTCATATTTCAATTCACCAGTTGGTAACATACTGAAGAACACAATGGATGTATTGATTTCGTTCCTGGCCTGTATTGTGTAGGCAGCAATAATGAATAGTTTAGGTGTACATGCCTGGAAGCCTCACGTGAAAAGGGAGTGAGTATTTATCGATCTTTGAGCCTAATATCAACACTGATTCAGATGACCTTAAAAGCTAATTATCTTTTCATGGCCAAATTCTCAAGAAATGCCACATTTAGTACTACGCAAAAAGTTACTTTAACAGGAATTCAAAGGTAAGTTTTGAATGCTTATTGGTACAACAACAAATATAAAATTTTACATTTTGAGCCTAATGGCTTGTAAGTTGCTGGACGATTTTGGGTTTTCAACATTTTGAAAGCCTAAAATCTCTGAAAGTTTGGAAACTTTTAATAAAGATTTTATAAATATATTGTTGTACAATGTTTCTATTCTCCAAGAGCGTTATAAGGATTATCGGCTCTATAGCTTTTGACAACAGTAGCATTAGGAGATTTTCCAAGTTCATTAAAAGTCAACTAGTTTTATGTTGCGCGTTAGAACATGTTGCATGGCTCTGCATGCCAGATACTATTAGAGGTGAACTAACAAGGTTTTGCAAAATGCTAGAACTTTCAATAACTGCGCTACAAAGGCAAGAAATGTGTTTGAAATATTTTGGCTCAATATTTCTAAATACTCATTTCTATTATAAAACTTGTTACAAAACTAGAATATTCTATTAATAATTTGTTTAGTAATATTATTGTAAAAACATACTTTAAGTTGCCTTTTATAGTTATAGCGTGATTCAGTTTTTTTCAGGTTCAGATTTTGTTTTAAACTTGTTTGCCGATAATCACTGAACCAATCAATGCAAAGTGACAACTGGAGAAAGCAATCACTGTTTATTGCAAGTGCATTTGTTCACTTTTGCATTTAGCATTGATGCCAAATGAAACTGCAAAACATAAGAGTAAAAAATTTTCGGTGTACTTTTCTTTGATCAGTGGTATGTTGATGGTACAACATAACAACTTAAACCCAAAAAGGGCTTATTTCCATTAAAGTCTAGTGTCAACCTATGTGCTGCCAACATTGAAAAAGTGTGATTGAGAAATATTAAATTAATCTGTTTAAATTTTTATTAATGTATTTATGCTATGAATTTGTTTTAGTTCAATTTTTAACAGTTTAGCATTACATCAGCCAATTTAAAAATAGGAGTTTTCTTAGCAGTGAATAAATAGTTATTTTGAATGGTGGCTACATGTCGAAACAGCCATTATTGTAATTACCTGTTGGTTATTATATTGTCATCGTTACAAAACTTTACTACTTTGTACGGCAATTGGTGATTTATTCTAAGTCATTAATTAATGAAATTCTACATAGCAAAAAACCCTCACTATTTCTTTTTTTCAATAACAAACCTGTCTCTTCTATTTGCTGTTCAGCT
Source organism: Watersipora subatra (assembly GCF_963576615.1). Lineage (NCBI taxonomy): Eukaryota > Metazoa > Bryozoa > Gymnolaemata > Cheilostomatida > Watersiporidae > Watersipora > Watersipora subatra. The sequence goes on along the minus strand of NC_088716.1, from coordinate 47,109,209 downwards.
TTCTAGCTAAAACATTCTCTTGTGTAAGAACAGATCATTTTAAATTTACTCTTTTCCCTTTAAATTTGTATTGGTATAAGATGCAGTAAAAATGCTAGTTTTATTTGGAATGTATGCTAATGAAATAAGCTAAAACATATTTTAAATTGAATACATCTGTGCTCCCTTCAATGTACACTCGGTGGTACAGTAATAGCACTTCAGTATTTTAGTAAACATTTCAAAGGATTATGACATAAAATCCACCCATAGTTTATTTGCACATCAGCTTGTGGACAATGAAAAGATCAATTTAAGAATAACATGCCACTAAATAGCGTATTATTCTTACAAAAATGCTGGTTTTTACATCACAAATAGGTAAGTAAATGTGTGCTGTCCTTGAGTGACAGTGAGTGACGTGAGTGAAGTAGTGTAAAGGGTTTGGCTGGCCTTTACTCAGGCACGATCTAGGTTGTAATAAATGCTGCATAAATGTAAGAAAAGTGAGTATGGTTTTTCATTTGTTTTATTCCGAAGGAATTTTCATTAGTCGTGGAGCTGTGACTAATCTACTCTTCTATCGAGAGCACTCTCTGTATACATATTTTTTTCCGGACCGTATAATGAAACCGGGTAGGAAGCTATAAAAGAATAATGATTAATAAAGTCACTAACGCGTTGGCTTAGTTACGGCCAAACTAACAAAGTATTAGCGATAAGACACATAATAAAGACAGGCACAATATGCAAAAAATATATAAGAGTAATTATAGAGAGTATATAAAACATCAGAATCAATTCGTGGCCCGCCGTTCGCCACAGTAGCAAAGAAAGCAAGTTGTCTTTCAGGAAATGAAAAACTGAAGTACAGCAAAAAATCTTACTGTTATGTTATAGATATTAGCTGTTAGAAATTACACAACAATACAATCCAGGAAACTGTACTTAGTAGGCCCAGAGGGAAGCCATGAATAGTTATTCTTTGCTCTGAGTTTAGCTGCGAGCCAAGTAGTTTAGGAATAACACTCTTATCTCAGTCTTCATTTGGATCTCTAGTACTATTTCTGCTAAACATGTCTTGAGGAAGTTCATGCCTTACAGAAGATACTCGCAAAATAACGTGAATAGAATACACTTTGATGAAGTTATTTGTAGATTGTACAGATTCGTTCAAGTTCAATGGCTTTTCAAATAATAGAGTGGCCATCAGCACCACATGACTATCTTTCTCAAAAACAGAAGATTTTACCGTCTGCCTATGGGTTAAGATAGCTGCATCGGATTTGACCTCTGAATCGGAGATGACTTTGCTGCAGAGCACTAAGGATAAAAAGCAGCTCCTTCTTAGGTTGGTTGAATTTTATTACTTTTATGGCACTTGAAAATAATTTAAATTGTGTGAAGTTTTTAATTTTACTATAATTATGGTCTGAAGAGTTCAGAGATTTGTTTTTGACAAAAATGTGTCGGATTGTCTGGTGTTTTTCTTATTACCGGTCTAGTGAAATTAAAGGTGCAATTGTATAAAAGCACCAAACCTAACATTGTAAACTTCAACTTTGCACATAAAAGCATGATTATTCTCATACGTAATGACTCAGGCTAGCCATTCTTTCCTAAACTATGTGTATGCTTACCAGGAATGATGCTTTATGTCTATAAAAAGTTGTAAAAATGTCTAACTATCTGTTACATTTTTCTGTTGCATTTGCTACATTACCATCTCCTGTTTAATACTTTGTCTGTCATAAATATAAAAAAAATGTTTGATTGACAGAAACATTCATCCTAAATACATTACGTGTTTGTTGTTATTATTTTTACTAGTTTAGCTTTTGCTAGTACTATTGTCTGAGTTACCACTATAAAAAGCGCTTAACACCTTCCTGCTCATTAGGTTCAATGGTGTTTCTGCATAAGGTCTACATAGATGTAGACCAATACTTCAAAACCTATTGACCTTGACAATCGATCACCTCCAGAATGAGATATAGGTTGTGAAAAATCAAATCTATTCAGATATTAGCTAAAAAGCAAGTATAAAATATTAACACCTTATAATCATACAAACGAAGTACCACAATGAAAGTCGATTATTGTATTGCTGCTGTTGCAAAACATGTTACTAGGAAAGAAAAAAGGTTCAAAAGCATTAATTTTTTAATTTATTATCTAGCCCTTTATCTCATTCTTGTATTTTTGCAAACTGTCTCCAATATCGATCAACGTTAAAATGGTGTGCATCTTCTTAGCTTAGAGTCATCTCCCCTTAAAATAGATTTTTTTAAGTAATCATAGGTGTCTAGCATGATGCAGTACTTAGCTACACGTCTTTCTTTTGTTTACATTTTTTTCACTGTTTGCTAAATATTCAACTTGCGCGACTGTGCAGTCGGTCGATCTTTAGATACACCGCTACTGGTCAAAACAAAGTCAGGCAGGGGCCGTCTCAACTGATGTTTATATAGCTAGCCTTGTTGTCTAGGTCTTAGCATCAGTAAAGCATGCTTAGACAAGTTGAGTGTTTTCAAGTAAAAAACAATTTGATTGGTTAGAGTGATAACTATCATTGACTATGAGCCGCTCACGTTATGGCTTACAGATGACAGTTTGCATTGCTGCAGCTGATTAATTATCATTTTCTTCTGACTTGCAGGTCATTTCACTGAGACTAGTTCAAATTTGCTGGTTTGTATTTTCAGACTCGCTTTGACTGCCTCAAGTAGCTTTATACTCGATGTGGACGGAGATACGTTCACACTTGCTGCATCTAGAGCTGTGAACCTTCAATACTCTGACATAGCTGATGGCACGTTTCATCACCTCTGTGTGACATGTAGGTTGATTGTATTGTGTATAACAACTTACTTGTTGGTCTTTTTAAACAAGCATAAGCAGTGCTCAAATTCTTTAATTAACCACGTATCATAGATGGGTTGACATAGCCAATTATTTTGGTAGATATTTCGGAAAGTGTCGTACTTTTTTATCAATTTTTTTGACAAAGTTACTTGAAAAATTACAATTTTCAGCATTGAAAGTGTTTGCAATGTCTGACAATTCAATTATTCTAAATCTCTAAATTTGTGTTAATGAAGGTGTTTATTCTAGTAATAATTCATACTTTTTAGAATGTTTCCATAAATCTGTTGTTCAAGTAAGTAAAAATAATTGTAGTTTATTAAAATTAAGATGAATCTAGATCTTACTGGTTAACTTTTTTGCAATATCCACTGATTGAAGCACGAATAAAAGCTTGGTATAGGGTGGTGGCACCAAAATATCTGAAGACATTGACAGACAACAAGCCAAGAAGATGCCAGATGGTGTTCCAAAACAATGGTTGGCCAACTAAGCATTAGTGAGAATTTTTCATACCTCAACAGCTCTTTTCATGGCCGCCAATATTGTTCAACAGTTGTTCTATTGCTCAAGTTGTGTTTTTTATCAAATTAAGTGAGTTGTGTAGTGTTTGTGTTAATATTTGATTACACCGATGTAAAAGGGGCATACACTGGCAAAACGTGAACTTGGTATGTTGTGACACTTTTAACTGGAATGTGAGTTGGCATGCATTTACACTAAACAACTTTACGTAAAATTTTGGATTCTGCAAACTTTAGGCTTTATAAAGATATATACTTTTGCTAAATTTGCCTCAAAATCAACTGGTTAAACCTACAAAAACAATGGACATTTTGGCAAATTCAAACAGCCCATTTTTTTTAAACCGTTACGTTATTTTTTGGAAATACCATGTGCTTCAAAACTGTCAACACAGTTCCTACTTAAAGATGGTATAACAATTGACTTTCACACCATCAAGAAACCGATTACAGAAAACCTTTTGTAATATACATGACCTTGAACTTTTTTAGATCAAAAAGGGTCTCCATATACACTTTACTGTGATGGTGTGGCAAACGGCGTCTCTACTTCTAACACTGATAAAGACTTACATGCTGGCGGTGCCTTGTTTGTTGGAATATACGCTAGCGCTGATGATCATATCATCGATGACTGTAAGTATCTGAAATCCTCTAAATTAGCTCAAGATTACTAACTTTCAATTTTCCTACCAGTTGTAGAATTTTGGTTTTAAACTCACGGAGGCTGTTTTAAGGCGGTACACATAATCCTAGTACACATAATCTTAGTACATATATTCTGAGTAGACGTAATCTGACTACACGTAATCTGAGTACACGTAATCTGAGTACGCATAATCTGAGTACACGTAATCTGAGTACACGTGATTCAAGTGCACGTAATCTGAGTACACGTAATCTGAGTACACGTAATCTGACTACACGTAATCTGAGTTCACGTGATTTGAGTACACGTAATCTGAGTACACGTAATCTGAATACACGTAATCTGAGTACACATAATCTGAATACACGTAATCTGAGTACACGGAATTCAAGAACAAATAATCTGAGTACACGTAATCTGAGTACACGTAATCTGAGTACACGTAATCTGAGTACACGGGATTCAAGTACACATAATCTGAGTACACGTAATCTGAGTACACTTAATCTGAGTACACATAATCTGAGTACACGTAATCTGAGTACACGTGATTCAAGTACACGTAATCTGAGTACACGTAATCTGAGTACACGTGATTCAAGTACACGTAATCTGAGTACACATAATCTGAGTACACGTGATTCAAGTACACGTAATCTAAGTACACATAATCTGAGTACACGAGATTCAAGTACACGTACTCTGAGTACACGTAATCTGAGTACATATAATCTGAGCACACATAATCTGAGTACACGTGATTCAAGTACGCGTAATCTGAGTACACGTAATCTGAGTATACGTAATCCGAGTACGCGTAATCTGAGTACGCGTAATCCGAGTACGCGTAATCCGAGTACGCGTAATCCGAGTACGCGTAATCCGAGTACGCGTAATCCGAGTACGCGTAATCCGAGTACGCGTAATCCGAGTACGCGTAATCCGAATACGCGTAATCTGAGTACACATAATCTGAGTACACGTGATTCAAGTACACGTAATCTGAGTACACGTAATCTGAGTACACGTGATTCAAGTACACGTAATCTGAGTACACGTGATTCAAGTACACGTAATCTGAGTACACGTGATTCAAGTACACGTAATCTGAGTACACGTGATTCAAGTACACGTAATCTGAGTACACGGTAGAGTTTGATGTAATCTAAACATTTAGAAAGTTCCAAGAATATAAAATTCAATGACAATTAAAGTAGCGGAAAGAAAAAGCTATACAAATTTCACCTGCTAAAATATTCTCCATAATTGGCTATGTTGTTGCCCAACACTTCATATAATTTGTTTCCTATTTTATCTACACAATTCATTATATAAAATTAGGTTTTAGCTAGTTTACAACAACAGTAGTTGGTAATTAATCACGCCTGCATGTTCGTAGTTTTCTATTTTTTTAACAATCTTGTCCATTTTTAGAATACTTGTCGAACAAGTTCCTTCCCTACCTTCTGACATGCTGAATAATTGATTATATTTACAATTCGTTGTCTTTAATCAATTCTTTTGGCATTGAACATCGCGACTACGCAATAATTGTACACTTATGTTATATGTACCGTCTACTTTTTAAGGTATGAAAGATGTGGAAATAGCATCTTGTACATGTCGGTTTGTCATTCAGAGTAGCATAGATATTATATACACGTATATATATAAATCTCAAAGTTTTTCTGTCAATCTGTCCAGTTATAGTTATAGATTAAAATCAAGGCAGATGTTTTAATCTGTGAATTTCCCGGTTAGCAGACCAGCGATCTAATCCACTACACTATGATAGCTAAGCTGTGAATGACTGTAAAAAATAAAACTTGAAGCATTTCGAGTCATTAACTAGCATGGTCAACAGTTACACATTATATAACGATTATTAGGCTGTCTGCAAACACAGCAATCGTTTTAGAAAAAGTAAGCTTACCTTTACCGGCTTAGCAGGTAAGTTACTCAAATTCGTTGGGTAATTCTTTCATTACCCGAGCAATGCTAGGCATTTGGCTAGTAACAAAAGCAAATATACAGCCAAGTTGAACGAGCTTTGACACCGAACAAGGTTCATGTGAAAGGTATAGAAAGATACAAAAACTTTACAGCCAAGCCTCTACATTGAAAGTTAATTATTTTCTGAGATATTGTTTTTAATTTTAGAGTGGTGAATATAGGAACACTGCAATTGGTTTAATTTATCTCATAGCTTCAAAACCTATAATCAGTCTACAACAAACACACAGAGAATTACACATAACATTAAAAAACAACCATTAAACAACTATATCTATGTAAAAGGCTTAAGTAATGAACAATAAAAACTGTGTTCATGATTACTGAACCTCATTATAGGGTTTATTATATTATTATTAACCTCATTATTCGTTTCTTTAAAATGGGAAGTGAAATTTAAAGTTTTCTTTAAAATGCTTTAAAAGTGGAAGTATTTTCACTTTGATTGTAGCTGCCTCGTATATTAAGAGATTTCAAATGCTACAAATTGTTAGACTTTTAGTAGAAATTCTCTTTTATTTTGTTCATTACAATGCTGGTAAAAACTAAAAATGAGAAAGAATATTGAACTACATCAGAACGTTAGTAAAGTGAAAACGGTATAACATGAAACTATTTTGACAGTGAATATGAACGGCTGATTTTGCAGATTAATCTTCCACATAAAAGCTTTTGAGCAAACATACATAGACCTCTTAGGTTCTGTATACGTTGGAGCTATGGTTGAATGGTTGATGGGCACTAAATGACTTTAGATTGTCAACATCTGATGCTTATGAATTGGACAAGATTAAACATTAACAAAGTAGGATTACAGGACATTCAACATGACACATGGCCTTTCAAAGGATAAACTGACATGATGGATTTGAAAGTTTGGTGGTGAAGGTTTTGAGTTATTGAGAGTTATTGTTGGTTCCTGCTACTGATGTGTGCTACCATACCCAGCAAAATTGAAAAAAGATGTTTACATAAAATGTAGGATTGAGTACTGCTTCCTTCTGACAGAAACCATTAAACCTATGAACCAAATTACGCATTGTCAGCATTTATTGTGTTGCAATGCCCAGCCCACAATATAAGTGAATTAATATTTCATTTCATTAGTGTAAAAGTTAACTTTTCAATTATTTACTAGCTTTTTAGGTTTTTATACTTTTAGTTTACCAGCTTCTTCGTCGTCACTTATAGCATTATAATGGTTTAAACTTCGGATTGCATATGTTGAAAGTAACTGTGGGTCTGGAGTTACATTTGCTAGAATTCTTGATTTTTGCACTCATTCATTATTATATTAATTTGTATTCGGTTTGTATACATTTCACATTTGAATTTTGTATCATTAAATAACCATAAATAGAGGTTAGACTGCAAAATTTCATCCCACAACCTCAAACTGGTGAAAAAGCAGTAAATATTGTTAACATTTAAAAGAATATCTGTGTAACTGTTGGGATGGTGAAAAACAGTTTCATGTTGAGCACAACCTAGCAGATGCCTAATTTTAAACATTCATAGAAAGTAAATAAATGTTTTCTGTTATTACTATAAAACACTTTAGCTAACTAATTGTTAGTAAAGCGGTACAGCATGCAAATTATGTGAGTGTTCATAGATTTTGACATGCAGTATTATCTCTTAGCTAAACAATTGCTAGAAGTTGTTCATGTATAATAACTATACGCCATACATTCTTAGTAACTTCATAGTGCTCCTTGTCTGTACAAGTTTCTCTATTTGAGCAAATCATCACTTTAGCTGATGACTCGCCAGTTCCTGATTGGAGTAAACTAAGTAACACTAAACGATTCAAAGGAGAAGTTGCAGGCATCGAGATCTGGGACTTCACATTTACTGCAGAAGAAGTGTCTACAGTCTTCACCAAGTGCTTTGCTGTAAGTTGTGGTATGCCACCTAGTGAAGTGAATGTTATATATGTGGCAGGGTGGTTAGTTACTATGTTCTCATAAAAGTCAGTTGAGAGATCACCTACTCTATAGAATGTTGAATACCGGAGCACGGTTCTCTGCACTACAGAGTCTCATTAATAAAAGAGTAAGAGTGAACTGACACCTTCGTTATAGAAAATAATAAGTATTAGCAAGCAGGGGGCAATGTAGTAACTAAAAATGAATTACAAAAGCCAAATATACCCATGTTACTTAGAGCTTTTTTATGGTTACTCATTTTTTATCAGCATCACAGTTAGACTTCTGGCAGAACCTCGCCATGATTTTTTTCAAAAGAATAACTTGGATAACCTGTGGCATTTTCACGTTTTTTGCTTCTTAAACTGTAAGATCGTGTATTCAGATGCACCCTTAACTGGTTGCGAAGAGCTTTTATTTATACAAAACCTTAACTGGAAAAGCTATTATAAAATATATATATTGTACAGTAGACGCTCCTATAACGTAAATAATCTGTTCCAGGAACGCTTACCTTATAGGGAATTTACGTTATAAGAACAGTAAAATACATGTAAATTGCCTAATCCATTCCAAGATCTTTCCAAACTCACCCCGTTGGTCATGCAAAAAGGAAAAACTTTACTTCACTCTTTTAATTTGTGGGCTGTACAGTAACTACAGAATTATTGGTTTGCATCAACAACCTTTCTCTTTTTCATGATCAATCTCCCTGGTTTTATAAACCATGATTGTGGTAAATTTACATCATGTTGATAAGGACGACACATTTTCGACATTCATTTACGACAATTTGCTTATTTTTCTAAACAACATAGTCTATTCTGCAAAGTCAAACTATTAACAAATATTTTGTGCGACTACAATAAGGCAGAACAACAAAATAATTTTACTACAAAAAGCAGTTCTACCTTTTCATCGTCTATCAATATCCAGAGGTCAAGGTTAGGATTAAGATAATTTTCGACGATACTCCAACTTGTGACATTAAAACTGGTAGACCGACGCTGTAACACCTGTACCAATCGGTTGCCTTTGTATTTATGAACAATTGCGCAGCATCCTATTCGCTTTTTAGTTGACACATTTAATAATCTATTATGACTAACTAGAATCTCGCGAAAGTTATATACACATGCAATAGATATAACGCTAAACACATGACGTTTTTTCTTCTGCAAGTGCCGGAAAATAAACTAACATTCAAATCGATTTTGTAAACTCGCCCGACTTGTCACTTTATGTTATCTGGAATTTACGTTATAGGAGGTATACGTTATAGGAGTGTACATTTTATATATATATATATATATATACATCTATAAAACCTTAACTAGCTAAAGTGCATTGTCAGCCTTTTTTGCAAAACCTCAAGTTATTGTAACAAGTAATTTATAAAGTTGCTCTTCTCTGCTATGCCTAGCTACATGTACATGTACTTAATAAAGTTCTTACTTAAAATTTATTAAATCTTTGCCAAGAGGTAGTCTGAAACAAGAATATAGCTGGCCTTTGAATTGTGTGTTTTTTATTAATATGCAGGAATACCGTTAATACGATTAGCCTGGTAGTCATTCGCCTAATGTTTAGATTGTATCTATAAGCTATTCTGAGCAGACTTATTCAAAATGCAAAGTCTATGAGAGCGTAGTAGTCTAGAAGCCTCTGATCTCTAGCAGTCCAGTGCCTATACCTCAGTTTACATCAAGTAATAAGTATGCACCACGAAGAGACAAAAATGGATCTACCATTTCATTCCTCTCTCATGTAGGCTCGCTGAAAAAAGATGATGAAGGGTGGCAAACCTAGAGCAGTCACTCCCAGCCTAAGTCTTGTAGTCAAACTAGTTGATGAATCTGATATTTTTAAACTTCCAACCGCCTGTTCCTTGGAGTATGTTAATTTCTTCTCTTTATGATAGAGGAGAAACTCATGCAATTCCTTGAAAACACTGGAAGTAATATATATATGTACACTATATATATAGTATATATTCTGTGCATATATTCTGTATATAAACAGTTTATATAAGCAATACGTATATACCTATACAGAATATATAAACATAATATATACAGCATATATATGCTGGGTATGTAAACAGTATATACAGCATAATTATACCTACAGAGTATATACACAGTATATATAGTATACATATTGTGTATATATAGTATATATATATATATATATATATATATATATATGCAGTATATATGCAGTATATATGCAGTATATATAGAGTGTAAGGTGTATATATACAGTATACATACTGTATACATATACTGTCTACATATGCTATACATATATACAGTATATACAGTTGGCCTATATATACAGTATATATACTGTATTTTATATACTGTATATAAACAGTATGAATGTACAGTATATAGACAGTATATATATATTGTATATATGCTGCATATATAAACAGTATATATACACAGTATATATATACACAGTATATATATATATATATATATATATATATATATATATATATATATATATATATATATATATATATACATATACTGTGTATATATATACTATAACGAACTCTGTAACGAACTGTGCAGCGTCCACTTTGTCTATATATATATATATATATATATATATATATATATATAGTCTATGTACAGTATATATGTTGTATATATATATATATAGTCTATGTACAGTATATATGTTGTATATATATTGTCTATGTACAGTATATATGTTGTATATATATTGTCTATATACAGTATATATGTTGTACATATACAATATATATACTGTATGTATACTGTATATATACAGTATATATACTGTATGTGTACTGTATATATACAGTATATATACTGAATATATGCTGTATATATACAGTATATATACAGTATATAGACAGTATATATACAGTATGTACAGTATATATATATATATATATATATATATATATATATATATATATATATATATATATATATATATATATATATATATATATATATATATATACTGTACATGGCGACATCAGATTTCTTATTCAGTGTACATGGCGACACTGAATAAGAAATCTGAAATGGTATCTGGGTGTAGACACTCAATTAAATTTTTGCTAATAAACAGTTAATAGATTAGCTTTTTTCATCCCTTTTATTGTTTACAATTTTATTCCTTAGCCTTTGCACTTTTACTACTGCCATCAATTTGGGAATTTACAGTGCTTGCATGCCTCATTATAAGATCACTGCCTAGCTTGTATGTTCCTACGTATATATAAGCTTCTGCGCATAAATGAATGTCACCTGATGAGTGTTTTTAACACGAAACTATTAGTAGTGTAAATATAATAGTCAAAATTTTTATCTTCTATTAAATTATTGTATATATACAACATGTATAAAGTGTATATGTTCAGTATATACATGTATATGTTGTATATATACTGTATACACTGTATATATACAGTATATATATTGTATATATACTGTATATATACAGTATATACACAACATACTGTATATATACCGTATATTTTTGTGGTATATATATACTGTATATACAGTAGGTATATATATTGTATATATACAAAATATACAGTATATACAGTATATATACAAAATATAGAGTATATATATTCAGTATATATATGTTGTATACATACTGTATATATACAGTATATATACTGTATATATACAGTATATACAGTATATATAATGTTTATATACAGTATATATATGTTATATATACTGTATATATACAGTATACATACTGTCTATATACAGTATGTATGCTGTATATATACAACATATATAGAGTATATATATTCTGTATATATATATATGCTGTATATATAGTATATATATTATATATATACAGTACATTATACAGTACATATACAACACAGCACATGCAGAATTTTATATTTTATCTGCTCTAGAAATATTATAGCAATCACATTTTTTCAAATTTTATCCAAGCTTATATAAAGCCTTGAATCAGCAGTAGTGAACTGAATATTTTCCAAAGAACAGACTGAAGAGAGCAAATTTAAAATCAGTTACTAGAAAATATTATTTGTTGTTTAAAGTTTGCCAAATTTTTACATCTAATTTTTTAAGGCTAAGTGTTAGCGCTTACTTTATTGCTCACAGTACTGATATTTACATGCTTATTATTGTCTAACAGATTTAAATTTGGTGTTTAATTTAAATAAAGATTTAAATTAAACTTTTAGGGAAATATCTTCTCCTTATCATCATACTCAATGAATTTAAAGCCAAGTGGAACAAGTGATGTTACAATTCAATCATCAGGGCTATCAGGAGCAGGATTAGGATTAGGTGAGTTACATTCGAGAGTGAACAAGATGTTACATATTTGCATTTATTTATTGATTTATGTAATGAAGGCCAGTCAAAAGAATCTGAAACCAAATCAGTAACTGCCAGTTTCGTGTCGTCTTTAAGCTAAGCTGCCTGTTTCTCCTGCTGGTTTGAGATGTAATCAAATAATCAGATCAGTTTTCATGATGTCACGTTAGTCTTCGTTGCTATGTTGTTATTGTATTACAGTAACTGTCATCCTCAAATACAAATCTAAATGAAATTTCAGGTCTTTGCCTATTTTGCAAAGGTTTTTCAATTGTAATTTTGGAATATGTTATTTGTTGTTTTTTTAAATGGAATGCAGGAAACCGAGAAGTAGAAAGTGAAAAATTGCTTTGTTATGGCCTAATGAGTAGATCATGTAAATGTATAAAGCATTGCCTATTCAGAGAATGCTTAACATAGTTGGAGGCGGTTAGGAAAAATTGATGTATTAATAAAGACTTGGGGCTTTTAGAACGAGCATGTGCTGTTTTGATTGAAAGAAAGAGTGTACCCCAGCTATACCCTCTTAATCTCTACAGTACGCTTCACTTTGTATCTTGCCATCACTGCTTATTAGTATTATTGCTTTCTTCAGCTCTTGCTCATCATGTCTAAAATCAACCTCCGCAATTGTATGCTTTATTCATTTGTATTCATAATTGCTATAGTAATACAACATATAAATTAATGCTTTTTATGCCATTATAAAGATCTTTACATTTCACTTCCAGCACCTAAAAAGCGCTAAAAATTCATGTTTTGACAATACGGTAAATCTAATGGCTTGCCCTACAAATAGAGTGATATTCAACTAATGTTTTTAATATTTTATTGAGAGGCAGGAATGACAGTTGCCGGGTATTCTGATAAATTCTTCTTTGCTTAGATTTAAAAACCTGACTAATCTAAAGTGCTTCAGCGCCTTCAAACCTTCTAAGCTCCTGTAGCAGTCATTTTTATGTCTCGAAAATCTGATTCTTGGTTTTGCAAAGGTAATGAATTAGTTCTTATTAGAGTCGTAACTTTTTTTATTTCAAACACAAATTACTTGAAAAATAACAACCTGATAAAGAAAATATAAGAACATTCACTTCCCTATCCTAAACTCTACAAATCAATTGAATTCCAAGTTTTAACATGTCTTTGTAGGAATTGCTTGTGAAATTTAATAATGCCAACAAAACTGTGTTCGAACTCAAACAAGTGATTTAGGACATTTTGTTGCATAGTTTTTTTGCTGGAACGACTGATGTGGTCTTCTAAACACTCAAAAGTAAGTCGTTGCTGGTTTTTAATGTAAATTATGAGCAATAAAAAAAATGCTATCCGTGTCAGCACGATATTTAGTTAATTGGTTTCTCCTGATATAATAAAAAATTATAGTAGTAAGATATGCTGAGTAAAATTATTTGAGAGTAACTGCTAAGAGATAAGGGTAAAAAAGAGCAAGGCGTAAGTGACCTAAATGTATAAAATCTCAAAAGACAGATAATATTAATAAAAATTTTAGGTATTCAAACTGAATATATTTTAGTTTATTATATTGAGGTGACTAATACACACTTTGTAAAAATACATGTATGTGTAATAAAATTCATATGTTTATAGTTAGTAACAGCAGATTTGCATTTGGCTGATGATTTCTGAATGCAGTACACAACGTTATAACAAGTTGTAAACAAATCTAAACACGCATGAATAGATTGCACAATTTCTGAAGTTCTTTATTGATAGGTTGCTCAGAGTCATTCAAGTTTACAGATATATCCAATGATAGAGTGGTTATCAGCCGATCATGGACGTCTTTTACCAAAACAGAAGCATTTACCGTCTGCCTATGGGTTAAGATAGCTGCATCGGATTTGACTTCTGAATCGGAGATGACTTTGCTGCAGGGCACTAAGGATAAAAAGCAGCTTCTTCTCAGGCTAGTTGAATTTTATGACATTTATGGCATCTAAGTATAATTTACATGGTCTAAGTTTTTCAAGCTCATTATGGTTCTGGTCTATGAAGCTGAGAGATATTTTGCAATAGCTTGGTCTTACTCACTGTCAGAATTACAAAATTAAATTATACTTCTACATTTTTGTGCATGCATTCTCAGAAGTGCACCTTATGCCCAATGTTAAAGATTTGCATATAATATATTTAACTAAAACTAGTTTAATTTTGTAATTTTATATTTTCAGGCTTGCATTGACCGCCTCGAGTACATTTATACTCAGTGTGGATGGACTTACATATACACTTGATGCTTCTAAAGCTGTTGGTCGTCAATACTCTGACATAGCTGATGGCACGTTTCATCACCTCTGTGTGACATGTAAGCTTATTTTTTTATTATGACTCTTATTAGAATTTACTATTTGTTAACATATTTTTGTAGCCTTGCTATAGCTATTGAATTTGCGAAGCTATATGTACTGATATTTTAACTAGTACAATAATGGGCCAATAATTCTTTCAGTTTTTAAAGCTGTTCTCTCAGAACCTCAAGTCTCATTTTACCAAAGATGTTGATTCTACTGCATTCAAACTTACTATAAATTGTTGTTTTGAGACATTGAAATGTGTGTAAAATTATTTTATAATTATTTGCTGTTTAGCAATCATGCCCTGCTGGGAACTGGCAAAATGTTATTATACAAAATCATATCTTGACATACGAGCTTCATGCGTTCCTAGGGCGAGCTCATATGTCAATTCTCTCCTATCTGAAATCAATTTATCATATATAGAATAACTAAATGCAAATTAAATTTAGTTATTAAATTTATTTACAACAATTTAAACTGGAAATTACATATAGAAAGCTTATTAAAACAGTTACGTCCACTTAGTGGCCTATTGTACCGATTATCTTTTCATTTACCATGAAATATTCTAATTTTACTTTATAACTCATTAATCAATTCAAAAATTTCATAATGTATTGAAGCCTGAAGAAATGCTCTATTAATTTATCTTGAAAAATTATTTATTTATCAAAAGAGAGTAGTTCGCAATATTAACCAGAAACTTTTTTATTTCTTAACTTAGGATCTATATAAAAATGCAACATTTTGAATGTTAGTCAGTTGTTTAAATTTTGGACTTTGCTTAAAGCTCATATATCTTTTTATTCAACATATTCTCATCTCTCACAGCACTATTTCACTCGAAATTCTAAATTCAACTTACCTCTACCTAAATTATCTTCTGCTGCTGGTCACAAAAGAACAATTTATCAAGAAGCTGTTTTATGGAACACTCTGCTTATTTCTATTTGCAGCATACAAAACACGTTAGGTTTTAAAAAGGAGCTTAAGGTCATGGCTATTGAGACAATTTTTTAACTATGATGTTTAATTAATTTCTGCCTGGAATCTGCCACCTAGGTCCGTGCTAAATATTAACTTTTGCTCTCACGCACATTGCCTCATCATCACCTTCTCTGGATGCTCGTTGTCTAGTTTTCATTTCTTTTGTATATATTCATATATTATAGATGAAATAAAGCAAACAAACAAACAAATTAATCCATTACCACCCTCCGAGAAAACCACCAACAAACAAGGATTACAGTAGAATAACATGTTTTTAGTTGTTCTAACTCACCACCTATACACTCACAAAGAAACAAATACCTATTTAGTGGTTATGATCTGCAATAAAATGTAAAATTATCATGTGCAGCCCTGCATGGGTTTTTAACTTCGATAAAGGCGGTACCTGCTAACGGCAGTGCAAGAAAGACTTGACGACAACACATTTGGTATGCAACACCTAACACTCAACACGTAACATAACATATCTTTAAATTTAACTTAAATCCACTGACTATATACACTTTTTTAAAATACTAGTTAATTTTATGTTTTATGTTACCCTAAATCTAATTCTAACTTTGTTTTCATTTTCAGTTTTTTAGAGTTTTTTCTTTTTACTTGGTTCTTTTTGCTTCAATATTTTTTGCCTTCACTTTTAGTCAGTTTTCTTTAAAACTTTCAAACTTATCTGGCAAGAATGACGGACCGATGCTGTTCTTACATACAGTTTTTCACATGCTCAGCCACTTACCAACATCATTGAGCATCATCTCGTATGCTCGCATCTTCAACTCGTTTCGGATTTCAACGCGAAAGTTTTCTCAGAACATTACTCGCATGTCGAGTTTCTCATGCGTTGGAACCCTCTTATGTTAAAGTATAACTGTAGTAACAAAAATATAACAATAATTATTCCAATTTTGAACAATCTAACTAATGAGGTAGTTTTATCGCAATATCACGACATGAAATAGAAACTCAAACATACCGTTGTTAATTCATCATGGGATTAACTTACCTTCACGACCAATACTCACTTACAAACTAAGACCCACTAAATGGGTTTATTCTTTTCTGTAAGACCTATAAGTAAGTAGGTATATTTTTTCATCAATACCAGCTTAACAAGTTTAATCTTTTCAGTAAGATCACCTAAGTATGTTTATCCTCATCAGTAAGACAAACTAAACAGGTTTATATGCTTTAGTAAGATCAACTAAATATGTTTATAATCTTCCGTAAGGCCCACTAAACAGGTTTATATGCTTCAGTAAGACCAACTAAACAGATTTATACGCTTCAGTGAGACCAACTAAATATGTTTATAATCTTCAGTAAGACCCACTAAACAGGTTTATAACTTTCACAACTCCTACAAGACAACTTTTAAGACCACTTAAATAATTTCATCGATGAGCTACAGACAACATTTCCAGTTAGGGTACAAGTAGTTCATAAAAAGCAGAAAGCAGTTCAACAGAATTATAGATTGTTGTCTATAGTAGGTTGGTGAGCATATAAAACTAACAATATGATTTATAGAAAGACTAACAAGCAAAGACAAAGACATCTATTGCCAAAGCTTTATGTAATGTGCCTGAATTTGAACTTCTCTAGATACAAAGGGGTCTTCTTATACACTCTACTGTGATGGTGAAGCAAACGGCGTCTACACTTCTAACACTGCTAAAGACTTACATTCCGGCGGTGCCTTGTTTGTCGGAATATACGCTAGCGCTGATGATCATATAATTGATGACTGTAAGTATTTAAAATGCTCTGAATTAGCTAATGATAACTTAATGTACTTTCAATCTTCTTGCCAGCTGTAGAATTTTTTAGCTTTGAATTCACAAAGAGTATTTTATGACTTCGAGTACATATTATCTTTAGAACATTTAACATTTATGCATATTACATGCATATTATATATATATAATATTATTTTTTATTAGATATGTATTATATATATTAGATATATATAATATATATTTTATATATATGATACCTATTATATATATATCATATATATATCATATATATTTATCTATGACATACAATATAAATGACATACAATATCATCTCTTAATCTGAAAGAAGATACTTGATAACTAAACTTTATACATTCTTAGTAACTTCATAGTGCTCCTTGTATGTACAAGTTTCTCTATTTGAGCAAATCATCACTTTAGCTGATGACTCGCCAGTTCCTGATTGGAGTAAACTAACTAACACTAAACGATTCAAAGGAGAAGTTGCAGGCATCAATATCTGGGACTACTCACTCACTGCATCACAAGTGACTGATGTTTTTACTACCTGTCCTTCTGTAAGTTATATGTCACTTTGTAGAAGGTCTATGATAAGCATTATGATGAGTAGCTATTTCTATTATGAAATGTCAAGTTTGATTAACCAGTTCTCCGACGAGAAGGCTTAACCAAAATGATGTTGGAGATCGTTAATTTATAACTTACCAAAGTGAACAAGCAAAAACGACAATTAGTATATGAACCTGTGAATTATGAAAGATATTACAGTAACTGTCCAGTGTATAAATCGACAATAAGTTGCAATTGAAAAGCTTGGATATTTTTCTTTAAAACGAACTGTCTTTTTTCTCATTGCGGTTTTTTTCTTTTTCCTCTTTTCCTCTCTTTCTATCTTTTTCATAATTATTGTCACTTTCTGCTTTACCCTAAGTCTGACCCTAAGTCCTCTTTTCTCTTCTAAATTTTGTCGGAACCGCCCACTTTGTTAGGAACCGCCCACTTTGTTAGGGCTAGAGTTCAATTTGATTTAACTCTCGTCTGAAACAAGTAAATCTTGAGCACTACTAGCAATGCTTATGATAAATGTCACTATAATGGGCACTTGAAAATAGTGCTCAAAAATTGCATCGAGCTGAAAGTATTCACCTGCAAGTAAGGCAAACAATTGGGCAAAGCGCTTAAGTGATATAATGCATTTTGAAATATTAAAGATTTTCTTTAAAAATACAACAGCTTTTTAGTAACAAACAATACGATATGTCAATCATTAGACAATTTTCAATGGTGATTTTATGAAAATTGAAAATTTCAAAAATATTTGATGCGTGGTTGTGCATATTTATTTCACAAGTAGTAATATCTTTGCGTCGGCGAAGAATCATTTTCACTACACAGAGATTCAGAATCACCTGAGGAAGGGGACTCAACTAAACAGTTAGCACTTGATCAGCCTGAGGTTTATAAGAAAGCAATCGAGTTGCATTTTGCACAGACTTTTTGCTGTGCATTTATGGTTTAAAAGTTTTCATCAGTGATTACTGATGATAGCCAAGGGCATATATTTCTAGCATCACAAAACCTTCCTAATAGGTTATATAAATTGCTAGTGGTACATTCGTACGCTTTCAAATGAGAAAACTGTTGGCTACAGTTAAATGACTTCAAACACGAATAATTTGTTATGAATGTTGACTTTTGGCATCAGTCATGTTTTTTATAAATAGAATAAATAATAATAATAAACAAATGCATTTTATTTATGACTAGCTGTGCTAACCAGCGTTGCCCGGGTGTTAAAAGTTAGCTTATAAACAATGAGAGGTAATAACAATTGCTTGCCACTTGCTATTAGCATGGCACACTGCCAATGGATAATTTGAGTAAGCTTACTAATAAGAGCTACCTACATTCTGTCATGACTTTGCGTCATGACCAAAAGTGGGTCGCCTTTTTTTTGCCATATAGCAACATATATTGCCTAGCAAATGCACCAAGCTCGTGTGGTTTAGCTAGTAAGGTGTCGGTCTGGTACAAAATTTAAAAAACATATAAATATATATATATATAAATATATATATATATATATATAAATATATATATATATATATATAAATATATATATATATATACTCATGCTACAGACAGTACTGTTTCAGCTATTGAAGCCTCATCAGTGCAGCTCAGAGCTTAGGCAAGGGACACAAATCCCATTACCACTGAGAGTTGACTTCCTGCCACGAAACAACTAAGTTGCTTCACAGACTTTAAGAAAGTCAATGTGCTGGCACCAGAGTGCTCAAATCACAAAAGTGATGAGCTTTGCACAAAGGCTTATATATAATATATATATATATATATATATATATATATATATATATATATATATATATATATATACATATATATATATACTAGTTGCACTACCCGTGTTCGGGAACAGATTTACGTAAAGCAATAGTTTTATTGAGAGTTGTCTTTCATACTGTAAAACAACTCCAAATATGCAATCTACTTAAAATTTTGTGCTGATCTGACTGCATACACATATGTAGTTGTACATGTCAATAATGTTGGACAGACCAATGGAAAAATGCAATGTGTTTTACAGCTAGTCTACAATGTATTAGTCTCGAACCCCTCAAATCGGAATTGTCCCAATTTTGTACACAGAACTGATAATGAAATTGACATTGCTAGGCAAACTGAAGCTCTTCAAACTGGCAGCATTGAAAAGTTTTACATATTTTAGGAAATTCTACAAAATATTTTGCTGTTGCACTGCTTAGCTATTGCCAGCATTTATTGAATTGAGACTTCTACATGCTTGAAACACTAATCATGACTCACCAGTTCTTCGTCTATAGCCTGTGTATTGACATGGTATATACAAACTGTGCAGCAGTAATGTGGTCATGTTGATAAAATTTATTATCAATAAAATTTACTATATAAACTCCATGTATGGCCTCTCGCCTTTCCAACGTAAGTCATTACATCTGGAGCATTTTTGGACATTCATCCCATAGAAAATTTGGCCCTATACTGTGTTGCAGGACTATAGTCAAGTGTGAAGTTTTCTGTCCATACACAGTGCCTGGTAGCAGCTGCTGTGGTTAGTGCATCTCGCTGTTGTCGCCGTTTTATCTGCTCCGAAAATTCAGCTCACCGAGCAGCTGTTGTAGCTAGTGCATCATGTTCTTGTCGCCGCTGCATCTGCTCGGAGGTCTCTGCACGTCTGGCCGATGTAGCGGCTGCTTTGAGCCGTTTGAGTCGCTGCTGGGTCGGTTCAGTAGTCTCTGCACTTCGAGCGGCTGCAGCATCTATTCTGGCCCGCTCTCGATGTACCTGCATTTGTTAAGCGGTTTCTGCTCTTCTAGAAGCTGCTATTCTGTTTCGTTGTAGGCGTAGCTGTATTTGCTCTGCAGTTTATGCACTTCTAGCAGATGCAGTAGCTATTCTGTTTTGTTGTAGGCGTAGCTGTGTTTGCTCTGCAGTTTCTGCACTTCTAGCAGCTGCAGTAGCAGTACTGCTTTGTTGTGGGCGTAGCTGTGTTTGCTCTGCAGTTTCTGCTTGTCTAGCTGCTGCTTTGCGGATTCGGTCTCTTTCTCTACGGGAATCAATCTGTTTTTGCGTTTGGGCAGTAGGCTTTTTGGAAGGCATTGCACTGCTTCAAGCATTTCTAAAATAAAATTAAAAGAGATGGTGTGCTTTTTTTGTAATATACACTGCTCACTTTCTTTTCACCGTCGCCTACCGCGACGCTCGGAGTGCTTGTGCAAGTTCTGTAGTGGCTGTAGTTCTGTAGTACTCTTAGCTGGAAAAAAGTAAAAGAAACTCAGCTGCGGAAGGAAATGAACATGTTTACTATCACAAACAGTTGCAAATCCAACGTTTTCAACCCTTCCACCGAAGTAGACTCATCTATGCGTTTTTTATGGTCGACCGCTGTAGACACATTTTTGCGACTTTCCCAGCAATTGCTAGTAACTGAATTTTATTATTCGTTGATAACATAACCAGCCATCTTTAGGAATTTTATGGTAGTGACTGTGTTGTCCTAAGATTTCTCTATAAAATTTGCCTAAAATTTAATTTTAAATCTTTGTTTGAGAATTTCTAACTTGAAAACGAAAATTTTTTGTGCGAGTTCATTAAATGCGTCCGAGTTAAAAAACAAATAACCATTTCTGTTGATGAAATTATAGCTGATTCAGATTTTTGTGATTACATAGATAATTAAAATGCACAAAGTATAGATACAAATTTTTGTATAGCAGCGCTTGTTAACATGTTGGCAAAATGAAATATATAACCAAAGCAAACGTTCTAGATGGAGTTTGAAATTGAAAAAATATTGTATACATATTAAGCAATATCGGCAAAATGGCTGGCACTAGGCCGATAGCTAAATTTGTACACCGAGGCAAGTGAAAGAGTTATGTAGTGGAAGTGGAGCAATTCATAGACAATACAACATTGATTAAGAAATACTTACCTTTTTTATGTAGAAAGTTAGTAGGTGAGAACTGCGTTCTCCAGTGACCGCAAGAAACCAGTGTCGTATAGGGAGAGTTACGCCAACTGGAGTTATGTCATTTTCGAGAGTTCCAAACAAACTTGCTTTACTATATAAAGTTCTGTTGAAAATTAAGGTGCCGAATCGGAAACACAACTTATACACAGTCGAATCACCATTTTCTTAGCCTTTTTATATACAACAAAGATCGTCAGAATTTTCTGATTTTTTTCATGTATAACATGAAGATCTTATCTGTGGTTACTTAGATTTACAGCAGGCTAAACGCAAAGTTCCGTTTATCAAACAGCATGGAGTTATTTCGATCTTTACATCGACACTTTTCCCCTTAATTTTTTATAATTTGAAATTTAATTGTGTTTTAAGCAGCATCTTCGTCGTAGTGGTTAATTGTTGGGCTCTGAGATACTCAGGCAGATCAGAGTTAGGCCTACAGGTTTTCAGTTCTCAAAAGATCCTGAAAGAAAGAATGCATGGATTGTTATAGTGGGCAGGTAAGATTCACGTTGTTTTTAGTGTTTGCAATTGTATAGATTTAGATATTACTATTAATTTAATGTTTAACTGATTAGTAGGAAAGCTAAAGATGGTTGTAGACTATTATTCACAGCCATGGCAGGCCTATGTGAATGGAGTAATTTTTTATTATTTTATTTAAACAGTGTCGATGTGAAAATTACAGGTTGGATTATGGAAGTAGCAAAAGGAATCCAAAACTTTTGCGGCAAACTGTTTCTTCTATAATTTGTGAGGTTAGCCAAAATGCAATATAAAATTATCTTGTTATACGTATATCGGTTTTTAAACCATATTGGTAGTCTTATTGTCATTGTAATTATTGCTGCTAGTTGTTAGAATACATTTTATAATTATCATTAATGCTATTCATAAGTTTAGTTGTTTGTATAGTACCACTATTGTTTTTGTCATGTTTTATTATTAGGTATATTACCAAAGTTTTCTTATCTGTTGTATTGCTTTGCATTTGTGTTATTATTGAAGTTAATAAAAATAGAATATAGTATTTTGCATATTGCATTTACAAGCTTCTTTGATTTAGGCTGCGAGTATGGATGAGAGGGGTTGACAGCGTTGCCTTGTGTTGGATGAGATGGAGATTACTGAAGCCCTTGAGTATGATGCTAGCAACAGCTCCGTAATAGAAGTGACATTACCTAGCCATAGTGGCCTTGCTAGTCATGGTTTAGTAGTTATGTTTAGAGGTTGGTGAGATTAGTTTCTTGTTTATTTCATTTATTACTTTCTTCTTTGTGTCTGCAGTTTTACCACTAATATTACATGTACTTTGAATCCAAGTGTTGGCTGTATCTTTGCAGGAATTACTGAAAGATGGAAACAAATTGTCGCATTCCATCTCACTGGTAAATCTATTTCCGGAGACAGTCTAGCTTCTCTTATTATTGATGTCATAATGCATGCAAGCGGTATTGGTCTGAAAGATGTTGCTGTTACTTCAGACACGGGGTCAAGCATCCAAGCGATTTAGAAGATTGATATTGATATGCCATTGATATTGAATATTGATATGCCACATCAACTGTCCACTTGTCATCCTATATTGTAGAAACTAGTGAGGAAGTTTGTGAATGTTAGACTTCATATTTTAAGTCAAAAACATACCTCCACCTCACAGTCAGTGCAGTTTGGTAGCAAAAGCATGGCCATGCAAACATTAGCTCAGAATATTCATCAGTTGTTGAAATCAGTGTTGGTGAAATTTGATGCTTTCTGTATTTTTACTGCACTCATTCTTGTTGACTAGTATAATATGTATATATGTTATAAACATGTGTAAGTCAGCCATTGCACACAAAATACTTCTTTGGCGTACCTTATTATAGTACTAGTACTGTAATAGCTTAGCTTCTTTGACTTGTTTATTCGAAGTTAATAATTTTTTATTGTAACATTGCTATAGAAGATTTCCTATGTAGTTTAATATGCCCTTTTAGTATTCAGTTTTATTATGGAAAGTTGTTCAATTTTTATGTTGTACCTCATACTTCTTGCACATTTAGTTGAAATCATTGTTCGTAATAAATTTGTGGTTGTCCATTAATTTGCATAAAACAAGCCTGTTTATAATTTTTATGAACAAATAAATTGGCAAGTGATGGTATTATAAATATAATTATCATTGTGAATACATTAAATTGTTTGTTTGGCCGCCCAAAGTTGTGAAATTGCAAGTACACACAATTTAGCTAAGACATTCTAGTGCAGATAATAGGAGTTATTTACTATGAAGTAACAGAAAACCTGTCAATATGGAGTTGTCACTTTTACAACTGCTATGTGAGTTAGAGCAAAACCTGAGCTTTCTTGTGGTATACTTGATGGTGCTATAAGGTTACTCAAAGTAGTTTTATCAACCGATAAACAAAGACAGGTAAGAGCAGTCCATTGTAACTCTATATAAAAGTAGGCGTGGCCGATGTTTGTTTGGAACTTTCGATGCGTTTGTATAGGCTCGGTTGATGGCGTAACTCTCCCTATACGACACTGCAAGAAACCAACGTCTGCGTGACCTTCTCGGTGCACGTTGGCAGTAAATATTAATCGCATGTAAATTACTATTCATTAATTTATTTTATTTAATGATTAGTACATTTGTATAGCTGTATAGGCACCTTTGTATAGGCCGCAGAACTCAGGACGGTGCTTTTTAACACGGCAGCAAATTTGCTGTTTCAAACGCACCAGTGTCGTTGGACGCCGTAAAGAGGGGCGCGCTAACCAGAGGTGACGTGTTTTTGTGTAAAAATGATGAATAGGTTATGTATAGAGGCGTGTACTAACCGTCGATTTCCGTTAAGGTGCCCTAGATACCTAGTAGCGAGTAATAGTCCGAAAAGTACGGTACTCTATAAGGCGGACAATCAATCTCACACGCAGACAGACAACGATTGCCGTTTATATAGTAGATATATATATATATATATATATATATATATATATATATATATATATATATATATATATATATATATATAGATGAACTCATTCAGGAGCTACCAATACTTAAAATAGTTCTTGTAAATGTATATTGCAACAACATTTCTAAACCAGAGAATTCTTGTTTTTTCAGTTCATACAAAAATAAGCGACCTTTCTTGATTCTTTCCTTTTTTCATTATACATTATATATAATCCTTGCCATTGGAAAACAATAAATAACTATTATTGATTTAGTTCCGTTGGCTTTCTTTGTGTTGCTGTTACAACCTAATACAGTTTGCAATGACTGTAATAGAGATAAAATACTTCAATTCTTTAGCAATGTGTAGGGAATACATCTTGAACTCCTACAAATAGCCTTTGTAACATATTTTAGGGAAACATTTTCTCCTCATCATCTTTAACAATGACCTTAAAGCCGGCGGGGACAAGCGATGTGTCAATTGAGTCATCAGGGATATCACTATCAAGTGAGCTATACTGAGGAGCAAAGGCTTCTCTATTATACTTCCTGCGTGCAAAAATTTTAACAAAGTTTAAACATGTAATTTGGCTCTGAACTTTTAGTAATGAATATTGCATTCACAAAAAGCATAGTAAGTAGTGTACAAGTTAACTACTGTTTTTACTTTCTATGTATTTATGAATGGCTTATAAGGTAATTCACATAGAATCTTTTTGAAGATTTGCAAAATTAAAAAATATACATGTAAATACTAATGAAGTAAGAGAGTTTTACCTAATACTTATGTAAAAATTATGCTAGCATTATGGTAAGATGTTCCTGAAATCATAAACAGTGTATGCTGCAAGTTTATAGTTTGTGATAGCAGATTTGGCTGACACTGGTTACCTTTTAAAAAGCATTTATTATTTGAAATTCGTCAAAAAGAATTTTTACGGTATTTATTCAGCCTATAGTGTAAAATTTATCCTTATTAAATTTTCAAAAAATATTTAAAAATAGCAAAAGAAATCAATTTTACTTCATTTTTCTGCTTTCCATCGTCTACATTTTTGTATAAGAAATTAATATCTATTTATACTTTATAGTCAATACATAATAGTGCTTCAATCTAGTAATGTGTTAACAATATACATATATCTGAAGCAAAAATCTAGACCTGTGTAATTTGCCACCACATGCAAGGTACTTGCTCGACTCGTACTCAACCTAGATGAATAGGCTACCAAGGTCTTTTGCACAACTGTTGCGAAATGATTATTGTTGTCTAGCACTAAATTTTGAATTGGTCTAATTCCTGCAAATCAATTCAGGAAGCTTTTTAATTTACATTGTAGATCACTCCATAAAATTCTAGGAATTGGTCTTATAAATCTTTAGCTACATGTGCTGCTTATGAACTAAAAGTATGTTTCTTTAAAAATAATTATTAAGCTTTGGTGCACGTGCCAGTGTAGTATTAAAATGTATATCAAAAAAAGCACAAGCCGGCAAAGGCTTTTGTTTTGATAAGGTGCTGCTTGAATTGCGTGGACTGGTATGGAAAGGCAATTTGAAAATTTGATTAGCAGTAACAGTTAAAAGACATGACTTGTCTTGAGAGCGACATGATTTGTCTTGAGAGCAGAATGACTTGTCGTGAGAGCTGCATGACTTGACTTGAGAGCGGCATGACTTGTCTTAGGAGCAACATGACTTGAGAGCGGCATGATTTGACTTAAGTTTTGACTTAAGTTTTGACTTACAGCACCATAGTGTACCATAATACAACACTATAATACAGCACAATAATACAACACTATTTTTTCGTCAACAAAAATTATTAGTATTTAGTATGATTTAGTGTAATACTATATGATTACACTCATATTGCCTTCACAATGTTCTATAAATAAACATTTGTATCCACACAATGTACGTGTATGTTTATATAGTACATTTGTATCCACACAATGTACGTGTATGTTTATATAGTACATTTGTATCCACACAATTTACGTGTATGTTTATTATAGTACATTGTATCCACACAATGTACGTGTATGTTTATTGTAGTACATTTGTATCCATTCAATGTACTGAATTATTGAATTTCAATGACAAGCCCTAAGATTCCTTAAAATTCAATTTATTAGCCTAGCTTAGCTATTTCATTATTTTTGTTTCAATTGTATTACAACACAGCTTTTTACATGTATTTGTACATGTACGTGTACAT
This sequence comes from Watersipora subatra, assembly GCF_963576615.1. Classification (NCBI taxonomy): domain Eukaryota; kingdom Metazoa; phylum Bryozoa; class Gymnolaemata; order Cheilostomatida; family Watersiporidae; genus Watersipora; species Watersipora subatra. The sequence goes on along the minus strand of NC_088716.1, from coordinate 47,082,108 downwards.
AATGAAGCAATCTTAAGACCTAATAATGTTCGCTGTTGTCGACTTCTAGAATTTTTTTCAATGCAAAAGGCAACTATTTTCGAAGTGAGAGATAGCCTGATTGGTAAGAACCTTTTCTGTATTACTCTTTTCCATGAATTCAAAATTTTTATGATTTTTACCGATAATGTCTTTGATTTTGGATGACAGAATAATGGTTACCTCTTTCTGCCGAAATAAAAAAAGTCTTTACTGCGTTTCATATCTAAAACATACTTTTTAAGTCATAACAAGGATTCTGTGAAAAGACATTTCATAACTTTAAAATTTTGTATGTAGAGCTTTTTGTAAGTAGAGGTTCTGCTGTATATATGTTAAAGATGTTAGTATATATGTTAAATATGTTAGTATATATGTTAAATATGTTAGTATATATGTTAAATATGTTAGTATATATGTTAAATATGTTAGTATATATGTTAAATATGTTAGTATATATGTTAAATATGTTAACACATATATCAAAAATGTTGTTACTATATGTTAAAGTTGTTAATATATATGCTAAAGATATTAATCCCACGACCAAGCACGAGCGAAGCAATTGTTTGGGAGCTTTATGATAAATGCATATGCGCACAAAACTCCCGAAAAATTATCTGTCGACGGCCGTTGCCAAACCCTTGTACCAAAATCCTATCCCATCGGATGCCTCTAGCTCGCAAAACACTATAAGTTGTTTCTAGAGGAAAAGCTATCTTACTCCCGCAATGATACTTTTGTTCACATCTGTGCAACCTGTTACTATAGATTAGAAAAGCTTATATTTAGCGCATCTTGTGTTATAGTCGTAGCCATAGTTGATGGAGGCTGGAGTGTCTGGTCATCATGGGCAGCATGCAGTGGTACATGCTCTGGCAGCAACATATACAAACGAACTCGCACTTGTTCAAACCCAACTCCGGTAATGAATGGTCTCCCTTGTACAGGTGGTGACACTCAAGAAGTTGCAATTGGTGAGCGTGAATCAGTTAGTCTGGCTTGATATTCATTGTATTATATTATTCTCAGTGTTTGCCTTTTTGTCTTCTAACTTGTATCCAGTTGAAGGGATTAAAATCTATCAATCAAAAAACATGCTTTGCATAGGATTTGAACTCGCAACATTTAAATTGCGAGACTACAATCAAAGGCGCCTAACGGTTAGGCTTTTTACCAATCCCAAAGCTCGTACCACATATATCCTTATCGCCATTGCGCATGCCAAATATGCACTTTTCATTACTAATTAATATTACCTTTCACGTTTGTTGTTTTTTAGAAGGTTTTGAAAGCCAACTTTTTTACCATCACTTATTACCTATTTTTTAATTTGTAATTTTCAAGTGTGCCGTTTCAATTTCAAATGTGCCATTACACTCCTAATTCTGGTTTCAGTAAATCTGTAAAAGCTAAATAATACTTTTCACATGGACAATTATATTATCTGAAGTAGGAATTGCCTCTAAATTTTCTCTTCATTCACTCCATAGACCTATTAACTATAATAGTTAGTAGTATAGTTAATAGGTCTATGATTCACAAAGACAGTCCGATATCTCATTTGTTGGTACCAGTATCGATAGGTATCAGCACCGTACATCAAAACTTTGAATAAATTAAGCTTCCGCTGCAACAGTAACCTTTTTTATACACACCCTTTTAAATACTCATTGTTTATTTTTTCTCTTAGTCTTTTCGGGCTGCCCCAAAACACTTTTCTCATGATATGAAGTTTAAAAGTTAGAATGGTAAATGTTATTTATGTTAAATAAAAATGAGTTTTTTACGCAAAGACTTTTATTATTATTCTGCCAAGGCGGGGCATTCATCTAGTTATATCATATTTAGGAGCTTAAAATTTATATGCATAGAAGTGACAATGATAAGTGTCAGCGATATCATTTACACAAGCTGTCCTAGTCGTACATGACTTTTAGTACTTTTCTCAACTAAAAAGTTTTACTGATCTGCAGCGCCGCTTATCACACAAACTTTTTGCTGAAAATAAATAAAAGAAATAATAATAAAAAAGTTTAAACAGCATCATTTGCTGTTACGAATACTCATCATTAATCATATACGTGTTACAAAAATATACATAAAATCATATACAAAAATTTCAAAGCATTACCGAAGAGTTCTTACATTCCACATTCAAAAGTAGCGGAAAACATTTGGACATTCATTTGTCTCATCCCTAGTGCATTAGAGTATTTAGACCACCAACTGTCATGACAAGTAGTGGATAACATCTTGTAGATTGTTTGAGTCTTGGTGTAGAACCGGACATATCTGGTGGGGTAGAGAGATGCATAGCAGTTGGTACTACAGACCACAGAGTAAACCCAGATACTTTGGTACATACAGTCTGTCAAGATCTATATGGTGCTAGTGCTGAACTCATCTCCCTTCCAGAGAGTGAAACTGAACTTTGGAATTATCTTCTCACCTTGGTCTCACCGTAAGAATTGCTGACGGTGTCATTTACAAATTATACTCTTCAATATGTAGATTCATACTCCATAAATCAGATACAGATATAGTTGTGAGAATAATAGTTTGAGAGAAGTTCTCTTGTTTTTATCTGCTTTCTTCAGCTTACTTAATGGAAGCATATTTGTAGGTCTACAAACTACTGGGTTGGCTTTGACTCTCTGTCAAATCTTGGAGTAAAATTTACTTGGAACTCTGGAGAAGACTTGACTGATGGAGACTCTAGATGGGGAACGTGAGTCACTTGCATATCTCTAGATTTCTAAATAAAAACATCCTATTTATAACTAGACCTCATTTTTCATAGCATTCTAAAGTTGTCTTGAAATAGTAAAAGAGAAATTTGATGAAATAAAACATAGATAATATATCCATATTGAAAGTAGAATGCACTTTGAAGGTTGACTTCAATTGATTGCAGCACATTTGTAGTATATGATGATTGGTAGGAAGTCTTCAACTACAGAGACTCGTGTCCAAGTTGACTCTACTTACTCATTGCTGTTATATTAACTTGACTATTTACTTCTATTATTCTATCTAAGGTCTCCATATTTACTTGCTAGTCACAAATAGTGTTAGTAACCTTGGTTATAATTTTTTTGCTATTTCATAGAAATGACCCAACTGTACCATATGGAAGTCTTGAATGTGATGAATCTGGGAATTGTGTCCTCTCTTCATATGTTGATTACGTTCGTGATGGTTCCTGGAGGGAACTGCCAACTTATGCCAAGCCTATCTGTACATTCTCACAGGGTAAGCCGACCAGGTTTACCCAAATACAGTATATGCCTATTTTTAGACTTTCTTGTGCAGTGATTTTCTGGTCTTGTCACTATGTTTCAATGTTTGGTTTTATAACTTTGTGTAGTTGACGGAGGGTATGGTGAATGGGGAAGTTGGCAGGACTGTAATGGTGCATGTGATTCTACGGACTCAGTTGTGAAGAGAACAAGAACCTGTGATTCACCATCCGCTAGTCTTGGTGGAACTGATTGTAGCGCTGCTACAGAGTCACAAGAATCTGACCTTGGTATGTCCTTGAAGTTAGCTATTGGTTAATAATCAATATCAAAACCTGATTATCATACTCGATATCAAAACCTGAATATCATACTCGGAGTAAAAACAAGATATGGCACTGTCTTGCAGTTTCATGTAAATTTGTTCTTATAGATTGTCCATCAGGAACACACTTGTCTTACAACAGTGGAACTAGCTTCTGTTTTGAACTCATGTCAAGGGCTAACTGTGTAGATATGTTGACTAATTGTCAAACTGTACGAGGACAATACGCTTCATTGCTGACTATTTCAAACTCTGATATCTTTAAGGATGTAGAGAGTGTGATTCTTGGGTAAGTGAACACCAGCTGACACTTCAGTATTTAATGTCAAAAATCATTTACGAATATCATTAGAGCCACTGAGATACGATTGTCAACTCTTCCTTGTCCTAATGTACTAAAGATATCGTCTCTACCTAATTTACTAGCACCAGTTCCAAAACACCTGATAAGAACTGTCAGCATGAAGTATCAAACTTTTATGTCTGGAGTTGTCTAATCATGTGCTTTTTGTCTAAGCGTATTGAGAACTCAGAGAAACTCTTTAGCCTTTTTTCATCTGTGTAGATTACTGCATTTCTACTAATTTGTTTAAAGTTTACTATTTCAATATTTATGCCTTTTATATGCAAAATACCTAATAATATTAATATGCATTATTTGGTGACACTGTCTGTTTAGTTAGCATAAAAGCCTCATCAGGATATAATCTTATTATTATTTCTCTTTTATTTTTGTATTATAGTATCAACACTGTATATGCACTTATGGACTTGACACTTAACTCGGGTGATAACAAGTACTACTGGAGTGATTCAACAGTTCTCTACACTGAAGGACGATGGCTGGGGTAAATACTAAGAACAGTTGTTTTTAAACAGTAATATTACTAGTTTTCTTTTGCAGTTGACAAATGTCAGTGTTTCCATAGACTAAATTTATTCTGAGGATGAAAGTGTTATGTACAAGAGAAAAAAGCTCGGAAGGGTCAAACCTTTTTTCAATAGTAGTATACAGTGCGGTATAGTATTTTCTGCGTAATAATTTTATATTTCCTTTAGTATATAGAATATAAGCTATAGTATATATTTTATGTTTCATCTTTATTTTATTCATAGTATATATTTTATCTTTTGTATGATAATTTGCTTTTCTGTTAAGTAATGTTTTCACTGTGTAAAATATGTTGACAAGAGAACAATTACTGTGAAACAACAAGTGGACATGGTTTTTGCCTCAGAGTTCCAATATATCCTGCAATGGAGACCTTTTGATAGAAACTCTTCAATTTCAGGTTTTTGCAGTTTTCTTTTTTCAGATAGTCAAGCGATGTGTAAACCTTAGTAGTTCGCTTAGCAGTCCGGTATATTTTGAGAGATCGTTATGAGTATAAATATGTGTATAATTATTCCATAAAATAGCAAGGTGGCTGAGTGGTGTAGTTGTAAGCGCGCTGGTCTGTAAAATACAGTATCGAAGTCAAATTCTCGTGAGAGTCATTTGATTTCAACATTGTGACCGTGGATATAGAAAGATGAACAAATAAAGCTCTTATTATAGTAAAGATTGTTAGTATTTTAATATGAAATTCAATGTTTGTAGCCAATTTTTATTTAATAATTTTTCAAGATGAGTTAGTTCGATAGGCTCCACCAAATGCAGTAAGTTAAAACTGTTCAGGTGTGGCTGTGTAGAAAACCCCTACATAAGAATGACACCATACTTGGTGAAAATTGACATGTTGTCTTTTTAGAGATCACCCCCTCTCAGAGATTGGAGGAATCGGATGTCTCAACGCTTATAATGGTCTGTGTGGATTCAGGTCAGGGGATGATACATGTACAAGTAGATCATACTTCTGCCAATTAGCACGGAGTAAGTAGTAGTCTCAAAAATCATATTATAACTATCACTCTGTTTATATAATGTGATTTGTAATTGTACTTTATAAAACTTTACGTAAACAAAAGCTGTCTTGTAGCGACTGCATAACTTGCAGAATTTGTGTTTAACCAAAACCGTATTTATGTTATCTTAACCCCAAGTACTGTCTTTTTACTGTAATTAGCACCAGAGTACTAAACATGTTCCTAATACAAGGCTGACTAAGTGATTCAATAAACTACCATATTGAGAGACTATAAAACAACCTCTCCAATAGTGACCATAGGATATCAGAGTCATAACTAGACTACAACTCTGATATCAGACCAACTTATTTATCTGTTTTAATTAAGTTGATGGAGCCTGGGCTCTTTGGACTACCTGGTCCTCATGTGGAGGATCAGTAGCATGCTCTGCTGGATCTCTGTTTAAGAGAACCCGTACCTGCACCAACCCAGCACCACTAGGAGTCGGCACCCCTTGTCCTGGAGACTCGTCCCAAGAATCTGCTTTGGGTAAGACTAAGCAAACTCTTTATGATTTAATGGGGATAAAAGGTTTGTGCACATGTTTTAATGTACAATGTTGTCGAGTGTGAACTTTGACTAGCACTCTAGCCGCTTAAGTCGTTATTTTTAGTTAAATTATTGCAATGAAATTCACACGGAAGCTAACTGTACAAAATTCTACTATTTGTCAACTTCTCAACATACCCTAACTAATAAATAATCTTTAAAAGAGAATAACACTTGAGAAAAAGCATTTGACTTCCTTCAATCAGATTAAATGCTCGAATTCAGATTTAAGCATTCAAACCACTTCATTTTATCATTAGGCTAGCATTTATTTTGAGAGTTGATATAATAAGAATAATAATAATCATGAAATTGATAATAATATTACCAAGCTTTAAAATTAGCAGCACGTAAGTTATTCTAACTTATGTAACCTAGAAATTTGACACTTAATTGACTATGTAAGGAGATAGCTATGGGGTGAAGATTTCAAGTTGTTGGTGCAACTTGATTTTAAGTTTTATTGCTTCAAGTTGTCGAACAGTTAACGAGCAAAATCATCAAGTGGGAATAACATGTTGTAGATTGTGCAAGTCTTGGTGTAGAACTTGACATATTTGGTGGAGTAGACAGATGCATAGCAGTTGGTACTACAGACTACAGAGTAAACCCAGATACTTTGGTACATACAGTCTGTCAAGATCTATATGGTGCTAGTGCTGAACTTATCTCCCTTCCTGAAAGTGAAACTGGTCTTTGGAACTATCTTCTCACCTTTGTCTCGCCGTATGTATTGCTGAAAAGTAAAAGCATTTTGCTTGATATACATAAATATTTCTTTTAAAAAAGTTAATTAGAAATTGAAGTATTTTGCATAAAATTTCATCTGTAACTATGAATTTAATTTGCTAGCTCATGCTCATGTAAGAGAGATATTCATAGGTCCACTAACTACTGGGTTGGCTTTGACTCTCTTTCAAATCTTGGAGTCAAGTTTACTTGGAACACTGGAGAGGACTTGACTGATGGAGACTCTAGATGGGGAACGTGAGTCACTTACATATTCCCAGATTTTTAGATAAAACCCTTTCATCTATAACTAGACTCCATTTTCCATGACATTCTGAAATTGGTTTGAAATAGTAAAAGAAAGACTTGATAGAATAAAACATAGAAAATATATCCATTTAGAGAGTAGAATGCCTTTGAATGTTTGACTTCAATTGATTGCAGCACATTTGTAGCACATTTATATGATGATTGTAGGAAGTCTTCAACTACAGAGTCTCCTGTACAACTCTGTTCTGCTGACTCATTGCTGTCAAATTATCTTGGCTATTTACTTCTATTATTCTATCTAAGGTTTCCATATTTACTTGCTAATCAGAAATAGTGTTTGTAACCCTAGTTATAAATTTTTTGTTATTTTATAGAAATGACCCAACTGTACCATATGGAAGTCTTGAATGTGATGGATCTGGGGATTGTGTGCTCTCTTCATATGTTGATCATGTTCGAGATGGTGACTGGAATGAACCGCCAACATATGCAAAGCCCATTTGTATATTCTCACAGGGTGAGCTTAACTAGTTTACCCTAATATAGTTTTATCTTTAAATCTTCTTATACTTGGGGATTTTCATCTTTTCTCACTATGTTCCGATGTTTGGTATTATAACTTTGTGTAGTTGATGGAGGGTATGGTGAATGGGGAAGTTGGCAGGACTGTAATGGCGCATGTGATTCTACTGACTCAGTTGTGAAAAGAACAAGAACCTGTGATTCACCATCCGCTAGTCTTGGTGGAACTGATTGTAGCACCGCTACAGAGTCACAAGAATCTGACCTTGGTATGTCCTTGAAGTTAGCCATTGGTTAATAATCAATACCAAAACCTGAATATCTTACTCGGAGTAAAAACAAGATATGGCACTGTCTTGCAGTTTCATGTAAATTTGTTCTTACAGATTGTCCATCAGGAACACACTTGTCTTACAACAGTGGAACTAGCTTCTGTTTTGAACTCATGTCAAATGCTGACTGTGTAGATATGTTGACTAATTGTCAAACTACACGAGGACGATACGCTTCATTGCTTACTATTTCAAACTCTGATATTTTCAAGGATGTAGAGAGTGTGATTCTTAGGTAAGTGAACATTAGCTGCAACTTGAGTATTTTATGTCAAAAATCATTTATGAACATCGTTAGAGAGACACAGATATGATTGTCAACTCTTCCTTGTCCTAATATACTAAAGATATCGTCTCAACCTAATTTATTAGCACCAGTTCCAAAACACCTGATAAAAACTGTCAGCATGAAGTATCAAACTTTTTATGTCTGGAGTTGTCTATTCATGTGCTTTAGTCTAAGCGTGTTGAGAACTCAAAAAAACAATTTAGTTTTTTTTTCATCTGTGTAGATTGCTGCATTTCTAATAATTTTTTTAAAGTTTACTATTTCAATATTTATGCCTTTTATATCCAAATTACCTAATAATATTAATATGCATTATTTGGTGACACTGTCTGTTTAGTTAGCATAATAGTCTCATCAGGATATAATCTTATAATTATTCCTCTTTTATTTTTTTATTATAGTGATGACACTAAGTATGCACTTATGGACTTGACGCTTAACTCGGGTGATAACAAGTACTATTGGAGTGATTCAACAGTTCTCTACACTGAAGGACGATGGCTAGGGTAAATACTTTCTTTTACAGGAACAGTAATTTTTTAAACAGTAATATTACTAGTTTTCTTTTGCAGTTGACAAATATCAGTGTTTCCATCGACTAAAGTTATCCTGAGGATGAAAGTGTTATGGCAAGAGAAAAAAGCTTGGAAGGGTCAAACCTTTCTTCAGTTGTAGTATACAGTGTAGTGTAGTATTTTCTGTATAGTAATATTATCTTTTCAGTAGTATATAGAATATATGCTATAGTATTTATCTTATATCTTTATTTTATCTACAGTCTATATTTTATCTTTTGTATGGTAATTTACATTTCCGTTAAGTAATTTTTTTACTGAGTAAAATTCGTTAACAGAGGAACAACAAGTAGAAGTGGTTTTTGCGTCAGAGTTCCAACATATCCTGCAATGGAGACCTTTTGATAGAAACTCCACAATTTCCGGGTTTTTTCAGTTTTCCATTTTCAGATAGTCAAGCGATGTGTTAACGTTACTAGTAGCTTTACCTACGTTTAGCAGTCCGGTGCAATTTGAGAGATCGTTATGAGTATAAATATGTGTATAATTATTCCATAAAGTGGCAAGGCGGCTGAGTGGGCTAGTTGTAAGCATGCTGGTCTGTAAAATGCAGTATCAGAGTCAAATTCTCGTGAGAGGCATTTGATTTCAACATTGTGACCGTGGCTTTAGAAAGATGAACAAATACAGCTTTTATTATAGCAAAGATTGTTAGTATTTTAATGCAATTCAATGTTTGTAGCCAATATTTCTTTTAATAACACTTTGAGACGAGTTAGTTTTATAGGCTCCACAAAATTCAGTAAGTCAAAACTGTTGAGGTATGGTTGTTGTAAACATCCCTACATAGGAATGCCGCCATACTTGGTGAGAATTGACATGTTGACTTTTCAGAGATGACCCCGATTCAGGTGAAGAGATTGGAGCAATCGGATGTTTCACAGATTATAATGGTCTGTGTGGATTCAGGTCAGAGGATGATACATGTGCAAGTAAACCATACATCTGTCAAGTAGCACGGAGTAAGTATTAGTCTCAAAAATCATTGTATAACTATCACTCTGTTTATATAATGTGATTTGTCACTGTACCTTACAAATATTCACATAAACAAATGCTGTCTTGTAGCAACTACATAACTTGCAGATATTGTGTTTAACCAAAACTGTATTTCTGTTATCCTAACCCCGAGTGCTGTCTTTTTTACTGTAGTCAGCACCAGAAAATTAGACATGCTCCAAATACAAGGTTGACCAACTGATTAACTAAACTATCATATTGAGAGACTAAAAAACAAGCTCTCTAGTAGTTACCATCAAATATCAGAGTCACAACCAGACTACAACTCTGATATCAGACTCACTTATTTATATGTTTTAATATAGTTGATGGAGGCTGGACTCTCTGGACTACCTGGTCCTCATGTGGAGGTTCAGTGTCATGCTCTGCTGGAGCTCTGTTTAAGAGAACTCGTACTTGCGCCAGCCCAACACCACTAGGAGTCGGCAGCCCCTGTTCAGGAGAATCCTCCCAAGAGTCTGCTTTGGGTAATATTCCATTTAGAGTTCTGGATTTTTCTTTTATAGAAAGTACAAATCTTGGTGTTGTTTGAATGGTAATCAGGATGAATTTTATAATCTTTTGAATTTTTAGTATTTAATGCTTTAAATATATTCTTTTGCTGTCACATTAATCATTTTACTGGGATAAAATTGCATATTCGGTAAAACCTAATGAACCTAATTTGACAAGGGCGCATATAAATTGTCATAACTTTTAAACCACACAGACTATAAAGGATTTTTATATCAAATTAGTCAGCATAAAACTTTACATCAGCTGATGCCATGAAATGTACCACAAATGGGTTGCAGAATTAGCTCAGTCACTTTTTTGGCCATCTCTACTACTTTTGTTAATATGTCCGAGTCGGACGAGTTATCAATATCATTGCAGCTCATGGCATTGCTATTATTTTTAGAAATGAAATAATCATATCATTAGTACTATTGTTTAATAAAAATCACCCAGTCTATTGATCTACAATTAGTGAAGCTTTCATAGCTATAATTCGTCTGGACTGGTCAATGCTAAGAAGAAATGGTGACAAAAATAAAGTTTTGTAAAGTAAAACTACGCTTAGGATGGGTTGTAAACATGTTTTCTATCTGCTCAATGCATGAAAAACTTTTTAGAAATGTTTCTGTGATATAGAATATTTAAAATTAAAACAATTGAATGTAAATTGTGAATTATATGAGTTTACTTGTAGTATAATAATCCCTAATAAATTCTCTGTTGATTGAACATACACTAGTTACAAGGCTGAATGCGCAAACACATTGTTGTCTGTTCACCTATTGAATAAAATGCTGATCTCATTAATGCCTTATGAGTAACACGAGAACTTATAAGTAAACATGCATGCATGTAGAAATTACAAGTTGATACATTAGATCTTGACATAGCTGTACTGTAATTATGGTAATTTTAAAGCAGTTTAAATAACTTTCGAACATGAAATATAGTGTCAAAAATCAGATTTTTTTTGCTTAAGCACAGATACGACAGGTTAATTACTTGACTTTCCACTAATCAGAAATGTTTCCTTGTTTGTTATGTAGTTTACATGTATACAAGCTTGTACAGCCATGTCATTAGTGAGCTCAGAGTTGGACAGGGAATGCCAAGAGCATTTATTTATCTCATCCCTAGTGCATTAGATTATTTAGACCACCAACTGTCATTACAATTAGTACATAACATCTTGTAGATTGTGCGAGTCTTGGTGTAGAACTGGACATATTTGGTGGAGTAGAGAGGTGCATAGCAGTTGGTACTACAGACTACAGAGTAAACCCAGATACTTTAGTACATACAGTCTGTCAAGATCTATATGGTGCTAGTGCTGAACTTATCTCCCTGCCAGAAAGTGAAACTGGTCTTTGGAATTATCTTCTCACCTTGGTCTCACCGTAAGTATTGCTGACGGTGTCATTTACAAATTATACTCTTCAATATGTGGATTCATACTCCATAATTTAGATACAGATATAGTTGTAAGAATAGTAGTTTGAGAGCAGTTCTCTTGTTTTTATCTGCTTTCTTCAGCTTACGTAATGGATGCACATTTGTAGGTCTACAAACTACTGGGTTGGCTTTGACTCTCTATCAAATCTTGGAGTCAAGTTTACTTGGAACTCTGGAGAGGACTTGACTGATGGAGATTCTAGATGGGAAACGTGAGTCACTTATATATTCCCAAATTTCTAAATAAAAACCTTTCATCTATAACTAGCCCTCATTTTCCATGACATTCTGAAGTTGGCTTGAAATAGTAAAAGAAAAACTTGATAGAATTAAACATAGATAATAATTATATCCATTTTGAAAGTAGAATGCACTTTGAATGTTTGACTTCAATTGATTGCAGCACATTTGTAGTATATGATGATTGGTAGGAAGTCTTCAACTACAGAGTCTCATGTACAACTCTGTTCTACTTACTCATTGTTGTTATATTAACTTGGCTATTTACTTCTATTATTCTATCCAAGGTTTCCATATTTACTTGCTAATCAGGAATATTGTTAGTAACCCTAGTTATAATTTTTCTGTTATTTCATAGAAATGACCCAACTGTACCATATGGAAGTCTTGAATGTGATGGATCTGGGAATTGCGTCCTCTCTTCATATGTTGATTACATTCGAGATGGTGCCTGGAATGAACTGTCTACTTATGCCAAGCCTATCTGTACATTCTCACAGGGTAAGCTGACCAGATTTACCTAAATACAGCATATGTCTATTTTTAAACTTTCTTGTGCAGTGATTTTCTGGTCTTGTCACTATGTTCCAATGTTTGGTTTTATAACTTTGTGTAGTTGACGGAGGGTATGGTGAATGGGAAAGTTGGCAGGACTGTAATGGTGGATGCGATTCTACTGATTCAGTTGTGAAAAGAACAAGAACCTGTGATTCACCATCCGCTAGTCTTGGTGGAACTGATTGTAGCGCTGCTACAGAGTCACAAGAATCTGACCTTGGTATGTCCTTGAAGTTAGCTATTGGTTAATAATCAATATCAAAAACCTGAATATCATACTCGGAGTAAAAACAAGATATGGCACTGTCTTGCAGTTTCATGTAAATTTGTTCTTATAGATTGTCCATCAGGAACACACTTGTCTTACAACAGTGGAACTAGCTTCTGTTTTGAACTCATGTCAAATGCTGACTGCGTAGATATGTTGACTAATTGTCAAACTACACGAGGACAGTACGCTTCATTGCTGACTATTTCAAACTCTGATATCTTTAAAGATGTAGAGAGTGTGATTCTTGGGTAAGTGAACACCAGCTGCAACTGTGTATTTAATGTCAAAAATCATTTACGAATATCATTAGAGACACCGAGATACGATTGTCAACTCTTCCTTGTCCTAATGTACTAAAGATATCGCCTCTACCTAATTTACTAGCACCAGTTCCAAAACACCTGATAAGAACTGTCAGCATAAAGTATCAAACTTTTTATGTCTGGAGTTGTCTAATCTTGTGCTTTAGTCTAAGCGCGTTGAGAACTCAGAGAAACTATTTAGCCTTTTTTCATCTATGTAGATTACTGCATTTTGTTTAAAGTTTACTATTTCAATATTTATGCCTTTTATATCCAAATTACCTAATAATATTAATAAGCATTATTTGGTGACACTGTCTGTTTAGTTAGCATATAAGTTTCATCAGGATATAATCTTGTTATTATTTCTCTTTTATTTTTGTATTATAGTGGCAACGCTATGTATGCACTTATGGACTTGACACTTAACTCGGGTGATAACAAGTACTACTGGAGTGATTCAACAGTTCTCTACACTGAAGGGCGATGGCTGGGGTAAATACTAAGAACAGTAGTTTTTAAACAGTAATATTACTAGTTTTCTTTTGCAGTGCACAAATTTCAGTGTATCCATAGACTAAAGTTATCCTGAGGATGAAAGTGTTATGTACAAGAGAAAAAAGCTTGGAAGGGCCAAACCTTTTTTAGTAGTAGTATACAGTGTAGTATAGTATTTTCTGTTTAGTAATTTTATCTTTTCTGTAGTATATAGCATATATTCTATATATTACTTTTATCTTTATTTTATCTACAGTATATATTTTATTTTTTGTATGGTAATTTACTTTTCTGTAAAGTAATGTTTTTACTGAGTAAAATATGTTAACAAAGAAACAACTGTGGAACGACAAGTGGAAATGGTTTCTGCCTCAAGAGTTCTGATATTTCCTGCAATAGAGACCTTTTGATAAAAATTCTTCAGTTTCAGGTTTTTTCAGTTTTCCAATGACAGATAGTCAAGCAATTTGTTAATCTTACTAGTATGCTTAGCAGTCTCGTGCATTGTGCGAGATCGTTATGAGTATAAATATGTGTATAATTGTTCCATAAAGTAGCAAGGCAGCTGAGTGGGGGCTGAGTGGTGTAGTTGTAAGCACGCTGGTCTGTAAGATACAGTATCAGAGTCGAATTCTCGTGAGAGGCATTTGATTTCAACATTGTGACCATGAATTTAGAAAGATGAACAAATACAGCTCTTATTATAGTAAAGATTGTTACTATTTTAATGAAATTTAATGTTTGTAGCCAATATTTCTTTAAATAACACTTTAAGACGAGTTAGTTCGATAGGCTCCACCAAATTCAGTAAGTCAAAACTGTTGAGGTATGGTTGTTGTAAACATCCCTACATAGGAATGCCGCCATACTTGGTGAAAATTGACATGTTGACTTTTCAGAGATGACCCCGATTCAGGTGAAGAGATTGGAGCAATCGGATGTTTAACAGATTATAATGGTCTGTGTGGATTCAAGTCAGAGGATGATACATGTACAAGTACAGCGTACATCTGCCAAGTGGCACGGAGTAAGTTGTGGTATCAAAAATCATTGTATAACTATCACTCTGTTTATATAATGTGATTTGTAATTGTACTTTATAAAAATTCACGTAAACAAATTCTGTCTTGTACCAACTGCATAACTTGCAGATATTGTGTTTATCCAAAACTGTATTTCTGTTATCTTAACCCCGAGTGCTGTTTTTACTGTAGTCAGCACCAGAGTACTAAACATGTTCCTGATACAAGGCTGACTAAGTGATTCAATGAACTACCATATTGAGAGACTATAAAACAACCTCTCCAATAGTGACCATAGGATATCAGAGTCATAACTAGACTACAACTCTGATATCAGACCAACTTATTTATCTGTTTTAATTAAGTTGATGGAGCCTGGGCTCTTTGGACTACCTGGTCCTCATGTGGAGGATCAGTAGCATGCTCTGCTGGATCTCTGTTTAAGAGAACCCGTACCTGCACCAACCCAGCACCACTAGGAGTCGGCACCCCTTGTCCTGGAGACTCGTCCCAAGAATCTGCTTTGGGTAAGACTAAGCAAACTCTTTATGATTTAATGGGGATAAAAGGTTTGTGCACATGTTTTAATGTACAAAGTTGTCGAGTTTGAACTTTGACTAGCACTCTAGCCGCTTAAGTCGTTATTTTTAGTTAAATTATTGCAATGAAATTCACACGGAAGCGAACTGAACAAAATTCTACTATTTGTCAACTTTCCAACATACTTACCCTAACTAACAAATAATCTTTAAATGGGAATAACACTTGTTGAGAAAAAGCATTTGACTTCCTTCAATCAGATTAAATGCTCGAATTCAGATTTAAGCAATCAAACCACTTCATTTTAGCATTAAGCTAGCATTTATTTTGAGAGTTGATATAATAAGAATAATAATAATAATGAAATTGATAATAATATTACCAAGCTTTAAAATTAGCAGCATGTAAGTTATTCTAACTTATGTCGCTTAGAAATTTGACACTTCATTGACTAAGTAAAGAGATAGCTATGGGGTGAAGATTTCAAGTTGTTAGTGCAACTTGATTTTAAGTTTTATTGCTTCAAGTTTTCGAAAAGTCAACGCGCAAAAACATCAAGTGGGAATAACATGTTGTAGATTGTGCGAGTCTTGGTGTAGAACTTGACATAATTGGTGGAGTAGACAGATGCATTGCAGTTGGTACTACAGACTACAGAGTAAACCCAGATACTTTGGTACATACAGTCTGTCAAGATCTATATGGTGCTAGTGCTGAACTTATCTCCCTTCCTGAAAGTGAAACTGGTCTTTGGAATTATCTTCTCACCTTGGTCTCACCGTAAGTATTGCTGGAAAGCAAGAGCATTTTGATTGATATACGTAAATATTTCTGTTTAAAAAGTTAATTAGAAATTGAAGTATTTTGCATGAAATTTCATATGTAACTATGAATTTAATTTGCCGGCTCATGATCATGTAAGAGAGATATTCATAGGTCTACTAACTACTGGGTTGGCTTTGACTCTCTTTCAAATCTTGGAGTCAAGTTTACTTGGAACACTGGAGAGGACTTGACTGATGGAGACTCTAGATGGGGAACGTGAGTCACTTACATATTCCCAGATTTTTAAATAAAACCCTTCCATCTATACCTAGACCTCATTTTCCATGACATTCGGATATTGGCTTGAAATAGTAAAAGAAAGACTTGATAGAATAAAACATAGATAATATATCCATTTAGAGAGTAGAATGCACTTTGAATGTTTGACTTTAATTGATTGCAGCACATTTGTAGTATATGATGATTGTAGGAAGTCTTCAACTACAGAGTCTCATGTACAACTCTGTTCTAGTTAGTCATTGCTGTTATATTAACTTGGCTATTTACTGCTACCATTCTATCCAAGGTCTCCATATTTACTTGCTAATCAGAAATAGTGTTAGTAACCCTAGTTATAATTTTTTTGTTATTTTATAGAAATGACCCAGCTGTACCATATGGAAGTCTTGAATGTGATGAATCTGGGAATTGCGTCCTCTCTTCATATGTTGATCATGTTCGTGATGGTGACTGGGATGAACTGCCAACCTATGCAAAGCCCATTTGTATATTCTCACAGGGTGAGCTTAACTAGTTTACCCTAATATAGTTTTATCTTTAAATCTTCTTATACTTGGGGATTTTCATCTTTTCTCACTATGTTCCGATGTTTGGTTTTGTAACTTTGTGTAGTTGATGGAGGGTATGGTGAATGGGGAAGTTGGCAGGACTGTAATGGTGGATGTGATTCTACTGACTCAGTTGTGAAAAGAACAAGAACCTGTGATTCACCATCCGCTAGTCTTGGTGGAACTGATTGTAGCACCGCTACAGAGTCACAAGAGTCTGACCTTGGTATGTCCTTGAAGTTAGCTATTGGTTAATAATCAATATCAAAACCTGAATATCTTACTCTGCGTAAAAACAAGATATGGCACTGGCTTACAGTTTCATGTAAATTTGTTCTTACAGATTGTCCATCAGGAACACACTTGTCTTACAACAGTGGAACTAGCTTCTGTTTTGAACTCATGTCAAATGCTGACTGCGTAGATATGTTGACTAATTGTCAAACTACACAAGGACAATACGCTTCATTGCTGACTATTTCAAACTCTGATATCTTCAAGGATGTAGAAAGTATAATTCTTGGGTAAGTGAACACCTGCTGCAACTTGTGTATTTAATGTCAACAATCATTTACGAATATCATT
This sequence comes from Watersipora subatra, assembly GCF_963576615.1. Classification (NCBI taxonomy): domain Eukaryota; kingdom Metazoa; phylum Bryozoa; class Gymnolaemata; order Cheilostomatida; family Watersiporidae; genus Watersipora; species Watersipora subatra. Next base: position 47,064,750 of record NC_088716.1, on the reverse strand, counting down.
AGAGCCACCGAGATATGATTGTCAACTTTCCCTTGTCCTAATGTACTAAAGATATCGTCTCTACCTAATTTACTAGCACCAGTTCCAAAACACCTGATAAGAACTGTCAGCATGAAATATCAAACATTTTATGTCTGGAGTTGTCTAATCATGTACTTTAGTTTGAGCGTGTTGATAACTCAGAGAAACTATCAACCTTTTTTCATCTGTGTAGATTACTGCATTTCTACCAATTTGTTTAAAGTTTACTATTTCAATATTTATGCCTTTTATATCCAAAATACCTAATAATATTAATATGCAGCATTTGGTGACACTGTCTGTTTAGTTAGCATATAAGTTTCATGAGGATATAATCTTATTATTATTTCTCTTTTTCTCTTTTATTATAGTGACAACACTAAGTATGTACTTATGGACTTGACACTTAACTCAGGTGATAACAAGTACTACTGGAGTGATTCAACAGTTCTCTACACTGAAGGACGATGGCTGGGGTAAATACTAAGAACAGTTGTTTTTAAACAATAATATTACTAGTTTTCTTTTGCAGTTGACAAATATCAGTGTTTCCATCGACTAAAGTTATTCTGAGGATGAAAGTGTTATGTACAAGAGAAAAAAGCTCGGAAGGGTCAAACCTTTTTTCAGTAGTAGTATACAGTGTAGTATAGTATTTTCTGTATAGTAATTTTATCTTTTCTGTAGTATAAAGAATATATGCTATAGTATATATCTTATTTTTTATCTTTATTTTATCTACAGTATATATTTTATCTTTTGTATGGTAATTGACTTTTCCGTTAAGTAATTTTTTTACTTAGTAAAATTGGTTAACAGAGGAACAACAAGTGGAAGTGGTTTTTGCGTCAGAGTTCCAACATATCCTACAATGGAGACCTCTTGATAGAAACTCTTCAATTTCCAGGTTTTTTCAGTTTTCCATTTTCAGATAGTCAAGCGATGTGTTAACGTTACTAGTAGCTTTACCTACGCTTAGCAGTCCGGTGCAATTTGAGAGATCGTTATGAGTATCAATATGTGTATAATTATCCCACGACCAAACAAGAGCGAAGCGATTTATTGGGAGATTTATGATAAATGCACATGTGCACACAACTCCCAAAAAATTATCCGTTAACGGCCGTCACCAAACCCTTGTAACGAAATCCTATCAACAAATTTAACTATTTTTTAGTAAAGTCGTTAAGTATAATAATGATACAAAACGCATATAAACCTATTTAAATGTGTTACCAAGCCTTTGAAAGGTTATCGCAAATTTCTAAAACTAACCCATCTGATCGGATTATACATAAATAGACAGATTAATTCTTCCCAAAATTGCCACAAAACGCTTGAACAGCTTGGTTTATTAATAGTTTCGACCAACCTACGAAACGCCAATAAAGCCGTGCGATAGATAGTAGAACTATTTAGCAGTGCGCAATTCAGCACAAGAAAAACGTGCTCATTTCACCAGTCTATTGCATTGTTTATTTGCCTAGAAGGTTTGTGTACTGTTTGAGACTGTTTGAGGTGTTGACCGATTTACAGGTACAAAAATGTGGTACACAGTTTATCAGCCTACGTTTTTGTCCAATTACCGAAGGTTTTTCAAATTATCTAGAACATCAGCCAGATTTTTTTACATCTTATCTACAAAGTAGGGCGTTTCTACAACGCCCTTTTATGACAAGAATATTTCTTTATTTCACTCCAGTTTGCATAAAACTTCCAGACGCGTAAATGCCAACGCTTGCTTTCTGTTACATATCGCTGTCAAAACCATTCTACATTCACAACACAACCAACTTTCAAACTGTATATTACACATCAGCTTGCCGTTTAACTTTTAATAGTGCATTTCAGAGATATAATAAACATATTTATTTATTGTTGTTGTTAGTCAAATTATGTACAATAGGTTAGGTCTACAGCTTGAATTAATATTTATTTTATTATTGTAAAACATAAGTTTGAGATAGTTAAATATTTATTTTATTAATATTTATTTCTGTTACATATCGTTGTCAAAACCGTTCCGCATTCAACACAACCAACTTTCAAACTGTATATTACAATATATTTTACTTTTAATATTGCATTTCAGAGATATAATAAGCATATTTCATTATTGCTGTTGCTAGTTAATTTGCGTACAGTAGTTTAGGTCTACAGCTTGAATTAATATTTATTTTAACCAACAACCAACTTTCAAATTGTATATTACACGACAGCTTGCCATTTTACTTTTAATATTGCATTTCAATATAATAAGAGATATAATAAACATATTTCTTATTACTGCTGTTGTTAGTTAAACTACGTACAGTAGGTTAGGTCTACAGCTTGAATTAATATTTATTTTATTATTGTAAAACATAAGTTTGAGATAGTTAAATATTTATTTTATTAATATTTATTTCTGTTACATATCGTTGTCAAAACCGTTCTGCATTCAACACAACCAACTTTCAAACTGTATATTACAATATATTTTACTTTTAATATTGCATTTTAGAGATATAATAAACATATTTCATTATTGCTGTTGTTAGTTAAATTGCGTACAGTAGTTTAGGTCTACAGCTTGAATTAATATTTATTTTAACCAACAACCAACTTTCAAATATCACTGTCACTAATTTTACTGATTTTTAAATTTACTGTAATTTTAAAATCACTCAATTTTATTTAATTTACTAATCTGTCACTAATTTCACAAATTCCTCTTTCATTATTGCTATTTGTTGTATATAATAACACCCACACCCAGTACATTACAGCTACCATTGCAGTTATCCTATTGCACTGCAGTGCCATTTGACTGCTAATATTGCATTTCTCAACCATCAGTACCCTTTCTTTTTTCCAATATCACTTTGGTCGTGGACTGTATGACAGTGGAATTTCTAGTTCCATAAAATGGCAAGGCGGCTGAGTGGTGTAGTTGTAAGCACGCTGGTCTGTAAAATACAGTATCAAAGTCAAATTCTTGTAAGAGGAATTTGATTTCAACATTGTGACCGTGGATATAGAAAGATGAACAAATACAGCTCTTATTATAGCAAAGATTGTTAGTATTTTAATAAAATTCAATGTTTGTAGCCAATTTTTCTTTTAATAACACTTCAAGATGAGTTAGTTCGATAGGCTTCACCAAGTACAGTAAGTTAAAACCGTTCAGGTATGGTTGTTTAAAACATCCCTACATAGGAATGCCACCATACTTGGTGAGAATTGACATGTTGACTTTTTCAGAGATGACCCCGATTCAGGTGAAGAGATTGGAGCAATCGGATGTTTCACAGATTATAATGGTCTGTGTGGATTCAGGTCAGAGGATGATACATGTGCAAGTACAGCGTACATCTGCCAAGTAGCACAAAGTAAGCAGTAGTCTCAAAAATCATTGTATAACTATCACTCTGTTTATATAATGTGATTTGTCATTGTACCATATAAAAATTCACGAAAACAAATGCTGTCTTATAGCAACTGCATAACTTGCAGATATTGTGTTTAACCAAAACTGTATTTCTGTTATCCTAACCCCGAGTGCTGTCTTTTTTACTGTAGTCAGCACCAGAGAACTAGACATGCTCCAAATACAAGGCTGACCAGCTGATTAACTAAACTATCATATTGAGAGACTATAAAACAAGCTTTCTAGTAGTTACCATCGAATATCAGAGTCACAACCAGACTACAGCTCTGATATCAGACTCACTTATTTATATGTTTTAATACAGTTGATGGAGGATGGACTTTCTGGACTACCTGGTCCTCATGTGGAGGTTCAGTGTCATGCTCTGCTGGATCTCTGTTTAAGAGAACTCGTACTTGCACCAACCCAACACCACTAGGAGTCGGCAGCCCCTGTTCAGGAGAATCCTCCCAAGAGTCTGCTTTGGGTAATATTTCATTTAGAGTTTTGGATTTTTCTTCTATAGAAAGTACAAATCTTGGTGTTGTTTGAATGGTAATCAGGATGAATTTTATAATCTTTTGGATTTTTAGTATTTAATGCTTTAAATATATTCTTTTGCTGTCACACTAATTATTTTACTGGGAAATAATTACATATTCGGTAAAACCTAATAAACCTAATATTTGACAAGGGCGCATATAAATTGTCATAAATTTTAAACCACACAGACTGTAAAAGATTTTTTATATCAAATTAATCAGCATAAAATTTTACATCAGCTGATGCCATAAAATGTACCACAAATGTGTTGCAAAATAAGCTCAGTCAATTTTTTGGCCATCTCTAATACTTTTGCTAATATGTCCGAGTCGGACGAGTTATCAATATTATTGCTGCTCACGCCATTGTTATCATTGTGATTATTATTGTTGTTGTTAGAAATAAAAAAATCATCTCATTAGTACTATTGTTTAATAAAAATCACCCAAAGTCTGTTGATCTACAATTAGTGAAGCCTCCACAATTATAATTCGTTTGGACTGGTCAATGCTAAGAAGAAATGATGATAAAAATAAAGTTTTGTAAAGTGAAACTATGCTTAGGGTGGGTTGTAAACATGTGTTCTATTGGCTCAATACACTCAGATTATTGTTTTTTAAGCACAGGCACGACAAGTTAATTAATTAACTACCCACTAATCAGAAACTACCCACTTGTGCAAAGCCTACGAACGCCGAACCACTCGGCTTTTGGCCATATGTGAAAGTTGCACTGAGACTGCGTAGCTCGGGGCACGCAAAGAGTTAATAACTAATTAGACACTGAAACCACAATAACTGTTTGTCAAATCGATTATTTGGTAAAAAAAGTAATTACCGGTTTCTTTAGCTTTTAAAAATGGAACGTATAAACGTTATGTAACACTATTAACAGGACTATTGTAAGTCCTGTGGACTAAGGTGAGCAAAATGAATCCTAGTATGTTATTTGACTATTGTTATGGATTGATTGTCTCGAATTGAGTGAGTAGATGACTTTTTGAGCGTAAAAATAGTTTGCGAGGCTACTGGAATTGGTGCGAAAACTCGATGAGAAACAACTCCAGTAAAGTTCACCGATATTTCTCACAGTTCTTTTCTGTTATGTAGTTTATATGTATACAAGCTATATGTACAAGTATATTGTATACAAGTATATCGTATATATGTATACAAGCTTGCACAGACGAGGAATGCAAAGAGGATTCATTTGTCTCATCTCTGGCGCATTAAGGCTGGCTCACACTATGTCGCCGTTAGTCAGCGTTTTTCTTTTGGCATACATTGTCAATTATGTGAACCGTGAAACGATGGCATCGTCGAAGCATCGTGGACATGTCGAGAACGTTTGCAGCTGTCAAACTTTCCCGATATGTCGCCGACCATCAACGACGGCCTTTTAAATGTGAACGATTTCGGTGAGGATAATCCGCAGTCACTGATGGTGGGATTTATTCATTTCCATTTATGATAGTCGCTGCGGAACTAGTTTTTGATTCCAGCATGCGAAAACAGAGAGGTTTCCTCGCAAAAATTAAAAAGAAAAATGAGAGCACTACGTCACGGAGTATTTGCTGATGTAAACGCGGATGAAAATGTGATAGTGTGAACATTGTTATCATCGACGATCACCAAAGTATTGTGGAATCCAAGCCAAGATTTGGCGATATACAGTAATGTGAACCAGCCTTTAGAGAACTTAGACCACCAACTGTCATGACAAGTAGTGGATAACATTTTGTAGATTGTGCGAGTCTTGGTGTAGAATTGGACATATTTGGTGGAGTAGAGAGATGCATAGCAGTTGGTACTACAGACTACAGAGTAAACCCAGATACTTTGGTACATACAGTCTGTCAAGATCTATATGGTGCTAGTGCTGAACTTATCTCCCTTCCTGAGAGTGAAACTGGTCTTTGGAATTATTTTCTCACCTTGGTTTCACCGTAAGTATTGCTGACAGTGTCATTTACAAATTATACTCTTCGATATGTAGATTCATACTACATAATTCAGATACAGATACAGTTGTAAGAATAATAGTTTGAGAACAGTTCTCTTGTTTTTATCTGCTTTTTTCAGCTTACTTAATGGATGCATATTTGTAGGTCTACAAACTACTGGGTTGGCTTTGACTCTCTATCAAATCTTGGAGTCAAGTTTACTTGGAACTCTGGAGAGGACTTGACTGATGGAGATTCTAGATGGGGAACGTGAGTCACTTATATATTCCCAGATTTTTAAATAAAAACCTCTCATCTATAACTAGACCTCATTTTCCATGACATTCTGAAATTGGCTTGAAATAGTAAAAGAAAAATTTGATAGAATAAAACATACCATAATCATAAACATACCATAAACATATATTAGGTAGGTAATATATCTATTTTGCGAGTAGAATGCACTTTGAATGTTTGACTACAATTGATTGCAGCACATTTGTAGTATATGATGATTGTAGGAAGTCTTCAACTACAGAGTCTCATGTACAACTCTGTTTTACTTACTCATTGCTGTTATATTAACTTGGCTATTTACTTCTATTATTCTATCTAAGGTCTCCATATTTACTTGCTAATCAGGAATAGTGTTAGTGATCCTAGTTATAATTTTTCTGTTATTTTATAGAAATGACCCAACTGTACCATATGGAAGTCTTGAATGTGATGGATCTGGGAATTGTGTCCTCTCTTCATATGTTGATTACGTTCGTGATGGTTCCTGGAATGAACTGCCAACTTATGCCAAGCCTATCTGTACATTCTCACAGGGTAAGCTGACCAGGTTTACCTAAATACAGTATATGTTTATTTTTAGACTTTCCTGTGCAGTGATTTTCTGGTCTTGTCACTATGTTCCAATGTTTGGTATTATAACTTTGTGTAGTTGATGGAGGGTATGGTGAATGGGGAAGTTGGCAGGACTGTAATGGTAGATGTGATTCTACTGATTCAGTCGTGAAAAGAACAAGAACCTGTGATTCACCATCCGCTAGTCTTGGTGGAACTGAATGTAGCGCTGCTACAGAGTCACAAGAATCTGACCTTGGTATGTCCTTGAAGTTAGCCATTGGTTAATAATCAATATCAAAACCTGAATATCATACTCGGAGTAAAAACAAGATATGGCACTGTCTTGCAGTTTCATGTAAATTTGTTCTTACAGATTGTCCATCAGGAACACATTTGTCTTACAACAGTGGAACTAGCTTCTGTTTTGAACTCATGTCAAATGCTGACTGCGTAGATATGTTGACTAATTGTCAAACTACACGAGGACAATACGCTTCATTGCTGACTATTTCAAACTCTGATATCTTCAAGGATGTAGAAAGTATGATTCTTAGGTAAGTGAAAACCATCTGACATTTTAGTATTTAATGTCAAAAATCATTTACGAACATAGTTAGGGAGACACAGATATGATTGTCAACTCTTCTTTGTCCTAATGTACTAAAGATATCGTCTCTACCTAATTTACTAGCCCCAGTTCCAAAACACCTGATAAGAACTGTCAGCATGAAGTATCAAACATTTTATGTCTGGAGTTGTCTATTCTTGTGCTTTTTGTCTAAGCGTGTTGAGAACTCAGAGAAACTATTTAGCCTCTTTTCATCTATGTTGATTACTGCATTTCTACCAATTTGTTTAAAGTTTACTATTTCAATATTTATGCGTTTTATATCCAAAATATCTAATAATATTAATATGCAGCATTTGGTGACACTGTTTGTTTAGTTAGCATATAAGTTTCATCAGGACCTAGTCTTATTATTATTTCTCTTTTACTTTTTTATTACAGTGACAACACTAAGTATGCACTTATGGACTTGACGCTTAACTCGGGTGATAACAAGTACTATTGGAGTGATTCAACAGTTCTCTACACTGAAGGACGATGGCTAGGGTAAATACTTTCTTTTACAGGAACAGTAATTTTTTAAACAGTAATATTACTAGTTTTCTTTTGCAGTGGACAAATGTCAGTGTTTCCATCGACTAAAGCTATTCTGAGGATAAAAGTGTTATGTGTAAGAGAAAAAAGCTTGGAAGAGTCAAACCTTTTTTCAGTAGTAGTATACAGTGTAGAATAGTATTTTGTGTATAGTAATTTTATCTTTTCTGTAGTATATAGAATATATGCTATAGTATATATCTTATATCTTCATTTTATCTACAGTATATATTTTATCTTTTGTATGATAATTTACTTTTCTGTAAAGTAATGTTTTTACTGAGTAAAATATGTTGACAAAGGAACAACTGTGGAACAACAAGTAGGCGTGGTTTCTGCCTCAAGAGTTCTGATATTTCCTGCAATGGAGACCTTTTGATAGAAACTCTTCAATTTCAGGTTTTTGCAGTTTTCCATTTTCAGATAGTCAAGCGATGTGCAAACCTTAGTAGTTTGCTTAGCAGTCCGGTATATTTTGAGAGATCGTTATGAGTATAGATATGTGTATAATTATTCTATAAAATGGCAAGGCAGCTAAGTGGTGTAGTTGTAAGTGCGCTGGTCTGTAAAATACAGTATCGGAGTCAAATTCTCGTGAGATGCATTTGATTTCAACATTGTGACCGTGGATATACATGTAGAAAGATGAACAAATACAGCTTTTATTATAGTAAAGATTATTAGTATTTTAATATGAAATTCAATGTTTGTAGCCAATTTTTATTTAATAATTTTTCAAGACGAGTTAGTTCGATAGGCTCCACCAAATGCAGTAAGTTAAAACTGTTCAGGCGTGGCTGTGTAGAAAACCCCTACATAAGAATGACGCCATACTTGGTGAAAATTGACATGTTGTCTTTTCAGAGATGACCCCAATTCAGGTGAAGAGATTGGAGCAATCGGATGTTTCACAGATTATAACGGTCTGTGTGGATTCAGGTCAGAGGATGATACATGTACAAGTACAGCGTACATCTGCCAAGTAGCACGGAGTAAGTAGTAGTCTCAAAAATCATATTATAACTATCACTCTGTTTATATAATGTGGTTTGTAATTGTACCATATAAAAATTCACGTAAACAAATGCTGTCTTGTAGCAACTGCCTAACTTGCAGATATTGTTTTTAACCAAAACCGTATTTATGTTATCTTAATCCCGAGTGCTGTCTTTTTACTGTAGTCAGCACCAGAGTACTATATATGCTCCGAATACAACGCTGACCAACTGATTTAATAAACTACCATATTGAGAGATTATAAGACAAGCTCTTTAGTAGTTATCATAGGATATCAGAGTCACAACCAGACTACAACTCTGATATCAGACCAAGTTATTTATTGTTTTAATTAAGTTGATGGAGCCTGGACTCTTTGGACTACCTGGTCCTCATGTGGAGGATCAGTAGCATGCTCTGCTGGATCTCTGCTTAAGAGAACCCGTACCTGCACCAACCCAACACCACTAGGAGTCGGCACCCCTTGTCCTGGAGACTCGTCCCAAGAATCTGCTTTGGGTAAGACAAAGCAAACTCTTTATGATTTAATGGGGATAAAAGGTTTGTGCACATGTTTTAATGTACGAAGTTGTCGAGTTTAAACTTTGACTAGCACTCTAGCTGCTTAAGTCGTTATTTGTAGTTGAATTATTGCAATGAAATTCACATGGAAGCTAACTGTACAAAATTCTACTATTTGTCAACTTTCCAACATACTTACCCTAACTAACAAATAATCTTTAAATGAGAATAACACTTGAGAAAAAGCATTTGACTTCCTTCAATCAGATCAAATACTTGAATTCAAATGTTTGAAATCAGATTTAAGCATTCAAACCACTTCATTTTATCATTAGGCTAGCATTTATTTTGAGAGTTGATATAATAAGAATAATAATAATCATGAAATTGATAACAATATTACTAAGCTTTAAATTTAGCAGCATGTAAGTTATTCTAACTTATGTAGCCTAGAAATTTGACACTTCATTGACTAGGTAAGGAGATAGCTATGGAGTGAAGCTTTCAAGTTGTTGGTGCAACTTGATTTTAAGTTTTATTGCTTCAAGTTTTCAAACCGTTAACGCACAAAATCATCAAGTGGGAATAACATGTTGTAGATTGTGCGAGTCTTGGTGTAGAATTGGACATATTTGGTGGAGTAGAGAGATGCATAGCAGTTGGTACTACAGACTACAGAGTAAACCCAGATACTTTGGTACATACAGTCTGTCAAGATCTATATGGTGCTAGTGCTGAACTTATTTCCCTGCCAGAGAGTGAAACTGGTCTTTGGAATTATCTTCTCACCTTTGTCTCGCCGTACGTATTGCTGGAAAGCAAAAGCATTTTGCTTGATATACGTAAACATTTCTTTTTCAAAAGTTAATTAGAAATTGAAGTATTTTGCATAAAATTTCATAAGTAACTTTGAACTTAATTTGCCGGCTCATGCTCATGTAAGAGAGATATTCATAGGTCTACTAACTACTGGGTTGGCTTTGACTCTCTGTCAAATCTTGGAGTGAAATTTACTTGGAATTCTGGAGAGGACTTGACTGATGGAGACTCTAGATGGGGAATGTGAGTTACTTGTCTAAGCTGAGTCAACATGAGTCAGCTGAGTTAATCTATATGTGTTATGAGTCAACATTTTGATACAAAAGGTTTCCATTGTAAAATGTAGTGTTGTTTGATGTTTTTCAAAACCAGTAACTTAGAGGTGGAACGAGACAGGTTTTTTAAGCTCGAGACGAGACTCGAGACACTGTCTTGTAAAAATTCAAGACTCGAGACACGAGACAGTAAAATAATGAGCATTTGGTGATGATTTCACTACACAAGTACTAGCTACTTGGTATATATAAAATTAATAAAACTCTTTTTAAATTGAATTTTCACCTGGTGTAAACGATTTAAATACAACATTTTAATAGTGATATGCATGTAGTTTTTGTAAACAAAAGTGACACAAACAGCTCTAAAATACCAAAGTTATATATTCTAAGAATTTTGAGCTTGATTGATCATAATTATTATAAACATATTGCTTTGTACATGTATATTTTTACCATCTATTGAATAGTTCTTACTTTTTAATGTAATGTGTAATGAAACCGATAGCCGTCGCTCTACAAAGAAATACCGCAACTAAAAGAACACACGATAACAGTTTCATTCTTATCGTTTCATTAATGTTAAGTTTTGTTTGTGTATTAGCTGTAGTATGTGAATTATATTTAAATTGTACTCATGAAATTATATTAATTATTGTATACATGCACATGTATATTCTTATATTGAGCTAACAAAACGTCATTGTTAACCGAACACGGACTATGGTCGATACGGCCTTTCGTTCGTTTCTCTGTGTCCGGGCAAGTTTTACCCGCGATTGGTAGTATATACGTAAAAGAGGCCCAAATTTTATGAAAGGCAGTTGGTGTTTAAACACGATACGATAAAATACAGACATTTTACCCGCAAAAGTCTAATTTATTAAATTGGATTATCCGAAGAGTAATTAGATACGACCCGGTATCTGTTTTAAGGACACAGAACCGAACTAAAAAATAACAGGGCCGTTGTCCGGACTACATGATTAGACTCAGTGGCCAACATAATCAGTAGCAGCAGGTAGTAACGGACCGGGTATAACTTTAAAGGCAGTTGCCCGAAATCCATTACAATATATGGAGTTGTTGCTACCGCAAGAAGCCATGTTTTAACAACCGTGCGCAGGCGCTTTAGTTCTATTTCCTGTCTCGAGTTTGGCAATAGTTAAGTCGAGACGAGACCGATACGAGACGAGACAGGTCGATACTCGAGACGTCTCGTGTCTCGTTCCACCTCTACAGTAACTATAGGTTCTGGTGGTAGGTTTTTTAGCAACCTAACTAACATTGACTCTAAGCAGAAAATTTTCTATTTTTTCCCTTTTTATAATTATTTTAAACTCTACATGTTGATTCTATTTTGTAGAAGTTAGCACTGACAGCACATGTATTTTTTTATTTTTTTTTGCAGAAACGATCCTTCAGTGCCATATGGAAGTCTTGAATGTGATGGATCTGGGGATTGTGTCCTCTCTTCATATGTTGATCATGTTCGTGATGGTGACTGGGATGAACTGCCAACATATGCAAAGCCCATTTGTACATTCTCACAGGGTGAGCTTAACTAGTTTATCCTAATATAGTTTTATCTTTAAATCTTCTTATACTTGGGGATTTTCATCTTTTCTCACTATGTTCCGATGTTTGGTTTTATAACTTTGTGTAGTTGATGGAGGGTATGGTGAATGGGGAAGTTGGCAGGACTGTAATGGTGGATGTGATTCTACTGACTCAGCTGTGAAAAGAACAAGAACCTGTGATTCACCATCCGCTAGTCTTGGTGGAACTGATTGTAGCGCTGCTACAGAGTCACAAGAATCTGACCTTGGTATGTCCTTGAAGTTAGCTATTGGTTAATAATCAATACCAAAACCTGAATATCATACTCGGAGTAAAAACAAGATATGGCACTGTCTTGCAGTTTCATGTAAATTTGTTCTTACAGATTGTCCATCAGGAACACACTTGTCTTACAACAGTGGAACTAGCTTCTGTTTTGAACTCATGTCAGATGCTGACTGCGTAGATATGTTGACTAATTGTCAAACTACACGAGGACAATACGCTTCATTGCTGACTATTTCAAACTCTGATATCTTTAAGGATGTAGAGAGTGTGATTTTTAAGTAAGTGAACATTTACATTTGATTAGCAGAAAAGTGTTTAAATGAGTGAACATTCGCTCAAACTTGAGTATCTACTCTCACATAGGCATCTTTAATCTTATAACACAGACATATTTGTATTTAACTACTTCTTATTACCTGCTTGTATTGACAATACTGCATATGACAACACAACAGAGATATTTATTCATTTCATGAAGAATATCTAGATATATCGTAGTTACGATTTTTTTATCTCTTATTTGCAGTAACAACATTGAGTATGTACTGATGGACTTGACACTGAACTCAGGTGATAACAAGTACTATTGGAGTGATTCAACAGTTCTCTACACTGAAGGACGATGGCTGGGGTAAGGAATTTTTGAACATATTGGCGTAAACCGCACACTATGAGCTAATGCTATGAAATAACAACTTGAAGGAGTTGTAGTATGGAGAGGGTCAGCAGTACCAGAAAGTTACATTTCTAGTAAATTTCTTTTGACCATAATAAACTCAGCCTTACTAGGCATAATTTGAACTGTCGAGCTGCATTGTAGGGCAGTTTCACTTCTCTGTTGGCTCATAAGATGCTTTTAAAAAGTTACTTACATTATATAAACTGGCAGCAATGCCGCCCCATGTCATTCTTACATGATTCAACTCTTTAGATCAGATGCTGCCTAATTTTAGCTACGAATGATTGACACTAATTACATGGCCCACTGAGGTGTATTTACTAAATGGATTTCCATATAGGATACCAAGCTGCATTTGAATGTTTTCCTTTTTTTATTTCCTATGATTACATGTTCGTGGACACAAGCTTTGCAAACATAATTTCCATCTTCATATTGTAATTTTTAAAAGCATAGTTGAAGTGTTTTGTAGCAAATGCTTACAGCACTGCGGCTAACTCTGCAAGAGAAGGTGAATTCATGAAACAATTTTTATTTATACCTTTTAATGGTTGTAAGTATAGGTTAAATGATGTGAAATAACGAAAAAAATCTTTGGTTTGAATCAAGAGCACATAATTTTACTATTAGGTATATATCGTAGGTGAGATAAGATTGAATGTAAAACTATGAAAGAAGATATTAATGTAGTCTACCCCATTAAAACAGAGTAATAGTTTGTCCATGGCGCTAATAGGTGGTCCATGGCGCTGATAGGAGGTCCGTGGTGCTAATAGGTGGTCCATGGCGCTAATAGGTGGTCCATGGCGCTAAGAAGTGGTCCGTGGTGCTAATAAGTGGGTGGCCCAGTTTAGCCAATTGTCTGGTTTAACAGATATGCCTCTACATCTATATATATATATATATATATATATATATATATATATATATATATATATATATATATATATATATATATATATATATATATATATATATATATATAAATCTCAAAGTTTATTGTCATCTGTAGGTTCAGATGTCTGCCTATTCAGTTATAGCTATCAAAATTTTGGATTGAAAAGCTCACTTTTTGCTGGATTTGAACTCACGAAGAATGCAACCACAATTTTCCATACTCGCATCTAACAACAAGGCTCTGGAGTTCTCATAATTTTATAGCTCTTATCATGTACCGTATAGCCTTTTCTCGATTGCACACGCTAAATGCCATATTAATTGATACATTGCGCTCACGGGTTACGATGCCCCTATAACAACAAAATATTTTTCGCTTAAATATGTGGTTACGTCAAATTTGAGTTGATTTTAAAAGAAAGTATTTTTCTTGGCCTATCTGTTGATATGTTGTTTGTTGTGTTAGGCGATTTCATTGTCAAGATATTTGAAAAGTAAAATCGAAAAAAACTGATCGCGGTAAAAACGCTCAGGCCAAAGAACATGCCCAGACTTGCCCAAAATGATGTAACGCGTGATACAACCTGTCTCTATCTCTCATATTCACATTGGCTATTGCGATACAAGTCTAGTCCTACACGGCTCTATTGGCATATGTTTTATCTTGTATTTGCTCATGTTAGCTAAAATAAATTTTTAAATCCAGCTACAGATGCATTATTACCAATGTCTCAAATGCCTCAAACAAGGGAAATTAAAGACTTGTCATATTGGCTTCTTCTAAATGCTGTGTAAACATTTTAGTACCGACTACCAATTCTACCGGTCTACGGTAATTATGTCAAACAAACTATGTAGAATAAGGTCTTTGTATCAGCACAGTTCCGTCGATACCCACACTAATGATATACAGCCCCCAAAAGTTCCACCCACATGATGCTCGTCGCCTATCCTTGGAAGAGGCCGTATATTATTGCCCACATTGAAAACTAGTTTCTTACTAAGTAAAATAAGCAAGCTGCGTCTTTGAAAGGAAGTTGTGTACATTGTATAGTCGACTGTCAACGTTATCGAGTCATTACTGGTATCAATTTGTAGAAAAAAATTCAATGGTCTCATTTGATTAGTTGATTCAAGTACTAAACAAATGATCGAGCTATGCAAAAGTGCATGTTTATGCAGCTCTGATAACTCTTCATAAATCCATCTATTTCTAAAACTTTCGTGCTGATGATTGGCTAATGAAACGATCTTATATTTATCACTTGTTGACTCTTTTCAAATGTATCACTAGTTACGCCACGAATGAAGCACCCGTTGGAATCTGAGCTTTTTAAAAGATGACCTCATTCAAACGCATGGACAGGTTTAGTCTACAAAGACAAAAATGACATCAAATTATAGCTGATGTTTTAGCCTTTTATTGGTCTTAATCTCATTAAATCGGCTTTTTTGATGCAACCACATCTTCAACTCTGAAACTCGATGCTTTTTCAAACAGAACAAATTTGTTTTCCTGTTATACGATATCAACAAAAATTTCTCTTGAAATTACAATTTAGCGACTGTTGTACTAATTATGATGAAATAACAAAAATAATGTCGACATGCTATTCATTGAAATATCTTTTACAACGCCGGAACTAGACATACATGTACGTTGCTCACTATCTCAGTATTATCCGTTGTGGTAAAAGTGAATCCGCAAACGGATAAGTGATAAAGTTTTAGTTAAAAATTTGAAGTTTACTAAAACACATACTAGAAGTTCCTTCAAGTATTTGTTTAGTAAGCTAAGGTAAGAAATTTTCAGGGTACGCGCTGGGTGTAATACATTGTAATGTTACATTTTCTTGCAAATCATAACCACAAAATGCACTAAAGTTGTTGTAGGTAACTATAGCTACTAAGGTTACCATAGTGATTTGTTAGTATTTTTAATGATGATGATTTTGATGTTTTTTACCAGGAGGTGTTTGCATTAAATAATTACTATGAGTTTCTATACCACTCTTTACAAAACTTTCGCCTTATGATGCCAACACTGAAACAAACTAAAATCATATAATTGTATACCAAATAGTTTTTCATTGTAATTGTAGCAAAATAGACCAAATTTAGCCATTACTTGCTAATGATTTCACATTTACATTAAAAGACTTTTAAAGTTTTCTTTTTTCTCCTAATTAATTTCAACAAAACACTTCTTTCATGATATGAAATTTAAAAGTTACAGTTGTTTGAAAAAGTTTGAAAACCTTAAAAGTTGTTTTATTTTTTTCTTAATTCATTTGAACTGCCCAAAAAATCCTTTTCTCATGATATGAAGTTTCAAAGTTAGAATGATAAATATTGTATATGGTAAATAAAAATAAGTTTTCTGTTTAAAAACTTTTTATTACCCGAGCAACGCCGGGCATTCACCTAGTAGGTCTATATATACTGTAACAATCGCATTAACAAGACTTATATGTATTGCGCTATATGTTGTACACTATACTATACTGTATATAATTAAAGATATTGAGCCTGTGAGAAAAAAGTAGCAACGAAGGTTAGACAACTTCATTACACAACTCATTGCACAACTGGTTCGAAGTATTTCTTAAATTCAGTAATTTCCTCAACTGTTGCTAAAAATTGTTATAAACTGATTATTAATTGTTGTAGTGTCACTGCTCTTTGATCGCAGCTACTATGCTCAGATTTGTCTGTCTTATTTGATATGCAGACTATTGGGGTTCATTTTTCAAGGAGAATTTAATGTATTGTGTTTTCTATAGTTTTAGTGCTGTAAATAGCATACATTGCAATTTAGTTGGCTACAGCAGACTACAATAAAAATTATTTTTCAATTTTGCTTATATTTTTTACAGGTTTTTTTTATAAGTTAAAACCAACTTGTAAATCATGGCCGCTCAAAAATAGCTGTTATATCTATGGTGAGCTTAATTTTTATACAGTGCTACAAAGTCTAATCTTAATTTTTAAACAGTGATACAAAGTTTAATCTTAATTTTTAAACAGTGATACAAAGTCTAATCTTGATTTTTATACAGTGCAACAAAGTCTAATCTTAATTTTTATACAATGCTACAAAGTCTAATGATTAATAATTGGTTGATGGTTGGAAACTTGACCAGCCAACTTTTCATAGTAGTTTAAGTTTGTTTGAAGAAAGTATTTCTTCTTACTACTTTTTACAATGCTTATTCTATTGCACTTCACCAGAAGTGGTAAGTTGATCCCTCTGAAATGGTTTAGGTGTGGTTTCTAAAACTTCTATACTTTGGAATGATGCAATGTTTGGTAAAGTCTTTACTCATAGCATGAAAATGAAAGTGTTTTCTGCTCAGAGATGACCCAGCACCAGGTGAAGAGGCTGGAACCATCGGATGTTTAACAGATTATAATGGTCTGTGTGGATTCAAGTCAGAGGATGATACATGTGCAAGTAAACCATACATCTGCCAAGTAGCACGGAGTAAGTAGCGATTCTAATCATTTTATAACTACCACCCTGTTTCTGTACGATCACCACTCTGTTTATATGATCACTACTCTGTTTATGTGATCACTGCTCTGTTTATGATCACCCCTCTGTTTATGTGATCGCCACTCTGTTTATATGATCACCACTATGTTTATGGGATCACCACTCTGTTTATATGATCACTACTCTGTTTATGTGATCACTGCTCTGTTTATGATCACCCCTCTGTTTAGGTGATCACCACTCTGTTTATATGATCACCACTCTGTTTATGTGATCACCCCTTTGTTCATATGATCACCACTCTGTTTATACGATTAGCACTCTGTTTATGTAATTACCACTCTGTTTATACGATCACCAAGTACAAGTAAGCAAACATATGCCAGTTTGCAGAAATTGAGTGCAATAATTGACTGAGATTTTGAGTAGAATTACACGCTATCCCATCCCATTCTACATATACATCTACGTGTACATGTAGATGTATATGTTGTTTCTCAATTTTTGCATTATCTTGCATTATGCAATTTTATATTGTATAAAAATGTAAGTAAATAAAAAAATTGTCAAATCTGTTAAATAAAAAATGCCTCATAGGTTTTGTTGCATGTGCAAGTTTAATGTTGTATTATGTGCATTATCTTTGAAAAATAACCTACATGTATATAATCACATTCTTTGTTTTTGTGACTGCGGACTATTATATAGGTCTAGGAGAAAATAGAGCCTATTTTATATAATCCTAGGTTCATAAGTTTTTAAATTTCCTAACAATACAGGCCATTTACAATATTTTTTGAAATATATTAATGAGTTTTGGAGTTATTCTTCCTTAATTATCTTACAAGTGCGCGTATATCTTGCCTAACCTGAGAACTAATAACTGGTAAATGCAGGCTGGTGCTTGCATGCTTAGTAATGTGACAGTGGACATCGTTAATTATGTCATGAAATTGCTTTTTTCAAGCCAACCACCTTTGAGCTTTTCTGCAAATATGTGTCATCAATTTTTAATTGGTATCAGTAGATAGATAGAACATCAACCGATACTATTTGTTGGTCTCTAGTACTAATAACATTTGTTGGTGCTGGCTTATATCAGGCTTCAGAATCTGAGCTTTAGAGCAGATAGCATAGCACTGACTATATGGTGCCATATATAGGTCAGACCTAAGCTGAACTAAAAGCATGATATCAGAGCAACACAAATAAAAGCGTGCATCGAGATACCCTTACTGAATGGTTAGATACTTCTTTTATGCTCATATTGCTATATTGATCTAATTTGATGTCAAATTGAACTTGTCTTGTTGTGTTAACTAAGTTGACGGAAGTTGGACACTCTGGACAACCTGGTCCTCATGTGGAGGCTCTGTAGCATGCTCTGTTGGATCTCTGTTTAAACGAACGCGAACCTGCACCAACCCAGCCCCCCTAGGAGTCGGCACCATTTGTCCAGGTGATTCTTCACAGGAAGCAACTCTGGGTAAGCTTTAGAGAGTATAATGTCTATTACATATACTTATGGATTATTGCCATAGAATGCCTGAGCCTAAGCATTTCCTGTTTGTAAGATAAACTATAGAACTATATCTATAACCTCTTGGACGTGCTCTCTTAGATTGTGCAAGCATAGGAGCTGTGCTCGACATCTATCGAGGTGAAGAACGATGTATTGGTATAGAGAGTTCCGAGTCTTACATTGACCAAGTTTCGCAGAGAGTAACATCCTGTGTCAATATCTATGGCTCCAATGCAAGACTTATTTCACTGCCTGAGAATGAGACAGAACACTGGGACTTCCTGCTCATGTTTCTCTCAGGGTATGTATCCCTTATATTCATAGTAGAGTTTAGACTATCCTTTAAAAATGATTTTACTTTGTGGAGAAGCAGCCTACCATAAAGTGCTCAAAAAAGTGATTTATTTTATATTAGGATGGATAGTATGCTGAAATAATATTCTAGACCAGGAGGTTATGCTGATTCTAAATATCTATTTTCTACACCTCTAAACTAGCCACCAGACTAATTATAATGTATTATGTAATACAATAAATTAATAATATAATTTTTATAGTTTTACAAGTTCGACCAGTACAGAGCGGGACTGTGATACATCGAACTAGATCAAAATTTGTAGCTGATTTCAAATATTATAAATATTATGAGATTTCAAAAATGCATAGATTTGAATTTATATTACATAATAATATTATTATGTAAGTGTTATGCTTAACTTGAAGTATGTTTTAAATATGATAGCGAATACCACCCAATTCCATTAGTTTTTGGACCAGAATTTGGAGCTTGTTCTGAGTATGTAATTGACAATTCTCTCAACTGGCCACTACATTTTTATAATGTATTATGTAATACATAAATTTAATGATATAATGTCAAATTTCGCCAGTTCATCATTTGGGGAAAGGAAAAAGGTGGCAACTCATCAATCAAGATCAGAATTTGTAGTATACTTCAGATTTAATATTTGTATCTTCCCAAGTTGCATAGATTTGCACTTATACAAGATATTATATAATATAATGGATTACATAATTTGTCTGTCTGTCGGTCTGATGTAGCACTGTGACTGTACGTTATCTCCTACACATCTACAAAAAGGAAAAATGAATCGAAAACTGTCACAGCTGTTTAAAGATTTGATCATGATGTAGAATCTTTTTTTTTCTGTTTGGCATCAGGGAAAGGTATCATGAGTGAAAATATTCTGCAAACTTTTAAAGACATAACCTGTAACTTGATGTATAGCAACCTACCTTTACCAGCATTCTCATCAGAATCTGTATTCTCTTCTTCAGCACCAGTTTTGTTTCCACAGTCCTTGTACTGACACATATCTGTACATTTGAGTCTAGCCTTCTGGCACTGGCATCTATTGGATGAACATCCTGTCTTACATCAACAAAACATGTCTTTCATCACATCAGAATCCGAATCAGATTCAGAGTCAGCAGAATCATACTACCACAACCGCTGAGTGCATGTAGACCCAGAAGTGCCTGGCAGTAGGGCGGTGTTAGAATACCTGATACATTTCTAATGTGTATGTATCGCATTAGTTCTTTCTTCTTACAGAAGTAATACAATTGATCTGACGGAAGCTCATGTACCAAAGATATACAAATCATAAACACATCTGTATCTTGACACTTTATCATCACCGCACAGTCCGATCCTTTGTCTTTCATTATGGACTATATATGTGCTATCATTCTTGTGTCAGCTTTCTCGTGATCTGATGCTAGACTAACTATATTTTTATCACTAGTTTTCCCACTTATTTGAAAACTGATCTTGTTGCACTTGGAAGAAAATGCTATGTATACATCAAGATCCTGTTTGATCTGTGCACTGCTCTACTCCTTACTCAAGAAAGCCACCAAAGCTTCTTTGTTATCACCCTCTGCCAATAAGTCTGACCATTTTGGTACCATTTGATTTGGTCCAAAAATTGTCACCTTTTGACTACCTTTCAATCCACGATGCATTCATTCTGTTGATTGGATGCTCACCTCAGGATAGCTATCACACACAAAATCCACCCAAAAAGAACTATATGATGTATAGCGATTGATGCTAGCCTTTTCAATAGGACACTACCAACCATTCCGAGTGTTGCTGAGGGTTTCAAAGCTTGAATCTCAGCCATTCCATCAATGACCATGACATCAAATTTTGGAAGGTTTTCAAATTTTGTTAAACATGTTGGATGTGGCTCTAGCTTTTTCTCCAATGCTGTCATAAGGGTAGATTTAGCTGTCTTCATCATCAATCCATCCGCATTTGCCAGGCTTCCAGCTTACACTGCCAAGGGAATAAGAAAGTACTTTCCTAAGATCTATGTTCCTCTGCTGGCTGATTACAAGAAGACGATCAAAGATTTGTTCTGTACACTGTAGACTTTTCTTACTAGAAGTTTTCTTAGCACTTTGACTCAAAGCAAAATCTTTCAGTTTGTTTGCCTTTATTGGCGCATTGAATTCTACTTTTTGAGTTGTCATCCGTTTGGTGACAAAATCTTGAAACTGCTTTTCTCCGATCCGTTTTGCAGTTTATAAATCATAGGCAATGTCAGTTGAAGCCTCCCTGCACTGACGATAGAGACCAGGTTTTTACCTTGGTGCTTGAATGGGTTGATTCGAGCTGATATGATTTCTTTGATGAGACATATTGTGTCTTCGTCAGCTTTCCATGCTGATTCTGACAAGCTGTGCTTGTCTAAGCTAGTGGAATCCAAATCTAGAAGCTTCTTTATTTCTGTGTGGCGTGTGCACAGCTGTCCTTTGTGGATGAGCCATGGTACATCTCTGTGAGGCAGATTAGGTTTTTGTGAATCCAATGAGACCTCCCTGTGATTTAGAATCATGATTGACAGGCTGTTCTATCGCCATATCACAGGCGACACTGGAGAATGGGCGGTGATGCTCATATTGAAAGGTAAAATAACCCCGGTGATCTGCCATTGCTTGGTAAATTAAGGAGTGAGTCTTTGCCTGCTGCGTCATCTCCATATAGTAAAGTGTGCCATACCTTGCTTAGTTGGAGTGGTCGTATGCAAAAAACCATGGCAAGAGTCGTTGTAGTTAGTTGACATGAAGGTTCCAATCAGATTCCCTTCTGGCGCGGACAAAACTTAACAGCTGTGTCACCATTTCAATATACTCTACTCATAATCTAAATGTGGGGTTGTCTATTGAAAAGGTGACTATAAAATCTTGGAATGCTTGATTCATGTGGGCGAGTTCAGATTGATTATATTCAGTGTGATTGAAAACAGCTCTACTAACGTCTAAACTAAGAGAGTCAAGAGTACTAGAGGATTCAAGACTTTTAGCGAATTCATCCAACAATAGGTCATACAGTGCTTCCATGCAGAGTTTGTGTGCCATGATGGATCTAGTGTAACTATGACCATTGATCACCCCTTTCAGGCTTCCTTCGGCGATATGTTGCGAATATGTGATTATTTTGGCCCACCCATCATCACTTTTGTCTATCACACCAAGGAAAGCCAACACTGTGTGGAATTTCTTAATCTAGGCACTCTGGGCTGCTTTTCCACTAACTGTTTTCTTTGGCCAGCTCACTCAATTTTATTTCAAGACATCTAAGTGGTTGTAAACATAACTGGTAAGAGCTCTTCTCCTGATGGAAGTTAAGTTATACTTAGAACGAATTACTAGGTAAGGGTTAATGCCGCTAGTTAATCCAGTTGATTGGGTTTTTTGTTCAAATTTTAGAATTCTGTTTATGATCGCTGCATGGAATAGAGAGGTTTTCATTTATTAGAGGTATATAGAGGAATATAGAGAAATACGTACACTATAGAGAAATATAAAAAATATAGAGGAATATAAAAGAATATAAAAAAGATATAGAGGATTATACAGTAATATAGAGGGATATACAGCAGAGTAATTTAGAGAAATATAGAGGAATATAGAGAAATATAGAAGAACATAGAAGAATATAAAAAATATAGAGCAAAATAGAGGAATATAGATTTCCTGTTAAGGCATAAAACTGATATGTTAATCTAAATTTGAATCTGCTATTTTTAATGGTTTATGTCACTGGTCTTATACCAACTAATATAGGAGATGTAAGTATTTAGCATTTAACTCTTTTGTAATTGATATAACTCTTTTGAATAAAATATTCGGAGAATAAAAGAGCAGCTTTCATGTTATCTATTTCAATTTGGTGTGAGTTTTAGAGAAGACAAATAGTGAAAATTGCATAAAGTAGTATTATGGTAGAGTGGAGGATTTTACCGTGCCACTTTCATGGTAATCCACAAGCCGAGTAAGTCACGAAGACCTGATCTGAGCATACAACATATATTTATGTGATAAATACATTTGCATTAGTATAAAAATGGTCCAGCATGCATCTATATATATATTTCTCAAAGTCTGTCTGTTGAAAATCCGTCTTTTGGAAATCCGGCTATAGCTATTATTAGAACAGCTGAGCTGGACAACAATACAGACTCAAAGTCATGGCTTACCGTCATTGGAAGCCTAACCTTATCAACTAGCTTAGTGGAGTTTTCCATTGACAATATGCCAGGCTACTAGCTTGAAAGGTACAGTTGTTTGACAAATTTTCAAAACCTTTACAGTTGTTTTTATTTTTCTCTTAATTTATTTCAACTACACGACACACTTCTCTCATGATATGTACTTTGAAAGTTATAATGGCAAATGTTGTTTGTATGCAAATGTATGTTAAATACAAATCAGTTTTCTGTCCAAAGACTCTTCTATTACACGGGCAACGCCAGGTGGCATAGCTAGTACATAAATAATAAACAGTATTAGAATAAAGGTGTCTATCATATGCAGGGAGCTGCGCTGCTCTGCTGCATTTCCTACGCGGTCTTCCTTTTATGTTCTTTTCTCCCATTGGCTCCGCCCACTTGCGGTTTCTATTCTTGCCATAACGCTTACTGATACGTGACCCGCGTCACCCCTGTCCTTTATTGCTGGCCAAGCCTAAGGGCGAAAGAAGGAGGCCGGGTCCAGCCTGTCAATCGGTCGTCACGCTGGCACCGGCTCTGTTCGTGATGCTCTTCCCTCACAGTATGGTTATCTCTTTGGTTGGATGGGAAAATGAGTGGTAAAATACCGGGGAAAAAATTATTTAGATAAAATACGACACTCTACAGGCACAACCACAGGCACTTTTAGCTGCTAGTAAATAGGAATCACCGTAAAGAGTGACCTAACAAAATACATAAAACAAATCATAATTTGGAATGTCACCACTCTTCTCTAAAAATTGACAAACAAAATATATGTTTTAACATAAATTACCTTTGCAAAATTTCAATTCCAGCAATAAGAACTACTGGATTGGAATGGATGGTTTTCAGCATGACCAGCAAGTGTTGACTTGGAATACAGGAGAGAATGTGTCGGACTCAGATCCCAGATGGGACAGGTAAACAGATACAAACTAGAAAATAATTCATTCCGGAATTTTGCATGTTTTTATTATTTTTATAGCTTGAAATAGTGGAAACAGGAAACCTACATACTGTGTAGAGCATATTTGTGTTTGGATGCAGTGTGAGAAGTGCAAGAACCTACCCATATGGTGCTATAACATGTAACAGAACATTATCAACCTGTTTCCTGGATGCCTACAAGTTCAAAGAACCGCACCGCCAGACATTTGTTCGATCAAAAGCAAGAGCCGTTTGCACCTTCAAACAGAGTAAGTTCTTTTTCTTTATTTGGCTGTCTTTGCAACGTGAATAAATGAATCTATACTTGTTGGTGTGTATGTCTGGCAAGAATGTTTCTGTGATATAGAATATTTAAAATTAAAATAATTGAATGTAAATTGTGAATTATATGAGTGTACTTGTAGTATAATAATCCCTAATAAGTTCTCTGTTGGTTGAACATACACTAGTTACAAGGCTGAATGCATAAACATATTGTTGTATGTTCACCTATTGAATGAAATGCTGATCTCATTAATGCCTTATGAGTAACACGAGAGCTTATAAGTAAAAATGCATGCATGTAGAGATTACAAGTTGACACATTAAATATTGACATAGCAAAAGTCTACTGTAATTATTACAATTTTAAAGCAGTTTTATTAATTTTGGACATGCAATATAATTTGTAAGTATTTCTCTTTTATGATAAACGGCAGTATTAATTTAAATCAGAATGAGCACTCAGTTTCCAATAATTTATAACGACCAAATGTAAAAGGGTAGTAATGGTTGCAGGTTAAAATCAATACAGTTTCACACAATTTCACACTGTTTTTTCCTTCTTTTTCTAGCCATCAAATAGCTGTAAAATATTAGTTTATGGCCTAAAACTCAAATTACATCTAAAACCATCGTTTTCATTTCTGACTGCTAAATTGTATTTCTATATCGAATTTGAATAAAGTGAGCGCATTGCTAGCATATTGACCTAATATACCACTCTGTATTTTTACTCAATCTACATGTTGGCCTTCACACAACAATGTGCTCAAAAGGATTAACCTGTAATCAATCCTGCCATGGTTAAGTTACACCTTTGCTGTATTCATGCGCATTATCACAATACAGATTATCATATATATATATATACATGTATATATATATATATATATATATATATATATATATATATATATATATATATATATATATATATATATATATATATATATATACATGTATATATATCCATTACCTTCGCTCGATTTAGAAATGGTTAATCAAAGTGAGTAGCTGTTTTCCATGGTACATTTTTAGCCATAGAGATGCTTTAGATATTTTACAAATCACCATGTTACTGTCATGCAGCCGTCAGAGACCATATTGCTAAGTGCGAATAAAATTCTTCAGTTCTTGAAAATAATCTTGTTTTGATATTGTCTACATATATTGATGATAATGTTTAGATGTGCTGTACAACTTCGCTTTGAATGCCATGTCGCTCAATGTTTCAATACTTTCTCTATTATAATGGTGTTTAATTAGAGGTAGAGTTCAAATAAAGGGTGGCGCTGTATTTTTTACTAGCTCGTCAGATTTTTGGGAAAATAAATTTAACTCTTTTACGATCAAATCAATGCTAGTATAGTGTTGCTTATATTTTATGTTCTCCTTTGGGAAAATTGACATTAATGCCGTTGGCCTCAACATATTTGCTAAAACCCTTTGCATAAAGTTTTCAGGTGAGATGTTAAACCACATTATGGGCAAATCTGTAGAAAAAAATGGATATTATTTAGACCTTGGTGACTTTGAATCGAGGCGTAGTTCTGATGATTGTGACGATGGATCTTCTCAGGTACACAGTCACTAAAATTATGGCAACTACTACAGCAACAATAAAAGACTTAGTTGTATTTTTCAACCTATCTTTTATGGTGACGTTCTATTAGAGTTGCTATTCATATGAAGGTGACATTCAAATGAAGGCGGCATTCAAATAAAGGTGGTGTTCAAATAGAGGTTTTATGGTATCTATAATATTGTTCAGATGTATTTATGATATTGTCTAGATACGAGTTTAGTCTCGTAAATTTATGATACTGTCCTGATATGTCTATGATATTGTCTAGATATATCTATGATACTGTCCTGATATATCTACAATATTGTTCAGATTTATTTATGATACTGTCCTGATATATCCATGATATTGATAGAAGGGTTCTTTGAATGAACACATTTGCACCTTTGTATTTGCTCGACAACATGGTAGCCTCTAAAACATAGGCTAACATCTGTTTTAAGAACTAATTGAGTTTCATTGCAAGGCTCCGGTTGGCCTAAGTTTTTAAGGAGAATAGCTACGGCTCCTTTTCAAAATAAGATTATGAAGTCACATAGGCCTATTAACTATACTTAGAGTTATAGCTAATAGGTATAGTTTATAGGTCCATGGGAAAACATTGCTAGCTATTTATAAATTCTATTGTATTGGTAATGATTTTATTTGCATCAACTATTTTGTCAACCATTTTACAGCTTCTGTGTTCCCCCAGGTAGTTTGTTTAGAGTTTAGCATTGGTTGAATCAACAGCATCATTTGGAACAAGAAACTCCGTTTCACCAAGCAGTGTTCGGTTTAAGAATCTATGTGAAAGATTTGGAAACACCTTGAATGCAATAAGGTTTTTTTTCTGATTTTTTTGGAACAAAAAATAATGCTTTGCAGCGGTGGACTTTTTTGATAAGGTCGCCTCAGTAGATATTATTGTTTTTGAAAGTGTGATAATTCTCATCAAGTTGCAAATAATCCCTTCTTTTCTCCATAGGTGCCTGTTTCTATTTTACTGTTACAGTTGATGGAGGGTATGGAGAATGGGGACAATGGGCTCCCTGTGGTGGATCCTGTTCAGCTGGTAACTCTCTCCTGAAAAGGTCAAGGTCATGTGACTCACCTTCTGTTGCACTCGGAGGTGTTGACTGCAGTTCTCCTACTGAAACACAGGAGTCACCATACGGTGTGTTGAGATGTCCTTAGCTACTATCAATTTTCAAATGTACAGTTAATATAAAGGATGTTGTAGCATACTGTTGAGGTGGTTAAATATTGTTAACTAGTATTTATTGTGAAAATTACATGGAATATTCACTGGTTCTCTTTTTAACTTGCTCAGGTTATTTTACAGATTGTCCAGCAGGACTGCACCTGGCATATAATGGTAATGACAGCGTCTGCATAGACATCTTACCACCTGCTGACTGTGTTGACATGGAAGCTCGCTGTCAGGAGGTCTATGGACCAGACTCATTGCTTCTTCAGATATATAATGATGGTATCCTACGAGATGCTCTAATCGCTGCTGATGTGTGAGTAAGAGTGATGATAACATTGGTGAAAGACCATGTCATTAAACATAGCCACAAGCTTATGACACTTCAATGAAGTGCTGACGTGTGCTGTTAAACTAGCTCAACTGATCGTCTCTACAACACATTTGTATTTTTATTACAGAGAAGGTTACAGAAAAAGGGATGACTTGATCGTTGGTATGAAGAGAGCCGACGACAGTTCTCCGTATCTACTCCATGATGGCAGCGTTGCTTACAGCCTTGCCGGAGTTTGGATTGGGTAAGTTATAGGAGACTTGAAAATATACAAGCTTACATAGGCTGACTGGCAGAAATAAGATACATAATACCATTTATAATACATAAATAAAAAACAGAATAGAAAACCATGAATAGAAAGCCTTGTTTTCAAACTTTCAGCTTCTCAATTCCTTTATTTTCAAAAGTGTATAAGGTTTAATCTCTTCACCGCATCGATTAGATTACGTTGTACTGAGTACTAGTGACGCTTAGTTAGAACGATTTACTTGTAACTAAAGAAAGTGGTTATTTGGGAGGTTATGAATTGGGAAGGTACAAAACATGTGATACTATACTCTGGCCAATGTCTAATTTGATTGATGTAGCGATGACCCTGATGATGGCAACTACGCTGCATCTGTAGCCTGCGCATCGAATTCTGAGGATGAATGTGGACTTCGATCAATAGAGGACACCTGCTCAAATGAGGCGTACATGTGTCAAGTCTCTAAAAGTAAGTCAAGTAATCTTCACATGGTTTGTATATCGGAAGTTAGTAGCAAGTAGTTTTATTGCTAAACTGACTAGATTGGTCTAAATGCACATATGTAAGTTTTACTGTTCAAACTATTTAACATGCTACCTATAGTTAGCTTATTGCCATGATGCTCTGATTAGCTCTAGAGATAGTCTATTACCTTTAAGTTTTGATTGTTTGGTCATAGTAAGATATATTCTTTAGATCTAAGGCTACCTGTGACACACAATATAAAATGGTTGATTGCAGCCATAGATGTTTTCAAATCGTGACCAAACAAGCATGTACATGTTATCCAGTTACAAAAATACTAATCTTTAAAATGGGGTGAAATTTAATATTAGTCTGTAAAAGCTCTTTGTTGCGTAACACGGCGTTAACAGAATGTTTCACTCTGAACATGGTTCAATAGTATCTTTTAGGTGAATTCAAACTTACAGAATTTCCAAAATTAAATTCCATTCAAATTGTGAACAAAAAGTTCCAGGTAACTGCATTAAAGTTTTAATTATCAGAAATAACAAAACCGTGTCCATGTAATGTAATGTAGATGTCTTATGGTCATGTTTTGTATGTTCAATTAGTCAAGAATGTTAACAATAAAACTCTGCATTTCTTTACTATAGTGTATGCATGGTTTAGATGTTTGTTGATTTGGTCTATTAGATATTCCACAATTAGATGGTTGATAGTAAATCTTTAGCTCCTTAATTTTGCCCAAAAAGCAGTCCTTTCCAATTAGCCTGAGTACTTTCAAATGAATTTACACTAGCTACAATATTTAAACAGTTTAGCAAGATAGTTTTACATAGACTCACTTAGTATCTTCAAGTAAATTGTTTTCAACAGTTATTATAAACATGTTACTTTCTAGCTGCTTCCAAGCCTCACACAAATTATATTTTACTCCTAGTCTAACATCATTCTTCTTATTCTTGTTATCTTTGTTACGATCAAATAAAATTTGATGAAAATTGTATGAAATTAACAACACAATGCATGGAACCCGGTTATAAACTAATCTACTACAGCTATTCATGCTTCATGTATAAAAACAGAGCAAAGGGTTGTGTTTGTGCGTGCGTACGTGCGTGCGTGTGTGCGTGGGTGTGTGGGTGTGTGTGTGTGTGTGGGTGTGTGGGTGTGTGTGTGATGATGATTTATGATATAGCGCCATCAGCAACTTTGTATTATCAATTTGTAAAAGACAGCAGTTTGCTTTACTTCAGAAACAAAAAGTTAGCCAAAAGTTGAAATTGTTGCTGATTAAACCCTTTTGCAAAAAGACATGTTAGAAGAAAATCCAAAACTAGTAGATGTTTTCGTTTCAAGTGGCTATTGCATTCTGGTTGATGAATTTCTTGCTCACTGCAGCTCATGGGAACTGGGCAGAGTGGTCACCATTGAAAGAGTGCTCAAGCGATGTCCCAGGATGTATTGACAACAGCACATACATTCGTAACAGAACTTGTTCAAACCCATACCCATTCCTAGGAGGAGACAACTGCCCTGGTAATGAAACACAAGTCATCTTTCAAGGTATGACTAATTCATTTTTCCTCGGTCATCTGTAGTAACTGTAAACTGATATCAATGATATAAAGATAATATAGCTGTAATTCTGTTGTCAAGTTTACCATGACTATTCGGGATCCAGATCCAATTAGATGGAACCTCAATATCTTTGGGTATTAAAGTTTGGTCAAGTAGACATGGTGTCTAAAAATAGAATTTTGACATAATATTTAATATTTGACAGCATGTGTTGCAAACGAGAGCACAGTGTGGCTAGGAGATGATGGTGAAGTGTTAGGTTGTTTATACATAGAGGAAACTGAAGTCAAAACTGTTGCGGAGTCCAGACAGTTTTGTCTAGATAACTTTGGAGCGTCGTCAACTCTGGTGGAGATCAGCAGTGCTGAGCTGCACAATCTATTTTTAGCTCACAGAAGGTATTGATGGCAAAATTACTTATTTGACTAAAGAGTGGAACTTATTAATATCTACTTTTACAACTGATTATATGAGCATCTCAATAATATATTGCCAGACCTGCCAATTATATGAGCATCTCAATAATATATTGCCAGACCTGCCAATTATATGAGCATCTCAATAATGTATTGCTATACCTGCCAATTATATGAGCATCTCAATAATGTATTGCCATACCTGCCAATTATATGAACATCTCAATAATATATTGTCATACCTGCCAATTATATGAGCATCACAATGATGTATTGCCATACCTGCCAATTATATGAACATCTCAATAATGTATTGCGATACCTGCCAATTATATGAGCATCACAATAATGTATTGCCATACCTGCCAATTATATGAACATCTCAATAATGTATTGCCATACCTGCCAACTATATGAGCATATCAATAATGTATTGCCATACCTGCCAATTATATGTGCATCTCAATAATTTATTGCCATACCTGCCAATTATATGAACATCTCAATAATGTATTGCCATACCTGCCAATTATATGTGCATCTCAATAATGTATTGCCATACCTGCCAATTATATGAGCATCACAATAATGTATTGCCATACCTGCCAATTATATGAACATCTCAATAATGTATTGCCATACCTGCCAACTATATGAGCATCTCAATAATGTATTGCCATACCTGCCAATTATATGTGCATCTCAATAATGTATTGCCATACCTGCCAACTATATGAGCATCTCAATAATGTATTGCCATACCTGCCAATAATATGAACATCTCAATAATGTATTTCCAATTATATGAGCATCTCAATAATGCATTGCCGTACCTGCCAATTATATGAACATCTCAATAATGTATTGCCATACCTGGCAATTATATGAACATCCCAATAATGTATTGTCATACTTGCCAATTATATGAGCATCTCAATAATGTATTGCCATACCTGCCAACTATATGAGCATCTTAATAATATATTGCCATACCTGCCAATTATATGAGCATCACAATAATGTATTGCCATACCTGCCAATTATATGAGCATCTCAATAATTTATTGCCATACCTGCCAATTATATGAACATCTCAATAATGTATTGCCATACCTGCCAATTATATGAGCATCTCAATTATGTATTGCTATACCTGCCAATTATATGAGCATCTCAATAATGTATTGCCATACCTGTCAATTATATGAACATCTCAATAATGTATTGCCATACCTGCCAATTATATGAACATCTCAATAATGTATTGCCATACCTGCCAATTATATGAGCATCTCAATAATGTATTGCCATACCTGCCAATTATATGAACATCTCAATAATGTATTGCCATACCTGCCAATTATATGAGCATCTTAATAATGTATTGCCATACCTGCCAATTATATGAGCATCTCAATAATGTATTGCCATACCTGCCAATTATATGAACATCTCAATAATGTATTGTCATACCTGCCAATTATATGAACATCTCAATAGTGTATTGCCATACCTGCCAATTATATGAACATCTCAATAATGTATTGTCATACCTGCCAATTATATGAACATCTCAATAGTGTATTGCCATACCTGCCAATTATATGAACATCTCAATAATGTATTGTCATACCTGCCAATTATATGAACATCTCAATAATGTATTGCCATACCTGCCAATTATATGAGCATCTCAATAATGTATTGCTATACCTGCCAATTATATGAGCATCTCAATAATGTATATCCATACCTGCCAATTATATGAACATCTCAATAATGTATTGCCATACCTGCCAACTATATGAACATCTCAATAATGTATTGCCATACCTGCCAATTATATGAGCATCTCAATAATGTATTGCCATACCTGCCAACTATATGAACATCTCAATAATGTATTGCCATACCTGCCAATTATATGAACATCTCAATAATATATTGCCAGACCTGCCAATTATATGAGCATCTCAATAATATATTGCCAGACCTGCCAATTATATGAGCATCTCAATAATATATTACCGGACCTGCCAATTATATGAGCATCTCAATAATGTATTGCTATACCTGCCAATTATATGAGTATCTTAATAATGTATTGCCAAACCTGCCAATTATATGAACATCTCAATAATATATTGCCAGACCTGCCAATTATATGAGCATCTCAATAATATATTGCCAGACCTGCCAATTA
The DNA here is from genome assembly GCF_963576615.1 of Watersipora subatra. NCBI lineage: Eukaryota > Metazoa > Bryozoa > Gymnolaemata > Cheilostomatida > Watersiporidae > Watersipora > Watersipora subatra. The sequence goes on along the minus strand of NC_088716.1, from coordinate 47,032,009 downwards.
TATGAGCATCTCAATAATATATTACCGGACCTGCCAATTATATGAGCATCTCAATAATGTATTGCTATACCTGCCAATTATATGAGCATCTCAATAATGTATTGCCATAGCTGCCAATTATATGAACATCTCAATAATATATTGCCAGACCTGCCAATTATATGAGCATCTCAATAATATATTGCCAGACCTGCCAATTATATGAGCATCTCAATAATATATTACCGGACCTGCCAATTATATGAGCATCTCAATAATGTATTGCTATACCTGCCAATTATATGAGTATCTTAATAATGTATTGCCAAACCTGCCAATTATATGAACATCTCAATAATGTATTGCCATACCTGCCAATTATATGAGCATCTCAATAATGTATTGCTATACCTGCCAACTATATGAACATCTCAATAATGTATTGCCATACCTGCCAATTATATGAACATCTCAATAATGTATATCCATACCTGCCAATTATATGAACATCTCAATAATGTATTGCCATACCTGCCAATTATATGAACATCTCAATAATGTATATCCATGCCTGCCAATTATATGAGCATCTTAATAATGTATTGCCATACCTGCCAATTATATGAGCATCTCAATAATGTATTGCCATACCTGCCAATTATATGAACATCTCAATAATGTATTGCCATACCTGCCAACTATATGAGCATCTCAATAATGTATTGCCATACCTGCCAATTATATGAACATCTCAATAATGTATTGCCATACCTGCCAACTATATGAGCATCTCAATAATGTATTGCCATACCTGCCAATTATATGAACATCTTAATAATGTATTGCCATACCTGCCAATTATATGAACATCTCAATAATGTATATCCATGCCTGCCAATTATATGAGCATCTTAATAATGTATTGCCATACCTGCCAATTATATGAGCATCTCAATAATGTATTGCCATACCTGCCAATTATATGAACATCTCAATAATGTATTGCCATACCTGCCAACTATATGAGCATCTCAATAATGTATTGCCATACCTGCCAATTGTATGAACATCTTAATAATGTATTGCCATACCTGCCAACTATATGAACATCTCAATAATGTATTGCCATACCTGCCAACTATATGAGCATCTCAATAATGTATTGCCATACCTGCCAATTATATGAACATCTCAATAATGTATATCCATACCTGCCAATTATATGAGCATCTTAATAATGTATTGCCATACCTGCCAATTATATGAGCATCTCAATAATGTATTGCTATACCTGCCAATTATATGAACATCTCAATAATGTATTGCCATACCTGCCAATTATATGAACATCTCAATAATGTATATCCATACCTGCCAATTATATGAACATCTTAATAATGTATTGCCATACCTGCCAACTATATGAGCATCTCAATAATGTATTGCCATACCTGCCAATTATATGAACATCTCAATAATGTATATCCATACCTGCCAATTATATGAACATCTCAATAATGTATTGCCATACCTGCCAATTATATGAACATCTCAATAATGTATATCCATGCCTGCCAATTATATGAACATCTCAATAATGTATTGCCATACCTGCCAATTATATGAACATCTCAATAATGTATATCCATACCTGCCAATTATATGAACATCTCAATAATGTATTGCCAGACCTGCCAATTATATGAACATCTCAATAATGTATTGTCATACCTGCCAATTATATGAACATCTCAATAATGTATTGCCATACCTGCCAATTATATGGGCATCACAATGATGTATTGCCATACTGGCCAATTATATGAGCATCTCAATAATGTATTGCCATACCTGCCAATAAACATGTCCGGATTAGAGGAGATTTCACTTCGTCTTTACTCTTATTTCAAATTAATACTCTAGTATTACATAAATATATATGGTATATGTACAGTATATATTATGCACATATTATATTTGTGTATATATATCAATTTTTACTATATACAGATGCACACATATTAGATGAATGCCCTGTGTTGCACGGACAATAAAAACACAGCTTATAAACTTTACCTACTACATTACTTTCACACTACATTACTTGCAAATGTTTGTAAGCTGTTTTTATTGCTAGTGCAATGCCAGACATTTAGGCATGAGGTTAGCTAGTTGCGTGTGACATTACGTCTTTATGTGTATCTTGAAATTAACATCTTAAATAAACATGTTAAAAATAGGTGAGATTTTACTTCGTCGTCACCCTTGTTTCAAAATAGGAGTCTGGTTTCTCTTAGATGTTGGAAAACTAAATACAATTTTAACAGCATCGCTATCCTTAGCTGTTTGTATACCTATAATATTTCTGTTTTCTCTTCACTGCCTCCATGCTGTGAAGCCTACATAGTAATGTATTTTAATTCATTAGCCATGGGACTTCAGATTGATAACGACGTTAATGGAAGGAGCAAAAATCACAACTATAATCATACGCAGATCATAGCCACTAATTACATTAAAGTTACTGTAGGTAACTATAGTTACTAAAGTTAATCTACTATTTTGTTACCAATTTTTAATGTACGTATATAAAATTTTCATGTTTGTTTGCATTAGATAATTACTATGGGTTTATATATATATATATATCTAAAAGTTATACATAAATCTAATAGTTTGTGTGTATGTCCTTCGGTATGTCCGGCTATAGCTATCAAAGTCTTGGGATTAGATTATCGCATCCTGCTGGATTTGAACTCCCAAAGATTGCGACCGCAGGCTGTAATCCAATTGTCTAATCACGAGTTTACGAATGCTTTTACGATTCATAGCTTTTGCTATATACACCCTTTTCCTGAATTCACACGCTAACTGACATATTAATTGAAACTCTATCAACTCTATGAAACACGATGCTTTTGTGTTTTCGTGAACTTCTATTTCCAGCTTTTGTGAGGTTTATTTTTTAAATTGGTAAAGGCTAATACTTTTCACTCGGCCAATTGTGTTATCTCAAATAGGAATAGCCTCTACATTCTCTCTCTGTTCGGTCATACAAAGTATCAGACAAAGGCAGCCCTATATCTCATTTTTACACTTGTACCAGTATCAAGAGGTACCAGTATCAAGAGGTACCAGTATCGAGTGGTACCAGTATCGAGAGGTACCAGTATCAAGAGGTACCAGTATCAAGAGGTACCAGTATCGAGTGGTACCAGTATCGAGAGGTACCAGCATAGACCTATTAACTATACTTAATTAATAGTATAGTTAATAGTATAGTGAATAATACAGTTAATAGGTCTATGGGTACCAGTATCAGTTAATAGGCCTATGGGTACCAGTATCAGTTAATAGGCCTACGGGTACCAGTATCAGTTAATAGGTCTATGGGTACCAGTATCAGTTAATAGGCCTATGGGTACCAGTATCAGTTAATAGGTCTATGGGTACCAGTATCAGTTAATAGGCCTATGGGTACCAGTATCAGTTAATAGGCCTTTGGGTACCAGTATCAGTTAATAGGCCTATGGGTACCAGTATCAGTTAATAGGCCTATGGGTACCAGTATCAGTTAATAGGCCTATGGGTACCAGTATCAGTTAATAGGCCTATGGGTACCAGTATCAGTTAATAGGCCTATGGGTACCAGTATCAGTTAATAGGCCTATGGGTACCAGTATCTTTGTATTTAAAGTTTTGATGGATAACTTCTGTTGAAACAGTAACATTTTTTTTATCCGCACACACACCTCCATGCACAAATTATTATTAATTCAACATATTCAGGATTTTTATTTTGTTTTCTCAGTTCGTATCATTTGTATCATTACCGAATCATCTCTTATTGTAATCGTAGCAAAACAGACTTGATTTAGCTATTACTTGCTAATTATTTCACATTTATATCTAAACAATTTTATAGTTTTATAATAAAAATAAATTTTCTGCGCAGACTTTTATTATTTGGACAACACCGGGCATTTACCTAGTACCTCTCTATATGACTTTCACCTTTCGATGCCCACACCGGAACAAATAAATGTCGTATGGCGGGGGTCCACTGTATAAGTTTCACTAACAAAAGTTTTAGGACACTGTCAAATTTTTTACATGTTCGCTAAGAGATGTGTTTGACTGAATAAAAAAAATCTATCGTGATAAGCGTTCGTTTAGCCTTATTTTAGTTTATAAACTTGGGAGTTTCAATACCGGCACGGTTAGAACTTGAAAAATTACCCATAAGTGAATTCAAAATTTTTAGAGCACACTGAGAGCGTTTGTTATAAAGCAAAAAGTTTAGTTATTATTTATGAACACTTTATGCTCTGGCTTTTGCTGAGGTATCGACTCCCATGCTCATATCTATCTGCAAAGGAAACTGTCGGTTCCTTTTGCTGCTCCACAAGAATAAATACACCGAGTTTATCAACATTATGAATATGTGTATTGAATATATATATTTGTGCTATATATACAAGTACATGTAGTCAATGTTTGTGCATACAAAGAACAACATACAGAGACCGCCGCTGTCTCTACCTTTCCCCTTTTGTCTGGGCTCTTTATATAGGCCAGCTTGTGCGATAGGCTCCACCCTTTCTGTGGTCTCGGCTCATCGGTCCTTTGTTTAGCAAACTCAGAGAACCGAATTAGCTAGACTACAACTGAGTCTCTGTCGTGATGAGACTCAGCTGTGGCGTCAGTCGTAATATCGGCCGGGCAGCCGGCCCTGATATCGGCACTCTGCCACCGCACATAATCAGCAAACCATACTTCACTAGGCAAACATGCACCTTCATGTACCCAAACAAAACATAAGCTGCAACATTTCTTTTAAAATTGTGAAGGGTATGCAATCAAAATCTGAATTTTATAATTTTTAGAATCTACGGGTTGGCTGATCTTACTCATTGGGTAGACTTACAGAAAGATGTTGACAGAGACAAATGGATCTGGCTAGCAAGCAACCTCACGGTTTCTAGTACCAACCATACAATTTGGGGTGCCGGGTAGGTAAAAAGATCCGTTCAGAGATTCACTTACAGCAATGTGCAAAATTATGGCAACCCTCTCAGCAGTACAACAGATGCTATTTCATTTAAGCTGAAAATCTGCTGAAAATCACCAGAACGAGGCAACTCTATATATCATTTTTATCCATTATTAGTAATATTTTGATCAATTGCAATTAATTCAATCAAATCAATTAGCAGCCTTGTTTGTGTCTGCATATTTGATGAAAAAATTTAGATAAAGTTTTTGCTGAAGTATTTAAGATGATATTAGTAATAAAAGAAAATAAATAATTGGTTTATTTTAGTATAAACTATTGTATAAAAATAGTTATGGTATATAATCAATAGTCTGTCTATGACGAACTGATGGAAATATAGATAACGTACCTGATTAATGAACCCTTTTTTTAGTGTTGATGAGACTTCAGAAAACTACGGACTCATAAACTGTAACCCAGCTGATTGTAAGTGGGAGGTTGCATCAACAACCGATACGAATCTGTGGATATGTAGCTACTTTCAAGGTTAGTTTTTTCTGGGGTAAGAAAATGAACTTGATGTCAAATTGTTACATTTACACTAAATTTTTAAGAATCAAGTTATAATAAGGCAGTAATAGAGAGTAAATATAAGTTCAAATGTTTGTTCACTAAAATCTTTTTTATAGGTTAAATGTTCTTCACTGAATTTCTTAAAAACTTGAAATAAACTTGACTCAAGAATTAACAACGGCAGTTTTTCTTACAGCTTCATTAGCGGTGACCTTGACCTTGGGACTTTACAGAAGTCGTAAGAGTTTGTAATTGCATGCTGACACTGATGCTCTACATGGGTTATTTAACACCCACTAAAATTTACTTGATTTGAGACACCTAATAGCCATTTTGAAGAATAGGCCTTTCATATATGATGTGTAATTACATATTGTGGTAAAGATAAGTACAGTACATGTATTATTAATAGTTCTAGTGAGAATTTCATCTAACACTATAATAAACGATCAACGTCATACTTTAACTAAAGGTAGAACCTGAAAGTAACTAGTAAAAACTGTTACTTGAGACTACTCAGCTCTTCAGTCACTAAGTAACAGGTACAGAGTTCAAATTTCCTCTGTCAAGTTTATGTTTAAATTTTACAATGTTCATATGTTAACATGCTATGTTATGTTAGCAGCCTAACAATGCCTGACCTTTGCTCACGTTTCATAGCAGGAAAACTCGTCACTTTACCTTTTATTGAATACCAGTTGAATGCCCGCCATTAAGATTTATTATTGAATATTAGCATTGGGCTCGGCAATGCTCGGGATTTCTTTCATTTTCAATGCAAATTGTTCAACACAACTCATTGGGGAAAATTGTCCTTAATGCATGCGGTGGCAGGTTGTTGAGTTTTTAATTGGATAGATCGGGAAATATTTATACAGAAAATGAATTTGCTATTGACCCTGGTATTGCTTGATGGGCCGTCTTTTGTACATTAAATAAGCCGTAGTGAGTCTCTTATAACTCTTTTCTCAAGCTAGAATTTTTTTATGTCACGGAACATCGTGGAACATCGCAGAACATCGCGGAACATCACGGAACATCGCGGAACTCTTAGGATACTAAAGACTAAATAGTCTTTAGTAGCATTGAAACATTGAAGCATATGCTTCAATTTGACAATGTAGTTGAGGGGCGCAATTAGTAGTATTGGTGTTCCAAACTGAATGTCACAAGTTCGAGACTAGTGCAAAGCAACTTTTTGCAAAGCATTCTAATTACCGTCTATATTATTTGTTCTGCTCGACAGTTGCTAGCAAGATTACAAAATCAGGGTTTATAATGTAGTAGATGTTGCAGCGTTAACTAATTGCTGCATGATATCACAATCTTACTGAATGGGCTTCTGTTTTAGAATACTAAAAATAAGCAATAGTAAGGCCGAGTGCTGGGCTCGAGTACTTCTTGTTCAACGAGTTTGGACTCGCCCCTTCTGTTCAACTTTTAGAGTATCATGTAGCTGGTAGTGCTGGGCACAAGTACTTTTTGGCCAACCGGTTTTTCGGGTATCGGGTTTGTTGATACGGGTTTCACGCCTAAAATTTCCAAACATTGAACGTATCTTAAAATTTACAATGCAATTATAATTCTATTCAATTTATTTATTTTTTTACTATTTCCTGTCGATCGATATTTGTGGCATATATTATAGCAGGCAGGTTGTTAAACAATGCTCATTGCGCAGGGCTCAATAGACAGAGTTTTTATCCACTCTACTCGACGGATATGTGTTTCAAAGCCCGAATTCGCAAGTCAAAACCCGAATCTGCAAGGTCGAAATACTCAAAATTTCTATTACCTGAGATTCGAGAGAAGATAATTCCTAGAGTAGAACGAGTTTTATTACCCGTGCCCAGCACTAGTAAGGCCTACTGTAGAGCAATGGAGTTTCTGCGACAGATGACATCATGCTAAGCTTTCTATTAAACAGTGGATGGCATCTGGGGACCATGGGGCCAGTGGACCAACTGTTCGATTGACATCAGTGGAAAATGTGGACACGACTCCAAAGTTATTAGGCATAGGCTGTGTGACAACCCTCAGCCTGATATAAATGGAAACGATTGTCCTGGTTCAGATCACATGACCAGTTGGTTAAGTAAGTATCTGTAAGCAAATGCTAGCTGTAGGTCTATTACAGAAAGTTAATTTGATAGTTGCTATGTACAAATTATGCTCTCTTAGCAACATTTAACTTTCTCATATCATAGAATACTAGTTGCTCATAAAACAGCAAAATATAATCAAGACAGAAAAAACTAATAAATTTGTCTAGTGAAATTTTTTTACTAGCGGAAAATAAATTCTAAAAAGATAAAGTATAAAAATATGCATCCATCATAGAGATTGAATCAAACACTTCCTCTAAACCTTTTATTTGCTCACGGAATGCCAACACATTACTGTTTTTCAATAACTTTTTTGCTCAAGTTTGCTCCCTTATGCACTCTACAGTGTAAAAAGGGTTAATACGTGTTTGCCTATACAATGGTTATTTGTACACTTTTACTAACCATGAAGCTTAGAGACACCACTTGAACAAGGAAATCATCAGTAGAAGGGTCTCTATCAACTCGGTTTAATTCCAGAATGCTGAATGAATCACCAAACCTATTTTGGTGGTTTCCGGGAATTGTCACATCATACTAAAGTATATCAATATTTATATTGTTACATACTTAGGTAATGAGGAAAGTGATCGAGATCACTAAATATATTTGTAGGCTGTTTTGAAAATGACTACTACGCTGTTGCTTCTGGGGAGCACAGTTGCTGGCATTTCATGGACACACAGCTAGACTACAACACAGCCCTTGAAACTTGTCAGAACGAAACAAGGTGGAATGCTGTCCTTGGCTCTATTACCAGTAGGAAACACCTGGAAGTATTATTGGATATAGCGCAGAGGTGAGGCATTTCTGTTTGCATTATAAATTCTATATCATCGCTATATGACCATGTAGTGCAAAGTTAACTGTATAACCGCTATATGACCATACAGTGTAAAGGTGACTGTATCATCGCTATATATAGTGCAAAGGTGACTGTATCATCGCTATATATGGTGCAAAGGTGTCTGTATAACCGCTATATATGGTGCAAAGGTGTCTGTATAACCGCTATATATGGTGCAAAGGTGACTGTATAACTGCTATATATGGTGCAAAGATGTCTGTATAACCGCTATATATGGTGCAAAGGTGTCTGTATAACCCCTATATATAGTGCAAAGGTGTCTGTATAACCCCTATATATGGTGCAAAGGTGTCTGTATAACCGCTATATATGGTGCAAAGGTGACTGTATAACTGCTATATATGGTGCAAAGGTGTCTGTATAATCGCTATATATGGTGCAAAGGTGTCTGTATAACCCCTATATATAGTGCAAAGGTGTTTGTATGACCCCTATATATGATGCAAAGGTGTCTGTATAATCGCTATATATGGTGCAAAGGTGTCTGTATAACCGCTATATATGGTGCAAAGGTGTCTGTATAACCCCTATATATAGTGCAAAGGTGTCTGTATAACCGCTATATATGATGTAAAGGTGTCTGTATCATCGCTATATATAGTGCAAAGGTGACTGTATCATCGCTATATATGGTGCAAAGGTGTCTGTATAACCGCTATATATGGTGCAAAGGTGTCTGTATAACCGCTATATATGGTGCAAAGGTGTCTGTATAACCGCTATATATGGTGCAAAGGTGTCTGTATAACCGCTATATATAGTGCAAAGGTGTCTGTATAACCGCTATATATGGTGTAAAGGTGTCTGTATAACCGCTATATATAGTGTAAAGGTGTCTGTATAACCGCTATATATAGTGCAAAGGTGTCTGTATAACCGCTATATATAGTGCAAAGGTGTTTATTCAGTTATAAAATATTTTGTCATGTTCGCTTATAGTTGAGCTTTTTTTTAATTTAAAATAATGATATCTTGTTTCGGGGAAGCTTCCAAAATCTAAATGACTCGTGCAAGTTTTTGTAAACTTGAATTTGAGTTTCCTAATATAGTGGTCTTATCAAATATGCCCATGCATATATATATATGCCTCCAATTATATATGCATACAAACAAAGTAACAAGGTTCATGTATACAATAAACTTCAACACGGTCAAGGTCAATCTTTCAATATATTTTATGAAGTCTAGTTTCTACACATACATTTCATTGCTGTTCCCATCGATTGGATTTTACATTTCAGCGTTGAATTCACATCTGCGCATGCAGTAGATGAAGGATATTTCATTGGACTACTGGTAAACGAAACCACTTTAGAGCGGAAATGGAACCATGTAAGACAGCTTGGTTGGTCAAATTGGGACAGCGCACAACCTGGTGCAGAATTTTGTACAGTGGCTGATCCTTCTAATGAGTGGAAGTGGAGTACAGCTGACTGCACAGAATCAAAATATTCTCTCTGTCAATATGGCGTCGGCAAGTGTCTCGCATTCAGTGATCCTACAGATATGTCTCACATAAACTTATGCTATTCGTGCATGTTTTCTGTTGGTGGATGAGTTTTAACTTTGATTCTAAATACATTTGTTTGTCTATCTTTGTTAGTGGTGTTCATGTTTTGGTTGGCGTGGAAACAACTTCAAACTTATTTTAAACTGTAGGTACTCTAATATGAAACAGTTTCGTTAAAGTTTTTGTCTGCCAACAATGCCATAATCAAGTTGTGATAATTAAAATGTCATAGGTTATAGTTGTGCCTATGTTAAAAGCTCATAACTGCTCTGGAAATACTAGCGATGGCGAGTGTTTTATTTAATGAATCACATTTGGGCTGTGGAATAGGTCTAAGTTAAGTAGAAGGCAATAATATGTTTGTAGGATACACTACTAGAAGATAATTTCTTTATTGATTGTGTAACAAGTTTATAGATGGCTATACTGAACTGCTTTAAATTTAAATATTTATTACTATTATTCTCTTACAATAATAATAAATATATAAACATTTTACAGATATGGTGAATGGAGTCTGGGGTGAGTGGGGAGAATGGGCAGACTGTGAAGCGGACTTCTGCTCTTTTGGGAACATCACTCGTCAACGAATCTGCGATAATCCGCCTCCGAAGAATGGTGGACAGTATTGTCGTGGCGACATGATTGACACGATGTCCTGTTTCAATAGCAGCTGTCCAAGTATGTTAATATTTTTTTATTTATTGTCGCTACAGGAATGTTAAGTGTTAGATGTTTACGATATCATTCCGTGTTCATAATTAGCAACTATTCATGTTCGCGTAACAATTAGAACACCGGAACCCCAGCAGCCGTGTATTAATGCCGATATCTTATTGTATAAAATATGGCATGAAAGCAATATATGGGTAGCATAATTGTGGAACAAACATGTAATGTACTAAGGGCAGATAAATCTGCGTTAAACAAGCGATGAGTATAAGCAAACAAGCGATGAGTATCAAATATAAGTGAACTAATACAAGTATTTATATGATTGTTATTTGCTATAGATACTAAACAAGGAATGCTTAAAGACAATAGATCTAGCTCAAGAAATGGAGTTTGGCCAGTCAGGTCATACAGTGTAGGTTTAAAGCAGCATCTAGATACCATTAACAATTTATTCAATCAATTAAATAATGTGTACAATATACAGTAATAACTTTTTGTTATCACTGGTAAGTACGCAACCAAATTTAGATTTGCCCTTTTTTGATCTACTTCTTGCATGATGGTATGTATTTCAAATGTTCCTGCTGTAGTCAACTATTAGTTTTTTTATTAGTAATACAATCAACAATAGGACATCATGCAAGTATTGCTATTGTAAAACTTGAACAGCTATGATAAAAAGAAAATTTAATGTAAACTAACAATAAAAGCTGCCTACTTTTTATTTATTGAAATAGCAAAGTATTTTTACTCGCGTCGCTAGACAACTGTGTTGAAAGACTCCATAAATGTGGTTTGATAACAATGCATCATCAAGTATGCTGAAACCAAGATGGTTTTCATGGAACAAAATTATGTTGTACTAAATAAAGTTTTACAAAAATTTAGTGTATAAAAAGCAAAGCAAGTACAATTTATTGCTAACCTATTTTAACCTATTTTGTTTCATGCTCTAGTTACCTAAATGGCTGGTTGGCTTCATAGTTATACGGACTGTATTTCACATTTGTCATTGACCTGCTCTAATGCCCAAACATACTAATAAATTATAAATTATTTAGCTAGGAAACTATTATTCTATAAAATATAGATGTCTACTTAGTAATGATTTTCACAAGCTGACTTTGCAAATATCTTATCTCTCTGATTTGTTCACAAGTCATTGATGGCGTCTAGATTAGTACCTATTTTATAACACTTGACTTGTTGTGTAGTTTTATTGCTAAGTCTTGAAGCCAAGTGCTAGAACCAGGCTTGCCACAACTAGCCTGGTTCACACTAGACACCATTTGAACTTCATTAAAATTACATTGACTAGACCTTCAGGAAGCTCTTCACATATGCAAGGTTTTTATGATTTATGCTTTGATGTGTTGCAGTTAATGGTAACTGGACCGAATGGGAAGAATGGGGTAACTGCACACTTTACTGTGTTAAAGAAAGGACACGGGAGTGTACCAACCCACCACCTCAATACTTTGGTCTGTACTGTGAAGGGAGCCACAATGACAGCATGTTTTGTAGAGAAAAACCTTGCGATGGTGAGAAAGTAGTCATGCATAAATAAAATTTACAGAGTTATAAATTTCTAACAAGTTGTCGTTATGCTCATGCTATTCTATTAGCTCTGTGCATATCATCTTAAACTTAAAAAAGAAATGAGAAAATAATTTATTATTCACTTTTTGCTGACATCCTTTTTTAGTAGTTTACTTGCTCAGTCGTAGTAAGTGTGCAGCATACTTCATTTGATTCTGTTAACTTTAGGTCCCTATCATTAGGGAGTCTGATTGAGACATTATCAACTTTAATCTTGTAAATAGTTGTTTATACGAAGGTGATGATGTGAAAAGGTCTAAGCACAAGTTGTCTTGCATCAATCATTCATCCATCTCTCTCTGTCTCCGTCTGTTCATGATATAAATGGTGGCAAAGGTTGTATGTCTGAGTGAAGGTGTGAGTATGGCGAGTGACCTTGACCTTGTGTGATTGAAAGTATGTGTGAGTGATTCTTCAAGATAATCTGAGAGGAAAACACAAATGGGATGCAAGGATGTTGATGTTACTCTTCTGGTTCAGCCGACTCATGTTAGAGGTAAGTTATTTTATGTTTGAGTTTTTTGTAATTTCCAAAAAGGTTTTTCTCAGTTTGTGCTTTGTGTCATCTTAATCATTTGGTTTAGGTTTTTTCTATCATGATCAATAGCAGGCCGTATTCCATTGGGCGGCTGGCTGGCTGAGCCGTCCCAACTTTTCAGTGATTTTCGACGGCTAAGTACTAAGAATTGCAGCCTAAGCTCATTCACTTGGAATTTCCAACAACTATATTACTAGCATTCTATATCGCCTCCTTAATGAATTTAGCTTACTAAACACATGCTTGAAGTTAAGTTTTAGTATGTACTTTACTAAACTAAACTTCAACTTTTTTATCAACTTAACTTTTATCACCCATCTGTTTCCAGTTTCGTTTTCATTATAACTTATCAGGAATAACGGGATTCACATAGCGAATAGCATATCAACATTTTTGTTATTTAGACGTATTCAGCACACTAACTGCCAAATTTTAATTTTAAGAGAAATTTTGTTCACAAGTATGACAAAAAAAGGTTGTATGGCGAGGACAAAAAACAGCGTGTGTGTGTGTGTGTGTGTGTGCGTGCGTGCGTGCGTGCGTGCGTGCGTGCGTGCGTGCGTGTGCGTGCGTGCGTGCGTGCGTGCGTGCGTGCGTGCGTGTGTGTGTGTGTGTGTGTGTGTGTTATCCTAAAGCGAAAAAATCCAATAATAGGTTCATCGTACCTCAAGGGCGCACTATGTTTGAATTCCACTTTTTTTGAACCTCACGCTATTTGACTGCCATTATAAAAAAGGGTTGAAAAATGGAGCGCCACCCTTTAGTTGGAGGTTGCCTTTATTTGACTGCAGCATTGACATCCCTTGATCTTTACAAACCCAAAATAGCAAGTGATCAGTAGAAAATTTTCTACAAAATTGCACTAATAATGATTCAGTTACATCATTAACAATTAATTCTTTCACTGTATCTGTTCGAACTCAAGTCCGATTTTTTACTCTAAAGCTTTATGGTCTTTCATTAAAACCTTGAAAGCAACATCATAGAAATAATTATTAACTGTATCAGACTAATTGTAGTTCCTTTTTTAACACGGCCTTGATGCTCAGGATGTCAGGATGATGGTATTTGACATCTATGAAAAATAATTTAGCAATTGCGATGAAACCTGTACTACTATTTTAAGGCTAAAACTTGTGCAAATGTTTGTTTCAAAAATGTTAGTTTTTGCATGTATTACAAACATGGTTTGTTTGTGTCACTTGTTCTTGAATATATATTTGTAGCATTTGAGAGATTATTATTATATAACTTATAAATTTGAAATTTAGAGCATATTATTTAATAGCATCATTGCAGTAATCTAAACTCAGCTTACAATGAATCGATGCTTATTCTTCTATTCTCCTCTTCTATTGCACATAAAAAGCCAGTTTGACTGTAAACTGTAGCAAACATATTAATGAGTGCAATGAGTTTTTATGCAACATTGTTAATTTTACCACTATTGATGTTACCACTATTGATGTTACTACTAATGATGTTACCAATATTGATGTTGCCACTATAGATGTTACCTCTGCTGATGGTATCACTATTGATGATACCACTATTGCTGATACCACTATTGTTGTTACCACTGTTGGCTTCACCACTATTTATGTTACCACTATTTATGTTACCACTATTGATGTTACCACCATTGATGTTACCACTATTAATGGTACCACCATTGGCTTTACCACTAATGAAGGTACCACTATTGATGTTATCACTTTTGATGATACCAATTTATGATGTTACCATTGTTGATGTTACTACTATTGAAGTTACCACTATTGATGTTACAACTACTGGTGTTACGACTATCGGTGGTGCCACTATTGATTTTACCACTAATGATATTACCGCTATTCATGTTACCATTTATGATGTTACCAGCATTTATGGCACCACTATAATTGATGTTACTACTAATGATGTTACAACTATTATTGTGACCACTATTGATGTTGCCACTATTGATGTTACTACTTTTGATGTTACCACTATTGATGCTACCACTATTTATATTACAACTATTGATGTTACCACTAATAATGGTACTGTGGTAGACGCCGGGCCATGGCGTTGCATTTCTTATTTTATTGTATGTGTTGTCCTTTTTATTATGTCGTTGTTTTACTCGTTATGCTATCATTTATCGTCACTCATTGTTGTCTTACTTTATTGTATGTGTTGTCCTTTTGATTATACCGTTGTTTTACTCATTATGCTATCACATACCGTCACTTAAATTGTTGTCATATGAACTAGTGCTGGGCACGGGTAGTAATACTCGTTGAACTCGTGGGTTTATCTTCTCTCGAGCATCGGGTAATAGAGATTTCGGGTATTCCGGTCCTTCAGGTTTGGGTTTTGACTTTAGAGTTCGGGTTTTGGTACACGGATCCGTCGGGTAGTGTGAACAAAAACTCGGTCTATTGCACCCTGCGCTCTCAATCTGGGCCCACAGGGCATTTCTGTGTCATTTTTGCTAAAGAGGCACGACAATAAGGTATAACGAGTCTTTAATTTAATAGATAGAATGAAGCATCTCATACCTTATTTACCATACCTACCGGAGATATTGTAGTCAAGCAGTGATTACTTGTCATTAAAAGGTGAGTAGAAATACATAAATCAAATTTTATTTGCGCAATTTGCCAAATCAGCTTCGTAAACAAATCTATGCCTTTTTTAATACGGCGCGTGTTTGCTTTCACCGATAACACATAGGTCCTTAGTCTGTTTCCGCTATCGCTTTGTTAGAAACTGCCATCAGCTTCGCGGTAGTAGCAGTGAAAATTTAATAACTCTGTTTAAATTGATTACTACAGCTAGCTATTATGGATTACATAATTCATTATAACCAAGTTTTACTAAGCCAACAAGCATTTCTAACGGAAAAAGCCGATTAGGTAAAGTTTTTTATGAGATTTGGAGCACCATCTACAAAAAGATCAGAGAGGTCCATAGAACATGCTTAAGTATTAAGCTACCATAGACCCTATATTCTGCCACCTGTTGACACGAAAATTCCCTGTGGCCCCAGACTATCTTGACTGTTTAACAATCCGCCTGTTAACGCTGCTAGTACGAATGTCAGTCGATAAAAACTATAAAAAATGATAAATAAATTGAAAAGAAATATAATTGCTTTGTAAATTTAAAAATATATCTGTTTAGAAAATTTAAACATAAAATCCATATCAACAAACCCGATACCCGAAAAACCCGTAGGCAAAGAAATACCCGAGCCTAGCACTACTAGCTACCCGATACTCGAAAAACCCGAACAGAAGGGGGCGGGTCTAAACCCGTTGACCAAGAAGTACTCGTGCCCAGCACTAATATGAACGCACTAGCGATCCTATTTATTCACCTCGTTAGCCGGTATTCTTACCGTTAGCCGAGCGTTAACCGTTAGAACGGGTGATATTATTATATATAAAGGAGCGCGCTCACTTAGTTGAACAGAGCAGATAGCCGTACCCTCCTCGGCTACTGGGACTTCTTTCTATAATAAAAACTGGAACGAAATCACACACATTTTCTTTCTTTATGAAATAGTCTAAATCGTGCCAAGTAAAGGTCGTCAAATTCCTTTACAGTACTACCATTGACTTTACCACTAATGATGTTACTACTGATGATGTTACTACTATTGATGTTACCGCTATCGGTGATACCACTATTTATGAAACTACTATAAACATGCGTTTGGAAAAGAGAGCATTTACTGCCAATCTCGTCGAAATGCCGGTGTTTGAACATAGGCCTTTGAAACAGAAAGCGGTAGGCTACACCTCTGAAACAACAAGCTGCAATTAATCACCAACTGAAAAAGTCTTGACTTATGAAAACCTAATTATCCGACACCTAAAGGATCATTCCCATGGCTAGGAAATTATACACGCTGCAACTTCGTGAGAGCCAACACTACCATAACCTGCAATTCCACCATCTCATACACGGTTACAAGACCCATTCCTTCAAACACCTGAGCTACCAGACCAAGGGTTAGGAGAGACCAAATCCAGTAAATAAAGGATAGCCAGCGGAATACACACCTAAGATGGAGCCCAGGGACTACCTCCCCTAAGCGTCCAAAACAAGACCTAAACGAAGCAAGAAATGACCAGCCAGAAACGACAATTTAATACCAGACACAGCCGCAAAAGTAACTACTTTTTAAATTTTAATATTTAAAATCTTTTCGCAAGATCTTTCACAACATGTTGTAATTACAATGTATTTGCATGTCACAATTCTTTTAACCAGTGATGCCCTGACTTATTTTTACCTCCTATAAATAGTAAAAAAACAGAGTAAATACTGCAGCATTTTTCTAAGTTCAGCATTCAGTCACTGGATCTACACAGAGCAAGGCAAGTTGAGCTATTTTACAATATAATGTAAGGCAGTTGCTGAGTCCTACAATTTGGGAGTTATAGACTTATTTAAAAGCTTATGTATTCAAGTCTTGCATCATATTTAATCTATTAACTTTTTCTCCTGTTTTACTTATTCTTATTTGATTCATATTTGATTCGTTTTGTTCCAACTACTTAAATAGTATCTTACACTTGATATTTTGTGACTGGTTGTTCTTTGACAAATTCAGTTTTTATTAAAAATAGATCATTGTAAGCTTTGCTGAAACAGTTTAATTATTGAGCTGGTAGGTTACCCCACAAGTTTTGTCTTGGGGGTAATTCGCAAGGTCAATGAACTTTCATGCAAATATGTCGATGCATCAAAGTCATAACTGCATGTCTTGAGTTCGGGTTGTTAGTATTTAAAATCCAGACATTACGCAATAGAACTAGGGTTCGTTTGTTAATATTGGTTGAGTAAATGACAATCAGCGAACACCCTCAAACAACTTCACCGATGTATCAGAGGCAAATTCTTTACACTACTATTGATGTTACAACCGTTGAATTTACCACTATTGATGCTATCACTAATGATGTTGCCAATATTGATGTTACCACATTGATGATATCACTATTGAAGTTACCACGGTTGATTTTATTACTATTGATGTTACCATTATTGCTGTTACCACTAATGATGTTACCACTGTTTATCTTACTACTATTAATGTTACCACTATTGATTTTACTGCTATTGAAGTTACCACTATAATTGATCTCACCACTATTTATGTTACCACAGAGGACGTTGCCACCATTGATTTTACCACTATTGATTTTACCGATTTTGATGTTACCAATCTCGATGTTACTACTACTGATGTTACCACTATGAATGCTACTACTATTGATGTAAATACTATTGATGTCACCAAGGTTGATGTTACAACTACTGTTGTTACCAATATTGATGTTACCACTATTGATGTTACCATTGTTGAAGTTACTACTATTGATGTTACCACTATTGGTGGTACCACTAATGATGTTACCGCTATTGATGGTACTACTCATGATGTTACCTACTGATGGTACTACTCATGATAAGCCCTACTGATGTTACCACAGTTGTTTTACCACTGTTGAAGTTAATACTATTGATGTTACCACTAATGATGTTACTACTACTGACGTCAAAACTATTGATGTTACCACTATAATTGGTGGTGCCACTATTGCTGTTACCACTATTGTTGTTACCACTAATAATGTTACCACTATTGATGTTATCACTATTATTTTACCACTAATGGTGGTACCACTAATAATGTTACACGTACCACTATAATTGATGGTACCACTATAATTTGAAGTTACCACTATTCATGCTATCACTTATGATGTTACCACTATTAATGGTAGGGGAGAAGTGGGTAATGTGAACAGCTGGGTAATGTGGACAGGTAAATTATTAGCTAAAGTTTATAACCAATTCCACTTGTTTCATATTATAAAACATTTCTTTTTCATGTTAGAAGCCACATGCTCATTTGTAAGTCTCTATCCATCGTACATCAATCTGTAACCATTTTAATATTTATCATACAAATTGTAATTTTCAATTGATATTTACTGCCTAGGTTGCGTAGTGTAAATGTCGTTGGAACTTTTGGGGCAATATGTACACAAACAAAGCATATTGTGCTGGTTATCTCTATTGATTGTCAGAAGGCAACTCCTGACTTTGACCGAGGTTTATCAAAATTTGTAGTAATATATAAGATGGGGTAATGTGGACATGTCCACATTACCCCATCTTATATATTATTACCATAAAGTTAATGTAGACATGTCCACATTAACTTTATGTCATGTCCAAATTACCATGTGCTGCAAGGTATATGATATAAACTGCTTAATTTGCTGGTTTCAATGTTAAGTCTAAATTGTTACTACTGCTACTAGGCTTACTAGTAAATTTACTAATATACCTACATGTAAATTTTTCAGTCCAACATGTATTTGTCAATAACTACGAATGCAAAAGTGAATGCTGTTTTGCACCATCTATTGATTGGGATTAGTAGACATGAGTTTTTTTAAATGTTGTATTTAGAAAATGAATGTTAAATTAACTGCCTTAAATTTTAATTAAAACTATTGCTTCTGAAGAGCTGAAAGTAGGCTTTTACCGGCACAGAAGTGGAAAGTTTTTTAAGCCAGACCTACCAGATTTTAACTGTGTGAGCCGCAGTGAACTCGAATTAGTTTTCCCTAAACCTCTGTCACAGGGAACTACAGAAAGAACCAGAAGTGGATTCATATATGGTTTTAAGCCATCAGCATTCAATTTAAGATAGACATAATTTGTTATACCAACATCACTAAAAGACAATCTGAGTTATTACCATGACTCAGTAGAATTATTATCTTATATTGTCAGATTTGAATTATTTCTGTACAGCTTACATTAAATTGAATATAACCAAATGCATATATTACTTGTAGTTATTTAAATATCTGAGAAACTTTTACTTTTAACGACAAAAAATGACATGTTCACATTACCCAGTGCACCTGTCCACATTACCCACCGATGGTGGGTAATGTGGACAGGTGGGACAATTTTTTGGTTTACAATATGGTGGATTCTGAAAAAAATATTGCTTGTATTACAAAACATGCAATTAAGAAAAGAGAGCCAACAAACTCTGCAAGCTAAATATATAATTTAGAGTATTCTGAAGTGAATAGAATAGTGGTAACTGTAACGAGAAAAAAAAACTGTCCACATTACCCACTTTTCCCCTACCACTATTGATGTTACCAATAATTATGGTACCACTATTGAGGTTGCCACGGTTGATGTTACCACTATTGATGTTACTACTATTGATGTTACTTCCATTGAAGTTACCACTGTTGGTATTGCCACTATTGGCGTTACCACTATTGATGGTACCACTATTGATGGTACCACTATAATTGATGGTACCACTAATGATGTTACTACTGTTGATGTTACTATTACTGATGTTTCCAGTATTGATGTTACCACTAATGATGTTACCACTAATGATGTTACCACCATTTATGTTACCACTATTAATGCTACAACTATTGATGTTACTTCCATCGAAGTTACCACTATTGATATTACCACTATAATCGATGTTACCACTATTGATGGTCCCACTATTAAATAATTATAAAATGGAAATATACCTTCAAATTTAGAATGAAATAAAATTTGAAAGCTCCAACAAATTTTAATGTGGGCTATAAGATTAACCTACAGTTAGCCTACTGTAGGTTAACGTAAATCTTGTATTTCAATGCGACCTTTAGTTGAATGCCACTATTTGACATTCTTAATCTTTACAAACCCATAATAGCAAGTGATCAATAGAAAAGTGTCCACAAAACTGTACCAATAAGGACTCAATTACATCAATAACTATTAATTTGTTCATTGTTTCCATTTGTATCAAAGTTCGTTTTCCTGCTCTGCAAAGTTAAATCGATTTTAATCCTTTTCGATAAAACAGTTTAAAAGTTTGAATGCATCACCATAAAAATAATTAGTAACCTTATCAGGCTGATAGTAGTTCTTTTTCAACGTCGTTTGATACTCCGATGTATATGAAAAAAAGTTTTTGCATTTCCGATAGAATCTGTGCTACTACATGTTTTTGGCTATTTTGATTCCATACAGTTTATTTTTATTCGCACCAGAAGTGTCTATTCATAATGGCATTGCGTGAAAGTTTTGCTCTGCTAAAAATTGTTTGAACGCTAATATTGACTAGCTCAGCTGTGCAGAAGTCAGGTTAAGGTCAGAAGACACTGTAAATGGTATTGAACCGCCAAAACAATATGAAATAGTTCCAAATAGAAGCGACAATCAAAACGCAATTATCTGAGCAAATGATGCTGATATTTTTGTTTTAAAAAAGCTAATATTTGTTTTTAAATGCTTTAAAATTTTTGTTTCTGTGTGCATTATAATTATGGCTTTTTTATCTCACATGTTCTTAAATATATATTTGTAGCATTTTATTATTATTATATAACTTTGAAATTTCATAGCATATTATTTGATAGCATGATTGCGATATTCTGAAGTCAGCTTGCAATAGATCGACCCTCGCAACCCTTGTTTTATTTTACATAAAAAGCCAGTTTTGGCTGCAAACTGTAGCAAACATTGATGAGTGAAATGCGCTTTTATGCAACATAGTTAATTAAATATAGCTATAAAATAAAAATATGCTTTCGATTTTAACATGAAATAAAAAACTTGAAAACTCTAACGTATTGCAACGCAGGCTATAATATTATAGTAGGTTAATTGCGAGCAATAAATATCAACTGGTAGAGACACGTATCAGCTTTTTCGTGTGAATTTATTTACATCTCAACGACAAATTGGAAGTTAGCAAATGTCGTCAGTTAGCAAATAATGTCACACCGCCCAAAGGAGTTTGCAAAATATAGGCGATATTCGCTTCACCTGGAAAAGGGTTAAATACATTTTCCTAAAATTTTGAGGAGCTATCGTATCTGAAAAACACAACGCCAACCTTTATTTGAACGTCACTTTTAATGAGGAAGGTTTGAAAAATAATGTGTCATGGTGTTCAGATAAAGATTATACAGTACCTTAACCACTTTGTCTCTATGACTTGGCCACGCATATGGCTGTTGCTCCAGTAGTATAACATTTTAAACCTCAAAAATCTATGCTGCAAGAGAGACAATCAGCACCATGCAATAGTTCATGCTGTTTATAAACTAGACTTATTCTTTAACTAACTGCATACCCTAAATTTACATACTTGAAGATGATTGATGTTGCTTCCGTTGGTGAGTTTTAGTTGACTGCAGCATGAGGAAAGTATTTTAAAGTTAGAAGTTGAAGCCACTCATAAAATCGCATGATTTTTTAAACAAATGTCAGTTTTCTTAACCTATTGACTAGTATTTACTTCAAAAATAGTCTTTCAGAATACTTCAAAATATTTTACACATGCAGTTATTGTGATTTGAGTAAGGCAAACTGTAATTGATCTACATGTACTCGTCGATTAAATTTTCCCTGAATAAAACTTTTGAAGTCTCCCAAAAAGCTATGCTGTGCCATAGCTATGGCCAAGCTATGCATGACCAACAATCAGCACCATACAATGGCTAATGTTGTGTTTATACTAGCCTTTTCCATGTAGCTAACTGCCTTCCTTAACTTAAGTACTTGCAGGTAACTGCCTTCCTTAACTTAGCTATTTGCAGGTAACTGCCTTCCTTAACTTAACTACTTGCAGGTAACTGCCTTCCTTAACTTAACTACGTGCAGGTATCTGCCTTCCTTAACTTAAGTACTTGCAGGTAACTGCCTTCCTTAACTTAACTACTTGCAGGTAACTGCCTTCCTTAACTTAACTACTTGCAGGTAACTGCCTTCCTTAACTTAACTACTTGCAGGTAACTATTGTTCAACAGCTCGTATGCCAAAGTTTCTCTCCGAGTCTGTCCTGTGAGCAAGTTCAGGTAGTCTACTGTTAATTTAAATCTTATCTTTTGCTGCTGTTTAGAGAAATCCCTGGAATGAGTTGTATTCAGTTGGTAACTATACTACCCAGTGGTAATATTGGAACCACTTGGCTGAAAATTTTTATTCAAGCAAATAATTTGGCAATCTATTGTTAATTATTCACGAATCTGTGAACAATGAAGAATTATATTGTCAAGTTCTCAGTTATTATTTTTGGTGACCAAATGCTTTCATGACATATTAAATGGCTATTGCTGCTATTTTATGGCTTTTATCAGTTGAATGAAAAAAAAAAACAAAGTATCTCAGTGTACACATCTTACCGCAGACATTTAGGATTCTGCTGTGATAGCATAGTTTATTGAGGTGTCTTTTTGTTGATGTTTTTAAACCAGATTACACAAAGCAGTCACGAGTTGTATGTGGGTCAGCGCTATGCTCATGCTTTTACAAAATGGATTCAAGAACTCTATTTTTCAAATCTATAGCCCTGTTTCAGTTTTGTATAGTTGACCGCATTTTTGTTCCGTGTTCAATTTTGCAATTCATGCTTGATAAATATCCGTAAGCAACAGAATTGGGTGAACAGTGTTCACTAAAGGTAGTGTTAGTACTTTATATAAGTAGTTTACTATCATTAAAAATCAATTTTGTTAGTTTTTCATCAAATATATACTGTTTTGGCTTGTGTTAATCCAGCGGTAGATCATTGTCATTCTCCACACTTACCGTTCTCGATGCCACAGTGTATCCTCAGCATAAATATTTGTCCTTTCAACTGCATGTCATGAAAAACTGATCAAATGGTCAAAATAAAAAATTTGTCACTCGTCACACATCACCTAAATACAAAAAGGTTTTATTGAAGTAATGATTTTAAGTAATATAAACTTACAAAAAAATAATAGCATCATCAGAAAAACACTAATATAACAGATTACTGAGGCTAGTTGTGGTTCAATTGCCATCAGTTCTTGCTCACCTCGATCTGTGAAAAAGAGAAATCTAAAAGAAATAAAGAACAATTACCATAGAGAGCTTGTTCATTGAATGAGACAATGCATTTTATGCTACAGTAAACACTGCATTGTTTAGATAACATTTTCAATTACTATGGTAACGGTTGCTGTATTTTACCAGTTCATGAAACAAGCAGGATAGCTTGACTCATTGGCTAATTGTCCGAGACATTCACCACCATATTTTCTCCATATACATGTACATCATATTGTCATCATGCAACACTTGTAGAAAGACCTTTAACGTCATGTCTTTTTCAAAAACATAATGATATTCAATAATAACTTGCTATGGCTAGTTCATGAATTGCATCGTACTTTTCGTAGACTACTTTTTTGAATTTGACGAGCATCGTCTCGCCATGAGTGGTACACTACAAAAATCTACTGAAAATGTTTTCATTTTCTTTACAGTTAGAGTACATGTGAAATGTAATCAGTTGAATACAACAGTTGTACCTTGTTCATACTTACGTATGTGTACCGTATCGGCTGCCTGTTCCATGCCCACTTCTCATTGTTCCTTCTTCATTGTTCCTTCTTCATTGTTCCTGACAAGCTTCATGTTCCGTAATGGTTTTTGTTGCACATAGTTGTCCGGCATCCACACTACCCACAGTTGCATTCTAAGCACACTAAACACCACATACACCATCACACGCATCACAGAGGAGATAGAGAATGAGGAGGAGTTAGCAGGCATTGCGGAGCGATTGTCAAACACAGTGAGTGGTAAATGCAAAACTAATAAGCTTAGGCAACCTCAATTAAGTACAGAAGTCCCTGTTTGTTAAACTGTGTTAAAAGTAAAGAGGTAAAACATTTGAGAGAGAGAGAGTTAGCATGTCATCATACCTGATTAAAACTGTAGCCTTTTCTACTCTGGACTAGATATGCACCACATTTATAAACAAATAGATGGTTATTTATAATATAATGTACATACTGTCACATGGAAGCTCTGTACAGAACAAAGTGTCATTGTGGCTTCCTTCACAGTCGAGACCAAAGTACTGGGGTGGTGGGTTTGTACACTCCCTTGTTCTCACCCTCACACAATACAATGTACAGTTACCCCATTCTGTCCAATCTGACCAGTTGCCATTGACTGTAAAATAAAAGCAAAAAGCATGTTAACGGAACACGCATGTTTCAAACTTTATCATTCGGTTCAACTCGATTTTTAATTTAGCCAAAAATTTTGCTTCCCAAAAAGCTTTGACAGTAAAAACTATGAAGTTATCATTATTGTGAAACATTAAACAGCGTTAAAAAAATTTGGGTGGCTAAAATGGCTTTTACAAAATAACGGTTTGAAGAATGAAAAACCTTTAGTCTATGTATCTCGGGCTGGGGTTAACAAATTAACTGCAAAAATATTTTTTAAACTGACAGAAGCATTAAGAGCTTGTTGACAGCTAAAGACTTCTACCTTTCTGCCTTTTTCTCTGTTGATTTTTGTTTATATATATATATATATATACTGATGTACGTATATGCTCTCAGGATACTCATGAAATTATTTTGTACATTTATCATGTGTTATAACAACATTAATAAAAAAGCAACAAATTGCAATATTTTAATGAGCGACGCACTTGTGCAGTGGGGATTTCTAGCATCAAGCTATCATAGCATAAGACCTTGTTCTTTGAGAGTCAAACTTCTTTACTTTTCTACTATCCATAAAGCAAGTTGTTGAGTATATCAGGAAATAAATTCACACTGAACTGCAATAACTATAGCAATTCACTGAAAACTAGGCTTTAATTGTTAGTCATTCATCAGGTACAAAGATAATCAGTCAGTTTTAAATATGATTAACTAATGCCCGGCGTAACCAGGTTTAAAAATACTAATTAAAAATATATACAGATTAAAAATAAATCAAAAATTTATTTTTAATTAACATATACTTTAACACTTGAACCTTCCTAGATAAGAATGTGTGGTGATAAGATAGTTTTTGTTAAATAGCATTTAATATGCTTATCACACCATTTAACCAACCACAGGCTACTTGATATGCTGTGCTATAATATTGAGGACAACTCTTCATGTCTAGTTATCAAACAATCTTCTGTACTAGTAAATTTTAAAGTAGCTGTAAGGTACTGCTAATGACCACCTAGATTTTTATGTCATGATTTTTGATGTTTCAATAAAGCTATAGATTATAGACTTCAATACTTATTTGGGACCACAAGTAGATCAAGGTCATATTTCATTCATAAATAGAATGGTAAATGTTGTATATGTTGACTAAAGATTTATTTTTAATCAACATATACGACATTTACCATTATAACTTTTAAATGAAGATGTTTCGTTTCTTTCTGTGTATTGTGTTTATTTCTATATAATTCATACTCTACCAGATGCAGGGCCTGCTATAGATATACTACGCATGATTGCACTAAGTTTATTGGTCATGTGAGTTTAAGCATTTTTCCTCATGTATAGGCCCGCATTTTTCTTCTGCTATGGTTTTACGCATAACGCTAGCTGCAGAGTTAAGCGTACAGCCATGAAAAACTGGTATGTTTAATATGAGCCCAATTTATTCCA
The DNA here is from genome assembly GCF_963576615.1 of Watersipora subatra. NCBI lineage: Eukaryota > Metazoa > Bryozoa > Gymnolaemata > Cheilostomatida > Watersiporidae > Watersipora > Watersipora subatra. The sequence continues at coordinate 47,005,667 of NC_088716.1, read as the reverse complement.
TAGTATAGCCAAGTGGTGTAGTGCGTAGTGTATTGGATAGTATAGATAGTAGACAGTGTAGTGTATTGGATAAATGCCTGTCTGCAGAACAGGAGGTTACAAGTTCAAATCCAGTGCACAGCGGATTTTTCATTTGGAAACTGTTATCGCTATAACTGGACACACAGACAAACATTGAAACATAAATACGCAAAAAATTATACGAAAAACTTTCTGATGTAATAAGCAATGTTTACCCATTTCGCACAAGCTTTCACCAAAAATCGTCTGAATGGATATATATTGCACCCCGAGCTAAATGTGTCTGTAATCGTTACTTAGAAGTTGATTCTAGAGATATATGTGTAATGCAGTATGATATTATTGTTAGTAAGAGTATCTACATGGTTGGCGAAATGTACGCGTCGTTGCACTTAATGATAAAATACTACTGTAATCATTCTTACTTATTCACCGAGTGGTTGGTTTAGTCTGAATACACTGAGTTGTTCTAATCCAAGAAATACCAACTAAGTCTTGCCTACATGCGCCCAGAATCGAACAAATTTTGCAAAAACGCCGGCATAATTGCTCAAAATTTAGATATGTCACGTTCAATTTTCAGATGAGCATTCCTTTATAGCAGCCAGCCAGGAAAGACTAACATCGGTGTCATTTAACCTTAGCACACGGCTCAGCAGGACTAGTGTTAGTTTGTTAGTAATAGTGCCGATATACTTACTAGGGCAGCTACTGTTGAAGCACCATGATACATCTGTCATGTCACCATCGCAATACCTGCCTCCATTTGTTGGAGGAGGATTGTCACAAGTTCTGTTTCTGGTGATGTTTGCGTATGAACAGAAATCTGCAGGACATGCAGACCATTCTCCCCAATCTGACCATAATCCATGAACGACTTCTAGAAACATCAATACCTCTTCTCTAAACTACTATAAACTAAAAAGTATTGCATTTCAAAGACAGTATTCATTGCTGAATTTTTTATTCATTTTTTCAACTATCATAAACTTACCGATGCCATATTGACAGAGAGAATATTTTGATTCTGTGCAGTCAGCTGTACTCCATTTCCACTCATTAGAAGGGTCAGCCACTGTACAAAACTCTGCACCAGGTTGTGCGCTGTCCCAATTTGACCAACCAAGCTGTCTCACGTGGTTCCATTTTCGCTCTAAAGTGGTTTCGTTTACCAGAAGTCCAATGAAATATTCTTCATCCACTACGTGAGCGGATGTGAATTCATCACTGAAAGATAAGGTCCCATTATTTAATTGACTATAAGGTATAGAAAATAGACTTATTAGAATGGTTGTTGTCATGCGTCATGTTGTCAAATGATTGTTTTTCAAATCAATCAGACTTGACAAATTTGTGTTCAAGCGTATATATCGTGTTGCAATACTATAAATAATTCAAGCACTTCCTTTTTCACGAGGGATGTTCTGTGGGAAAGACTCGCTTCAGCTTTCTTGAAAATTTTCTTTTGACATGGCAAGCTCAGGGACCATGTAAATCTGATTTGTCCATGATGATGCCAGTCTGGCTTCGATTTCAAGTGGGTCATTTAACAATTACCAAGTTACCATACAGTGGTAGCGTACAGCCGGTCATGTAACAATTACCAAGTTACCATACAGTGGTAGCGTACATCCGGGTCGCTCTCATTCTGTTGTGATTCAGTGTCGCTGTTTGTAAGCAAAACACTCGTGCGACGCCCCATCCTTGTGCCATTGAAACAGCCTTAGCAACCAACCATGTCACACTTGTGCGCGCGCATAGGTCTTGCTTTCAACTTTGATACAGTCATACTTCAACTTACGAGCTTAATGCGTTCTGAGACTGAGCTCGTATGTCAATCTACTCGCATGTTGGTGCAATTTATTTATATATAGAACAATTAAATATATATTGATTGGTTTCCATACTCTAAAAAAAGCAAATAAAACACTCAAAACAAGATATTGTAACAGAAAAAACATGTTGGTTATTGTCCTTACGTACTACATGCGTTCAAAAAGCAACAAATAAAAAATAATGCAAGGAAATGTGATTAATTAAAATGTAAAATTAAATACATGCAATAGCAGTTAACACTCGCATTTGCCAGGGAGGGAAATATAAGTTATCCTTCGTTACAACAGTTGACTTTGATAAATTTGGGTTTTATCAAAGTGTTAAAAGACAAACTTAGAAGCAAACCTAAAAGCAAACTTTCATTGTCAACTAAACGTAATTAAAATTTCTTTGGCGTTCGTAGTTTGAAGTTTCTCGCTGATTAGCGAGAAATTTTCCTTTTTTTTCGCTTTCACGACTAGCCGGTCGTTTTAAGATAAACCTATCTAACGATGTTTGCCTTTGTCGCCCATGCAACATGTTGCGATTAGGACGAACACAGGTGTCGTCACAAATGGTTAATGCACGACCACTAGCCAACTTGTCCGAATGTCTATTAAACAGTTTGGATAGATTGCGCCGGCCTTTTCACATAGCATCGTTTCAGTTACGCTGTCACCGGTCAATTGTTTGTCCAATGCCATCAGCGGTCGTGAAGATCGCTGCACCGTTTAGAAACTATGGTTAGTCCTTTTGCGAACTAAATGCCCTGAATATAATCCTTCTGTTTGATAATTATGAATGTATTTCTGTCATATTGCCGAGCTAGCTCAATCACGCATACACATTTCGCATATTTTTCAAAATATTTTTCCATTTAATATCAATTGTTATCATTTGCTTTTTCTTTGTATCATCTTTCATTTTACTGGCAAACTTTCGGTCTACGCACAGTACGTTTAATTCACATACCGGTATTTCTGCACAGAAAATCGTGCACAAAAACACGGTACAACAGTATAACCTGAGCAGTTGAAAAATACAGAGTGATGCTGTTCTCATAAAACACCTCCGGCATACTTGGCAACTGACTCAAGTGCTCGTATCTCAAACATGGCTCGTATGTTAGTGCTAAAACTTGCTTGAAAGCTGGCTCGTATCTCAAGTCTCTCGTACGTTGGAGCACTCGTAAGTTGAAGTATTACTGTATAAGATATGTAGGTACGACCTTGACAAAAACGTCTCACAGCCATCTCTGTACTATAGCGCCTTATGAAAGCGTGATCTTCTTGTCGGCTCAGCATAACGCTTCAGCACTGGCACACCCATTGCTTACACTATCTCTGTATGGAAACTTGATCTTCTATATTTATAAAATGAAGTATATGTTTTTTTTCTGTGTGTATGTGTCCAGTGAATAGCGATTGGTTAAAATACTATTGATTAATAGTTATTGATTATTGATTAATTGTTGATTAATAGCACACATGCGTTGTGAGAGATCATGATGTGTATTGATTATATGCACAACTAGTTGTGCTACCCGGCGTTGCCCAAGTATTAAAAATCAGCTTATAAACAATGAGAAGTAATGAGAGTTGCCTGTCACTAGTTATTAGTTTGGAAGATTGCCAATGAAAAATTTTAGTAAGCTAACTAATGGCGATTATTTACTTACGCAATCACCATGCGTGGTATGCAAAGCCATTGGGTATGTGCTCCCATATAGCGACTTATATTAGCAAGCTAATAAATCATTCTCTGTAGCCTATAGGGTAGAGTGTCGCACTGATAAAAGATAGGGTTTTAAGATCAAATCCTCTTTAGTACGTATGCTTTATTCCAAGATTTTAATAGCTATAGTCGGAATTCAGACATACGACATACAGACATGAAACATACTTTGAGAATGATATATATAGATTACAGTGCACTCTCGGGTTACGATGTTCCTGTTATACAATGATGGAAACAATGATTGATGAGTGGAACAATGATTTTTTGTCTTCATCATACAAATCCTATTTCGCCATACAATGTAAACAAAAAAAATCGCTTAATATTCAAGTTTGGCGGTCGGTTTGCTTATTACGTTGAAATAACAAATATGCCAATGTTTTGTTTGCCGAAAACTTTTTCACAACGGCTGAAAGAAATAGGATGATCGATTTCTCTCAGTTCGGCAATCCTCGTGTGTAAAAAAGTGGTACGTAATATTTCATTTCAGAACTCGTAGCAAAGTTGAAGTTGCAATTCCTTCAAAAAGAGGGTCAGGTAGCAGACGACTTCCTTTAATCTGTTAACAAAAATCCACTGCATTACGAGGACAGCACCGTTCAGGCTTTCTTGTTGAATCAGGTTAAAAAAGGTTGTAATGAGGTCGGTTAAGAAAAAGGAGCCAGAAACCGATATAGGTGATAAAATTTTAGCGATGAAAAAGTCGGTTCAGTAAAGTGTTGAAAATATGTACATACATGTACTAAACTTACCTCTAACTGTGTGTTTAGTAAGCTAAATTCATTTCAGTTATTTATTTTTAATTATGTATGGCACGGCACCTATGTAAAATTTAGATGATTTTTCCAAGGGATGTTTGCATTACATAATTACTATAGATTTCTATACCCATCCACACGACATTCTTGCTATATGATGCCAACCCCGGAACAGATTAAAATCGTAGGGCCGAGGGCGCACTCTATTCTAAAATGTGGCAACGTGGCATTCGTTTTCTGTGAGGCGAAATCTTTTTTCCCTAACGCTCTTAGCTGGCTTCAGACAAAAAGAAGAACACACACAGCTCTCATTATAGTAGACAAGATGAATGCTCGGCATCACATGGGTAATAAAAAGGTTTTTGCGCAAAAAATTTATTTTCAACATTTGCCATACAAATTTTTAAATGAAGGTGTCTGTTGATTTCTGTGTGTGTCCAGCCAAGGCATAAATTGAAAGCTCGAGGCATAGGTAAAACATGGTTGAAAAACATTTCTTACTTCTTGTGCTATACATTAGTTCAAAATTTAAAACAACTTATAAACAGTGCAGGTAATGTAGTTACCATTGGTTAAGTTTCTTTCTCCGATGAACTTGAGTAACTCGAGCTAACTTTACAAGCTTTAACCCACTTAACTTAAGCCAAAGTCTTGAAGTATTTTAAGCTAGTCTAAATCTTTACTATAATAAGAGTCGTGTCCATCCTTTTGTTTGGCTGTTAAGAAAAAAGATTACACCTCACAGGAATTAAACTCATACATTCAGAGGATGCACAGATGTGAAGCCAAGCGCGCTACCACAAGCCAACCAGCCAGTTTGCAATGGCTTAGAATAATTGTTTTTATACTGGTTGCACGTAATGATTTCTCACGCAATCGTGATCTACGAGCGTGCTAGTAGTAACTAGTAGCTAGTAGTAACAAAACAATCATATCATAGTATGGCAAGGTGGCCGAGTGGTGTAGTGGTTAGCCTGCCTGTCTGCAAAACTGGAGACTGCAAGTTCAATTCTAGTGCAACTTTGTTTTTCATCAGCGTATTTTATCACCATAATTGGACATACATGCGACAGACCAACAAACAACGCTTATATTTTATATATATAGATTGGCTAGTTGTATATACGGTCATTTAGTGATGATATAGAATTTATAATGCAAACAGAGATGCCTCACCTCTGCGCTATATCCAGTAATACTTCCAGGTGTTTCCTACTGGTAATAGAGCCAAGGACAGCATTCCACCTTGTTTCATTCTGACAAGTTTCAAGGGCTGTATCGTAGTCTAACCGTGTGTCCATGAAATGCCAGCAACTGTGCTTGCCAGAAACAACAGCGTAGTAGTCGTTTTCAAAACAGCCTACAAATATATTTAGTGATCTTGATTACTTTCCTCATTACCTAAATATGTAACGATATAAATAAATATTGGTATACTTTAGTATGATGTAGAAACTTCCAAAAACATTAAATAGGTTTGGTGATTTATCCAGTATTCTGGAATTAAACTGAGTTGATAACATCTCTTTCAAGTGGTGTCTCTAAACTGCAACATTAATAAAGTGTGCAAATACCAATAATTTAGGTGCACCCCTTTTATAGTGTCAAGTGCGCAAATGGAATAATGTGAGAGGGCATTAAAAGACTGGCATCAACTATATTTGAGATGCAAGAAAAGTGAAGCCATAAAGACAATTTGTTGTACAAGCATACATCTTAGCGGCCATACAGTGAGAGGATGGCTAGTGTAAGTTGCTGTGATGATTAATGTATTCAAAGTTCATTTATATCCATTGTTTTGTTTTAGAGCTGGTCGATTATTATATCTAATGAGGATCTCCTACTTTTTTGTCTTCATTATTTTTGTACATTGTAATTCCATGTAGACTTATGCCTCTTTTCCTTTGCCATGTTGGCCTAGACCCCCACCCCACCAACATGGCAAAAGAAATGTTCAGCAGCACGCTGAACAACCCTTGCCGGCACAAGCATTTACTGTCCGTACCTACCCTCAAGTTGCTTGACGCAGTGCTAACTTGTACCAAGTTTCTCTAGATTAAAACTGGCAAACTCTAGCTGCAAGACCATGAAGATGGAGCCAGCAGGACAGGTAGCGGTAGCACAGGATCAATGTCGCTCCAGAACAAAACCAAAGAACGTTCGCCAAAGTACATTCTTAGTGCAACAGCTAATGTAGCCGGTTCAGCAGCTGCCCAATAAGCAACCCCGCTTTAAGGTGGCCCAAGTCAAAACCCTCCTGTAGTAGAGTGGCGGGGTCTAGGAGCATGTCCATTGGTACTGCCTGAGTAAGAAGCGCGCTGGTCAGCTGACCAGACCAATGGAGCCAAGAAAGACTCATGAACAGGGAACCTCAAGAGCAATAAGTGGAGTAGGAAAAAAGGAACCCTCTTGGTTACCCAAAACTATTACAAGGCTCAGAGAAAGTTTGAGCACAGGCCCCTATATGTAACCTCAGCTAGAAAGGAAGATTACCAGCTGGACCTACCTCAGAATACTTCAGGCACGGAGCCCAGGAGTAGGCCCCATTACCCTTCGAGGTGGAGGTGGTGCAGAGCTGATTACAGTGCAAGCAATGGATTGGCCTTACTTGATTAGCTATTTTCTCCTAGGAAAGCTACAGGGTCAATCCATTTAGTTCATGATTGACACGAGGTGCACCACAAACCTGCTGGGCAAGCAAGTGTCCAACCGGCTTCTCAACGCAGTGCAGGTTCGAATAGAAGAAAACAATAACCATGATCTCTTGGCTGTCGGAACCTGGTCTCTTTCTTATGGGGTGATTCAGCTGGCAGTAGGGTTTGGGATGTAAAGGCTTGGGAGGCCTTTTTGGTGAGCCACATATGCGAAGATGCCATTTTTTGTGGCTCACCGGTGTTTAATAGAACTTCAGCAGCCTGTATTTTTGTGGATGGAAGGCAGCTGATGAGCATGGATAAACCAAAGTGCCCGCTGCTGAGAAAGGTGCAGGTGGTGAGAGACCAGGTGGCGTCAGCCCGGACTGAGATAACTGTCCCATGCCTGGTTACCAACAGAAATTACTGCTCATTAGAGTTGATAAAAGGCTGTCAGAGTGGCTCTTATTGGCTGCTACCCAGCCTGCATGCGTACTAAGCCAGCCTGCGTACCTGCTTGAACTGAAAGCATAGTGACGTGACGCCTAAACCTCGCCAAGCAGCTCTGACACTCCAAGCCAGTAGCACAGTCAGAACCTACACTGAAGTGGAAGTCCACTCGCTGGAAGAGAAATCATATTTCCTTTGTCCGGATCAAGTGGTCTAGAGCGCAGAAGTGTTAGAGACAGGGGTGAGAGCCCACCTGGAAGATTTATTCTAGATGGCCGTACGACTGGCCAACCTTTTAACGCAGTACTAAGCCACTTTCAATACAGGGGAAAGAAACGTAGGTAGTACTTTTAAAGTGGAACACTCCATTCCACTAAAGGAAGGAGCTTGGCCCATGTGCCAACTCCCAATTGCGAAGCCATCTGGAAATGGAAGGTTCTGTCTTTTGAGCTGACTTCAGCCACAGCTACCTTTGACAGACTGATAAAGTAGGTGTTGCTCAGCCTTCACTGGCAGACGCTGTTACTCTACCTGAATGGCATCATGGTGATCACACCAGTCTTTGACTCACCTACACAGGCTGAAGGAAGTGTTCCAACAGCTGAAAGGAGTGGAGCTCAAACTCAAACCAGCCAAGTGTTAACTCCTCCAGTCTCAATATTTCTATCTGGGCCATGTGGTTAACAAAAAAGGGGTGGACTGGCTACTGATTCCAAGGAAGGGTGGGCAGTCTGAGACTGGCTCATTACTCGGAGGCTCAAAAACTGCAAGGCTTTATGATTACAGTAGGATACCACCATCAGTACATTCTGAGCTTTTCTACCACAACACAGCCCTGCACAAGCTGATGGGAAAAGGAAAGGTGGGAAGAGAGGTAGGGAGAGATGTGGGGAGACAAGGAGCAAGCAGCCTTGAAGGACGACATTTTCTCTGCGCCTCTTCTAGATGTCTCAATTCGAGCCAGCTATATTAACTAGATTTGGATGCTAGCAGAAGTGATATGAGAGCAGTGTTCTCCCAGATGCAGGGTAGAACTAAAAGGGTAATCTCCTACTTCAGTAAAACCCTGGCACCTGCAGAGAAGAACTACTGTGTCACCTAAGAGCTGTTGGCGATAGACAAGGTTGCTAAACATTTCTTGCTCTACCTATACGGGTGGTAGTTCCTGCTCAGGACAGACAATGCATCATTCCGTTGGCTGTGGAGGGGGAATAAGCCATCTAATTAGGTAGCTCGGTGACTGGAGATCCTGTCAAAATTTAACTACATCTCAAAGCACCAGACGAAGTGATGCCGATTGGCTGAGCCGGCAGACCTGTGAAAACTGCTGGCAGTGCAAGGTCATTGAGCTGAAGATTAGTTGACTCACTTAGGAAAGATCAGTCTTCATTATGCAGAGTTGAGAAAAGCCCTGAAACCGTGCTAGGAGTAACCAGGTTCAACCAGCTACAAGGACCAGTGACCATGTTACCAGTTGCCTGGTAACATGCCAGGGACCAATAGCTGCCATTCACTGGGCACTCCCAAATAACAATAAGCTGACCAAGGAGATGGTAAAACTGGAGATCAGGAGCTCCGGAAGCTGTACAAAATCCGGTAGTCCCTTAGGATTTGGCCGGATGAAGTGCTGAAATTCTGACATCTCCCTTTGATCGACCCAGATGGTGTGCCATCTGCCTGAAAAACTGTCACGTGGTGAACTCACGCATTGGCCTATTTTATGATGAGCAGGAGGACTAGATGCTTTTGTGTGACTTGATATTAGCCAGGTCTGACAGCAACAGTGAGGAGGCTAGTCGGGAGTTGCGAAGTCTGCCAAGCTGTTAAGCACGGTTGGACAGACAGCCGAAAGGAAGCTGATCGCAAAAAGTGGCAGTTGGCTTTGTAGGTTCCTACTAATGACACAGAGGTATTCTGCTACATGAGTTTGCTAAAACAGATCCACACATTCCAGGGGCACAGCTCAGGAACTAATTAACGGCGGAGCTGAGTCAATTGTGGTCTGTGAAAAGGTCTTACCACCCAAATCATTTCCAACAGAATAAGAAAGCGCAATAATTGAAACCTGGGTGACTTGTATAGGGCGCTGGTACTAAACTGAGGACAGGAGGAATAGGACGTGTTTTTTTCCCAGTTGTTGAGGGCAGACTAGGGTACATCACACTTGGCCGCAAGAGAAACGGCAAACATGCTCATGCTAAAAGATGATAAACAAGAGGCAATGAGGAAAAAATCCTAAGCTGCAAGCCAGATTTTTGAAGCCATAGCAGATGATGAAAGCCTGATTCAACCATACATCTGGTAGAGTGTCAAAGCCAGTCATCTTTACAGAGTGAAAGCTGGCTGAAACACAATCATGCCTGCCATAAGTTAAGGCCAAACCCGGCTGCAGTAGAGCCAAGGAAGGGCCCAAACATGAAAAAAGCCAGACTGACACGAAGGGACATGAAACTCCAGCCAGAAGAAGTAATAGAGCTACCACTTCCAAAGCTGGATGTTCGACACCCTTAGGAGTAAATTTCTAGAATAGAAGCAACAAGTAAAAAACTGGCAATGATAGCTCAAGCGACCTCAAGAGAAAAAGCAACAGGCAAGCTCGGGTGAGCCGGAACCAGCCATGATATGAACAAGCTCCATTAGTTGCAAGGATGACTCGGAAACTGAATCATTATGGGAATTGGGCATGCCTAAAAGTTGCAAGAGCCAATGCTGTGTGATTTGGACAGAGTGAAACCATGACGAGATGAAGACAGGGGATATAGAATCTTTGGGCCAGGCTGGCTCCGAGAACGTTGTTTGTGCTGTTTTTGAAGCGGATGTTCTTATTGAGCCATGCATGGTCAGCATTCAAACCCCTGTGCCAACTCAAGCTGGCGTCCATCATGCAATAAAAAGGGTAACACTTGGGGCTGGAGGGAATTAACTGAGCCGGTACATCCCATTCGGCTGAATCAGCACATTTGGAGATACACGAAAACTTCGACTGGCTGGAGGTGGAGCTGGCTGGTCTCCTCATAGCAAACCCTGAACAAACTGGCAAGGTGTGCCTGTTTCCCAGCCTGGAGGGAAGTGCAACAAAGTAAGAACATTTGCCAGATCAGCCTGGCTAATGCAGAAACCAGCAAAAGGACAAGGAAGTTCCCTGCCGATAACCATGCCCCAAAGACACTTAATGTCAAGCTAGACTGGGTAGATGTCAAAGCATCCAAGGAGATAGTACGAACAAAGTGACACATCTCCCAAGAGACCTGAGATGAGGTAACGGCCGCACTGAAGGGTAGGAGAAATCAGTGTGGCATCTGTGGCTATAAAACTAGCAACTGAAAAGGCTGGCACCACATTCTCTAGAACTACATGTTTATGGCCGATATGGAAATATGGGGCACCGCTTGGACCTGCCCCGATGAACCTAGGTTCTGCAGAACATAGAATGCATCTAACCTGAAGATGGAGCCATGTACCCTTCTCTAACCACAGCCTGTCGGCTCCACAAAGTCAGCCAAAACAGCAAGCCAAGGAGGACATGCACGAGATCGCAAAAGAGACTATCCGGTTCAGAGCAGAAACCCAGCGCCACTCGAGCAGGTCAAACCCAAGCTGCCCGCCAACACCCTCGTCTGAATCCCGGAGTGCCAACTCCCCAGCCAAAACTGTCTTGTTGTCAAGAACTGACAACAGAGAAGCCTGGAGCCCAGCAGCATCACACCTGGCCCAGCTGGTTGCACCCCCCCAAGCTACACATTAGAGCTCCCAGACCGTTATTTGGCTGACCTCAGTCACGCTTTGCATGTACATTGCATCAATATATTTATCAAAGCATACTTATTTATCAAGCATCTTATTACTCGAACAAGCAGCTGGTTCCAAGTGGAGAAGTGAAAGGTCTTTGCGAATCCTTTAGAGTATGCCTTTTACTTATATAGTCTTTATGTTAGCAATTCAATTTAAACATTTGTATAGCGCAAGTACTATTAAACGCTAATTCTGGCAATACCACTCTAACAGAATGCTATAAGATATTGTAAATATCACTATACGGATAAATCATGTCCTTTCTCATGAAATCCAACAAACTGCCAACATAGCAACTATCAAATTAACTTTTTGTAATAGACCTACAGCTAGCATCGGCTTACAGATACTTACTTAACCAACTGGTCATGTGATCTGAACCAGGACAATCGTTTCCATTTATATCAGGCTGAGGGTTGTCACACAGCCTATGCCTAATTACTTTGGAGTCAGGTCCACATTTTCCACTGATGTCAATAGAACAGTTGGTCCACTGGCCCCATGATCCCCAGATGCCATCCACTGTTTAACGGAAAACTTAGCATAACATCATATCATCTATTGCGAAAACTGTTATTCTACTGCAGGCCTTACTATTGTCAAAAACAGAGGCCCACGCAGTAAAAGTGTAATATCATATGGCAGTTGTTTGAATACTGATTTCACACATCAGAGCTAAGCATAGCCCATAACGTCACTGTAAAGTAGACACATTGTAGCACTCATGTAGTGAAAGGATTATAGAAAGCAGTGAGTGACATCTGAGTGAACAAGGTAGAAAACTTGCATTGAGCACAACTAGATATTTTTATTCATCACTTTCATGCTATACTTTTAGTCAAAAGTGATGCTAATTATGTACTGTAACGTTACCATGAAATATTGATAAAACTAGAAATTCCCCTGTTATACAGCCCATGACCAAAGTGATATTGGAAAAAAGTAAAGGTACTGATGGTTGAGAAATGCAATATTAGCAGTCAAATGGCACTGCAGTGCAATAGGATAACTGCAATGGTAGCTGCAATGGTAGCTGTAATGTACTGGGTGTTATTATGTACAACAAACAGCAATAATGAAAGGAAAAGATTATATGTTTATATCTCTCCCCGCAATAGGAGAAATGCAATATTAGAAGTAAAATGCACTGATATTATTAGAATAACCAATATTATTAATATAGTAATACAGTAATAATAGAAAACCAATGCACAATTTTGTTTACATCTCAAAATGTCATAGCAACCCATATCAAGAAGTTGTGATATTTATCTAGATTTTTAGAAAATCTATTTAACAAAATTATTTAGAAAAAAAATAATAACAGTAACATATTGCCCATCATCGGTCACTATATACTTCGATCTTGTAAATTCGAATGATTATTCTTATAATTAAATCTTATAAAATCGAATAATTATTCTTATAATTACACATTGTAATAATCATATAAGAATAGTTAGGAACATATCATGGTCATTTCCTTTAATTTCACTGCTTTGGACATCAGTTGGAATACCAAAGTACTCTTTATAAGTGTCCAAAATGTCAGTTACTTTGAAATCGGCAAAAAAGAAATTATTACTTTTCAGTATTTGTAGGTTAGTTACAGAAACCTTTGGCAAATATACAATGTCATAGACTGGTGAAATGTGCAAATTTTTCTCGTGAAATGCGCATGACTTAATTGTTCTACTCTCTGTCACACTGCCTTATCGGCGTTTCATTGGCCGGTCTTAATTTTGATTAAAAAAGGCTTGTCAAAGTTTTAATAGCGATTTAGGCCAAATTAATCTGTCTATTTATGTATAATCCGATCAGATGGGTTAGTTTTAGGATATTTTCTACAAATTTCAAAGACTTGGTAACATATCTAAATAGGTTTATACAATGTATGTGTTTTGTATCGTTATTATATTTAAATGACTCCATTGAAAAATGGTTAAATTTGTTGATGAGATTTCGGTACAAGGGTTTGCGATGGGGGTTTGCGTTCATGAATATTTTTCGTGAGTTGTGTGCACATATGCATTTATCATAAAACTCTCAAACAATCGCTTCCCTCGTGTTTGGTCGTGGGACTATATACCAATCTTTACCGCAATATCTATATACAGTAGAGGCTCTTACAACGTAAGTAATCCATTCCAGGAACATTTACCTTACAGGGATTTTGGATTATAAGAACAGTAAGATACATGTAAATTGTTTAATCTGTTCCACGATTTTTCCAAACTCACCGCTTTGGTCATACAAAAAAACTAGACTTGAATTTTTAATTTGTTGGCTGTATCGTAACTGTCTCTTTTTCTGATCAATTTCATTGGTTTTATAGACGATGACTGCAGTAATTTTACAACAAATTGATGGAGAACACACATATTCGACATCCATTTACAATGATTTGTTCATTCTTTCTAGACAACAAAGTCTATTTTTGAAAGTAAAACTAATAACAAATATTTTATGCGTCTACAGTAAAGCAAAATAAAAACATAATTCACAATAAAAAGAATGGCGTCTTCCTGTTCATCGTCTATCTGTATCTAGGGGTTAAGGTTAGGATAAAAGATAACTTTCAGCGATGCTCCAACTCGTGACATTCAATTGGTAGACAGACACAGCAACGCTTGCACTAATCGATCACCTTTAAGTATTTATTAACAATTGCACAGCTATTCATTCTCTGTTTTGTCGACACATCTGACTATCTATCACGACAAACTTGAATGTGATAGAAGTTAAATATATAATAAATATAATGTCATGGAAGTTAAATAAATAATAGATATAACTTCGTATCACCATTCAAATCGGATATGAGAAGTAGCCCTTACTTTTTACGTAGTACGAAGCAAAAACTTTGCATAATTTTTTTAGATTACCTAGAATTTACGTTATAAGAGGTATACACTATAGGAGCATCTACTGTACCTAAAATATGTAACAAGGTGTATCCCATAGTGGCTCTTGGTACAGTCTCTACTATGACAATAGTTGCTAGGCATGGATTCACATGAATAAATTATTGGTTAGATGTACAAGAACTAAAACATGGGAGTGTTTAGTTCTTATAATCATTACAGGACATGTTGTTAGTCATTTCATTACATTCTGATGCTTGTTCATATAGTTATAATGGATTGTATTCTCATTATTTTGAGCATAACATCATAAGTTAATCCGCTAACAAGACATCTAACAAAATTGTATGTGCAGGCAGTGTGTGACTCTCACTTAACTCTGCAATGTTGGTAATCTCACATCAATGAAATTGCAGATGATTTTATTCAGCCTAGAGTTGCAATGTTATAATTTAGTTGAAAACTTAAATGACTTTAGTAATGTGTGAAAATCACTGCTAATAAAACTGTTACAAAAGCCCTTGAATTGGCAACTCTTAAGAATTGATCGCTGCAATAAGCCATAAGCAATTTCGGCAAAGAGACAATTGATCTCTTATAATAAGAAAACAATGACAGAATTTAATATAATGTAGTAATTGTTAAATGAAGATCATTAAATCTTAAAACTAACCTTGAAAGTAGCTACATATCCACAGATTCGTATCGGTTGTTGATGCAACCTCCCACTTACAATCAGCTGGGTTACAGTTTATGAGTCCGTAGTTTTCAGAAGTCTCATCAACACTAAAAAAAGGGTTCATTAATCAGGTACGTTATCTATATTTCCATCAGTTCGTCATAGACAGACTATTGATCATATACCATAACTATTTTTATACAATAGTTTATACTAAAATAAACCAATTATTTATTTTTTTTATTACTAATATCATCTTGAATCTTTAGCAAAAACTTTATTTAAATTTTTTCATCAAATATGCAGACACAAACAAGGCTGCTAATTGATTTGATTGAATTAATTGCAATTGATCAAAATATTACTAATAATGGATAAAAATGATATATAGAGTTGCCTCGTTCTGGTGATTTTCAGCAGATTTTCAGCTTAAATGAAATAGCATCTGTTGTACTGCTGAGAGGGTTGCCATAATTTTGCACATTGCTGTAAGTGAATCTCTGAACGGATCTTTTTACCTACCCGGCACCCCAGTTTGTATGGTTGGTACTAGAAACCGTGAGGTTGCTTGCTAGCCAGATCCATTTGTCTCTGTCAACATCTTTCTGTAAGTCTACCCAATGAGTAAGATCAGCCAACCCGTAGATTCTAAAAATTATAAAATTCAGATTCTGATTGCATACCCTTCACAATTTTAAAAGAAATGCTGCAGCTTATGTTTTGTTTGGGTACATGAAGGTGCATGTTTGCCTAGTGAAGTATGGTTTGCTGATTATGTGCGGTGGCAGAGTGCCGATATCAGGGCCGGCTGCCAGGCCGATATTACGACTGACGCCACAGCTGAGTCTCATCACGACAGAGACTCAGTTGTAGTCTAGCTAATTCGGTCCTCTGAGTTTGCTAAACAAAGGACCGATGAGCCGAGACCACAGAAAGGGTGGAGCCTATCGCACAAGCTGGCCTATATAAAGAGCCCAGACAAAAGGGGAAAGGTAGAGACAGCGGCGGTCTCTGTATGTTGTTCTTTGTATGCACAAACATTGACTACATGTACTTGTATATATAGCACAAATATATATATTCAATACACATATTCATAATGTTGATAAACTCGGTGTATTTATTCTTGTGGAGCAGCAAAAGGAACCGACAGTTTCCTTTGCAGATAGATATGAGCATGGGAGTCGATACCTCAGCAAAAGCCAGAGCATAAAGTGTTCATAAATAATAACTAAACTTTTTGCTTTATAACAAACGCTCTCAGTGTGCTCTAAAAATTTTGAATTCACTTATGGGTAATTTTTCAAGTTCTAACCGTGTCGGTATTGAAACTCCCAAGTTTATAAACTAAAATAAGGCTAAACGAACGCTTATCACGATAGATTTTTTTTATTCAGTCAAACACATCTCTTAGCGAACATGTAAAAAATTTGACAGTGTCCAAAAACTTTTGTTAGTGAAACTTATACAGTGGACCCCCGCCATACGACATTTATTTGTTCCGGTGTGGGCATCGAAAGGTGAAAGTCATATAGAGAGGTACTAGGTAAATGCCCGGTGTTGTCCAAATAATAAAAGTCTGCGCAGAAAATTTATTTTTATTATAAAACTATAAAATTGTTTAGATATAAATGTGAAATAATTAGCAAGTAATAGCTAAATCAAGTCTGTTTTGCTACGATTACAATAAGAGATGATTCGGTAATGATACAAATGATACGAACTGAGAAAACAAAATAAAAATCCTGAATATGTTGAATTAATAATAATTTGTGCATGGAGGTGTGTGTGCGGATAAAAAAATGTTACTGTTTCAACAGAAGTTATCCATCAAAACTTTAAATACAAAGATACTGGTACCCATAGACCTATTAACTGATACTGGTACCCATAGGCCTATTAACTGATACTGGTACCCATAGGCCTATTAACTGATACTGGTACCCATAGGCCTATTAACTGATACTGGTACCCATAGGCCTATTAACTGATACTGGTACCCATAGGCCTATTAACTGTATTATTCACTATACTATTAACTATACTATTAATTAAGTATAGTTAATAGGTCTATGCTGGTACCTCTCGATACTGGTACCACTCGATACTGGTACCTCTTGATACTGGTACAAGTGTAAAAATGAGATATAGGGCTGCCTTTGTCTGATACTTTGTATGACCGAACAGAGAGAGAATGTAGAGGCTATTCCTATTTGAGATAACACAATTGGCCGAGTGAAAAGTATTAGCCTTTACCAATTTAAAAAATAAACCTCACAAAAGCTGGAAATAGAAGTTCACGAAAACACAAAAAAGCATCGTGTTTCATAGAGTTGATAGAGTTTCAATTAATATGTCAGTTAGCGTGTGAATTCAGGAAAAGGGTGTATATAGCAAAAGCTATGAATCGTAAAAGCATTCGTAAACTCGTGATTAGACAATTGGATTACAGCCTGCGGTCGCAATCTTTGGGAGTTCAAATCCAGCAGGATGCGATAATCTAATCCCAAGACTTTGATAGCTATAGCCGGACATACCGAAGGACATACACACAAACTATTAGATTTATGTATAACTTTTAGATATATATATATATATATATATATAAACCCATAGTAATTATCTAATGCAAACAAACATGAAAATTTTATATATGTACATTAAAAATTGGTAACAAAATAGTAGATTAACTTTAGTAACTATAGTTACCTACAGTAACTTTAATGTATTTAGTGGCTATGATCTGCGTATGATTATAGTTGTGATTTTTGCTCCTTCCATTAACGTCGTTATCAATCTGAAGTCCCATGGCTAATGAATTAAAATACATTACTATGTAGGCTTCACAGCATGGAGGCAGTGAAGAGAAAACAGAAATATTATAGGTATACAAACAGCTAAGGATAGCGATGCTGTTAAAATTGTATTTAGTTTTCCAACATCTAAGAGAAACCAGACTCCTATTTTGAAACAAGGGTGACGATGAAGTAAAATCTCACCTATTTTTAACATGTTTATTTAAGATGTTAATTTCAAGATACACATAAAGACGTAATGTCACACGCAACTAGCTAACCTCATGCCTGAATGTCTGGCGTTGCACTAGCAATAAAAACAGCTTACAAACATTTGCAAGTAATGTAGTGTGAAAGTAATGTAGTAGGTAAAGTTTATAAGCTGTGTTTTTATTGTCCGTGCAACACAGGGCATTCATCTAATATGTGTGCATCTGTATATAGTAAAAATTGATATATATATACAAATATAATATGTGCATAATATATACTGTACATATACCATATATATTTATGTAATACTAGAGTATTAATTTGAAATAAGAGTAAAGACGAAGTGAAATCTCCTCTAATCCGGACATGTTTATTGGCAGGTATGGCAATACATTATTGAGATGCTCATATAATTGGGCAGTATGGCAATACATCATTGTGATGCCCATATAATTGGCAGGTATGGCAATACATTATTGAGATGCCCATATAATTGGCAGGTATGGCAATACATTATTGAGATGTTCATATAATTGGCAGGTATGGCAATACATTATTGAGATGTTCATATAATTGGCAGGTATGGCAATACATTATTGTGATGTTCATATAATTGGCAGGTCTGGCAATACATTATTGAGATGTTCATATAATTGGCAGGTATGGCAATACATTATTGTGATGTTCATATAATTGGCAGGTATAGCAATACATTATTAAGATGCTCATATAATTGGCCAGTATGGCAATACATCATTGTGATGCCCATATAATTGGCAGGTATGGCAATACATTATTGAGATGTTCATATAATTGGCAGGTATGGCAATACATTATTGAGATGTTCATATAATTGGCAGGTATGGCAATACATTATTGAGATGTTCATATAATTGGCAGGTATGGCAATACATTATTGTGATGTTCATATAATTGGCAGGTACGGCAATACATTATTGAGATGTTCATATAATTGGCAGGTATGGCAATACATTATTGAGATGTTCATATAATTGGCAGGTATGGCAATACATTATTGAGATGTTCATATAATTGGCAGGTATGGCAATACATTATTGAGATGTTCATATAATTGGCAGGTATGGCAATACATTATTGTGATGTTCATATAATTGGCAGGTATGGCAATACATTATTAAGATGCTCATATAGTTGGCAGGTATGGCAATACATTATTGAGATGTTCATATAATTGGCAGGTATGGCAATACATTATTGAGATGCTCATATAATTGGCAGGTATGGCAATACATTATTAAGATGCTCATATAATTGGCAGGTATGGATATACATTATTAAGATGCTCATATAATTGGCAGGTATAGCAATACATTATTGAGATGCTCATATAATTGGCAGGTATGGCAATACATTATTAAGATGCTCATATAATTGGCAGGTATGGATATACATTATTGAGATGTTCATATAATTGGCAGGTATGGCAATACATTATTGAGATGTTCATATAATTGGCAGGTATGGCAATACATTATTGAGATGTTCATATAATTGGCAGGTCTGGCAATACATTATTAAGATACTCATAAAATTGGCAGGTATAGCAATACATTATTGAGATGCTCATATAATTGGCAGGTCCGGTAATATATTATTGAGATGCTCATATAATTGGCAGGTCTGGCAATATATTATTGAGATGCCCATATAATTGGCAGGTCTGGCAATATATTATTGAGATGTTCATATAATTGGCAGGTATGGCAATACATTATTGAGATGCTCATATAATTGGCAGGTATAGCAATACATTATTGAGATGCTCATATAATTGGCAGGTCTGGCAATACATTATTGAGATGTTCATATTTTTGGCAGGTATGGCAATACATTATTGAGATGCTCATATAATTGGCAGGTATAGCAATACATTATTGAGATGCTCATATAATTGGCAGGTCTGGCAATATATTATTGAGATGTTCATATAATTGGCAGGTCTGGCAATATATTATTGAGATGCTCATATAATCAGTTGTAAAAGTAGATATTAATAAGTTCCACTCTTTAGTCAAATAAGTAATTTTGCCATTAATACCTTCTGTGAGCTAAAAATAGATTGTGCAGCTCAGCACTGCTGATCTCCACCAGAGTTGACGACGCTCCAAAGTTATCTAGACAAAACTGTCTTGACTCCGCAACAGTTTTGACTTCAGTTTCCTCTATGTATAAACAACCTAACACTTCACCATCATCTGTCAGCCACACTGTGCTCTCATTTCCACCGCACGCTGTCAAATATTAAATATTATGTTGAAAACTTACTTTTAGACACCATGTCTACATGACCAAACCGGAGTACTCAATACTTTAATACTTTAATACCCAAAGATATTAAGTTTCCATCTAATTGGATCTGGATACCGAATAGTCATGGTAAAATAGACAACAGAATTATAGCTATATTATCTTTATATCATTGATATCAGTTTACAGTTACTACAGATGACTGAGGAAAAATGAACTAGTCATACCTTGAAAGATGACTTGTGTTTCATTGCCAGGGCAGTTGTCTCCTCCTAGGAATGGGTATGGGTTTGAACAAGTTCTGTTACGAATGTATGTGCTGTTGTCAATACATCCTGGGACATCGCTGGAGCACTCTTTCAATGCTGACCACTCTGCCCAGTTCCCATGAGCTGCAGTAAACAAGAAATCAGTTAACCAGAATGCAATAGCCACTTGAAACAAAAACATCTACTAGTTTTGGATTTTCTTCTAACATTTCTTTTTGCAAAAAAGTTTAATCAGCAACAATTTTAATTTTGGGCTATATTTTAGTTTCTGAAGTAAAGCCAACTGCTGTCTTCTACATATTGATAACAAAAGCTGCTGATGACACTATATCATAAATCATCATTCTACAGTTATAATCACGCACGCACACACACACGCACACACACACACACACTTTTGTGACAACCCTTTGCTCTGTTTTTATACGTGAAGCATGATTAGCTGTAGTAGATTAGTTTATAACAGGGTTCCATGCATTGTGTTGTTAATTTCATACAATTTTCATCAAATTTTATTTGATCGTAACAAAGATAACAAGAATAAGAAGAATGATGTTAGACTAGGAGTAAAATATAATTTGTGTGAGGCTTGGAAGCAGCTATAAAGTAACATGTTTATAATAACTGTTGAAAACAACTTTTAAATTTGTGAAACTAATAAATTCAGGCAAGCTACACATGGTGACCCAAACACATGTTCATTAGGCATCTATACTAAGTGAGTCTATGTAAAACTATCTTGCTAAACTGTTTAAATATCATAGCTAGGGTGAATTCACTTGAAGATACTCAGGCTAATCGGAAAGGGCTGCTTTTTGGGCCAAATTAAGGAGCTAAAGATTTACTATCAACCATCTAATTGTGGAATATCTAATAAACCAAATCAACAAACATCTAAACTATGCATACACTATAGTAAAGATATGCAGTTTTATTGTTAACATTCTTGACTAATTGAACATACCAAACATGACTATAAGACATCTACGGTAACAGTACATTACATGGACACGGTTATGTTATTTCTGATAATTAAAACTTTAATGCAGTTCTCTGGAACTTTTTGTTCACAATTTGAATGGAATTTAATTTTGGAATTTTTGTAAGTTTCAATTTCCCTAAAAGTTACTATTGAACCATGTTCAGGGCGAAACATTCTGTTAACGCCGTGTTACGCAACAAAGTGCTTTTACAAACTAATATTAAATTTCACCCCATTTTAAAGACTAAAAGTTCCCCTGTCATACAGCCCATGACCAAAGTAATAATGGAAAAAAGAAAGGGTACTGCTGCTTGTTGAAAAAGTAGTTACAAAAGGTCAGAATTCTACAAAAGTAGAATTCTTTAGTTAGATGTTGTAGGCTTCGCCTACAACATCTAACTAAAGAATTCTCTGAATCAGATGAGTTGTTGTTATTCTTTTGAGTAGCGTGTTGTTGAACATTAGCATTTGATGTTGATGGTTGCTGTGAGGACCTTGTATTTCTCCTCCTCCTCCGTAATAATTGGGAGACACGTGGACGGCCAATGCGACAACGTGGTGTCAGTTCTGGGAGGTTGTATTTTCATGGCAGTTGTCAAGTTGTTTTGAAATGAAATTCAAAAGGTCCATTATTCAAAACAAAAGGTTGTATAAAAATCAGACCTAATCTACTACTATCTCAAACCTATGTTTTACAACAATAAAATAAATATTAATTCAAGCTGTAGACCAAACCCATTGTACGTAATTTAACTAACAACAGCAATAAAGAAATGTTTACTATATCTCTGAAATGCAATATCAAAAGTAAAACAGCCAGTTGCCGTGTTATTAACGGCAACTGGCTGTTTGAAAGTTTGAAAGTTGGTTGTGTTGTGAATGAAGAATGGTTTTGACAGCGATATGTAACAGAAAGCAAGCATTAGCATTCACGCGTCTGGAAGTTTTATGCAAACTGGAGTAAAATAAAAAAATATTATTGTCACAAAGGGGCATTGTAGTTCAGACCTAGCTTTTAGATAAGATGTAAAGAAATCTGGCTAATGTTCTAGATAATTTTAAAAACCTTCGGTAATTGGACAAAAACCGTAGGCTGATAAACTGTTCGAACATACAGCTATATGTAACAAAAAGCAATCATTAGCATTCACGCGTCTGGAAGTTTTCTGCAAGCTGGAGTGAAATAAAAAAATTTTATTGTCACAAAGCGGCATTGTAGTAACGCCCTACCTTGTAGATAAAATGTAAAGAAATCTAATTAATGTTCCAGATAATTTAAAAAACCTTCGACAAAATACGTAGGCTGATAAACTGTGTACCACATTTTCGTACCTGTAAATCGGTCTACGCTTCAAACAGTCTACGTTAATTACACAAACCTTCAGCAATTAAACAATGCTATAGACTGGTGAAATGTCCACTTTTTCCTCGTAAAATGCTGGTGACTTAATATTTCTACTCTTTGTAGCACGGCTTTATCGGCGTTTTATATGCCGGTCTTAACTTTAATTACAATAGGCTTGTAAATTTTTTATTTCGAGTTAAGGCCGAATTAATCTGTCTATTTATGCATAATCCGATGGGTTAGTTTTAGGGTTTTGTGGTATCCTTTCAAAGACTTGGTAACATATTTAAAAAGGTTTATATGTGTTTTGTATCATTATTATATTTAAACGACTCTACACAAAAATGGTTAAATTTGTTGATGAGATTTCGGTACAAGGGTTTGCGACGGCCGTTAATGAATAATTTTCGGGAGTTGTGTGCACATGTGCATTTATTATAAATCTCCCAAACAATCACTTCGCTCGTGTTTGGTCGTGGGATTAGTATTTTTGTAACTGGACAACATGTACATGTTTGTTTGGTCACGATTTAAAAACATCTATGGCTGCAATCAACCATTTTATATTGTGTGTCACAGGTAGCCTTAGATCTAAAGAATATATCTTACTATGACCAAACAATCAAAACTTAAAGGTAATAGACTATCTCTAGAGCTAATTAGAGCATCATGGCAATAAGCTAACTATAGGTAGCATGTTAAATAGTTTGAACAGTAAAACTTACATATGTGCATTTAGACCAATCTAGTCAGTTTAGCAATAAAACTACTTACTACTAACTTCCGATATACAAACCATGTGAAGATTACTTGACTTACTTTTAGAGACTTGACACATGTACGCCTCATTTGAGCAGGTGTCCTCTATTGATCGAAGTCCACATTCATCCTCAGAATTCGATGCGCAGGCTACAGATGCAGCGTAGTTGCCATCATCAGGGTCATCGCTACATCAATCAAATTAGACATTGGCCAGAGCATAGTATCACATGTTTTGTACCTTCCCAATTCATAACCTCCCAAATAACCACTTTCTTTAGTTGCAAGCAAATCGTTCTAACTGAGCGTCACTAGTACTTAGTACAACGTAATCTAATCGATGCGGTGAAGAGATTAAACCTTATACACTTTTGAAAATAAAGGAATTGAGAAGCTGAAAGTTTGAAAACAAGGCTTTCTATTCATGGTTTTCTATTCTGTTTTTTATTCATGTATTATAAATGGTATTATGTATCTTATTTCTGCCAGTCAGCCTATGCAAGCTTGTATATTGGTATTACGTATCTTATTTCTGCCAGTCAGCCTATGTAAGCTTGTATAATGGTATTACGTATCTTATTTCTGCCAGTCAGCCTATGTAAGCTTGTATATTGGTATTACGTATCTTATTTCTGCCAGTCAGCCTATGTAAGCTTGTATATTGGTATTACGTATCTTATTTCTGCCAGTCAGCCTATGTAAGCTTGTATATTGGTATTACGTATCTTATTTCTGCCAGTCAGCCTATGTAAGCTTGTATAATGGTATTATGTATCTTATTTCTGCCAGTCAGCCTATGTCAGCTTGTATATTGGTATTACGTATCTTATTTCTGCCAGTCAGCCTATGTAAGCTTGTATATTGGTATTATGTATCTTATTTCTGCCAGTCAGCCTATGTAAGCTTGTATAATGGTATTATGTATCTTATTTCTGCCAGTCAGCCTATGTAAGCTTGTATAATGGTATTATGTATCTTATTTCTGCCAGTCAGCCTATGTAAGCTTGTATATTTTTTAGTCTCCTATAACTTACCCGACCCAGACTCCGGCGAGACTGTAAGCAGCGCTGCCATCATGGAGTAGATACAGAGCGTTGTCGTCGGCTCTCTTCATACCAACGATCAAGTCATCCCAATTTCCGTAACCTTCCCTGTAATAACTCAAGTAAGTGACTTATTTTGGCATGAGCAAGTAGATTAACATGTCAGCATAACAGTAATAAAATACAAGAAGGTTTCTCGTAAAGCTATTCTCTTACAATACCATGGCTGTCGATAGTTGTGAATCTTACTACAGTACTCCGTTGATAGGATTATATTTTAACTGTAATTTCTCATCTGAAAGTTAAATAAAACTAGCAACTGAAAGATGGGTAGCACCCAGTTTATATACAAGCACTATCGTTGCTTTTACTCTCATAAATTGTGATATTTCTCAACTTAGCAAGCAAGCTAAAGGGGTCTATTTATTTACCAAAACATTAAAACATTTCCGTTACATGTTAATCACCTGTATAAATCATCTAACTCAGATCTTACTTGGTTAACTAGAAAGAGCTAAAACTACTAATTTTATATTAGAGCAGAAGATTTACTAGTTATAGACACGAGCTTTAGCTGTCATTCGTAGTCCCAGTGTATCACTTGACCAATTGTTTGGTTTTGTTTCCAACAAACCAAGATGTAAAGTTTTTCTCGTCCGCAATTAACCAGCTACAAACGGGCAATAACAATACTGATCCATGATTGAAACTTCTCTCTGCTTCATTTCCAACGTAATTCAACTCCTTAAGAAAACATTTTATCAACTGTTAAAATAAAAAACAAATGCAAAGGTTTTTGCATCTAAACTGCCATAAGAATAAGACATTAGTTTCTGCACATTCTATATGCCTACATGTAGTTATGACTTACTACACCAATGTTACCATCACTCATACTTACGCATCTGCAGCGATCAGAGCATCTCGTAGAATTCCATCATTGTATATCTGAAGAAGCAATGAGTCTGGTCCATAGACCTCCTGACAGCGAGCTTCCATGTCAACACAATCAGCAGGTGGTAAGATGTCTATGCAGACGCTGTCATTACCATTATATGCCAGGTGCAGTCCTGCTGGACAATCTGTAAAAGAACTCGAGCATTCAAAAGAGAACCAGAGAATATTTTATGTTATTCACTAAATAAAGACTAGCAAACATTATTTAACCACTTCTACAGTATCCTACATGTAGCTACAGCATCCTTTATATTAAAGGTACATATGAGAATTAATAGTAGCTAAGGACATATCAACACACCGTATAGTGACTCCTGTGTTTCAGTAGGAGAACTGCAGTCAACACCTCCAAGTGCAACAGCAGGTGAGTCACATGACCTTGACCTCTTCAGGAGAGAGTTACCAGCTGAACAAGATCCACCACAGGGAGCCCACTGTTCCCATTCTCCGTACCCTCCATCAACTGTAGTAATGTACGATTATTATGTATTGACTGGGTTTCCGTAGAAATGATAATGCAGTGTGTTGATATTCTGTGAGCATATAAGAGGTTTAGAAGAGAGTTTGATTCAATCTCTATTATGGATGCATATTTTTTACCATTTTGTTGCTATTACAAGACTAAAATATAATAAAAAACAATCGATGCTGCAATCCATGTACTCCTAGCTATAGGTTTTTGTTACAGAACACTATGTTATCTCATGATGATTTTCCGGCAAAAAGATTGAAAGAGTTAATATGTATGGAAGTTTGTTGAAGCACAAAATAATAACAATAACAATGTACTTTATCTTTATGGAACAATTAAAGTTATTTTCATCGGTTTCATTAACTTTGCCGTAACTTCTAAGGCGGCTTAACTATAATCCTAACTATGATTAAAAAGTGAAAATGAAAAAAGATTTTTTTTTAAAGAACATTGAGCTTCTTTATGTTTAGATTTAATAATCATTTAATAAACTTATTTTTATATCTATATTTTCTTAGTTTTGCTACACGAACATAATATTTTTCTTCTTCACAACTGCTTTCAGTTTTCTATTACACGTTAAAGTTTTAGTAATGGGCACTGTCCTGATGACTGTATCCCTACTCTGGCTGCCAAACTACATCAGCTCTAGGACTTCTAATAGTATTATCACTGTTCTACGACAGCGTACCAGTCTATAGCCCCAGAACTACCTACAGCGACATACCGGTTTATAGATCCAGAACTACCTGCAGCATACCAGTCTATAATCCAAGAACTACCCACAGCAACCTACCGGATTATAGACCCAGAACTACCTACAGTAGTGTACCAGTCTATAGACCCAGAACTACCAACAGCAGCAAACCAGTCTATAGACCCAGAACTACCTACAGCAACATACCGGTTTATAGACCAGGAACTACCTACAGCAGCATACGGGTCTATAGACCCACAACTACCTACAGCGACATACCAGTCTATAGACGCAGAACTACCTACAGCGACATACCAGTCTATAGACCCAGAACAACCTACAGCGATATACCGGTCTATAGACCCAGAACTATCTACAGCAACATACCGGTTTATAGACCCAGAACTACCTACAGTAGCATACCGGTCTATAGACCTAGAACTACCTACAGCCACATACCGGTTTATAGTCTCAGAACTACCTACAGCGACATACCGGTTTATAGACCCAGAACTACCTACCGCAGCATACCGGTCTATAGACCCAGAACTACCTACAGCAGCATATCGGTTTATAGTCTCAAAACTACCTACAGCGACATACCGGTTTATAGACCAGGAACTACCTACAGCAGCATACCGGCCTATAGACCCAGAACTACCTACAGTAGCATACCAGTCTATAAACCCAGAACTACCTACAGCAGCATACCGGTCAATAAACTCAGAACTACCTACAGCAGCATATTTTGGCCCCCTTTTAGAGTCTGAAAATTAAAGTGGGTTGAATCTGAGAACCAAAGACAAACTAAGTTTAGCTACGGTCAACTAAGTAAGCCGACACGAAATATTAACTAAATACATTCCCTGACCCTAACCACCAAATAGTTACATTTTTATTTCTTACTGGCCATGAGTCAAATTTTAATGGACAAAGTGAGAAGTAAACCGTGCATGATGTTTAAATAAATATAATTTGTGAAGTCCAGCCTAAGAGTTTTAGAGTTCATCTGTTTTATGACGACTGTATGTTTCTCAATTTCTATGTATATTGACATATAAAATACCAGATATCTTAGCGAGTTAGGGGCTGCAAACAAGGATGTTGAAATGCAATACAAAACACATTTTCGTGAGACAAGAAACACAGTGTGGCTGATACTTGATACCGATGGCAGCCTAGTGAAACACTAGATACCAACAGAAATCATAGGAAGATTCACAAAATACAAGCTAAACTTACTCTGCTTGAAGGTGCATATAGCTTGAGCTTTTGAACGAACTGTTGTTATGCCGAATGCGTATTTGAACTCGTAGGCATCAAGGACACAGGTAGGTGTGTTGTCACACGTTATAGCGCCGTATGGATGGGTGCTTGCGCTTTTCGCACTGCATGCAAATGAAACAGTAAGCTTTCTTACACAGAATCTTTTTGGCTCAGTTCCCACAATGAATATTAAAGAATACAACTAAACGTAGTTCCTTGAGTGCAATAATGCTTTTAGAACATGCATGAAATGTGGATGAACATCTTTCTAAAAGCTGCAGACCACATAGTGTAAAACATTCACTAACAATCGTGTTCAAGCTCTATACGAGAATTCACCTTACCTGCCCCATCTGGGATCAGAATCCGACACATTCTCTCCTGTATTCCAAGTTAACACTTGCTGGCCATGCTGAAAACCATCCATTCCGATCCAATAGTTCATATCCCTGCAATTAACATTTTACCATTAACTTTGCCATACAAACCATATCTGCAAGTATTTACAAAAAATTATTTTTATAAACAAATTTGTTTCTAATAATAATTCTATAAACTCTGTGAGTCTGTCTCCTAAAAGATGCATAAAACCTGTCACCTATTTTGCGGTCTACAAATCCAAACAAGTTACAGCCTATAGTTGTTTTACAAAACAAAGTGTTCTGCACATCGGTTTTCTTGCAAAATCTTGGGATGATATAAAAAATGGAAAGTACAACAAACCATGTGGAAAAAGTGAGAGAAAAAGACTGATAAACAAATATTATTCCTAATTCTCACTTCTAACTAATTTAACTTTATAACTTTTATAAAAGTTATAAAATTATTTATTTAAAAACTTTTAACTTTATAAAAACTTCATAAAAACCCTTTTAACTTTATAAAAATGATAAATCACTGACTAGTTATTAGACATAAACTAACCTAATGTTCTCTCAAAGCATAGATTAGTCTCAACTCTACTAAGAATATAAGTGATACATACGCTGAAAGAAACGTTAGCAAGAAGTCCCAGTGTTCCGTCTCATTGTCAGGAAGTGAAATAAGACTTGCATTGGCGCCATAGATATCGATACAGGAAGTTACTCTTTGCGAAACTTGGTCAATGTGAGAGGCAGTAGTCTCTATACCAATACACCGTTCTTCTCCTCGGTAGATGTCAAGCTCAGCTCCGACGCTCGCACAATCTAAAGAGAGTGGTTCATAAATAATAGAAATGTACTGTAATCTACTATATTTAATAGCGAAAAAATCTTGCTAGTAAGGTTTTTGCTTACCAAGAGCTGCTTCTTGGGAGGAGTCTCCTGGACAAGGGGTACCGACTCCTAGTGGTGTTGGGTTGGTGCAGGTACGGGTTCTCTTAAACAGAGATCCAGCAGAACATGCGACTGAGCCTCCACATGAGGACCAGGTAGTCCAAAGAGTCCATCCTCCATCAACTATATTAAAATATATAAATAAGTGAGTCTGATATCAGAGTTGTAGTCTGGTTGTGACTTTGATATTTGATGGTAACTACTAGAGAGGTTGTCTTATAATCTCTCAATATGATAGTTTAGTTAATCAGTTGGTCAACCTTGTATTTGGAGCATGTCTAGTACTATGGTGCTGACTACAGTAAAAAGACAGCACTCGAGGTTAAGATAACAGAAATACGGTTTTGTTGATGATGTTTAAAGGTTGACTTGCAACAAAATTCACATTACAGTTATTTGGCATCAGGAGATTCATCATGTCTTACTCTGTTTTATTATAGGTGCCAAATATGTGGAAATGTGATTACAAGCTCTTAAAAGCTCAAAAACGAACAGTTAATCGCAGCCACACGAGACCGCCGTAGTTTGGATTCTCTTTCAAAAACGGCTCAAATGGGACATAGTTGTACAAGATGGTTTCTGTTTACACTTTCACGCAACCTCGTTCGTCGAAACATTTTCACAAATATACTTCACGCATTCAATAAAACCATGTGTATTGTTCTTACGCGCCTATTTTATCGTTATTGTAATGCTGTCACTATAGTCAAACAGAGGTTGAAGTGTGAGGGGGTGCTGTCCTCACACTTATGGGTTCGGCGTGAAACAAGACGTTCACTCTAAGCATTAAGCGAGATATTATATTTGAGTCAGATACAGTGTGTACATAGCAATCACTTGTAAAATAACTGCTGATATAAAGCTAAAAACCGTTCTTATATACAAAAACTGTGACAGCATGATTGACATCTAAGTATAAACATTGCCAAACACAACTTGGTATATGTGGCGCACAACATTAGACAAAATATACATTGTATGTTTTAGACACTGATGGCACGACAAAAGTTCACCGCAGAATATATCATTAGGTATGATGAAATGTATCAAGAATAAATCTTGAAGGCAGAGACAGGATGAGATATTTGGCTTTAGACATTGTTCATAGTAATTAGTGTCAGCAAATTATGACTGTCAGTATAAATAAAACAGTAAACATTGCATAGTTTGTGTAAATGAGTGTAGTTCTTGGAATGTTCCCGCGATGTTATTATAATAAGATAACGCATGTCGTATAAGGCTGACATATTCAGGTCAACTCTGGCGGTCTTCTTTGCTGAGATATAATATCTTACAGAAGCTGTATTTTTGACTAGCTCTTCAGAACTTTGGGATGAGAAATTTATTCCTTTTATTTGCGAAGCGATGCCAATGTTGCCTATATTTGCACTCTTCTCCACGCAAAGCAACATTAATGCCGTTAGTCTCAGCTTTTTTCGTTGAACCATTTTCTATAAACAACTAATTATCAGACCGAGTTAAGCAAGGAACTACTTGAAAAAAAATATTAGCCGAATATAGTTAGTAATTATTTTAATGGAGTCGAATTGAAAGTTTAAAAAAAGTATAAGGCTTTAGAGAGTCAGAAGAGTAGGATAACTGATTTTGGTACGCGGTGACGAAGGCTGTTATCCCATCATACAGTGTTCCTGAATCGTATTCTCATTATTCATCAAAACGTTTAAAAGTCTTCAGGTCAGATTGTTAGTCATATTATAAATTAATCTAAAATCAATGGATTGGATTTAGACCTTGAAGACTTTGAATAATAGTGTTGTTCTAAAGCTTATGACAGTCAATGTTCTTAGGTAAACTGTCAACAAAGCACAGTGATGATCATATTAGCGCAGAGATGATCATATAAACAAAATAGTGATCACGTAAACAGAGTCGTGATTATATAAACAAAGTGATGATCATATGAATAGAGTATTGATCATGTAAACAAAGGAGTAATCATATAAACAGAATGGTGATCATATTACCAGAGCGGTGATCATATAAACAGAGTGGTGATCATATAAACACAGTGGTGAATATGTGAACATAATGGCAATCATGTGAACAGAGTGGTGATCATAGAAACATAGGAGGAGGAGAGGAGTATTTATATATAAAACAGAAGGATAGTTATACAATGATTATTAAAATTACTGCTTACTCCGTGCTACTTGGCAGATGTACGCCGTACTTGTACATGCATCATCCTCTGACCTGAATCCACACAGACCATTAAAACTCGTTAAGCATCCAATTTTTCCGATCTCTTCACCTGAATCTGGATCATCTCTGAAAAAAACAGACTAGGTGTTGATTATTTCAGACCATGTTTAATAGTAGTGATAGCAGCTAACTAAACAATGGTTAGCTCAAAACTAATACATTCAAAGCCATAGCCAGCAGAGACCAAAACGCTTCTGCAAAAAAAGAGCCCTGGGGAAAGTGGTGAATTATTAAGAGACCTTTTTAAGACTGCTACGTAAACAACCCCACAATGATCATAGCTGGAAACCAAGTACAGTTACATCAAAATTCCTATTAGTGAAATAGCATTTAAAACCTAAAACGATTATTCACATAAATAACATTCAAAGTATTTGAATAACACCAGCTCATGGAAACACAAAGCTAAAAATTAATCCGCCGCCAAAGTTAGTCATATTACAGCATGGAATACTAAACACCTTTAAGATAGTAAGAAAAGTCCTTACCCCAACCATCGTCCTTCAGTGTAGAGAACTGTTGAATCACTCCAGTAGTACTTGTTATCACCTGAATTAAGTGTCAAGTCCATAAGTACATATTCTGTGTTGTCACTATAAATAATAGATAAGAAGAAATCATATCATATGGGTCATGAGAACGGGTACATATATGAAGTAAGCATATAGAAAAGAAATATAGCTAGGATCGAGAACAAATGGTAAACAAGCATCCAGTCATAGAAATCTCAATGTCAGTAAATATGCATATATTTGTAGGCATCCATGGAAAATATGGCCTGAAATCTTCATTAATGTTTAGCCTTTGTAGGCTATGACAACCAAAAAAGAGACTACTACAATTTGACAAAGCATGAAAGTCAATGCGGTGACAGAGTCATACCATGATGATACCTTTGAGAGATTTAAACAGAAGGGAGTCATGTGCAAGCGATTCCAAAGAATTTTTGAATTAAATACTGAAGTGTCAACTGGAGTTCACTTACCTATGAATCACACTCTCTACATCCTTAAAGATATCAGAGTTTGAAATAGTCAGCAATGAAGCGTATTGTCCTCGTGTAGTTTGACAATTAGTCAACATATCTACACAGTCAGCATCTGACATGAGTTCAAAACAGAAGCTAGTTCCACTGTTGTAAGACAAGTGTGTTCCTGATGGACAATCTGTAAAAACAAATTTACATGAAACTGTAAGACAGTGCCATATCTTGTTTTTACTCTGAGTATGATATTCAGGTTTTGATATTGATTATTAACCAATAGCTAACTTCAAGGACATACCAAGGTCAGATTCTTGTGACTCTGTAGCGGTGTTACAATCAGTTCCACCAAGACTAGCGGATGGTGAATCACAGGTTCTTGTTCTTTTCACAACTGAGTCCGTAGAACCACATCCACCATTACAGTCCTGCCAACTTCCCCATTCACCATACCCTCCGTCAACTACACAAAGTTATAATACCAAACATTGGAACATAGTGACAAGACCAGAAAATCACTGCGCAAGAAAGTCTAAAAATAGACATATATTTGGGTAAACCTGGTCAGCTCACCCTGTGAGAATGTACAGATAAACTTGGCATAGGTTGGCAGTTCATCTGAGTCACCATCACGAACATAATCAACATATGAAGAGAGGACACAACTTCCAGATCCATCACATTCAAGACTTCCATATGGTGCAGTTGGGTCATTTCTATAAAATAATAGAAAAATTATAACTAGGATCACTAACACTATTTGTGATTAGCAAGTAAATATGGAGACCTTAGATGGAATAATAGAAGTAAATAGCCAAGTTAATATAACAGCAATGAGTCAGTAGAACAGAGTTGTACATGAGACTCTGTAGTTGAAGACTTTCTACAATTGTCATATACTACAAATGTGCTGCAATCAACTGAAGTCAACCTTCAAAGTGCATTCTACTCTCAAAATGGATATATTATCTATGTTTTATTTCATCAAATTTTTCTTTTACTATTTCAAGACAACTTTAGAATGATATGAAAAATGAGGTCTAGCTATAAATAGGATGTTTTTATTTAAAAATTTAGGAATACGTAAGTGACTCACGTTCCCCATCTAGAGTCTCCATCAGTCAAGTCCTCTCCAGAATTCCAAGTAAATTTCACTCCAAGATTTGAAAGAGAGTCAAAGCCAACCCAGTAGTTAGTAGACCTATGAATATCTCTCTTACATGATCATGAGCTAGCAAATTAAATGTATATTTAAATATGAAATGTCATGCAAAATACTTCAATTTCTAATTAACTTTTTTAAAAAGAAACATTTACGTAAATCAAGCAAAATGCTCTTGCTTTCCAGCAATACGTACGGCGAGACAAAGGTGAGAAGATAATTCCAAAGTCTAGTTTCACTCTCTGGCAGGGAGATAAGTTCAGCACTAGCACCATATAGATCTTGACAGACTGTATGTACTAAAGTATCTGGGTTTACTCTGTAGTCTGTAGTACCAACTGCTATGCATCTTTCTACTCCACCAAATATGTCCAGTTCTACCCCAAGACTCGCACAATCTACAGGATGTTATGTACTAATTGTCTTGACAGTTGGTGGTCTAAATTATCTAATGCATAAGGGATGAGATAAATAAATGCTCTTGGCATTCACTGTCCAACTCTGAGCACACTAATGACACAGCTGTACAAGCTTGTATACATGTAAACTACATAACAAACAAGGAAACATTTCTGATTAGTGGAAAGTCAAGTAATTAACCTGTCGTATCTGTGCTTAAGTAAAAAAAATCTGATTTTTGAAACTATATTTCATGTCCAAAAATTAGTTAAACTGCTTTAAAATTGTCATAATTACAGTACAGCTATGTCAAGATCTAATGCATCAACTTGTAATCTCTACATGCATGCATTTTTACTTATAAGTTCTTGTGTTACTCCATAAGCCATTAATGAGATCAGCATTTCATTCAATAGGTGAATGAGCATACAACAATATGTTTGTGCCATCAGCCTTGTAACTAGTGTATGTTCAAGCAACAGAGAACTTATTAGGGATTATTATACTACAAGTAAACTCATATAATTCACAATTTACATTCAATTGTTTTAATTCTACATATTCTATATCACAGAAACATTTCTAAAAGGTTTTTCATGCATTGAGCAGATAGAAAACATGTTTACAACCCATCCTAAGCGTAGTTTTACTTTACAAAACTTGATTTTTATCACTATTTTTTCTTAGCATTGACCAGTCCAGACGAATTATAGCTATGAAAGCTTCACTAATTGTAGATCAATCAGTAGATCAATAGACTTTGAGTGATTCTTTATTGAGCAATAGTACTAATGAGATGATTATTTCATTTCTAACAATAATAATAACAATAATAACAATGTCATGAGCTGCAATAATATTGATAACTCGTCCGACTCGGACATGTATTAACAAGAGTAGTATAGATGGCCAAAAAAGTGACTGAGCTAATTCTGCAACACAATTGCGGTACATTTTATGGCATCAGATGCTGTAAAATTTTATGCTGATTAGTTTGGTATCAAAATATTTTATAGTCTGTGTGGTTTAAAAGTTATGACAATTTATATGTGCCCTTATCAAATATTAGGTTTTACCGAATGTGTAGTTATATTCCAGTAAAATAATTAATGTGGCAGCAAAAGAATATATTTAAAATATTAAATACTAAAAACCCAAAAAATTATTAAATTTGTTTTGATTAAAATTTAAACAACACCAAGATTTGTACTTTCTATAGAAGAAAAATCCAGAACTCTAAATGAAATATTACCCAAAGCAGACTCTTGGGAGGATTCTCCTGAACAGGGGCTGCCGACTCCTAGTGGTGCTGGGTTGGTGCAAGTACGAGTTCTCTTAAACAGAGCTCCAGCAGAGCATGACACTGAACCTCCACATGAGGACCAGGTAGTCCAGAAAGTCCAGCCTCCATCAACTATATTAAAACATATAAATAAGTGAGCCTGATATCAGAGTTGTAGTCTAGTTATGACTCTGATATCCTATGGTCACTACTAGAGAGGTTGTCTTATAGTCTGTCAATATGGTAGTTTATTGAATCACTTAGCCTTGTATTTGGAGCATGTTTAGTGCTCTGGTGCTGACTACAGTAAAAAGACAGCACACGGGGTTGAGATAACATAAATATGGTTTTGGTTAAACACAATATCTGCAAGCTATGCAGTTGCTGTAAGATAGCATTTGTTTACGTGAATTTTTATATGGTACAATGACAAATCACATTATATAAACAGAGTGATAGTTATACAATGATTTTTGAGACTACTGCTTACTCCGTGCTACTTGGCAGATGTACGCTGTAGTTGTACATGTATCATCATCTGACTTGAATCCACACAGACCATTATAATCTGTTAAACATCCGATTGTTCCAATCTCTTCACCTGAATCGGGGTCATCTCTAAAAAGTCAACATGTAAATTTTCACCAAGTATGGCGGCATTCCTACGTAGGGATGTTTTAAACAACCATACCTGAACGGTTTTAACTTACTGCATTTGGTGGAGCCTATCAAACTAACTTTTCTTAAAGTGTTATTAAAAGAAATATTGGCTACAAACATTGAATTTCATATTAAAATACTAACAATCTTTACTATAATAAGAGCTGTATTTGTTCATCTTTCTAAAGCCACGGTCACAATGTTGAAATCAAACAGCTCTTACAAGAATTCGACTTTGATACTGTATTTTACAGACCAGCGCGCTTACAACTACACCACTCAGCCGCCTTGCCACTTTATGGAATAATTATACACATATTTATACTCATGCCGATCTCTCACGATGAACGGGACTGCTAAGCATACTAGTGAAGTTAACAAATTGAATGACTATCTGACATTGAAAAGCTGAAAAAACCCAATTGGAAGAGTTTCTATCAAAAGGTCTCTATTGCAGGAAATATTAGAACTCTTGAGGCAGAGACCACGCCCACTTGTTGTTCCACAGTTGTTCTTTTGTCAACATATTTAACTCAGTAAAAACATCACTTTACAGAAAAGTAAATTATCATACAAAAGATAAAATATATACTGTAGATAAAATGAAGATATAAGATATATACTATAGCATATATTCTATATACTACAGAAAAGATAAAATTACTATACAGAAAATACTATACTGCACGGTATACTACTACTGAAAAAAGGGTTGACTCTTCCAAGCTTTTTTCTCTTGCACATAACACTTTCATTCTCAGGATAAATTTAGTCTATGGAAACACTGACATTTGTCCACTGCAAAAGAAAATTAGTAATATTATTGTTTAAAAACAACTGTTCTTAGTATTTACCCCAGCCATCGTCCTTCAGTGTAGAGAACTGTTGAATCACTCCAGTAGTACTTGTTATCACCCGAGTTAAGTGTCAAGTCCATAAGTACATATTCTGTGTTGTCACTATAAATAATAGAAATAGAATAGTCATAGAAACCTCAAAGCCAGTAAATATGCATATATTTGTGGGCATCCATGGAAAATATGGCCTGAAATCTTCATTAATGTTTAGTCTTTGTAGGCTATGACAACCAAAAAAGAGACTACTACAATTTGACAGAGCATGAAAGTCAATGCGGTGACAGAGTCATACCATGATGATACCTTTGAGAGATTTAAACAGAAGGGAGTCATGTGCAAGCGATTCCAAAGAATTTTTGAATTAAATACTGAAGTGTCAACTGGAGTTCACTTACCTATGAATCACACTCTCTACATCCTTAAAGATATCAGAGTTTGAAATAGTCAGCAATGAAGCGTATTGTCCTCGTGTAGTTTGACAATTAGTCAACATATCTACACAGTCAGCATCTGACATGAGTTCAAAACAGAAGCTAGTTCCACTGTTGTAAGACAAGTGTGTTCCTGATGGACAATCTGTAAGAACAAATTTACATGAAACTGTAAGGCAGTGCCATATCTTGTTTTTACTCTGAGTATGATATTCAGGTTTTGATATTGATTATTAACCAATAGCTAAGTTCAAGGACATACCAAGGTCAGACTCTTGTGACTCTGTAGCGGTGCTACAATCAGTTCCACCAAGACTAGCGGATGGTGAATCACAGGCTCTTGTTCTTTTCACAACTGAGTCAGTAGAATCACATCCACCATTACAGTCCTGCCAACTTCCCCATTCACCATACCCTCCGTCAACTACACAAAGTTATAATACCAAACATCGGAACATAGTGAGAAAAGATGAAAATCCCCAAGTATAAGAAGATTTAAAGATAAAAATATATTAGGGTAAACTAGTTAAGCTCACCTTGTGAAAATGTACAAATGGGCTTTGCATAGGTTGGCGATTCATCCCAGTCACCATCACGAACATGATCAACATATGAAGAGAGGACACAATCCCCAGATCCATCACATTCAAGACTTCCATATGGTACAGTTGGGTCATTTCTATGAAATAGCAAAAAAATTATAACTGAGGTTACCAACACTATTCCTGACTAGCAAGTAAATATGGAGACTTTGGATAGAATAGTAGAAGTAAATAGCCAAGGTAATATAACAGCAATGAGTAAGTAGAACAGAGTTGTACATGAGACTCTGTAGTTGAAGACTTCCTACAATCATCATATACTACAAATGTGCCACTATCAATTGAAGTCAAACATTCAAAGTGCATTCTACTTTCTAAATGGATATATTTTCTATGTTTAATTCTATCAGGTCTTTCTTTTACTATTTCAAGCCAATTTCAGAACGTCATGGGAAATGAGGTCTAAATATAGATGAAAGGTTTTTATTTAAAAATCTGGGAATATGTAAGTGACTCACGTTCCCCATCTAGAGTCTCCATCAGTCAAGTCCTCTCCAGTGTTCCAAGTAAACTTGACTCCAAGATTTGAAAGAGAGTCAAAGCCAACCCAGTAGTTAGTAGACCTATGAATATCTCTCTTACATGATCATGAGCCGGCAAATTAAATTCATAGTTACATATGAAATTTCATGCAAAATACTTCAATTTCTAATTAAATTTTTAAAAAGAAA
The DNA here is from genome assembly GCF_963576615.1 of Watersipora subatra. Classification (NCBI taxonomy): domain Eukaryota; kingdom Metazoa; phylum Bryozoa; class Gymnolaemata; order Cheilostomatida; family Watersiporidae; genus Watersipora; species Watersipora subatra. The sequence goes on along the minus strand of NC_088716.1, from coordinate 46,967,246 downwards.
TATTTACATATATCAATCAAATTGCTCTTGCTTTCCAGCAATACTTACGGTGAGACCAAGGTGAGAAGATAATTCCAAAGACCAGTTTCACTCTCTGGCAGGGAGATAAGTTCAGCACTAGCACCATATAGATCTTGACAGACTGTATGTACCAAAGTATCTGGGTTTACTCTGTAGTCTGTAGTACTAACTGCTATGCATCTTTCTACTCCACCAAATATGTCCAGTGTTACACCAAGACTCGCACAATCTACAACATGTTATTCCCACTTAATGATTTTGCGCGTTAACGGTTTGAAAACTTGAAGCAATAAAACTTAAAATCAAGTTGCACCAACAACTTGAAAGTTTTACTCCATAGCTATCTTCTTACCTAATCAATGAAGTGTCAAATTTCTAGGCTACATAAATTAGAATAACTTACATGCTGCTAAATTTAAAGCTTAATAATATTATTATCAATTTCATGATTATTATTATTCTTATTATATCAACTCTCAAAATGAATGCTAGCCTAATGATAAAATGAAGTGGTTTGAATGCTTAAATCTGATTTCAAACATTTGAATTCGAGCATTTGATCTGATTGAAGGAAGTCAAATGCTTTTTCTCAAGTGTTATTCTCATTTAAAGATTATTTGTTAGTTAGGGTATGTTGAGAAGTTGACAAATAGTAGAATTTTGTACAGTTAGCTTCCATGTGAATTTCATTGTAATAATTCAACTAAAAATAACGACTTAAGCGGCTAGAGTGCTAGTCAAAGTTCAAACTCGACAACTTCGTACATTAAAACATGTGCACAAACCTTTTATCCCCATTAAATCATAAAGAGTTTGCTTAGTCTTACCCAAAGCAGATTCTTGAGACGAGTCTCCAGGACAAGGGGTGCCGACTCCTAGTGGTGCTGGGTTGGTGCAGGTACGGGTTCTCTTAAACAGAGCTCCAGCAGAGCATGCTACTGATCCTCCACATGAGGACCAGGTAGTCCAAAGAGTCCAGGCTCCATCAACTTAATTAAAACAAATAAATAAGTTGGTCTGATATCAGAGTTGTAGTCTAGTTATGACTCTGATATCCTATGGTCACTACTACATAGCTTGTCTTATAACCTCTCAATATGGTAGTTTATTGAATCACTTAGTCAGCCTTGTATTAGGAACATGTTTAGTACTCTGGTGCTAATTACAGTAAAAAGACAGTACTTGGGATTAAGATAACATAAATACGGTTTTGGTTAAACACAAATTCTGCAAGTTATGCAGTCGCTACAAGACAGCTTTTGTTTACGTAAAGTTTTATAAAGTACAATTACAAATCACATTATATAAACAGAGTGATAGTTATAATATGATTTTTGAGACTACTACTTACTCCGTGCTAATTGGCAGAAGTATGGTCTACTTGTACATGTATCATCCCCTGACCTGAATCCACACAGACCATTATAAGCGTTGAGACATCCGATTCCTCCAATCTCTGAGAGGGGGTGATCTCTAAAAAGACAACATGTCAATTTTCACCAAGTATGGTGTCATTATTATGTAGGGGTTTTCTACACAGCCACACCTGAACAGTTTTAACTTACTGCATTTGGTGGAGCCTATCGAACTAACTCGTCTTGAAAAATTATTAAATAAAAATTGGCTACAAACATTGAATTTCATATTAGAATACTAACAATCTTTACTATAATAAGAGCTTTATTTGTTCATCTTTCTATATCCGTGGTCACAATGTTGAAATCAAATGACTCTCACGAGAATTTGACTTCGATACTGTATTTTACAGACCAGCGCGCTTACAACTACACCACTCAGCCACCTTGCTATTTTATGGAATAATTATACACATATTTATACTCATAACGATCTCTCAAAATATACCGGACTGCTAAGCGAACTACTAAGGTTTACACATCGCTTGACTATCTGAAAAAAGAAAACTGCAAAAACCTGAAATTGAAGAGTTTCTATCAAAAGGTCTCCATTGCAGGATATATTGGAACTCTGAGGCAAAAACCATGTCCACTTGTTGTTTCACAGTAATTGTTCTCTTGTCAACATATTTTACACAGTGAAAACATTACTTAACAGAAAAGCAAATTATCATACAAAAGATAAAATATATACTATGAATAAAATAAAGATGAAACATAAAATATATACTATAGCTTATATTCTATATACTAAAGGAAATATAAAATTATTACGCAGAAAATACTATACCGCACTGTATACTACTATTGAAAAAAGGTTTGACCCTTCCGAGCTTTTTTCTCTTGTACATAACACTTTCATCCTCAGAATAAATTTAGTCTATGGAAACACTGACATTTGTCAACTGCAAAAGAAAACTAGTAATATTACTGTTTAAAAACAACTGTTCTTAGTATTTACCCCAGCCATCGTCCTTCAGTGTAGAGAACTGTTGAATCACTCCAGTAGTACTTGTTATCACCTGAGTTAAGTGTCAAGTCCATAAGTGCATATACAGTGTTGATACTATAATACAAAAATAAAAGAGAAATAATAATAAGATTATATCCTGATGAGGCTTTTATGCTAACTAAACAGACAGTGTCACCAAATAATGCATATTAATATTATTAGGTATTTTGCATATAAAAGGCATAAATATTGAAATAGTAAACTTTAAACAAATTAGTAGAAATGCAGTAATCTACACAGATGAAAAAAGGCTAAAGAGTTTCTCTGAGTTCTCAATACGCTTAGACAAAAAGCACATGATTAGACAACTCCAGACATAAAAGTTTGATACTTCATGCTGACAGTTCTTATCAGGTGTTTTGGAACTGGTGCTATTAAATTAGGTAGAGACGATATCTTTAGTACATTAGGACAAGGAAGAGTTGACAATCGTATCTCAGTGGCTCTAATGATATTCGTAAATGATTTTTGACATTAAATACTGAAGTGTCAGCTGGTGTTCACTTACCCAAGAATCACACTCTCTACATCCTTAAAGATATCAGAGTTTGAAATAGTCAGCAATGAAGCGTATTGTCCTCGTACAGTTTGACAATTAGTCAACATATCTACACAGTTAGCCCTTGACATGAGTTCAAAACAGAAGCTAGTTCCACTGTTGTAAGACAAGTGTGTTCCTGATGGACAATCTATAAGAACAAATTTACATGAAACTGCAAGACAGTGCCATATCTTGTTTTTACTCCGAGTATGATATTCAGGTTTTGATATCGAGTATGATAATCAGGTTTTGATATTGATTATTAACCAATAGCTAACTTCAAGGACATACCAAGGTCAGATTCTTGTGACTCTGTAGCGGCGCTACAATCAGTTCCACCAAGACTAGCGGATGGTGAATCACAGGTTCTTGTTCTCTTCACAACTGAGTCCGTAGAATCACATGCACCATTACAGTCCTGCCAACTTCCCCATTCACCATACCCTCCGTCAACTACACAAAGTTATAAAACCAAACATTGAAACATAGTGACAAGACCAGAAAATCACTGCACAAGAAAGTCTAAAAATAGGCATATACTGTATTTGGGTAAACCTGGTCGGCTTACTCTGTGAGAATGTACAGATAGGCTTGGCATAAGTTGGCAGTTCCCTCCAGGAACCATCACGAACGTAATCAACATATGAAGAGAGGACACAATTCCCAGATTCATCACATTCAAGACTTCCATATGGTACAGTTGGGTCATTTCTATGAAATAGCAAAAAAATTATAACTAAGGTTACTAACACTATTTGTGACTAGCAAGTAAATATGGAGACCTTAGATAGAATAATAGAAGTAAATAGCCAAGTTAATATAACAGCAATGAGTAAGTAGAGTCAACTTGGACACGAGTCTCTGTAGTTGAAGACTTCCTACCAATCATCATATACTACAAATGTGCTGCAATCAATTGAAGTCAACCTTCAAAGTGCATTCTACTCTCAATATGGATATATTATCTATGTTTTATTTCATCAAATTTCTCTTTTACTATTTCAAGACAACTTTAGAATGCTATGAAAAATGAGGTCTAGTTATAAATAGGATGTTTTTATTTAGAAATCTAGAGATATGCAAGTGACTCACATTCCCCATCTAGAGTCTCCATCAGTCAAGTCTTCTCCAGAGTTCCAAGTAAATTTTACTCCAAGATTTGACAGAGAGTCAAAGCCAACCCAGTAGTTTGTAGACCTACAAATATGCTTCCATTAAGTAAGCTGAAGAAAGCAGATAAAAACAAGAGAACTTCTCTCAAACTATTATTCTCACAACTATATCTGTATCTGATTTATGGAGTATGAATCTACATATTGAAGAGTATAATTTGTAAATGACACCGTCAGCAATTCTTACGGTGAGACCAAGGTGAGAAGATAATTCCAAAGTTCAGTTTCACTCTCTGGAAGGGAGATGAGTTCAGCACTAGCACCATATAGATCTTGACAGACTGTATGTACCAAAGTATCTGGGTTTACTCTGTGGTCTGTAGTACCAACTGCTATGCATCTCTCTACCCCACCAGATATGTCCGGTTCTACACCAAGACTCAAACAATCTACAAGATGTTATCCACTACTTGTCATGACAGTTGGTGGTCTAAATACTCTAATGCACTAGGGATGAGACAAATGAATGTCCAAATGTTGTCCGCTACTTTTGAATGTGGAATGTAAGAACTCTTCGGTAATGCTTTGAAATTTTTGTATATGATTTTATGTATATTTTTGTAACACGTATATGATTAATGATGAGTATTCGTAACAGCAAATGATGCTGTTTAAACTTTTTTATTATTATTTCCTTTATTTATTCTCAGCAAAAGATTTGTGTGATAAGCGGCGCTGCAGATCAGTAAAACTTTTTAGTTGAGAAAAGTACTAAAAGTCATGTACGACTAGGACAGTTTGTGTAAATGATATCGCTGACACTTATCATTGTCACTTCTATGCATATAAATTTTAAGCTCCTAAATATGATATAACTAGATGAATGCCCCGTGTTGGCAGAATAATAATAAAAGTCTTTGCGTAAAAAACTCATTTTTATTTAACATAAATAACATTTACCATTCTAACTTTTAAACTTCATATCATGAGAAAAGTGTTTTGGGGCAGCCCGAAAAGACTAAGAGAAAAAATAGACAATGAGTATTTAAAAGGGTGTGTATAAAAAAGATTACTGTTGCAGAGGAAGCTCGATTTATTCAAAGTTTTGATGTACGGTGCTGATACCTATCGATACTGGTACCAACAAATGAGATATCGGACTGTCTTTGTGAATCATAGACCTATTAACTATACTACTAACTATTATAGTTAATAGGTCTATGGAGTGAATGAAGAGAAAATTTAGAGGCAATTCCTACTTCAGATAATATAATTGTCCATGTGAAAAGTATTATTTAGCTTTTACAGATTTACTGAAACCAGAATTAGGAGTGTAATGGCACATTTGAAATTGAAACGGCACACTTGAAAATTACAAATTAAAAAATAGGTAATAAGTGATGGTAAAAAAGTTGGCTTTCAAAACCTTCTAAAAAACAACAAACGTGAAAGGTAATATTAATTAGTAATGAAAAGTGCATATTTGGCATGCGCAATGGCGATAAGGATATATGTGGTACGAGCTTTGGGATTGGTAAAAAGCCTAACCGTTAGGCGCCTTTGATTGTAGTCTCGCAATTTAAATGTTGCGAGTTCAAATCCTATGCAAAGCATGTTTTTTGATTGATAGATTTTAATCCCTTCAACTGGATACAAGTTAGAAGACAAAAAGGCAAACACTGAGAATAATATAATACAATGAATATCAAGCCAGACTAACTGATTCACGCTCACCAATTGCAACTTCTTGAGTGTCACCACCTGTACAAGGGAGACCATTCATTACCGGAGTTGGGTTTGAACAAGTGCGAGTTCGTTTGTATATGTTGCTGCCAGAGCATGTACCACTGCATGCTGCCCATGATGACCAGACACTCCAGCCTCCATCAACTATGGCTACGACTATAACACAAGATGCGCTAAATATAAGCTTTTCTAATCTATAGTAACAGGTTGCACAGATGTGAACAAAAGTATCATTGCGAGAGTAAGATAGCTTTTCCTCTAGAAACAACTGATAGTGTTTTGCGAGCTAGAGGCATCCGATGGGATGGGATTTTGGTACAAGGGTTTGGCAACGGCCGTCGACAGATAATTTTTCGGGAGTTTTGTGCGCATATGCATTTATCATAAAGCTCCCAAACAATTGCTTCGCTCGTGCTTGGTCGTGGGATTAATATCTTTAGCATATATATTAACAACTTTAACATATAGTAACAACATTTTTGATATATGTGTTAACATATTTAACATATATACTAACATATTTAACATATATACTAACATATTTAACATATATACTAACATATTTAACATATATACTGACATATTTAACATATATACTAACATATTTAACATATATACTAACATATTTAACATATATACTAACATATTTAACATATATACTAACATCTTTAACATATATACAGCAGAACCTCTACTTACAAAAAGCTCTCCATACAAAATTTTAAAGTTATGAAACGTCTTTTCACAGAATCCTTGTTATGACTTAAAAAGTATGTTTTAGATATGAAACGCTGTAAAGACTTTTTTTATTTCGGCAGAAAGAGGTAACCATTATTCTGTCATCCAAAATCAAAGACATTATCAGAAAAATTCATAAAAATTTTGAATTCATGGAAAAGAGTAATACAGAAAAGGTTCTTACCAATCAGGCTATCTCTCACTTCGAAAATAGTTGCCTTTTGCATTGAAAAAAATTCTAGAAGTCGACAACAGCGAACATTATTAGATCTTAAGATTGCTTCATTATGTACACGGATATGTACAAATACATGTGAAAAGCTGTGTTGTAATACAATTGAAACAAAAATAATGAAATAGCTAAGCTAGGCTAATAAATTGAATTTTAAGGAATCTTAGGGCTTGTCATTGAAATTCAATAATTCAGTACATTGAATGGATACAAATGTACTATAATAAACATACACGTACATTGTGTGGATACAATGTACTATAATAAACATACACGTAAATTGTGTGGATACAAATGTACTATATAAACATACACGTACATTGTGTGGATACAAATGTACTATATAAACATACACGTACATTGTGTGGATACAAATGTTTATTTATAGAACATTGTGAAGGCAATATGAGTGTAATCATATAGTATTACACTAAATCATACTAAATACTAATAATTTTTGTTGACGAAAAAATAGTGTTGTATTATTGTGCTGTATTATGGTGTTGTATTATGGTACACTATGGTGCTGTATTATTGTGCTGCATTATGGTACACTATGGTGCTGTATTAGGGCGCTGTATTATTGTTCTGTATTATGGTGCTGTATTATTGTGCTGTATTATGGTGTTGTATTATTGTGCTGTATTATTGTGTTGTATTATGGTGCTGTATTGTGGTGCACTATATGTGCTGCACTATTATTATACGCTGTCGCTTGTGCCAAGTGCCTAATACTGCTATTAGCTCATAGCTTCATTATAGGTTTCAAACAACGACATCAGTTAAAAATGGGAATTTTTACTTAAAGGTTACTAGAATGCATCATATATAAAAAGAAATATGGTTTAATTTTATTGACTGTTGATTTCCAATACATCATGGTTAGACCTTTGCTTTGCTAGAGCAGGGGACTGACTAAGATATATTTTTGTGATCCACACTATATCATCAGTACTCTGACTATGTCTGTCTGGGGAGAGTTGGTCCGTTAAACTTTCGAGGTTACCCACTGTTTTGCGTCACCATCAGCAATAGCCTAATGACCAATTACAGTACATCGAGCTTGTTGTTTGTTTGAGAAAGTAAATTTGTATCCACACAATGTACGTGTAAGTTTAAAAGTCCATCATCTTGCCATAGTCTGCCTTTAATAACCACACTTACATGTACTTGCTAACAGCTAAATATTTTCGATGTTGTTGGATATAATAATAACATTCAAGTGTCTACAATCAACTGAAATAATACAATATAATGTTGATAACATTTTTAACCTTTGCAGTTTGTACAGCTTATCGCGTTGTCAAACACAATAAGCCACATAAACCGTAATCTATCAATAATCATAATAATAAATATCAATATTGTAACCAATAATTTATCAGATGTTGTCATCCTTTAAATACTTTTAAAATTACTTTCAATACGTATAAATTTTTGGTAAGTTCCTTATAAACAACTCGTAGATTAATGCTAAATAAAGATTAGCCTATGTTCCACACGCCTGCCTAACAGATTTCATGCAGAGAGATTAAAGCAGTATAAAACAGCAGGCACAGGTAAAGACCGTGTGGAGTTGCTAGATTACCTGTATTATACTGGCAGAAGAAATACTCAGTGTAATATGTATAGCAAGACAACGACTCGCTAAACAGTCCACAGTCATCCCCCTTGCACGCTACACCAGCTCCATATTCGCCGCTATCGGGGTCATTTCTGCAAATCATTCAAAAAAGACTGATTTCTCATGTCTCTTTTAATGGTTCGTTTGAAGAGAATATGAGAAAAGAATATGAGTGAATAAAGAATCAATTTGCTCCTCAATTTATATGATAAAAGTTTGCATTGTTTTCTAATATATATCTACCTAAGTCTTTAGCATGTAAACTAATGAGCACAATAAATTTTGGGTTTGGTCTTGTAATAATATAGATGATTTAAATGCGCAAGCTTTGAAAACATGCAATTTTAAAAACTTTCATGCAATCAAAAAACATTGTACATGGAATTAATGAGATGACTAAAGTATTGGTCATTATAAGGCTTTATTAACCCATGGCATTCAGCCTACTTACCTGACACCCTAACCAACTGAGCTACTTGGCCACATTCCAAAGCATTAGAATAATTGTGCCAATCAAAAAACAAAAAATGCTTTGTGATAAAAATGTTAGCCGGTAGACAGACAAGGACTTTTATAAATACTAACCGAATGTCCGGCGTTGAACGGGTAATAAAATAATTACCAATAAATTTGAGTAACTTACCTAGTAAGCTAGTTACTGTAGTCTAAATCTTTAGTTACTAGTTGCTAGTTACTGTAGTCTAAATCTTTAGTTACTAGTTACTAGTTGCTAGTTACTGTAGTCTAAATCTTTAGTTACTAATTACTAGTTGCTAGTTACTGTAGTCTAAATCTTTAGTGTAACAATAACTGTTTAAACAATCTTTAGACAATCAGCTTGAATAATCATTGCATTCCACGCAAACATCCAACATGCTAGTCATAGACCTATTAACTATGCTTTAATATAGTTAGTATAGTAATAGTATAGTTAATAGGTCTATGATGCTAGTTAATAACCCTAAGCGCTTTAAGCGTGAGTATTTTAATCGAAGTAATGAATTCCATCACAATTAAGCGTCAGTCAGTTGGATGTCATAGTGTAATGGATTTGTTGCATACCTGCAGACCTGAAGGTTCTGAGTTCAAACCCTCTGTGAAGCAGATTTTTCGTCCCTGAAACTCATCATTATAACTGGACACATGGATGATGATGATAGACCAACAATCATTTAGATTTATAAATAAACTAGCTGTGCTACCCGACGTTGCCCGGGTAATGATAGAGCCTTTGGACAGAAAATTTATTTGTATTTAACATATAACAACATTTGCTATTCAAACTTTCAACCTTCATATCATGAGAAAAATGCTTTGTGTAGTTGAAATAAATTTAAAAAAATCAACTGTAAAGTTTTCAAACTTTGGCAAACAGCTGTAGCTTTCAAACTTCATATCATGAGAAAAATGTTTTGTGCAGGTCAAACAAATTAAAAAAAAACAATTATCAAAGGGTTTAAATGCAAATGCGAAACAATCAGCAAGTAATAGCTAAATTAAGTCGGTTTTGCTACAATTACAATAAAAAATGATTCGGTAATGATAAAATTAATACAAACTGAAAAAACAAAATAAAAATCCTGAATATGCTGAATTAATAATAATAATTCTTGCATGGAAGTGTTTGTGTATAAAAAAAGGTTACTGTTCCACCAGAAGCTATCCATCAAAACATTGAATACGATGATACTGGTACTTCTCGATACTGGTACAAATGTAAAAATGAGATATGGTACTGTCTTTGTCTGAGCAAACAGAGAAAAAATGTAAAGGCTTTTCCTAGGGAGATAATACAATTGTCCGCGTAAAAAAATCGAAGTCAAACGTGATTTAGCAATTGAACCTTACGAAAAACCAAAGATAGAAGTTCAAGAAAGAACGAAAAAGCATCGGGTGTCATATAATAGAGTTAATAGAATTCATAGTTTCAAATAATAATAATAATAATAATAATTCATTTAGCGTATGCATACGGTATACGAAAATGTCTTTAATCAATATGCCTTGTATATAATAGCCCGGTAGTAGAGAGCGTAGATTTAAATCTTGCGGTTTCAATGCCATCTCCGTGAGTTCAAACTCATCAAATGCAAAATTCTATTTCCAAAGTTTTAATAACTACGTACATACGTACATACGTACATACGTACATACGTACATACGTACATACATACATACACAGCCACATAAACTTTGAGAAATACATATATAGACTAGGCGAATGCCTGGCATTGCATGGGTATTAACAAACAGCTTATGAACTGTGGCAGATAATGTAGATCTAATTGCTTGCCATTAGCCTGTCGCCAATGACTACTTTGAGTAGACTACTATCCGTATTGCTAAACACACTAATAAGAGCGTAATCCAGAATGCTATGCGTATTATAGCCGACATAACGACTTACATATATCACCTAATGAATCCATCGCATCTCGCGTAGCTCAATTGGTTAGGTTATCACCTGGTTATCAGGAGGTTCCAGAATCAAACCCAGCACGAACCAAATCTTCCATTCCTAGATTTTAGTCGCTATATCTGGAGACACCGAGCAACCGACGTTGGGATTTATATATAGACTAGCTGAATGT